>NC_138866.1:53463487-55863487 GCF_965194805.1 Balaenoptera borealis | reverse complement strand
AACACTCTGCACTAAAGAAAAATTGCAATATAAAAATTTTTGAAATCTTCTGACCTCCCTCTCTTTTTTAAAGTCCTATTTTTGGTATGCTATGAGATGCAACAGAGATAATCCCCGTTTTTTTCATATCAAATACTCTTAGCAAGATACAGGATCTCCTAGACTAAGTAACTAATGATCAAAAACTCCTTGTAGATAAGAGTGGACACATAGCTAAATTCTGGGTAAAGTTAAGTAAGCCAAAGTGACTTCTATCAGCTCCCTACCTTAAGATATACTTTCACTTTCTTCTTTGGCCCTCCATTTGGCTGCCTATAAAACTGATGCAACATCTCATGTTATACTGTTTAAAACCATGTCTTAGGATTGGTGGAGTAGTTAGTTGTGGGTCCTTCAGAATTTCCTGCAGTAGAGATATTATTCTAACTTTGGACAGCTTGCCTCCTGGTTGATTTAGGTGGTAAAAAAAAAAAAAAAAAAACTAAAATAAACTTCTATACTGCTTATGGCACTGTGATGTATGATTTTTTGTTACTCGTAGTCAACCTCATTCTAAAATTTTAGGAATAATTGACTGTAATCATTATTTTTAGCAATAAGGGAAATAAATTTACTTTTCAAGGCTTAAGTACCAGAATTACATAATAAATTTTAGTCCAAAGTAAATGTTAATGTAAATTGCTCATCAGAACTGGAATTTTAGGAAAAGGAAAGTCATAGAGGCAATCTCTGGCATGACTAGGGAGAATACAGGTAAATAAAAGAGTGTGTTGCATAGTGATCTAAAGCACCGATTATATATAATGACAAAAACGCTAAATTAAACTTTCTATGAATCATTTATTCTTAAGTAAAATGTTTAAAATTTTCAAGCATGTTGGATTATTGGTATAAAAGGTTTACGATATCTATCACATAAAGAAAAATTTTCTATTCATCTATTTTCCTTAGCACAATGCCTGTAATACAATAAGTACTTAATCAATGTAAGTTGCTGCTATTTGCTTTACTCGGTGTTATTTTGTGTTCCTTTTTTATTAACACTAAAAGATTGGTTATATCTCAGGCCACTTCAAGCTCTAAGTATAATGGTTTGCATATTTAAAAGACCAAAATAATTATTATGAAATTTAAAAGTTATTTCTTATTCAAGATTTTTTTCTTATAATATTACTGGAGAATGTCTTAATGGAATTAAAATAAACTATTTTTTAAATTATATGATACTATTTTGTAAAATATTCTTATAAGTTTCTAGCCTAAAATCACACAAGGATTCGGTTCAGAAGTACAACTACAGTTTCCAAATAGTTGAATCATAGGTCTATTTACTCCATATCACACAGTTTCCTTACTTTCTTTTTCTTAACATATTTTTTTCTTTACGTTCTAATGAATTTTCTTTTATGTCATAAGAAAATACAAAACTATTATGTCATTTTAAGGAAGAGAGTTTACAAATTACCTTTTTTCCCCTGTTTTATTCATTTTAAATCCTTAAGTTATTGTGTATAAAAAGGTGAAAAGGCATGTAAATATATCAGAACTCCTATAAATAAGCATCCTTACTGTATACTGCATATGGTTTGCCAGAGGGATTGTTAAGATAAAGGGGAATAGTCAATAATAGTGGCAGTTCAAATTTTGTACCAATTTCACCTTCCATTAAAACTGTATTATTATATTTATATGATTTAGTGGAATTGTCTTGCTGTAAAGAGGTACACACTCTTTGATGGCTAGACTCTGGCTCTGGTTGTTGTCAGCTTTAAAAACCATTCAGATGAATATGGGTTGTATAGAGACCAATATATCATGATCTGTTTAAATCACTATTATTTCCATAGTATTTCTACTTCAAGAGTCTACTGAAGCTTTGGAAAAAGGGAACCTATATAAGTTGGGAACATGTTTAAAATAGCTTAAAGAGTTTTGAAGTCTTCTTTCTACCCATTACCAAACCAAGCAATACAAATACCCCAAACCTAATTTCTGATTGAAACACTTGAGGCTTAATCTTCTCTTTCTATATAGAGAAAAAAATGTATTGAAATTGTAAAGAAATATTCCGTTGGTACTTATTTTTATTACACACAGCTTTGGCTAGAAACTAATGTAATGTTTAGCAAGCCAGAGGGTGAGAAAATAAATTTTATGAAATATAAGCTATATTTGGTGAATAACCTAGAGCTACTTTGTATATTTTCATTGTGATGCTAGTATTTATGAAGTTGTCACTAGTCCAGAACTTATATGTTTATTTTGAAATTCTTCCTTTTAAACTAATATAGATCTAGGCAGAGATATGATAATATCCGTAGAACTTGTTGCAAATGTTTGGAAACTATACATTGAAGGGATATACCATGAAACAACTTCTGCATTTAAGTATTAACAATAGTGTTAAATAAAAAGCGTTTGAATTAAGAATTACAAAAAAAAACATATTTTGGACATTTTAAATACTTTTGAAACCAGAAAAAGCTCTTATATTTTCCTATTATTATACTTCTTGTATAGGGTCTATACTACTTGCATAACAGATTTCAGTTATGTGCTCAGCAGCCTTTAGCCAAATCTCTTTGCTCTTTGGTCTGTATAGTAAACTATCAAGATATTTACTAAAGTAGCTCATAGAATTAACTAAATATTCAGTTCAATTATTAATTTACTTATTCATTTAGCAAACATTCCTTTATCCTTTATCATAAAAGCACTGGGAATTACAGAAGTAACTAATAAAAGATACTTTTATGAAACTTACTCGGCAAGAAAGATAAGAAACACATAAACAGCCAAATAAGACAAATTTATGTACTCAAAACTGTTTTGTCACAAATGACACAGAATGGTGGGAAATAATGGGCCAAGGTGGGGAGTGTGTGTGTGCGTGTGTGCGTGTGTGAGTGACACGGAGAGAGAGACACAGACAGAGACAGAGAGAGACAGAGATTTCAGCAAAGGTATCCAGGGAAATCTTCTCTGAGGAAGGATATAAGGTATGTCATGAATGCTGAGAAGAAGGAAGCCATGTGGTGATAGGTTCAAATAACATTCTTTTTTTTTCCCCCTCCACCTTTACTGAGATATAATTGATATATAACATTGTGTAAGTTTAAGGTGTACAACATGTTTATTTGATATACTGATATACTGCAAAATGATTATCACCATAGCATTAGCCAAGGCCTCCAGCATGTCACATAATTACCACTTCTTTTTTGGGGGGGGCACATTTTAGATTTACTCTCTAGTAATAGAGGAAACATAAATGTCAAACTTTTATATGAAGAAATCTTGGTGTGACTGTGGAGTAGAAAATAGTAGAATATAAAGTAGAAAATTCCAGAATTCATACCATGAATAATGTATAAGAATTGCATTTATTAAACTTTAAAATTTTTCTATATTTTAATTTATAGATAGATCTAGAGACTATGTAAGTATGTGTACAGGCTTACAATAAAAATTCACATTTGTATTTCCCACAGATCACGATAAAATGGGAAAAAAAAACACTTTCCTAAAAGGACTGATTTATAGATTTTAATAAATTTAATGTTATTCCAGTAATGTATTGCATGTACAATTATGATAGTTTTTAGAAAGGATATAATTCATCTTAAATAGATACAATAATTAGCCAATAATTATTCTAATTTATTTAATATTTTTCCCAAGTTTTTGGGTATTAAGCCGGCAATTTAACCTGTGGAAACATATTAAGATAGATTGAGGAAAAGGGCAAAGGAATGTGACTCGCCCCAAGCCTGAAGGCTATTATCAAAAAACTTTTCATAGATTATACCTTTTCCTATATCATATGTTTGAATGAGGTTGGAAAAAATGTTCCTAGAAATTAGATATATAGGATTTTGAGGTACTATGTGGGTGTGTTAACTATATTTCAACTATCTAGGATTTAACCACAAGTTCAGATAAAGTAAGAGTAAGCCATAACATCCAAGCTTTATAGCTTGACCTTGATGCAAATAGTTTGTTTATATAAAGCAAATAAATAGGTAACAATTTACATAGGACAACATGAAACATGTTTCCTCTAAATGAATAGACTATTTGATTATAATCACTTAACATTTCTTCATGTGGCTAGAGTTCATTCCAAATGACAGTTTATACACCACAATTTTGACTTCCTAATAAACTGAATATGCTACAAAATAGTTACTAACTCTGTAAATTGAGGCATATTACTTCATTAAAATATTATTTGTTATCACAGATAATGGATTTAACTTAGAATACGTTTTGCATCACAGAAATACTCTTCTCCACTTCCTCTCAAATATCTGTTATAGACTCTAAGTGCTTCTTAATCTCTTTTAAAACAGAATTAATAAGAAACCATTTACCAAATTATATTAGTCACATTTCATTTTCTGAATATCTCCAAAGGCTGTTGTGTCAATTTAAAATGTAGATTCCATTCACTATTAACTACTTGATGAAAGTTATGGAGAAATAATTATTCATACCATTACTGTCTTAAAAGGAATAGCTCTAAAAATTAAGTCATAGGCATTCACGTTGGTATTGCAAACAGCTTGTCTTTTAGCCTCTGTGTTTTACTTTATTAGAATTTCTAGCTTTACCAAATGCTTAAGGATCAACAGACTGATTTTATATCCCTATTAAGTTTCATTCTATAGTACAAAAGAAACCAATCTAGAATCTCATATATAAATTCAAATCCAATTTGGCATGGCCATAACTAAGAATATATGCTACTGGAAGATATTCTACAAATTGATTGAGCTATTTCATGCTATTTTGCTAAAGTCATGAAGAAATCAATTGCATCACAGCTACAATACTTGACCCTAAAGGTGCAGATGATAGCAAATGGCTTTAAACTAGCTATTCCAGGAATACTTACCTAGTCCCATAAAAGTCTTAATAAATACTGAGTGCTTAATTGGCAGATGTTGTACGACTTCAACATTATCTGTACTTAATAGTAGTCTCATTTCATATATTTTGTTACTTTCCTAAGTGCAGCTAAATTAATTACAATGGTTACATTAAATTCCTTATCATTTGTTGAAAATAAGAGCCTGCATTGACTTATAATAATTACTATCTGGGTCTAGAAAGATAAAAAATAGCTTCACTCAACTTGCTTTGATACATGGCAATGTTTGCTAATTAAGCAGTTGTGAAAGGGAGTCATTCTTTTTTCAGTGAGATAGCATAAAAAAACAGTATATTACAGTTGGCCCTCCATATTTGCAGGTTCCACATTTGTCCTGGAACTAGACCCCCAGAGATACAGATGGATGACTGTATAAATATTGCTTGATACTGTAGAATCATATTTCTATTTTTTAAAAAATTCAGAATATATAAGGCTAAAATAAGAATTGACCGTAATTCTGTCTCCTAGATAATCACTGTTGAAATCTAAGAGTGGCAACTTCTAGAGCTTCACTTGCTATGTTTACGGTTTGGAGAGCATGCTTAAGATTAAGATGTTATACTAAATTTTCACTTAAATAATGAAACTAGTTCTTACACATCTTTCTATAAATGCTAAAATTATATCAGACTCACAAAATGAAATTTTCATCTTAAGATGGTTATATCATTGCAAACTTGTATTGTGCTTTTTATGACTTTTTCATGCTTTACCATATGTAAAATATATTATCCAGGGGTTTTCTACTGAATACTAACACCACAATTGTCAAAGAGGAAACGTGAGCATTTTTCTTTTTTAAAAAACAGCATCATATCAGCAATTTCAGATGTGGTAATGTTGATAGATTCCTAATGGTAGCAAAGAAGATGACATTAAACAAATAAGCTAACTAATGAAATGTCTTATTTTCCTTTTCTGTAATAAGTTCTAAATCAGTGTTTGGTAACAGTCTTAAAAACAAAATAAAAAATTGTAAGGATATATATAATGTATTATGTTGGTTAATTTTCTGTGTCAATTTGGATGGACCACAGAGCCCAGATACGTGGTCAAACATTAATCTGGATGTTTCTATGAAGGTGTTTTTTAGATAAGATTAAATTTAAATTGGTGGACTTTGAGTAAAGCAGATTACCCTCCTCAATGAGCGTGAGCTTCATCCAATCAGCTGAAGGCCTTAATAAAACAAGACTAACCTATCCTGAGCAAGAAGGAATTCTTACAGCAGACTGCATTTGGACTCAAACTGCAACTCCTTCCTGTCAACTGTGTGTGTGTGTGTGTGTGTGTGTGTGTGTGTGTGTATGAAGTTATTTTAACTCTTTCCTTATCTTTTTCATATTATTTTAAAATGAGTACTAAGTGACTTATGGGAATATGGGCACACCCTGCTGTATTGTACTTTGCTCTATTGCACTTCACAGATAATGTATTTTTTTTTTTTTACAAGTTGAAGGTTTGTGGCAACCCTGCATTGAGCAAGTCTATTGGTACCATTTTTCCAACAGCATTATTTTTTAATTAAGGTATGCACATTAGACATAAAGCTAATAGACTACAGTATAGTGTAAATGTAACTTTCATTTGCCCTGGGAAACGAAAAAATTCATGTGACTCACTTTATTGGAATATTCACTTTATTGCAGTGGTCTGGAACTGAACTCACAATATCTCTAAGGCATGCCTGTAGTCATAAATTCCTGAAATCTATTCTTTAAAGAAAAAACAGTAAAGAAAAAAATTAATACCGTATGATCTCAATTACATAATGAATCTAAAATAGTTGAACTCACAGAACCAGAGAATAGAATGGTGGCAGCAAGGGGCAACAGGGTAGGGGGAATGGGGATATATTGGTTAACGAGTACAAACTTTTAGGCATAAGATGCATATATCTGGGAATCTAATGTACATCATGCTGGCTACAATTAATAATAATGTATTGTATAATTGAAATTTATTATTATTAGATCTTAAGTGTTCTTACCAGAAAACAAAGGTAACTATATGAGGTGATGAACATGCTGATTAATTAACTTGATTACAGTAATCATTTCACAGTGTATGTGTATATACGTGTATATATACATATATATATAATCATCATGTTGTACACTCTAAATATATATACAATTTTTATTTGTCAATTATGTCTCAATAAAGCTGGAAAAGAAACTGTAAGTGTTGTTAAAATCTATTAATTTACTTAGAGGTTACCCCCTGTACTGCTTTAGTTTCTATCCCAGAGGTTTTCTCAAAGAATTAAGATAGCACTCAAAAGTCTTTATATGAGAGTAATTCACTTTGGGGAAGGAATCACGAGAAAAATACAGTTTAATGCTTAGCAATTACTGTTTTTCATCACCTGTCTCATACATTAATTCATTGATCTTTTTCCCTGAAGAAGAAAGGTACCATAAGAGGATGAATTGTCTTATATACTAATTGACTCCCTACCACTTTGAATGGGGACTACCTAGTAGGTTATAGGCACTTAGAAATTATTTATGT
This sequence comes from Balaenoptera borealis, assembly GCF_965194805.1. Lineage (NCBI taxonomy): Eukaryota > Metazoa > Chordata > Mammalia > Artiodactyla > Balaenopteridae > Balaenoptera > Balaenoptera borealis. The sequence continues at coordinate 55,856,037 of NC_138866.1, read as the reverse complement.
GAACTAGTTTTTAATTTTGTTTAAGAACATTCATAGAAATAATAGGTAGTGCATATAATATGCAGTTTCCTTAAATAAAACAATCCAATTCACCTACACAAAAAGTTGTTAAAAACTTACTTAAATCTTGTTATTATGTTTCACTGAACCAAGACCAAACTGATCATCATTTCTGCCCCATTACCCTGATTATGTAATGAGAAATGGGAAGACAATTTACAGAAAAACAACTAATTTGTTAAGTCATACTAAACTAAATTAAATACATTCTTAAGGCAATAAATTACCATCTGTTCACTTTTTCTAAGGGCTACAGCGTGAGATTAAGACAATTTCAATGGGAAAAGGATGTGATGGATAATTACAGACTGTGAAATATGCAGTTTACAATGCATTGCTTATTCAAAAGAATACCTAAAATTACATTAATATATAAATGTTTACCTGTATGTTATCTGCTTCTTTTAAAATTCCTTTTAAATATTATCAGTACCAAACATCAGGAATGTAAAACAGCACAAGAGATCTTAATGATTTTATAAATTATTTTGACTAAGTCATTCAAACATATATAATATTAATTTTGTTTTGGTTTTACTGTTATTACTTCTATATGGGTTTGATTACTATCTGTTAACACAATATAATTTCACAAATAAGAAGGCAATATTTTGTATCTGACCGTTAACATTCAGAATTGAAATAAAATTTCTCAGTCCTCTTTAATGGATTAGCTAAACAAAATTGATGAAACACGGTCTAAAGCAAACACACGCTATTGAGGTTAGACTACTTGGTACCTAGTTTTAAGGGTATAAATGGTAACAAATCATGATAAGGATCATTCAGTTTATGTTAAAAAAATGCCGTTTTTGGAATTTGAATATAACCGATCCTCCAGTGCATCATATCATGAAATTATAAATATTAATTCAAATCTGTTCCAAAGATATAGTCTCCTAACCTCACTACTTCTTATACACAATTAGTCCTCCTATCTCTAGTTCTAAACTTATATATTCATAAATTCCACAAATATGTTTTGAGTACTTCTGATGTGTGAGGCACATCTTTAAGTGATAGGAATAAAGTTCCTACCTTTCAGCAGGTTATACTTTTGATACTTTCTGCTACTCCTTGGTTTGGTGACTCAGTTACTCTCACATTTTGTGGATTACAGATTTGCTTTTCCCATACATTTTTCAATATTCACACTTTTTTTAAAAAACATCTTTATTGGAGTATAATTGCTTTACAATGGTGTGTTAGTTTCTGCTTTATAACAAAGTAAATCAGTTATACATATACATATGTTCCCATATCTCTTCCCTCTTGCGTCTCCCTCCCTCCCACTCTCCCTATCCCACCCCTCTAGGTGGTCACAAAGCACCGAGCTGATCTCCCTGTGCTATGTGGCTGCTTCCCACTAGCTATCTATTTTACGTTTGGTAGTGTATATATGTCCAGGCCACTCTCTCACTGTCACATCTTACCCTTCCCCCTCCCCATATCCTCAAGTCCATTCTCAAGTAGGTCTGTCTCTTTATTCCCATCTTGCCCTTAGGTTCTTCATGACCATTTTTTTTCCCCTTAGAGTCCATATATATGTGTTAGCATACTGTATTTGTTTTTCTCATTCTGACTTACTTCACTCTGTATGACAGACTCTAGGTCCATTCACCTCACTACAAATAACTCAATTTCGTTTCTTTTCATGGCTGAGTAATATTCCATTGTATGTATGTACCGCATCTTCTTTATCCATTCATCTGTTGAGGGACACTTAGGTTGCTTCCATGTCCTGGCTATTGTAAATAGTGCTGCAATGAACATTTTGGTACATGACTCTTTTTGAATTATGGTTTCTCAGGGTATATGCCCAGTAGTGGGATTATAGTGGGTTGTATTATACCATACGACCCAGTGCTGGGTCGTATGGTAGTTCTATTTCTAGTTTTTTAAGGAACCTCCATACTGTTCTCCATAGTGGCTATATCAATTTACATTTGCACCAACAGTGCAAGAGTGTTCCATTTTCTCCACACCCTCTCCAGCATTTATTGTTTTTATTTTTTGATCATGGTCATTCTGACAGGTGTGAGATGATATCTCATTGTAGTTTTGATTTTCATTTCTCTAATGATTAATGATGTTGAGCATTCTTTCATGTGTTGGTTGGTAATTTGTATATCTTCTTTGGAGAAATGTCTATTTAGGTCTTCTGACCATTTTTGGATTGGGTTGTTTGTTCTTTTGATATTGAGCTGAATTAGCTGCTTGTAAATTTTGGAGATTAATCCTTTGTCAGTTGCTTCATTTGCAAATATTTTCTCCCATTCTGAAGGTTGCCTTTTCGTCCTGTTTATGGTTTCCTTTTCTGTGCAAAAGCTTTTAAGTTTCATTAGGTCTCATTTGTTTATTTTTATTTCCATTTCTTTAGGAGGTGGGTCAAAAAGGATCTTGTTGTGATTGATGTCAAAGAGTGTTCTTCCTATGTTTTCCACTAAGAGTCTTATAGTGTCCGGTCTTACATTTAGGTCTCGAATCCATTTTGAGTTTATTTTTGTGTATGGTGTTAGGGAGTGTTCTAATTTCATTCTTTTACACGTAGCTGTCCAGTTTCTCCCAGCACCACTTATTGAACAGCCTGTCTTTTCTCCACTGTATGTTCTTGCCTCCTTTATCAAAGAAAAGGTGACCATATGCGCGTGGGTTTACCTCTGGGCTTTCTATCCTGTTCCATTGATCTATATTTCTGTTTTGGTGCCAGTACCATACTGTCTTGATTACTGTAGCTTTGTAGTATAGTCTGAAGTCCAGAAGCCTGATTCCTCCAACTCCGTTTTTCTTTCTCAATATTGCTTTGGCTCTTCGGGGTCTTTTGTGTTTCCATACAAACTGTGAAATTTTTTGTTCTAGTTCTGTGAAAAATGCCATTGGTAGTTTGATAGGGATTGCACTGAATCTGTAGATTGCTTTGGGTAGTATAGTCATTTTCACAATGTTGATTCTTCTAATCCAAGAACATGGTATATCTCTCCATCTATTTGTATCAACTTTAATTTCTTAAAGAAATTAAGACACTTAAATTATCAGTGTCTTATAATTTTCTGCATACAGGTCTTTTGTCTCCTTAGGTAGGTTTATTACTAGATATTTTATTCTTTTTGCTGCAATGGTAAATGGAAATGTTTTCTTAATTTCACTTTCAGATTTTTCATCATCAGTGTATAGGAATGCTAGAGATTTCTGTGCATTAATTTTGTATCTTGCTACATTACCAAATTCATTGATTAGCTCTAGTAGTTTTCTGGTAGCATCTTTAGGATTCTCTATGTATAGTATCATGTCATCTGCAAACAGTGACAGCTTTACTTCTTCTTTTCCGATTTGGATTCCTTTTATTTCTTTTTCATCTCTGATTGCTGTGGCTAAAACTTTCAAAACTATGTTGAATAATAGTGGTGAGAGTGGGCAACCTTGTCTTGTTTCTGATATTAGTGGAAATGGTTTCAGTTTTTCACCATTGAGGATGATGTTGGCTGTGGGTTTGTCATATATGGCCTCTATTATGTTGAGGAAAGTTCCCTCTATGTCTACCTTCTGCAGTGTTTTTATCATAAATCGGTGTTGAATTTTGTCGAAAGCTTTCTCTGCTTCTATTAAGATGATCATATGGTTTTTCTCCTTCAATTTGTTAATATGGTGTATCACATTGATTGATTTGCATATACTGAAGAATCCTTGCATTCCTGGGATAAACCCCACTTGATCATGTTGTATGATCCTTTTAATGTGCTGTTGGATTCTGTTTGCTAGTATTTTGTTGAGGATTTTTGCATCTATGTTCATCAGTGATATTGGCCTGTAGTTTTCTTTCTTTGTGACATCTTTGTCTGGTTTTGGTATCAGGGTGATGGTGGCCTCGTTGAACGAGTTTGGGAGTGTTCCTCCCTCTGCTCTTTTTTGGAAAAGTTTGAGAAGGATAGGTGTTAGCTCTTCTCTAAATGTTTGATAGAATTCGCCTGTGAAGTGATCTGATGCTGGGCTTTTGTTTGTTGGAAGATTTTTAATCACACTTTCAATTGCAGTGCTTGTGATTGGTCTGTTCATATTTTCTATTTCTTCCTGGTTAATTTTCGGAAGGCTATGCATTTCTAAGAATTTGTCCATTTCTTCCAGGTTGTCCATTTTATTGGCATAGAGTTGCTTGTAGTAATCTCTCATGATCCTTTGTATTTCTGCAGTGTCAGTTGTTACTTTTCCTTTTTCATTTCTAATTCTATTGATTTGAGTCTTCTCCCTTTTTCTTGATGAGTCTGGTTAATGGTTCATCAATTTTGTTTATTTTCTCAAAGAACCTGCTTTTAGTTTTATTGATCTTTGCTATCGTTTCCTTCATTTATTTTCATTTGTGATCTGATCTTTATGATTTCTTTCCTTCTGCTAACTTTGGGGTTTTTTTGTTCTTCTTTCTCTAATTGCTTTAGGTGTAAGGTTAGGTTGTTTATTTGTGATGTTTCTTGTTTCTTAAGGTAGGATTGTATTGCTATAAACTTCCCTCTTAGAACTGCTTTTCCTGCGTTCCATAGGTTTTGGGTCATCGTGTTTTCATTGTCATTTGTTTCTAGGTATTTTTTGATTTCCTCTGATTTCTTCCGTGATCTCTTGGTTATTAAGTAGTGTGTTGTTTAGCCTCCATGTGTTTGTATTTTTTACAGATTTTTTTCCTGTAATTGATATCTAGTCTCATAGCGTTGTGGTCAGAAAAGATACTTGATACGATTTCAATTTTCTTAAATTTACCAAGGCTTGATTTGTGACCCAAGATATGATCTATCTTGGAGAATGTTCCATGAGCACTTGAGAAGAATGTGTTGTGTTGTTTTTGGTTGGAATGTCTTATAAATATCAATTAAGTGCATCTTGTTTAATGTATTATTTAAAGCTTGTGTTTCCTTATTTATTTTCATTTTGGATGATCTGTCCATTGGTCAAAGTGTGGTTTTAAAGTTCCCTACTATGATTGTGTTACTGTCGATTTCCCCTTTTAGGGCTGTTAGTATTTGCCTTATGTATTGAGATGCTCCTATGTTGGGTGCATAAATATTTACCATTGTTATATCTTCTTCTTGGATTGATCCCTTGATCATTATATAGTGTCCTTCTTTTTCTCTTGTAATAGTCTTTATTTTAAAGTCTATTTTGTCTGATATGAGAATTGCTACTCCAGCTTTCTTTTCATTTCCATTTGCATGGAATATCTTTTTCCATCCCTTCACTTTCAGTCTGTATGTGTCCCTAGGTCTGAAGTGGGTCTCTTGTAGACAGCATATATACACGTCTTGTTTTTGTATCCATTCAGCCAGTGTATGTCTTTTGGTTGGCACATTTAATCCATATAGATTTAAGGTAATTATCGATATTTATCTTCCTATTACCATTTTCTTAATTGTTTTGGGTTTGCTATTGTAGGTCTTTTCCTTCTTTTGTGTTTCCTGCCTAGAGAAATCCCTTTAGCATTTGTTGTAAAGCTGGTTTGGTGGTTCTGAATTCTCTTAGCTTTTGCTTGTCTGTAAAGGTTTTAATTTCTGCATCAAACCTGAATAAAATCCTTGCTGGGTAGAGTAATCTTGGTTGTAGGTTTTTCTCCTTCTTCAGTTTAAATATGTCCTGCCACTCCCTTCTGGCTTGCAGAGTTTCTGCTGAAGGACCAGCTGTTAACCTTATGGGGATTCTCTTGTGTGTTATTTGTTGTTTTTCCCTTGCTGCTTTTAATATTTTTTCTTTGTATTTAATTTTTTTTAAATTAATTAATTTATTTATCTTTGGCTGTGTTGGGTCTTCATTTCTGTGTGAGGGCTTTGTCTAGTTGTGGCAAGCAGGGGCCTCTCTTCATCATGGTGCGCAGGTCTCTCACTATCGTGGCCTCTCTTGTTGCGGAGCACAGGCTCCAGACGCACAGGCTCAGTAGTTGTGGCTCATGGGCCTAGTTGCTCCGTGGCATGTGGGATCCTCCCAGACCAGGGCTCGAACCCACGTCCCCTGCATTAGCAGGCAGATTCTCAACCACTGCGCCACCAGGGAAGCCCCTGTATTTAATTTTTGATAGTTTGATTAATATGTGTCTTGGCGTGTTTCTCCTTGGATTTATCCTGTATGGGACTCTCTGTGCTGCCAGGACTTGATTAACTCTTTCCTTCTCCATATTAGGGAAGTTTTCAACTATAATCTCTTCAAATATTTTCTCAGTCCCTTTCTTTTTCCCTTCTTCTTCTGGGACCCCTATAATTCGAATGTTGGTGCATTTAATGTTGTCCCAGAGGTCTCTGAGACTCTCCTCAGTTCTTTTCATTCTTTTTTCTTTATTCTGCTCTGCAGTAGTTATTTCCACTATTTTATCTTCCAGGTCACTTACCCGTTCTTCTGCCTCAGTTATTCTGCTATTGATCCCTTCTAGAGAATTTTTAATTTTGTTTATTCTGTTGTTCATCATTGTTTGTTTGCTCTTTAGTTCTTCTATGTCCTTGTTAAACGTTTCTTGTATTTTCTTTATTCTATTTCCAAGATTGTAGATCATCTTCACTATCACCATTCTAAATTCTTTTTCAGGTAGACTGCCTATTTCCTCTTCATTTTTTAGGTCTGGTGGGTTTTTGCCTTGCTCTTTCATCTGCTGCGTGTTTTTCTGTCTTCTCATTTTGCTTAACATACTGTGTTTGGGGTCTCCTTTTTGCAGGCTGCAGGTTCATAGTTACCGTTGTTTTTGGTGTCTGTCCCCAATGGCTACGTTTGGTTCAGTGGGTTGTGTAGGCTTCCTGGTGGAAGGGACTAGTGCCTGTGTTCTGGTGGATGAGGCTGGATCTTGTCTTTTTGGTGGGCAGGTCCACATCTGGTGGTGTGTTTTGAGGTGTCTGTGGCCTTACTATGATTTTAGGCAGCCTCTCTGCTAATGGATGGGGCTGTGTTCCTGTCTTGCTAGTTGTTTGGCATAGGGTGTCCAGCACAGTAGCTTGCTGGTTGTTGAGTGAAACTGGGTCTTGGCGTTGAGATGGAGGTCTCTGCGAGATTTTTGCCATTTGATATTACGTGGAGCTGGGATGCCTCTTGTGGACCAGTGTCCTGAACTTGGCTCTCCCACCTCAGAGGCACAGCACTGACTCCTGGCCGGAGCACCAAGAGCCTTTCATCCACACAGTTCAGAATAAAAGGGAGAAAAAATAGAAAGAAAGAAGATACAATAAAATAAAGTAAAATAAAATAAAGTTATTAAAATAAAAAAATAATTATTAAGAAAAAAATTTAAAAAGTAAAACAAACAAAAAAAACTGGACAGACAGAACTCTAGGACAAATGGTAAAAGCAAAGCTATACAGACTAAATCACACACAGAAGCATACACATACACACTCACAAAAAGAGAAAAAGGGAAAAACATATATATATCATTGCTCCCAAAGTTCACCTCCTCAATTTGGGATGATTTGTTGTCTATTCAGGTATTCCACAGATGCAAGGTACATCAAGTTGATTGTGGAGATTTAATCCGCTGCTCCTGAGGCTGCTGGGAGAAATTTCCCTTTCTCTTTTTTGTTCGCACAGCTCCCGGGGTTCAGCTTTGGGTTTGGACCCGCCTCTTCGTGTAGGTTGCCTGAGGGCATCTGTTCTTCGCTCTGACAAGACATGATTAAAGGAGCAGCTGCTTCGGGGGCTCTGGCTCACTCAGGCCGGGGGAGGGAGGGGTACGGAGTGCGGAGCGAGCCTGCGGCGGCAGAGGCCAGCATGACGTTGCACCAGCCTGAGGCGCGCCGTGTGTTCTCCCGGGGAAGTTGTCCCTGGATCACGGGACCCTGGCAGTGGCGGGCTGCACAGGCTCCCGGGAGGGGAGGTATGGATAGTGACCTGTGCTTCACACAGGCTTTTTGGTGGCTGCAGCAGCAGCCTTAGCGTCTCATGCCCATCTCTGGGGTCTGCGCTGATAGCCGCGGCTCGCGCCCATCTCTGGAGCTCCTTTAAGCGATGCTCTTAATCCCCTCTCCTCGCGCACCAGGAAACAAAGAGGCAAGAAAAAAGTCTCTTGTCTCTTTGGCAGCTCCAGACCTTTTCCTGGACTCCCTCCCAGCTAACTGTGGCGCACTAGCCCCTTCAGGCTGTGTTCACGCAGCCAACCCCAGTCCTCTCCCTGGGATCCGACCTCTGAAGCCCGAGCCTCAGCTCCCAGCCCCTGCCCACCCCGGCGGGTGAGCAGACTAGCCTCTCGGGCTGGTGAGTGCTGGTCGGCACCAGTCCTCTATGCGGGAGTCTCTCTGCTTTGCCCTCTGCACCCCTGTGGCTGTGCTCTCCTCCGTGGCTCCAAAGCTTCCCCCCTCCGCCACCCGCAGTCTCTGCCCGCGAAGGGGTTTTCTAGTGTGTGGAAACCTTTCCTCCTTCACAGCTCCCTCGCACTGGTGCAGGTCTTGTCCCTATTCTTTTGTCTCTGTTTTTTCTTTTTTCTTTTGCCCTACCCAGGTACGTGGGGGAGTTTCTTGCCTTTTGGGAAGTCTGAGGTCTTCTGCCAGTGTTCAGTGGGTGTTCTATATGAGCAGTTCCACGTGTAGATGTATTTCTGATGTATTTGTGGAGAGGAAGGTGGTCTCTGCGTCTTACTCTTCCGCCATCTTGAAGCTCCTCCTGTATATTCACACTTTCTTGATTTTAGCTTCAACATGCATCAGTGGCCTTAACACTGCCACATCCACAAATTGAGAAAGATTCAAACACATAAAAAGAATAACTAATCACTTCTACTAGACCCCATCGAAGACATAGTTTAAACCATGTTTCATGTTTATTATATTCCAATCTAAATTTTGTTTTAGAAAATTAATATGGGGAAACAATAAGTAATAGACATTTGTTTCATTTAAAATACTAAATTATTGGTTGTAGTGAACAATATTTCATTTCTGCCCTCAACTAGCTTAAAGTAGAAATCACCTAACCAAATTCAAAACTCAATACATAGTTAGAGCTTATACTCTAATATGAGGGAAGTAGAGACAATAGACAACATAAATAAAATACATATATGTTAGGTAATAAGTGTGATGGAGAAAATAAAGCAAGTGAAATGGACAGATGTAATTTCAAATGGTGGTTAGGGTGAATTGCTAAGAAAAATTGCATTTAGGTAAATGCTATGACAGAATGAGCTATGCAGTTAACAAGAGGGATAATGGCCCAAGCAGAGCGAAAAAACAAGTACAGAGGCCATGAATGAGTTTGTGTAATTTTGTTGTTTAAAGAATAGCAAAAAGAGGTAGTGAAAGCTACTGCCTGTTGAAAAAAAAAGGAAAGAAAGAAAAGAAAAGGAAAACCAGTAAGCAGAAATGTGGAGAAAGAGGTGAAAGGAGAGAGAAAAAGAATGAGAAATGAAAAAGATAAAGCAAAATCTGGAGATGCAGTGAAGGTAAATACTTTGTTAAGAACAAAGACACTTAATAGTCCTTCTAGATGGCATATTTTTATACATAAGCATACGTATTTAAATTAGTCCAAATATTTAAACTCTCATCAGTTTCACCAGTTATAAAGGGTCAGACTTAAATGCCAACCTCCAGTTTTTTTTTTTAACAGGGATATGTTTTCTCCTAGTCTATGGCTTTATCTCTCATTTTCTTAACAGCTTTCGCAAAGCAGAAGTTTTTAACTTTGATAAAGCCCAGCTTATCATTTTTTGTTATTTTTGTCACTTTTCACCAAGAAATATGGTCATAAATATAGATAAATTTTATAGATGACCATTATCAGGATGAAGTATTCCCTTGATATTCCTAAACTGCCCTTAAAAAATCAAAAATAGTGATTGAATATTGTCAAATGCTTTATAAATCTATTAAATATTATCATATTAATTTTTTTTAGTGTTTACTGTGATACATCTCAGTGATAAATTTTTGAATGTTGAACATGTCTTACAATCCCAAAATGAGTCCTACTTTTCTTGATTACTCTCCATTCCCATTCTGGGGTTCCAATTACACAGGCATCATTTGATATTATCCCACAGCTTTGCTAAAAGGTCCTGTCAATGAATAACCAGAGTAGTATTGTAAAAGTTTATTGTATACACACCAAAAAGACAGAACTAGGAACACTTCAAAGCAACCATGGAGTGAGTTTAGGCTTTTGTTGTAAAGCAGCTTACATAGTGAGAAAGCAATGACTTTACTCTTCTCAGTAGTTGGTTATAATGTTAGAATTTTCTTAAATGATAGAGAATTGGTTAGTGGTTACCTCATACCAATTTGGGGGAAACATTTAAAGTTTCGCTTATGAATTCCAGAAGCATAAACAAGAAATGACCCAGGGTCAAATTAGTCCTGCAAAATAAGCTAAATTAAGTTTTGTGTGTATGACTAAACTGATATTGTCTGTTTAGGGAATTTTCAGAGCTGCTTTCCATTTGTTTTTTATTTTAACAGCTCTTAGATGATTGTTCTGTTTGTTTATTCTTTTATCACTTTGCAATTGTTTCAGTTATTTATTTTGATATATATCAAGTTCACAGATTCTTTCCTCAGATGTGTTGAATTTACTGATAATTTTATCAAAGACATCGTCTATCTTTCTGTTATTTATTTGTTTTTATTTCTAGCATTTCCATTTGACTCGTTCTTATTAGTTTCCATATTTCTACTGAAATCCCCAACTGATCATTCATGTTATCCACTATAGGCAATAAAGCCCTTAACATATTAATTATAGTTACTTTACATTCCCTGAGAATTGCAACATCTAGGTCATTTCCAATTCTAGTGGTTCTAATTATTTTGTCTCTTTGTAATGTGTATATGTGTGCATATTTGTGTGTGTGTGTGTGTGTGCACCTGTGTGTTCATGCTTTTTGTTTTGTACTTTTTGATTTTGCAAAACTTGTGTAGGAAAGTAAAGACTGAGGTAAATGATATTTATAGTAGAAAATGGGCATGCCTCTTCTTTGCTAGAACTTTAGTGTGTGTGAGGGGGTTAAGAGGTGCAATGGATTTGGGTGCTGTGCTTATGGTTCCCTTCCACGCACTTAACATTGGCTTCAAACTTCTCTAGTGTTACATTTTGCTTAGTGTGGGGACTGGGTTCCTGGAGTAATTTTCTCAATGTTCCTGTTCACTTTCAGCTTTGGAGTTTTTCTATGTGCCTGTTACTCACAGAAGGTCTCTCTCCACCCTCTTGCCTCTCCCCCAGTGGTAGACTGCTGCTTAACTGGTTACTCAATGCTATGGCTAAATGTGCGCCCCCAAAATTCATGTTGAAGTCCTAACCTCCAGTACCTCACAATGTGACAATGTTTGGAGATAGGACCTTTAAAGAGGTGATTAAATGAAAATGAGGCCCTTAGAGTGGGCCCTAATCCAATCTAACATATGACCTTATAAGAAGAGGAAATTTGGACACATAAAGAGACACCAGAATTGTGCACATATAGAGGAAAAACCATGTGAGAACACAGCAAGAAGGCATCTATCTGCAAGCCAAGGAGAGAGCTGCTGACAACTTAATCTTGGACTTCCAGCCTCCAGAACTGTGAGAAAATACATTTCTGTTGTTTAAGCTACCCAGTTTGTGATATTTTGTTATGGCAGCTCTATCAAACTAACACATTCAACATTTTCTAGCTTGTGTTCAGGATATGGAGACGCCTTGTCTCTTGTACCGATGTAAGCATTGCCTATATCCCGGGATCTTTGCTGTGGGGCTTTACAGTGATCCTGCTCCTCCCCCAGCATTAGGTGTCCAACTGCCTGTGCCCAGTACATTTTCCTGTCATTTCCCAGATGTAGTGGTTTTTGTTTGTTTTGTTTGTTTTTCTCTGTTCTTCTCCTCCAGTTGCAATGGTTCTTCAGCTATCATTGGAATCTCAGTGTTTGCTGCCCTTTTATCAAGGGATTAAGCCTTTTTTTCCTTAAGATATGAAGTTCTAGGCAAGGATTTTTGTTGTTTCTATCATAGTGGTCGTTCCACTACCCAGGCTTAACACTATTGCTTTGGCCCTAATCCTTCTTAAATGCATGTAATGATATCTGTGGAAGAGAGGTTGCAAGTGAGAACAAATTTGCCTTGTTTCTAAAACTCCCAGGGATTCTATACTATCACATTAACTCACATTATCTTAGTTTAAAAATTTTATCTTGTTTAAAAATTTTAGCTGAAATCTTCTTACTAATGCTGTGCTGTATCCTAGGTTATCTAGTGTTTGAAACTCATACCTCTTTGGTGGTACCTTTCTTTCCTTGAATTTCAGGCTAGTTGATTATAGTGCAACCTTTACTCCCCTAAAGTCCGGTTCAGTACTTCCAAATTTATCCTTCAAATGTGTAGGATATTCTTCGACTATGCTCTTTGGCTGAGATGTTGCATCAACTTCTTAAAATGTATTGGTTTTTCTCTACCTCATTTTCTCAGGTTCAGTCTCCTATTTACTCTGTAATTGTTATTTCAATTACTATTTATAAGCAAAGTGGATGAATTATAACAAAAGTAGTCTTGACAATCAAGCTATTTAAAAGGAAATCAGTGAAGAAAATGTATTCCAAAATTGACAAATGGCCTCACTTTTGCTTCTTCCTCTCATTCCACTGTCCTAAAAACAGGATTCTTTCAAAAGCAAAGCTCAGTAGGCTTATGAATACCCTTGGTGTAAGAGTGAATGGAATAAAATGAATTCACTTTGGAAAAATTCTAGTGTGGAACTTATACTAGGAACTCATAGTTATGAGTCTGAAGAGAAACCAAAGTTTTAAGGTAGGGTCTTAGAGAATGTCCCTAGAACTTTCTGAACTTTCTACAAAGGCTCTTTTTGTGTGATCTTGGCATGTAGATTTTGAATGTCTATTTCTACAGCTTTGACATGGTAGGTTGAGGATGTGGAGTGAAAGGCAGATGGGAACAGAGGGTGAAGAGCAGATAACAATGAACCTAGCTTTTCCCATCACAAGGTCAGAAGAATTATTCATACTTTATTTTCAAATAAATAATATTTTGACCAGTACCCATTTTTACCTTATGTAATTATTTTGCATGGAACAAACCCAGACCACTGCCAGATATCCATTCTGAACTAAAACCTTGTACTTCCTGAAAATGTAGATAATAAAAATAAAAATTTACTTTCTGTAATTAGCTGAAAGATGCCATTTTGCCAGTTGTTGTGCAATTTTGCCCTTTCTCCTCCTTTATTAAATTTTGACCTGTTCATGTTGTAATATAAAGGAAGAGAAGGGAAATGGAAAGAACTTTGGCTCCCTGGGTTGATTGCTACTACTCTTTGTAGGGTACATCATATGCTTTAACCTTTCATTAGTTAACAATACAGGACTTGAAGAAAGTAGTTTTAAAAATTGTGTTCAGGATATTTCTAAATGAGAATAAATGGGAATAATTTTCCTTTGGAGAAAAATATAATTCTGCGTGTATTTTAATTTCACCCCTAGTTAAGAGTAGGAAAATAACGGCAACAAATTTTATCTCTATTCTCTTACTATATCCTAGAAACAGCTCTAAATTGGCGAAATAAAATAGAATGAGTGATTATTTTGAGAACTTAGACTAAAGCAGCTATTTGGGAAATAAATAGCCTGACTGCTCACTTAATAAAGTCAGTTAGGCAACTTTTTAACCCCAAATTCCATGTTTTCTTTCTTTTATCCAGCTATCAAAGAATATGTCGAGGTAAAAAAGTACTTTGCAACCATTTATTCAAGTAAAATGAATAAAATACTACATATTAATATGGGGCTCTATGATATTCCTAAACTATATCATTCCTATATGAAGTAAGGCAATGCATTTTACTTGAGATTTTACAATATCAAGCACTATGTTAACTATCCTGCACAACTTCTAAAGTTTATGGGGTGCTCACCTTCCCTTCCTTCCTTTTCACCAAAAGGGAATGTTTGGCTCCATGTCAAGCACAACATGGAAACCTTAAAATAAGGGGTCTATTTTCCAATGGGATAACTAAACTGACAAAACTTCAGTTCTTCCACATGATGTTCTCTTTCATTTTTCATTCATCCAGTGTGGAAGAAAACTAGGGCTGTACATGAACTGGGCATCCCTTTCGCCTTTGTGATGAGTCAAACCAACTCAGGCAGGATCTCAGCAAAGAAAAACACATGGTGGAGGCACTTCATGTCTGCTTATGATCACAATGATGGCAATAATACCAGTGATCTTAACATTTAATATTAATTGCTTACTATGTAGCAGTCACAGTGTTTAGCACTTTATGTGCATTACTTCATTTAATTCTCATAAAATTCTTATGAAATAACTACTGTTATATATCACAAAAAGAGTAACTGAGGCTTAGTGAAGGATTCAAATCCATTTTTAAACTTTAGTGTAAATAAAAGATATCCATGAGTTTATACTTTCCTAACCTAGTATAGCTATAAAGAACACCAGTTACAAATAAGTAGCTGAAGGTCCTTAAATGATCCTCGGAAACAAAAATTTTATCTATAATAGGACGTTGGTGGGTGTGGTAGTTTAAAATATGTCCACAAATTATTTGATACTCCTGTGATGGTTAGTTATATGTGTCAACTTGACTGGACTAAGGGATGACCAGACAGTTGGTAAAGCATTTCTGGATATGCATGTGAGGGTATTTCTGGAAGAGATTAGCATTTGAATCTGTAGACTGACATAGGGAGATCATCTTTACCAATACAAGTGGACATCATCCCATTTTATGAGAGCCTGAATACAACAAAAAGGCAGAGGGAGGATGAATTTGCTCTCTGCTTGAGCTGGGATGTGGGACACCCATTTTCTGCCCTTGGATATTGGCAATCCTGGCAAGGGACCTGGACTGAATTACAACACCAGCTTTCCTGGTTCTCCAGCTTGAAGAAAGAAGATAATGGGATTTCTGAGCTTCCATAATTATGTGAGCCAATTCTTGTAATAAAAATCAACTCCCTCCCCCCCTCTCTAGATATACATATAAAGATACAGATCTCTCTCTCTCTCTCTCTCTCTATATATATATATATATTCTATTATATCTCCTATTGGTCCTGTTTCTCTGGAGAATCCTGACTATAACAACTCCCTACAAATTTAGAGCCAAATCCACCCCACTCTACCCCCTATAAGTGCATGAGTTGGACTTAATGACTACCTTCTAATGAAAGTAAAATGGTGTCTCTGGCACTAGGTAATAAAAGTCATTGAGGCTTTCTCACTTTTGGGAAAGCCAGTTGGCAGAGCCATATTAACCAAGACCCAAGGCTTCCTGCTAACTTCCATGTAAATGAGTCATCTCAGAAACTTCTGATGACTGTATCTCAGACTGATCTGTTGACTGCAAACTTCTTAGACACCCAGAACAGAGCCAACCGCTACACAGATCTTGAATTACTGATCCAAAGAAAACATGTTGAGATAATGTTTTTTGTTTTTTTGTTTTAAGCAACTATGTTTTGGAGTAATTTGTTATGCAGCAATAATTAACCCATATTGAGAATTATTAATGTTGGATCCATCTCCTTTAAAAAATAACAAGTAGAAGAAGTTTTCAAAATGTAATAAATAATGACCAAACTCTCCCTTTTAACAGTTCATGGTGTAAAGGAGCATAAATAAAACACTAGATACAATCCAGGTTGCCTTCTAGAAAAATGTAGACAGAGTAAGAAAACAGAGCCATGTGCGAGATATTTTACCTGCGAGAATCAGGGAAGGTTTCATCAGAGAAGTAACATGAAAACTGAGATTTAAATCAACTATTTAACTTCTCTGAGCAAGTTACTAGACTGTTAAATAAAATGATGTGTTACACATATAAATAAGTCCCACAAAAATGGCCCTTCTTGAGAACTACAGAATGAAGAAGATTTATATCTGCTTCATAGAAAAGAAGTATAAGATAACTGGTTCTATTAAGTGCCTGAAATGAAATTTAAAGTAGAAAGCATCGGAGGCAAACATTTGTTTCTACTAAATGAAACTCAAATGAAATTTAGCATACATACTAAGGAAAACTGGCTAATGTGCAATAAATCTGCATTTTAATAATTCTTGTATAAATTATATTCCTCCTGAGGCAGTCATTCTGAATTAACTCTTTTTTTTATCTTGAGCTACTTACATGTAAGATAATATTTCTCTCAAAAAAATTTCACTCAAATAAGTCTGTCATTCTAACCAATTAATTCTTATTAATAACATTAAAGATATTGAGTCACCTCTGGACTAGGGTTTAGTATTCATGAATTTAAGCCTTTTCTACTTTTGATTCTAGCAATTCCTATAATTTGACATTAATAACAATGTGACTGTTTAGAAGCAGTCGAACATTAAAGTGCTCTTTAGTCAATATCATATAATTTAACTGACTTGTGGATTCAAAAATAATTAATTCTTAGTTCTGCCCAGAACGCTGTAATTTCTACATAGGGTATCATTTTAAAGTTGGACAAAAAGACAGACTGAACACCAAGCATTCTCTCTTTCTTATGGACATACTCAGGATGTCTTCTCTAAATTTCTTGAAATCACTGCAGCCAGTATCTAAAGGTAGCAAGTGAGGAAACAAAACAAAAGAAAACAAAATATCAGTCGTAACAATAAGAAGAAATAAGGTCAAATTTTCTGAGGATAGGAAAAGATCTCCACCATTTAGAAGGCATTTGTGGAACCAACATGGCCTTGTTTCTTTGTTATTGCTTATTTACTTGTTTGTTTTAGAGGAAAAATAATGAAATTTTGAGTCAGATGAAGGAAATTTGACTCATGACAGTCTCTTTTTGACTAAATATGTGCACTAGTATTTTAAGGCACTTCTAAGCCTCCATTTTCTCATAAATGAAATGAAAAAGGTAACAATTTCCCCCGTTTGTGATACTGATTTTAATTACAAGAAAGTGTGAGTGGCATGTGAGACATTATGAGAATTTAGTGCCTATTCCTCTAGTCTGTTAGGTTTTTGGGTTCATGTATGATGACAAACTTGTCTTTATTCCTACCACTTATCACAATGACTGTGAAATAGAAGGGTTGCTTTAAACCTGTGTTGAGTGATTGATTAAAAATAAGACCATAAACAAAATGAAAAGACAACCCACAGAATGGGAGAAAATATTTGCAAATGATGCGACCAACAAGGGATTAATCTTCAAAATATACAAACAGTTCATACAGCTCAATATTAAAAAACCAAACAACCCAATCAAAAAAATGAGTGGAAGACCTAAATAGACATTTCTCCAAAGAAGACATACAGATGACCAAAAGACACATGAAAAGATGCTCAACATCTGTAATTATTAAACAAATGCAAATCAAAACTACAATGAGGTATCACCTCACACCAGTCAGAATGGCCATCATCAAAAATTCTACGAATAATGAATGCTGGAGAGGGTGTGGAGAAAAAGGAACCCTCCTACACTATTGGTAGGAATGTAAATTGGTGCAGCCACTGTGGAAAGCAGTATGGAGGTTCCTTAAAAAACTAAAACTAGAGCTACCATATGATTCTGCAAGCCCACTCCTGGGCAAATATCTGGAGAAAACCATAATTCAAAAAGATACACGCACTCCAATGTTCACTGCAGCACTATTTACAATAGCCAAGCCATGGAAGCAACCTAAATGTTCATCGACAAATGAATGGATAAAGAAGATGTGATATATTTATATAATGGAATATTACTCAGCCATAAAAAAGAATGAAATAATGCCATTTCCAGCAACATGGATAGACCTAGAGATTATCATACCAAGTGAAGTAAGCCAGACAGAGAAAGACAAATATATGATATTGCTTATTTGTGGAATCTAAAAACAAAAAGATACAAACGAACTTATTATAAAACAGAAATACACTCACAGACATAGAAAACAAACTTATGGTTACCAAAGAGGAAAGGGAGGGAGGGATAAATTAGAAGTTTGGGATTAATATACAGTACTGCTATATATAAAATAGATACCCAACAAGGACCTTCTGTATAGCACAGGGAACTACACTCAATATTTTGTAATAACCTATAAGGGAAAAGAATCCGAAAAACATAGATATATATGCTTGTATAACTGAATCACTTTTCTGTACCCCTGAAACTAACACAACATTATAAATCAACTATATTTCAATAAAAAATAAAAAAAAAGAGACACTGCTTCAATTTCTTTCAATTTCTTTTCTTATAAGTACATGGGTTTATATATTTCCAACTAATGATATTAAGAGAAGAATTATTTCTTATACAAGTTGTGGATGTAAATTCAAAACTAGAAAATTTCAGATAATATATTTTATACTTCAAATGCTTCTTTTCTTATCCAGTTCCCTTAAAAAATACTGTCATATATTCTGACATGGTTAAAGATGTAATAGAAAAGTAAGAAACATGACTATAAAGCTAACACACTCAATAATATGGAGCAGATTGTAATGTAAATTTATCTAACTGTAGGCCAAAATAGGGAAAAGCGTATACAGAGATTGAGATAAACATAATAGGTCAGGCCAACAGTAAGTGTAAGGGTGTCTAGAAGAAAAGATTTCCCCATTGTTGGTACATGGGACATGGCAATAAGAAGTCTAAGATTAGCCAATACTTGTAAATACAAAAAGTCATGCATTAGAACTTATCAGAAGGATATATCAACAGGACCTGGAGTATAGCACATGTTATAAGCCAAATCACTTCAGCACTTAATGTAACATTGAAACTAATCACTTTTATTATTTAATGAAGTCCCCATTTTAAAGAACCACTTCAAATATTTTGAAAGCATCTGAACCAATCTGTTCTAACTTAAGTGGTTTATTATCAAGATTCTGATATCTAAAATGGATAAAAAAAAATTAAACAAAGAATAGCATCTAAATAATGGTCTCTGAATAAGGCATATTATAAGTCAATATCTATTTTACAATGTCTATATGTTGATGTTCCTATTTATAGCAGGATCTTTTGATAGGGCTTTATCCATCCTGTTTTACTATAAGTGATATTTGGTTCTATCAAAAAAAAAAACTACAAAAACAAACAAACTGGGCTTCCCTGGTGGCGCAGTGGTTGAGAATCTGCCTGCCAATGCAGGGGATGCGGGTTCGAGCCCTGGTCTGGGAAGATCCCACATGCCGTGGAGCAACTGGGCCCGTGAGCCACAATTACTGAGCCTGCGCGTCTGGACCCTGTGCTCCGCAACAAGAGAGGCCGAGATAGTGAGAGGCCCGTGCACCGTGATGAAGAGTGGCCCCCGCTTGCCACAACTAGAGAAAGCCCTTGCACAGAAACGAAGACCCAACACAGCCAAAAATAAATAAATAAATAAATAATAAAAACAAACAAACAAACTTTAGGACATCAGGGTTTCACAAAAGATAATTTAATAAGTCCTGAAAATTACATATTTAAGACATATCACAGTTTCTGTGGTATATACCATGATGTTTTCATAAGGATTTTGACTCTGGTCTTGACATTTAAATCTGGGGTTTTTTTTGTTTTTTTTTTTTTTTTTGGTATTAATGGTCTTGGTGATAAACAGAATATCAATAGCATATATTTTCAACACATATCATTATTTAGGGTGCAGCATGGGCATTAATTACATTGTATTGTGGCAAATATTTGGGCCACAATCCTACCATGCAGAGTAGTCACAGAACATTCTCTCTTAACAGTCTTATATGTTTGCTTTAAGAAAAAATAAATCATCTCCAAACAGGATGTGGTTGCTTAGCATCTCTTAACTGTATGCCAAAATAATCATTTGGACCCCAAGATCTATTAAATTTCAAGAGTAAAGGTAATTTTACATTATGTGTTGGTTGTTATTGAAATTAAAGTCAGTGTTTTCATATATAACAGTTTTTTTTTACAATCAGAAATATTGTTTTATTATATGGTGATAAGAGAATGAACACTTAATAGCCAAATGATCTCTGAATGCTACACAATTACTCGTATTTTTAAAGTTGCCAAAATTAGAAACTACGAAATGCATATTGAAAGTAGGATATTCATATAGCAATGAAAATCTACATCAGGACAGATTGTTGGCTGCCAGAGGCAGGGCATGGGGGGGGGTTGGTGAAATGGGTAAAGGGAGTCAAAAGGTACAAATTTCCAGTTATAAAATAAATATGTCACGGGGATGTAATGTACAGCATGGTGACTATAGTTAATAATACTGTACCGCATATTTAAAAGTTGCTAAGAGAATAAATCTTAAAAGTTCCCATCACAAGGAAAAAAAAATTGGTAAGCTATGTATGGTGACCTATGTTAACTAGACTTACTGTGGTGATCATTTTGCAATATATGTAAATATCAAATCATTATGCTGTACACCTGAAACAAATATAATGTTTGTCAATTATACCTCAGTAAGAAAACAAACATCTATAACTTCACACAATAATATGAATGAATCTCATGAATACAATTTGAATGAATGAAGCCAGACATGATAAAGTACACACACACACTACATACATATATACACATGTATATATTTATAAGTACAAAAAATAGGCAACATTAATTTATTCTGTTAGATTTCAGGATAGTGATTATACTTGGTGGGGGAGGGGTGGATGGAAAGGGAAATGAGAGGGGTTTCAGGGATGCTGGCAATGTTCTTTTCTTGATCTGACTGCCAGTTACATGGGTGCATTTAGTATGCAAAATATTTATTGAAATATAACTTAGTTGTGAGACAGTACTTTATGGGTCCCTTGCATTTGTGCATGTTGTGTGAGGAGAGGCACTGGCTGCCTTTTGTTCCAGATTATCTTTTCAGAGATGTTAATATAGAAATGGCCTTGGAAGATACAGAAATAGTTCCCTTCAGGGTGGAGAGAAGATTTGTTTCCTGATTAGCATAATAAAGATAATGCTTCTCTCTAGGAAATAATTTTAGTTGGTTTGCATGTAGCCCTTTATAAAAAAATTGGGTTTCCCTAAGTTCAGAGTTCCTCTCCTCTAATACAACCCACTGCATGTGCAGATGTCACTGGGCCTTGTTGCACAACCTAGTGGAA
Organism: Balaenoptera borealis; assembly: GCF_965194805.1. Taxonomy (NCBI): domain Eukaryota; kingdom Metazoa; phylum Chordata; class Mammalia; order Artiodactyla; family Balaenopteridae; genus Balaenoptera; species Balaenoptera borealis. The sequence goes on along the minus strand of NC_138866.1, from coordinate 55,834,985 downwards.
ACTGAGGCTCAGGAAACATTGCAAATGACCACATTTTAACTACTACTATTGATGCCAAAAATAAACTGTCCTTTGCTTTTTCCTCAGGAGTCTCATGACTTCTGCCAGCATCCATGAAATGGTGGTATGCTAACTTGCTAGCTTGAAGATAGGGTAAAATCTCAAACCCTTCACATTCCTTGACTCTAAAATAACCACTTAACAGATGTAGTAAATGTTGCATATTTTTAAATAGTAAACTACTATTCTTGATGCTTATGATATGTGTATTTTCCATGTGTATTGTACTTTAATAGAAAAAATTACTTGGAGCTGTATTCATTTCTCATAAATCACGAATCACAAGAGGAAGCAAATGCAGACACTAAAGATTTCTTCTTCAAGAAGATATCCACCCACATACACATGAAATCAAAACAAATAAAGCACCTGTTAGCATTTGTAGAGCAATAAACACGTTTTTGAGTCCCAGCGCATTAGTTACTCTTTTTGGGAAGATAGTATTACTACAGAGCATGGATTTCTTAAATCTCTGTATTTTTAATTATATGAAATTTTGATTAAATTTCCATTTGAAAAGTTGCTCTATTATATTTATGTACTCTGTCAGGTATTATCTATTCAATTTTTATTTTTCCCTTCAAATCAGTAATATTTAAATACTATTTCAAGATTTTTTTAAAATATAGTTTTATTTTATTTACTTTGTTGAAAGAGAAGCAAAGATGAGTGTGAAATTCAGTATTTGCCCAGTGAACAATAGTATTGTTTGTGATGTTTATGGGTTAATCTACTGGTAGAAGACATGATAATTGGAAAATGAGTATAATACCTTATTTGCACAAAGTTTAACTTTTTGGAGTAGCTGAACTCATAACATATTGAATCATAAGTCTATGGTGAAAGAAAATACAGATAGTTACAGCTCTCAGCATAGTGAACAGCGAAACTGAAACATAGACAGCTTAATTTATTTTTCCCAAATTATTGAACAATTTTGTAGAGGAGGAACCTGAACTTTGATCTTACTAAAATGTCCTTCCTTTACTGTCAAAAATTTATCCTAAAAGGGCAAAAGATAACAGTCTTTCTGTTTAAGAAATACATTTACGGATTAAATGGCAAACACTTCTGGATGTGACAACTCCTTGTCGTTTTAAAATGTGATATTGTGTAATTTCTACCTTTTAAATGTAGAAAAAAGGAACTTTTTTCCTGAAAATTGAAATTGTATGGACAATGAATCATTAAAACTGAAACTCAGGAATTAGAAAACAATAACCAAATATGCTAGAAAGATAATACATACTCAGGACTTCAGTTCCCATAGGGTGCAATTTTCTCTAAAGCAGTGTCAATGACTCAACTCACTGTAATGATGTTTAGAGGAACAAGAAACCGAACCACAAAAATGCCCTAATAAAAAATAAGTTATCTGAGGATGGAAATGTCTTCTGTATGAAATATTTTGCACAAGCCCTTATGAGATTCCTCTCAGCTATACAACTAGGCCTGCTTTCATAACTGGGGCTGTTCTCGCGGGATTTTGCACTGCTTTTCAGCTTTGATAGAATAGAAGAGAGAGAGGAGGATATTGATTTGATTGGTTAATCTAGGGACAAGGGTTTGTGAGTCGCTCAGTAGGCTTTTCAAAATAACAAAATACAGTTTTTGAATTATAAGCAAGTATAAAAGGCTTATAATTTAAAGGGAAAACTGGTTTTGGGTGGTGATATTTTTATGATTCTTTGATCACTGCTCTCACCTCCCTACTCCTCATATCAGATAATGTTGGATAGGGAATACGCATAACTCTCATCCTATTCCTATATTCAGAGATATGGTAATTTGATTACATTGTTAATATCTTTTTTTTTAACACCTTTATTGGGGTATAATTGCTTTACAATGGTGTGTTAGTTTCTGGTTTATAACAAAGTGAATCAGCTATACATATACATATATCCCCATATCTCCTCCCTCCTGGGTCTCCCTCCCATTCTCCCTATCCCACCCCTCTAGGTGGTCACAAAGCACAGAGCTGATCTCTTTGTGCTATGCAGCTGCTTCCCACTATCTATTTTACATTTGGTAGTGTATACATGTCCATGCCAATCTCTCACTTCATCCCAAATTACCCCTTCCCCCTCCCCATGTCCTCAAGTCCATTCTCTACATCTGTGTCTTTTTTCCTGTCCTGCCCCTGGGTTCTTCAGAACTTTTTTTTTTGATTCCATATATATGTGTTAGCATACGGTATTTGTTTTTCTCTTTCTGACTTACTTCACTCTGTATGACAGACTCTAGGTCCATCCACCTCACAACAAATAACTCAATTTTGTTTCTTTTTATGGCTGAGTAATATTCCATTGTATATATGTGCCACATCTTCTTTATCCATTCATCTGTTGATGGACACTTAGGTTGCTTCCATGTCCTGCCTATTGCAAATAGAGCTGCAACGAACACTCTGGTACATGACTCTCTTTGAATTATGGTTTCTCAGGGTATATGCCCAGTAGTGGGACTGCTGGGTTGTATGGTAGCTCTATTTTTAGTTTTTTAAGGAACCTCCATACTGTTCTCTATAGTGGCTGTATCAATTTACATTCCCACCAACAGTGCAAGAGGGTTCCTTTTTCTCCACACCTTCTCCAGCATTTATTGTTTGTAGATTTTTTGATGATGGCCATTCTGACTGGTGTGTGGTGATACCTCATTGTAGTTTTGATTTGCATTTCTCAAATGATTAGAGATGTTGAGCATCCATTCATGTGTTTGTTGGCAATCTGTATATCTTCTTTGGAGAAATGTCTATTTAGGTCTTCTGCCCATTTTTGGATTGGGATGTGTGCTTTTTTGATACTGAGCTTCATGAGCTGCTTGTAAGTTTTTGAGATTAATCCTTTGTCAGTTGCTTCATTTGCAAATATTTTGTCCCATTCTGAGGTTTGTCTTTTCGTCTTGTTTATGGTTTCTTTTGCTGGGCAAAAGCTTTTAGGTTTCATTAGGTCCCATTTGTTTATTTTTGTTTTTATTTCCATTTCTCTAGGAGCTGGGTCAAAAAGGATCTTGCTGTGATTTATGTCATAGTGTTCTGCCTATGTTTTCCTCTAAGTGTTTTATAGTGTCTAGCCTGACGTTTAGGTCTTTAATCCATTTTGAGTTTATTTTTGTGTATGGTGTTAGGGAGTGTTCTAATATCATTCTTTTACATGTAGCTGTCCAGTTTTCCCAGCACCATTTATTGAAGAGGATATCTTTTCTCCATTGTATACTCTTGCCTCCTTTACCAAAAACAAGGTGACCATATGTGGGTGGGTTTATCTCTGGGTTTTCTATCCTGTTCCATTGACTTATATTTCTGTTTTTGTGCCAGTACCATACTGTCTTGATTACTGTAGCTTTGTAGTATAGTCTGAAGTCCAGGAGCCTGATTCCTCCAGTTCCGTTTTTCTTTCTTAAGATTGCTTTGGCTATTCGGGGTCTTTTGTGTTTCCATACAAATTGTGAAATTTTTTGTTCTAGTTCTGTGAAAAATGCCATTGGTAGTTTGATAAGGATTGCACTGAATCTGTAGATTGCTTTGGGTAGTAGAGTCATTTACACAATGTTGATTCTTCCAATCCAAGAACATGGTATATCTCTCCATCTGTTTGTATTATCTTTAATTTCTTTCATCAGTGTTTTATAGTTTTCTGCATAGAGGTCTTTTGTCTCCTTAGGTAGCTTTATTCCTAGGTATTTTCTTCTTTTTCTTGCAATGGTAAATGGGAGTGTTTCCTTAATTTCTCTTTCAGATTTTTCATCATTAGGTTATAGGAATGCAAGAGATTTCTGTGCATTAATTTTGTATCCTGCCACTTTACCAAATACATTGATTAGCTCTAGTAGTTTTCTGGTAGCATCTTTAGGATTCTCTATGTATAGTATCATGTCATCTGCAAACAGTGACAGCTTTACTTCTTCTTTTCCGATTTGGATTTCTTTTATTTCTTTTTCTTCTCTGATTGCTGTGGCTAAAACTGCCAAAACTATGTTGAATACTAGTGGTGAGAGTGGACAACCTTGTCTTGTTCCTGATTTTAGAGGAAATGGTTTCAGTTTTTCACCAGTGAGAACGATGTTGACTGTGGGTTTGTCATATATGGCCTTTATTATGTTGAGGTAAGTTTCCTCTATGCCTACTTTCTGGAGGTTTTTTATCATAAATGGGTGTTGAATTTTGTCAAAAGCTTTTTCTGCATCTGTTGAGATGATGATATGGTTTTTCTCTTTCAATTTGTTAATATGGTTTATCACATTGCTCGATTTGCATATATTGAAGAATCCTTGCATTCCTGGGATAAAACCCACTTGATCATGATGTATGATCTTTTTAATGTGTTGTTGGATTCTGTTTGCTAGTATTTTGTTGAGGATTTTTGCATCTATGTTCATCAGTGATATTGGCCTGTAGTTTTCTTTTTCTTTCTTTGTGATATCTTTGTCTGGGTTTGGTATCAGTGTTGTTGTGGCATTGTAGAATGAGTTTGGGAGTGTTCCTCCCTCTGCTATATTTTGGAAGAGCTTGAGAAGGATAGGTGTTAGCTCTTCTCTAAATGTTTGATAGAATTTGCCTGTGAAGCCATCTGGTCCTGGGCTTTCGTTTGGAAGATTTTTAATCACAGTCTCAATTTCAATGCTTGTGATTGGTCTGTTCATATTTTCTATTTCTTCTTGGTTCAGTCTCAGAAGGTTGTGCCTTTCTATGAATGTGTCCATTTCTTCCAGGTTGTCCATTTTATTGGCATATAGTTTCTTGTAGTAATCTCTCATGATCCTTTGTATTTCTGCAGTGTCAGTAGTTACTTCTCCTTTTTCATTTCTAATTCTATTGATTTGAGTCTTCTCCCTTTTTCCTTGATGAGTCTGGCTAATAGTTTATCAATTTTGTTTATCTTCTCAAAGAACCAGTTTTAGTTTTATTGATCCTTGCTATTGTTTCCTTCATTTCTTTTTAATTTAATTCTGATCTGATCTTTATGATTTCTTTCCTTCTGCTAACTTTGGGGTTTTTTTGTTCTTCTTTCTCTAATTGCTTTAGGTGTAAGGTTAGGTTGTTTATTTAAGATATTTCTTGTTTCTTGAGGTAGGAATGTATTGCTATAAACTTCCCTCTTAGAACTGCTTTTGCTGCATCCCATAGGTGTTGGGTTGTCGTGTTTTCATTGTCAGTTGTTTCTAGGTATTTTTGATTTCCTCTTTGATTTCTGTTATTATCTTTTGACTTTAACAATTTACACTGTGAATTAGCTGAGGTTTTGGTAACATAATTCCTTGAAATTGCTTTTCACTAAATCCTATCAATAAAGAATTTTCCCCTGAAAGAATGTATATTTGCATAATATCACCAGGAATTTCCAATGGGAATCAAAATCCAGTGAACCATCAGATGGATAAAGATGGTCAATACAGATATATAGGAGCACTTTATTGCTCTGTGTGTTGTATATCCACAATAATAGATTCTTGTGAAAGATCCTAAAACTATGCCTTTTCAGCCATTACAGTGAGGAACAATTCAATTCAATATATTTCTGCGTATATTTTCTCTAAGAATTACTTAACATTATGGAATTTTTTCAAAATTATTTATTCTCTGGTATTTTTGGTAATGAATAAAATTATTTTATAGCATTAGCTCATATTCATAGTACTAAAACTTGTCCAAATTATTAGCAAGAATATATTCACAAGTTTTATTTTTATCATGGCCAATCATGGCTAACTTGACAATGGTCATAGTACCAAAACATATCCATATGATTGAAAAACACACTTTGAAATTAAATTTAAGATTGATGGCTGTTTTTCATTATCTATTAAATCCAGATGCTGATTGCTTTTCAGCCCTTGACTTGAAAATATGGGTAGCAATCTCCCTCTTCTCTGTGATCTTCTGCCTTCCAAATCTTCTAAATTCTCATGTTTCACACAATGTTCCTATTGTTGACAACTTACCTTTTCCTCCAACTGTTGAATTCTATATACTTTGACACTGGTCTTCCATTTCTATGAACTAAGAGGATCACTTTTGAGAAAGAAGATCTTTTGTTTTAATTTTATACCCTTCTTACTTTTTGAGTTTTTAATTAAAAGTATGTAATACTCTCATGAATAAAATTGAATACAGAAAAAAGTCAAAATCATTTTAAGTTGTCTGCAATTTCGTATACTTCAGCCTAGAAAGTATATTATATTGTCCTAGTTAATTCAAGCTTCAAATCAAGGTAATAAGTTATTCTTAGAGAAAATCTACAACAGAGGGGTAGTCAACTGACATTATTTCAGAAAGATCACACTTCAGAGGCACTATTATAATCCCTTCGGTGAGCCTTATTTTTGTCAATATGTGAGGTTCTGCCAAGTGGTATGATAAATATGAGATATAAATTTTTACCAGTGAATCATAGTTTGTTAATCAGCATGTATCTTGCTATGAGTTTGGGGTGAATGCTGTTGCCTTAGGCCAGCTACAAGGCTATAGAACCCAACCCAAGTGTTGCTGTACCATATGCCCTGATAGAACTTTACATACAAGAGGCAGGAGTACATGAAAGAAGACAGAGAGCTTAGTGAACAGGTTCATGAAATGTTAGTGCTTGTTTTCTAATGAATGTTTTTCTAATACATGTATGCATGTATGACAGAATTTGGGCTGCGGTTTACTTTAATTATAATATTTGAGTGAGGTGAGTGGATAGCCATTCATAGATTCAAATTTATTGTAGGTCAAAGGGAAATTTCTGAAGGGTTTCAAGCAAAGAAGAGCCATGACACAATTTGTATTTTAGAGTGAGAGCTACTATGAGGAGCCTGAACTGGGATGAGTTGGAGGAACAGACTGGAAGGCAAACATGAAAGTAGGCAAACAGATTTTGGCTCTATTACTTTCCTTTTTTAAATATCCTATTAAAATTCCCTTATTAGTTATCAAAAAAGAAGGTTTCAAAGGTATCCTTTTTATTGCTTGTGGAGATGTTTGTAGAAAAGATCTTAAGCCCTTTACTGCTGATTATGAGTTACACAGCAATCTAGCTGTAGAAAAAAGTATAGCTGAATGCAAAGTTCAACAAAACATCATTTAGACAATAAAAAGTAGCAAACAATAAGTGACATAAGATAGAATATGATAAATGCTCAAACGGAGGGTTGGAGTTCATTCTGCTGAGTAGTGGAAAAGGATACAATAAGCCTCAGCTTGGCAGAGGAGCATATTTGATAATAAGTGATTCAGCTATTAGAATGTACATTCAAGAATTAACTTACTAAAATGATTAAGATTCATTAAGTAACATGTCTTCCTTAAAAACTCTTTAATATTTCACGTGAGTGAGTGGCAAATATAAATGTTTCAGTTTTACTTGGCTTCATGATGGATATGGATCAAACTAGAAGGTACACAAACCAGCTGTGTTAATTTTGATGACATGACCCTATCAATGGGGTTCAACAAACATTAGTGTTATCATGCATGGCGAGCCATGTGTAAGTATACAATGCAAGTCTAGTTTTTTGGGATCATTTTCACATAGAACAGACAAGAATAAGAAGCTTACTGCAAACCTTTTCAGGAAAACAGGCCTGGTTCTGGGCAGTGTCCCCATGGGCCTGAGCATAAGCTGGCATAATTTCTTCCATGGAAGGGATATTAAGAATGTTCTCTTGACCAGTAAATCTCCCTTACCAGGATGGGCAAGGGTGAATGGGATATGAAAAAGGTGCTATTTTTATTTAGTGACACTAGTATTATGTCTGAATAGGGGCCACAAAAACACAGGTGTTTGAGTTTCCAAAAGTCACTGCTCCCTGCCTATAACCTGCACTTTGAAGCATATTTTTAAATTTATTTTACTCTATTTCAAAATTTCTGGTGCTCTATTAGTTCAAAAGGGCTGGCAGCATATGTAATATATTGTAACTTCATTTTTAGAAAATATTTAGGGCATTTTTATTTCATTTTCTTTCAGAGCCGTCAGAGCACAAGAAGGGATGACTGTTTGTTAAATGCAATATTTTTTTCCTTTAATGGTAGTTTAGAAATACTATAAGTTCATGGAAGTCTTTAGTACAAATAACAGTAGAATCACTGAAAATTATCTGCATTATGAAGCACATTTAATTTTAAACTACTTTTTCTTCAAATGACTCTTATGACCAAATAGCAAACACCTTAGAAAGGATTCTGTAATGGAAATCTTCACATAAAGTAAAACACCTCTAGGAGTCAAGGTTCTGATAAAAATAAACTGCAATATTCTCCTGTTGTATATTGCCTATTCCTTGCAAAGGAATAGTTAGGGGGAAAATCAACAGTATTTACAATTCTCTTAAGTTTAATGGAAACGCAGGTTTGAATTTTCAACTGTGAGTTACATGAAAATCTGCAAAGAAAGTAGTATACACAGCTACTTAATTAGCATGGTTAGTAATTAACCAACCCCCATATGTTTACATTTTCTTGAACACAGAAAAGATGCCATTTAGTGTATAACATTGTACAAAGTCCATTCAGTGAATAAAAGTACTGTATGTACACGAACTTCTAATTGTGTGTTTTATTTCAGATTTAAACCATTTTTATAAAGCAGAAGCCAGTGGGTAGCCACAGCTGGCAAAAGGAGAAAGCATTTGCTACTGCAGAGGACTTGTTCATGAACTGCTCGAGCTAACTTACATGGAGAGGATCCTATCACAAGTAAAGCAGCCACTGGGAAGACCTAAATATCTTCTTGGTTTAAGATTACACTGATTTTGACATAAATATCTCACCTCTTTTTTACTCCCATCCCTTGGATGTCATTTCTGTGAAATTTGAAGCTCTTAAAAATCAAAAAATCAAAGTATGGCGAGTATCAAGGGAAGTACAAATGTGTAAAAATATTGAGTGCCAGGTTTATCGCTAATAATTTATTCTCTTAACACCCTTGCAAAATACACTTACACTGTTATTTCCACTTTGAAGGTTAGAAAAAAATCTATAAACCTATGGTCTTTTCTAGACTTCTAAGCAAGGAATATCTCAACCAAAATAAAACTCCTTAAGAATTTTGTTTTAGATTTAACAACTCATTCTTCCATGCCCTCATTCCTCACACTCCCCATCCATTACTCATCAAAGGACAATTTAAGAAATATGGTTAAAATGGCACAAAGGAAAAAAATCAATTGATTCTTAGGAACTTCCAGGGAAAGAATTTAATGAGTTGTTACTCTTAAATTCATTTAACCTACATTATTTTTAGGTAATGTATCTTTTAAAAATGAAATAAAAACCTAAAATGGCAGCCATTGTCATACCACTCCCCACTGTAATTCCTGTTTTCCCAAGTCAAGCCAATTTAAATCTTATCAGCTTTTTGGTTTGTTTGTTTACTTTCTTTTTTGTGTTTAATTTCATGTTTTTAAATAGCATAGCACCTTGTTTTGTATTTATTTTTAAATTGTAGACTTTTGTATATAACCTTATATCTAATGGAAGATTAAAATTTAGCTATTTTACATTATGCTCCTAAAATAAACATATCTCTACCAAACCAATATAGCTTAGATCTCAAGTTTACTTATATTCATTCCAGGTGAAATAAAGACATCACAAAATAGATCTCTGAGTGTTGATGAAAGAGGGTTTTATAAAATAGTAGCAAGTAAATGTTAGTGCTTGTAGATAGAGATTAATTATAATGGAATCTATACCAATTACATAGTCCATGGAAATTCTATAGTTTTGTTGAAGATTTCTGCAAATTTCCTCTGTTACAACCTCAGTGCCACTTAATACTATAGTTCTTTAGCCTTTTGTCTATATTTATCTTACACCAAATAAATCCCACTGAGAATCTAAGCCACAATTTCATTTCCAAAATTAAAAAAATAAATTACTTTCACTGAATATTGGTAAATTAAAAGCCCCTTTCCACCTAATTTTTGAGTTGCTTGCAGATATCATGGTCAGAGTATTATCCTTATCACAATAGTACCCCTTCCCCTATTACAATAGTCCCTTTTACCCCCTTTTGCAAAATAAGATGCATTTGAATAAAGTCTCTCCTTACCTAAGTCCCAATTTGTTTTTTATCTGAGTGTGAGTTTGAGAAACATTGTTGATGTTTTCTGGCATTATAGAGAGGGACTATACATTCCACACCACAATTTTGATTCATGTCAATAATTCTTTTTTATTTTATTCCTGTTCCTAATCAATCCTACATCAATTTGCTCCTCAGAATTTCCTGGGAATTCTTAGCACACCAGTCAATTGACTTCCAAGTCTTTAGGAAATTTTATTTTTCCAGATAAATGCATACTTGAAAAAATATGAAATTATTCCATACAAGTGTTTCATTTGCCAGCACTTAAGAAGATTCTCATTCTCCAACTTGGCATGAGATTCTAGGTAAATCCTGTATATCTGAATATTCCTAGGTAAATAATTCTCAGTCCTCTACAGTAATTTTTATTAACTCAGTTGTTGGCAATAACACAACAGGTTTAGAAAATTTAGTAGAGGTATTTCACAGAATAAAATAGATTAGCGAAATTTGATTTTGGTCACTTTCCAAATTTAATTCCCATTGGTAGACTGTTTATAATTTTTTTTTTAAAATTACATATTCTATCATTTTGGGGATAGTCACGATTATTTATCATAAATATAATCAAATAGATACTGTTTTCTGAAGACCTGTGAAAATTTTAAGTCCCTATTCAATACTAATGCATTTCTAAAGTTTTAATAGTTGCTGATCATTTATACTCTTTCAACTACATGTAAAAAAATTTCACCCTGCTTTGTATTTCAAATATGCATGCCTACATCATAGTAAGACTCTTGGTAAAAAAAAAAAAACAAAAAAAAAAAACTGGAATAAAATTAATGAAAAAGATGTCTACGGATAATTTCAATCTATGCTGCATTCAAAGAAATGTTATGTGTTAGAAAATATTTCTTGGATTGGGACCCAGATTTAACTTCCAAAAATAAGATCTTAGGTAGGTAATTGTCATTAACAGAAGGTGAAATGACAAATAAAGGAATGCTATTTTCTGCCACTTTTAATTATATTAGATGTAGGAAAAGTTCTCCAAATTTGTTAATTCAAGTCATCTCCTGCCTCATTTCTAAGGCTGTTCTATATATAAATGTCTTAAACCTGGAGCACTGTTTATGCAGTGCAGATTCCTCACTTCTGTCTTATGTTCCCATTCTCAGAGAGTTCCAAGCTAGATGTAGGACATGCATAAGCTAAGAGTTCTCACTCTGGTTCTAGATATATGCTTAAAGATCATCACTGTACCCAGACTTCATGCTACCCTTCCTTTTTAAAATCTTCTGTAATATATTTTTAATGTATTTATTTCTCTGTGTCTAATCCAGTTTTTCTTTTCAAATATATCTTTAAAATTACCAGTTATTTTTACAGATGGTCTATTGTGCTCTCCTAGCCATACATTAGGTTATATTATAAAATTATGTTTTTAGTTTCAATTTTTATAATTTTTCAAATGTGCCTATACATTTTCCATGACATCCTGGTCTTGGCTCATATTTTACATTCCTTTTCAATATCTATGATCAGTTCATTCATTGTTATGAAATACCTTTTTTATTATTATCATGCTATCTCTGTTTATTAGACTGCATATTGTTCTATTTGTTTTGCCTTGCTGACTGTCCTTCAAGATGTTTTATTTATACATGTGATTTACAATGATTCTTATGCTAAACATATTTTTAGTGGATGTTATCTGTGAGAAATCACGTGCCCTGGGATCTGAATGTGTTGTTATAATGTTATTTTGAGTTTCTCTCTTTCTGAGCCTTATAGTTTTACTCAGGCCAAATAAGTTTTAATGTTGATTTTTCAGTTATTTCCAACCACATCATTCTAGGGCAACCTCATAATGGTTTGTGCCATGCAATCTTATGATTATGATTTATTATAGATTATTACTGTGCTACTCACAGCCCAGGACAGATAGCCAATCTGCTTGTTGCCTCCTGGTATATAGGAGATAAAGTTTTTCTGGTTTCTATGTCTCAAACAGTAGACAATTTCATGACTCCTAGCTTCATTTATCTAGCTTAGTCTAGTTCTCTACAAGGAGGAAACTATTTTCATAATATCCTTTCTACTACAGAGCCTAAGCCCTAACTCCCAGACATTAGGAGTTATATCAGCTATTAGTAATAGTAATATAGCTATTCTATTTATGAGCTCTTTGATCCTATTCTTCACTCTAATGTTGATATTCTTTTTCACTTTTGTCATCCAGAGAGTTCATTCTTTCTTATTTTAAGAGTAACATTTTCCTTTTTTAAAAATCCATTCCTATGGAAAATAAGGAGAGCGATTAAATGAGAGAAGGAAAAAACAATGGACAGAAGGAAGGGAAGAAATTCATTTTCTACATTACCTCTGTATATTATATTTATTAGAAGCTCATCTCATCCACGATGACTTCATCATCACCTCCTACACAATACTCTCTCAAATCTAGTCTTCCTAACCTTTGCATATGCTTTTATTTTTAGCAATAATGTATCTTTCTACCAATCTGGCTTTTAAGCACATAAGCTATAACTGGATTTTCAATAGATTGCCACAAAACTTTCCCTACTACTAATATAGTGGGCACTCAATAATTGTTGCTCTTAAAGTCCAAAATATAAATTATAGCCTATACAGCCTAGTTGTATTTAGCTCCTGCCTAGCTCTCTCTTCTTACTGCTTCTGTCTCTGTTCCATTTCTTCCCCTATAACCAAATTCACCTGCCCTCTCTCCAGTTCCATAGATATGAATTCAATTTGTGTGATAGCACATGCTTTCTTTAGACCTGGGTCCTTTACGTATGCTATTCCCTTTTCTTGAAATACTCCCATTTCCATCCTGTGTGGTTTGATCCTACTCATCTTTCATATCTCATCTAAGATGGTACTTCCTTTAAATAGACTTGCATGTCCTCTTCTGGATGAAATGTCCCTCTTATTTGCCTTCCTTAGAATGCCATGTTCATATCATTATCCCAATGAATTATGTACTTAAATACATATTTGTATAACTTATAAAGTTCCAACAAGTAGATAAACCTTTTTTTTTTACTATACAATAATCTTTACTTTCTTAGAACTTGCATAGCTGTGATAGCCTTAAGTTCAGACTCCTGCCCTTGACTAAATTATGGGCTTATACTGTTCTCTATGAGTTGTTTAGGTTTTTTAAATTGGAGTATAGTTGCTTCACAATGTTGTGCTAATTTCTGCTGTACAGTGAAGTGAATCAGCCATATGTATACACATATCCCCTCCCTTGTGGATTTCCCTCCCATCTAGGTCACCGCAGAGCATCGAGTAGAGTTTCCCATGCTATATAGTAGGCTCTCACTAGTTATCTGTTCCATATAGAGCAATGTATACATGTCAATCCCAAACTCCCAATTCATCCCACCCGCCCCATTTCCCCCCTTGGTGTCCATATGTTTGTTCTCTACATCAGTGTCTCTATTTCTGCTTTGCAAATAGGTTCATCTGTACCATTTTTCTAGATTCCACATATATGTGTTAATATACGATATTTGTTTTTCTCTTTCTGACTTACTTCACTCTGTATGACAGTCTCTAGGTCCATCCACATCTCTACAAATGACCCAATTTGTTCCTTTTAATAGTTGACTAATATTCCATTGTGTATATGTACCACATCTTCTTCATCCATTCATCTGTCGATGTACTTTTTTTTAATACTGAGGGAAATAACAGGACTATTAGTCCCCCATTATTATTGAAAACCCTGTGCTTTCCCCACAATTTATTATTATTGATTAGTTATCTGCTCCTGTTGTGCTATTCTCATTTTCTCAATAACCATCCATGCTGTTCCAACTCCCTATTGTCTATCTCTCCCCAGTATGCAAGCCAGTATGTCCCCTTACTCATTCACTAAGGAGCCAGAAACAAACAATATTCTATGTAACAGAATGTGTATAAATTTTAGAGGTATCATAATAGCATGTAATAAAACACAAAAAGCTAAAATTTCAATATCAAAATCACCTTTCCTGAATCTGTCTTTTCCCCAGTATGTATGTGTGTGTATATACATACATATATATTACAGAATATATATATATATATATATACACACATATATATATGTATTCTTATAAAAACTGCAACTTCCTTTTTAAGCTCCAGACTACAACCATTTTGTTAAGGGGCTAACTTTTCCCAAGTGACTGTGTTCCTCTATTTTTCAAGTGATGTATCTGATAAAATTTCTCTCCCTTCAAGTAGCTAAAGAAAAAGGAAAACTGCGAGAAGAAAAAAAACCCAAAAAACTGTACCTCACTTTTTGTTTTCAAAAAATTATATCCTAGCTAGTTTAAACTCAGCTTTCCCACGCAAGCCCAGTGGTCCAATAATTTGATGTTACAACCAAATACATTCTTCCCTCTGTAGTCATCTTACTGTGCAGAAGTACATATTGTTTTTGAAAGGGTTTTAAAATTTGTTTTCCGTGCGTTACTGACCAGTACTCATCTCTAAACTATAATGTTCACACTGAAGTCAAAACAGCCAGATGTCCAATAAAACCTATTCTTCCCTTTCCTGAGCATATAGCTAGACTATCTTTCCTAGTCTCCCTTATAATTAGGTATGACCATGTAACTAAATTTTCTTCACTAGGAAATGAACAGAAGTAGTGTTTACTGCTTTTGGACGTGGCTTATTGATATCTCCAATACATACTTTTTCATGTCCCTTCCCCTTTCCAGATTACTGTGATGGAAAACCCAGTTATGGGTCCCTGAATAACAATGGAAAGAAGATGTGCCTCTAATCTGAACACCTGTCTGGAATATTATGAGTGAGAGATTAACTTTAATTGCCTAAATTACTACAATTTAGAGACACTGTTAGTGAAGCCTAGACAAGCTTAGCTAACATACACAGATACATATCTTCTTCAAGGTTTTGTGTGGACATACCAGTGCTTAGCATGGTGAATTTTGCATAATTAGAACTTAACGGGATATAAGTATGGGGATGCATTGTATGATTGAATGTAGTTTCTATATCCCAATTTAAAAAACAGAGGCAACAAAATCACTAAGAAACCTCCACAAAGTACATTTTTCAGGCTCTAGTCCTGGATGTTCTAATTCAGTAGGTCTGGGATGAGCCCTAAGAGTTGATATATAACTATATATAAAGACAGATGATTATGTTAACACAGCCATGCTTATATTAACACAAAGACAGATGATTATGTTAACAGTTTGCAAACCACTGTTTTTAGGTTTTATAGGAAATTCTGATAGCATAATAAAATCTGCATCTATATAATAATCTCTCTAAACAAGCCACTCATAAGACTTTTTGGAAATTGTGGCTATTATTTGAAGAGTCAGGATGATATTGAGGCTTTACTTACCTAAGCATAGTAATCTTGATTGAATGAGTGTCAATTTAGCTACAGGGTCTTTCATGTATTGAACTAACTTCTCAATGCATGTGGGCAAATTTCTATAATTACTTTCTCATGAAACCATATTAACAAGTGAGGAAAATCACTTCTGTTTTTCTCTTTTTAGTTGGAAAAAGTGAAGATTATACTACAGTTTGTAAGTAAATGATTGTTTTCCTGGTGAACTCATCAGGCACTGTTATTTTATTGCTAGCAAGTTCAGTTCCACTGATCAAGTATGTACACAGAATCTACTTTATGTCAGGGCCCCAGGTAAGAGCTGAGGATAAAAAAGTAGGGACACCCCCCAAAAGAAGAGGGATATACAATCAACACTTCTTAGATATTGACCACTCTGTGACCCATACAAATAGGAATAAAAAATTACCACCTTGATCATATTACAGGGCCATTAAGACATACTTTGATATCTTAAACTTATCAAATATTTGGCATCAAATTAAATCTCTAACCCCAATTTCTTCCAAACAAGTTGACTCCTGCCCCTGTCTTTATCATCTCCTGTTCTTTTCTCCTAGTATACTATTATCACACTTATCCTTATCCTCACTATTTCCTCACTTCATCTGAATTCCATCTAGCTCAAACGTCTATTAATTTGGGAGGTCTTCCTTGAAAACTTTATGTAAAATTGAACTTTCTTGCCCATGTGTTCCATTTCCCCTTATCGTTTTTCATTTACTTATTCACTTATATTCTTTAACATTACATGTATTTGCTTATTTGTTTATTTTTAGTCATCCCTCATTAAAAGGCCAACTTCATGATGGCAGGGACTTTGAATTATATGTCACTTCTATATTCCCAGAACACGGGGGAAAGAATACTCCTAGTTAATATTTTATGATAAACATGTAATAAATGTATGATGAATATGTAATAAATATTTAGTAAAGTGTCATTAATTAAACATATATACCCTTCCTTAGAAGAGTATCTAATTCTTTTTAACTTTGGGCTGTGAAGATAGCTTCAGTTTTCACTGAAAATTGCCTCTAGATCAATTATTTTTGATTAATTATTAGTTTTCTTTTCTTCCCTAGTATAAGAAAATTGGCCAAAACATAGTTTGCTTAAATTGGAATTTCAAAGCCCATAATAAATGTTCCTTTAATATTTTGGTGACTGACAGCCAGTTGACTATCAGTGGAACTATGAAATATTTATTTTCAAGAACTCAAAAGGAATAAAGGAAAAAAATCAATAGTCTTTTTTTTAATCTCTCCAGAGGAAATCATTATCCATATCTGTAATACCACATCACTTTTTATAGCCAAATAGTGGAAAATACTAGATAAAAAGGTATTTGATCCCCAGGATATCCTCGAATTGCCAAACAAGAATCAAACATCCTCAATACCAGAGGGTATCCCCAAAATTTTAAGAAAAAAACTTATTGATAATAGGGTAAATTTTTTGTCAAAATAATACCATATTTTAAAAACATTTTAGGAATCAAAACTGCCTTATTTTCAGTATTTGTTTTGGGACACATAGTTTCATTTCTATTAAAAAGCAAAGATGTTATGCTATGCAATGCTGCAAACAATTAAGCCTTGGGCTCATTTTTCTGAGCTTTCCAAGTCCTGAAAACGCTGTTGATTGATATTTTTGTATTTCTATATGTTTCAAACTAAGAAAGGTCACAATTCAGACCACATATCATTTAAGCAAATGCTATATTTTTATCAAAATTTTATTTGTTATAAGAAAATCAATATACTTTATTAAAAATAAGATTTAAGAATGGCCTAAATATGCTCTTCGGGACTCCCCCAAGTTTCTATCATTTGTCAGACATAGTATCTTCAGGACTTTTTGCTGAACTAATTTACAGATCTATATTCCATGACCCCAATGACACTAAAGCAACCTCTTGATCAGGAAAAGTTCTTTGAATATAACAGGGTCTATCATTAAAGCAGTCCTATTGATTAATCCTGATTGCTTCTCCAGAAATGCTGTCATGGAAGAAAGCCCATTATTGGTCATCATAACTATTTTTGTTACATTAGACTCATTGTTATTTCTCAATTTACACTTTGTAAAGATGAAGACAGGAATGTATAGCAGATAGTATCATAAACTTAAACTAGATTTTTTCCAAAACTATATACACATCCTGATAGTTTAAGAAATTATGATATTTATATGTTAAGCTCGGCAGGAATAGGATAACTCAATGAAAATAATAAGTCATTTGTTATCCATGTTGGAGATTGTTTCTCCTGTCATCCTTTTACCCAAGATAACTCACTACACTTGCTCTCACTCTCGCTTTCTCTCTCTGTCTATCTCATCTCCCAAGTGTGTACTTTTTACACACAAACATTTCCGTTGATTAGGAATGGCCCACAGCTCTTTGTCAATACATGACACACTTGATCACAGGATCAAATATAAGGATATTCTGAAGGGGATTAAATGGATTCTACATATATTGATTCTTAGCAGGCAGTTTTTTGTGATATGGCCCAAAACAAGTTATTTTTGTGTTTCAGTGGAAGCAAAATTAATATAAAATGATTTTTATTTATCTCCGTGTGCAAATGATCTTTACAATTGAACTCTGACAAACAAGAGTTCCATAGATTAGATGCAACAAAATTTGGTATAGGTTAGAAATAGTGGATATTTGGATGAGAAATGATGAATGTCTAAAAGTATCCTACCTTGCATAGCTGTCATTTACTCACATAACCTGTTATTTTGTGGATTATGATTTAAAAGCTACATTTTCAAAAATGACTTTTAATTATAATTATATTCACATAGCTGCTATAATTTGGAGCCCTAATTCTGCCAGCTTTTCATTTGCTGTTACTATCTGTTAAATCAAAATTGTTCTTCTATATTTAAGACATAAAGGCTTTCACAACAAATAATTCCCTGAAACATAGCACTGTGGATAATTATTCATATACTAGACTTTAGGAACATTTATGTGGATATCAGTAAAATTATCAGCTCATTCACATACAATGTCCTTGAAATGAATAGACTCAAAAATAATAAGCCTCTTAAAATGCATTTATATAGAGATTAACTTCCTGATATGAATATAAATGTTAGGGAACAAATTCTATAGCTGGAGATACTAATTGTGTGGATATTTCCTTTGAAAACTGCTATACGTAGTACTTAGGCATTATTTCTTTAAATGAATCTATTGAAAGTCAATATCATATCTATATTACAATTACATGAAACAATTGTGCATTCTTAAATTTAACCCCATATGGTTTGGATAACTACAACGCACACAGGTTTGATAAATAAATGTGGTAAAGATAAAAAGATGGCAAAATAATTTCTTTCCAAGAGAAACCAGAAAATGCTTTCAAATGAAAATATAATGTAATTAAACATTATTTCATTAGCATTCATTGCATCTGGAAAACAACATTAACTTGTATAATAATACATTTTACAATATTTTCTTAATTTTGTTTTTTTTTTTTGGCTGTGTTGGGTCTTTGTTGCTGTGCATGGGCTTTCTCTAGTTGTGGCAAGCAGGGGCTACTCTTCGTTGTGGTGCATGGGCTTCTCATTGCGGTGGCTTCTCTGTGTTGCGGAGCACAGGCTCTAGGTGTGCGGGTTTCAGTAGTTGCAGCACATAGGCTCAGTAGTTGCGGTATGTGGGCCCTAGAGAACACGGGCTTCAGTAGCTGCGGCGTGTGGGCTCAGCAGTTGTGGCGCATGGGCTCTAAGGTTCGCAGACTTCAGTAGTTGTGGCATGTAGGCTCAGTAGTTGTGGCTCATGGGCTCTAGAGCGCAGGCTCAGTAGTTGTGGCACATGGGCTTAGTTGCTCCGTGGCATGTGGGATCTTCCTAGACCAGGGATTGAACCTGTGTCCCCTGCACTGGCTGGCAGATTCTTAACCACTGTGCCACCAGGGAAGTACTATTTTCTTAATTTTTATTACTGATTTGAAGCAAGCAATATAGCAATACATGGTTGCAAAAAATAGCATCTATCTGTAAAGTAAGGTTTGCATCTGTAAAGGAGGGCAACATATAACTCAAATTTTGCTGCAAAAGAAATGATTGTCCTATTGCGTAAAGAGATGTCAAAGGGTCAAGTGAAAACTCAGCCAACTGCTTTATTTCATTCATTTTTCCCCTAATAGTCCATAGATTCTTTTATTACTTTTCAAATCCGACCTAAAGTACCATAGTAACTCCACTAGCAAATTAGTATATGTAGTCATCTCTGAGATTCTTACATAAAAATTTTAGTGATAAAATAATCACTTTAATCACTAATTTTATCAATGAGATAGAACACATTTAAATATGTTTAATAACATTTAAGCTGTTCACTGTCCCAAGAATTTAATGTACTTTTTCCTCTGTTCATTATTGCTCTCTAACAGACTTAAAGACAAGTTATTTGACTTGAAATTTCAGTTGTTCTTCAGTTTTGATCCATTTTCCTGATATTGATGTAACCATCTCCCCAGCATTAACAATGAAGTGCTGGCAATAAAGTTGCATTTCTCGCCGTTTTGCCATTTCTCTCACTGCTACTAAAAACACTGGCTAGAGTTAAGTTCTTACTGAAAGAAGTTGATGTGCAAGCTTATTGTTTTCAAGTAATTTTCCAAATGATACAGGGTTATTTCATTCCTTAATATAACACTCAGAGATAACAACACCTGGGAATTTTGGAGTTGTTACAAAGTACTTAGAATTTACATTGCAAGCACTTTTAAAGTAGATGATCCTTAGGTAAATAAATCAAGCTGAATAAAACTGAAATCACCTCAGAATAATTCACCTAAACCCTCTTTTTTACTAGATAGATCTAATTTTTAGCATATATATTTTTAATTTTGTAAGTTTGGTTTCATAAATAAAGCCCAATATAAATTTGAAAAAAATTCTTCAGAAATGTAAGTTTTCATCATGCAAAAAACAGGCATATTCCATGAACTAGGTACTCATATTGTCATCTTTGCAGTGTTACCTACTCAAACAGAAAAGCGTTTATCATTATAGGATTGAAAAATAACACTATGAGTAAACAGCATTTATTTACAAAGCTTATTTCCTTCAGAAAGTTTTCTTTGGACTCATTTCTCCTTTTCTAAAATTATCCTTAGAACTTTGTATTCAAATGCATTAGATTTATATTTTTTTCTTGTCTATTACAATAATATAAACCATTTAGAATACATCTATTTAACCTACTTCTTTGAAGAAGGTAATTTTTTACATCTTTTCATCACAGGGTCAATTATCATAGTCTGAATATTGGGTTTTTCAATTTATGTCACTGAGTATTCCAAAGTCTGGTAGGGAGAATTCAAACACAACTCCTTTATCCATGAACTCAGTAAAAAATGGTATTAAATTTTAAAAAATCTAGTGTTGTGAACATAAATATATTATCTTCAAATTTTTAAATTGAGCATAGGATGTGATGATGAGGTCTATACTCAGTTAAAGAAAATTCATAGCAAAGGTCATTTATTATAGTCCATTATTATATTCCATGATAAGAAAATCACAGTCTTCAGTATAGTAGAATTGGACATGCAAAACACAGCTAATAACTGGCTAATAATGACTTTTGAAAGTCTATTTTGAGCCACTTCTCAAGAAGTAATAAGATTGGTAGTGTTAAATGTGCGTTTGCGTGTGTCCACCTTTTATGAACTATAACGCTATGCAAATATTAAAAAGTCTGTCCTCAAAAACTTCCCATTCTACACAAAGCAATGAGCTTTATAACTAAAATGACAATAAGACAATTCATTATTATTTTCTAAATTACTTCATGTAAGATGGTATGGTAGAAAGACCCTGAGCTCACTTCCTCTCATGAGCACTCCAAAATCACAACTCTTTGTAAAACAACCATAAATGAAAAAGACTAGAACCCACTGGAAAAGATCTTCTACAAGTAAAGAGATAAAGAAGGAACCACAAGGAGATGGGTAGGAGGGGCAGACTCTAGATATAATCAAGTCCCATACCCCCAAGTGGATGACACACAAACTGGAGAATAATTATAATGCAGAGGTTCTCCCACAGAAGTGAGAGTTCTGAGCCCCCTGTCAGGCTCCCCAGCCCAGGAGCCCTGCACCAGGAAGACATGTCACCAGAGCATTTGGCTCTAAAGTCCAGTGGGGTTTAGTTTCAAGAGTCCCACAGAAATGGGGGAAATAAATACTTCACTCTTAAAGGGTGTACACAAAAATCTCACATGCTCCAGGACCCAGGGCAAAAGCGATAATTTGATAGAAGCCTGGGCCAGACCTACTTGCTGGTCTTGGAGAGTCTTCAAGAAAGGCATGGGGCAGCTGTGGCTCAATGGGGGGGCATAGACAATGGTGGCAGCTATTCTTAGGAGCTCCTTCTACCACATGGACACTGGTATTGGTGGGTGCCATTGTGGAATCTATCGTCTAGTTCATTAGCACCAAGACCTGGCCCCACCTAACAGCAGACTGGCTGCTAAAGACTTCCTGAGCCCACAGCCACCTCTAGACATGCCTCTAGATATAGCTTGGCAAACCATAGGGCCAGGACCCAGCTCCACCCACAAGTGGACAGGTACTGGCCTTGCCCTCCAGGAGGCCTGCTCTAGCCTCTGGACTAGCCTCATCCACCAGGAAGCAGAATCCTGTTGCAAGAAAACCACAATCTCACCGTGTTTGGACCCAGCCTTCCCAAATCAGGCGAGACCCTGCCCTGGGAGCAGGTGGGTCCTGGCCCTGCCCACTAGCAGGTTAAGACAAGCTTTAGGATACCCCAGACACCATAACCAACTGTGTCAGTAATCACCATCCCCCCAGTGATCTGACACCAGTTATTGGAACCCTGGGCACTGCAGTAAGACTCTGGGACACTGCTCTGCCTGCCAATAGTCTAGCACTAATTCCAGGACCTGGCTTCACCCACCAATGAGCTAACACTAGTTCTGGGGCCCTCTGCATTTCTGCAGTCAGCAGCTTTGTGATCAGGCCCAACCAACCAGTAGTTAGCAGAATCTGCACAAGGCAAGGCCTGGCAACCAACGAGACTAGGGGCCAACACAAACCTACCAGACTGCCCACACAGCCAGCCACAACAGAAGGGCCCACACAGCCCTCATAGGGAGAACCCACAGAGCATATAGCTAGGGTGACAAGAGGGTAGTGTACTGCTGGGATGCAGAGGACATCTCCTACAGAAGGTACTTGTTCAAGGTTGGAGATCATAACTAACCTACCAGATACATAAAAATAAAAACAACTTAGGCAAAATGAGGTAGCAGAGGAACATATTCCACATAAAGGAATGAGATAAAACCCCAGAAGAAAAACTAAGTGAAGTGGAGACAGGCGATCAACGTGAGAAAGAGTTCAGGGTAATAATCATAAAGATGATGAAAGAACTCGGGAGAAGAATGGATGCAAAGAAAGAAAAGTCAGAAGTTTTTAACACAGAGTTTGGTAATATAAATTAAAACCAAACAGACATAAATATAATAACTAAAATGAAAAATATACTAGAATGAATCAACAATACAGTAAATGATACAGAGGAATGTATCAGTGAGCTGGAAGACAGAGTAGTGGAAATCACTGATACTGAACAGAAAAAAAGAAAAAATAAAGAAATTAGGACAGTTTAAGAGATCTCTGGGACAACATCAATCACACTAATATTCACATTACAGCAGTCCCAGAAGGAGAAAAGAGAGAGAAAGGGGCTGAGAACATACTGGAAGATATAATAGCTAAAAATTTCCCTCACCTGGTAAAGGAAACAGTTACCCAGGTCCAGGAGGTACAAAGAATCCCATAAAGGATTAATCCAAAGAGGAACACACTAAGACACATTGTAATTAAAATGACAAAAATGAAAGATAAAGAGAGACTATTAAAAGCAGTAAGGGAAAAACAACAAATAACATACACAGGATCTCCCATGAGGCTATCAACAGATTCTTCAGAAGAAACTCTCAGGTCAGAAGAGAGTGGCACAATACATTTAAAGCAATGAAAGGGAAAAAACTACAACCAAGCATACTCCACACAGCAAGACTCTTGTTCAGATATTATGAAGAGATAAAAGCTTTACAGACAAGCAAAAGCTAAAAGAGTTTAGCAACACCAAATCAGCTTTACAACAAAGGTTAAAGAATTTTTCCAGGAGAAAAAGAAAAGGCCAAAACTAGAAACAAGACAATTACAAAATGAAAAAGCACATTGGTGAAGGCAAACATACAGTAAAGTTAGGAAATCATCCATGCACAAAGCTAGGAGGAAGTTAAAAAAAAAAGTAGTAAAATCATCTATATCCACAAAGCAGTTAACAAATACACAAAACAATTAGATGTAAAGTACAATATCAAAAATACTAATCAGAAGAATACAAATGCAGACTTTTTAAAATGCATTTGAAATGAACAGATCAGCAATTTAAAACAGTCATGTGTATATATCTATATAGAACTTTCTATATATAGATCTCTTGGTAAATGCAAACCAAAAATCTATGATAGATATACACACACAAAAAAGGAATCCAAACATAACACTAAAGACAGTCATCAAGTCACAAGAGAAGACAGAAAAAGTACAAAGGAACAAAAAAAAACTAAAAACACAATTCCAAAACAATTAACAAAATGGCAATAAGTACATACCTATTGATAATTACTTTAAATATAAATGGACTAAATGTTACAATCAAAAGACAAAGAGTGGCTGAATGGATCCAAAAAACAAGACCCATAAATATGCTGCCTAAAAGAGACTCACTTCAGATCTAAAACACACACAGATTGAAAGTGAGGGGATGGAAAACAGGTATTCCACACAAATGGAAATAAAAAAAAAAGCTGGAGTAACAATACTTATATCAGGCAAAACAGACTTTAAAATAAAGACTCTTACAGGAGATAAAGAAGGACACTACATAATGACCAAGGGATCAATCCAAGAAGAAGATATAACAATTGTAAATATATATGCACCCAACATAGAAGCACATAATTATACAGGGCAAATATTAATGGACATAAAGGGAGAAATCAACAGTAATACAATAACAGTAGGGACTTTAACACACCATTTACATCAATGGACAGATCAAACACACAGGAAATCAATAAGGAAACGCTGGACTTGACACATTAGACCAGAGGGACTTGACTGACATATATAGAGAGAGCACTCCATCTGAAAGCAACAGAATACACAATCTTTTCAAGTGTACATAGAACATTTAACAGGCTATAACACATGCTGGGTCACAAAATAAGCCTCAGTGTATTTTTAAAAAAATTGAAATCTCATTAAGCATCTTTTCCAACAATAATGCTAAGAGGCTAGAAACCAACTACAAGAAAAAAACTACACAAAGCATGAAAATGTGAAGGCTAAATAATATGCTGCTAAACAACCACTGGATCACTGAAGAAATCAAAAAACTGAAATAGCAATGAAAATAACAATGGGGCTTCCCTGGTGGCACAGTGGTTGGGAGTCTGCCTGCCAATGCAGGGGACACGGGTTCGAGCCCTGGGCTGGGAAGATCCCGCATGCCGCGGAGCGACTGGGCCCGTGAGCCACAATTGCTGAGCCTGCGCGTCTGGAGCCTGTGCTCCGCAGCGGGAGGGGCCGTGATGGTGAGGGGCCCACGCACCGCGGTGAAGAGTGGCCCCCACTTGCCATAACTGGAGAAAGCCCTCGCACGGAAACGAAGACCCAACACAGCCATAAATAAAAAATAAATAAATAAAAATTAAAAAAAAAAAAAGAAAATAACAATGAAACATGAAGACATGTTTTCATGAAATAACAATGAAAACATGACAATCCAAAACCTATGCGACACAGAAAAAGTGGTTCTAACAATGAAATAACAATGAAACTAACAATGAAATAGCAATGAAAACATTACAATCCAAAACCTATGGGACACAGAAAAAGTGGTTCTAACAATGAAATAACAAAGAAAATAACAATGGAATAACAATGAAAACATGACAATCCAAAATCTATGGGACACAGTAAAAGTGGTTCTAAGAGGGAAGTTTATAGTGATACAAGCTTACCTCAGGAAACAAGAATAATCTCAAATAAACAACCTAACCTTACACCTAAAGCAGCTAGAGAAAGAAGAACAAACAAAGCCAAAGGCAGTAGAAGGAAAGAAATCATAAAGAACAGAACAGAAATAAATGAAATAGAGACAAAGAAAACAATAGAAAAGATCAGTGAAACTAAAACCTGGTTCTTTGAAAAGATAAACAAAATTTGATAAACCCTTAGCCAGACTCATCAAGAAAAAAAAAAAGGGAGAGAGAGCAAATCAATAAAATTAGAAATGAAAAAGATGTTACAATGTACACCATATAAATATAAAGGATCATAAAAGATAACTACAAACAACTATATGCCAATAAAATGGACTAAAAGAAATGGACAAATTCTTAGAAAGGTACAACCTTCCAAAACTGAAGAAGGAAGAAATAGAAAATATGAACAGAGCAATCACAAGTACTGAAATTGAGACAGTGATTAAAAACTTCCAACAAACAGAAGACCAGGACCAGCGAGCTTCACTGGAGAATTCTACCAAACATTTAGAGAAGAGTTAACACCTATCCTTCTGAAGCTTCTCCAAAAATCTGCAAGGGAAGGAACACCCCGAAATGCATTCTAGGAGGCCACCATCACTCTGATACCAAAACCACACAAAGATACCACAAAAAAAGAAAATTGCAGGCCAATATCGCTGATGAACACAGATGGAAAAATCCTCAACAAAATACTAGCAAACCAAATCCACCAATACAATAAAAGGATCAACACCATGACCAAGTGGGTTTTAATCCCAGGGATGTAAGGACTCTTCAATATCTGCAAATCTATCAGTGTGATACAGCACATTAACAAACAGAACAATAAAAACAATATGATCATCTCAATAGATGCAGGAAAAGCTTTTGACAAAATTCAACACCAATTTATCATAAAAACTCTCCAGAATGTGAGCATAGAGGGAACTTACCTCAACATAATAAAGGCCATATATGACAAACCCACAGCTAACATCATTCTCAGTGGTGAAAAGCTGAAAGCATTCCCTCTAAGATCAAGAAAAAGACAAGGATGTCCACTCTCACCACTTTTATTCAACAGTTATAGAAGTACTAGCCACAGCAACCAGAGAAGAAAAATAAATAAAAGGAATCCAAACTGGAAAGAAGAAGTAAAACTGCCACTGTTTGCAGATGACACAATACTATACATAGAAAATCCTAAAGATGCTACCATAAAACTACTAGAGATCATTAATGAATTCAATAAACTTTCAGGATAAAAAATTAATACACAGAAATCTCTTGTATTCCTATACACTAACAATGAAAGATCCAAAACAGAAATCAAGAAAAGAATCCCACTTATCACATCAAAAAGAATAAAATACCTAGGAATAAAACTACCTAAGAAGACAAAAGACCTGGACTCTGAAAACTATGACTCTGACGAAAGAATTCGAAGATAACACAAACCAATGGAAAATATACCATGTTCTTGGATTGGAAGAATCAATATTGTCAAAATGACTATAGTACCCAAAGCAATTTACAGGCTCAATGCAATCCTTACCAATTTACCAATGGCATTTTTCACAGAACTAGAACAAAAAAGTTTAAAATGTGTATAGAAACACAAAAGAATCTGAATAGCCAAAGCAATCCTGGGAAAGAAAAACAGAGCTGAAGGAATCAGGCTCCCTGACTTCAGACTATACTACAAAGCTACAGTCATCAAAACAGTATGGTACTTGCTCTAAACAGAAATATAGATCAATGGAACAGGAGAGAAAGTCCAGAAATAAACCTACACACCGATGGTCAATTAATCTATGACAAAGGAGGCAAGAATATACAGTGGAGAAAAGACAGTCTCTTCAATAAGTGGTGATGGGAAAACTGGACAGCTGCATGTAAAAGAATGAAATTAGAACATTCTCTAACACCGTACACAAAAATAAACTCAAAACAGATCAAAAGCCTAAAGGTAAGGCTGGACACTATAAAACTAGTAGAGGAAAACACAGGCAGAACACTCTTTGACATAAATCAGAGCAGTATCTTCTCTTATCCACCTCCTAGAGTAATGAAAATAAAAACAAAAATAAACAATGGGAACTTATTACACTTAAAACCTCTGTACAGCAAAGGAAACCATAAACAAAACAAAAAGAAAACCCACAGAATGGGAGAAAATATTTGGAAATGAAACGACTAACAAGGGATTAATCTTCAAATGTACAAATAGCTCATGCAGCTCTATATCAAAAAAACAACTCAAACAAAAAATGGGCAGAAGATCTAAATAGACATTTCTCAAAAGAAGACATACAGATGGCCAAAAAGCACATAAAAAGCTGCTCAAGATCACTAGTTATCAGTGAAATGGAAATAAAAATGTGATGAGGTATCACCTCACATGGGTCAGAATTACCATTATCAAAAAACCTACAGACAAGAATTGCTGGAGAGGGTGTGGAGGAAAGAGAACCCTCCTACACTGTGGGTGGGAATGTAAATTGGTTCAACCATTATGGAGAACAGTATGGAGGCTCCTTAAAAACCAAAAATAGAGCTACCATTTGATCCAGCTATCCCACTCCTGGGCATATATCAGAAGAAAACCATAATTCAAAACAATACATGCTCCCAGTGTTCACTGCAGCATGATTTACAACAGCCAAGCCATGGAAGCAACCTGAATGTCCACTGACTGATGAATGCATAAAGAAGATGTGATACATATATACAATGGAATATTACTCAGTCATAAAAGAGTGAAATAATGCCATTTGCAGCAACATGGATGGACCTAGAGACTATCATATTAAGTGAGGTAAGTCAGACAGAGAAAGATAAATATATCATAGCACGCATATGTGGAATCTAATTTTATAAAAATGTGGGACTTCCATGGTTGAGCAGTGATTAAGAATACGCCTGCCAATGCAGGGGATATGGGCTCAATCCCTGGTCTGTGAAGATCCCACATGCCATGGAGCAACTAAGCCCATGCACCACAACTACTGAGCCTGCGCTCTCAAGCCCATGAGTCACAACTACTGAAGACCACATGCCTAAGGCCTGTGCTCCACAAGAGAAGCCACCACAATGAGAAGGCCATGTGCTGCAACAAAGAGTAGCCCCCACTCGCCACAACTAGAGAAAGCCCGTGCACAGCAACAAAGACCCAATGCAGCCAAAAATAAATAAATAAATACATTAAAAATATATAAAAATTAAAAATTAAAAAATGATACAAATAAACTTATTTACAAACCAGAAACAGACTTACAAATATATAAAAAAAACAAACTTATTGTTATCAAAGGGGAAACGTGGGGTGGAGGGGTAAGTCAGGAGCATGGAAGTAACATACACATACTAATGTAAATAAGATACATAACCAACAAGGACCTACTGTATAGCACAGGGAACTCTACTCAGTATTCTGTGATAACCTATATGAGAAAAAAATCTGAAAAAGAATGAATATATGTATATGTATAACTGAATCACTTTGCTGTACACCTGAAAGTAAGAACATTGTAAATCAACTATACTAGTGTCCATCAACAGATGAATGGATAAAGAAGATGTGGCACACATATACAATGGAATATTACTCAGGCATAAAAGGAAACGAAGTTGAGTTATTTGTAGTGAGGTGGATAGACCTACAGTCTGTCATACAGAGTGAAGTAAGTCAGAAAGAGAAAAACAAATACCACATGCTAACACATATATATGGAATCTAAAAAAAAAAACAAAAGGTCATGAAGAACCTAGCGGCAGGACAAGAATAAAAACGCAGATGTAGAGAATGGACTTGAGGACACGGAGATGGGGAAGGGTAAGCTGGGATGAAGTGAGAAAGTAGCACTGACATATATACAGTATCAAATGTAAAATAGATAGCTAGTGGGAAGCAGCTGCATAGCACAGGGAGATCAGCTCAGCACTTTGTGACCACCTAGAGGGATGGGATTGAGAGGGTGGGAGGGAGACGCAAGAGGGAGCGGATATATGTATACATATAGCTGATTCACTTTGTTAGAGAGCAGAAACTAACACAACATTGTAAAGCAATTATACTCCAATAAAGATGTTTAAAAAAAAATCAACTATACTCCAATAAAATTTTAAAAAGTAAAAAAAAATTTAAATTAAAAGATAAGCGCACATATTATTGTATTATAAAATTGAAAAAAAAAGAAATCATATCAAGCATCTTTTCCAACCACAACTCTATGAGACTGCAAATCACGTACAAGAAAAAATCTACAAAAACACAAATATGTGCAAGCTAAACAATATACTATGAAACAACCAAGGGATCACTGAAGAAATCAAAGAGGAAATAAAAAAATACCTTGACACAAATGAAAACAAAAGAACAATGATCTAAAACCTATGGGATGCAGGAAAAGCAGTTCTAAGAGGGACGTTTATTGCAATACGCACGTACCTCAGGAAACAAGAAAAGTCTCAAGTAAACAATCTCACCTTACACCTAAGGGAACTAGAGAAAGGAAAATAAATAAAACCCAAAGTTAGTAGAAGAAAAGAAAGATAAAAATTGGAACAGAAATAAAAGAGACTAAAAAAAAAAATAGAAAAGATCAGTGAAACTGAAAGCTAGATCTTTGAAAAGATAATGAAAATTGATAAGCCTTTAGCCAGAGTCATCAAGAAAAAAAGGAAGAGGGCCCAAATCAATAAAATCAGAAATGAAAAAGGAGAAGTCACAATTGACACCACAGCAATACAAAGCATCGTGAGAGACTACAAAGAACCACTACTTCCCAATTAAATGAACAACCTAGAAGAAATGGACAAATTCTTAGAAATGTAATTTTCCTAAGACTGAACCAGGAAGAAATAGGACATATGAACAGACCAATTACCAGTAATCAAATTGATCAGTAATTCAAAAAAAACAAAACAAAAAAAATTCCCAACAAACAAAAGTCCAAAGCCAGATAGCTTCATAGTTGAATTCTATTAAACATTTAGAGAAGACTTAAGACTCTCTTTCTCAAACTACTCCCAAAAAATTGTAAAGGAAGGAACACTGTTGATCTCATTCTACAAGGCCAGCATCACCCTGATACCAAAACCAGACAATGATATCACAAGAAAAGAAAATTACTGGTCAATATCCCTGATAAACATAGATGTAAAAATGCTCAACAAATATTAGCAAACCAAATCCAACAATAGATTAAAAGGATCATACACCATGATCAAGTGGGACTTATCTCAGGGATGCAAGAATTTTCCAATATCCACAAATCAATCAATGTGATACACCACATTAACAAATTAAAGAATAAAAGCCATATGATCATCTCAACAGGTTCAGAAAAACCTTTTGATAAAGTTCAGCATCCATTTATAATAAAAACTTCCCAAAAAGTGGGCACAGAGGGAACATACCTCAACATAAAAAAGGCCATTTATGACAAACCCACAACCAACATCACTCTTGATGGTGAAAAATCTGAAAGCATTTCCTCTGATAACAAGAAATAGACAAGGATGCCCACTCTTGCCACTTTTGTGCAACATAGTATTGGAAGTCCTAGCCACAGCAATTGGAGAAGAAAAAGAAATTTAAAAAAATCAAAGTGGAAAGGAAGAAGTAAAACGGTCACTGTTTCCAGATGACATGACACTATACATAGCAAATGCTAAAGATGCCATCAGAAAACTACTAGAGCTTATCAATGAATTCAGTAAGTAGCAGAATACAAAATGAATATACAGAAATCTGTTGCATTTCTATACACGAACAACTAAATCTCAGAAATAGAAATTAAGGAAACAATCTCATTCATCACTGCATCATAAAGAATGAAATACCTAGGAATAAACCTTAAGGAGGTAAAAGACCTGTACTAGGAAAACTATAAGACACTGATGAAACAAATTGAAGATGACACAAACAAATGGAAAGATATACCATCCTCTTGGATTGGAAGAATCAATACTGTTAAAATGACTGTATTATCCAAGACAATCTACAGATTCAGTGTAATTCCTATCAAAATATCAATGGCATTTTTCACAGAACTAGAACAAATACTTTTAAATTTGCATGCAAACACAAAAGACCCCAAATAGCTAAAACAATCTTGAGAAAAATGAACAGAGCTGGAGGAATCATAATCCCTGACTTCAGACTATACTATAAGGCTATAGTAATCAAGAGATGGTGCTGGCACAAAAACAGACACATTGATCAATGTAACAGACTCGAGAGCCCAGAAATAAACCCAGGTGCTTATGGTCAACTAATGCACAACAAAGTAGGCAAGAGTATACCAGAAAAGACAAGTCTCTCAATAAGTGGTGCTAGGAAAACTGGACAGTTACATGTAAAAGAATAAAATTAGAACACCCTTTCAAACCACATACAAAAGTAAACTTAAAATTGATTAAAGACCTAAATGTAAAACATGACACCATAAAACTTCTAGAGGAAAGCATACGCAGAACACTCTCTGACATAAATTGTAGCAATATTTTTTGGATCTGTCTCCTAGAGTAATGGAAATGAAAGCAAAAGTAATACAAATGTGACCTAATTAAACTCAAAAGCTTTTACACAGCAAAGGAAAATCAACAAAACAAAAAGACAACCTACTGAACGGGGTAAAATATTTACTAATGATATGACCCATAAGGGGATAATATCCAAAATATAGAAACAGTTCATACAACTCAACATCAAAAAGATAAACTATCTGATTATAAAATGTGCAGAAAACTTGAACAGACACTTTTCCAAAGATGACATGCAGATGGCCAACATGTACATGAAAAGATGCTCAACACTGCTTACCATCAAGGGAAAGCAAATCAAAACCACAATGAGATAGCAGCTCACACCTGTCAGAATAGCTATCATCAAAATGAATACAAAAACAAATGTTGATGAAGATGTGGAGAAAGAAAACCCACGTGCACTGCTGATGGGAATGTAAATTGGTGTGGCAGCTCTTGGAAAACAGTATGGAGGTTTCTCAAAAGACTGAAAATAGAACTACCATATGACCCAGCAATTCCATTCCTGGGTATACATCCTCAAAAAACAGCTAAAAACACTAATTCTAAAAGATACATGTACCCCAAAGTTCACAGTAGCATTATTTACCCTTGCCAAGATATGGAAGCAAGCTAAGTGTCCACCAATAGATGAATGGACAAAGACTATATATATATATATATATATATATATATATATATATATATATACACATATATATACATATACATACACATATACATATATATATACACACACACACACACACACACACATATATATATATATATATATACACACACACACACATACACACACACACACACTATGGAACACTACTCAGCCATAAGAAAGACTGGAATTGTGTCATTTGCAACAACATGGATGGACTTGGAGGATATTATCCTAGTGAAATAAATCAGAGAAAGAAAAATGCTGTATAATATCACTTACATGTGGAATCTAAAAAATATAACAAACTAGTGAATATAACAAACAACAAGCAGGTTCACAGATGCAGAGAACAAACTAGTGATAACCAGTGAGGAAAGAGAAGGGGAGAGGGGCAATTTACAGGTAGGGGGTTAAGACGTACAAGCTATTATGTATAAAATAAGCTACAAGGATATATTGTACAACATAGGGAATACAGCCACTATTTTAAAATAACTAAAAACAGAATTTAACATTTAAAAATTATGAATCACTATTTTGTACATCTGTAACTTATATAATAATGTACTTCAACTCTACTTCAATAAAAACATAATACTATTAAATTTTAGACTTGACTTTGTCAAAGTAAAACAGATGTGTATGTATTCTACTAAAGTAGATTAAACAGAAGAGTTAGATGTGACCATCTAATCTTCAATATAAAACACATGAATTTTATGACTTTCATTAGTTTTCCTTCCAAAGGGAGAATATGGGCGTGTAGTTTACTTTTAGACAAGATAAATTGAAGCTGTGTTTGATTTAAATAACCCAATTTTTCTTTCTTCTTTTTGAAACCAGGCTCTGAAACACTCGCTCAGGAATTAGGTAAAGGAACCTGAGCTTCTACCTTAGTGAAGGTGACTCCATATTGGAAGTCCCAGTTCAATTTTGAGAAAAACCTATGACCTAGGCCTGAATAAGCTGTAATATGATTAAATGCTTAAAGAATACCCTCTTGCATGCTTGAGAAGTTCCAGGAACTACAGGACATTTAAACCCTGCAGCTTTAGATTTACTGCTCTCTTTACTCAATCAAGATGAGGCTGACCAGATCACCCCACAATCAGTTTCCAGATGATTATAGGAGCTGAGTATGCTGCACCTCAGGTAGCCTCACCTGTATACCTCTGAAACTTTCCTTTGAATACTCTTGTCCCCTAACTGGCAACTCAGAGATGGTTTTGGGGACACTAGTCTGTCATCTTCCCAGGTTCCCAGCTTCCTGAATAAAGTATCTTTCTTTCTCCACCACCCCTTTTCTCTGGAACATTGACTTTTGAGCAATGAGCTGCACAACCTCAGTTTGGTTCCAGCTCCAGCCAGTAACACTTTCCTCCCTTCCTTCCTTCCCTCTTTCCTTCTTTCTTGGACCAAGTGTTTATATACTATGCTATAAGAAAAGTTTAAAGTCTATCCTCAAAAACTTCCTATTCTACACAAAGTGATGAGCATTATAACTAAAGTGATAATAAGACAACTGACTATTATCTTCTAAATTAGTTCATATATTTTAAAATACTATTAAATTTTGACTTTGTCAAAGTAAATAATATTTAATAACAGAAGCAGAATATAAATATTTCTAATTTGACTTAATTATGTAACAGACTCTAAAGGACGATGTTTTAAAAAATAGATTTAACTAAATTATAATGGTTAAATTTCCAGATATTTTCAGGTTTCTGTCATTATGATAAACAGCAATAAAACCAGATGTAGTGTTTGTAAAAATTCATTTGGTTTCCCAAGAATAATCTGCCTGCCTTGGAAATATTTGTATTATAAGACCTTTTAGTGAATATATTTCAGAATCAAACAAGATATATCATGGAATGTTAGATTACACAAAGGCAGTTGTAGATCGTTTTGTGTCAAATTTATTCCATAGTTTTAAAAAAATGAATCTCAAAGAATATCAGAGACTATATCCAGGAGCAATGCAGGTTGATGGCATAGGGAAGACTAGAAACTAAATTGGATTATTTTGTTCCATATCCTGAACAGGATTAATCGGATAAAGAGAAATATATAAATGCTCTAAGTATAAAAAGTTGCTTTGTGTAAATTATTGTTTGACCCTAAAATCACTGGTGAAATAAATCATGGCTATGCTCTATAGAAGCAACATTGCTGGACTGCTCAAGTATTTTTTCGTTTATTTTTTTGTTTGTTTGTGTGTCTGTTTTTTGATTAGGATAATCAACTTGTAGCAAACAGTGGTGTAATTGCTATAAAATGATTTCATCATTCTCTTAATTTCTTCCTTCTGTTAGTATTACTATGCTCTTTTTTAGATACTGTCTTGATTTTTAATTATTGCTCTATAATTGTCCCTAGGGGAAAATATCTGCTATTGCCTATTCATTTTTTTCTCTGTTGCCTCAGATTCCCTGTGGATATACTGCAGCTTGTTGACATTGCATTTTCAGTTGCCTCTGATGGTTTTCTACCCCGAGGGTCCTACAAAGATAAGAATATTTAGCTGCCTCATTTCCTATGGCAATTGTGATATTTTCCCGTCTATGTTACTATCATGTTATTGGATTCATGAAATGATTTCAGTGAATGAGAACTATCAAATCACTCTATTTTGACACTTTTGTCCTTTTGATTTAAAAGAATTAAATGCCTAATATAGCTTCTGGCTGTATTTAGTCTTTTATTTGGCATCCTGATTTTTCAATGTCTTTTATAACATTTGTCATTACTAGAATACTGTTTTCCATGAGAGTCATAAGTTTCTTTGTGTCACATTCCTTTTGAAAACACAAATTTTTCTTTATCAGAATCAGGTTCTTTATAAAATAAGATGTGAGTCTCTAAATAATGTAATATTAATTTATTAAAATTCAGTTATGAATATTTATGATTAGTTTCATTCCAGGTATATATTTTATATTAACATAAAATTATAATAAGGTTATAATATTTTATATTTCTATAATAAGATTATTTCAAAATAAAATATGATTTATTAAAATGATAATTACATGTGAAATATAATTATTATAAATATAACATAATATACACATACATACATGTTTATGTTAATTATAACTATAATTTTCTGAAAAATAATTTTGAGTAAACCAGGCATTTAAAAGTATAATTAAATGATCATTTTAAATACAATTAATAACCAGAGAATGGACTTGAGGACACGGGGAGGGGGAAGGGTAAGCTGTGAGAAAGTGAGAAAGTGGCATGGAAATATATACACTACCAAATGTAAAACCGATAGCTAGTGGGAAGCAGCCGCATAGCACAGGGAGATCAGCTCGGTGCTTTGTGACCACCTAGAGGGGTGGGATAGGGAGGGTGGGAGGGAGGGAGACGCAAGAGGGAAGAGATATGGGGATATACGTAGTATAGCTGATTCACTTTGTTATAAAGCAGAAGCTAACACACCATTGTAAAGCAATTATACTCCAATAAAGATGTTAAAAAAATAAAAAATAAAAATAAATAAATACAATTAATTGATATTTAGTCTGTTTTTCTATAGAGACCATTTCTATATTTATATTTTATATCTAAACCATAAGTATGATTAGTTACTGAATTTAAAAGATAAAGACTGAGCAATATAAATTATTTAAATTATTAATTAATCTACACAACTTTTGGCCTACTCTTATATCAAGTAACTTTCACTCTCTGCCCTATCTAATAAAAGGCCCTTTCAATTACATCACACTTTGCCAACTTTAGTCCAGGTTATACACATTTTCTCTTAAATCTTAGTCCAATCAACATTTGTGCAGGAATGCTTACCTGTTAAAAGATAATATTTTCAATTTCTCTCTATATAGGGTTATTATAGCACAGCACATGATGACATTATAAGAGCACATATTACAGATGTAATTTTATAATTATTATGTGATTTTTCAGTAAAATATATCCCCCCCCACAAGACTGTAAACCCCTTGATGTAAGATAATTTACCATTCATTCATCCATTTATTTTTCTTACTATGTATTTCCTGTGCCCAAAACATAACTGCTTAATGAAAGTACTTAATGAAAGAATGAGAATATCTAACTCCCCTTGAGATGGGATAAAGAATGGCATTAGCATTCTTTCACACTGTTTTAGTGAGGGTTGTTTTGGGTCCTTTGCATTCTCATATACATTTTTTCAAAAAAGTCCTGTTCTACTTGGATTTTGTTGGTTCAGTTTGTCAGTTTGTCAATGTGGGGAGAATTAACATCCTAAAAATATTGAAACTTCCAGTCTATGAAAATTATAACTCTTTCTTTCTATTAAAATCTTCTTTAATTTTTCCAGCAATATCCCCATAGTTTTTAGAATATAGTCCATGCATATATTTTAAGTTTAATATTAAATATTGTTATGCTATTATAAATGGTATTTTAATTTTATTTTCTGTTTGTTTATTGCTAGTGCATACAAATAAAATTGATTTTTCTGTATGTGAGCTTGCTAACCTTATTAATTCTAGTAGTACCTTATTGTAGATTTTCTTAGGGTTTTTTTATTTAAAAGATCATGTCTGTTCTAGCAATCTCACTTCTGAATATATATGCAAAATAAATTGAATACAGGGTCACAAAGAGATATCTGCATACTCATGTTCATTGTGACTTGATTGACAATAGTCAAGAGGTGGAAGCAACCTACATGTCAATCAACTGATGGATGAATAAATAAATGTTTTATATACATACAATGGAATATTATTCAGCCGTTAAAAAAGGAACTACCATTTGCAACAATATGGATGGACTTGGAAGACATGCTAAGTGAAATAAAATCAAATATTATAGTATATCAACTATATGAGGAATCTAAAATAGTCAAACTCAGAGAAGAAGAGACAACAATGATTGTTGCTTGCACTGGAGGGAGGCCAAACAGTGAGTTATTAGTCAATGGGTACAAAACTTCAGTTACACAAAATGCATAAGCTCTAGAGATCTACTGCACAGCACAGAGTCTATAGTTAACAATACTGTATTGTATACTTAAGTTTGCTAAGAGGGAAGATCTTATGTTTAAATGTTTTTATCATACACACATAATAATGATAAGAAAGAGGATGAAAAACTTTTAGAAGTGATGGATACGTTTATGGCATAGATTATAGAGATGGTGTCACTTGTGTATACGTATCTCTAAACTCATCAAGTTGTATACATTAAATATGTACAACTTTTTGTATTTTAATCACATCACAATAAGTGGTTTAAAAAATAAAGACAAGTAGCTATCATTTTTAAAGATTCCTAATGTAACTTGAAGAAAAATAAATAAAAGATCATCTGTGAATAAACAGAATTTTCCATCTTACTTTCTACTCTTTATACCATTTATTTCTTCATCTCAATTTATTGAAATTGATTTAAAAAACCTTCAGCACAACATTGATAAAAGACATGAGAGGGAACACTTTTTGGTTGCAATCTTAGAAGTTTCCCTAAGTGTTCTTCACCGGGTTATGAAAATTCCCCCCCTTTTTTTTTTTTTGAGCAGGCCAGGGAACTGTAAATGCAAATGTCCTGGGAAGGAAGGTTTGTACTATAAATACAATAGACAGAAAGAAGGCCAGAGGGACTGAAGCATAGTGGATTTGGCAGGAGATGAGTTTGTAGAAGTCTTCAGAGCCTGATCATATTGGTCACTGTGGGTCATGCTAAGGAATTTGGACTTTTTTTTATTGAGGTATAATTGACATATACCATTATATTACTTTCAGGTGTACAAAATAATAATTTGATATGATATTTGTATATATTGCAAAATGATTACCACAGTAAGCCTAGTAAACATCTGTTACCATACATACTTACAAATTTTTTTCTTGTGTTAAGAACTGTTAATTTTACTCTCTTAGCAGCAGCTTTCAAATATGCTATATAGTATTATTAACTACAGTCACCATGCTATACATTACCTCCCAATGCATTATTTGTTTTATAACTAGAAGTTTGTACTTTTTGACCCCATTAACCCACCCCTTACCCGCTGCCTCTGCCAACCGTCAATCTGTTCTCTGTATCTCTGAGCTTGTTTTGTTTCTGTTTTTGTTTTTTAAGATTCCTGGAGAAATGAGGCTCACTGACTTCAGCCTATACTACAAAGCTACAGTCATCAAAACAGTATGGTACTGGCACAGAAACATATATATATATAGATCAAGGGAACAGGATAAAATGACCAAAACTAAACCCACACATCTATGGTCAATTAATCTATGAAAAAGGAGGCAAGAATATACAATGGAGGAAAGACAGTCTCTTTAATAAGTGGTTCTGGGAAAACTGGACAGCAACATGTAAAAGAATGAAATTAGAACATTCTCTAATACCATACACAAAAATAAACTAAAAATGGATTAAAGACCTAAATGTAAGACTGGATACTATAAAACTCCCAGAGGAAAGTATACACAGAACATTCTTTGACATAAACCACAGCAATATCTTTTTGGGGTCACCTCCTAGAGTAATGGAAATAAAAACAAAAACAAACAAATGGGACCTAATTAAACTTAAAAGCTTTTGCACAGCAAAGGAAACCATAAACAAAATCAAAAAATAACCTACAGAATGGGAGAAGATATTTGCCAAACATGTTACCTACAAGAGATTAATTTCCAAAACATACAAACAGCTCATACAGCTCAACATCAAAAAAACAAACAATCCAATCAAAGAATGGTCAGAAGATCTAAACAGATATTTCTCCAAAGAAGACATACAGATGGCCAAAAGGCACGTGAAAAAAATTCTCAACATCACTAATTATTAGAGAAATGAAAATCCAAACTACAATGAGGTATCACCTCACACCATTCAGAATGGCACAGCCAAAAAGTCTACAAATAATAAATGCTGGATAGTGTGGAGAAAAAGGAACCCTCCTACACTGTTGGTGGGCATATAAATTGGTGTAGCCACTATGGAGAACAGTATGGAGGTTCCTTAAAAAACTAAAAATAGAGCTACCATATGATCCTGCAAGCCTGGTCATATATCTAGAGAAAACTATAATTTAAAACAATACCTGCACCCCAATGTTCATAGCAGTGCTATATGTAATAGCCAAGACAGGGAAGCAACCTAAAAGTCCATCAACAGATGAATAGATAAAGAAGATGTGGTGTATATATATATACACACACACAATGGAATATTTCTAATCCATAAAAAATAATGAAATGATGCCATTTGCAGCAACATGGATGGACTTAGAGATTATCATATAAGTGAAGTAAGCAAGACAGAGAAAAACAAATATCATATGATATCACTTATATGTGGAATCTAAAAAAAAATGATACAAATGAACTTATATAAAGAACAGAAATAGACCCACAGACATAGAAAACAAAACTTATGTTTACCAAAGGGGAAAGTGGGGGGGTGGGATAAATTAAGATAAATTAAACATATACACACTACTACCAACAAGGACCTACCCACTGTATAGCACAGAGAACACTTCTCAGTATTTATAATAACCAATAAAGGAACAGAATCTGAAAAAGAATCTGAAAAAGACTATATATATATATATATATATATATATATATATATATGTAACTGAATCATAGCTATACACCTGAAACTAACCACAACATTACAAATCAACTATACTTCAATTTCAAAAAAAAGGTTCCACATATAAGTGAGATCATACAGTATTTGACTTCTCTGTCTGACTTACGTCACTTAGCATAATGCCTTCAAGATCTATCCATGTTTGTCACAAATGGCAAGATTTCCTTCCTTTTTATGGCTGTATAATATTCCATCAATAAAGATACCACATTACCTTTTTCCATTCATCCACTGACGGGCACTTAGGTTGCTTCCTATCTTGGCTGTTGAAATAATGCTGCAAGGAGTATAGAGGAGCATATATATTTTCAAGTTCGTATTTTTGTTTTCTTTGGATAAATACCCAGAAGTGGAATTGCCAGACCATATGGTAGTTCTATCTTTAATTTTACGAGGAATCTCCATACTGTTTTCCATAGGGGCTGTACCAGTTTATATTCCCATGAAGAAAATTTCTTTTTCTTCATCAAAGATTAGTGATAAATTCTAGGAACTACTTTTCTTATATTTTGTGAGATGGTTATAAGACTTTGCTCATCTATTCTTTTAATATGATAAATTACATGATTAATTGAAATTGTTAAAACACACTTGCATTTCTGAACAAAAAATCAACTTGATTATGATGTATTATCTTTTTTATATTGCTGAGGTCAATCAGTTTATATTTTGTTAAAGCTTTTTATATTTACGTCCTGAAGGATACAGGTCTGTGGGTTTTGGTAATGTCTGTTAGGTTTTGGTATCAGGGTAATGGTGCTTCATGAGCTAGAAATATCCCTTTCCCTTTAATATTCTGAAAGAATGCATACTATTGGTATTCTTTCATAAATAATAGACTTTACCAGTGAAGTCACTGGAACTGGAGTGTTCTTTCTGACAAGGTTTTTAAGTATGAATTAAAGTTTTCAGGGAATACGGTGCATTTCAGATTTTCTCTTTCTTCTCATATAAATTTGAGTGACATTGTCTTCTAAGAATGTCTAATGCATATAAGTTGTCAGATTTTCTGACATAAAATATTATATAATATTTGCTTATCATACTTTTAGGTCTGTTGATTCTACAACTCCATTTTCTTTTAATTGTTTTTCCTGCTGTTTCTTCATTTTCAAACATTTTATATGGATTAGCCTTATGATTTCATTCTACTCTTTACTTTTCATTTAAGTTGATCTTTTTCAAGCTATTAGAGGTTCCAGAAGCTTAGATCCTTGCTTTTTAAATGTTTCTTATTAAGTAACTTTTTCTAATTAAGTTTTTAACTATAATTTAGAGAAAAAATTATTTTAGTTGTCATGGCTTTTTAATTTATTTAGCTTCTTAACTGAATTCACTTACATCTTTCGCTTTTCAATGTTTCTTGGAAAAACTCAGTGGTTTAATATGACAAATGACATTTAAAATATTTTTATCAAGTTAACAAAAAGTTCAAATCCTACTAGGTTTATACTCCACAATAGTATTTGTGTGTTTTCTATATGTTTTATTTATTTATTTTCAGATATTTCCTACTTTTAATTGCTAAGTTTGCATATTTATTGATCACTCAACAAGCTTATTATATGTCCTTATTAGAATAACCACTTTTTCTCAATCGGATTTCATAAATATTACCTGTCATCTTTACTATTATAAATATCATATTCCCAATTAATATTTATATATTTTCCTCTAATCAAATAGGTAAAAACTTTCAGAACACTACAGGAATCATCTTGTTTTATTTTTTACTTTAATGTAATTATTTCTCTCTAATTGAATCTAAAGTAATCATTTCTACCTAATTTTTAGATAGCTTTTAACAGAGTAAAGTAATAATGATTAATTATTAGGAATGCTATAATTTTGCCTCTCCATCTGAAAAATAAGCTAATGTGCTTATACTGCATTTTTCTTTTTGTTTTATTTTCCCAAATGTTAATGGCAAGATCAACTATGATTTTAGTTGCTAACAAGCAGAGTAATAACCTTCAGTTTACTGTTAATTTATTGGTGAAATATTTTTAATAATTTCTTGAATGGCTGGCGTGTTATTGTGCACAGTTCCTTAAAAAGTGTAAAGAAACTAGACTGCATTCATTTAGTGTGTCCCTGCTGAACAAACGTAAAAATTTCATTTGCCTCATTGACTTTACTGTAAGATAAATATACATGATTGAATATGAGTCAGTTTTTACCTCTTAGTCTCCAGATTTCATCTTTAAAGTGTTTCCTAAGAGAAACCTTTCACAACTAGGGAGTCTAAGCTATGTTTCACAGTGATTTGTTCTTATTGCACTTTGAACTTGGGAGCACTTTGCACACTTGCAAATTTATAAGCACTTCGGCAAATAATAGTTACACCATAAAGTTCAGGAGTACAAAATCCAGGTCAATTTGTTCACCATGTATTGCCAATGACTAGGAGATTTTTAAAATTACTTTTGGACTTACAGACTAATGGAAGAATACATTTCCGGTCATGTACTCTCTCTGAGAATCTCTCTCTCTCTCCTTCTTTTCAAGCTTCACATGAGTTGAATAATAAAAACTCAAAGGTTCAATCTGCTACTGCCCATGGCTATGCCCAGGTGCTTTGCTTTTAGGGACTTTATTGTATGATAGCATTGAAAAAGAAAGGATTGATGCTAATGACCTTGACTACCTCAAAGATTAATTCTTGGATAAGTGGAAACATACAATTGGATTTCCAGTCTGTCCAATTAGATCCTAACATAAGGAAAGAGTAGTGTGAGAAAAAGCCTTTCTACCTGGTTAGCTGATCTTGTAGTTGTGGTTCAAGTGTATGGTATATAGAATATATTACTATGTTTTTAAACCTAACTCGAATCAGTAATCCACTTAGAGGCTTTTACAAACAATCTCTTTGTGTCACTGTTGTAGAAATGAAAAAAATTTCCCTTCTACCTTTCTACATTCTTTGGCTGGCCTCATAATTACATTGACATAAACCACATTAACAGGAGGAAAAAGAAATTTAAATTTGTACATATTAGGGTCCTACCAAAGTATGAGACTCAAAGAAGTAACCAAAAAAAACAACAAAAAAAAGTAACCAAAGCAGGAAGTTTTTTGTTTTTAAATTGGAGTATAGTTGCTTTACAATGTTGTGTTAGTTTCTGCTGTACAATGAAGTGAATCAGCTATATGTATACATATATCCCCTCCCTCCTGGACCTCCCTCCCACTCCCCCTCCATCCCACCCATCTAGGTCATCACAGAACATGGAGCTGAGCTCCCTGTGCTATACAGTAGGTTCCCACTAGTTATCTATTTTACACATGCTAGTGTATACATGTCAATCCTAATCTCCCAATTTGTCCTACTCTCCCCTTCCCACCCTGTGTCCACATGTACATTTTACACTTTTTAGAAAAGAAACAATACATATGTGAAGAACTGACAAGACAAAGGGGTTTGGTCTTGGGGTAGTAAATCAGTGAAGAAGTGACAAGGTTAGTTTATAATCTTCTCAGCCCTAAATTCCCTGTCTC
Organism: Balaenoptera borealis; assembly: GCF_965194805.1. Lineage (NCBI taxonomy): Eukaryota > Metazoa > Chordata > Mammalia > Artiodactyla > Balaenopteridae > Balaenoptera > Balaenoptera borealis. The sequence goes on along the minus strand of NC_138866.1, from coordinate 55,791,057 downwards.
TGGTGATAAGGGTGCCTTTTACCTTCTTGGTACAGGAAGGGCACCTTTCACATGGAAGATTTATTTCCTGCTTTCAGCAGGACAAGGAAGGGTCAGAGCGTCCTTGCACAGGCTGTTTTTCAAGTAACTTTAACTCAAAATGATCAATATGCCAAAATAGCATGTTTTGGGCTGGCATATTCTGCTTTCTTTCACTATGAAATGTTTATTCTATGGTTATATATTTCAAGACTCAAAACTGAATAAAACAAAACCTTGGCAGTCTGAAAATGGAAAGATTTTGCTAGATTCTCTGGCACAGTTGTTAAAATGTTCTACTAATTTTAACAGAGAGTTGAATGCCATTAATTATGTTCTATTGCATTTAAAACAAAAGGACATAATATCTAATATAAGATTAAAACAGAAATGAAACAGTCTTACCAATATTAAAACAAGGTGTTTTGATGTATTTTTAGGTAAGCTTTAGGTGTGTGTATGGATGTGGATGTGTATTTGAGGGAGTTTCATACACTAAGAATCTGGATAATTGACTTTCTAAACACCTGGATGATAATAACATTTCTATAACTGAATTTTAAGATATATAACCAAATATGAATAATATAAATTAAAAATAATATCCAGTCTTATGCCTGTATATGTTCATTCTTTTTTAGGTAAAGCCTACCCCTGTATAATTTCTAATTGTTGCTAACTTTTTATCAGTAGTATCATGATAAATTTTGTCAACTTTACAAGAATATTGTTAGGATTACTATGTGTTTGCATGCAATTGAAAAGTGTTTCCAAACCAAACTATTGTTTAATATGCAATGAAGATAATAAAAATAATACTCTACCAGAATATTTTTATTTTTATTTTACTGTAAAAATGTTGAAAATTTTAAATTTCCATTTATGTTAGAAGGGATGGAAAACCAGAGAGTCACCTGGGGAAAGTACAACACAGAGGAATAAACACATTTTTTTTTTTTCCTGAAGTCATGTTTAACATTTTCTATAACCTACGTACACCAGGTAATTTGCAGCACAGTCTCAGATGCTCTCCTACTAAGTCATTAAATCTCAATATCAAGAAGAAACATATAAACTGCATTAAATTATGCAAACCTTGTTAATTTAATCTGAATTCCTCAAGGTAACCACATTCAGGTGATAACTGCCCAGCAACATTCTTCCATAACGGTAGCATAATCAGAAACATTTTTCTTCATAACCACTGTAAATTCCATACATTAACATTGTCAGTGCACCTACTCCTTAGCTAAAATGGACTTTTATCTATGCTAATTTACTATATGTTTATGCAAAATAGATAAAGTGATCATTTTACTTTAGCTACTTATGTCAAGTAAAAATTACTCAATTCCTGAACTGTACATTTGGTGTTAAATATTTCCCTTTTATGTTGAAAAATAAAATAAGACACATTCCCTTTTACTAAGTCAGTTTTAGTTTCATTCATTTTTAATAATAATTGTTCTGTCCCAAGACTGACACCTGAGAAACATATGGAAATAAAGCACATAATCCATTATTCAATTGTCTTCCTATTACAACAGTTACAGACACATAGCCCACCTATTTATAATCTGACAATTTACTAAAATAGGTTTACTTCAAATTGAGGATGCTATTGTATATAAATGTATATACTAGTATCTCATATTAAAGTTTTGGTTTTATTAACTTATTAATTTGATAGATTTCCTCTCATTTTAATGTTTCAAAACTCAAGCCAAAATATATTGGTAATTTCGGCATACTGATCGTAGTTTGAAGATACGTGTTGGCCAAGGGCCCCAAATATTAGAAGAATAACTAATGAGCTTAGACTTCCAACGTGATGCTATATTCTAGAATTCTAGATTAGACATAATTGCTTTTGATTTTTCCTTTACTCAACGTGACCTTTTATACTTTTATATTTTTCATATTTTTTTCTGCCAAAATCCTCTTTTCCACACATTTCACAACTCCAAAAAGATGAGTATGTAATAGATATTGCTAAATTGAATGAAATTTTGTGGTAACTCATGAGGTAATACTTATATGTCAGTTCCTATTAACAACATAAATATGAATAATATATTATTTTCCAAACTATTTCTTTGGTGTTTTTCTTTTCACCTTTTACTGAGGTTTAACTCACATACCATATAATTCACTAATTTAAAATGTACATTTAGTGGTTTTTATATATTTACAGAGTTGTGTAATCAGCACCACAATCTAATTTTAGGACATTTTTACCACACCACCCCCTGCCAAAATCCCATACCCATTACCAGTCATTCCCCATTTATCACTTCCTCCACTCCTTCCAGAGCCACAGGAAACTACTAATCTACATTCTGTCTGGATAGATTTGCCAATTCTGGATGTTTTATATGAATGGAATCATACAATACGTGATCCTTTGTGACTGGCTTCTTTCTCTTAGCATAATTCCAAATTATTTTGAATAACTTCAAGTATTGGTGAAATCATTTAGAGTCCCTGTGAAACAGTCAGACTTTTTTATAAGCTATGATTAATGTCATTGGTTGTTTCTGATTGAAAAAACTAAAACAGAAGTTTATTGCACATCCTGTCTACCATATCATGATCTATGCATGCATTTCTTTAATTTCTATTTATTCTTCACTTAAAATCATCTATGGAATGAATATTTTTTGCATATTTTAACACGTGTATTAAATTATCATTGTCTAATATTGATCTACAAGTTTGACATATGTGCAATTCTAGAAAAATAATTTATACATCAAATAGAGAGAAGTTTAAGATGGAATGACTAAATAGTAATGATTACTAAAGTTAGATTCCTTCTCAGATGAAAAAAAACACATCCTATATTTTATCTCATTAAAAGTTTTCTTTTTATTTTTTGGTAGACCTTTTGAATAAAATATTGGAAGGGAACAGGCAGTTGAATTGCATAAAATTGTCTCAGAGAGAATAATAAAGTCTTGGCTTAAATATCTCCAATTGCCAAAACACTGTTGCAATTTTTATTATGTATAGTTAACCTAAAACCTTAAATTTACCTTATAACATGAGTTTTATACAAATAATGAGCTATTCAATTGGAAAGAAATTTTTTAAAAATAAATAAAATTTATAGAATATGTTTTAATTAGAGTGATAGCATTTCAAATTTCACAAATAACTTTTGATTGCATTTCAATTCACCTTGGTGGAAAAAATAATCCCATTTATGTAACAAAATAGTTACATCTTAGAGATCTGTACTGTTCTACTTGGCAGCCACCAGTGACATACAGCTCTTAAGGCCTGAAACATGACTAGTGTGACTGAGGACCTCATTTTATTAAAATTCATTCAACTGTAATTAATTTAAACTTAAATTTAAAAACTGATGATTCAATTATTTGAAAATTTTTAAATTGTTTGAAAAAGTTTTCATATGTCAATCTACTTTATATACAGATAAATTACATCTGCAAAAAATTTAGAATCTGCATTAAATGTATTCTAAATATAAAATGCACACCAGATTTTAAAGATTGAGTAGAAAAAAGAACGTAAAACACATTAATAATTGTTATATTGGTTGAATACTAAAATTAAAATATTTTGAATATAATGTGTTAAATAGACTTTCAAAATTAATCCCACCTATTTCTTTTTACTTTGATAAATGTGGCTCCTAGAAAGTTCAAATTATACATGTAGTTCACATATGTCTATTAGTTAGTTGGCTTAGCTGACCCAGTTGTGTTTATAGGCAAGTTTTTTATGTGTTCAATTCCCAGTGTTTTATCTGTTTGATAAAAACTACCAATTGCTGAGGTTCTTTTCACAAAGTAGTTTCTATTATATCGAAATGCTGAGCAGAAATCTCTAATTTATTTCAGAATATGGGTATTGCCAATAAATAAATTTACGCAAAGGCAAATTTTAAAAGTGTAATATTAAACACCCATTTTACAAATATCATTAATAGCTAAAATTATATCATTTATTGATTTATTAAAAATACCAATAAAATATGTGTTAATTTCAATTTGATGCCACAGAGATAGTTTTATTTTCAAACAAAAAATATAAGCATTATAATACAAATACCAAAAAAAATTTTTTTTTTTTTGCCTTTGGTAAGGTTTACTATCAAACTGATAGCATGACCTAAATATCTTCGCATTTAATAGTCTTCCATAGTTTCCAGACTTGTCCATAGGGATATTTTAGTGATATTTTCATCTTTGCCAATGTTATAATTGACATAAAACCAGAATCAATTTTGGTATTTATAGTATACTTATAGAATGCAACATCTACTCAATATATACATAAATCTTTGTACATTTTCAGCCTTATTCTGTTTTTCTATGCAATAATTTATATATAAATAGCAAAAATGTGAGTAGAAATAATAATAAAAATGTGAGAAGTTATTTTGCTTCCAAATACTTTTGTTTATCTCAGTGAAATTCTAGGCTTTGATTTCAAGTTGGAAATATTTGAAAATATGTATGGCTTCCTGCTGTGAAAGACAAGATATGTCTATTAATACACAATAATTATATTGAGAGAGCAGAATGCTCAATATGAAAAAAATTAAACTTCACAAGTGTGATACATAGACTTATATCAATTAATTTTCCAGTCACTTGTTTCTATTACTAAGTTTTAGCCATGACCTACACACCTTTTTCCGCTTTTCTCATTAAAAATGGGTTTTCGAAGTATAATAAAACATGAATACAAAGTCATTCTATGATTGGCCTTAAGCACATAAATATAATTAAGCTAAAACTTGCACATTCTTACTGGTGTAACATTTATAAATTATCTTTTCACAGTTCCTTCCATTAGAGTACAAACATCATCTATATCAAATTTGTACTGCAAATTCAAGACTAATGTAATCTCAAAACCTACAGTGAATCTTGGCAAGCCACAAAAATAGATTCATTAATTGACTGAACATTAGAAATAAATATTAATTTTTTTTCTTTTCTGACTTTATTTAGAAAGCAAGAAGAAATGACTATGACGTTCAATTACCATAACTAAATTTGCATTAATATATTACTCTTCATTAATTCTCTACTGATGTGAATATATTTTGAATTAGAAACATGATGTAACACTTTAAAGAAACTTGTTCTCTTCAACAGAAAGAAGTTTCCAAATATAGCACAAAAAACACATGAGTAAATCTCCTCTGAAATAACTGGTTTTAACAGCCCAAGATTTATTGCAAATCTCTCTCTTTTTCTTTTCTTTTCTTTTTTTTGGTACAAAGTTCTCTTAGGTGAAGGGGCTTAGAATTAGGAATAGTAAAATGAGAGAGCAAATGAAAAACATTTCTTGTCCCCAAACCTTTTCTCTCTCAGAGTTTATATCATTCTTTCATAGTGGGGAAAAAGTGTTTACAAACAAGACACTGTAGGCTGCAAGGGATATAATATTGATCAGAACACAAAAAGGAACTTGCCTTCATCAAACATAAAGATTAATGGTTGAGACCACTATTACCTATACTATATCACACAAATATATAATATGAACTGTGGTAAGTGAAATGAATGAGAGCACATGACAAGGAAACTCCTAGGTTTGGAATCTCCAACCATCCCTATAATATTTCATAAGGAAAGAAAAGACACTATAAACTGGTGCAGTACCATTGTAATGCTTGTTTCACTCTTATGCAATGCTGTAAAATGTTATTATTTTACCAATTATTAAAGAGTAAGGCATGTGTTTTTTATGTAAGAATATGTTTGACATATATACTTTTATATTATTAAAAAATATAACTTGCTTATGTAGGTCTTTAATTATAGCTCTTCTTATCATTGTTTAAAAAAATTTATGAAGACATTTTACACTGTGTAAATTAAAATATATAGATGCAATCTCTTTTCCTTTATTTCAACTTTGAATACCAAAAGCAAAGCAAATCCTCATTTGCTTTTTATCTCCTTATGATAACAAAGAAACCCTAATTCAAAACACTTTCTGCTAAGCTTTCAGCCTTGTTTTCAACTGCCAATGTGCAATAATAGTTTAAAGGAATCGAGATTCAGAAGAATTAGTTATAGGACACAGCGCTGGCTTTGTACAGGCAACTAAAACCCTAAAACTCTTTTGGGTAGCTTATAATAACATGATGGGAAAATATCATCCATGGTCAATGTTGAGAAGCAATGAACACTGTTTTTTGCTTTTTTGTTTTTTGTTTTTCTTTTTTTACAAGTTTTTACTGCTTATCCAGCAGGGTAAAAGAAAATGATGAAAACATATTTTAAATTGACACATATTTTGCTATTTAAGTTTTGTGATAAAATTTTATGTTTAATCTTCCCCACATATTTTATATTACAACTGTATAATGCATGAATGCTTAAAATTATATATTTTATGATTTACCGTGTTATAGTTTTCACTGATGGCAGTAATTTTTATCTTTTTTTCACTGCCATATTCTTAGCAACTAGAAGAGTAACCAGCTTATAACAGGAATCAATAAATACCTATTGAATGAATACAGTACAAAATATATAACAGAGCGCTAAACATCTCACCTGAAACCCTGACTTCTTCAATCCCCACCTCCCTGAGCTAATCATATTTAAATCACAGTGTACCCTTCCACACCTTCTTTCATATATACACAGAGAGATTATATAGGAAGTTGGTTTTTTTTATATAAACATAATCATAAAAGCTACCTATTTTTTCTAAGTTGCTTTCCCCTAATTGTCTGTATGCTTGAGCAAATTTTCATGTTGGCAGCATTTTAATTTATTATTATATAAATTCCCTATTCATATATTTTTCAAATATCCTATTGGATATTTTATATATTTATTTGTTCTTGTAAATTTGTAAAAGGTACTTGGTATGTGCATTACAAACATAGTTCTTCCAACTCTATCACTGGTGCTTTGGTTTTATACATGGCATACATTAATTTCCAACCATAAAAAAGACTGTCATATAATTAAGTACATCCATCTCTCAACTAAGAAGGTCTCCTCCACAACTGTTTTCATATATTACCAGCTCATATATATACTTGGATCTATTTCTTGATTAGCTAAATAATCTATTGGTATGCACATACCATTTCTGCTACATTACAGAGATTATCTCTCCACTCCCCCATCTTATTTATAATTTCCAGCACTTTTTCAAATCTTTCATTATTCTGATGAACTTTAAAATTATTGTATACAGTTAAAAAATAAAATATTCTGTTTTGGTCATAATTACTTATATTTAAATATCGATATATAGATTATTGTCAGTTTTAGAAAATAAATCTTCCTAGCCAAGAATATTGTATTTTTGCTTTTATTTTCACATCTTGTTTTATATTCTTCAATATGGTGCTATAGCTTTTTTTTGCATGTTATATCTGGACATTTCATAATTTTGTTACTATCATGAAAGAACATTTTTCCCCCTTTATTTCCATGTGTTTATTGCTATGGAGGAACACTAGCTATTGATTTTTACACATTTATATCAGTATAGAATATATTTCAATATAGAATATACATTTTACAAAATTATCTCAAACGCCGATCTATACTCAGAGTCTTTTAGTAGACTTTTACAGCAGATATAAAACCTATTATAGATAAAATGAAATCATACTGTTCTCCATGTGCTTTATTTTATTGTCTGAAATTATACCTTTAAGTCAATCATAAATAATTTTAATGGTAAGAATTACTCTCTCTTACCTAATGTTATTAAAATAAATTTAGTATTTTTATTTGAAATGAAATTTTCTTTTGATTTTTTTAAAGTAGCTTTATAAATTATTTCCCTCTATTTATATTTTCTTTTTTATTTTTTGACATTCATGGATATGACTATTTGCCTTACTTTCTTTAATTTTGGGGGGAATAAACTAGTTAACAATTTTTTTACTATCAGATACTATTAAAATTCAGGGATAAACCCAAGTTCGTGGAGGTTTAGTATTATTAGTTATGTTACTCAATTTTTACATTTTATTTAGAGTAACTTACACATTTTTTGTGGAGTTTGTCCTATAGATCCCCATACTTTATTATAAATATTTACCTGTAATATTGTTATGCTACTTTTATAAATAATTTGGGAAGATTTCATCATTTTTTCTTTAGAGTAATTTTAAAACAATCGTATTACAGGACTTCCCTGGTGGCACAGCGGTTAAGAATCCTCCTGCCAATGCAGGGGACACGGGTTTGATCCCTGGTCTGGGGGGATCCCACATGCTGCGGAGCAGCTAAGCCTGTGCGCCACAACTACTGAGCCTGCACTCTAGAGCCTGCGAGCCACAACTACTGAAGCCCACACACCCTACAGCCCACACACCACAACGACTGAGCCCACGTGCTGCAGCTACTGAAGTCCGCATGCCTAGAACCCATGCTCTGCAACAAGAGAAGCCACCGCAGTGAGAAGCCCATGTACCACAACGAAGAGTAGCCCCCGCTCTCGGCATCTAAAGAAAGTCGGCGCAGCAACAAAGACCCAACGCAGCAAAAAAAAAAAAAAAAAAAAAAAAAAAAATGGTATTACATGTCTTTTAAGGAGCTGTGTGGGAATTCAACTACTAATAATGCCACTATAATGTCAAATATTTAATATTTCTAATACCAACTGGGACAACTGTTCTACCCAATGGAATTAATTTGAGTAAATTATGCTCTAAAATTTCAAGTTCTTCTAGATTATAGTGATATATGGACTGTGTAAATCTGAAACAAAAGGTCATTGATAATCATTAAGAACTATAAAATGTTTTGTATAACATAAAAATTTTTTTAAATGTTCCAGTTTAAATGAAAATTTAAAGCAGTATGCTTCCAAAATCTTTCATGAATTAATATCTTCTGTAAATGTTTGTGCTATTCAAAAGCTTGAACTTACCTCACCTTTAACTTATTTGATCAGGATCAGCAAAGTGGATCCCAGGTGATGGTTTTTCACAAGCACTTTTTGAAACTCTTGTCCTATAAGTAAAATAGTACTGTAAAAATTAGTTACAATAAAATGAATTTTTATAATACTAAACCAGATGACATTTTTCATACTAATTTGGAAGCAAACACAAATACAAGGTTAACTCCCAATAAATATTTAAGTGTAAATCAACCTGAAAGACACTGATGTAATGTAGCTGCATTCAACCACGATAAATAATAACCTAAGTGTTCATAATGTAGTGGTCTTCAGAATTTTATTTGTTATATTCAAGAATATGTTTCAACATTTTCAACTTTACCATTACCCGGAGAAAGGCAAAACTCAATTTAACGGGTCTTCTTTTTTTCTTTTTTTTAAAATCTTTACATCTTCAATTGTAATAACCAAGTGTCAAAGTATATTTTCGAGGGATTGATGACTGTCTGAATAGAGGTAATAATTTGCAATTGTTGTTGCAGAATAACGGTTGTTAACATTAATACCTGGGAATGCCCTTTCCAAGGTTAGCATGACTTTTTTGTTACTATACCTCCATGTGAGAGTCTCAGGGCAGAGGCAATGGGGTGCATCCAAACAGGCGTAACATAATACAATATAATACTTCTTAAGTAAGAAGGCGAGTGTGGCGTGACTGATAATTGAATATGTTTTTCTAAGGAAACACCAAAGCCGCAGAAGCTGATTTGGTAACTAGGGCTACCATTGTCTCCCAATCAATATGAGCTAATATTCCCTAAATTCTCCAGACAGCCAGGAATCTGTTCTGTATGCCACACTTAGGATGAATTTCAAAGAGAGATATTTTTTATGCATGAGTCACTTCCACCAGCAAAGCCCATTAACAATTAAAACTAGAATCTGGGTAATAAAATAAAGTCTAACTTTTTTCTTTTCCTTTGTGCTTTGTCTAGTTCTGCTTGCTCATAGGGTGCCGCGTGCAAAGGCCTTGGACTCAGCACTTCAGATCAGAGTTCCTCCTGCGAAACGTCTGGGCAGCCACCTCAGCTCGTGCAAGCTAAGCGCCACACACAACACTGCAATTCAAGATGGCGGCAGCAGACTGAGCGCAGTCGCTGCACCTGCGCTGTGACCCGGAGCCTTACGCCGCACAGCTGTGCCGGCTGCCATGAGAACTCCACTCCCTGCCCACGGACAGATCCCTCTAGAGCAGCCCTGCTCACGTTGGCGAGAGCGTGGACTCTAGTGGGCGTGTTTGCACCTCTCCATTCTCTGATCAAAGAATCAAGTTTTTCTTTGCGTCTAAACAGAACCCTGTCTTGTTCTATCGGCGCTAGCAACACCCGGCAGAGGGACCCTTGTTGGGGACTAACCTGGAAGTGTCCGTAACATCACAAAATGGTAACTTTTTTCTAAAGTGGAATTGTCAACAGAGGAATTGTTTTTTTTTTTTTTTTTCCTGTAAAATCATTATCTTGCTATTTCTTTTTATAAAATTTTTCATTCAACAAGCACTAATTTAGCAACAAATTTAATTCAGCTTTGAGCTAGGAGGTGTGGAATGCTCAAAGGTTTTTGGAATCATTTGTAAAGAAAACCTTTTAGATACACTTCAAAAGAAAAATATTCCAGTAAACTTAATATTGCTGATTAAGTCTATTTCACAATCTTGGTATCTGATTCTAGAAAATAATTGAAAATATTGATACCTACTATTATAATACCAATTCCAAGTTTCTACATTAATATTATTGGATGAATCATTATTTGTGGTGGAAAAAACTGCTTTTATTTACATCTTAGTCATTTCTATGTTCTAACTGGGAATGTGCTAAAGAGAGTCTTCCACACTTTTTCTATAAGAAGGGTTTGGAGCAATAGAAAGGTATGTTTTCTTAGATAACTGCATAGTCATTATATTAGCAAGTGGCAAACCTTTGTGTAGTAGACGTAGTGAAGATCCTATATTGCCATGGTATACACAGGAGGCCACTGTACATGTTGGAGAAGTGTGATACTTAAGATAAATCTATCACCTTTACAATTTTCCATGGTGTATACTGTGCTTAACTACATCAGTGAATGAACTGGAAAGAAAAATACTTTGTTAAAGTTTCTTTTTTCTTTGCTATTCACAAAATAGACCCTAACAGGAGGTGCATTGACTATTTTCAAGTAATTATACCTAGTACTATGATCATCTAAATATTTACTTCAAAAGAATCATTTATTACAATGCAAACTCCAGTAGCCCTCAGCTCTCAATACTACACACCAGACACAACTGATTGCCTACAGAGGAGGGCAGCTCAAGCTGGACCACACACTCTCTTCCTCTAACATTTTGTTACTTTATCTGGGGGGAAATCCTCAAAAATTCTCCTTTGGGTGGCCAAATCTGTAACTTCTTCAGGCCCAGCAATAATCCTATTTTCTACTCAAGAGGATAATAGGAGAATAGAAAGTAGAAATAGAGGAGGAAGGAACAAAGAAGACAAAAAAAGTTGGGGAGGAAAAGAGGAGTAGAAAGAGATGTCAGAAGGTATAATAAGAGAGAATGAAAATTAGGGCAAACATAGAAACAGAAAGAAGCAAAAAAAGGAGGCCTACTTATTGACCATTATATGTACAATGTCACACCATAGTCCCTGGAGCAGAGAGTAATGACATTTTTGAACTTTCGCTCCAGTCCTTCCTGAGGCCCATTCTTCTACTGATACTTAGTTCTGCAAGCACCTAAGCAAGTCAATCAGTTTCTGTTGTTCTAATGTGAAATTCTAACACATGCTTACCCAGGTGCATGCTTACACAAACTTCTTGTCACAGAGAAAGGAGCAGAAAGATGTATTCAGACAATCTTATTCTTTGATTCTAATCGGCATTCTTATGTAAAAATCACTTAATTAAAATGAAATTTGAACAATATTATATCCTCTTTGATGTCTACATACATTCAAACATTGTTCTCTTAGTGTAGCCCTTAAGTGTCTTTAAAAACAGTAATTTCATTCAAAGTAAAACATGTTCACTTGATATAAAGTTCACTGAAATAAGCAGAACAGTCATGCTAAAAGAAAAGTTTTTATTTGGTATAAATTGATCATAAAATCTTTGGGCAAAATTAGATGAGTGTTTCCTAAGCTGTTCAGAAAACATTATTTTCAGGAAATGTTAATAGATACCATTATAATTACCTATTATAATGTTAACAGTTGTAGATATCAGTGTATGACCTGTGGAAAACATTATTTATTAAATCCCCATTGTGGAGATTTAAATGTAACTTATTTAACCATTAAGCCAAAAGGTTAATTTATTCTATGTAAGTTGTATGCCCATAGAAATTCTTACTAATAATACCATAGTCTACAATAGCACTTTGAATTATAAAGAAAAGATGTTTAAATATTGGATTGTAATTATCTCTTTTATATTTTATTTTATAAAGGCTTTAGTTGCCTTGAGATGGTTGAAGAACTGTTTTGACAAAATGTTTTTATTTAGTAAAATATTATTTTTTGTACTATAATTGATCATGATTTTGAACACTGATTTTATTAAACTTTGTTGGCATCACGCTATTTTAGAATATAGATATTTATGCAGAATTTCAAAATTCTAAAAGGAAGTTATATAAATTGTTTTGCTTTTACTTTATAATATTGCACCTGTTAACACTGACTTGAAAGATTGTTTCTATTACTACTTTAACCATACGTAGGTGCACCATATATCTCTGATTAGATGCTATAGATTCAATTAAACTTAATGATTTTTCTCTGTAGCAAAGGATTGAGGGCAGTTTCTAAATGAACAAGATTTCTATCAAATTTAATTACTTCCTCCAGTAGATGATATATTATAGGGAAATGGATGCGACTACCCAACAAAGCAGGCTACTGATTTTATTGCCTAATAAAGACTGAGATGGAGATTTTTAAATAAGGATAGTACATTTTAATTTAACACACCTAACCCGAGAATTTTAACTGCTGTTGTTGTGACCATATTATCCCATTTCTTTATTTTAGACTGCAGTGAAGTTTGTTTCATATATATAGGGTTTTAAGTTCTATTTTTGATACAGGTAGGATGGGATTGAAACTCAGTTGTGGTGCTATAAATCAGAGTTAATCCTGCTTGTTACTTGGGTATGGCTATGATATGATAAGTATGATAAATGCCTGGAAAGTTTCTCTCTTCACTTGAGTTACCCACAGAAAAAAAACATTGACAGAAGAAATTGAATTCCCATTTTTGAGGGTCCACAAGTGAAAAGGAAAGGAAATGAAGCCAATAAAGGGCACATGGTCAGCAAAGCACACTCCTACCAGGGGAACTTTGAGAGGGAACATGTACATTCAGTCATCTCATTAGAGGGAACCAAAGTATTCATACACCAAATAGTGTCAGTCATTTGTTGAGACCTTCTCCTGGAGAGTATTAACTGCCCTTGGAAGTACAATGGAATGATCAGAGAAATCATCAAGCAAAGAGTTTCAAGTACTTAAAATTGAAAGTCTTTGGGTTGACATGCAGGGACACAGTCAGGGTCAAGGGAATATGGGAAGATCACTGAGAGTGTCTTCTCTAGTTACTGACGGGGAGGTCTCTTCTCTGAATAGTACAGTATTCAGTCAGGCTCTCTTACAAGGTAGTCTCAAAGTAGAGGCTCAGTGCAATCAAATCTTATCAAAAATTTTTACTGGACATCTATTGCCAGTGTCACTCTGTTGATCTCATTTATATTTTTAACTGAGTTAGACTGCAGAAAGATAAAAGAGAGTAAGTAGTATATATATATAAGCCGCATAGCACAGGGAGATCAGCTCGGTGCTTTGTGACCACCTAGAGGGGTGGGATAGGGAGGGTGGAAGGGAGGGAGATGCCAGAGGGAAGAGATATGGGGACATATGTATACGTATAACTGATTCACTTTGTTATAAAGCAGAAACTGACACACCATAGTAAAGCAGTTATACTCTAATAAAGATGTTAAAAAAAATCATAAAAAAAAGAGTAAGTAGTCTGATGAGGAAGGTGATAAAGTTTATAGTACTAGATTTTAAAGAATTGTGTATGAAAATATAAATCTTTTATGTCCTTTGACTTTTGGCACACGCTAACCTGTTTCCTATAAACTTCTCAATTATTGCTCTAATTTCTTCTATCAGCAGTAGATTTTCAGTTAAATATTATTTCAAAACACTCGACTGATGACTGTCTTTAAACTTATATTGACCTCTCTATCTGTCCATATTTTTTAGGCTGTAGTTCCCTCTGCTATAACCACTTTTGTAGTCCCAGGTTGCAGAAATAACGAATGGTTAAAAACTCAATTATTAATTGAGAGTTCCTTTCTGCTCTATGAAGCTGAGTTGATATTTATAGAGGTATGAGAGATCTGAGTGTGATGATTTATAATGACACCAGGTACTAGGACACCAAATTGAGGCAGTCTAATTAGATTTTAAATTTAGGATTGGAGAGAAGGAAACAGAATCTCCTATATAGTATTAATGGTAGTAGACAGTGAGATTATTTTCAAAGGGCAATTTAGCAACATCACTCAAAACCATTGGCTCACCTATTCTACTGGTAGCAATTTAACTTAATGATGTATATGCATATGTACACGAAGATGTACTTTGAAATATGTTTCTTGCAATATAGTTTGTATAGCTAAAACAAATCTGGAAACAATTTAAATCAATGGTAGAATACGTAAAACATGATGTATCTATACAATAAAATACTACGCAAGTTTTAAAAGGAATGACTTAAATATTTAAAGCCTAATAAATGTCCAAAATGCATTTATAGTTGACCCTTGAACAACTCAGGAGTAGGGGTACCAACCCTCAAATCAGTCATAATCTGCATATAACTTTACAGTCGGCCCTCTGTATCAACAGTTCTGCATCCAAAGATTGAACCAATGGAAGCTCCTGTGGTACTGTAGTATATATTTATTGAAAAGATCTGTTTATAAATGAACTCGTGCAGTTCAAACCTGTGTTGTTCAAGAGTCAACTGTACTGTTATGTGAAATAGATACATCATTAAGTGTAAAATGTAACGGCATAAGAATATGTTTAGGTTATTTCTATTTGTGTAACTGTAAAAAGAGAGATAAAAACCTGCTCATATTTGAGTTGACCCAGAGTTAGGTGTAGGAGAATAGAGATTTCAACTATTTAACTTTTCACATTAACTTTTTGGTATCATGTGCATTTGTTACATTTATAATGTAAATGAAAGAAATTGAAATCTCAAACAATTATTCAGTTTTCATGAATTTCCATCCAAGTCACTATGGGAGATACACACCAGACCAAGACATGAATTTCAGGGTATCAAAGTTTTCATGTGTTTTGAAAGGGTAATTAAGACGCTGATGGTACTTTTATTTCACTACCAAATAAAAGGAATGCCATATGAATTATGAGAATGTATAATAATTAGGTAAAAAGTAATGTTACTTTTGGAAATTTTCATTTGAATTTAACCATGTCAATATTTAAATTTATAGCAAAATATGTACTATAAAACTGCAGATCCTAACTGTGATCTAAGGCTACTGTAATTTAAATAGGACATGCAGCATCACTATGACTATGCATATTGAATTCTGGAGCAGCATTTTTTTTTTTTTAATAAAAAACCAGTTTCTACTTTTAAACTTCCATTATTTCCATGAACTTTAAAATTTTTCAATTATAAAAGGGATTTCCTATTCCCTTGGATGCACATCATTCTCCTCCTGGATTGTTAAAATGTCATGGGAAGGTCATTTATTTAGATTATGCTGTCTCATTACACAAACATAAATGTCGTTTGAGCAAATTCAATCTACCTGCTTCCTGCTCGTGTACATCCAAAAATGCCCTCATTGGTTGACATAATATACCAGTGAAATCAAATGCAGGGCCATTTGTTACCCCCATTGTTCAGATCACAAATAATGCTAATAAAACATTTGTCATCATTTATGAAAAATTATAGAAAAAATGTGAAACATTATTTCATATTATTTTCTTTCCATTAGAGACACATAATATTATTGAATCCATACTGAGATGTTACATACTAAGCCTTAGATCTTACTCCAGTGACCTATATGATTGTGAAATCATGGCCCTTAGGGATTCATTGTGAAATTTATATAGCACCTGCTATTTCATGCTACAGAAATAATCTTATCTTATAAAAATAAGGTTTGTTTTTTTGATTATTTATCTAAACTGTGAGATTTAAGAGGAGCATGTAACTAGATATTTTAAACTCAGGAAGAAAAACAGATCAAATAGAAATACAAGTAATGAAAAATACATACAATTTCTTGAATAGATTTCTTGCATAAAAGTGTCAAGCAGTTAAATTATGTAGGAAGTAAATTATGATAGCCCCCACTCAAACATTCTAACTTCTGGTAACATTGTGGTGTGTGTCTTGAATGTCTTTCCCATGTGTTTATGGATATAAATTTTTATAATATATACACAAAAAAACACATACACACATAGAATCTTTTAATACTCATTGTTCTGCAACTTTTTTTCAATAAATGTTTTTAATTTTGTTTTTAATTTTCAAAATGGGCTCTATATCACTTTCTTTCTATTCTCCAGAGACGTTTGTAAAATATGTGAACTCTGGACTCCCAGTCTTAGAAGAGCATGGTCCAGTGAAGTGACATATGAGATTGTGCAGTTTTAACAAACTCCATAGCAGATTCTTAAACATATTTAGTTTAAAAAAAACCCCACTATTTTCTTGCTGTTCAAATATATATGAATGATTTAGGAAAACTTTATATACTCACATAATATAAGCTAGAAAAATAGTCTATAAATATGTGTGTATATATAGTCTACATATATGTGACTTTTGAATACATCTATTTTTATATTTTATATTTTTATATTATATATATATTTATATGTAAGTGACTAACACTGTTTCCTTCAAAATTGGGGACTAGTTCATTATCATAAATGCCATCTTTATCAAAACTAACTTCATAATTCTACATAATTTTTCAGTTTAAATCATCTGTTGTTCATTCTTACACTATACCTTTCTCTGTTACTAATGCATTTATTCTGCTAGTTCAACCTTTCATTATTATCTTTTATCAATTTTTGATATTATTGTACTTTTCTTTCCATATGAGCTTGAAAAGATTATCATATCACTTAAGAAATTGTATTATTATTTTGATTGAGAGTGCAATGAATTTTTAAATTAAATTTGAGTTATTTGACATAATTACTAGGTAGTCTTCCTATATAGAGGTATGGATTTTAAAAACTTTATCTCTCCATAAGTAATTAATAATGAAGCTAAAATCCATTAATTAATAATTATGTTTAATTTCATAAATATATTTACTCATAATCTGAAGTACCATAAATATAAACATTATAGTTTTAAAATATCAATAATTAATCATGTAAAAAATCCAACACTGTATCCATAAAATAAAGTTTTTTAGTTTGGGAATATTTTCTGTCAGTAAGGAATTTTTGTTATTCAAAAATGTTTTTACCAGACACAGGCACACCAATACATATAACATAACTGGAGTTTAGTTTTTCTGAACTACAAAAGGATAATTTTTTAGCTTTATTGAAGTATAACTGACAAATAAAATTGTAAGATAATTTTAAGTGCACATTGTAATGTTTTGATAAACACATACATTGTGAAAGCGTGTCTCTCATCTAGGTAATTACATATTTATTATGTCATATATATATGTGTAAACATTTAAGTTCTACTTTCCTAGCAGATTTCAATTATACCATACAGTGTTATCAACTACATCACTATGCTAGACATTATATCCTCAAATCTTATTGGTCTGACACTAATAGTTTACACCCTTTATCAAACTCTTCCTATTTCCCCCACACACCAGCCCCTAGCAACCACTTTTCTACTTTGTTTCTAAGAGTTTGACTTTTTAAAAAAATTCCATATATAACTGATATGTAGTATTTCTCTTTCTCTGGGTGACTTATTTTGCTTAGCATAATAGCCCTCAAGGTCCACCCACTTTGTAGGAAATTGCCAGATTTGCTTTTTTCTCACGGCTGAATAAGATTTCTCAGTGCACAATGCTGCAATGAACATGGAAATGCACTCATGTCTTCTATATCCTATTTTCATTCCCTTTGGATATATACCAGAAGTGGAATAGCTGGATCATATGATAGTTCTATTTTTAATTTTTTGAGGAACCTGCATACTGTTTCCTATAGTGGCAGCACCAATTTACAATCCCACCAACAGTGTACAAGGGTTCCCTTTCTCCACATTCTCACTAACACTTGTTATCTCTTGTATTTAGTTTGATGACAGCCATGCTAACAAGTGTGAGGTGATATCTCATTGTGGTTTTGATTTGCACTCCTCTAAAGATTACCTTAGTGATGTTGAGCACCTTTTCATGTACCTTTTGGCCATTTGTATGTCTTCTTTGGAAAACGTTTATTCAGTTTCTCTGCTCATGTTTTAATCGGATTGGTTGTTTTTTGGCTATTGAATTGCATGAGTTTTTGTATACTTTGGATATTAACCCCTTATCAGATATATGATTAGCAAATGTTTTCTCCCATTCTGTAGGCTGCATTTTATTTAGTTGATGGTTTCCTTTGCTGTGCAGAAGCATTTTATTTTGATGTAGTCCTACTTGTTTTTTTTTTTGCTTTTGTTGTCTTTACTTTTGGTGTAAAATCAAAAAAAAAAAAAAAATCATTGCCAAGACCCCCTACATTTTCTTCCAGAAGTTTTACAGCTTCAAGTCTTAAATTTGTGTCTTTAATCCATGTTAAGTTGATTTTTGTGTATAGTGTAAAATAGGGGTCCAGTTTCATTCTTTTGCTTATGGCTGTTCAGTTTTCCCAACAACATTTATTTAAGAGACTATTCAGAATAGTATACAGAATATACAATTCTGTATATTATTGGTTCCTTTAATGTAAATTAATTGACCATATATTCATGGGTTTAATTCTGGGCTTTCTATTCTGTTCTACTCATCTAAGTGTCTGCTTTTATACAAATGTCATATTATTTTGATGATTATAGCTTTGTAACACATTTTGAAATCAGTAAGTGTGATCCCTCCAGCTTTGTTCTTCCTAGAGTTTGCTTTGGTTCTTCAGGGTCTACTGTGATTCCAAACAAATTTTAGGATTTCTTTTTCTATTTCTGTTAAAAATGCCTTTGGAATTTTGATAGGAATTGCACGGAATCTGTAGATCACTTTGGATAAGATGGACATTTTAACAATATTCATTCTTCCAATCTATGAGTACAGTTTATATTTCTGTTTAATTGTGTTTTCTTCAATTTATTTCATCAATGTTTTATAGTTTTTTGTGTATAGATCTTTCACTTCCTTGGTTAAATTTATTCCTAAATATTTTATTCTTTGTGATGCTACTGTAAATGAATTTTCTTCTTAATTTCTCTCTCTGATAGTTCACTGTTATTGTTTAGGATTGCAGTCAGCCCCATTTTGATGTGGGTAATATGGGGATTTTCTCCTTAGCCCAATGTGCAGGAATCACTCAGCTAGTTTCTGGATTTCTTTCAGGGGTAACTGCTCTATGTATAGCTGTAGATTTGATGTATCTGTGGTGGAAGGTGAGTTCAGGAGGCTCCTATGTCTCCATTTTGAACCAGAATTTCTCCAAAAGGGTTTATTTAAGAAGTATACATATTTTAAGTACAAATTTATTGTATGCATGTGTCAAATAACACATAGAATTGCTGATATTGTAGAAAAAGTGAAACCAAGCAGGATTCTGCAGGGCTTTTCTGGAGACAGACCCCACCCCCCACTCCCCCAATCCCGTATCCCCTACTTGCCTCTTGTTCATAGAAGAAGCTTGGCATCTCTGACTCCATATTGTATCTGTCTCTTCTGCTGCTCTAATCTCTGAGTCATAAGCCTCTGCTTAGCCCTGCACATGGACATGTTAACCGCTAAAGGAATTTTGCTTACAGCTTAAGATTTGAGCAAATGACTCCTTACTGGAAACTTGCCTCCCATGGGGAGATAAGGAGGTATGAACAAAAATAAGGATTGTCTAGTCAAGATTCATAGGAACATCATGATCAAACTCAAGTCAGCTGAAGTCAACTGACCAAGAACAAAGAGTTTTCACAACCTTCCTCAGACCCTTGCTGGGGCCCAGATAGCTGCAGTTGTCTATCACTTTCTGATCTTAACCCCCACCTGCTTCCCCCATCCCTAGGATAAAAGAGCTTGAGTTCTACCCCAAATGAAGATGGTTCTTTAGGACATTAGTGCACCATCTTCTTGGTTTACTGACTTTCCAAATAAAGTCACTTTTCCTTGCCACTACACTTTGTTTCTTGACGTATTACCCTGTCCTGGAAAACAGTATGAGCTTGGACTCGGTTACAAGAGATTTAAATTAAAATTTGCATTAGAAATTAGAATTGTAAATTAGAAATTGTATATTATAAAAGGCAATCATTGAGGATAAACTTAATAAAATAATAAACTCACATAATATCCACACTGAAAATTAGAGGCTAAATTTGTATTGGATTACATGTACAAAGTAACATCATGTTTTTGACAGGTTCCAACATGAAAAGAAAGTATTTTTATTTAAGAGAAAATAATATAGGCATATATAGCAATGATTACTAGAAAATGTTATATATTATTTATTTTCATAATTGAAAAATTAAGCCCAATAAATTATGACCATATATTATTCTTTTAGCAAATAATTTTCCTGTGGGCATACCCATGCATTTTAAAAATCCTCATTTAATAGTTCAATAGATATATTTTATACACTAGATATTATGATAATTAGTATAAATTTTAATAGGCTTCATATTTAGCTATCAGATGTCCATATGTAAAAATTTTGCTTTAGGTTGCTCAATATATTATTATTATTATTATTTATTTATTTATTTTTGGCTGCCTGGCATGAGGGATCCTAGTTCCCTGACCAGGGATCAAACCTGCGCCCCCTGCATTGGAAGCACAGAGTCTTAATCACTGGACCGCCAGGGAAGTCCATGCTCAATATATTATTTTAAATTGTCAGAAACACTTGATGTTGCTATTTCCACCCACTTTGCATGACAAATATTGAAGAATATGTTTGTTGAAGTGCTTTCCAATAATGAGGAAAATAAGTTACGCTATATGAAGCCTTTTGTATTGCAAGTTTAATTTGTTTTATACACGTTTCTTCTTCTGTGACAAGATTTTATTTTTTCAGCATATACAGACATTCCCTGATTTACAATGCTTTGTCTTATGATTTTTCATCTTTACAATGGTCTAAAAGCAATGTGCATTACATAGAAACCATACTTTGAATTTTGACTATTGATCTTTTCCTGGGCTAGCAATATGCACTACAATACACTCTTTTGATGCCTTCATCAATGTGAAAGTGAGTCACAGCTCCCAGCCAGCCATGTGATCACAGGGTAAACAGCTGATATA
The DNA here is from genome assembly GCF_965194805.1 of Balaenoptera borealis. Lineage (NCBI taxonomy): Eukaryota > Metazoa > Chordata > Mammalia > Artiodactyla > Balaenopteridae > Balaenoptera > Balaenoptera borealis. Next base: position 55,769,618 of record NC_138866.1, on the reverse strand, counting down.
CCTACAATCATTCTATTTTTCACTTTCAGTACAGTATTCAATAAGTTACATGAGACATTTAACACTTTATTATAAAATAGGCTTTGTGTTAGATAATTTTGCCCAGCTGTAGTCTACTGTAAATGTTCTGAGCACGTTTAAGTTAGGCTGGCTAAGCTATAATGTACAGCAGGTTAGGTGTATCAAATGCATTTTCAACTTATGATACTTTCAATGTACGATGGGCTTATCAGTTATGTCCTGATAAACCCATCATACGTTGAGGAAAATTCGTGTGTTAAAACAAATAGAATTTGAACTTTAAAAACCTTTGCCATACTATTCCTTTATGCCATATTTAAAAACAAACTTAATCAGAGCACTCTTGACATCTGTGTACAATGGAGCATAATACAAAGTCAGAAGTAATTAAAAAGGTTTTCCAATTTGACAAAAGAGACAAGGAATACCACTCTAACACAACTGTTGTGAAAACATTTGTAATTTGTTTATAGTGAACCATTTATCATCTTAGTCCCTGATTCTGTTATCCATTTGCAGGTTAAATGTTGTAATCAAAGTTGTCAGATCCACTTAGTGATCCATAAATTAAAGTTGACCTTCCAATTTAAATCCTTTCAAGTTAATGTAGATTAAAATTAGTGTGTGAAAAAAGCATTATTTAAATGTACAATAAGTATCAAAATATTTACTGCCAAATTCAGATTTATTTAAGGCACCAGAGAGATAAAGCATACTTTCTTTAGATTTCCTTATTTTTAATATAGTAAAGAAAATAAAAAGAAAGACGGATCTTTTTAGAATTTATCTTTCCATTCAAGAGAATATGTAATATTTGTAAGGTGCTTAAATTGCTCCAACCTGCCAACTAACAGGCAGTGCCAAACTAATGAGGTAGTGGGAATTCAAATATTGTCAAGAGACATAGACCTACTCAATACCAAATATATTTTTAGAGAGTAATAAGCTACGTGAGCCACCAAAAAAAAAAAAAAAAAAAAAAAACCTTTTTGATGATGGCCATTCTGACGAGTGTGAGGTGATACCTCATTGCAGTTTTGATTTGCATTTCTCTAATAATTAGCAATGTAGAGTGTATTTTCATGTGCCTTTTGGCCATCTGTAGGTCTTCTATGGAGAAATGCCTATTTAGATCTTCTGAGCATTTTTGATTGTGTTGTTTGCTTTTTTTTAATATTGAGCTATTTGTATGTTTTGGAGATTAATCTCTTGTAGGTAGCAGGTTTGGCAAATATTTTCTCCCATTCTGTAGGTGGTTTTTTCGTTTTGTTTATGGTTTCCTTTGCTGTGCAAAAGCTTTTAAGTTTAATTAGGTCCCATTTGTTTATTTTTGTTTTTATTTCCATTACTCTAGGAGATGGATCCAAAAAGATACTGCTGCGATTTATGTCAAAGAGTGTTTTGTCTATGCTTTCCTCTAGGAGTTTTATAGTATATGGTCTTACACTTACGTCTTTAATCCATTTTGAGTTTATTTTTTGTATGGTGTTAGAGAATGTTCTAATTCATTCTTTTACAGGTCATTGTTCAGTTTTCCCAGCACCACTTATTGAAGAGACTGTCTTTTATCCATTGTATAATTGCGCCTCCTTTGCCATAGATTAATTGCCCATATGTACATAGGTTTATTTCTGGGTTTTCTATCCCGTTCCATTGATCTATATTTCTGTTTTGTGCCAGTACCATATTGTCTTGATTACTGCAGCTTTGTAGTATAGTTTAAACTCAGGGAGCCTGACTCCTCTAGCTCCATGTTTCTTTCTCAAGATTGCTTTGGCTATTCAGGGTGTTTTGTGTTTCCATAGCTGGGAAAAGAAACATAATTTGGAAAGATACATGCACTCCAATGTTCATTGCAGCACTATTTACAATAGCCAAGACATGGAATCAACCTAAATGTCCATCAACAGATGAAAGGATAAAGAAGATGTAGTATGTTTATACAATGGAATATTACTCAGCCATAAAAAAGAATGAAATAATGCCATTTGCAGCAATATGGATGCAACTAGAGATTATCATACTAAGTGAAGTAATTAGCCAAAGATAAATATAATATGATATTGTTTATATGTGGAATCTAAAAGAAAATGATACAAATGAACTTATATACAAAACAGAAATAGACCCACAGACAAAGAAAACAAATTTTTAGTCACCTAAGGGGAAACGTGGGGGAGGGATAAATTAGGAGTTTGGGGTTAACGTATACACACTACTATATATAAAATAGATAACCAACAAGGACCTACTGTATAGCACAGGAAACTATACTCAATATTTTGTAATAACCTATAAGGGAAAAGAATCTGATAAAGAATATATATATATATCTGAATCACTTTGCTGTACACCTGAAGCTAACACAACATTGTAAATCAACTATACTTCAATAAAAAAAAAAGAAATGGTTTAAAAAAGAATGGTGTAAAAAAGAGAGGGAGAAAGGCAACACCTTCGCTTGAAGAGCTGTCTCTGAAACTTATCAATTGGAAGGTGAAATGTCTTTACTTTTTGAATGAGGCGTTGATGCTTATTCCAAAGCAGTAAAACAAAGCATGTAATACCCTGACTGGTCAAAAAATTGTTCCAGATGGCAGTGAAGCAGTGGTGGTAAGTAGGTAAGATGGATAAGATGGTAAGAGAAAGGCAGGAGAGAAGAGGTATGGTACATGGTGAAAAAATCCACGTCCCCACCGCACTATGTGGTTTTATAAAGTCTAAGAACATTGATAATTACTATTCTAAAGCACTTCCTCCTACAGTGAATAATTTTCTTTCTAAGTATTTGTAGATCCTTATTGCTAAAAGATAAAATAAGGTAATTCATCTTCTTGGTGAAGTCCATTATAACCTTTAAAAACTTTCCATCTTTACATTTCCTTAAGTTAACATGAGGTAAAAGAAGCTAACTTTTTTGATTGCCAACTACACACCAGTCTTTGAAGCTTTCAGATGCTATGTCATTCCCTTGTTCCTGAAGCAAATATTCATCTTTTAATTTTTCTGGTGAGGAAACTTATCAGAGGTTAAGTCCCAAACACCATACTTGTTTTTTTAACTTACCCAAATGCAATTATACCTAACTCAGTACTCTTACTAATGGCATAAAAATAATATTTAAAGGTACTTTTAATTGTTTTCCTCTGACAGCTCAGGCTTTTTTAGTATTCATATTGATAGTATTCTTATACATTTGTGTACATTTTAATTCATTCCATATTTAATTTCAACACACATTTGTATATATAATACATACTATATATACAGATATATATTATGAATATAACATATTTCATGCATACCTCAGATTCAGACCAAGAGACTCTTATAATGGACATGCTCTCCTGTCAGTTTGAAAGGATAATTTCACATACTAAATTGTGTTATTTTCCTAGCCAAATTTAATTAGGTAAAATTCAATATAATGTTATTTTAAGTGGCATGCTGCATTAATTCAACAATATTAAAATGAATAACATTAATTATGATGAAGCCTTTAGTTTTCAAATACTTTCAGGGCAGGGTTATTATTTCCATCTTACAAACGAGGTAAGACAAGCTCAGAGGCTAAGTGGTTAAATTACATAAGTTCAAAGAAAATTTCAGACCCAAGAGGCCAAACTGCTAGCTAATTCTCTTGCTCCACTATTTCCCAATTCAAAAGCCATTTTGGAAGGAATATATTACATAATACTCAGTGCAGGTACATTTATTTTTGGCTGACTCTGAAGTATTTTTTTCAGAATGATCACTTTAGGGAACAGGTCTTCAGCATATGTCAACATAAAAGATGATTGTGACATAAATAATTATGATTGTCTACATATTTGATCTTTGAATTGAGGTTTCAAACAAACTCATCTTGCTGCTATTATATTTAGGGAATTGTTTAAATTGCTTGCAATATGAGCTAGCTATTTGTAATCTGCTGTCTTCCTAGGTGTTGATAAAGATAAATCACTACACCATTTTATGTGCTTTTCTTTCTACCCCAAACTTACTCCTCTGTTGCACACCAAACACATCATAGTCCTGCCATTATTAGTAATAATCAGGTTTAGGAGACTTTAATTCACTTCCCATTATGTTATAGTTTATCAAAACTTTGTATGAGTATTGTTTATTTTCCTTGAACTTTTACAGTCATTTATAACCCCAAAATTTTGTGCCCTAAATTTATTCCATATCTTCATTTTTCTCAGATATGGATCCTCTGTCACTTTTCTATGTTTTAAAACATGATAGTATTTGTACATTTTGGTAGTATTTATGATGTTGCAAATAAGCACTTCAATGAACACTTCCCCACATTTAATTTGCTTTCTAAGTCATTGATAAACTAGATGCACACTTTATTCTTCATTACTACACCCATAGACCTGTAGTGGATATTAATCACTTCCTGACTGAATGGGTTATAGGAGCTCCATAGCTACTTAACCTGTTATTTTCTCTAAACTTGCTTTTCTCAAATATATTCACAATCATATATGCTGTCAACTTTTCAATGAATTCAATGGAAAATAATCTGGCTAGATGTCGGTGGACTCCAGTATCAACATTATTTGAATTAGGTTCTTTTGAAAAAAGACCTGAGTAGGGCACATTCAATGGCCAATAAAGTCCACCCCTTTCTACACAGATTCATGGAGGAGCTCATCGATACTTCCTGTGGAGCTCTGTCTGAGGAGAAATTTAGAAGAGGGAAACAAGTGAGGATAATTATAGCCCCTTTTGTTGCAACTGGTCTCAGCATTTGATACTTACGACTGTCTTCTGCATCAATCATTCTAAATTTCCCTCTCCCTGGTTATCAGCTTGGAAGGTACTGGCTGTTGATGTGACCTAAACCCTCATTTCTAGAGTCTGAGACTTTGATCTCATTTGGTAATCTCAAGCCACATTTGCTATACCTGTAGAATCACAGTTAAAATTAGACAAAAGAGATACAAAAGGAGTGCAAGTGAAACTGACTAGCTTCCACTCATATTCCTTCATCTCACTTTGTGTGTAAATAGCCTATAACCTCCTGCTGATCAGGGTCAATTATGTCCATCAAAATGATGACTCCTCTTTCAACTACTGGTCCCTGGATAGAAGTCCAATGTGCCCAGATGGAAGCTGTAGCTTGTAATTCAGTGGAATGCTTTTTGTATCCACTGGCAAACACATGCCAACTTTGGAAATCAGAACTTCCAACATTGTAATCCCAGCAGGTCAATAAGAATTCCTCCCCTTGTTTTCTAGACACATGTGTATTTACATAGCACAATGCACCTATAATGCATAGTGCATATTGAAAAATGAAATCCATCTTTTCCAAGAATTTCTTCCTTAGCTGCCATTTCAAAACTGATTTCTATGGCAGTTTCCACTGCTATATCAGGAAGAGTTATTCTGGATGACCAATGGATGCACTAAGGAACTTCTTTCCTCTGATGTCAGTCTTCTGGATGAATTCTATGTTATATAAGATTCCTTGCCTCTGTATCAGAACTTCTGTTTGTCCCTGTGTAGTAGTGCTAACAAAGGCTTGGCTGGCATTAAAACCAAATCCATACCTGAGAGGATAATACAATGTTGTCTTATACTTTATGTCTACTTTTGTAAGATATGACTCAAAGTACTGTTAATTTTGTTTTAAAGTTAGTTTTCTTTCAAATAAAGTAATTGAAAAAAAGAATGATGTCTATAACCTCTTCTCAAATATTAACCATTTTTATTGCTCTTCGGAACCAAGTTTCCATTGTTTTTTTGTCATTTATTTTCAGTCTAAAGAGTTTTCTTTAATTAATATGGTACAAGTCTGCTAAATATAAAATTTCTCAGCTTTATTTTATCTAAAACTGTTTTTATATCACTCTTATATGTTGAGAAAATTTTTCTAGGTTGACAAATTTTATTTTCCCCATTATTTTAAGCATTTCTTTCCATTTGTCTTTTTAATTTCATTGTTTCTACTAAAAAGTCATTCATTGTGTAATATGCCTATTTTTCTCTTGGTTCGTTAAATATTTTGTCTTTATATTTGAATGCTGTCAGTTACACTATGAGATGCCTATAAATCATTTCTTTTGAATGGGTTTCAGTGAGAATTTTGGATTTGCAAATTGATGTTATTCCACCTAATATTGTAAAAGCTAAGGCATTATTTTATAAATTAATTATTATAAGTGAACCATTACTCTTTCATATTTCTCTGAGAATCTATTATGCATTATAATTCTATTACATTTTAAAACATAATGGATTACATTTTAATTCACTTGCTGTTGTTCCATAGGTCACTGGAGTTCAATTCAATCTATTCATATCTTCAATCCCTTTTCTCTTTATTCTTAAGATTTAATCATTTCCATTGATCTGTCTACAATTTAATTAATACATTTTACCCTCAGAATGTCTAATCTGTTAAACCCATCCGGAAAACTATTTCAGATATTAGACTTTTCAGTTCTGGAATTTATATTTAAGAGTTTTCTTTTCTCCTGAAATTTTTCATCATTTCACTCACCATGAATGTCTCCTTTAAGTTACTGAATATATTTACAATATATGTATAAATATTTTTCTGCTAACAAGTACTGAATTATCACAGAGTATATTTCTATTGATGACTTTTTTTTTCTTTGTCATGGGTCACATTTTCTTGCTTCTTGGCATATCTAGTAATTTCTGATTTTATACTAAACTTGTTTATATGCTTGGTTTGAATGCTGTATTTTCTAATGTTCCTTTAAAGGGTGTTAGATTTTCTAAGTTACTGATTCATCCTTTACATTCAATTTTTGTTAAAACAAGTCTATTCCTGTTTTGAATTTAGTGTTATGGTCTATAAAGTGGTCTTTACTCCTAAGGCTTGACTTTACTGGGATTTTACCTGAATGTCTGGGATTCTCAGTGAATTCTTGACACTCAGAAGAAGCAGGAACTTCAGTGTCACCCCTGTATGACCTCTGATATTACTGCTCAGTTCTTACACCACTGCAGGAATCTCTTCTAGGACTTGTAGACTCCAGTCTTCCACCAATATAGCCAGTACCAGCTGAGGTCTTGTGACAAATCACCAAAGAGATATCTAAGACTTATCTGTGTAGGACTGTCTCTTCTCTGACAACTTGCCTTAAAATCCAAGCTCCACCAGAAGCCCACAACTCCAGTCTCTACCACCTCATCTCTGTGAGTTTACCATTCTACTTGGTCTCAAGTGCCTCTACCATAGCAGGCAAGTAACTTCAGCACAGATAGCTGTAGCAATAATAGGGTTTACTTTATCAAATATAATTTTTTTCAAGAATCAGAATTGGCCTCATATATTTAGTCCAGTTATATAGTTTTCTAAAGTGGCTGTACATTTTTGCATTTCCGTCAACAATGAATGGGAGTTGCTTTTGTTCTACATCCTCACCAGCATCTGATATTGTCAGTGTTCTGGATTTTGGTCATTATAATAAGTGTGAAATTTGCATTTCACTGATGACACATATAATACACCATCTTTTCATATGCTTAATTGATGTCTGTATATTTTCTTTGGTAAAGTATGTGTTATCAATATTTTTTTTTTGCCTCATTTTGTTGCCATTTGCTTAGGCTTGTTTTTCCACTGAAATCCACAGTCCATGAGCTGTTTCCTTAGTAGTTAAATTCCAAAAAACTTCTTGTAAAATTTGACTCTGTTTTGCACGTAAAACTCACCTTCCCAAACCTAGCCTTACCTTTGTTGTTGCTGTTGTTGTTGTTTTAACAACACTAACAAAAATGACATTTTGGGTAAACAAAAGATATGTATACATGATTAAAAATAATAATACATATCTGATGTTTGGAAATTTAGTTTATTAGTCTCTTAAGTAGATTCATATTTAAATCTTAAAGAGTACTTCTTCCCCAGCTGAAACAGAAAAAAAAAAAAAAAAAAACAATAGAATTTCATCACTTCCCTGTTCAGAACATATCTTATGGGAACTGTTTTTTCTCCCCATTATGCTGTGTTTGTATTGCGGATCAAATCACTGATATCATCTCATATTTCTTCTTCAACATATTCTTATATAAATTCACGTTTCTCATTTTTCCTCCAGTTTACAAAATTTTAAGGTATAGAAGACAATGGTTTATCCCAGATTATAAGAAGACTGCAATGCATATTCATGCCCTTAATTCTGTGAGGAGAGAGTATAAAGTGACTATTACTATTGTTACTACTGCTGTTATCAAACCTAATACAACTCATTAAACATTAGACCTTATGTTTTTAGGAGTTGGTGCTGTAAAGCAGGAGCCCCCAAACCCTGGGCCATGGACCGGTACCAGTCCGTGGCCCGTTAGGAACTGGGCCGCACAGCAGGAGCTGAGTGGCAGGCAAGGAAGCAAAGCTTCATCTGCCGCTCCCCATCGCTTGCATTACCGTCTGAACCATCCCCCCACCCCCAGTCCGTGGAAAAGTTGTCTTCCACGAAACCAGTCCCTGGTGCCAAAAAGGTTGGGCACTGCTGCTGTAAAGAACAAGTATAAAAAAATAGTTGTGATGTTAACTAAGAGAATAGCAAAAACCTATTCCTTTAGTGAAGTTTAGTGGTGAAAGCATATCCTTATTTGAGGAATGAACTGCTCCACTAGAGAAATGTGGTAGAAGAACAAGTGTTTCTTCACATCAATGTGCTAGTTCTTTCAGCCATCCCACTTAGAATGAGCTATTTAATTTGAGGAAAATGGTGAAACATATGTCCCATGCCTCACATAACAAAGAGTCCTAGGGGTACTCATATATAGCCACTATACTCTTAAATAGAGCCATTATTTTCTTTAGTATATTTTCTGCTTCTCCTCCAGCCCCCAACCTTCTTTTGTGACTCCAGTTACCAACACCTTAGTCTACATGCTTTGTCTCCACATTTCATTGAATTTCTGTTCATTTTTTCTCCAGTCTTTTTTTTCTATTTTTAATTGTGTATGGTTTTTGTTGTCATGTTGTCAGATTCACTAATCTTTTGCTCTGAAATATCTAATATGTAATTAATTTTATTACATATCTTTTTCACATCAAACAAAATTTTTTATCTCTAAGGTAAGATATAGATCTTTTAAATATATTCGTGTACCTATTCTATATTTAATCTTCCTTTAGCTCTTGGTCATATAGAATATGATTATTTTAACTGTTTTATTAATTAAAAAAAATTTTTATTGGAGTATTTGATTTACAATGTTGTGTTAGTTTCAGGTGTACAGCAAAGTGAATCAGTTATACATATACATATACATATACCCACTCTTTTGTAGATTCTTTTCCCATTTAGGTCTTTACAGAGTATTGAGTAGATTTCCCTGTGCTATACAGTAGGTCCTTGTTGATTATCTATTTTATATATAGTAGTGTGTATATGTCAATCCCAATTTTCCAATTTGTCCAAAACCCCCTTGCCCCCTGGTAACCATAAGTTTGTTTTTTACATCTGTAACTAGGCTGGATATTATAAAATTCTTAGAGGAAAACATAGGCAGAACACTCTTTGACATAAGTCGCAGCAAGATCTTTTTCAATGATTCACCTCCTAGAGTAATGAAAATAAAAACAAAAATAAACAAATGTGACCTAATTAAATTTAAAATCTTTTGCATAGTGAAGGAAACCATAAACAAAATGAAAAGACAAACTTCAGAATGGGAGAAAATATTTGCAAATGAAGCAATTGACAAGGGATTTATACAATACAAACAGCTCATACAGCTCAATAAAAACAAACAAACAAACAACCCAATCAAAAAAATGGGCAAAGATCTAAATAGACATTTCTCCAAAGAAGACATACAGATGGCCAAAAAGCACATAAAAATATTCTCAACATTACTAATCATCAGCAAAATGGTAATCAAAAATACAATGAGATATCACCTCACACAAGTCAGAATTGCCATCATCAAAAAGTCTATAAACAATACATGCTGGAGAGGGTGTGGAGAAAAGGGAACCCTCCTATACTGTTAGTGGGAATGTAAACTGGTACAGCCTCTATGGAGAACAGTATGAGGTTCCTTAAAAAACTAAAAATAGAGTTACCATATGATCCAGCAATCCCACTCCTGGGCACATATCTGGAGAAAACCATAATTCGAAAAGAGACATACACCCCAATGCTCATTGCAGCACTATTTACAATAGCCAGGACATAGAAACAATCTAAATGTCCATCAACAGAGGAATGGATAAAGAAGATGTGGTACACATATACAATGGAATATTACTCAGCCATAAAAAAGAACAAAATAATGCCATTTGTGGCAATATGGATAGACCTAGTGAGTGAAGTAAGTCAGACAGAGAAAGACAAATATATGATATTGCTTATATGTGGGAAAAAGAAGTGTACAAAGGAACTTATTTTAACTGTGTTAATGTCTTTGTATACTAATTCTGTCACCTGTTTTATTTCTGGATCAATTTTAATTTTTTGGGGGGGAGTATTGTTCTTAACGTTTATTATGTGAGATCAGAGCAGTATTTACTCTGAACAATTTTATGCTGAGACAAAACTATGCTGATTATTCCACCTGAAAGAGGATTTTCATCAGGCTGCTGAGATCAGTAACTATTCCCAGCACTGAGTAAGCTCTACAGATTATTTACTCTAATCCTTTCAGATAGTTCTATCCCCTGCCTTGAGTGATTTCTTTACATATATACACTGATAATTACTTAACTAAAATCAAGAAGGAGGGAACCCACTCAGAATCTAAAGGATTCTCTATGCACCACTCTTTCCTCCTATTACTCTCCCATGCAAGCTCTATCTTCTTGGCCTCCCCAAGATTGTCAGCAACATCTCTTCAACTCAGGATGTTTTCTCGGCTGTGCCTGGACTATCTAATACATAAGTGATGCAATCATGGGCATGATTTGTTTGCTTTCTGTGACTCAGCTATCAATGTCCTTCTTTGCCTGATGTTTAATATCTTGGAAATTATTGCTTCATATATTTCTTTTTTTTTCAGGTAGGAATGTAAATCTTGTCCCTGTTACTCCATATTTGCCAGAAGCAGAATGAAGTTATATTTTTAAAAAATTAATTTGTTAACTCAAATATACTTTATGATATACACACACTTTGTTTTACAAAGAACATTTTCATAAAAAATTTAAAAATTCGTTCACTTGCCTTGTTTGATATTTATGTATAAACAGTAGAAACATAGTAACTTCAGCAAATTTTTCATAAAAAGAAATATTTGGAAAAAATACATCACAGACTTTAGGTATAATTATCTTGAGATAGGTTTGATGCATTATTGCAGGTTCTGAGATGTAGTGTCAAAACCACAGAAAAGGGTGAGAAGCCTCTTGGTGCTAAGGATAGCCCCCTGATGACAGCCAGCATGGAAACAGGGACATCAGGGACCACTGAGCTTGTGGTAAGTAGATATGGCAGGAATAAGAAATGAATACATACTATATCCCATTGTGTCTATCTACTTGTGGAATAAATTTGAGATGTCGTGTTTAGGTCAGGGCTTCAACTTGGAATATAAAACAAATTGTTATTAGCAGCCCATATGGGGTTCAAAACTACTCTTTTGCCTTCTTATTCAGTGTTCTAAAGCTGAAATGTGTAGGCTCCATAATGTATCCAATACAGGCCGAATATTATTTAATATTTCTGAGACACCTTCAAAGGCTGTTTCCCCTAATAATATAACATTGAAATTCACCCATTTACAATTGTTAATTCACTCATTAACAATTGTTCCATTAGGCCCACCACATGAAGTAATACATGTTCATAGAATGGACATATACAGTGGGAGGTAATAGCAACTAAATAATACTATGGTTTCTGGAATCAGGGGAATGATTATTTGACATGTTTGTGATTCTGCAGCTGTTATATATTTTTAGTTTTTCATTTGCATTGTGATAAAATATAAAATACTTTTGGCAAAGTTTCATAGTCAAAAGAGAAATAGCAAATATAGTGGAGTTTAACATTTTTTTTTTCTATTTTGAATATCCACATCAGAACTTTGCATAACTTCCAATAAAAGACAATCAATTATTATTTATGTTAAATATATTAATTAATGGTATATATTAAAAAAATCATATAGTAGTCTAAATATCATTTAAATTAAATATTGGCAAACATAGATCTAGCTTTTAAGAATAGATGTTAAGGATAATACACCAAATTTTTTACAGCAAATTTATGGCTGAAAACTAAAAGTTTCTTCCATGATATTATTTTCCCTGCTTTTTCCTGACTAATAAAACTGTCTCTTTTAATTGGGAAGCACAACAAATCCACATTCTGAAACTACCTTCTACTTGGTTTTGCTCATTTAAAATGTTAAACAAAACGTATTGGCTTATATTTTGCTTGAAAATGTATAATATACCTTGTAAATACAAAAGATGATTTATTCTCTTCTGGTAATTATTTAATATCAGTAATTAAGTTCATTAAATTGTTTTCTAAATTCAAAATATTTGACACTATAGCTTGTGTATACATATGTTATATACATACATATATGTATACATGTATGTATGTATAATACTCACATATACTTATATATTATCAAATTGCCTCCCTTAATTTTCTTTTCTCTGAAATATGTTTATTTTATCCAAATACAAGTCATATGATTTGATGGAGGAAAGTGCATCTGAAATTACTATAGCAACTAGGAAAGCAATTTGGATGAAGTGATAGGAGGTCATTATAAGAACTACTGAGAGCATTTTAAGCAGAATATGTAAGGCAGAACCCAGAGTGCAGTGGGATGAAGAGACAACAGAAAATAAGGAATTTGAAACTGCATATAACATTACTTTTATGGAAACTTGATGATGCATAGAAACAGACTTGTAATTTAGGCATTATAAAAAGAGGGAAACTATTCCTTTCATAAAACTATTTTAATAAAATAATATGTAAGTATTTCAGAAAACTTGAAGATAACAAACCTTATACAAAAGCTGAAATCTTCATCAATATTCCACTTATAATTCAACTCTTCCTTTTCTCTCCTGACCTATTTATAAAGTATTTTGAAAATAATCCTTTCATATCAGCAGAAAATCTGAAAGAATTTTATGATAAAATATTGTATGTTTTTAACCTAAGATTATAAGTTGTCATATTTGTTTCTATATTTATTTATAAATAAAGTATATAACATTATAAAACTCAGTACATAACTTACATCACAGGAGATACATATTAATGTAATAATATATTAATATATATTAATATACAAAGCATTACATAATTATCTGATGGTATATTATATTATATACATGCATACATGATATTTATTTTTACATTAATATAGCATATCTGCTTTGAATTTTAGGTTTGTGTCTGTGTTTGTTTATGTGTGTAGTCTTTGCCAAACTATTTGAGACTAAGTCACAGATATCATGATCACTAACCTATTTTGGCAGATCTTTCCTAATATTTCACTTAATAATCTTAGTAGATTTTAAAAGTCAGTGAATTTAACATCAACACAATAGCTTTATCTAACATATAGTACAGAATCAACCTCACCATTCATAATAATAGTCCCCTTTGTAACACTTTTTTTTCCTTCCCTGATTCTGGATCCAAAACATAATAAAACATTGCATTTAGTTGTAATAACTTTTTAGTCTCATTTAATTTGGAGCTGTTCTTCATTCTTCCCTTGTCTTTCCAGACTTTAGCATTCGTAAGCAATGAATTTCGTAACCCTCAATTTGGGTTTAACTTTTTGTTTCTTCATGAAGAGTTTCAGATTATACATTCTTGGCAGTAATATTACATAATTGATATATTGCCTTTATCAGTGTGTCACACCAAGAGGCATGAACTATTAGTTTGTCTCATTATTGGTAAAATTAACTCTGATCACTTGATTAAAATAATTTTGATCCAAAAAAGTCCAGATTACTCCATGGAAAAGGTATAGTTTAAACTTTGTGACTGATATAGAATCTACCTAGAGAGATTTTAAAATTGTGTTAATAGCTGTTCCCCACGGAACTGGCAGCAAATTATTTTAGCATCTGTTAATTAATCTCTAAAACAATATTATTATAATTATTGCAAAACAGTGCAAAAATTTGATTGTAAGCAATATTTTTCCATTCTTACCACTGTCTATCTACATCTGTTATCTGTCTGTGTGTTTGTGTCATCTATCTACTCTCTGTCTGTCTGTCTCTCTCTGTTTTTATCTACTTTCCTTCCTATCTACTTAGGTATTTATATTTTTGTATAGGTATGGACATGTAGTTCTTGTTTTTTTTTTTTAAATCTAATGTGCTATATAATTAATTATTAACACTATTCATTTAGTTACTCAAACTATTATACCAATGGGAACCTCCTCAAGTTGACTTTTATGTCCTTCTGAAATGTCCTCAATATGTTTTGAGCACTTCTATACTTTCTGTTACCAGAGCAGGTTCATCATGTATTTTCCCTGCCCCAGCAATAGAATCACCTATTTCTCCATGAACCCTAATTTCTATTAATTGGAAAAGAGACACGTTCCTTAAATCTATTGAAATGTCTTCTCTTCCCATTGAGTGTATCTCTCTTTAAAATTTTCAAAGGTAAAGGGCTATAATTTGTAGATATTACATTTCAAATAATTTTTATACCAATAGATTTATTCTTCAAAGTGAGAGATAGTCATTTTGTGAAAAATAAATACAGGACTTTTGGACTATTTACAAATTTTGATTATTATTTGGGAAAAAATAGCACAAACAATTAGTAGCAATTTATACTCCAACCAGCAGTTTATAAAAGTACAGTTATCACTTAAACCTCAATTATTCTCTATGTTGAATGCTAAATATTGTTTAGCATTTTATTAAAGTTTTGCTTGCATTTTGTTTTTTGTAGTTTTTAAATTTATTTTATTTTTATTTATTTATTTTTGGCTGTGTTGGTCTTCACTGCTGTGTGCGGGCTTTCTTTAGTTGTGGGAGCAGGGGCTACTCTTTGTTATGGTGTGAGGGCTTCTCATTGCGATGGCTTCTCTTGTTGCAGAGACGGGCTCTATGTGCGTGGGTTTCAGTAGTTGTGGCTCGCAGGCTTAGTTGCTATGTGGCATGTGGGATCTTTCTGGACCAGGGCTTGAACCCGTGTCCCCTGCATTGGCAGGCGGATTCTTAACCACTGCACCACCAGGGAAGCCCCTGCTTGCATTCTGAACTCACTAATATTATGAATGTTTTTCACATGTTTTTCTTTTGGGAAACCTATATTCAGGTAAACTATCTACTTACATATTGGAATAGGAGGAAATATAAAATTACATATAATATATAAATCAGAGTAACTACTTATAATACTAGTTGAATGTTTCCTGTTTTTAAAATGTGTTTGTGTGTGTATGTGTATATATATATATATATATATATATATATATATATATATATATATGTATATACATATATACATATATATATACGTATATTTTGTACCCTCAAACACTATATTTGTATATTTATATATAGAATATCTTATATTAATTCAGAGATTTACCAGAAAAATACCACAAATGTGTCTAAATATAGGTATATATGTATATGTACATATATAGTCTATATATATTTATATTAATGTAAGACATTCCATAGGTATTGTAATTTCTTTATTTGCTATTAAATTGATAAGAGTTAAATTACAAGATAAAACATATATTCAACTTTAACTTTTTTGTCTTATATTTAATTTTTATACATTTGCGTGTTTATGTACATATCACACTTATTTGATTTTTAATGTGATATTAAGTTCTGTCTAACTTCTCTCTCCTTATTTATATTTGTAATAACTAATATACATAAATTTGATTTTTAAACAATTATTTTATATCTAAAGGCAATGTTAATAGTTCTCCCTTTGTCCAATGGCATTATATATAATATATATTTTAAAATGTGAACCAGTATAATAAAACCCAAAGTTAATGAAGGAAAGAAATCATGAAGAGCAGAAATAAATGAAAAACAGACTTAAAAAACAATAGAAAAGATTAATGAAACAAAGAGCTGGTTCTCTGAAAAGATAAACAAAATTGATAAACCATTAGCCTGACTCATCAAGAAAAAAAGAGAGAGGGCCCAAATCAATAAAATCAGACATGAAAAAGAAATTACAACCAACACCACAGAAATACAAAGGCTCATAAGAGATTACTACAACCAACTATACACCAATAAAATGGACTACCAAGAGAAATGGACAAATTTCTAGAAATGTAAAGTCTCCCAAGATTGAATCTGAAAGAAATAAAAAACATGAACAGACCACTACCTGTAGTGAAATTGAATCAGTAATAAAAGAAATCCCAATAACAACAAAGTCAGGACCTAATGGCTTCACAGCTGAATTCTACCAAACATCTAAAGAAGAATTAACATCTATCCTTCTCAAAATACTCCAAAATAACTGCAGAGTAAGGAATGCTTCAGAACCCATTCTACAAGGCCAGCATAACTCTGATGCCAAAAGCAAAGATATCACAAAAAAAGAAAATTACAGGCCAATATCACTAATAACATATTGATAGATGCAAAAATCCCCAACAAAACGTCAACAAACTAAATGTTTGTTAATATATTAAAATGATCACACACCATGATCAAATGGAATTTTATCCCAGGGATGCAAGGATGGTTCAATATGCACAAATCAATCAATGTTATACAACATATTAACAAATTGAATAAAAATCATAAGGTCATCTCAAAGCTGTAGAAAAAACTTTTGACAAAATTCAACATCTATTTATAATAATAATTCTCCACAAAGAAGGTACAGAAAGAACATACCTCAACATAATAGAGGTCGTATATGATAAACCCATAGATAACAATCTACTCAACGATGAAAAGTTGAAAGCATTTTCTCTAAGATCAGGAACAAGAAAAGGAGAGTCACTCTCTCGACTTTTATTAAACATAGTATTGGAAGTCCTAGACACAGCAATCAGACAAGAAAAAGAAATAAAAGGAATCCAAATTGGAAAGGAAAAAGTAAAGCTGCAGCTGTTTACAGATGACATGATACTATACACAGACAATCTTAAAGATGTCACCAAAAAACTACTAGAGCTCATAAATGAATTTGGTAAAGTTGCAAGACACAAAATTATTACACAGAAATCTGGTGCACTTCTATACACTAACCACAAGCTATCAAAAAGAGAAATTAAGAAAACAACCCCATTTACAATCATTTCAAAGATAATCAAATACCTACCAATAAATCTAACTAAGGAGGTAAGATACTGATGAAATAAATTGAAGATGACACAAACAGATTGAAAGATATATCATGCTCATGGATTGGAAGAATTAATTTTGTTAAAATGATGACAGTCCACAAGGTAAGCTACAGATTAAGTGCAACCCTTATCAAAATACCAATGGCATTTTTCATTCTAGAACAAATACTTTCAAAATTTGCATGAAAACACAAAAGACCCTGAATAGCTGAAGCATTCTTGAGAAACAAGAGCAGAGCTGGAGGTATCATGCTCCCTGGCTTCAAACTATACTACAAAGCTACAATAATCAAAACAGTATGGTACAGCACAAAAATAGATACATAAATAAATAGAACAGAATAGACAGCCCAGAAATAAACCCACATACTTAAGGTCAATTAACCTACAATAAAGTTGGCAAGAATGTAAAATGGGGAAAAGACAGTCTCTTCAATAACCGGTGCTGGGAAAGCTGGACAGCTACATGTAAAAGAATAAGATTAGAACATTTTCTCACACCATGTAGAAAAATAAAAGCAAAATGAATTAAAGACCTAAATGTAAGACTGGAAACCAGAAAACTCCTAGAAGAAAACATAGGCAGAACACTGTTTGACATAAATTGTAGAAAATTTTTTGGATTTGTCTCCTAAGGCAAAAGACAAAAAAGGAAAAAACAAATAAACAAATGGGACCTCATTAAACCTAAAAGCTTTGGCACACCAAAGGAAACCACTGACAAAATGAAAAGACAACCTACTGACTGAGAGAAAATATTTGCAAATGATATCACTGAAAGGGGTTATTATCAAAAATATGTAAACAGCTGATACAACTCAATAAAACAAAACAAAACAAAACCAACAGCAACAACAACAGAAAGAACTGGATTAAAGATTGGGTGAAAGACCTCAACAGACATTTTTGCAAAGAAGACATGTAGATGCACAGCAAGCACAAGAAAGAGGTTCAACATTGCTGATCATCAGGGAAATGCAAGTCAAAACCACAATGAGCTACTGCCTTACACCTGTCAGAATGGCTTTCATCAAAAAGACCACAAATGTATGTAAGAATGTGGAGAAAAGGGAACCCTTGTACACTGCCAGAAGAAATCTAAACTGGTATAGCCATTATGGCAAACAGTATGGAGGTTCCTCAAAAAACTAAATATAGTAGTACCATATGATCCAGCAACTCCAGTCCTGTGTATATTTCTAACTAAATGAAAAGACTAATTTGAAAATATACATGTACCCCAATGTTAATAGCAGCATTGTTTACAATTCCCAAGATATGGAAGCAACCTAAGAGTTCATCAACAAACAAATGGATAAAGAAGATGTGGCATATATATATAATGAAGTATACTTGGTCATAAAATATAATAAAATTTTGCCATTTGCAACAACATGTATGGGCCTGGAGTATATACTGCTTAGTGAAATAAGTCAGAGAAAAACAAATACTCTGTAATCACTTATATCCAATATAATCTAAAAAATAAAACAAACAAACAAAAAATATAACAAAACAGAAAACGACTCACAGATATAGACAGAAACTATTGGTTACCAGTGGTATTCAGGAAGTCAGAAGGAGCAAGATAGGAGTAGGGCATTAAAAGGTCCAAACTGGGAGACATTCAAGATGGCAGAGGAGTAAGACGTGGAGACCAGCTTCCTCACCACAAACACATCAGAAATTCATCTACATGTGGAACAACTCCTACAGAACACTTACTGACGCTGGCAGAAGACATCAGACTTCCCAAAAGGTAAGAAACTTCCCATGTACCTGGCCGTGTGGCTGACAGGGTCTTGGTGCTCTGGCCGGTTATCAGGCCTGTGCCTCTGAGGTGGGAGAGCCAACTTCAAGACGCTGGTGCACCCAAGACCTCCTGGTTCCACGTAATATCAAATGGCGAAAGCTCTCCCAGAGATCTCCATCTCAATGCTAAGACCCAGCTCCACTCAATGACCAGCAAGCTACAGTGCAGGACACCCTATGCCAAACAATTAAAAGGACAGGAACACAACCCTACACGTTAGCAGAGAGGCTGCCTAAAATCATAATAAGGTCAAAGAGGCCCCCAAACACACCACTGGACACGGTCCTGCTGACCAGAAAGACAAGGTCCAGCTTTATCCACCAGAAAACAGGCACTAGTCCTGTCCACCAGGAAGCCTACAGAACCCACTGAAACAACCTTAGCCACTGGGTGCAGACACCAAAAACAATGGGAACTATGAACCTGCAGCCTGTGAAAGGAGACCCCAAACACAGTAAGTTAAGCAAAATGAGAAGACAGAGAAACACAGATGAAGGAGCAAGGTAAAAACCCACCAAATCAAACAAATGAAGAGGAAATAGGCAATCTACCTGAAAAAGAATTCAGAGTAGTGATAGTAAAGATGATCCCAAATCTTGGAAATAGAATGGAGAAATACAAGAAACGTTTAACAAGGACATAGAAGAACTAAAGAGCAAACAAACAATGACGAACAACACAATAAATGAAATTAAAAATTCTCTAGAAGGAATAAATAGCAGAATAACTGAGGCAGAAGAACAGATAAGTGATCTGGAAGATAAAAATAGTGGAAATAACTACTGCAGAGCAGAATAAAGAAAAAAGAATGAAAAGAACTGAGGACAGTCTCAGAGACCTCTGGGACAACATTAAACGCATGAACATTCGAATTATAGGGGTCCCAGAGGAAGAAGAGAAAAAGAAAGGGACTGAGAAAATATTTGAAGAGATTATAGTTGAAAAGTTCCCTAATATGGGAAAGGAAATAGTCAATAAAGTCCAGGAAGCACAGAGAGTCCCATACAGAATAAATCCAAGGAGAAACACGTCAAGACACATATAAATCAAACTATCAAAAATTAAATACAAAGAAAAAGTATTAAAAGCAGCAAGGAAAAAGCAACAAATAACATACCAGGGAATCCCCATAAGGTTAACAGCTGATCTTTTAGCAGAAACTCTTCAAGCCAGAAGGGAGTGGCAAGACATACTTAAAGTGATGAAAGGGAAAAACCTAAACCAAAGATTACTCTACCCAGCAAGGATCTCATTCAGATTTGACAGATAAATTAAAACCTTTACAGACAAGCAAAAGCTGAGAGAATTCAGCACCACCAAACCAGTTTTACAACAAATGCTAAAGGAACTTCTCTAGGAGGGAAACACAAGAGAAGGAAAAGACGTCCAATAACAATCCAAAAACAATTAATAAAATGGTAAGAGGAACATACATATCTATAATTACCTTAATTGTAAATGGATTAAATGCTCCCACCAAAAGATAGACCGGCTGAATGGATACAAAAACAAGACCCATATATATGCTGTCTACAAGTGACACATTTCAGACCTAGGGACATATACAGACTGAAAGTGAGGGGATG
The DNA here is from genome assembly GCF_965194805.1 of Balaenoptera borealis. NCBI lineage: Eukaryota > Metazoa > Chordata > Mammalia > Artiodactyla > Balaenopteridae > Balaenoptera > Balaenoptera borealis. Next base: position 55,748,909 of record NC_138866.1, on the reverse strand, counting down.
GAAAAAGATATTCCATGCAAATGGAAATCAAAAGAAAGCTGGAGTAGCAATTCTCATATCAGACAAAATAGACTTTAAAATTAAGACTATTACAAGAGACAAAGAAGGACACTATATAATGATCAAAGGATCGATCCAAGAAGAAGATATAACAATTGCAAATATTTATGCACCCGACATAGGAGCACTTCAATACATAAGGCAAATACTAACAGCCATAAAATGGGAAATCGACAGTAACACAATCATAGTGGGGGACTTTAACACCCCACTTTCACCAATGGACAGATCATCCAAAATGAAAATAAATAAGGAAACACAAGCTTTAAATGATACATTAAACAAGATGGACTTAATTGATATTTATAGGACATTCCACCCAAAAACAACACAATACACATTTTTCTCAAGTGCTCATGGAATATTCTCCAGGATAGATCATATCTTGGGTCACAAAACAAGCCTTGGTAAATTTAAGAAAATTGAAATCATATCAAGTATCTTTTCTGACCACAACGCTATGAGACTAGATATCAATTACAGGAAAAGATCTGTAAAAAATGCAAACAAATGGAGGCTACACAATGCACTACTTAATAACGAAGTGATCACTGGAGAAATCAAAGGGGAAATCAAAAAATACCTAGAAACAAATGACAATGGAGACATGATGACCCAAAACCTATGGGATTCAGCAAAAGCAGTTCTAAGAGGGAAGTTTATAGCAATACAAGCCTACCTCAAGAAACAGGAAACATCTCGAATAAACAACCTAACCTTGCACCTAAAGCAATTAAAGAAAGAAGAACAAAAAAACCCCAAAGTTAGCAGAAGGAAAGAAATCATAAAGATCAGATCAGAAATAAATGAAAAAGAAATGAAGGAAACAATAGCAAAGATCAATAAAACTAAAAGCTGGTTCTTTGAGAAGATAAAGAAAATTGATAAACCATTAGTCAGACTCATCAAGAAAAAAAGGGAGAAGACTCAAATCAATAGAATTAGAAATGAAAAAGGAGAAGTAACAACTGACACTGAAGAAGAAATACAAACGATCATGAGAGATTACTACAAGCAACTCTATGCCAATAAAATGGACAACCTGGAAGAAATGGACAAATTCTTAGAAATGCACAACCTTCCGACACTGAACCAGGAAGAAATAGAAAATATGAACAGACCAATCACAAGCACTGAAATTGAAAGTGTGATTAAAAATCTTCCCACAAAAAAAAGCTCAGGACCAGATGGCTTCACAGGCGAATTCTATCAAACATTTAGAGAAGAGCTAACACCTATCCTTCTCAAACTCTTCCAAAATATTGCAGAGGGAGGAACACTCCCAAACTCATTCTACGAGGCCACCATCACCCTGATACCAAAACCAGACAAAGATGTCACAAAGAAAGAAAACTACAGGCCAATATCACTGATGAACATAGACGCAAAAATCCTCAACAAGATACTAGCAAACAGAATCCAACAGCACATTAAAAGCATCATACACCATGATCAAGTCGGGTTTATTCCAGGAATGCAAGGATTCTTCAATATATGCAAGTCACTCAACGTGATACACCATATTAACAAATTGAAGGAGAAAAACCATATGACCATCTCAATAGATGCAGAGAAAGCTTTCGACAAAATTCAACACCCATTTATGATAAAAGCCCTGCAGAAAGTAGGCATAGAGGGAACTTTCCTCAACATAATAAAGGCCATATATGACAAACCCACAGCCAACATCATCCTCAATGGTGAAAAACTGAAACCATTTCCACTAAGATCAGGAACAAGACAAGGTTGCCCACTCTCACCACTATTATTCAACATAGTTTTGGAAGTTTTAGCCACAGCAATCAGAGATGAAAAAGAAATAAAAGGAATCCAAATCGGAAAAGAAGAAGTAAAGCTGTCACTCTTTGCAGATGGCATGATACTATACATAGAGAATCCTAAAGATGCTACCAGAAAACTACAAGAGCTAAACAATGAATTTGGTAAAGTATCAGGATATAAAATTAATGCACAGAAATCTGTTGCATTCTTATACACTAATGATGAAAAATCTGAAAGTGAAATTAAGAAAACACTCCCATTTACCACTGCAACAAAAAGAATAAAATATCTAGGAATAAACCTACCTAAGGAGACAAAAGACCTGTATGCAGAAAACTATAAGACACTGATGAAAGAAATTAAAGATGATACAAATAGATGGAGAGATATACCATGTTCTTGGACTGGAAGAATCAACATTGTGAAAATGACTATACTACCCAAAGCAATCTACAGATTCAATGCAATCTTTATCAAACGACCACTGGCATTTTTCACAGAACTAGAACAAAAAATTTCATAATTTGTATGGAAACACAAAAGACCCCGAACAACCAAAGCAACCTTGGGAACGAAAAATGGAGCTGGAGGAATCAGGCTCCTTGACTTCAGACTATAATACAAAGCGACAATAATCAAGACAGTATGGTACTGACACAAAAACAGAAATATAGATCAATGGAACAGGATAGAAAGCCCAGAGATAAACCCACGCACAGATGGTCACCTTCTCTTTGATAAAGAATGAAAGCATATACAGTGGAGAAAAGACAGCCTCTTCAATAAGTGGTGCTGGGAAAACTGGACAGGTACATGTAAAAGTATGAAATTAGAACACTCCCTAACACCATACCCAAAAATAAACTCAAAATGGATTAAAGACCTAAATGTAAGGCCAGACACTATCAAACTCTTAGAGGAAAACATAGGCAGAACACTCTATGACATACATCACAGCAAGATCCTTTTTGACCCAGCTCCTAGAGAAATGGAAATAAAAACAAAAATAAACAAATGGGACCTAACGAAGCTTAAAAGCTTTTGCACAGCAAAGGAAACCATAAACAAGACCAAAAGACAACCCTCAGAATGGGAGAAAATATTTGCAAATGAAGCAACTGACAAAGGATTAATCTCCAAAATTTATAAGCAGCTCATGCAGCTCAATAACAAAAAAACAAACAACCCAATCCAAAAATGGGCAGAAGACCTAAATAGACATTTCGCCAAAGTAGATATACAGATTGCCAACAAACACATGAAAGAATGCTCAACATCATTAATCATTAGAGAAATGCCAATCAAAACTACAATGAGATATCATCTCACACCGGTCAGAATGGCCATCATCCAAAAATTTAGAAACAATAAATGCTGGAGAGGGTGTGGAGAAAAGGGAACACTCTTGCACTGTTGGTGGGAATGTAAATTGATACAGCCACTATGGAGAACAGTATGGAGGTTCCTTAAAACACTAAAAATAGAACTACCATACGACCCAGCAATCCCACCACTGGGCATATACCCTGAGAAAACCATAATTCAAAAAGAGTCATGTAACAAAATGTTCATTGCAGCTCTATTTACAATAGCCAGGACATGGAAGCAACCTAAATGTCCATCTTCGGATGAATGGATAAAGAAGATGTGGCACATATATACAATCGAATATTACTCAGCCATAAAAAGAAACGAAATTTAGTTATTTGTAGTGAGGTGGATGGACCTAGAGTTTGTCATACAGAGTGAAGTAAGTCAGAAAGAGAAAGAGAAAACAAATACAGTATGCTAACACATATATATGGAATCTAAGGGCAAAAAAAAAAAAGATCATGAAGAACCTAGTGGCAAGATGGGAATAAAGACACAGACCTACTAGAGAATGGACTTGAGGATATGGGGAGGGGGAAGGGTAAGATGTGACAAAGTGAGAGAGTGGCATGGACATATATACACTACCAAACGTAAAATAGATAGCTAGTGGGAAGCAACCGCATAGCACAGGGAGATCAGCTCTGTGCTTTGTGACCACCTAGAGGGGTGGGATAGGGAGGGTGGGAGGGAAGGAGATGCAAGAGGTAAGAGATATGGGAACATATGTATATGTATAACTGAATCACTTTGTTATAAAGCAGAAACTAACACACCATTGTAAAGCAATTATACTCCAATAAAGATATTAAAAAAAATAAAAAATAAAAAAATAAATGTTCATATAAGTTTATAGTTCTAGCCATTTGTGCTTCAGATAAACAAATACTGGCTGTGACTGAATGAATATACCTGTTCCTCCAGAATGCAAAGTGGCCATTTGCCCTGAGACCACTAGCCTCATGGGTCCAAGAAAGTGGTTGATCTCCAGTTTTTCTGGACTTTTTTTTTTTTAATTGCAAGGATAGTAGTAATAACTTCCAAGTTCTTTACATATTAGTACTGAAACAGAAAATTAGTTAATACCTTTTTAACATCTTGATCTTTTCTTGTGCAAAACTATCTATGTTTTTCCATTAAAAGTTGCCTTTTTCCTTGCATTTTCTAGCTTAAGTCACTACACACCCCAATTTTTGCTCAGGTCATTTCTATTTTTTACTTTGTCGTGCAGACAATATTGTTACACATATTTTCTGAACAGACTGTGTTTCAAAAAAAATTTGCTAATTAATAAACATCCTTTGAAGATTTTTCTTATTGTTTTAAGGTGCCGACTATTATTTATTTTTCTACGTCAAATGGCTTATTTTTTCTTGATTACATATGCATACCTTCTTCTGTATGGAGTACATTCTAAATAAATAAATTTTATTATTTATTAATGATAATATTTCTCTTTAGTTTCTATTTAGCTTCTGTTTTAGTTATTATATATTATAATTACATAAAATAAATATATCTACAAATAACATGTACATATTCATGTAATAACATCATATGAAAAATACAAATATCTCGTATCAATTTGATAAGTAGGCAAAGTCATTCCTGCTGAAATTTTTAAACTGAGTTATATTTAAGGCTTTCAGCTTAATTTTCTTATCTTCAAAATAAATGGAAACTACATAAATGTCTTATCTGAGAACTGTCAGCACTCAATAGATTTAAGAAATATTAACATATTTGCTTTTCCAATATGTTCAATTTTTGTAGTACTATCTGCCAAATGAATGAATAAATAGCACACCAAATCTTTTAGGGTTTAATTTAAGGGCCTCTGAACACTGATGTAGTTTAGTGTCATTCCTGTTCTTCTCAGAATCGTTATCACATATATAAATTATCATTGGTAAAGTGCTTACATAAAGAGACTAACTTTTCCCAAAGGGAAAATACTTTTAAAGTTAATATAACTTTATACACTACATTAATGTATAAATATACATTAATTTAAAAATGAGGATTTATTTCTTTTAACTGACATCAAGGAAATTTTGCCCTTACATGCTAACAATGTTAATTATGTAGGAAAGATCTCCAAAATTGTGATTTAGGAATAAATGTTATATGCTTTAATTTAATGACTCTGCCATTTTGGTTCCAAGTAGTAGCAGTAATTCACACATTCCTAGGGACAAATAAGTGTTTCTTTATTTTACACCTTAGCAGCATATTACTTTAAGTTTCTGCCAGATTGTAAGATTAGCTTATTTCTAAATTTTTAATGTGCACTTCTCTAAATTCTAGTAATACTGAACATCAGTTACTTGATTTACTGGCTAGTTGCATTCCCATTTTTGTGAATGCCTGCATATCAGGTACCTGTTTTTTAAATTTTGGCTTTATTTTTTTATTAATAGAAGCTTTTTGCAAACATTATTAAAAGTATTGAGAGGTTAATATCCAAGTGGTAGAATATCCAATTGAGGAGAGTTACTATGAAGGGAAAGAAAGAAAAGGACAGAATCTAGATGAAGAAATGGGTCAAAGAAGGGTTGTTTTTATGTTTATTTATTTTGCATTTTTTCTCATTACAAAGATAGTAAATGATTTATAACGAAAATTTGGCAATAGACAGATCATTTTTAAAGAAAGTATGGTACTGGCAGAAGACAATACCATATAAACATATCAAAACCAATGAAATAGAATAGAGAACCCAGAAATAAACCCTTGTATATATATGGTCAAATGATTTTTGATAATGATGACATGAATTCAATGGGAAAAGGGCAGTTGTTTTCAACAATGGTGCCAAAAAACTGGGTACCCTCACACAAAATAATGAAGTTGGACCCTTAATATCATATGCAAAATTTAGCTCAAAATAGGTCAAATACCTAAATTTAAGAGCTAAAACTATAAAACATTTAGAAGAAAATATCAGGGAAAATCTTCGTGAGATTGGATTTCACAACAATTTAATAGATTTGGCACCAAAAGCAAGGCAACAAATTAAAAAAACAGACAAATTGGACACTATCAAAATTAAGACCTGGGCTTCCCTGGTGGCACAGGGGTTGGGAATCCGCCTGCCAATGCAGGGGACACGGGTTCGTGCCCCGGTCCGGGAAGATCCCACATGCCGCGGAGCGGCTAGGCCCGTAAGCCACAACTACTGAGCCTGCGTGTCTGGAGCCTGTGCTCCACAGCGGGAGAGGCCGTGACAGTGAGAGGCCCGTGCACCGCGATGAAGAGTGGCCCCCGCTCGCCGCAACTGGAGGAAGCCTTTGCACAGAAACGAAGACCCAACACAGCCAAAAATAAATAAATTAATTAATTAATTAAAAAAAAAATTAAGACCTTTGTGCATTAAAGCATACTATCAAGACAGTGAAAGGACAACCTACGCAAAGGAGTAAAGGTCTGCAAATCATATATCCAATCAGGGATTAATATCCAGAATATATAAGTAATTCTTATAACTCAACAACAAAAAAAACAACTTAAATCAAAAATTTGCAAAGGATTTGAATAGACATTCACCAAAAAAGATATACTACTGGCTAATAAACACATCAAAAGATGCCCAACATCATTAATCACTAGGGAAATGGAAAGAAAACCACAATGAGATACTACTTCACTTACTAGGATGGGTATAATAATGAAACAAAACAAACAAACAACAACAAACTACAAACAAGTGCTGACAAAAAGGCACAGAAATCGGAACTCTCATGCATTGCATAAGAAATGGTGCAGTCCCTATGGAAAAGAGTTTGGCAGTTCCTCAAAAAGTTAAACATAGAACTAATATATGACCCAGTGATGAATCATTTACAGGTATACATACAAAAGAAATGAAATCAGGGACTTCAAAGGATATTTGTACACCCATGTTCATAGTGGCATCATTCACAATAGCCAAAAGGCAGAAGTGTCCATCAACAGATGAATGGATCAATACAATGGGATTACTTAGCCATAAAAAGGAATAAAATTTTGTTATAGGCTACAATATGAAAAAGCCTTGAAAACATTATGCCAAGTGAAATAAGCCAGACACAAAAGAACAGATATTGTATGATTTCACTTATATGCAATTCCTACAACAGGCAAATTCATTTAGACAGAAAGTAGACTAGAGGTTAACAGGGGTTGGAGGAGGAGGGAAAGGGGAGTTATTGTTTAACGGGTACAGAGTTTATGTTGGGGATGATGAAAACTATGGATCCAGATAATGGTACTGGTTATACAACTTTGTGAATGTATTCAGTGCCACTGAATTGTACAGCTAAAAATAGATAATGATAAATATTCTGTTACGTGTATTTTACCATAAAAAAGTAACAAAAAAACAAATACTTGACTTCAAAAAAACAGTAATTGCAGGCTGTAATTTCTACTGTAACCACCAAAAGACTTGTGTAAGAATGAATAATGATTAAATTAATAAGTGGAAAATATAATAATATTAAATAACATTAATCCAAAAGAAGGCAAGACAGCAGGGAAAAAAAGGTTCTATTTACTAGAATTGTTTTTTAAATAATCTCCACAGTTCTGTGGCTCAAAATCTTCTGGCTTCTTTGGTTTTGAAACTTATTTTTATGATTTCACCCAACTTCTTGGTGATAGTTGTGTCAACTGACCTTTGTTATGGAGAATCCCATCATCTCCATTGTTATCATTGAGCCCAGCCTATATCTCTCCAAAGGTGACTCCTACTGTCAGTCCTGGCCTACAGATGAAAGCCTCATTTACCTTGATAGTGATTCTGGTGCCCCTGTCAAGTACATTCTTTATTGCTTTAGTAAACAGAATATTCTCTATAGGCCCCTATAGAGCAGTTATTTGTGGGATTTCCAGCCTTACATTGTATATCCATGACCAGTTCTCTGACTTTCCCATTCCTCCTTTCACTGCAATTGATAGACAGCAATTCTGGTATTCCGTCCTTACTGTTTTTCATCACTTTCTCCAAGTTTCTAGGAGTCATTCTGGCAGGATGTTCATATCATTTCTTAGGGCTCTTGCCCATTTGTTAAATTCTGAATCTGAGGAGAAGGCCCCCATATCAGTAAACTCTTAATTGCCCAACTTTCTATTCCACTCCCCTTGATCTGGGACTTTCATTATCCAGTCCCATGCATGGTATCATGGCTGATGCTGGTCTTGCATTAACTTCAGGATATATTCCCTTTCGTACCTTAGCAGGTCCAGCACTTTTCTGGATGGATTATGATGTGACTAACCCCTAAGTTATTGGTCTAGAGTTCAGATGTGGAGAAAGGGACACAATCACAATTTTTTTTTTTTTTTTTTCCTAGCAGGAGAGATGCTCCTGAATCATCTTAAAGCAAGGGGTTTTGCTGTCTTTACCTAGGGAGAAAGATTACTTCTGCAGGCACAGAAGTTTCATAGAATTATGGAGATTCAAGGTTTTCAAGTGAAACATCCTACATTTCCTCATCCCATGTATTATGGTTTCATTGTTTCCTAGCCTTGGACTTATGTAGTTGAAATACGTGTCTTGACTAGTTTGAAAAACTTAGACTTCTTTAGAACTTCGCTGTTCTTATGGTTAAGTCCTGGTATGGGTGCTCAAGACTTCTCTGTATTTTGGCTGCAGGAAATAAGATATTTTTTATGTGGCCAAGGGGACCCTTTGGCTTTCACATTTAGTCTACTTAATGATTAATCAACTTCAGCCCTTTTAAATTTTTCTGTAGTACATCAGATGACCCTAGCAATGACCATGCTATTCTATTGGGCTTGTAATTACTACTTCCCTCATTTTCTAAATCACATAGCTTTACTAGTCCAATTGCTTCCATTAATATAACAACTCATCTCACTATAATGGAGAGTTTTAACAATTGAACTCTTATTTTATGCCAAGGACTATCAGTAACTGACCTACTACCAGTGATATAGTCCTTATCACCACAAAGCAACAAGTGGTACAGATCCAAAATCCCATTTTAGTATCTACTTTCTCAGACCACTGGGATACTCACATCTGGACTTCAGTTACCTTAGAAAGAAGACTCAGAGGTGGACATTAGTGGGCAGGACAAGTTTTGCACAGTTATGTTGGGACCAACAACATCTGTGCTGAGAAAGAAGAAAGCAAAATTGGGCAGGAAGAGACATAGTCACAAGTCCTTAGCCAAAAGCTAAGGGAGTTCTGAAGTAGGGATTGTGCTACACACTTGTTCTAGTTGGGGCAATAGATCAGGCATTGAACAGGCATTAAATCCAGGCTGCCCTTGGGAAGAAGGGATGAGGTTGAGCGAAGCAGTTCTCTTTAGCTGAGGGTAATATCATAAGAGGGCTGACAGCTTAGGGTAGACAGAAGCACATCAGGCAGTTGTGTCATTCTGTCATGAAGGGAAAACTGGCTGACACAGCACAATATCTGCTACATTGAATATGTACAGGTATTAAAAAAATCACATCCATTATTAAATACTTTTCTAAAAAGAAAATCCAGATCCAGATGATTTCAGTTAAAATTATTCCGGATACTTAAGAAATAAATAACCTCAATATTTTACACATACTTCCAGGGAAAAAATTCAAGAAAGAACACATACCCAGCCAATTTATGAGGCCTGAGTAACATTTGTATAAAAACTGTAAAGGGACTTCAGAGGAAAGAAATTTCCAAATTTCTCTCATGAATATAGATACAACAATCTTAAACACAACATTAGTAACACAAATTGGGCAATATTAAAGATGGCAATACATCAATAACAACATAATTTATTCTGAGAATGTAAGATATATTAAAAAGTTCATTGTGGGAAATAAAGAATTTACAACTGATTAGTTACTCCTCTATAACACTTGAAGAAGTTGTGACCAAATCTCTCAAGAAGCATGAAAATGAAATTTAAAAGTAAATGAAGAGTTCAGATTTTTAAGAAGTCTATAATTTTTATGAATATTTAATAAAGCATAATCAGATGGATTTCTGCTCTCATCCATAGTAATATAACTAGCACTAGTTATATTATCCTCCATGTATAAACAGAAAGAAAACTGTACACAATTCACAAGGCAACTGTTTTTTGTTTTTTGGTTGTTTTGAATTTAAACAATAGGTAGCATAAGATTATGATTATGATTATGGGATAATAATAAAACAAATGATGTCAATTTCATGATTGATCCAAATTTCTTCCAGTATTCACAATTAATAATGCAGTGCAAAGTAGAGGGTCCAAGCAAAAGTTAGTAGTCTTGGTGATTTGAATAGAAAGAATTAGAGTTCTAGATGTCTGAAGAGTCTGGAATATAAAGGACTATGTGCAGGACAGAAAGGAGCTATGTAGAGAAAATACCCAGAAATCTGTGTAGTGTTTCTCTTGAGTCTATGGCTAAATACCAAGCCATGTATACTCAGGATGAAACTCCACTGGAGTCATGGAATCAACTGGAAATCTATCTGCTTAAAAATATCCAGATACCACACAGGACTAGAGACTTTTAATGTTCAACCAGCCTAAGTGGGGAGTCCTTGTTAATCACTGAGGACATTCTACAACACTTAACCTTAGAGCGATTTGTAACTGCCTTAATACTGCCTAAAAGGCCAACTTCAAAGGATTCATTTGATCTCCAAATAACGTATCTGCCAAATTCTGAGACTCTTAAGATAATAAAATACAGCTCTCAAAAATGTGAAATTTATAATATCCAGCATCCAATTCAGGAAAATGTGACAATACAGGAAATATGTCTTGCATGCCCAGGAGAAAAGACAGTCAATAGAAACAAGCACAGATATGATATAATGAAATGTGTGCATGGAATTAGCACACATAAAGACCTTAAAAGAGCTACTGTAAATATGTTCAAGTATTTATTGTGAAATGCATAAATAATGGGAGATGACAGATTAAAGTATGGAACTTCCAGAGATGAATAGTACAATAAGTAACGTCTTTATTCTTTAGTCGTTTTAAGATTTTCTCCTTATCACAAGTTTTTAGAACTCTGGTGTTTATTTTAATGAACTTTTTCATTTCAAAACTTATATATTTACATAAAAATTTAGAAAATACAATTTCCTTATACCCCATACCCAGTTTCCCTGATTATTAATATTTTATGATAGTATGGTATACTGGTTACAATTAATGAATATCAACATGTCATTATTAACTAATGTTCAAGCATTATTAAAATATTCAAAATTTTACCTAAGGTCCTTTTCATGTTCCAGAATCCCATCCAAGACACCATGATTAACCATCGCCTCCCTCGGCTCCTCTTGACTGTGACAGTTTCTTAGACATTCCTTCTTTGAATAAATTTGACAGTTTTGAGGTGTGCTTGTATTTTGCAGAATTCCCCTCGATTGGGTTTTTTTTGTTTGTTTGTTTTTATAATTTTATTAATTTATTTTATTTATTTATTTATTTTTTATTTTTGGCTGTGTTGGGTCTTCGTTTCTGTGCGAGGGCTTTCTCTAGTTGTGGCAAGCGGGGACCACTCTTCATCGCGATGTGCGGGCCTCTCACTATCGCGGCCTCTCTTGTTGCGGAGCACAGGCTCCAGATGCGCAGGCTCAGTAGTTGTGGCTCACGGGCCTAGTTGATCCGCGGCATGTGGGATCTTCCCAGACCAGGGCTCGAACCCGTGTCCCCTGCATTAGCAGGCAGATTCTCAACCACTGCGCCACCAGGGAAGCCCCTATAATGCAATACTAATATATTTAATTTCTTACTCAAATTGTTCCAGCTTTGGCCATTGGGAGCTCCTGTGTCTCTTTGACATACTGTCATTGATTTTATTTTTTAGCACTTCCTTACTTTCTGGCACTGAAAGATGCTCCATGTACATCTTGGATAATTCTGGCCTAAACCCTTAGAATGGCCAGTTCTTCAAGAACTGAAAGAAATAGACAGATGTAGTAGCCATACTGTATAAGAGAACATTCTCTAATCCTCCCTTCAATCTTTATGATATTAATGTCATTCATTTCACTTACTCCTATGGTATAATAACCCAGTAAGTTTTACTATTATTGCTTTAAATGGTTACTTTTAGATATATGAAGAATAAGAAAAGTAAAAGATTTATTCTAACCCCAATTTTTTCCTTCTCCCATGTGACAAAATTCATATAAATCTAGGTATCTGCTGTATACTATTTCTTTCTGTCTTTTAATATTTTCACAGGCAAATCTGCAGAAGAATTCCCTCAATTTTTGTTTCTTGAGCGTATATTTATTTCTTTTTCATTTTTGAAGTATAATTTCAATAGATATATAATTCTAGTGTTTTTTTTTTTTTTTTTAAACAGTTTTGCTGCAGTTACTGACAAGAAGCCCACTACAATACTTTCTCTGTTTGGATTTTATTTCAGTTTGGATATAGTATTCCTATGAGTAGTGTTTTGTTTTGTTTTGCTTTTAGTCTGTTTGGTGTTATTTGAGCTTCCTGGATCCATGGTTTGGTGTGTATTATTAACTTTGAAGAATTTTGGCTATTATTACCTCAAATATTTCTTGTGCTCCAGTTTCTCTTTCTTCTATTTTGGTATTCTAACTATGTATATGTTACACCTGTTTAAATTGTCACACTGTACTTTGATGTCCTGTTTTGTTTTTTGCATTCTCTTTTCACATTTCAGCAGGAGAAATTTCTATTGACCTTTCATCAAGCTCACTCCTCTTTCTTTGGCAATTTTTAGTACACTGATGTGCCCACCAAAGGTGCTTTTCATTTTTGTTACAGTTTTTTTTTCCTAGCATTTTCTTTATCCTTATCTTAGAGTTTCTAACTCTCTGCTTATCTATCTCTCTGCTTACATTCCCCATCTGTGCTTGCATGCTCTTGACATTTTACTTTAGGGTCCTTAATATATTAATCATAGTAATGTTAAATTTCCTGTATGATAATTCCAACATCTTTGCCATATCTGAGTCTCATTCTGATACTTGCTTTGTCTCTTCAGACTGTGATTTTTCTTGCCTTTTAACATTCCTCATGATTTTCTGTTAAAAACAAGATGGGATGTAGAGGAACTGAGGTACACAGGCTTTTGGTGAGAGGTTTTATTTTAATCTGCTGAGGAATTTGGCTGTGTTTAATGTTTGCTGTAACTGTAGATGTCAAAGGCTTCATATTCATCTAATGTCATTGTTTGTATCTCCCTTGTTGACTTCGGGCTTCCTAAATACTTCTCCACAAAGAGTGCTCATGTCTTGTATCTTGTAGCCATAATTCATTGTTGTTATACTGGAGCCTTGTTGATGTGGTGGTGAAGATTGAGAATGGGCATGTACTCTAAAATTGCATGATTAAATCTGTCTTTCAATGTGCCTGTGTTTCTTGGGTATGACATTCACAAGCATTTCTTAGTTTTCCCCCCATCCTTAGGCGTAAAAAGAAAGCTAGAGGAAGCAGAGTGGGAGAAATGCCCTTTCCCCAGATGGGATAAGATTCTGGTAAAGTTTTCTCTTGAAAAGTGGCTGTTGGTTATACAAAATGCTCTGAAATATTTTACAATGACTATTCTGCCCATCTTTCTGCCATAATCATGGGAGACCTTTTCCAGCTCTCACTGTGAGACCTGATGTGGTTCCTGGAGGTAAAATCCACAAAAGTGTAGGGTCTCCAAGACTGTGGCCCCAAGTAGTCTGTCATTCTCATTCTGGTCTACACTCAGGTTCCAGCAAGTCATCAAAATTACCACTTAAGTATTCCTACCAGTTTATGCCTTCAGCTGCTTCTGTTCCAGGTAAGTGGATCTGGGCTGTGACTCTGGATTTACCTAGTAAGTAACCTGACTCTCCAGATTTCAGTGTAGTAGTTTGCCCTGAAACCCCAGTTCTCTGATGGGTGGAAGAAAAGTCATTACTTTAAAGTTGTTCAGCACTTCCTTTTTTTAAGGGTGGGAGTGACAACTTCCAACATTTTTACACGTAGGATCTAGTTACATGTAACTAGAAGTCCAGCAATTTGAATTTAATGTGATTTTCTATGGTTTTCTTTGGATTTATCCTTAGATTTTTTGAGTATCTTGTATCTGTGGGTTTATTTTTTTATAAAATTTTGAAAACATTTGATCATATTCATTTATTTTTTTCTCTTCCAATTGCACATATTTTTGATTGCTTGATAGTGTCCTATGGGTCATTAATTCATTGTTTTTAAATTTTCTCTAAGTTCATCATTACTTCATCTTTATTACTTTAACCAGCAAATTCCAGTTGACTCAATCAGTTGCGATTGCTATCCTCTCTTATGAGTCTCATTCCCTGTACTGTGGTATACATAATGACTTAAAGCAGAATGCCAAGTAGCAATATAGCTCACATCATTCAGTCTCTTCCCTCATAGATCACAGGCATTCTCTTCCTGTGGTCCAATGTCTAAAACAAAACGTGTGTGTATTTCATAAAGTTGTCTACTTAATAGCAGGAGGCAATTTCAGTTCTAGTTATTCCTTTATGGTTAGAAAAAGAAATGCCTTATGTGTTTTTTGCCCAACTTGTAAGTAACATTTAATTGTGTTTAAAACTGCAACAGCATATAAAGTGCTGTGTTGTATTTCCTCCTTTTCCCATTCTAGATCCATTTGTCACATTTTTGCAGTCCTTGGGTTTTGGATCCTGCCCTTCATGCAGTAAATCAGCCTGACCTCCATGTCCATTTTCATTAGGTCAGTTGACAAGATGAGAAAATGAAGTCAAAGTATTATCTGTTTGTCTTTATGCTTCTTTGACTAGCATTATTTGCCACTGTCAGCATTTTTCAAATGAAGGTCATAGCTGATATCAGGTAGTCCCTGTGCCCTGACTAAAGGTCTTGCTGATCTCTGGCAACAGCTTCTTTCCCTTAACACTTCCTTCATAGCAACTCTTTTTGATGGTTCCTGACTCAATTCCAAAAAAATTTATAAATTGTTACTTAATAAAAGTTTCCAATTATTCTTTTAATTTTACCATGTGTGAGCATCTGACCACAAAAAAAGGTTGTGACTGAAATGTTTTGAGATAGGTATATGAGATTATTCTTACTTAGAAACATACAGCAAGATCTTTATAAGAAACTAGATAACGTCCTAGAAATGAGCTATATGACACTTTATCTTTCTTCTGTGAGAAAAAACAATAAACATTATTTTTTTAAGTCAGTCCCTTCAATGTAATATGAAATAAAAAATGATCTTTTACAACCAATGAAGGAAAACACAGACTATTTTTCCCAGTGCCCTTGATCTTGAATAATAGCTACATTTCATAGCCAACTACTGCTTAATTTATATATTTTGTGTATAGCACTGTATTCAATTTTGCCAAGCCATATTACACTGAGTGAGAATAGAAATTTATTGTGAAAATTCCAGGGAATAAAAACAGGTATTTTCCTTACCTTTAAATTTTTGAAGAAACATAAGTCAAAAATAAAAATTATGTAAGGAAGAAAAAAATGTACACAAATTACACTCACATATTAAAAAATGTAAGGAAGTATTTAGAAAAATAAATTACATTGTCATTAACATTTTTCCCCCTTGGAAGCCACATTTTTCAGGTGAAAAGCCATTGGGATTCCGATTGGTGTGAACTTGCTATTCAGATAGAAGTATTTACTTGTAGCATGTTTCCTTGGAACTCATGATAAAAGTAATATTTCATCCCTGGGTGATCACTACATGATTAAAAGAACTGTTATTCACATTAATACTCCAATCATCTAAAGATTTTTTTAATATATTACTTTTTAATTTGAATATGCCCTCCATCTAAGGAATTTTTATAAAAATAAAAAGAAGCAGAGGAAAGGAAAACCTAATCTGATCTGACAAAATAATATCTCATCTGTAAGAATATATTTGACTATTTCATTCTCTCTGTATATGTTACCTCAAACATTTAAAAAGTTGAGACTGTTAGAACACACACAAAAAGGAAAATGTTCAAATACAAAATATTCCTGTTTCTCAAATAAGAAATAAGCTATGAAAAGAGAACAAAAAACAAAACAAAACAAAACAACAAAACACCCATAAAAGGATTAAATTCTAAAAGTTCAGTTTTCTTTTGTATTCAAAGTACTTCCCTTCATAATATTTATTATTTAATCTATGCCATAGGAAATTCCAATTGTTATAAAACACTAAGCATTTTTTCTAAATAAAAGTAATAATTTCATATATATGAAAAGTGTGGAAAAACTAATTTTAAAAATAATTAGAAGAATATGTGTGTGCATTTTGTGCTTTACTGGTGTTGTTCAGTTCTTAACATGATGCCAATTAATATTAGTTTTATCCATTTATTTGAAGTCCATTTATATTTATTATGGCCATATGTAGGAGCTATCAGGCTATCAGTTAGTAGAGAATTAAGAAATATCTCTGGCTTAAAGAATGTATCTCAGTTCACTATTAGGAAACAGAAACCCAAAGTTAATAGGGTATGTGACAAACATAGTTTGTATAAACTAAGCTAGAGGAAAAAGAATTATTGTGATGGAAAGTTTTAGTATGTCTGAAGTTGAGTATCCTGGAGGGCTGGGCAGCAGCCCAAGGGCACTGATGCCTGAGACAGAAAAACTAAAGGAGATGTCAGGGTACTGAAAGAGCCTGTCCCACTTCACATTTTTCTCCTGTTTTTTTTTTTTTAAACTTCAGCAATTCCTATTTTAAGCAGTTTTAACATTCTTAATCATATATCCGCCAATATCTGAGAATCTGATTAAATGAAACAAACAAACAAAAAATCAAAAAAACCTCTTGTAGAACCATACTGGGTATAAATGACAAGGTCTTTTAAAACATATCTGAAGTCCCCAAAGTGGTCTCTGCCACATAGTATTACTAAAATTATGGTTCATGTGATGCTTTTTTTCATAGTTACAATTTGAACTGTAGCCTTTGCTATCTGCTCAGATAAGCTGCATAATTCATTTTCTTAATTGTTTGAAATAAAAATTAATAGTGATTTACTTTTAATTTTTTTGTTGCAAAGTACCTGTCATGAAAATAAACACGTTGAAATGTATGAGGTATATACAATCAAATTTAATCTTATTTGTATATATAGCATATACTGTAGAATTTGTTTGAAAAACTTTGCTAATGAATTTTATAAAATGGAAAGAAAGAACAAAATAGGACAAAACCTCATGATTTTTATTTTGCCTTTTTCATCCCATTGTTTGCCCTCTGATTATAAAAAGCGTTATATGTTTCAATTCAGGCATTTTCAATAACTCCAGAAAGCCTGATTAAAACTTTGCTAGAGTCAACAAAAAGTTTAAACATTTTGACTTGGCAACATTTCCAAAGGCTTATTAATTTATTTTCTATAGAAACATTTCTTTCTAAAACACAATCCATTTATATCTCTACAAGTGATTATATTGTAAAAGGGCTACAATTGAATATAAAACTAAATATATTAGACTAGTTATTATGCATTCTAATATTTTGGAATTTTTCTTACATATGTATTTTACATATTTTGCATATTTTAGTAATTTAGTAATTACATAACTTTATTTAAACTATATGCAAAGAAATATTAAAATACTGAGGTAAAGCTAGACTTAAAAATGTATGTACCATCAATCTTTTGAAAATATATATATATATATGCTCTGGAGTCTATCATTAGTTTTCTGCAGGCACTAATTAACAATTTATTACTTCACAACTTCACTTTATCCACCAACAAATGTGTGTTGGATTCTTACTATGTTCAAGGTGATGTATGTGTGTTTACATACATGTGTATATATGTATATTTTTTTCTTATAATTCTTTCCATATTTTTAGATGCTTTTATGAGTTCAGTGACTTCAGTTAGTGAATGTGATCATGATGAGAATGTAGGTAAAATATGGCCCTGACAGTTACATTTTAAATGTAGAAACTAAAAAAAGGATAAAATTGTATATATTGATAATGCTTCCATAATATCTATTTATAACACTGAAACACATGTATGTGCTTAAAAGATAATATGTTGTCAAAAAGAAATAATATAAAGTACTAAAATATAATGTATAAATTATAAATACTTAAGGAAACATTAGATTATTCAAAAATGTTGTAATGGTGCTTTGTGGAGTCCTCAGTATTGTTATCTGTGCACATTTAATTGCATGCTTCCAATATCTAAGAGTAGAGCTTTGATTTTCATGTTGATGAACCTATTAAACAACAAAGACCAAGAAGAAGAATTAATGGACTAATGATATCAAAAGACTGAGACACATCTAGGAGAAGTCAGTAATGCGTTTCAAACAAGAATTTTCTCTAAATCAGTGTGTGAATTTCCAAATCAATGTACTAAATTTGGATAGACATATTAGTCCACATGAGGCATTGTAATCAGTTACTGGGTTAAATTAACAGAATAAAATGTAGATGGGCTCCCAGTAAGGGGATACCATCAAACCTAACGTACTAATGAACCTAAGATCCACAGTTGTTTGCTGACCCTAAGATATATCTGTGCAAAAAAACATTGACTTATTGTTGCCAAAGAATCAATGTGACAATCCTACTCCTGAGAATTTAGCAAACTGAGTATACTGACGTATTGCTTCTACTCCTCACAAGGCTGCCTTACTGCACTGCAAGGAGTCAGATTATAGCTAACACCCCCCACCCAGAGTCATATTCTGTGGAATCATACAATGCTGAAAACAAAATTATTGTTCTACCATCCATTCAATTTTCTCACAAGTACATCTGCTTCATGCAAATTTGATCACAAGAATCCTACCTGCAAGTAAACATGAGGAATGTATTGCATTGGCCAAAAGTTTCGTTTGTTTTTTTCGGTTAGATGGCTCTAGTAGCACTTATTTGCCTTTAATTTCATTTGAAACAATTTCGTTAGATTGTATGTGACAGCTGTCACATCAGTGTGCATTTAAAAAAAGACTTATCAAAACTGGTGAATTTTTGTGTAGCCATTTTAATACTGAAGATGAAAGAAAAAAAGCAACATTTTCAGCCTATTATGCTTTATTATTTCAAGAAAGGTAAAAACTCAACTGAAACTCAAAAAAGATTTGTGCAGTGTATGGAGAAGGTGTTGTGAGTGATCGAACATGTCAAAAGTGGTTTGCGAAGTTTCGTCCTGGAGATTTCTCACTGGACGATGCTCCACGGTTGGATAGACCAGTTGAAGTTGACAGCGATCAAACTGACACATTAATTGAGAACAATCAATGTTATACCATGCAGAAGATAGCCGACATACTCAAAATATCCAAATCAAGTGTTGAAAATCATTTGCACCAGCTTGGTTATATTAATCGCTTTGATGTTTGGGTTCCACATAAGTTAAGCAAAAAAAACCTTCTTGACCGTATTTCCACATGCGATTCTCTACTTAAGCGTAATGAAGATGTTCTGTTTGTAAAACAAATTGTGACAGGTGATCAAAAGTGGATACTGTACAATAATGTGGAATGGAAGAGATCGTGGGGCAAGAGAAATGAACCACCAACAAGCACACCAAAGGCCTGTCTTCATCTAAAGAAGGTGGTGTTGTGTATATGGTGGGATTGGAAGGGAGTCCTCTATTATGAGATCCTTCTGGAAAACCAAATGATTAATTCCAACAAGTACTGCTCCCAGTGAGACCAACTGAAAGCAGCACTCGATGAAAAGCGTCCAGAATTAGTCAACAGAAAACGCATAATCTTCTATCAGGATAATGCAAGACCACATGTTTCTTTGATGACCTGGCAAAAACTGTTACAACTTGGTTGAGAAGTTCTGATTCATCCGCTGTATTCACCAGACATTGCATCTTTGGATTTCCATTTATTTCCGTCTTTACAAAATTCTCTTAAAGGAAAAAATTTCAATTCCCTGGAAGACTGTAAAAGGCACCTGGAACAGTTCTTTGCTAAAAAAGATAAAAAGTTTTGCAAAGACAGAATTATGAAGTTGCTTGAAAAATGGCAGAAGGTAGTGGAAAAAAGGGTGAATACATTGTTCAATAAAGTTCTTGGTGAAAATGAAAAATGTGTCTTTTATTTTTACTTAAAAACTGAAGGTACTTTTTGGCTAGCCCAATAGTATTTAGGTTGCTTGTCTTTACACTATAGGAAGGCAAGCCAGGAAAGAGAAGTTTGCTTTTTTGCGTTTTGTAATAGTCCGTAATTCTCACCATGAATTTCTTCATTTCTCAAAGTCATCCCTGTGGCTTCTTCCACAACCACTTATCCTCTGAAAACCAAAAGTGTTTTATTTCAAATTCAAATGTAATGATATAATTTCCATGCTTAAAACTCCACACCATTTCCCCACTGTCCCTTCAATAAAGAACAACATCTTTAGTATGACCCAGGAACTCTGCTTGGTCTGTTCCCCCCTCTGTGAGGTCCTTTGTATATACTGTCTCCTCTTGTTTAGAAAACCAGAACTAGGTCAACCTTTCTACTCCACTTAGTAAAGCTCTATTTTTCAATAAAGTACCTTTTGATAATCAGGTCAAACATCACTTCCTTAACAGATAGTAGGGCATAACATCCAAGACTGAGTTAGAATACCAGCTCCAGCATATAATCTGGTGGAGCCTTAGGCGGATTACTCAAATATTTTGTGCCTTGGTTTCTTAATCTGTAACATGGGGAATTCATGCTATTTCCCTCATAAAATGATTGTGAGTATTGAATGAATTAATACATGGTAAGGGCTTAGAATGTAGAATAAGTACCAGATAAATAGTAAAGAGTCAGTAGTGGCTATTTTAATTATTATGCTTCAGGAAAAGCTATCCTGATCTTAACGACTAGGTATATTTTCTCTTTTTAAGAGGTGCTTAGACCTATCTGAGATGTAGATTTTACACTTATTTTTGCCTTGTCACTCTAGAAATTAAGATTTTCAACGGTAGCAACCATGTCACTATTTTAACTCTCTTAAATGCTGAAAAATGACCTGACACATAATAAGTAGTTAATAAATGTTTGCTGAATGACTAAATGGAAATCAGGGTGAGGAACTTCTTTGTAACTTCATAGCTCTTTTTTTTTCATTCTTTTTTTTTTTTTTTCTTTTTGCCTTCCACCTGGGAACGTTTTATTCCTTTATGTGCAAGCTCACTGATTCAGCTGGGTCCATCTTACCAATGATCCATCAAAGATGTTCATTTCTGTTACACTGTTTCTGATTTTTTAGTTTTTCCTTTTGATTCTTTCTCAGAGTGCCCATCTCTCCAATTACATTACCTATCTGTTCTTGCACAGTGTCTCTTTTTTCATTAGAGCTCTTAACATTTTCATCCTGATTATTTTACACTTTACAGAGACCCAAAATCTGTGTCTTATCTAGGTCTCATTCTAATATTTGCTTTGTCTCTTCAAATTTTTTTCTTGCATTTTAGTATGCTTTGTAATTTTTTGCTTTAACTCAGAAAGGAAATACTGGTTAATAGGGACTAAAGTTAATAGGCCTGTAGTGTGAGGTTTTATGTTATTTTGGGTAGGAGTTGAGCTATGTTTAATGTTTTCTGTAGCCAGAGCATTCAAATTCCTCTAATGTCCTTTTTCTTCTATCTCCTGTTGTCTTTGTGCTTCCTTAAGAACTTGTCCTTAGGTAGAGTCTGCCATGCAGCTCTTTCAGCTATATCTTATTTTTATAATACTGGGGCTTTGTTGGAGTGCTGGTAAGGTGTGGTGCAAAGAAAGCATTCAGTGAGCTTATGATTAAATTTCAGTCTTTAATGGGCCTGTGTCCCTGGGCTGTGACTTTTACAAGTGTTTCCTAGATCCCCTTTCCTTAGGTGAGACAGAAAACCTGTTGGGGAAGGCCTGGAGTCAAGATAGTGCCTTCTCCCAGGTTGGATAAGGCTCTGGTAAAGTCTTTTCCCCTAAAGGATAGGCCTTTTAAAATGGAAAATGCTCTTGGTGTATTGTGTTTCTCAACTATTTATTTCCCCTCCCATGGCAGAGCTAACAGAGGATATTTCTTGGCTGTTCACTGTGAGAACTTGGTGAGATTCTTGGAGGTAAAACGCCATGAAAGTGGGGGCCTCCCTTAGACTGTGCTTCTTAGAAAATGTTTTAGTCTTATGTCACTCTACACCTAGCCTCCAGCAAATTATCAAAATTAGCATTTAAATAAGCCCAAGAGTTCACATTTCCAGTTCCTTCTGCTGCAGGTTAGCTGATTTTGGCAGTGACTATCAAAGTCCTCTGTTTCTCCAGATTTTTAGGTGGCAGTTTGTCCTGCAACATCAGCTATTAGATAAATGCAAGAAAAACCATTGATTTTCATCTGTTTTTTGTTCATTTTTATTTTCTGGTTGTAAAAATGAGAGTGACTCTTTAAGTGTCAGAGCTGAAACTATAAGTTCTATGCCTCTGTAATTTTAAATTATATACTTGCACCTCAATTTCTTGTTCCATGATCCATCAATTAGAGGAAACACCTATTGATTTTCCACCTTATAAAATGAAATGGTTACTGTCTTCCTTCTCTTACTTTCATCTCCTAACCTAGTAAATCACTTATATGTTAAATATGTCTATTGCATAGAGTGTATATCAGGAGTCCCCAACCCTCAGGCTGCGGACCGGTAACCACTCCACGGCCTGTTAAGAACCGGGCCATGCAGCAGAAGCTGAGCGGTGGGCAAGCGAGCTAAGCTTCATCTGCCGTTCGCTCCCCATGGCTCGCATTACCGCCTGAACCATCTCCCCTTCCCGTCCCGTCTGTGGAAAAATTGTCTTTCACGAAACTAGTCCCTGGTGCCAAAAAGGTTGGGGACCGCTGGTGTATATGACATACACTATAATGTATGCTCTTGAGGGCAAGGATTTTTGCTTTGTTGTGTTTTGATTCACAGCTAATCCAGGAGAATGTCTGGAATATAGTAACCCTTCAAATAATATTTATTGAATAAGAGAATGAATGAATCCAAAGTGAATAAGAAACTAGCTGTACTTTCAAGTAGTTGGCAACTGTATTACAAGAGATGAAACATAAACAAATTCAGAGAGACTGATATTAGAGTAAATGTATGGCCCACAATGATTTCAGACAGTTTTTAGAAAAAGCCAAATGATTGTCTCCCAAAATATTTCAAGGGCATTTGTCTTGGTTTTGCAGACACAGAAGTACAGCTTGTCAGAATGCTGCTGGTAAGTCATCAGGACAGGATTATATGACCCATACTTACAAGAATAATAAATATAAATAATTTACTAATTGAATAGTAAAATATAATTGGCAAAGAAGCAGAAATTAAATTTCTCTTCTAAATATTTTCTCTATGAAATCATATCATGTGTGGAAAACTAAGTTATAAATAGAAGATTGCTTACTGAACATAAAATCAAAATAAAAAGATATTGCTCTATAATTTACATGCTTACCAGTATCTGGCTAAATCAACTGGATGAACGTATGTCCAGAAATGTAATATTTCCAATCAAGAGAGCCCTTCGGCCAGAGATTTCTATTCCCTAAGAGGTGCTTCTATCAATCTAGTCTCTGCCTCACTACCTTGATAATTTTTATTGTATTTCCATTTCTGATCAACATTCTCACTCGGGTTAATGCAATTCTTAAAGTTAGGTTTTTGTCATAGTTTGTTTACTGTAGAATCTCAAACTTGTTGGATTGTACTTGTCTCTAATGTTATTCCGCATGTTTTGGTTTGACTCATTACCTATTATTTCTAAATTTTAAATCCAAAATAGACCTTATCTCCAAATTTCCATGTTTACAAAGATGCTGTATAACCTACAACACTGTCAACTACATGTTCACAAGTAATTACAGCATACAACATAAGATGTACTAAAAGAGAAGTACAAAAGAGTGCTGTGACATATGTGAGAAGGGGAAACAAGAGAAACATTAGGGAAATCAGAGGAGTCTTCATAGACAAGACAGATTTGCATTACTTTTTAATTTTACTCAACCTCCATGGTGTTATAAAGTCCAATATTTAAGCAGGACATTTAAAAATAGAGAAAGAAAAATGATGATCATTGAATTTTACCCTTTTAAAGAAATAAATAATTCCACAGAGAAAAGTAAACATGATGTTAGCAAAACGCATTGTACATATGCATGTATATATGTTTATGTGTGTGTGTATCTTTTCCTTGGCCAAGGAATTTCCTTAATTCAAAAGGTGACTACTTGGTACGGAAAAAATTGGCCATTCAATCCCGAGAACGGTGAAAATTCTCATCAGAATCTGTGAGATTAGGCATGATTCTCAAAAACTTGTAAATTCCAGTCAGTCTCCAGAAATTCCAGTTAGTCTCCATTGCTGCATAGCTTTGAAATCCGTCTCCATTGCTTGTTTATGGTCATCCCTTCTTAGAATAGAGGTGGGGATTTTAAGGGATATGAAAAACTTTTGTCAAAATTACCTGGGAGACTCTTTAAATTTTTTTAATTACTGCACCTACTTGTATTTTCTTGTGGAAAGAAAATAGGATTGTTAGAGTAGCTGCATATTTGCATGACAAAGTTGTCTAAAAATCCGATTTTCCCCTTCAAGACTGAAAATAAGGCTCCTAGCTATCTATTTGTTGTTTTAATAACAGTAACTTGAGGTACGAAAGAAAAGCTGGTATTGTAGCTAGATATTATGAGGAGCAGATTGCTCCGTTCCAGCTCCTGCCTCCATACATACCCAACATACTTCCATTACTAAATTACTGTTTTTCTCTGACTGTAGAATGTGCACTGAGGATACTAAGTAATCATGGAAGGAACGAGAATAAATAAATAAACTCAACCTTGCGTATTAGTGCCATATTTCTCCTACATGCGTGTTTTTCTATTTCAGCTGAGCCTTAAGGTTACCTAGGAAAGCTTTATGTTGCCCCCACCTACCATCCTCTATAATTTTCTATAATGATTATTTGAAATTTTCAGCTTTCTCCTGCTTCCCACAACCCCAGTATGTCTGTATTTACACCAGCCTACTTTCAAATTCCAATAACTTCTTGTGTTCTCCATGTACTACTTTCAGAAATTTCCTCTGCAAAAATAGTCCAAAGTACCCATTTCCATTTCTGTTCATTTCTCTGTCTACTACAATAAATGTTCCATATAACTAAAGAACTTAGTCCTTCCTAAATGAATAACATGCCTATCTATATTAAATTAAGAGTTTCACAGTTATTATTTCATTTGACTTCATTGCATCAATTTATACTGTCAATTCCTTCCTTCTCATTATAATTTTACTTTAGTTTTCAAAATATTTTTGTGAGGGAGTGCCCCTGCTATTCTAGTTGCTACATATTCTCTTCTTTTGTGATTTACTCTTTCCGCATTTATTCTTTAAATTTAAGGCCTCTGACATTATCCCTTTGTTCCTCATTTCTTTCACTCTGGTCATGGGATAATTTATTAGTGCCCTTGTATTCAACCTCCTATGGGTGACTGTCTCTGAAGTTTATGTCCCCAGTCCAAATCCTCTTCTAAACTTCAGATCTACATTCCATTTGCCCACTAAACCTTCCACTTCATATCCCACATTTTAGTTCATTTCTAAAATGAACAAATTAAAACTTACATAGTATTGGGAAGAATGGGAATGGGGAAAACACAATTCACACTTTTGTCCAATCTAGAAACCTGGTAGTTAAAAATGACTCCTCAATCCCCCTTAAAAAACATGTAGGTGATGATACCTCTTTTATTTTTACACCTCATTATCACCAGAATCCAACTAATCTTTTTCAATCCATTTCCAAATTAGTGGCATTAGATCCTCTCTCACTAGTATTAGCATGTGAGCCTCCTAACTGATCTTCCAGACTCCTGAATAATCCTTTTTAACACTTTCTCATATGATTCTATTTTCCATACTACTTCCAGATTGGAATATAATACAAGAATGATTATTATTAAACCTTGTTAAAATTCTTCAATGTTTCTGATTTATTCAATATCAATTGAATCTATTCAGTAATGACTACAAGTACCTCTATGATAGAGATCTTTCACATCTACTATATCATCTCACCTCTTCTCTTCTTATACTATATGATTCAGTCAGCCTAAATTGCAAACCCATTTTCAATGGCATCAAAAACAGTAAAATACTTAGAAGTAAATTTAAGCAAAGAGGTGAAAGATCTGTATGCTAAAAACTATAAGATATTAATGAAAAAAATCGTAGAAGACTCAAATGGAAGTGTACACCATGTTCTTGGATTGGGAGAATAAATGTTGTAAAAATGTCCAGACTACTCAAAGAAATCTACAGATTCAGTTCAGTGCAATCCCCATCAATGTTCCAATGCCACTTTTCACATAAATGGGAAAAAAATCCTAAAATTCATATGGAACCACAAAAGACCCTGAGGAGCCAAAGTATACTTAGGAAAGAAGAAAAAAGCTGAAAGCATTGCACTTCCTGATTTCAAACTATATTACAAAGCTATACTAATCAAAACAGTATGGTGCTGGCATTAAAAAAAGATAGACCTATAGAGCAAAATAGAGACCTGATCAGTAAACCCATACATACAGAGTCATCTAATCTTTGACAGGAGTGCCAAGGACACACAATGAGGAAAGGATAGTATCTTCCATAAATGTGATGAGGAAACTGGATATCAACATGCAAAAGAATGAAACTGGACCCTTATCTTACACCACTCACATAGTTAATTCAAAATGAATTAAAGGCATAAATAAGACCTGAAATCATAAAAATCCTAGGGGAAAAAAAATTATAAGGGAAAAGCCCCTTGAAATTGATCTTTAAAATTTATTTTTTGGATATGATTCCAAAAACACAGGTGGCCAAAACAAAAATATACAAGTAGGACTACAGCAAATTAAAAAGCTTCTGCAGAGCAAAAGAAGCAATCAAGAAAATGCAAAGGTAACCTACAGAATGGGAGAAAATATTTGCAAATCATATATATAAAAGGGGTTAATATTAAAAAATATATAAGGAACCCACAGAACTTCATAGCAATAATTATAATAATAATAATAATAATCCAATTTAAAAATAGACAAAGTACCTGAACAGACAGTTCTCCAAAGAGCATATAAATAGCACAAAGGTACATGAAAAGGAGCTCAATATCACTAGTCATCAGGGAAATGCAAATCAAAATCACAATGAGATATTACTTCACATATGTTAGGATGTCTATTATCCAAAAGACATAAAGTAAGTGTTGGTGAGGGCGAGGAAAAAGAGAATCCTTTTACACTAATGGTAGGAATGTAAACTGGTACAACCATTACGGAAAACAGTATGGCGGATCCTCAGAAAATTGAAACTAGAACTACCATGTCATCCAGCAATCCCACTTCTAGTTATTTCTCAAAAGAAAACAGAGAGACCTTTAAGATGGCAGAGGAGTAAGACGTGGAGATCACCTTCTTCCCCACAAATACACCAGAAATACATCTACATGTGGAACAACTCCTACAGAACACCTACAGACGCTGGTAGAAGACCTCAGACTTCCCAAAAGGCAAAAAGCTCCCCACGTACCTGGGTAGTGCAAAAGAAAAAAGAAAAAGCAGAAACAAAAAATAGGGATGGGATCTGCACCTCTGGGAGGGAGCTGTGAAGGAGGAAAAGTTTCCACACACTAGGAAGACCCTTCACTTGTGGAGACAGGGGTGGCGTGGGGGGCGAAGCTTCAGAGCCACAGAGGAGAGTGCAGCAACAGGGGTGCAGAGGGCAAAGCAGAGAGATTCCCACACAGAGGATAGGTGCCAACTAGCACTCACCAGCCTGAGAGGCTTGTCTCTCACCCACTGGGGCGGGTAAGGGCTGGGAGCTAAGGCTCCGGCTTTGGAGGTCAGATCCCAGGGAGAGGACTGGGGTTGGCTGCGTGAACACAGCCTGAAGGGGGTTAGTGCGCCACAGCTAGATGGTAGGGAGTCCGGGAAAAAGTCTGGAACTCCCTAAGAGGCAAGAGACCATTGTTTCAGGGTTCGCAAGGAGAGGGGATTCAGAGCACCGCCTAAAGGAGCTCCAGAGAGCCATGGCTATCAGCACGGACCACAGAGACAGTCACGAAATGCTAAGGCTGCTGCAGCAGCCACCAAGAATCCTGTGTGGAAGCACAGGTCACTATCCACACCTCCCCTCCTGGGAGCTTGTGCAGCCCACCACTGCCAGGGTCCCATGATCCAGGGACAACTTCCCCAGGAGAACACACGGTGCGCCTCAAGCTGGTGCAACATCATGCTGGCCTCTGCCGCCGCAGGCTCGCCCCACATTCCATACCCCTCCTTCCCCCAGCTTGAGTGAGCCAGAGCCCCCTAATCACATGCTCCTTTAACCCCGTGCTGTCCGGGCAGGAAGAGAGTTCCTCAGGCAACCTACATACAGAGGCTGGGCCAATTCAAAGCTGAACCCCAGGAGCTGTGTGAACAAAGAAGAGAAGGGGAAATTTCTCCCAGCAGCCTCAGGAGCAGTGGATTAAATCTCCACAATCAACTTGATGTACCTGCATCTGTGGAATACCTGAATAGACAACGAATCATCCCAAATTGAGGAGGTGGACTTTGGGAGCAACTGTAGACTTGGGGTGTGCTTTCTGAATCTAATTTGTTTTTGGTTTTATGTTTATCTTAGTTTAATATTTAGAGTTTATTATCATTGGTAGATTTGTTTATTGATTTGGTTGCTCCCTTCATTTTTTTAAATATATATATATATATTTTCCTTTTTCTTTTTTTGTGAGTGTGTATGTGTATGCTTCTTTGTGTGATTTTGTCTGTACAGCTTTGCTTTTACAATTTATCCTAGGGTTCTGTCTCTCCATTTTGTATTTTGTGTTTTTTTGTGTAGTTTTTAGCACTTGTTATCATTGGTGGATTTGTTTTTTGGTTTGGTTGCTCTCTTCTTTCTTTCTTTCTTTTTTGTTTCTTTTTTAAATTACTTTTAAATTTTTTAGTTTTTAATAATTTTTTAAATTTTTTATTTTAATAACTTTATTTTATTTTATTTATTTATTTTCTTTCTTTCTTTTTTCTCCCTTTTCTTCTGAGCTGTGTGGCTGACAGGGTCTTGGTACTCCAGCCGGGCATCAGGCCTGGTCCTCTGAGGTGGGAGAACTGAGTTCAGGGCATTGGTCCACCAGAGACCTCCCAGCTCCACGTAATAACAAATGGCGAAAGCTCTCCCACAGATCTCCATCTCAACACTAAGACCGAGCTCCACTCAATGACCAGCAAGCTACAGTGCTGGACACCCTATGCCAAACAACTAGCAAGACAGGAACACAACCTCACACATTAGCAAAGAGGCGGCCTAAAATCATAGTACGGTCACGGACACCCAAAAACACACCTCCGGATGCGGTCCTGCCCATCAGAAAGACAAGATCCAGCCTCATCCACCAGAAAAAAGGCACTAGTCCCCTCCAGCAGGAAGCATACACAACGCACTGAACCAATCTTAGCCACCAGGGCCAGACACCAAAAAAAACGGGAGGTACAAACCTGCAGCCTGCAAAAAGGAGACCCCAAACACAGTAAGTTTAGCAAAATGAGAAGACAGAGAAACACACAGCAGATGAAGAAATAAGGTAGAAACCCACCAGACCAAACAAATGAAGAGGAAATAGGCAGTCTACCTGAAAAAGTATTCAGAGTAATGATAGTAAAGATGATCCAAAATCTTGGAAATAGAATGGAGAAAATACAAGAAACGTTTAACAAGGACATAGAAGAACTTAAGAGCAAACAAATAATGATGAACAGGACAATAAATGAAATTAAAATTTCTCTAGAAGGAATCAATAGCAGAATAACTGAGACAGAAGTACGGATAAGTGACCTGGAAGATAAAATAGTGGAAATAACTCCCATAGGGGAGAATAAAGAAAAAATAATGAAAAGAAATGAGGACAGTCTCAGAGACTTCTGGGATAACATTAAACATACCAATATTCGAATTATAGGGGTCCCAGAAGAAGAAGACAAAAAGAAAGGGACTGAGAAAATATTTGAAGAGATTATAGTTGAAAACTTCCCTAATGTGGGAAAGGAAATAGTCAAGTCCAGGAAGTGCAGAGAGTCCCATACAGCATAAATCCAAGGAGAAACATGTCAAGACACATATTAATCAAAGTATCAAGCATTAAATACAAAGAAAAAATATTAAAAGCAGCAATGGAAAAACAAAAAATAAAACAAAAAATAATATACAGGGGAATCCCCCTAAGGTCAACAGCTTATCTTTCACCAGAAACTCTGCAGGCCAGAAGGGAGTGGCAGGACATATTTAAAGTGATGAAAGGGAAAAACCTACAACCAAGATTACTGTACCCAGCAAGGATCTCATTCAGATTCGATGGAAAAATCAAAACATTTACAGACAAGCAAAAGCTAAGAGAATTCAGTACCACCAAACCAGCTTTACAACAAATGCTACAGGAACTTCTCTAGGCAGGCAATACAAGAGAAGGAAAAGACCTACAATAACAAACCCAAAACAATTAAGGAAATGGTAATAGGAACATACATAACGATAACCACCTTAAATATAAATGGATTAAATGCTCCAACCAAAAGACATAGACTGATGAATGGATACAAAAACAAGACACATATATATGCTGTCTACAAGAGACTCACTTCAGACCTAGGGGCACATACAGACTGAAAGTGAGGGATGGAAAAAGATATTTCATGCAAATGGAAATCAAAAGAAAGCTGGAGTAGCAATTCTCATATCAGACAAAATACACTTTAAAATAAAGACTATTACAAGAGACAAAGAAGGACACTACATAATGATCAAGGGATCAATCCAAGAAGAAGATATGATAATTGTAAATATTTATGCACCCAACACAGGAGCACCTCAATACATAAGGCAAATGCTAACAGCCATAACCGTAACACAATCATAGTAGGGGACTCTAACACCTCACTTTCATCAATGGACATATTATCCAAAATGAAAATAAATAAGGAAACACAAGCTTTAAATGATACTTTACACAAGATGGACTTAATTGATATTTATAGGACATTCCATCCAAAAACAACAGAATACACTTTCTTCTCAAGTTCTCATAGAACATTCTCCAGGATAGATCATATCTTGGGTCACAAATCAAGCCTTGGTAAATTTAAGAAGACTAAAACGTATCAAGTATCTTTTCTGACCACAACGCTAGGAGACTAGATATCAATTACAGGAAAGAAAACATTAAAAGGATCATACACCATGATTAAGTCGGGTTTGTCGGAGGAATGCAGGGATTCTTCAATATACACAAATCAATCAATATGATATACCGAATTAACAAACTGAAGGAGAAAAAACATATGATCATCTCAATAGATGCAGTAAAGCTTTTGACAAAATATAATACCCATTTATGGATAAAACCATCCAGAGAGTAGGCATACAGAGAACTTACCTCAACATCATAAAGGCCATATATGACAAACCCACAGCCAACATCGTTCTCAGAGGTGGAAAACTGAAACCATTTCCTCTAAGATCATGAACAAGAAAAGGTTGCCCACTCTCACCACTATTATTCAACATAGTTTTGGAAGTTTTAGCCACAGCAATCAGAGAAGAAAAAGAAATTAAAAAATCCAAATTGGAAATCAAGAAGTAAAGCTGTCACTGTTTGCAGATGACATGATACTATACATATAGAAACCTAAAGATGTTCCCAGAAAACTATTAGAGCTAATCAATGAATTTGGTAAACTAGCAGGATACAAAATTAATGCACTGAAATCTCTTGCATGCCTATACACTAATGATGAAAAATCTGAAAGAGAAATTAAGGAAACACTCCCATTTACGACTGCAAAAAAAAGAATAAAATACCTAGGAATAAACCTACCTAAGGAGACAAAAGACCTGTATGCATAAAACTATAAGACACTGATGAAAGAAATCAAAGATGATACAAACAGAGGAGAGATATACCATGTCCTTGGATTGGAAGAATCAACATTGTGAAAATGACTCTACTACCCAAAGCAATCTGCAGATTCAATGCAATCCCTATCAAACTACCAATGGCATTTTTCACAGAACTAGAACAAAAAATTTCACAATTTGTATGGAAACACAAAAGACCCCGAATAGCCAAAGCAATCTTGAGAAAGAAAAATGGAGCTGGAGGAATCAGGCTCCCTGACTTTAGACTATATTACAAAGCTACCATAATCACTATGGTACTGGCACAGAAACAGAAATATAGATCAATGGAACAGGACAGAAAGCCCAGAGATAAACCCACACACAAATGGTCACCTTATCTTTGATAAAGGAGGCAAGAATATACAATGGAGAAAAGACTGCCTCTTCAATAAGTGGTGCTGGGAAAACTGGACAGCTACATGTAAATGAATGAAATTAGAACACTCCCTAACACCATAAACAAAAATAAACTCAAAATGGATTAAAGACCTAAATGTAAGGCCAGACACTGTAAAACTCTTAGAGGAAAACATAGGCAGAACACTCTATGACATACATCACAGCAAGATTCTTTTTTCCCAGCTCCTAGAGTAATGGAAATAAAAACAAAAATAAACAAATGGGATCTAATGAAACTTAAAACCTTTTGAACAGCAAACAAAACCATAAACAAGATGAAAAGACAACCCTCAGAATGGGAGAAAATATTTGCAAATGCAGCAACTGACAAAGGAGTAATCTCCAAAATATACAAGCAGCTCATGCAGCTCAATATCAAAAAAACAAACAACCCAATCCAAAAATGGGCAGAAGACCTAAATAGACATTTCTTCAAAGAAGACATACAGATTGTCAACAAACAAATGAAAGGATGCTCAACATCACTAATCATTAGAGAAATGCAAATCAAAACTACAGCGAGGTACCACCTCACACCAGTCAGAATGGCCATCATCAAAACATCTACAAATAATAAATGCTGGAAAGGGTGTGGAGAAAAGGGAACCCTCTTGCACTGTTGGTGAGAATGTAAATTGATACAGCCATCATGGAGAAGAGTATGGAGGTTCCTTAAAAAATAAAAATAGAGCTAACATATGATGCAGCAATCCCACTACTGTGCATATACCCTGAGAAAACTATAATTCAAAAAGAGTCATGTACTACAATGTTCATTGCAGCTCTATTTACAATAGCCAGGTCATGGAAGCAACCTAAGTGTCCACTGACAGATGAATGGATAAAGAAGATGTGGCACATATATACAATGGAATATGTCTCAGCCATAAAAAGATACGGAATTGAGTTATTTGTAGTGAGCTGGATGGACCTAGAGTCTGTCACACAGAGTGAAGTAAGTCAGAAAGAGAAAAACAAATATCGTATGCTAACACATATATATGGAATCTTAAAAAAAAAAGAAAAAGAAAAAGGTTCTGAAGAACCTAGGGGCAGGACAGGAATAAAGACACAGATGTAGAGATTAGACTTGAGGACATGGGGAGGGGGAAGGCTAAGCTTGGACAAAGTGAGAGAGTGGCATGGACTTATATATAGTACCAAATGTAAAATAGATAGCTAGTGGGAAGCAGCTGCATAGCACAGGGAGATCAGCTCGGTGCTTTGTGACCACCTAGAGGGTTGGGGTAGGGCGGGTGGGAGGGATACGCAAGAGGGAGGAGATATGGGGATATATGTATATGTTTAGCTGATTCACTTTGTTATAAAGCAGAAACTAACACACCATTGTAAATCAATTATACTCTGATAAAGTTTTTAAATTAAAAAAAGGAAACAAAATCGGTATCTCAAAGAGGTATCTGCACTTTTACGTTCATTGCAGCACTATTCACAATAGCAAAGATATGGAAACAACCTAAATGTTCTTCAGTGGATGAATGGATGAATAAATAAATAAATAAATAAATAAATAGTTCTACATATATATATATATATATATATATATATATATAGATGTATATAGATCGATATATCTATATCTATACAGGAATCTTATTCAGCCGTGAGAAAGAAAAAAATCCTGTTATTTGCAACAACATGGATGGACCTGGAGGGCATTATGGTACGTGAAATAGCCAGATAAAGACAGACAAATACTGTGGAGTATCACTTATACGTGGAATCTAAGAAAAAAATTGTTGAACTTATAGAAATAGAGCGGTAGTTGCCAAGACCTGGGGAGAGTGGGAAATGAGGAGATGTTGGCCAAAAGGTACAAACTTTCAGTTATAAGATGAATAAGTTCTGAGGATCTAATAAACAGGTAGTAACTATAGTTACTAATACTGTATTTTATACTTGCAAATTTTCTGAGAGAGCAGATCTTAAGAATTCTTGCCACACACACAGTTAACTATGGGAGGTGATAGATGTGTTAACATGATTGTGGTGATCATTGTACAATGTGTATGTGTAGCAAATGACTACCTTGAACACTACAAGTTTACACAATTTTATGTCAATTATACTTCAATAGAGCTGGGGAAAAAAATTACTTGTAGTCCCTATCAGTGCCTTGTCCCTCAAAGAGGGTTAGTTCTTTTTTTCCCCTTTTGGAGCATACTTATCTTCAGTCTCCATCTTTACTTGGCTAACTACTATAGATACTTATAAACTTAGCCAGGTATGGCTTCTAAAGAAGTTTATTTGATATTTCTAGACTGATCTATGTATGTATGTATGTTTTATACTTCTATTTCAGTCCGTCATTACCTCTTTTATAACTTCTCAAACAGTTTGTGAGCTCCATGAGAGCAGAAATTATGTATACTATCATAGTGCCTAATATTATACCTAAAATCTTATGGGAACTCAACTAGTATTTGTTGAAAAAAGATTAATTCATCAAGACAAAACACATGCCAGAGGGAGGGAAAAACTATGTTTCCATTAAAAAAGGTTAAGACAAAAATCTAACCAAGAATTCCATATCTATTCTATATTTGATTTTTAGGTATCTCAAGCTACTTATAGAGATAATTTTAAAGGTGCAAATATCTATGTGTCCTTCCTACTGCTTAACATAGTTTTTAATAATTTTAAGTTGATTTTCTATCCTTTAAATATCGAAAAAATTAAAATGTATCTTGTCCACAGTCTGCCTTAACAATTCTTTCCCAGACTAAATTTCTTTCTTCCCTTTAGGAAAATATAAAATATTTAATGTCTTAGTTTTCTCTTTTTACTCCATCAACACTTTCCATTACATAACTAAATTAGCTAATATTTTCCCAGAAACAAAACTGGCTTGATCATTTCAGAGATGGACTCAAAGCAATTTTGACCAAACACGATTCTTCAAGGCTACTATGTTTTATTTAGAATCAAAGAAAATTCGATGAAAATCCTCTTATATTATGTGATACATATACACAACCAAAGGTTTGGCTGGAGGGTAGCCAGTGGCGCTTTGTGGGGTGGGGTCTCCTACGTGCCTTACTTGACCACACGGCTGTGAAAAATAAAAAAAGAAAACTACCAAAGACAATTAACTCAAAATTATAATTTGCAATTGCCATATTTTTTTCATCAATAATTGCCTATACTCTCAGTTTATGTCCTCAATTCTTTAATGATCAAGCATATTTTTATAGAAAGAATGGCACAGGACAACAGTCATCACTTTCTTAAAGATGCCAAACAATTTTTTTTGAGTATTTGAGAAAAATTGTGCTTAAAAATTACAACTGACCAGTGGTCCCTACTGCTGCCCAGTTTTTATGTTTAGATTCTGTACAGTTTACTTGGGTTTGAGTCAAGCTTTTGTCACCTGTACATTGGGAGATTTGTGGCAAATTCTTTAATTCTTTTTCCTCAGTTTCCTCATCTGCAAAATAATATAATAAGAACACCTACCTCACAGGGTTATTGCATAATATGACTTATGAAAAGAGCACAGAAAATCACCTGACAATGGAACGTTTAAAACATTTTAAAAGGCAATAATTCTTATTAATTTAATAATTTTAATTTTCTGATTAAACTATTAATAATCACAGTAAATAGTGAAAAAAATACATATAAATTATAACAAAAAAGTCATTTAATTGATTTGTAATTATATGCTAAACACTATTTTATTCCAGGACTTGTAAGAATAATAGGGCTTGCTTTGTTGTTTTGTCTATTTTTAATTATAAAAAAGCCTTTTAAAAATAATTCTCTAAACAAAATGACATTTATAGAGAAATAATGTGACTAGACTCTAACTGAACTACAAAGTACCTAATCAATCAATTTGGGGAAAAATGATATAACAATTCTACCTATCTAAACACTAACTCTGATTCTAATAATCTATGATTTCCTTTGTCAATGTTTTTATAACTAGCACAATGGGACAGTGTTGTTGAATCATGATGACTATAGTTATTATTTGTATGAAAGATGGCAGTGACAACTTGAGTTAAAAGAAGAGAAACAGTGTGGGGTTTATTGCTTTTATCAATGTTTTCACAAAAAAAGTGTAAAACAGAATTTATTAAATGGGAAAAATAGAAGAAACATCAGAAATTGGTGGGTAATGGATTTTGTTTATAAAGCAAAAAGAATGAACTGAGATAGGGGCTAATAAGGGGTAAAGCTAATGAGTAGATATGTGATAACGTACCTTTCTCTTTTTCATGGAAATGATCTAAGTGAACATTGATCTAAGGCAAAGGAATGAATAAAATAACTTCATGATCCTGCCCAGAGCCTAGATATTGTAAATTCAAAGCCCTGTGGTGAGATATACAAAAGGAAAAGCAGATTTATTTGTAATAATTGCCTATCATATTAGATCATTTAGTATATGGTGGATAAAACAGAGGGATGTATATTAATAAAACTCATCGTTATGTTACAAATTTCCCTCTTATAACCATACAGAATCAGCTGGACTGTATTGGGTTTATCAGTAGAAGCATTTGGAATTCTGATTTTTTTCAATTACTCAAATCCCCCATTGTACCCAGATAGAAAAGAAGTGTTGTAAAAATGTCTATTGTAAAAAAGCAGTTTTCAGAACAATGCTGAGTATATAGGACTCATTTATCACCACCATCATATTCAGGTAGTTCCTTTCTGTTTTGAATTTGTAGTGTTTATATTGTTTCTGTGTGAATTAACCTAATAGATGTTTAAATGTATAAATCTTCTTTGTCTGATATTTCAACACATATGTTAAAATTTATTCTTATAATTTTATATGATGTTTTGATATAATGATGTTGTATTTATTTCTTCAGCTAAGTTTAACACTAAAGGAAAATGTGGCCTCTTATTCTTTTTGTAAATTGTAAAAAAAGATCATTGATTTCTACAGGAGTTCTTAGCATAATTTTTGAGACTGTTACCGTGGATATTTAATATACACAAATCTTACTTAAAAGTAAAAAATGTAAAATCTTCCTAATCAACACATATGTTAATAGATGGAAGAAAGAACATACATGGAATGTTTTCCTGTGATTTTATTATTTAAATCAGCATAAGGAAGAAAATATATTTTTGTTCTGAATTTCAGTTTCCTGATAACTCTTTATGTGTAAAATAGTATCAGACATGATTACTCATATATAATAAAATAAAAATGTCAACACATATTGGAAAATTAAAAGCTTGTTAGAGTTGTGTTTTAATTTTGCCCTGAAAATTAGTTAAAATGTTTTAAAGTATCTCAAAAATCTTCTATTAATTAATTCATATTTTTATTTTATTATATTTTAATGATTATGTATTACATTGTTCATTTTAGTAAACACTACCTGAAGTCCTTTTATGCTATTTATGGATTAAAAATAAAGACTTATTAAATGATCAAAAATGACGTGTTTAATTTTTTAATTTATTCTCATTTAATTTATTCTCATAATAAAAAATTATTATTAAAAAGTAAATTTTGAAATTTATTCTCTTAAAAATTCAACTGAAAATATTGGTTTTATTTTGTTCAAGATGTCTTCAATGGAAACTTTTGCCTTCCTAGTATACATGACAAGTACTGGAGACAAGGAGGTGAACTAGTCATCTGCTGACACTAAGCATATATTTTAGAGAGAAGAGGACATAAACACATACACAAATCACTGAACAATATCTGTTGTTGAAGAGACTCTTAAGAAAATGTAAAAAATTAGTGTAATTTAAAATGATTGTCAGTGGGAAGCTAGAGAAGATATGTCATGTGAGAGACACGAATACTGACAAAGTCAGACATGATAATCTGGTGTAAGAACAGTTCAGATGCAGATTACAAATGCAGTTCTTGAGATAGGAATTAGCTTTGCATGTTTTAAGAAAGTTTGGCCAGAGAAGAGTAGAAGTCAATTATATTAGTGTTCATGAATATAAAGTTTATTGAATAAATAGTAGATGTATTTGTTTTAATCTCCCTATCCAGACTAATCCTTACAACGTGCCCCTCAAGTGCAGTGCATGCTCCAGCAATTTGAGAATATGGGACTTTTTGATACTGTCAAGTCATTGTATAAGCATCTGCGCTTCATGGGAATCCCTCCTCAATACACTAGCTGTTCCTATGCCTCAGAAATTTCCACTTCTACTTCAAGTCTCAATTTAAATCCCATCTCTTTTGTAAAGTATTGCATAAATTTCAACAATTAATTTAAGGGTACTGTTTTTTTACACTCCTACTGGGTTTTAAAATATATTTTCACTATAACACATATAATTTTATAATAATCATTTGGAGTTGGAGCAGATGTCTGTCTATTAGATATGTCTCTGTATGTATAAAGATGTCTTGTTTACTTTGTACTCCCAGGTATGCTGTACATAGTAGATGCTCAACACATATTGGTTTAGATAAATTAATTTGATTCAAACACTATGTTTGAATATATGTTGTATGTTGTGATTACAAGTCATGAGGATAGAAAATAAAATTGTGGTCTACCATTGTAAGTTTTGAGCAATGTACCAAGGATTTTAAAACTAAAGAAGGTAGGGTGTAATCATGTCATTTCAGAAAGGGGAGTACAGGCCTAAACTATTGTGAAAGCACTGCCTGTATTTCTTTGCTCCTTGGATATCATTCAGCATATGGCTTTTCCTACGGAAATAATAAACACCATTATTTTCCTAGTAGAAATAAATGTTTACAGTTTTCAATAGTGGGATGAAATTACATAGAAATATCTATGTTGAAAATAAACTATGCACGACATTTCTACGTTTAATTACTTACAGAGGAATTAAATATCAATGTAGTATTAAAACAGGTCATATTTTTTCTAACATCTCATTTCTACATACCAATTTAATGACATGTATGTTTTCTTCTTATTAGTTCAAACTATGATACACTGGTGCTTGTGCCTGAAATTAGTTGCAAATCAGGATACGCCTTTATACAACATTAGGTATGTGAAATAAATAGAGGGAATGACTTTTGAAATCTTAGCATTTCTATTCACCTTCGCCACTTTATATATTTTAAGCTAAGAATCTGCATTATGTAACTACCTTGGATCAATAAACTGGAGTAAGAAAGCAATATTCTTATGTTACATTACAATTATCTTCACCTATTTCACTGGTGTAAACTTGTTCAATGGGAACAAAAGAAGTTTTCCCACAAACAACTGAACTATTTTCACCAGTATCCAAACATTATGACAAAGACTACAAAGCAATACTCTAAGGAGTGTCACTGAGTGCCTGTGAGCAATGCAAGCTGTTAATGTGTTTTCTATTTTGGAAAACTTTTCCATGAACTTTCCTTTCACTATCTTGGATGAAATGCCCATAAGTGTATTTTTTCTAACAACAATATAAACCTACATTCAATTTTGTAGGCATTTTATTATATCAAAAATATTTGTCTCTTTTTTTAAAGAGCAGATTCAAAGGTCTGCATTCTTTTAAGAATAAGCAATTTCCTTAAAGTGATTCCAAAGTTGTTGTTGTTTTTGTTTTCTTTAAAAGCATTACAAAGCTTGTAAGGACTGTTAAGACAGCCAAAAAGGACTCTGAAATAAAGAGTTGTAAAAGTAAAGCTACTTGAAATTTTGCAGTGTTATAGGATTACTAGGTGTGAAATGTGGTACTTGAAAAAACAAAACAAAGCAAAACAACAGGTAGGTAGTTACAAAGTAAAAAAGCTGCTGAACTGGAAATTATACCAAATTTTGTTTTTCTTATAGCCAAATTCTTTTATATTTCATGCTACCTCCCATATTATGACAAACAATGTCCTAGGAGCACAGGATCTGAAATGATTGTTAAAAACAAGTAAAATATTTATATTCCCTTAATCTCTCAGCTTTTAATGTAGTAAGGATTCTTTCAAGCATAAAGACTTACTGCTCCCATTCAGAGAGGCTTATATTATACAGAGTATTTTTCATTATAAATATGCTCCTGAAATAATTTTATCTTTAAATTTTCAATGTTTAACTTATTTTTTGTAATACAATATTGGAAGTTATGATAAAGCCCTCTCTTGTTATGTAATAAATCCAAGCCATTATTTTATCCTACCACTGAGGGTCTGGTCACAGTCTTTATTTCTGTTAGAATTTCTTCACTCTATATCTTTCTACATATTGAATTTATACACAAAATTAATCTTTGTCTCAGTAATCTATTGTATTATTTAAAATAATTCAGAACTTTTATTTTATCTTTCAACATAATCTAAATATGGAATCTTATTTTTTGCTCTCCTTTCAACTATGTACACCTCTTAAATATACAGACTACCAGGAACATCCTTTAAACTGATTTTTAGAGAGGAAGTAGAGGCCTTGGAAAGTTAACAAAGAGGTGACAATTGATTGAATATGAGAATTATAACTGGTAAAGCAGAGAGACAAGAGCATCTTGGGTAAAATAATAACATGGTTAGAAATTTTATTAGTGCAAAGCAATTTCCAATAATATGACACAGTTCTTGTGTGGTTCAAATAAACATTATGATGGCTGGACATGGAGGGAGTAAAGCTAATATTATAAGAATGGAAATATAGGCTGAAGTCATACTGAGAAGGTCATGAATACTTGAAGATTTGAATTACATACTATAGTCAATAAGGAGCCCTAAAAGTTTCTGAGTATGGGACAAACACTTTAACATCAGTATTCATTTTGACAGTGGTATATAGGAAAGATTGAGTGATGAGGACACAACTGGAGAGCAAATAATAATTTCAATAACATGATCAGTATCTATGGAGGAGAAAAAGAGGGGAAATGAAAGGGACAATCTTGAAACAATTTTGACAGAGCTTGACCTACTATTATATGGGTGCTAAAAAATCATTTTGAATGACTGTGTTGTTCTACGGTAGTTGGAAAATATAATCAATCTCATACCATTACTTATTGTGCATTTTGTATTGATAATGGTTTAGCCATCTATGTTCAGCCATAAGGCCTCTATGTTTATTTATTTATATATTTTTATTTTTTAAAATGTCACCTTTTTAAAAATTAATTAATTAATTAATTAATTTTTGGATGCATTGGATCTTCATTGATGCACGTGGGCTTCCTCTAGTTGTGGCGAGTGCGGGCTACTCTTTGTTGCGGTGCGCGGGCTTAGCTGCTTCGCGGCATGTGGGCTCTTACCAGACCAGGGCTCGAACCCGTGTCCCCTACATTGGCAGGTGGATTCTTAATCACTGTGC
This sequence comes from Balaenoptera borealis, assembly GCF_965194805.1. NCBI lineage: Eukaryota > Metazoa > Chordata > Mammalia > Artiodactyla > Balaenopteridae > Balaenoptera > Balaenoptera borealis. The sequence continues at coordinate 55,707,134 of NC_138866.1, read as the reverse complement.
CACCAGGGAAGTTTGGCCTCCATGTTTATAGCAGAAGAACCTAGAGTACCCCACAGGGATTTTTCAAAGTTTAAGACTGACAAAGATACACGTTACTTCCAACATATTTCCTTGGTCAGAAAGAATCAGTTGCCCCCATGTAATTGTAAAGGGGGCTGGGGAGTATCCCTCTGCATAGGAAAAAATAGGAGAACCAGATATTTGTAATCATTAGCAAAGTTGGCTGCCAATCAAGAGTTTTTTCATGAATACAGAAAAAAGACATACCGAAATACACAAGACATAATGATGTATTTAAGTTAAATATTATTTGAAAATAATATCAAATACTCTTAAAGAGGGCTGTACTGTGGGGGCTGTGGATTTAGAAAAAATACACATACCGACACATGTATACATATAAATATATACACATTAATGACTTATATACAATGAATGGCATGATATAGAGTTATATCATGGGAACATTTCCAGAAATACATGAAAGGATTTATAGAAAATAAGTAAGGACTGATATTAGCAATATTTCAATCCTTAAATCTCAGGGTCAGATGTTTAATAGTGTGTGTCCCCTTCAGTTATTTTCTAGGGAATCTGCATTTTCCTTGGAGGGTATGATTTGTATTTACAAAAGCAGCCTTCTTTTCTCTTGTACATATTTTGCATATTTGTTGTAGAATTTTCACAGTGCCTCTGGTAGATGACTAAACCATATTCTGTATTCATATCAATTGTGGAGCTTTAAAATTTAAAGAAAAAAATTAGAGATAAATCTATCTACCTACAAATTAGAGATAAATCTGTCTATCTACCTACCTATTACTATCCTCATCGATATAGTTTTCTATCTCTAGTCATATGTCCACCTATCATTTATTTATGAATCATTTACTTGTTTATGAGTGAGTCATTCTTACTTTCTTTGCTATCTTAATTAGAAGTCCATTTGCCTTTTGAAAAATATTAATGTGTTTAAACCATTTTCGTAAATTATTAAAGGTAAAGTAAAATATTTTAAAAACTATATAAAGCAATTGTTTGGGGCTTAATTTCTTTACTCATTTCCTTGTTTCTGAATATTTGGATTTTATATAATTATTTCAATTAATATCATAACTGAAAATTTATAAATCTTTTTGTTCCCACATATTTAGTGAATGTCTACATTAGACTCCTAGAAGTTGAAATAGTCAATAAAGATATATATTTCTAAGATGTTTGTAAGAAAATTTCATCCTAGCACTATGTAAAGTTGCAAATCTCTAGTCATTCCCGTTCATGTTGTCTGTTTTCATTTTTCTTTCATTCTCAATTTAACATTTTTAAATCTCAACATTTTCATATGTCCTTCATTATTAGTAATATTAAAATTTTCACTTATTTTTTACTAACATTTTATCTTTAATTCTTTGAGAATTGACTGTTCACATCTTTGACCAACTTTATCTTTTTGGTGTTAGAATTCTTTATATAATACTGTTTCACCATAGTTTTCAATTGCTTTCCCAAGCATTGCCTCCTTTTCATATTCTCAATGATAATATTTGGATGTTCAGAAGATAAGTCTTACTACATGCACACACACAGACACACACACAGACACACACAGACACACACACACACAGACTTGTTTTGCTGTATAATTTTGGAACCATTTTCCCAAATGATGTCCATTTCACACTCTTTCTGATATTCAGTTACCTAAAAGATGACACTATTATATTCTCAAATTTATTCATCCTTTCCTTTATTATTAGCTGTGTAATTGGGAAAAATTACTTATATCAATACTACCTATGCTTTAATTTATCATAAATAAGAGATCCTAATTTTCCTACCATATGGGGTGTGTTAAATGAGTTGATACATATAAAGTACTTAGCACAGTGCCTGGAACAAAGTAAGTGCTATGTGTATTTGCTACCATCATCTTTTATATATTCTCCATTATTTTTATGCTCAGAAATATTTATTGGTTCAGATAACTACTAAATAATAAGATAATTTTTGCATTCATGTGTCACTCTAAAACTTTGACAATTTCTATGACTTTCTAGACTAATTATCCTTTGAAAATAAAGCAAGAAAATAGAACTGCTGTCATAATGTCAACTATGATAATAGCAATGGCAGCTCTTCAGTGTAAATTTTCTATAATCAATGTGTCCAATGTTTGTTAAACAGAGAAAGTAACACTAATCAACATAATTTATTTTCTGGCAGAACTGTGGACTATTTAAAAATGACTCATAATAAAATACTTTCATTCATTATTTAAAAGAAGAATTTTACATTCAACTGGTTTTGCACAGTGATATTATTTTGAGAGTAGCTCTTTCAAGATAATGCATTTACTCAAAAATATGGAAAGACTGCATTTATATAAATATTTGTCTATTTTAAAGAGTAAATACTGAAAGTAAAATGCAGGAATAAATTGAAAGAGATCTAAGATAAAAATTGATAATTTCAAGATATAGAGAATAATGAGAATTATAAGTATCTAATACACATATCCATTTCTTAGAATCAAAGAAAATCAAGAGACCATATGTGAGAGTGGATATAAGGAAAAAATTTCTTTGGTTGTTAGTGTAAAATATATAAAATTATGTATTTAAAAATTCTGTTTGTTAATGAACATTTAAAAACTAATTTATTACTTTTGTCCATAAATTAAAACTATATGTCTTGCTTTTCCTGCCTTCTGTTTCAGTCCTACATTTTCAACTAATTTATGGTAATGATGACAGAGATTGCTTGATTTCACCCTGTATCTATTTTGACCTCTATATAATGTTAGTATTCGATTGAGAACATGACGACCAAATCCTTTTGCAGCTAGACTTGGTCATGTGACAAGATGGTGGACAGTAGGATGAAAGAGAAATGGCATGTATCCCTTTCCATACACTTTCTTAAGAACTAGTTGGCATTCACAGTTTTCTCTCTATTGCTTTGTTCTTCTCTCTTCTAGGGCCTGAAACTTGCATGTTACCATCTTGGATCTTGGTGACTTTGGCCAAATGCCAAGAATAGTTGTGAAGTAAGCTGGAAGAAGCTTGGACCCTTGAGAACTTCGAGAAATGGCACTAATACTAGCCTTGGATTACCTATATAAAGACATATACATGGGCCACAAATTAATCTCTTTTCTTTAAAGCAATAATATTTTGACTTACTGATATTCACAACTAATTTTAAATTAGCTAATTCATAAAACTTCTTTATAATTTGATTAAAATCTATATAGCAGTGACAATCCAAGTCAAATATTTAGTTTGTTTTCCTGTATATTTCAAACTTTATTATATATGATTTGGGACCACAGGCTTAGGTGTGACCAGTGACCCCTGGGTTGAAGTAATATATGTGTGCCTCATCCCTTCCCCTTTCCTCTGGCACACAGTCTTTAGGGGACAAATGTTCCAGACAATCCAGTAATAAATCAAGGAGGGTCACACAAATTGCATCAGATATTAAGAGACTGAGAAATAAGTTTCTATTGATTTAAGCCATTGTTAATGAGAGGAATGACTATTCTACTGATTGATTTAAACATATTTGCTTCATTTGCTGACTTTATTCAGGTCTATATCTAAGAAATTATTGAAGGCCAGAGGAAATTCAAACCTTGAATATCTTCAACAAAGTGCTCTAATGTTACAGAAAAAGTCAACATGGGTTGCAACTGTATGGGACAACAGGAAACAGTAACAAACTATTACTCCACTACATAACCATGACTGCCAAAGTTCTAACCCTATGCAGTGGCGATGTCAATGTTCCCTGCTCCACATCTTCAGATCAGCTAGTTTTCCTGTTAGTGTTTCTTTCTTTGAAAACTGTACTCCTGGTATTAAATGCTAATAGTAAGGAATATTTGAATACAGGGAGCCAAAAGATAATACTCAGCATATATTAAAGTTGCTCATATTACACCAAAAAATGTTAGGAGTTAGGTGTCTGAATCTGGGTCATGACTCTTTTTTTTTTTTTTTCCTTTGGTCTTCTCAGCTCAGTCATCTTCCATTCATAAGCTCTGCTCTGTGTGTGTACAGACACTGACACTAAATACCTTATTGCTTAGCTTGAGAGAGAGAGAAAAGATAACAAATCCCAGCATTATTAAGCATAAATACAAAGATTCATTCCTTGCACAATCTGTGACTCTGTCAATCTGGTAAAGATATGCCACAATCTTGTTGGTTTAGCGATACATTTCTTGTCCAACCCAATCAATTCTGCAAAGACGATGGGGATTATCCTGATTGGTTTACACTAGTGTTTCTCTATATGCTTTTAGCATTTGAAGTGGTGCATTTCAGAACATTTAGCATCTCTGCTTTCTGGGTTTTGAATATCACTAGCAACTTTAAGTCATTGTGAAAGCCAAAGGTAAGTACATTTTCTAAACATCTTCAGGGGCTACGTTATTTTCAAGGCCTAGTGCAAGATGAAAATACACACTCCATGTTAAAATATCATTAAGAATTTCAAGATGGTAACAACAGAGCATTAAGCCAAGCATGACCTCTTCTAAGCAAGGGGCCCCAAATCTGACACCCATAAAGTGGTAGATGGTGGTGAAGTATTGCCTCATACTGACAATCAATGTTTTCGAAAAGCCAAGGCCTAGCTTCAAATCAATGGTATGGCTCAATACAATCTGATCTCAAAACTTCCATAACACGGGTGGGCTAAAATTGATGTTGGGATGACAAACAAAATATTCAGTGAACATCCTCATCGCTTCTTACTTTGGTTTGAATATAAGTACTTAATAAATATATTTGATTAAGAAACTCAATGAAAAGTTTAAGGAACTAGTTGATCATTTCAGATATTTAACATGGGATGTTTCTTGAGGCAAGTCACTATAGGAGGTGAATTCATGAGGTACACTTCTCTGACTCTATGAGGTAATTCAGAGTAAAAGAGAAAGGGAGGGAAGAAAAGGAAGAATAAAAATAAGGGGAGAAAAGGAAAAAACTGCATTATTTCATGAGTGGCAAATTGCAATAATGGCAATAATTTTAGATGTTTTAATTTGAAATAAAAGCAGTTAAAAAGCATATCTATATCCTACTATGTCATAAGAATTGACAATTTTTCTAATGAACTGGATAAATACTTCCATGCTGAATAAAGTATAAAGGAATATTTATCTCCATTAATTGCCAGCTCTAATTGTTTCATCTTTTTGGCTATTTTACTCCTTGCATTTACATTTTATTTTCATGATAGAAAAATTGCGACCTGACTTCTAAAGTGACCATTAACTGCAGAGATACCAAAATATAATTATTGCAATGTTTAAATAAGACCTTAACTTGGTACTTCCCAATGGAACTATTAAGCACATTGAATACTCTCATGAACAGTATTCCTTGAATATTGCTTGAATAAAACAAATAATCCCTGCAAAAAGTTGAATACTCTAATATATTAATTTCAAGCTGAAGTTAGTAAGCTGAGTATTTTGAAACAGAAGCAGAAAAGAATGGAAGAAAATCACAAGAAAAGAAGGAATAAAAATCTATTTAATGTAGACTTTTCAGGGACCAGGAAGAATATGAAGTAATTCAAGATAGTTTATTTCTTTTTGGATAGAATCAATTAATTCAGCAATAACTTATTAATTGCCTAGAATCAAATTTGGTTTTGGTGATGATACAGTTAATGACTATGAATTAAACAGTAGCTCTGATTCCATAATTGAAGCCTTATGGCAATCAGAAAATGAAAATACCATATTCTAGGAAAGGATGTAAAATTATAAAAGGTAAATATTGTTATTGGACTATTATAGTAAGCTGTAAAATAACTATTTTATTTGTGAAAACCACTACATCAGAGTATACACTTCCTATGTGAGTCTTTTATGTATAAGTCCTAGCAGTATATAAATTACTAAAAACTGCCCTTTGTTTTCCATTAATTTTGTTTTTATAAAATATTCCCTATAGTAAGAAAAACAATTATTGGGGATTTCAAAATATTTGTGGTTCAATTCGTTTCACACAAAAAATTATTTGTTTAATTAACCCTATCTATTGTAAGTACTGTAGGAGTATTCCTCTCTCTTCAAGCTCAGGTTTCTTTTCAGTTGAATATTGTTTTAATTCATTTATTCAAATAATTTATTCATTAAATCATTCAAGAAAATTTGAGAATATTCTATGTATGAAGCCCTGTTTAGATCTTGCAGTTACAATGATGAGAATGTAAAAGGAACATGGTCACTGCTCACATGGATCTCACAGTATGTGGAATATTCTGTTCATGTTTCAGAGACAATGTAAATAAAATTATTGTGTGAACAGTATTCAAGGAATCTGGCTTTTAAATCCTTTCCTATGAATATTCAAGAGAAACTTAAAGCTTAATGTTTAATATTTTCTCAAGCCATTCCCCTACATATTTACATTTATTATAAGCTAAAAAAATGCATTAGTGAGAATATGTCCCAAATTCTAAGCTTTCTGTAAGGCTAGGCTTCGACTGTTACTGTAAAGACAAGTGGTATCAACCAATGCACTAGACTAAAAACTGCTCTTTCATAACATTTAAAATATCTTTATTATCTATGAACATGGCTTATTCAGAGATGGTACTCAAAACTTACTATCTTAGTAGATACCTATATGGGTAAATCTGAGCAAAGTTGTGACAGAATTGATATTCATCCTCAGTCCTGAAAACTGAGATGGAGTCAGAAAGGAGAAGAAATGAAGAGAGAGAAAATCACCTATGAAAATATTCTGATAAATAAAAGAGCTTAATCTGCTACATCAATGTCCTCTAAGATAGGGTGCTCAAGATGATTCACTTGGCTGTAGCAATAAAATGTTGGAGATTTTATTTTTTTATCTTTATCTTTTATCTGAGAAATAAGAAAAGCAATAACTTTATCAAAATTAACTCATTAATAAATAGTAACAGATGGTTCCATGGTAGCTCTGACATTTGAAATGACATGAAAGTAGAGTGAAAGATCTACAAACTGGACATTGCAGTGGAACCTTTACCTGTTTCTTCACTTTCCATAAAACTGCTTAAATTGACTATAGGGTCTATTACCTAGAATACTTACATTTACTCTCATATGATAGATAAGTAGATTAAACAGAGTCCTGTTTAGAAACTGAGGTCTGAATGTAATGATGATGCTGGCACAAGGGGAAATAACAAACACACACACAAAAACCCAACAGAGCTGACAGTGCTACTCCTTCATGTGCTCTTCTCAGAAATATTATGGGATTAAAAATAATGACAATCTAAACTGAAATCTCAAAAGCGTGAGATAAAGCATTCAACATTATCAAAAAGATTACTTGTAATACAGATTTTGTATAATCTACTAGTGTTAGCAATGACGTGCTGCAAGTAAATACTGAATCTTGATATTTTAGCTAAGGATGATATGAAGTCAACACTGTCAGCATGATATTTAAAACATTCCATTTAATCATTTTACAAATGTATATAAGTTATAAAGTATAATAATAAAATAAACATCTAAAAAAATAACTCCATGAACTGGAATACCACAAATATCATTAATCTACATACTTTCTTCATTACTTCTCTGTTAAATTTCCCCAAACTCATGAGCTTACCACTAATCTGAATGTTGTGATTAACCCATACTTTACTTTTTATATTTTTAATTTCATCACATGTGTATATATCTTCAAACAATATTTTGTTTATATTTTCTTGTTTTCTGAGCTCTGTGTAATCTACGAAGTCACAAAAATACCTTCTTCTCTTGACATTATGTTCTTCAAAAATATTACTGTTGATTAATATAACTAGAATCCATTTTTTCTCAGTGCTATACACACTTTCATTTTATTAAAATAACACAATTTAGTCATTCATTTTCCCCTAAATGGGCACTTTAAGTCTCTCTTTTTTTCTTAGTGATTTGTAATCTTCGTGAATTCAGAAAGCTAATCTATGTCTTGAAAATATCTTTTTCTAATTTTAATTTGCCTTTTATCACATTTTAGGTGATCTTTGATGGGCAGAAATTATTGATTTCATCTGAATTTAAATTTATCTTATTTTATAGATAATATGTTTTATTTCTTATTTAAATAATTGTCCCTACCTACAGTTAAAATGTTCATTTTTCCTTATAGTCTATTAAGAGCTTTAAAATCTTGACCTTTAATTTTAATTATTTAATCCATCTAAGAATTTTTGGCTAGTTTCCAGGCAAGATCCTCTATATGGTAAACTAATTAGCCCAGCATTATTTACTGACTATGTACTGAACTCTTTACTGAGTGAACTGTAATACATTTGTCATAAATAAAGTTTTGGTAAATGTTAATTCCTCTTGGTTTGTTCTCTGTTCTATTAAATTGGTAAATCTGTCTTCTCTGTGAGAATCCACAAATGTCTTTAATTCTACAATATTTTAGTGAGTCTTGATATGTGGTAGGGCAATTTCTCCAAAGCTTTCTCCCTCAGATGCATTTTAGCTTATCTTGAGTTATTTAAAATTCACATTCTAGTACCTAGAAAAAATTGTAGGTATACTGATAAAAACTGCACTAAAACTATTGATTGAGAGGAATTTACAACTTTATAATTTTGAGTTTCTAGCAATAAAATTACCTTCTTTATGTATTTATCACTTAAACAGGGGTTTTGCACATTTTGCCAGATTACTGATAACTTCATCGTATTTTCTTCTATAATAAATGCTATTATTTAAAATATATATTCAAAATATATAAAATGTATAGTAGTATAATCAATTGATTCAAGATAATTTATATGGTAAGTGTATGTTTAATTATATAAGAAGCTTCCCAACTGTGTTCCAAAGTGACTGTACAATTTTATATTTCAAACAGCAATGTATGAGAGATGAAGTTGTTGATATCCTCATAATCATTTAACACTCTCGGTCTTTTTAACATGAGAAATTCCAATAGGTGTGTATAGTGATATTTTATTGTTTTACTTCGTTTTTCTCTAATGATTAATGATGATCACTTGCACATGTGCTCATTTTTCATATGTATTCTTTTCTTTGTTGAAGACTATATTTAAATCATTTGCCTTTTTTTTTTTTTTGGGAAACTGAGTTGCTCACTTACATTGGTTTGTAAGTTTTCTTTATATATACTGGCTACCAGTTTTTGTTTTTGTTTTTAACAACTTTATTCTTTTTTTTTTTTATAAATTTATTTTATTTATTATTTTTGGCTGCGTTGGGTCTTCGTTGCTGCACACGGGCTTTCTCTAGTTGCGGCATGTGGGGGCTATTCTTCGTTGCGGTGCACGGGCTTCTCATTGCAGTGGCTTCTCTTGTTGCGGAGCACCGGCTCTAGGCAAGCGGGCTTCAGTAGTTGTGGCATGTGGGCTCAGTAGTTGTGGCTTGCGGGCTCTAGAGCGAAGACTCAGTAGTTGTGGCACCTGGGCTTAATTGCTCTGCGGCATTTGGATCTTCCCGGACCAGGGCTCAGACCCATGTCCCCTGCATTGGCAGGTGGATTCTTAACCACTGCGCCACCAGGGAAGCCCCAGTTTTGGTTATTTTTTTTCTTTTTAATCATTTATTTTTAAGTTAAACATAATCACCTTAGTCCTAGTATTTACTGAAGAGAAAGGAAAACTTACGTTCACATAAAAATATGTAAACTAATAATGATAGTGTCTTAGTATATAATTTATAAAACTGTAAATAATCCAAATTTTCTTCACCTGGTGAATGGATAAACAGTGATACATTCATACAGTGAAATTCTAATTAGCACTAAAAAAGTAATAAACTGACAATACATGCTACAGCATGAATGAATCTCAAAGCATTATGCTAAGTGAAAGAACCCAGACTCACAAAGCTACATACTATATAGTTCTATTTATAAGAACTTCTGAAACAGGCAAAATTATAAGGATTAAAAATAGATTAGTGTTTTCCAGAGATTGGCAATGGGGAGGGGTTGACTACAAAGAGGCATGAGTTTATTTTTGTGGGTGATGGAACTTCTATATATCTTGATTTGTGTTGGTTATTAGAATGTATATGCTTATCAAAACCCAGAGTGCACACTAAAAGGGTTAGTTTTGTTGCAGGTAGATTATCATTTGATAAACCTGAGAAAGAACAAAACAAAATAAGGTGACTATATATCCTTTGGTCTCTCTGGACTTTCTATTCTATTTCATTGATTTATTTGTTTGCTGTCGTACCAATACCAAACCATGTAAATAATTGTATCTTTCTAATACGCCTGGATACATGGTAGTTTAAATATTTCATAATTGTTCTTCTTTTCCAGAAGCCCTAGATATCTTATTTTTCCATTTGTTCTCTTCTGTTTAAGGGCTCCAACTATGTACAAGACAGATTTCCTATGCTTGTGTCATCTCCAACATACTTTAAAAAAACTCTTATTTTTACCTTATTTTCTTCATTTTTCTCATTCCTGTCATCTGTTTCTTATTGTGCTTTCTCTTGTGTATGTTCTTCCTATGTGTTTCTAATCTAGTCTTCATTTTAAAAATATCTTTACAACTACTATATACAAAATAGATAACAAACAAGGACCTACTATATAGCACAAAGAACTATACTGAATATTTTGTAATAAGGGAAAAGAATCTGAAAATATATATACATATCCATATACATATATCTGAATCACTATGCTGTACACTTGAAACTAACACAATATTGTAAATCAACTATACTTCAATAAAAAAATTTTTAAAAAATTAAAATAACATGAAATCAAAAGCCTTTGTCTCTTTCTTCTATCTTCATTCTAAGGTCTGCTATTTCCTATGTGTGGCATTGTCACCTATTGTTTGACTATCTCCTTGAGTTCCTGTGTCTGATATGTGGGCTTTCTTCATAGCTCTGGTTGCTTCATAAGTTTGTTGGTTTTAATTTCATGGTGGAATTTTTGGTTACAATTTCCATAAGCTTGTGGCATTTGCTTGGTACTTTCTCTGTTTATGCTTTTTCAAAAGAATCACTCACATATATTGTCTTCTTGTGAAAGGTTTGACTTTCTAGTATTTTAGCTCAAGAACGCACTCCATTATGATTACCCTGACAGATTATTTTGATATATTGTACCTATATCTGGTCACAACTTTTACGCCTATGAAAACCTTACCTTATTCTGAATGGCTTCTCTCATGAGGCCTACACTACATCTTTCCTTTACCAGCTTCTTCCACAAAGAGAACTAACTCCTCTGGCCTTTAAAGTGATGACTTTGAAGTGATGACTCTGAACACTCTGTGGTACCTTATGTCTCTTCTTTCTCAATCTCCCCAAGTGCTTAGCTCTTAGTTTAACTGTAGATCTACTCAAAGTATTTCTTGCTGCAGGTGGAGACTTCTTCTGGAAAGTTATTTTTTGCTGTGTTTTTTAGTGACCTGCTCCTAACAGGTTCTATCTCAAATCACCATTCCTTTATGTTCTTCCCACCAAAACTGTATCAAGTGGCTTCATATATAGCTCTGCTGCTTTAAGCTACTGCTGTTTTTAAACAGCAGCTAATAGTGGTTTGCTGGGAGTTATTTATTCATTTTTTTAAATTTTATATTTAATTTTTTTAGGTAATTGAAAATTAACAGTTTTCCCCCATTATTTTATTTTATCTGAGTGGGTTCTAGGAAAGGTGGCAAGATTCTAAACTAAGTAGCTACCATTTTCCTATTGGAGTTCCAAGGTAAATAAATTGGAAGAAAGCATTCCACTCTCTTTATATTCATTCATGTTTATAAATTATGAATACGTACACATAGTATATATACATACGATAAAAGTTACTAAACATGGTTTTTTAAATTTGTCTTTGCTTTTAAAAGTCAATAGAATTATAAACATTGTGCAACAAATTATATAATGTTTTCTATGTTAAGAAGAACCCTATCCATATTTGTAATGAAAATTACTGATTAATGCAAAATAATATAAAGGAATTATATGGAGTTATACCTTTTCTGCTAATGTATGAAAAGGAAACAGGCAGTTTGTATATAACCAAACAACTTGTTTATTCCAATAAAAACAGATCAGTTCTTGCTATTTCTTATACTATTCATCTTTCTTCACTGTCTTTTTTCTCCCCTACAACATGTATAGTAGTTTGAGTTTTTCCTGATTTCTCTTAACATCTTTCTGTAGAACATTCTCCCATTTTTTCCTCTATTTTTTGTGCATTGTACTATATTTTTGTCTTTTTCCCTATCAGTCATGTTATAGAATCCTGTTTATTTTCCCTCAGGAAAGTATATGAGCAAGGACTTGCTTCCAGAGAATGGTGTCACAATCCCAATACTACTAGAAAATCATATAGAATACATTGTTCAACTGCTAGTACTGAAAAGGGTTTGTATTTTTTTTTTAACATAACTAGATTCAGCTAAGCAAAAGCTCAAAGCATCTTTCTATTGAAGCTATGTAGATAGATGTGTAGTATTTTGAAATGCAAAGAAGGGTAGCAACAAAATAAATGGAAGGGATTGTCAACATTAATATGGGTAGCAGAGAAATACAAGAGTTGAGAGGGTGAGAAATGAGATGGGACTAGATAGAGCAAACTATCCCTATCCCGAATATTTTTATCTACTTAATGCAAGTAGCTTTGTGTTCTCTTATTTAGTTCTGGAAATAGGTCAAGTTTCTGGAGGTTCAGGATACCAGAAATCTTAAGGAAACTATATTTACATTGATATGAGTTGAAATTGAATCCAAAAAGTGAGTATATATTATTCTTCAAAAATGTGGGGTATAACGGGAAAGGAATTTGGGAGTTCAGGTTTGATATTAGAAATTATTTTACCTTAGATGATGTATGAGACAGGGAGATATGAAGGAAAAAGTTAATCATAAACTTTTCATATTACAATTTGGAATATGACTTTGATAAGTATATTATGAACTAGTTTTATAAACCAATGGCAATAGAGTCCATTTCACTAAAATACACACTGCTTTTCCTTTGTACCCTTCTGCATCTCATGTTTGTTCCATAGAGGACTTTATCACATGTGTTCCAGATTCTGCACTTCCTACATTTTAGCTTCTCACGTTTTAATTAACTCCAGAGAAATAATCTTTTTATTTATAAACTAGTACTTGGGAGTTACATGGTTACTTCTCCAGAGGTTACGAAAACCTAAAGCTGATGAAAATTTATGCAATTCTTGTCAGAAAAATGAAACAATCTTCTTATAAAAGTTATAGAAAAAAGCAAATTAATTCTAGATTAATTTAAGGTTTTATTTAATTCCATTTTATCTTTAGAAAGTATTTGAGAAAAATGATTTATTCTATTAATTGGTAACTGGTATTAATCAATGAAATTAAATCTTTAACGATCCACACATTTTGTCAAGAAAATCAAGCTCTTTCTAATTATGTGTATATAAATTAACAAAAGTTCATTTAAAAAGTTAGGAAAGTGCAAGACCATTCATTAACTCATATATTAATTCATTTACTCATTTAACAAATAAATGTACATATCTACTATATGGCAGGTACTACTTTAGTCACTGGAAAGAGGCAAGGTTTTGAAGAGCATAAAATTAAAATTTCACTATTGTTAATATTGCAAAACAGATATATAATTTGCACATTAATTTAATGTACTTAATGTACAATATATGTCCACCAGAAGTGGAATTGCTAGAAATATGATAATTCTATTTTTAATTATTTGAGAAACCACAATTACTGTTTTCTGTTTTCTACCAAGGAAGAATAAAAATATTTGGTTACACAAAGACCTATACAAGAATGCCTATTGCGGCTTTATTTATAAAAATGAACAATGGATTAATTCAAATGTTCATCAACTGGTGAACAAATAAATATAATGTGATACATCTATATAATAGGATTTTATTCAGCAATAAAATCAAGTGAACTGTAGATATGTGCAAGAATATTCATGAATCTCAAAAATATAATATGCTGAAAGAATGAACAAGGAAGTCTAAATGCTGTTTGATGCCATTTAAATGACAGTCATTAAAAGTCAAAATTATATAGGAACTTCTGAGAAGTGGCCAGAAACTTGATGTAAGATTAATAGGATCAAAGGGTAAATTTTGAAATAATCAAAATATTCTGTATTTTGACAATGGTGGTGGTGGTTATGTAATTGTGCACCTTATCAAAAATCAGTGAATGGTATAGATACAAAGAGTATGCAATTTATACTTCCATAAACCTGACTTTAAAAATATGGACCACATAACACACAAATGAGTGAAATATGTTATGCCAGCCAGTTGTAAATATTCCACAGAAAAATGCAATACACAGAGATTTTGTGGCTGTGTTTGTGTTTTTGTTTGTCATGGGAGGTATGTTTGCAATTTAAAATACTCTGAGCCAGAAATTCATCTGAGAATATAATTTGTAAGTACTGTAGACAGCTAAATAAATATCTTACTACAGAGAGTGTATATTATTGCTATTATTGCTATTAGAAGGGAAAATTTTGCTTTTGCTTTTTATAATGGCTTCCAGACATAATGAGGAAGTGCTATCTAATGTTCTTAAACACAAGGGTGCCCTAGGGAGAACTACAAGTGTTAGACAAGCTTCGTTCAAGCACGAGTTTTAGTGCTTTTGGCAACGAGTTTGATGTTAATGAACCAATAATATGCACATCCAGAAAAAGAAAGAGAAAATTCACCAATATGCACATAAATCCACTTTGTAAAGTGCTAAAGCAACATCTATAGTGCATGATGAAGCTCTGGAAAAGATAGAAAAGCTATTAAATTTGTGAATTCAAGAAATGGCAACTATAAAAAAGTATACTGAACAGTACTGTCGTGGGATTGAAGGCCAAAAAATACACACTCACATTACCAAAGGTCAAAAAAATGCTAAACCCTTCTTGGTCAATGCTGGCTGATTCTTATGTTTCAAAAGGCAACACTGTGCACAAAATAAACCTGTAGGCTGGGCAGGTTCTGTAGATCGGGAGACTACAAAATGATTTTTTTTTAATGCCTGCTAAATGTTATGTAGGAGAAGGGTTATATGGAAGAACAGATTTTTAATGCTGATGAATCTAGCTTATTTTATTAGGACCTTGTTAGGTGAATCTGTGTAACACATGTGGAATTTTGGTTGAGGAAAATGTAGTGACCAGAGGCTTACAAGAATCTAGCCCAGTATTTTTCCTAAGTACAGTAGTTCAGTATTTGCTAATTCAGTGTTCGTGGTGACATTACAGAACGTAGCTACCATGAACAGTGAGAGTCAACTATATACTGAGGTGCTACTACCAGACCTACTGAGAAAAGAAAGCAGTAATTCTTCTTCCATCACTGTGATCGAAGGATGGTAGACTTGTACTTTCTCACAAACTGGTATAACAAAGACTACCTTGATACTGCTTTAAAGAAAATTACTGCTAAATTAAAAGATTCATTTATATGTTGGAGGTTCTGATTTAATGTACGTATATTAAGCTCATATATTTGTGTCATTAGTTACATAAGGCAGTGTTAGCCACGAATGGCTAAATAACTGCCATGAAAATGTTCCAGACATTCTTTACCTGTCTTGGACAACTATCTAATGTAATATGAAGGTCTGATGTCAAAGGTAAATACAAAGGGATTCAACCACTTCATTAAGTTTAAACTCACACACCACACAATGCTCTGCTGGAAAGAAACTGGGAACATATTTTGCTGAAGATGTTTTTGTAAGAATCACGATATTTTCTATCTTTACATTTCTCAGTGTGTCAGTTATCATCTTTAACAAACAGCAGTCACATAAACCACATTCAGGGAAGAAACTATAATTGGCTATTTTATTTTAAACAGAAGTTTGTAATTGTTGGTATTATTCTTCTGAGGAGTAACTGTGTTTGTGCCCGGTCAAGCACCTAAAGCCTCTGTATAGAATGCCATAGTTATTTATATATCAAGTATCACAACGTCTGTGTGTCAGAGAAGGCCAGCAATGTAGTTCTACAAATGCTAATAATAACAGCAAACACTTACATAGACTCAACAGCACTTACCAAGTCCCCGGAGCTGTTCTAAGTGCTTTTACATGTACTAACTCATTTAATCAACAAAGTAATCCTATGAAATAGGAAAGATCTTTCTCATTTCCAATTTGCAGATTAAAGGAACTAAGACAAAGAGAATTTAACTTATTACAGGTCATCCAGCCAGAAAGCAGCAGAACTAAGCTTTAAACTCAAGGAGTTTGTAGAATCTGTGCCCTAAAACTACTGAACTAGATAATCCTTTATTCTGGAGAAAGCACTTTTATGTATATTGTTTCACTGACTTCACAGTAACCCTGTAAAATAAGCCACTTCAGAAATTCTCTGGAATTCTTCCCTTTGGACTCCAACCTGATTTGTTCTCCCTGAATCTTAGCCTTAGCTTTGCTCATGGTTCACAGCATTCAATTTTCCTGCCTTGAAGCTGGAAACTGAACTTCCTGGTTGATTCATTTTTCTGGACTGTATAGCACCTGGCCATCCCAGGAACAATGGCCTCTGCTGGCATCTGTGTGGCTGATAGCCTGAGGCTTTAATCAAGGATCTTTTGGTTTCAAGTTTAAAACTACACAAATGAATGTAAGCAGGAAAAATAGGAAAGGTATAATTTATCAAAAGGAGGCAAGGATAGTCTATGGAACCCTAAGTGAGGAAATACAGTCAGAAAAAATTAAGATCTGAAACCAGAAACTTGTGAAAAAAAAAAGTAAGTCCCCAAATTCCTCAGTCCCTCTACACCTCTATGACATGTCCCACCCTCCACCTCCTGTTTTGTTTATATGCCTCCTTTATTCCTTTATTTCTTCAAAAAGTTCCTCTCTTTTTTTCTGGGTTTGTGGCAGAAGATGGCCATCCTACACCTCCCGAGTTCACATCTCTCTCGTTTGTGACCCGTAGAATCTGACTAACATCTTTGAATCCCAATTATAAATCCTGACTTGGGAGAATATGATCAACCTTTTTGAGGCACATGTACCCACTCTTGGTTCTATAAGTCATAGAGAGGGCAGTGTCTAGTTTTGTATTTCTATGTGGATTAATACACTTTTCCTCACATGGCTCCTTTAATGTTTTAAGTGCCACTAAAATCTATAATTAAATGTTCAATCTGAATCTAATGTAAAATAAAAAATATTGTATTGTGTACCTTTCCATTATGCTATAGAGAGATAGCCTGCTTTGGGTTGTCATTTTGGGTCTTCATCATTAAGCATGATTACCCAAGTCCACAAGAAATGCAACATTCAAAGCCTTTCTCTTTTGTGATTTGAGAAGGAACTACTATATTCAGAATGTAAGAATAAAACTTGGCACTTATGGAGTTAAGACATAAGTGGTGCTGACTTTTTACAAAAAAAATAGCCTGGAGGAGAATTTTAAAGTAAGGGAAGGAAACATGAGCTGTAAGCAATTCTGAACTTAAACAGTGAGCAAGAAAATTAGAGAGGTCCTAAGCAGAAGTCTGATTCATGAAAACTATGGAGAAAAATGTGGAGAGTCAGTATATTGTTATGTGAAAATACTGAAATCGAAGTCAAAATTAAATTGCTATCAATTTATTTCTGGATTTGTGTGATAAGAGCATATCTTGTCTATTTATCTCCTCTGTCTCTTTTAACTTCTATTTATCTTGCCCTGCAAATTGTTACAATACGAATCTTCATGAAATATCAAATTTATTAGTTTGCTTGAATTTCCTGTAGCCCCAAGCTGCCCTAATATGTCCTTATTGTGATTAACTTATGTATGAAGGAGAACAAAATTTAATACAATGATTCAGAATTTATAGATAATCAGAGTTATACAGTTACTGTTACAGCAAACTACAGGTCAAACATTGCAGTGGTTTTATTAAACATATATCTTTAGAACTGTTATAAAACTATTGTCTTATATTGGCTATCCTTTATGTAAGTATTTTCCCAAATAGAATTTCAAAAATATTCACTAACTTTTAAATCAATTTATTTTACTAAAATAGAGACTTTCCAAAAGGCAAAAAAAATATCCTAGGTTTTAGTTTTTAGTATTTGTAACAGTTTAATTGACAGATCTGTACATAAATACAGCTCAGATAATGCTTTAAGGGAACATTATGGATATCATATTAATAACAGTATAAATCTGAATAGGGGCCTTCTGGAATGTAGATTTATAATAGAACAATTTTTAATCCATCTCTTTAAAGAACAACATATACTTCTTAACAAATCAGAACACAAAAATCTTAAATGTTACTGTTTCACTTGTACATCAAGCTCCATAAATCAACTGTAATTAAAGGGTTTTTTCTGTTTGTTTTACTTAAGTTTGGGGAAATTGAGCTGAATTAAGCAAAATCCCAAAGATTAATCAATTTAGTGCCAAATATCCTCTCCACAGCTTTCCCCTGACATTGCCATCTGTTGTCACTAGAGAGTCCTGAAAAAATTTACCTAGAAGAAACAGTATCAGTCCAAGAGGACAGAGCCAAACAGGTGGTTAAGCTGTCTAGCTATCATGTAAAGATATCATGTCCAGGAAAAATCAGCGGAAAAGAGATATTATCCACTACAACTCCAGAATTCAGGAGAACTTAAATCAGCAACAGGTAGGGCCTAGGTTTGAGACAAGGACAGAAAAATGAGGATTATCAATGGGGTGCACAGTTTGAGATAAACATCAGCATACAGTAACCTTATGTTGAGCCCCATTTCTCCAATGTTTCTTGGATGCAGTTTCATGGGGAAAATGCACTTGATAGTCAATACCAGTATATGGTGTTTCTTCTGTGTAAGCAAAATAATAAGAGACTACAAACTAGATGACAGCTGTGGTCCAAAATATTATAGTTTAGGATACTTAAAGTAAAAATAAGAACATTATGGTCATAAAGGAAATATGCTCTTAAATGAATTGAAACACACAAATATATTTAGGGAACATTGTGGATTCATGGACTGGTGATAAGAGAAAATTACTGTAATGTATTACAACTATGGTTTTCAAACGTGTGTATTTGAAAAACAATTTTAACTGTCACTTAAAAGTGACATAGCTACTTCTTTCTTCAAATGCCTGAGGTTTATGTGTGTCAAGTACAGTACTAAAGTTGAACATACATTTTTTTACAACAAAATACATGTTCATAATTTTGTTTTGTATTTGAATTATGATGAATTTAAATGTTTAGCATGTTAAAATTTCTAACTTTGGTAAAACTGAATTAATATCCCTTTCCTTGCATTTTAAGATTTAAGATTAGGAACAGTTTCAGGTGCAATCTATCATACCTTATCACATCCAAGTTAATCCCATGCCATCAGATGAGACTAATAAAGAGTTAAATGAAACTTCACTTTAAATTATAACTTACTGTCTCCTTAGAATTTCATCTTAAAATATTCCTTTTTCTTAATCAGAACAAACTGAGAAAAGCTTTTCTTGGCAAAGTGATTTCTCTTTTGCTAAATGTTCCGGGTATATGAGACTTAGAACTTCATGATATGTTATATAATTTGAAAAGGATATTTAAAACAGTTTTTAAGTTGATGGTGACTTTTAGGACTATTTTTTTTTTTTTTTTCTATCTGCATTTCAATTGCCAATTTTGTGGGAGAAATACAAGCACAACACCAACCAATAGACTTTTGGGAGATCTCTTGCAGGGATATTTTGTTTACCAGAGCCATCTCCATGTTGGCAAGAGGAGCAGCTCCATTAGTGCTTAAGTTTTGCCCTTCTCTTGACAGTGGCAAGGTTTGAACTTTGTCAAGCTGTGGACAGTAACCTCATCAAAGGAAAAAAGAAAGAAAATGACTCAATTCACCTCTTGCAGTTATTTAAAAAGTGGTAAAGCGTACAATAGGAAGGAAATGAAAAAATTCTCAAATCAAATTTAATATTTTTTGGATTGCTCCAAACCTTTGAAATAGTTTTACTTCCTTTTAACAAAAGCTGGGTTCTTTATCATCTAGTCCTTTATATCACAGATTTTCATAGCGTACAGCTTCTCTGAAGAAATATGAAAGCCACTTTTACTCTGTGCCATGTTCTACCTTCTTTCTCTTCCCAAAGTCAAAAGTATATTACAGTTCACATTATTTTTTCCTATCATAAAACCTGAACCATAAGAAATCTAATAGAATTTGAAGTTTTATAATAGAGATAATATTTTTGAACTGTCTTTCATCTGAGTAGAAGTTTTAGCTATCTAATATTGTAATCCCATTGCCTTCCTAGCTCAGTGGCTGAATATGATACTATTCATGAACAGCTATTTCTTTTCTGTTAGTATATAGCATTATCATGACTGTATTTTCCTTAATTTATAACTAGAAGAATTTGGGGGCATTTTGCCTGTCCCATTTATTATTTTATAATTAGTTGATTATTTAGAATGTCTAATAATAGAAGGAAATACAAGCAAAATGATATTCACATAGATATCTAATTATCATTATTTGATAGATGTTGACATTTATGTCCGTATTGTGACTATAAATACTGATGTATATTGCGGTAATGTTGGTTCTGTCTGTTATATGTAAACATTTTATGTATAAGGCTGAAACTTCTTGTGAAAAATGGCAGGCAATGATCTTCATGAGTGATGGTTTGGTGATACTTTCATCAACATATGTCTCCTAATAAAATCAGTAGTTATGAATTACTTAATTAAAATGTGCAGAAAGATAATTCAGTTCTTTTTAATTCCATTTAGTTCACAGTTTGTCAAATATTCAACTGTTTCTGCCCTCCTTATTCTTTAAATATTTGAATCAAAAGAAATGAATGCATAGGCTGTGAGGCCTTGATTTTGAGACTATTCTCTTCCTTAATATGAGTAACCAACTGAAAAATTCTCAGAGTTCTTACATAACAAAGACAATAAAGCAGAATGAAACACACATTTTTCCCTCTTTCTCTCAAACTGCTGTCATGGTTATTAAAACTTATGTTCAAGTTGTTACATATGTATAACAGGTTTATTCATGATCATTAATGACTGGAAACTACCTAAAGTCCTCCAACTGGTGAAGAGACAAAATTTGTTTTTCTCACACAGGAAAATACTCCTCAGTAATAAAAGTAACAACTAGTGCTATGCACAGTACAGATTAATCTAAAATTTATTTCACTAAATGAAAGAAGCAGGTTCAAAAGGCTACATACTATACATTCATATGTATGTGGCCTCGTGGCAATGTCAAAGCTATAGGGATAGAAAACAGAATAGTGTTTTTAGGGGCTGCAATTGGATGGGGAGGTATTGATTACAAAGGGACATGGAGAATATCTGGGGATGATGCAGGAGTTCAATATCTTGTTTGTGGTGATAGTTATACAAATATGTGAACCTATCAAAACTCAACATTGTATACTAATAAGTGAGTCAGAAGTATGTAAATTATACCTCAGTAATGATAATAATTTGAACATTATCAAAGTCAATATGCTCACAGTGTACCCTCCTGGGGTCTTCCACTCAGGGATAAATACAAATAAATACATATAGAGGAAGAGGTTTTGATGTAACGGTAAAATGCCTAAAAGAAACAGATAATGGATATTGAGGGCTCTACTTGAATGCCAAACAATGTCCTTAATGCTTCATATGCATTATATCATTATATCATTTAAAACTTAAAACTATAGCCATTTTTCAGATACAGAATATCTTAAATAGGTTAAATTAACTTCACATATTCAACAGGTAGAATTTGGGAAGGCAAGGACTTATTCCAGCCTCGTTGCCAGTCTTGTTTTTGTTTCTTTTACTTAGTATATTTCCAGAAAATACTTGCATTTAGCTAATGATTGAATGAGAAAATGATCTTTTAATTTGAGGAGATTCCATTGAAATTATGTTCATAAAGGAATTGTTAGAACATGTCCTTAAATAAATTTAAAAAATTTTCTTAATGATAGGAAAAACAGTAGAAAGAACGAACAGGAATATGGATGAAAGCTGTTCTTAAATTTTTGTAGACAAACTTAAAATTTTACAATGGGATAAACATTTGGTTTTTAATGCGACTCACACAATGTATTTACGTGTTCATTAAATGAAAAGCGCTGTGCAAAGATTTTGCACTTACCAGTTGGATTAGGGTAATAATTATATGTCAAGTTGATATGCTCTTGAATAATGAGGCTGAAGAAGAGAATAGTAGATCAAATCAAATTGCAAGAATAACAGAACCACATATATTCAGATGAGACTAAAGCAGGGTCTATGATAAGTGAATCAAGATTTTAAATTTCCAAATTTCATTTTCAACATTTCAAAAGCTTTCTCAATTTTTCTGAAAGACCAGTTTTTTGTTATCAATTGTTTGTAAGCAAACGCTAAAAGTATAATTAAAAGCATACAATATTAGCCATGAAAAATCAAAATTAACATTGCAGGTCAATATTACTATATAAAACTTATGACACAGGGATGAAAGTTTTATGTATCTGCATCATCATTAATAATTAATGCTTGTTTTTATTTTGTATCAAACAGGTTCTAAAATAATACACATTGATACATATGCCTAAAGGCAAACGGAATACATCTGCTTTCATGACCAACATTTGAAAAAGTTTGTTTTCTTTTAAACTTTGTCAGGTTTATCTACCTCAACCTATTCTCAGCCTCTTGTACTAATGATAAATAATGAATATATGTTTATGAAATAAATAAAAGTTGTCACATAGTGAACTGACCTGAGCCAATATTGTCTTACACAACTTTACTTTTTTGTGTGTGTGCTAATATTACAGCCACGGAAAATTTTTGAGGATCTTTAGAATTAGCTATTTCCCTCTAAAAATTTTTAGTGAAAGTGAGTCTCAGACTATTCTGCCAATAATCATACATTTAATTAATTGAACATTTACTAGCAGGCAATCACTAAAGTACTTCCTGCAACCTCTTCATTAAACCTCAACCAAGTCCCAGCTTCCTGTCCTTTCAGGTATTTAGAGAACTACCTATGTAAATGTTTACTCAAAGCAGACACACCAAAATTCCAAAGGCAGAGTTCCACTACTCTCTTAACAAGAATCAGGCATCTAGAATTACCAGGTTCAAGGCTGGCACAGGGCCATTCAGAGGTTAGCGTAGGATATCATCTATAAGGGTAATAGGGATAGGTTTTATTGCTGTATCGTCTGTTCAGCCAAGGGCAGGGAGTATCTCTTAAATAATGTACCCAAACTGCATTTTTCACTGACTTTATCAATGAGAGCTCATTTCTAATATTCAACATGCTCATTAACAGTTCACTATTTTGCACCATTAAAACCCATTTCTCAAATTCACCATGCTAATTAAGAAAGCACTGATCATGCTAAAGAAAATAGAACCACTTCTAACCACATCCTACAGAATATGGACTCTCTGATGAAAATGTGTATTCTTTAGAATGCTAACTGCACTTGAGTTATAGTTTAACCTAAAAAACATGCAGTACCACAATCCATGGTGAAGTGCTTTTAAGGATCACAGCTGTCATAATATGACAGGTAAAAATGAATATTAACAGTGCTAATCATATTTTTTTCTGTTCTTATTTAAAATTTAATAACTTTCCTTCAGTTTTCTTTGTAGGAAATGGGCATTCTTACTGTCTATAAACTTAGACAATCCTTCTTGTCTTAAAACAAAAAATTAAACACCAACAAGCTACATTTACCAAAATGGCCAAAATGGTATTTTTAGACTATACATCACTTAGAAATTGCCTTGTTTCTTCAGACTATCACTTTTTCTAAACTTAAAAATAATGAAAGTAAACATATTTTCCATGAACTTACAGACTAAAAGATTTTCAAATATATGCATGATATATGTTTCAAACTATTTTGCATTTAATGAACTGTTAAATATTAATTTAAGGCACACCTAAGATAACCATTGGCATTTTAACTTTTGCAATTTAAGGAAAATATTTGAAATGGAAGAAGGTATTTTTCAGTCTTTTATAACAAACTGAGAAAAGAACAAAATATATGAATAGTTTCTTATAATAGAAAAGCTATGCCAGTGTTGCTCTACTGCAGGAATCACACTGCAGGAGGAAAGTAGAAAGAAATGTACACCTAATAAATAACATTTTCCTTTATAGGTTTGTATAATCAGATCAACTACCACAAGGGGAAAAATAACCTTGTAAAAGTATTCAGTTCTTGATAATAGAACGACAGTCAGAGATATAGCAAATTGCCCTAGTTACATGTGCTTTAGTGTTATTTCTTTGTAATTTCTAATTAGTTTCTAGTAAGCAGAAGCCTAAGTAAAAACATGTATGAGAAGTAAAAGATGTGACATGATATATCATCACTGGCATCTTCATTACAAAAACTATAATCTATCTAGAATGCAGTTTCACCACGTGTTAAAAATATGGACTATTGATCAATGTAACTCAATAATTTCTCATTCTTCATGTGTCTCCTCTCTTCCAAACATACAGAAATGGTTCATGAAGTTTATAAAAATAGAAAATTAAATGACAGAGATGGGTTCCAAATCAAGATATATATTTCCAGACATCAGAATATACCACAGTGATCACTGCTAAAGCCACTTCTGCTTTGCTTTCATTACAGAAGTAGGTAGAAGCATGGAGAAATTTAGTGAGGATAAGAAATAAGATCTACTCTCATTTTTTGAAAGCAAAGGATGGAGGGTAGGATAAAAGTGGTATGAGAAGGTTCTTCTCATTTTTGAAAGTGGACTAAAAAGCAAATAGACATTGCAAAGCATAGCCCCCACTCAGGCCTGGGGGTGGGATAGCAGGACAGGACCATGCCAAGCCTTATTAGGGCCTGAGGCAAAAGGAAAAAGGGTGCCCTGATATACACTTAGCAAAATGTTCTCTACATTTTGACCAAGAGGGAAAAGTGAATTAATGCTGGCTAATCAGAAAACATTATGATATACAAAGCCCCATGCTGCCCAATCCATTCTCTAGTCATTGTCAACTCTCATAAATCCAGAAGTACAGGATTATTGAAAAGATTGTTCCCAGTGCACAATAATTTGAGGTAATAAAACAAGCCCTCTGTCCTTATTTCAAATTTTTATAGTTTTCACTTTACAGTTGTTCATTATGAACTTTTTGCATTAATTTTGAGTTTTTAAATTTTGTATTCAGAAAAATACTGTATGCTTATAAACTGAAAGTATATGCCTAAAGACATGCATGATATGTCAAGTCCAACTAAAACAAGAAATTATTGTTCTAGGCAGAATAATGCTGCCCCTCCTCTCCACAATGCCTAATTCCTAAAGTTCAGAACTTGTGACTACTTTAAATTACGTGGCAAAGGGGAATTAAGATTGCCGATAAAATTAAGTTTGCTAAACAGCTGACCTTAAAATATGGACATTATCCTGGATTACCTAGGTGGCCCCAATGTAATCATAAGGCTCCTTAAAATGGAAGAGGGTGGCAGAAAAGGAGTCAGAGTCAGTGAAAGAGATGTGACAATGGAAACAGGGATGCTATTTTGCTGGCTTTAAAAATGTAGGAAGGAGGCCAAAAACCAAGGAATATGGGTAGCTTCTGGAAGCTGGAAAAAGCAAGGAAAGGAATTTTCCCCTACAGCCTCCAAAAGGGAATAAATTTTGCAGACAATTGATCTTAAGCTAGTGAGAAAGGCATGGGATTTCGACATCCAGAAACGTAAGATAATAAATTTGTGTTGTGTTAAGCCATCCAGTTTATGGTAACTTGTTACTGCAGCAAATAGAAAACTAACACACTATTTAGAACTGATTTAAAATCTGTTTGTTATGTATCAATATTATAGGATGCCACTAAAGCAGTACTTAAATAAAAGCAATTAAATACAGGTGCTTAGAAAAAAGAATAACAAAGTTTTAGATTAAATGAATTATATTTTTCAACTCAGGAAGCTAGAAATACTATGATTTGAAGAAAGCAGTTTTTCCTCAGAAATCGTGTAAAAGTAATAAGAAAATGAGAAATAGAAATGTAACTTTCATTTACAGAAAAATTCAGACATAGCTAAATGGCCCTGAAAAACATATTAAAAAGTGAGTAGAAATGTAGCCAAGTGCAATAAGCTTCAAATAGTAGTGATTGTTCTAGGAAACAGAAAGAATTATGGCAATCAATCTCAGAAGTAATCAGAAAAATAGGCTTTTTAAAGGTGATGGCCAAATCTGCAGTGAATCCCTTTTGTTTATCAGGGAAAGACAATGGAATATAGCATCATGAACTTCTCTGGAACCAGTTTGCTTCTTAGAAACAGGAGGCAAAGGAATCACGCAGGAAGGCCATGCATGCAGGCTGAAGCCTGTCTCCATGTCAGAGGGTTAGAGGAGTTGTTATCCTCTTTGACTGGTGAGAAGAAATGATAAACAAATTTACCTGCAAAATCCTGAGCCAAAAATAAATAAATAAATAACAAGTAACCTCGATACTAGTGATTCTAATCATTTTCCTACGTGGAACTCCTACAAATATATAACCTAAGGAATGTTCCCCTCCTTCGACAATGAGTGTTCAGACAGGCAGTACAAAGATATTACAAGGGAAGACAACTTTTAAGAAAATAGACAAAAAATAGTTACTAAAAATATTTTGTTACATGTTGATGAAAATGGAGAAGTAAAATCATATGCTTAATACAGTCACCATCCCCATGAATCACCAGCATAAAGCAGAAACATAAGAACTCAAGAAAAAATAGTAAAGTCATAGAGATTTTAAACGTATGAGTGAATGAGCTCAGAAAAAAGTGAATTTATTTCACTCAACAAATATTTTATTTACCACACAATTGCTGAGATCCTATGACAAGCACTGTTTGAGCAACTTAAGATACATCAGGAAACAAAACTGACAAATACCCTTATTGTGATGGAGTTGATAAGATAGAGGGAAGCTGGAAAGATAATAAATATATAAATGATGTACTATGTAAGGAGGCAAGAAGTAATATATAAAACAAGGTCAATATATCAGGATAAGGTTGGCTGGCAGTGTGATGAAGTAGGTGAGACTGGAGCATAGACACCAAGGAAGTGAGTGAATTTTCCAAGCAGATAATTGCAAGAGTGGCATTCTGGCAATGAAACAGAGGAAAAAAAAAATCCTAAGGTAGGTGCATCCCTGAACTCCTTGAGAAGCCAAAAGGGGCTGGTATGCCTGGAGCAGAGTGAACAAGCTGGAGATTGATGGGAAATGAGGTCAGAGAACTGTCCATGTTGCTTTCCTCACCATTACTCTTTAGTTTGAAAGGTATTATTTAAATCTATAAAGTCAAGAACATATGCACGTGTGTGTGTGTATATATGTACATATATATGGACATGCTTGCATATTTAAAAGAAAAAAGACACTAAAATGTGCCGTAACTAAGTGTTGTGGACCGCTAGTTGTTTCCTCAAATCAGTTATCATCTTATTCCTACCACAGGGCAACTGTGGTGTATAACTTGAATAGTGTTAATTTTAAGACTACAGATTATATGCAATGTTGGCCAAGGTATGTAGTCACACACAGTGACTCTGCCTAGCCACACATCTAACTAGATTCTACGTTTCTAAGTGTATTGGTTAACTCAGTTTGCCATAGCAAAATATCACAGGCTGGGTGATTTAAATAACAGAAATTTTTCTCACAATTCTGAAGACTGGGAAGTTAAGATCAAGGCAGATGAACCTAGTTGCAGGGCAGGAATAAAGAGGCAGACATAGAGAATGGACTTGAGGACATGGGGTGGGAGGGCAAAGCTGGGGCGAAGTGAGAGTAGCATCGATGTATATACACTACCAAATGTAAAATGGATGGCTGGTGGGAAGCAGCAGCATAGCACAGGGAGATCAGCTCGGTGCTTTGCGATGACCTAGAGGGGTGGGATAGGGAGGATGAGAGGGAAGCTCAAAAGGGAGGGGATATGGGGACATGTGTATGCATATGGCTGCTTTGCTTTGTTGTGCAACAGAAACTAACACGGTATTGTGAAGCAATTATACTCCAATAAAGATGTATAAAAAAAAAAAAAAATCAAGGCAGAGCTGAATCAGTTCCTGGTGAGGAATCTCCTCCTAGCTGGCAGATGGCCACATCCTCACTATGTCTTCACGTGAGCTCTTCTTTGTGCACATGGAAAAAGAGCAAGCTCTCTAGTGTCTCTTCTTATAAGAGCATTAATCCATGGGGCCAGGGCACCATCCTTATGACCGCATCTAACTCTAATTGCCTCACAAAAGTCCATCTCCAAATACCATCACATTGGGAGTTAGGGCTTCCCATATGAATCTGGGGGGGATACTAACATTCAGTCCATACCAGTAAGTCTCCCTTTAGTTAACTAGATATGACCCTATAAGTTTGAACCATCGGATTATAAGCAGTAGATAGTGTGTGCACTTTGGGGATGCTCTCCAGATTGAAGACAATCTACTTTTGCTGTACATTGGGTATTTGCCATTAACTCTAAGCTTGAATTTGGATAAGGCAGGGGGCCAATTTTAACCATGCCAACAAGTGCAATTCCTTAAGGGCTGTGATTTGCAAACTTTATTTTACGTTGAAATTGCCAGAAGAGTATTAAAACACAGACTGTTGGGCCATACGCTGAGAGCTTCTGACTCAGAAAGGCGTTTATTACTTTATGATGCTTAGGAGAACAGTTTATTAAAAAGATATAATTAATTAATATGTTTTCAGGTTAATAATAACATAAATATTAAAAAGCAAAAAATGCAGGAGTTGGAGTAGACAAATACTTTAATAGTAGAAGACTTCAATTTCCTCTCAGTCAATGACAGATGAACTAAAAAATTAAAGATATTTAAGTAAGAATATAGAGAAGCTAAATCACAAAATAAATAGGCAGACATCAATAACACAAATGAAAAAAGAATAAAACTTCCTTTTAGTGGCAAAGGAATATTCATGAAAATTGATCATATAGTAGGTTGTAAACTAAAATGAATAAAGAAAAGTTGTAGGTATAGATGATATTACCTTATCACAATATGACAAAATTAGAGAAAAACCAAAAATCAGAAAAGGCCCTCTCTCAAGGAAGTTACATTAAACAGATTAACTAAATTCCTTCCTATACATATTTTGGGTCAAAGTTAAAATATTTTAAAAAATACAAGAGCTAGAATAATATGAAAACCTGAATATCAGAATCTTGACCTCGTTAAATTAGTGTTTAAAAGACAATTTAAGGCCTTGTGTATTAATAGTAAGAAACCAAGTAATATAGTTACATTAAACATCAAATATAAGATACTAGAAAAGAACAACAGAATAAGTGTAAGGGAAACAAAAGGAAGGGATTTATGAAAGTAAGTGTAGATGTCAGTGGATTATATAACACACAGCTTATAATTGGTAGCTCAACCACCATAATCACCTTGCAAACCATGATTAACTAGTCACTTAATCCAAGAGCAAACATATATATGTTTCAAAATGAGGAAAGTTACTTACCAAAGAAGGCATCACTCCAGTACCCTAAAGGTCTCCTAGATAACCCTCTTATTAGCGTTTGGCACATTTTCATTCAGCCCCTTCCTTTTCCACACACATATCAACATTTGATCAGCTGAAACAAAAGGATAAAGTAGCAAGTTATAGACACACTATAGTCTCTATTCAGCGAAGAGCCTCTGCCCTCTAGACCGCACTCAAACCTGGCAGTCTTGCTGGTTGTTTAATAAAGTGTTCTGAACAGTATTCCCAGATGTGATATATGTTACCCTCAAATTCCTGAAATGTCAACTGCAACAGCCAATCTTGACAATTTTAGGTTCATTTGGAAATTTCAGACTCAGAAGATTGAAAGAGGTCATATCCAGCACTAGATTTCTCAGATTATAGAAAAACACAGAACAGGAAACCCAGCATGCCAGCATCGAGAGCAGTCCTTCTCTGACAGTACTTGCAAATTCCCAGGAGCTATTTGTTAGCCTTAAAAACTGACAGCTCAATGTGGGGGAATGAGACCATGGAATGGTGTGAGGGATTCACAATGACTTAGAAATTCTGAGAGCTCCATATAGGAATCAATCTCTCTTCTAACAGTTTCATAAGCTTAGCTTCCAATTTACCAAAAGAGGAACAGACTCAATCACCAAGTTGAGGAAAACCCAAAGCTATGGCTTCACCCAGATTTTTACTAGTTTGTTTTTTAATAGTCCCCTAGTCTAGATGTGTTTTAGTAGTCAGCACTTTTTTTTTTTTTTTTTGTCCTAAACAATGTTGCCTGGTGAAACAGCTGAAATTCTACTTTTCTCAGGTTTCTAATAATTAGACGAAGGCAAAATTAAGGCCCATATACACTGGGAGAGAATAGAAGAGGAGAAACGTTTGTTGTTATCTTTACTTACACCTACCATGCATAGTGACTCTGCATTCATAATTGTATTGCAAATATCCTTTAGAGGGGTTATCTACTATGTCGTAAGCCACAGAATTCCAGAATTTGATTGCGATGACAAGCTCAAATAGAGTATTTCCTTGGGAATTACCTTCTAACTTGAGCATACAAGTCTCTCATCAAAACACCAACTTCATTTCCCCAAGGATCTACCCACAAAATGTCATCAGATCATCATTTACTGGGCCTCCATTATGTTTTACAGAATACGGAGATTGTTACCGAGTCCAAGCTCGCTCTGCTTGCCGCACTACATGTCAATAAATCGGAGACGAGGTGCTGAGGCAAGGAATATGACTATTTGGAAAGCCAGGAGACCGAGAAGATGTCAGAATAATGTCTCAAAATAACCATCTTATCGGGGTTTGGATGCCAGTTTCTTTTATAGAACAGAGAGGGGGGGAGGAGATGAAGTAAAGTAAGAAGGCCATAAGATTTGCAAATGTCCCCTGGAATGGTCAGCCTTGGGGAGGGGATGTGTTAATTTCTTCTTTCTTGCAACCATCTACAGGTGGACAGGGTCAGGGTGCTTCCCTGAACAAAGGCACTTTGGTTTAACATTCAGGCAGAGGGGCAGGGTTCCCCGAGGCAGGCCATTATGTATAGACAGTATCCTTTTAGTGAACAAAAGCAGCAGAAAGCAAAGGTTAAAGTAAAAGAAACAGGTCCAACACGTAGTCAGATTTGGCTCCCTGTTACAGGAAGGCTCCTTCAGACTACACTGTGTAAGAGAGCAGGAGAGTTCATGGAGTCTTGAAGCAAAATAGTGATGATGAGCTCAGAGAGATTTTTCATGAAGCTAATGAAGCTTAATTTCAGGACTCCTCAATTATATAGCTCTTTACATATCCCCGAGAGATGCTTTATCAACTCTATATTAATATATACATATATAATTTTTTCTAAGAAAACTGTCCCCTAATTTATAGAAGCTTTAGGAATATAAGTCCACCAAAGCAATGTTAGCTTATATTAGTAGGAAAAAACAAGGTAACAAGGTAACTTGCAGAGGAATAAAGTAAATAACACTGGCTGTGTTAACTTACTACAATATAGAATACATCCAGATGGAAGCTTCAACTAGGACTACCACTCAATTAATGTATTATAATCCAAGGTCATTTCCCAAGCTCTATTCGTATTCTGTATAGTTCCATATTAAACAGGGATCTTTGAGGGATCAACTAACCTACAGAGCATAAGCTCCTTCATAGCATAATAGCCCTTGCTCCAGAAATCAGTAAGCTAATATGGACAATATACCAATTACCAAGTGAATTTATTAAAATTCTGTATTCAAGCATTGAAAAAGTAATCAAAGAACATGTTTGAGACTCTGTGGACCAACTATATATCAACCATGAGTAAAACTCTATCACTAGACCGTGCTAACCCTCTATCTGTGGAACACAATGTTATTCTGTGTCCCAAGAATTTGCATTCACTTAGACATATGTCCAACAATCCCTGAAATCCCTAACAATTACAATGGTACACAACTGACAGGTTGCTTTGGGAAAGGCGACTTATTACACTTATAATACACTTATTATGCTAGTGTAGGACCCTTTCTCTTTGTTACTTAGATTCAACTACATTAAAGAGGACCTGGGATTGTGAAATGACACATTTTTGAGAACTGGTTAAGATACTTTAAGTTCCTATTATATTGATTCAGGATAAACCTCTGGTTGCCAGATCTAGATTTATATTGTTTGTTTTATTTTGTTTATTTTTGTACAACTCTTTACTCTTATAATCCAATTGAACTTTAATGTCTTGCCTCTTTCAGTACCAGGAACTCCATAATCACTTAATAGTTTTTGCATTTATATGAAGTTTTTTGGCATCTATTACCCTGTGGTTACTTCATCCCAAAGATCAGGGAACCTATTTTAAAAAGTAGAATCTACTAACAACATCTCTGACTTTCACAGAAATACCACCACAATACATTTCAACAATATTATCATTCTCATAAAAATACAGTTCTTAATGCTTCGATGAACCACCTCTGGGGACATTAGTTAGGAACTAGTTAGGAGTAGATTGCACATCTTAAATCTATTTTGACATTGATAAATATCAATTTTTCTATTTCTTCCACTACATTAGACCAAGGAATTTCTAGCATCTCATCCTCATTTAGTGAGAGATAACTTTGAGTTCAAAGAACAGTAAACAAACAGCTAGAACCATTCCTGTTTCCAGGTGGAATATAAAGTTCTCAATCAATGTACTCTTTAAAATATCAGCTTTACTAAAATTATGTTTCTTTCTGTTTGGTCAAATGCTCTTAGAATCCATACACACAAATATCGTGCATGGATTTCATCCAATATAAATTAACAAAGCTTTCCAATGCTTTTACTTCTTTTCTCCCAGGTTAACTATAACTGGCCCCCTGGGGAATGCTAGATTCTGTCTCATTACAGATCTGGATAAAATGATAAAATTAGAGTTAGTGGAGTTGTGCATGAGAAGGTTTGATTGCTCCAGGGGTTGTTTTAGAGTCTTCAACAAGGCAAGAACAGTCTCATGAGACCCTGGGGAGGTAAGGCTGCTTCTGCTGACAAGGGAGGTGTGGTTGGTGGGGCTTTGGAGTACTCCAGCAATCTAATTACCCCCCTGTGCAGCCATTTCTCTTTTCATGTTTATACTCTTCCATATACTTTATTAGTAACCTAAGTTTAACATGATATAATGATTTCTGTAATTAACAATGGCTAAACATTCTCTTTAAGATCCAGTATAAATAAAGGAAAGCTCAGCACACACATTCCTTGGATTGCTCGTGTCTTTATATTTTTCTATGGAAACAGCTTCACTTGGACTTTATTCCAGTTATCCATAGATGGCAATTTAGTTACTTGCTGATGCATGCCATGGGTTGCTGTGAGTCACATAACTTAATACGTTTATAAGTGACAGAATTCCAAAGTAGGTCAGAAGACCAGTTCCAGACCTCCAAAAGTACCATGAGAGTGAGTTACTTTCTATTTATACCTGCCACCAAATTAAATAGATACAGAGTAATTAACTTTAATAAACATATATCATTTGTGGTAGCCAATTAAACAGAAAAGGATATTGAGTAGCTTGTTTAATCACTGGAAAGCTTAAGTAGAAAGCTTGAATTTAGCTACCATGTATAATACCCAAAACAATGCTATGAAATTGCCTTGATAAGATGACTTCTTTTCTTCTACCACTGATGATACTGAAACTTAGGTACTTCTGCCAACAAAATATACAGAGATTCTGAATATTCAAGTTGCTGACCTCTGAAAAGTCTTTGGAAGTAGGTGTATTGATGAATTCTTAGTTCTGTTTGACCTAGACCTACAATTGGTCCTAAGTAACTAAGTCTTATGGATTCTAATATAGTAGGGGATGGCTATCATAAAGACTGAGAATCCCCCCAAATGAGAGTATCAAAAGATACTAAGGAGTCAGAAAATGGGACATGACAAATATTCTAAAGAGAAGAAAGAACCATATGCTGGTCTATTTCTATATATTCTGGAGAGATGTTTTTTATTATCCCTCATTAGGTTATTGATGAGAAAGAAAAAGCTAAGTAAAATAATAACAGAAGAATGTTTTAAAAATAGAAAACATATTTAGTTTAATAACAACAGCAACAACAAAAATGCTAATGTCATGCTTAATTAGAATACTAGAAGCAGTACCATTGAATTTAGAACCTAGATATGTTTTGCAGCCATTATTATTATTATTCAACAATGCCCTGGAAATCCTAGACAGTATTGTCTGTCAAGACAATGCAATGAGAGACATAACAGTTGGAAAGGAAGAGTTTTAATGTTTATTACTTGCCTGTAATTTTTTTGATAATTGAAAAATCCAAGAGTATTAACTAAAACAATTAAAAAAAAAAAGATTAAGAGACTAGAGGAAGCTGGCTGATTAAAAAATAATACTACTCAGGAATCAACAAGCTTCTCATGTAGAAACAACCACCAATTAGAAAATAAAATAAAAATTTTATTTATAATAATAAAACAAAAAAGGATAAAATACATATAAAGAATAAATCAATAAATAGAATTATATGTCTATATAAAAATTTATAAAATCTTTTAATATTTCCTAAAATAAAGAACAGAACAAAGATGTACATAAATCAGGTTTATAGACAGAAAGATTCAAAACAACTAAAATAACAATTCTCCCTATATCAGTTAATACATCTAATGTACTCTCAATGAAACTTACAGAAGAGTTTTTGACTAGAAAAGATGATTCTGAATTTTGTGGGAAAAATAAAACCAAGTAAAACTATCTGGGAAAATTCTGAAAATTAAGAATAATAAAGCAATGCTAGTCATAGCAGACAACAAAATATATTATAGTGCTATAATAATTAAATCATGTGATACTGTTACATGAATAGACAGATTAATAAGCTAAAGAATAAAGATTTTAAGTATCTCCAGATGCATAAAGCCATTAATATATGATAAAGTTGATGCTTGTGATCAATGGGAAATGAAGAAACATTTACAGAACTGGGGTAAGTCCTTTTGGGTATTAATTTAACAAAAAAGATATTGTGAATACATATCTCAACCCCAAACTAAGATAAATTCTAATTAGATTAAAGCAATGTTAAAGAAAAGAAGGAAAAGGGGAGGAGAACTGTAGAAGAAGACAGGAAAAGAAAGAGGAGAGGAGAAGACAAATAATTAAAAATATGGAAGAAACCATGGTAAAATGATTAATCTCAGAATGCGAAAGGCTTTTCTCACTAGACAAAAATTTTAAAAAAATACAGAAATTCTAAGATTGAAAAATTTAATATATAATATTTTTAAAATAATTGCATATGGGGAAAAAAAGTCACACCACAATACTTGAAGAGACAAAAGCAAACTGGAAAAACATTTGTAACATACACTAAAAAGGATAATTTCACTAAATGATAAAGAATTCGAAATCAATAAGAAAAGGTCAATGGGTGAATGACAAGTTGAAAATGGTTTTAAACAGTAAATTTACTAAGAGGCAAAGATGGCTCTTAAATATGATATGATAATACTTAATGTCACTTATGAAAGAGAAATGAATATTTAAAAAAAACTGAAATATATTTTCAGCCAGCTACAGCAACTAAGTTCTAATTGTTTGGTAGCATATTAAGTTGGAAATTAGGTTCCCTTGTATATTGCTATGATAATCACAGTATATTGTTACTATTTCATGGTACAACATCCATGAAAGTAACATGGCAAAATTTATAAAAAGACTAAACAGATCTCATTTGACCCAGAAATATTTCTTGGAATTAATTAGAGACTATATATATATATATATATATATATATATATATATATATATATATATACACACACACACACACACACATAAATTAGTTACTCACAATTAGGACTTTCAAATACATTTTTGAGGATCTGAGGACATAAAAGAAGAACTGAAAAAATGGAGAATTAATTGATGGGAAGATTTAATGACAAATAACAAAAGATATTAATGATCTGTCAATTTAAAGTAATTTAAGTAATATTTAGTATCACTGTCAGAAAAAAATTAAAGCACTTAGAAAAATATAGATGATTTCATTAGAACAATTCTTAAACCCACCATCTGCCTTTAACAAATTCATGTTATTATACACAGAAACAGTTTGCTCTTTTTCATTGCTTGTGGCATTTTGTTTTAATGTATCATATATAGTTATGATTTTTACTAGCTTTACTATTAAAACCTTCTGGTGAACATAAGCACTCATTACCGTTTGGTATATACCAGGGAGTGAAATAGCTTTAGGAAATATTGCCTTTAGTAGATAAAGCTTTAGTAGGTACCAGCACCACCACTGTCTAAATCTGTGACCTTGCACATATTTTTCTCTGTCTGTTTACCCTCTGTATAATGAGTACCTACTTTATGAAATATATGTGAGAATTCAATGAGATAATATATGCAAAGGATTAAGAGCAATGTCTGGAACTCTGCAACTGCAATTAGTCACTTTATACTACGATCACCTTCTATAAGATTGTTCTATTATTCTTTATATAAGGTACTACAGACATAAATAATGAGCTACACAAGAAAATATTGACATGTTATCTCCTATTATAATAAAATCATTTTCAAATAGGCATGCCTTCATAACATATTGGCTTCCAATTTCTCCATCTAGCAATGCGACACTTCCATTTATTTAAATTTTTTTAAAAAAATTTATTTTATATTGGAGTATAGTTGATTAATAGTGTTTGTGTTAGTTTCAGGTGTACATCAAGGCGATTAAGTTTTAAATATACATGTATCTATTCTTTTTCAAATTCTTCTCCCATTTAGGTTATTACAGAATACCGACTGGCTCTAGGAAGTCAAGTATACTAGGTTCTCTTTGTTCATTTTCTCAGGTAATCCCCAGAGAATGCTAACTCATTTCAAAGATCCTATGTCTGTTGCCGTTTGCTACCTGGCCAGCTGTTGTGCTTAAGAACACAGCTCTACTCTTGGTCAAATCAACTATATCCATCCTGATATGACTCTCCAGGTTGTAGTAGTTTCCTCTAATTTACCAGTATGTTTAATTCTATTCTATGAATTTTATAGGTCCCTGAAATAATATTTTGGAATGTGGTTACTTATTAGAAATAGATAAATTAGGTAATGATTTGATGAGATTACTAATTACTTAAGTTTTATTTTTTGAGCACCTCCTAGTACACGGCATTTTGCCATCTCATTAAAGATTCCGTGATAAATAAATGTACTTTCTATTTCAAAGGGTCTTACAATTCCCTCAAAATCATGCAAGACTTCAAGCAAGGTACTAATTTTTGAGTAGTCTGAATCTTTTTGAAATAATGTATTCTTCCTATAATATCTTAAAAAACTTTTGATGTATTAAAATTGCATAAACATATGAACAGAGTATATTTTCCAATCTATTATCCTCTTTCAGAATTATGTTAAAGTGGACTAAATATGAATCTTAATATGTTTACTTTAGTTATTTTTCTAGTGTTCTTAACTTCATTCATACTAGTAACTAGAAGATTAAGAGGAGGTGAGGCAGTGACCCTGCATGGATCACAAAATATGGTTAAGTGAAAGTGTTAAGTGTTCCAGGCAAGACACATGGCTCCAGTGAGTGACGGGACTTGTGACAAACTGATGTCCACATTTGAGTAAAAACAGACAAAAAAATCACCTACAGAGGAAACTCTACTGGACAAATTTAACCTTCCATGAAGTGGGAAGGTGAACATGCTAAGTTTTGAATCCAGGTCTATTTGATACTGAAATCCATCCATCTTAAACTCTTCATCCAGGTCTTTAATTGTAGTTCATTCCTAAACCTGCACCTGAGTACACTGTCTTGAATTATTGCAAAATCTTCACCAACCACACATTCTCCAGCTTTTTCTTAGAATGTGCTTCTTAGACAGATGCTTAATGCTGTCTGTAATTCCTTGATTCTTGTTTGCTTCACTCACAAATGTTGATTTTAATTCCATATTCTAAAGGTTCCTTCTCGTAAGTGCTATATTAGGATTGTAGTAACATATTTAAAAAGGTCTGCTGTGTAGTCAGTTTTTCACCTTACCCGATTACGTGACAAGCAAA
The DNA here is from genome assembly GCF_965194805.1 of Balaenoptera borealis. Lineage (NCBI taxonomy): Eukaryota > Metazoa > Chordata > Mammalia > Artiodactyla > Balaenopteridae > Balaenoptera > Balaenoptera borealis. The sequence goes on along the minus strand of NC_138866.1, from coordinate 55,669,062 downwards.
GGGCTTCTTGCCCATATAACACTTAATTAACCACAATGCTATGGCATTTATGTTTCATGCACAGAAGGAAAGGAATCAGAAGAGTCAGGAATGTATAGAACATATTCTAGGGCAGTCTATTTTAACAGAAGAAGAAATGGAGCCCAGGATGATTAGATCATTTCCCAAGGTTACTTTAAATATTAGACAATAAATTAGTGATTAAATAAATGAATAAATAAATCTCAAATCAGTTTCTCCTTTACTCTTTAAGAGATGTATATCATTGTGTCATTTTATCACACTGTATCATTTCTTCTTCTAGTATAGAATGTTAATGTAAGGTTTTCTAAAACTATTAAAATGAATTTTAATAAAAGTTATTTTGTGGAGAAAATACTTGATTATCATTCTTTCTGTAAATACTAACTTGGAAGATAGAATATGATACTCTTCAATGTTTTCTTTTTATTTATTTTATCTGTGTCAGTATCAATAAAATGTAGTCCAGCCCAACCAATCTTCTTTCTGGAGGAGCCATGAAGTATCATATGTTATTAACTAGGTAAATAAAGTCTGTCTCTTTAGAGTGTAAAATTTCAGAATTCTTTGGTGATTTGAAGGTCTTAATGCTACTGCCAGCAAGTCTCTTTGCTTAAAAGAAAAAAATTGATTTTCCAATATATGTCAAGTGCTGCTCAGAGTTGAAAAACAAGTTGAAAAAGACAGTACCTGTGAAAAGCTGAAGAGAATGTGAGTGAGAGGGAATAGCAATTTATTTTACCCTGGAAACTGATTTCTGCAGAGTAAATGGTATAAAAAATCCAAACTTTGTCAAAAGTTCCAAAAATATGGATAACTGCAAGTGTAAAAAGCCAAAATTAGCTTGCCAAAGTAAGACTAGGGAGTAGTTATCAAATACATTTTGTCCAAGTTAGTCAAAGAGAAGTGGAAAAAACATCCTTGCTCTTTGGAAATTATAATTTAGTACTTTTTTTCATTAGCAGCAGAAGAATACAATTTCTTATAAGACTTTTAACAATTAAGTTAACTTTTTCCACTTAATGAATCCAACTGTTTTTCTGTATAAACTGACCTTTCCATTGCCTAGGCAGTGAAATGGTTATGAGAACTGGCTTTAGGGTCAGGTAGGGACTCAGTTTGAGTCCTTGCCTTGTTATTTCTAGATATATGACAATTAAGTTACTTGAGCTCTCTATGCCTCATTAATATAGTCATAATAATAGTTCCCATCTCAAACAGTTGTTCTAAGGGTAAAAAGAGATATTAATGCAAAACACTTAGCATAGTGCCTGGCAAATGGTAAGCATTCAATATTTGTCAGCAAGGATAAATATGATGATGAGGAGGAGGACTACGACTTAAACACTGTATACATATATGTTTAGCATAATGGTCATACAACATTAAAGTGTAAATATGTGTGTATGTATATGTGTGATATTAAATATTTGGTGTCTGTCATCAAAGAAGTCGTCTTCAATTAGGTGGTGCTACCCAGTGCCTTTACTAAGGTGGAGAAGCACTGCTAATGTGCTGTCAGCAGCTTTTCAAGCATGCACCATACATCAGAAAACAACTATCACTTCTTGAGCACTTACTAGGTGTTAAGTAATAAGAGATTTAAAGTCTTAAATTATTTAATTCTTGCAATAAACCAATGAAATAAGTTACTATTGTTACCTCTGTTCACAAACGGAGAAACTAAGAACTGGGGAGTTAAGAAATGTGCCAAAGTCACACAATCAATAGATGGAGTGCAGGGATTGCATTATATGCTATCTGGCTTCCAGCCTCTTTGTTCTTATGCATTATTCTCTACTGCTTTATAGGGAACAATTTGAATTTTTAAACCTTCAGAAGACAATATCGGAAGGAATCAGCAACACTCTCTTTGTTTTTAGTTTTCAGCAAATGAGATTTTTATCGGCATTTTTTTCACAAAGGGGCAGATTAAGACTGAAGATTGTGCATCTCCAAGGTAGTACACTTGAAAAGAATGAGTAAATACAGTGAAAGAAATGTTGTGTCCAGCCACCCTTCATTATCTCTTTCAAAAAACCATTCTGGGGAGGAGGACCTTCAAGATGGCAGAGGAGTAAGACGTGGAGATCACCTTCCTCCACACAAATATATCAAAAATACATCTATATGTGGAACAACTCCTACAGAACACCTACTGAATGCTGGCAGAAGACCTCAGACTTCCCAAAAGGCAAGAAAATCCCCACGTACCTGGGTAGGGCAAAAGAAAAAAGAAAAAACAGAGCCAGAAGAATAGGGATGGGACTTGCACCTCTGGGAGGGAGCTGTGAAGGAGGAAAAGCTTCCACACACTAGGAAGCCCCTTCACTGGTGGAGATGGGGGGGGGGCGGGGGTGTGTGGCAGAGGGGAAGCTTCGGAGCCACGGAGGAGAGGGCAGCAGTAGGGGTGCAGAGGGCAAAGCGGAGAGATTCCTGCACAGAGGATCGGTGTTGACCAGCACTCACCAGCCTGAGAGGCTTGTCTGCTCACCTGCCAGGGTGGGCGGGAGCTGGGAGCTGAGGCTCAGGCTTCGGAGGTCAGATCCCAGGGAGAGGACTGGGGTTGGCTGCATGAACACAGCCTGAGGGGGCGGGTGCGCCAAAGCTACTCGGGAGGGAGTCCAGGAAAAAGTCTGGAACTGCTTAAGAGGCAAGAGACCATTGTTTTGGGATGCGCAAGGAGAGGGGATTCAGAGCACCGCCTAACCAAGCTCCAGAGACCTGCGTGAGCTGCGGCTATCAGCACGGACACCAGAGACGCGTATGAAATGCTAAGGCTGTTGCTGCAGCCAAAAAGAAACCTGTGTGCAAGTACAGGTCACTATCCACACCTCTCCTCCTGGGAGCCTGTGCAGCCTGCCACTGCCAGGGTCCTGTGATCCAGGGACAACTTCCCCAGGAGAACACACGGCATTCCTCAGGCTGTTGCACGTCATGCCGGCCTCTGATGCCATAGGCTCACCCTGCATTCCATACCCCTCCCTACCCCCACCCCCGCCGAGTGAGCCAGAGACCCCTAATCAGCTGCTTCTTTAACCCCCTCCTATCTGGGTGAAGAACAGACACCAGAGGGTGACCTACATGCAGAGGCGGGGCCACATCCAAAGCTGAAACCCAGGAGCTGTGAGAACAAAGAAGAGAAAGGGAAATTTCCCTGTGCAGCCTGAGAAGCAGTGAATTAAATCCCGACAATCAACTTGATGTACCTGCATCTCTGGAATACCTGAATAGACAACGGATCATCCCAAATTTGAGGCAGTGGACTTTGGGAGCAACTGTAGACTTTGGGTTAGCTGTAGGTGACAGCTACCTACTAGATAGCTGTAGATATACTAACTATACTAACTATCTTAGTATAGTTTTTAGCACTTGTTATCTTTGGTGGATTTGTTTATTGCTTTGGTGGCTCTCCTCTTTTTTTTATTACTTTTAAATTTTTTTTATTTTAAAAATATTTTTTATTTTAATAACTATTTTATTTTATCATTATTTTTTTCTTTATTTATTTTCTCGCTTATCTTGTGAGCTGCGTGGCTGACAGGGTTTTGGTGCTCCGGCCGGGTGTCAGGCTTGAGCCACTGAGGTGGGAGAGCAGAGTTCAGGACATTGGACCACTGGAGATCTCCCAGCCCCATGTAATATCAATCGGCGAGAGCTCTCTCAGAGATCCTTGTCTCAATGCTAAGACCCAGCTCCACTCAACGATCAGCAAGCTCCAGTGCTGGGCACCCTATGCCAAACAACTAGCAAGACAGGAACACAAACCCACCGATTAGCAGAGAGGCTGTCTAAAATCATAATAAGGTCACAGACACCCCAAAACACACCACCAGATGCGGTCCTGCCAACCAGAAAGATAAGATCCAGCCTCATCCAACAGAACACAGGTACCAGTCCCTTCCACGAGGAAGCCTACACAACTCACTGAAACAACCTTACCACTGGGGGCAGACACCAGAAATAAGAGGAACTATGAACCTGCAGTCCAGGAAAAGGAGACCCCAAACACAGTAAGTTAAGCAAAATGAGAAGATAAGAGAAATACGCAACAGAGAAAGGAGAAAAGTAAAAACCCACCAGACCAAACAAATGAAGGGGAAATAGGCAGTCTACCTGAAAAAGAATTCAGAACAATGATAGTAAAGATGATCCAAAATCTTGGAATTAGAATGGAGAAAATACAAGAAATGTTTAACAAGGACCTAGAAGAACTAAAAGCAAACAAACAATGATGAACAACATAATAAATGAATTCAAAATTCTCTAGAAGGAATAAATAGCAGAATAACTGAGGCAGAAGAACAGATAAGTGACCTGGAAGATGAAATAGTGGAAATAACTACTGCAGAGCAGAATAAAGAAAAAAGAATGAAAAGAATTGAGGACAGTCTCAGAGACATCTGGGACAACATTAAATACACCAACATTTGAATTAAGGCGTCACAGAAGAAGAAGAGAAAAAGAAAGGGGCTAAGGGTTTCAGAAAATATTTGAAGAGATTATAGTTGAAAACTTCCCTAATATGGGAAAGGAAATGGTCAATCAAGTCCAGGAAGCACAGAGAGTCCCATACAGCATATATCCAAGGAGAAATGTGCCAAGATACATATGAATCAAACTATCAAAAATTAAATACAAAGAAAAAATATTAAAAACAGCAAGGGAAAAGCAACAAGTCATATACAAGGGAATCCCCATAAGGTTAACAGCTGATCTTTCAGCAGAAACTCCGCAAGCCAGAAGGGAGTGGCAGGACATATTTAAAGTGATGAAAAGGAAAAACCTACAACGAAGATTACTCTAGCCAGCAAGGATCTCATTCAGTATTGACAGAGAAATTAAAAACTTTACAGACAAGCAAAAGCTAAGAGAATTCAGCACCACCAAACCAGATTTACAACAAATGCTAAAGGAAATTCTCTAGGCAGGAAACACAAGAGATGGAAAAGACCAACAATAACAAACTCAAAACAATTAAGAAAATGGTAATAGGAACATTCATATCAATAATTACTTTAAATGTACAAGGATTAAATGCTCCAACCAAAGGAAATAGACTGGCTGAACGGATACAAAAAGAAGACCTGCATATATGCTGTTTAAACGAGACTCACTTCAGACCTAGGGACACATACACACTGAAAGTGGAGCGATGGAAAAAGATATTCCATGCAAATGGAAAACAAAAGAAAGCTGGAGTAGCAATTCTCAAAGCAGACAAAATAGACTTTAAAATAAAGACTATTACAAGAGACAAAGAAGAACACTACATTAAATGATCAAGGGATCAATCTAAGAAGAATATATAACAATTGTAAATGTTTATGCACCCAACATAGGAGCCCCTAAATACATAAGGGAAATGCTAACATCCATAAAATGGGAAATAGACAGTAACATAATCATAGTTGGGGATTTTAAAACCCCACTTTCACCAAAGAACAGATCATCCAAAATGAAAATAAATAAGGAAAAACAAGCTTTAAATGACACATTAAACATGATGGACTTAATTGATATTTATAGGACATTCCATCTAAAAACAACAGAATACACTTTCTTCTCAAGTACTCATGGAACATTTTCCAGGATAGATCATATCTTAGGTCACAAATCAAGCCTTGGTGAATTTAACAAAATTGAAATCGTATCAAATAACTTTTCCAACCACAACACTATGAGAATGGATATCAATTATAGGGAAAAAAATGTAAAAAATGCAAATACATGGAGGCTAAACTATACAGTACTAAATAACCAAGAGATCACTGAACAGTCAAAGAGGAAATCAAACAATACCTAGAAACAATGACAATGAAAACACAACGACACAAAACCTATGGAATGCAGCAAAAGCAGTTCAAAGACGGAAGTTTATAGCGATACAATCCTACCTTGAGAAATAAGAAAAATCTCAAATAAACAACCTAACTTTACACCTAAAGCAATTAGAGAAAGGAGACACAAAAACCCCAAAGTTAGCAGAAAGAAAGAAATCATAAAAATCAGATCAGAAATAAATAAAAAGAAATGAAGGAAACAATAGAAAAGATCAATAAAACTAAAAGCTGGTTCTTTGAGAAGATAAACAAAATTAATAACACATTAGCCTGACTCAACAAGAAACAAAGGGAAAAAACTCAAATCAACAGAATTAGAAATCAAAAACAAGTAAAAACTGACACTGCAGAAATACAAAGGATCATGAGAGATTACTACAAGCACCTATATGCCAATAAAATGGACAACCTGGAAGAAACGGACAAATTCTCAGAAAAGCACAAGCTTCCGAGACTGAACCAGGAAGAAACAGAAAATATAAACAGACCAATCACAAGCACTGAAATTGAGACTGTGATTAAAAATCTTCCTACAAACAAAAGCCCAGGACCAGATGGCTTCACAGGTGAATTCTATCAAATATTTACAGAAGAGCTAATACCTATCCTTCTCAAACTCTTCCAAAATATAGCAGAGGGAGGAAAACTCTCAAAGTCATTCTATGAGGCCACCATCACCCAGATACCAAAACCAGACAAAGATGTCACAAAAAAAGAAAACTACAGGCCAATATCACTGATGAACATACATGCAAAAATCTTCAACAAAACACTAGCAAACAGAATCCAACAGCACATTAAAAGGATCATACACCATGATCAAGTGGCGTTTATCCCAGGAATGCAAGGATTCTTCAACATATGCAAATCAATCAATGTGATACACCATATTAACAAATTGAAGGAGAAAAACCATATGATAATCTCAATAGATGGAGAAAGAGCTTCGACAAAATACAATACCCATTTATGGATAAAACCCTCCAGAAAGGAGGCAAAGAGGGAACTTACTTCAACACAATAAAGGCTATATATGACAAAACCCACAGCCAACATGGTTCTCAATGGTGAAAAACTGAAAGCATTTCCTCTAAGATCAGAAATAAGACAAGGTTGCCCACTCTCACCACTATTATTCAATAGAGTTTTGGAAGTTTTGGCCACAGCAATCAGAGAAGAAAAAGAAATAAAAGGAATCCAAATCAGAAACAAAGAAGTAAAACTGTCACTGTTTGCAGATGACATGATACTATACATAGAGAATGCTAAAGATGCTAAAGTTTTCTAACTACTGGAGCTAATCAATGAATTTGGTAAAGTAGCAGGGTACAAAATTAATCCACAGAAATCTCTTGCATTCCTATAACCTAATGATGAACAATCTGAAAGAGAAATTAAGGAAACACTCCCATTTACCACTGCAACAAAAAGAATAAAATACCTAGGAATAAATTTACCTAAGGTGACAAAAGACCTGTATGCAGAAAACTATAAGACACTGATGAAGGAAATTAAAGATGATACAAACAGATGGAGAGATATACTAAGTTCTTGGATTGGAAGAATCAACATTGTGAAAATGACTATACTACCCAAAGCAACCTACAGATTCAATGCAATCCCTATCAAACTACCAATGGCATTTTTCACAGAACTAGAATAAAAAATTTCACAATTTGTATGGAAACACAAAAGACCCCGAACAGCTAAAGCAATCTTAGAAAGAAAAACGGAGCTGTAGGAATCACGCGCCTGGACTTCAGACTATACGACAAAGCTACAGTAATCAAGACAGTATGCTACTGGCACAAAAACAGAAATATAGATCAATAGAACAGGATAGAAGTCCAGAGATAAACCCATGCACATATGTTCACCTTATTTTTGATAAAGGAGGCAAGAATATACAATGGCGAAAAGACCGACTCTTCAATAAGTGGTGCTGGGAAAACTGGACATTTATATGTAAAAGAAAGAAAGTAGAACACTCTGTAACACCATACAAAAAAATAAACTCAAAATGGATTAAAGACCTAAATGTAAGGCCGGACACTATAAAACTCTTAGAGGAAAACATAGGCACAACACTCTGTGACATAAATCACAGTAAGTTCCTTTTTGACCCACCTCCTAGAGAAATGGAATTAAAAACAAAAATAAACAAATGGGACCTAATGAAAGTTAAAAGCTTTTGCACAGCAAAGGAAACCATAAACAAGTGAAAGGACAACTCTCAGAATGGGAAAAAATATTTGCAAACAAAGTAACTGACAAAGGATTAATCTCCAAAATATATAAGCTGCTCATGCAGATCAATATCAAGAAAACAAAGAACCCAATCCAAAAATGGGGAGGAGACCTAAACAGACATTTCTCCAAAGAAGATATACAGATGGCCAAGAAACACATGACAGGATGCTCAACATCACTAATCATTAGAGAAATGCAAATCAAAACTACAATGAGGTATCACCTCACACTGGTCAGAATGACCATCATCAAAATGTCTACAAACAATAAATGCTGGAGAGGGTGTGGAGAAAAGGGAACACTCTTGCACTGTTGGTGGGAATGTAAATTGATACAGCCACTATGGAGAACAGTATGGAGGTTCCTTAAAAAACTAAAAATAGAACTACCATACGACCCAGCAATCCCACTCCTGGGCATATACCCTGAGAAAACCATAATTCAAAAAGAGTCATGTACCAAAATGTTCATTGCAGCTCTATTTACAATAGCCAGGACATGGAAGCAACCTAAGTGTCCATCATCGGATGAATGGATAAAGAAGATGTGGCACATATATACAATGGAATATTACTCAGCCATAAAAAGAAACGAAATTGAGTTATTTGTAGTGAGGGGATGGAGTTAGAGTCTGTCATACAGAGTGAAGTAAGTCAGAAAGAGAAAAACAAATACCGTATCCTAACACATATATATGGAATCTAAAAATTAAAAATGGTTCTGAAGAACCTAGGAGCAGGACAGGAATAAAGACGCAGACACAGATAATGGACTTGAGGACATGGGGAGTGGGAAGGGCAAGCTGGGACGAAGTGTGAGAGTGGCATGGACATATATACACTACCAAATGTAAAACAAATAGCTAGTGGGAAGCAGCCACATAGCACAGGGAGATCAGTTCAGTGCTTTGCATCTACCTAGGGGGCTGAGATACGGAGGGTGGGAGGGAGATGCAAGAGGGAGGAGATATGGCGATATATGTATATGTATAGCTGATTCACTTATAAAGCAGAAACTAACACACCATTGTAAAGCAATTATACTCCAATAATGATGTTAAAAAAATTAAATTTAAAAAATGTGTTATAAGCAAAAAACAAAAACAAACAAACTAACAAAATCTACAGACAATAAATGCTGGAGAGTGTGTGGAGAAAACCAAACCCTCTTGCACTGTCGGTGGGAACATAAATTTATACAGCCACTATGGAGAACAGTATGGAGGTTACTTAAAAAATTAAAAATAGAACTACCATACAACCCAGCAATCCCACTACTGGGCATATACCCTGAGAACACCATAATTCAAAGAGTCATGTACCACAAAGTTCACTGCAGCACTGTCTGCAATAGCCAGGACATGGACGCTACCTAAGTGTCCATCGACAGATGAATGGATAAAGAAGATGTGGCACATATATACAATGGAATATTACTCAGCCATAAAAAGAAACGAAATTGAGTTATTTGTAGTGAGGTGGATGGACCTAAAGTCTGTCATACAGAGTGAAGTAAGTCAGAAAGAGAAAAACAAATACCGTATGCTAACACACATGAATGGAATCTAAGATAAAAAAATGGTTCTGAAGAACCTAGGGGCAGGACAGGAATAAAGACGCAGACATAGATAATAGACTTGAGGACACTGGGAGGGGGAAGGTTAAGCTGGGACGAAGTGAAAAAGTGGCATTGACATATATACACTACCAAATGTAAAACAGATATCTAGTGGGAAGCAACGGAATAGCACAGGGAGATCAGCTCTGTGCTTTGTGACCACCCTAAGGAGTGGGATAGGGAGGGTGGAAGAGTGATGCAAGAGGGAGGGGATATGGGGATATATGTATACGTATAGCTGATTCACTTTGTTATATAGCAGAAACTAACACAACATTGTAAAGCAATTATACTCTAATAAAGATGTTAAAAAAATAAAAAATAAAAAAGTAGAAGTTGACTCAGAAAAAAAAAAATAATGAAGGGCATATGTGCTCTTAGGAAAATATCCCAAATACACTAGTAAGTGGGAACAAAAGCAAATTGGAAAATAATATATATAATAGTATGACAACAGTTTTGTTAAAAAAATAAATATCAATATAAAGATATATGAACACTTGTTCATATATGTTACTAAACACATACACTGTTTAAAAATGGTTCTTCCAAGAAACAGTGGACATTTCACCTTTTATTTTATATACCTCTATGTTTTAAGATCCAGTAAAGAACCTGTTTTATTTCTAAAAAAAAAAACAACAGCATTCAGGGACCTACAATTGAGCAATAATTCAGGACATAAAGAGGGACAATTGAATTTTCTGGCACTTACCTCAAATGGCTGCCTAAAAGGCCCATTTCTACTACACTGGCCCAACTTCAAGCAATGGAATATAAATTCACATTAAGGATAAAATAGTAGCTTTTAAATAACTTGATCATATGAAGGGTTTATAGAAATGATTCGAGAATTCTTAAAGGGATGCCGAAGGCCTGAATTCTGAGGATAAAGCTGAGCTGAGGATCATCATCTGGGCACTTCAGGATTGTTTGTGCTTTTGTGAAAAGTTAAATTATTGATCTAAACTCTTCATGACTCTTATCCTTTAGCTACTGACATTTCAAGAAAATAGAATATTAAGCCAATGTTGTATTCATTATTATACATATTACACAAAAATTTAAATTCTTAAGGGCTTTTATATTTAAAAAAAAATTCTTTCTACAGTGTTTTATTACCTGAGCTATAAATAATATATAATCTGATAATATAGTTATATTGCTAATCTAATTTCCAGTTAGTATTGTTCATTTATGGAATACTTAAAATGGAAAGAAAATATTTTAAGGCATCTGTTACAGGACAAACTATCATTTGACCAGTGACGAATGTCCTGAACTTGTGGAATTTTTAGGTGGTAACTTATAAAGTGCTCTTTAACTTTCTGAGCACTTTATATAAGCAAAGACTGAATTATGTTATTTTTGTCAGAGTGGTCTAATGTGAAAAGTTACAATCTAAACATCAAGAGTGTACTAGTTTTATCACCTAAACTCCACAGTAGCAGACAGGCCATGGTTGGACTTTTTGTTGTTTTCTTTGCTTGTTTTTCAACTGCAAATTTAAAAGATTGTGTTACATATTCTTAGGTTGAAAAATAAAATGATAAAGGAAGACTTCAACTTCCACGAGGGATTATTAGGTAGCAGAGGACTAGCACTCCTATCAAAACTACTAGAAAAAATATATTTAAAACATAGAGATCAACTGGTCGAAGACAGGAAACTCAAAAGGCGGAGACCTTGAGGAGGTAAGATGCCAAAGAGGGGAGACCCCAGTGAGGGGAACTGACTTTTACAGACTTAACCGGGGGACGTGCGGCAATTCTGGGCATGTCTTAGTAAATATTGTTAAAGAAATGTTGTGGCCAGCCAGTCTTTATTTTCCCTTTCAAAAAACCATTCAGGGATCCAAAATTGGGAAACAATTTTAGGACACAGAGGGACAACTGAGTTTTCCAGCTTTTATGTCAAATGGCTGCCTATAAGACCTATTTCTACCATATGTGCCCAACCTCAAGCAAGGTAAAATAATAGCCCTTGGAATGTGTGAAGGGGAAATAAGGTTGCAGATGCATTTGGGACTGGTAATCAGCTAACACTAAAATAGACAGATTATCCTGAATTATCCAGGTGGGCCCAAAACTGTTAAGTCTTTAAAAGCAGAGAACCTTTCCTGAATATGGTGAAAGGGGAAGTAAAGTTGGAAGAAGGGTCACAGAGATGCTATGACACTGCTTCTGAAGATGAACTAAGCATGCAATAAGTTAAGAAATACAAGCAGCCCCTAGAAGCTAGAAAAGTCTAGGAAACAGATTCTCCCCTATTGCTTCTAGAAAGGAACACAGCCCTGCCAGCTCCTTGATTTTAGCCCAGTGAGACCTGTGTCTGATTTCTATCCTACAGAATTGTAAGACAAAAAATTTGTGTTGTTTTAAGCTACAAAATTTGTGATAATTTGCTATGGCCTCAATAGAAAGCTGATACATTACACAAGCAAGAGGGTGAAAGTTCAGACTATGCCACAGGGAGCTGTTGCTGGATGACAAATAAAATTTAGACAGGGACTGTGGGTGTCTCGAGCATATGCCTGCTTTTCCCTCAGGAGATGGAGGAATCTGGACACCAGATATTTAATCAAAAAGTTTTCTAGAAAATAGACTTTAACAGAACTCCTGTGAGGAAAAAAAAAAAAACGATGAGTGTTTTAGTTGCCAATCCTGGAGGACAAAGAGTGAAGCCAAGGTAGCCTCAACCTTACCTGGACTGATAACCAGGCGTGAAACTGTGTAGTCTTTATCTGCATTGAGAGGAATTGTTGGCACTCAATCTCTTCTCTCTTTGGCACTCCAATTACAAGCATGGTAGATATTCTGACTTTATCCCACAGGTTTCTAGCATTCTTTTCTGTATTTTAAATTCTTATTTTTTCTGCACTTCATTTTAGATATTGGCTATCAACCTGTTTTCCAATTCTCTAATCACACCTCTAGCATTTTCAGTTCTGCTGTGTCTATCTAAAGAGGTATTAATTTTAGATATTGCATTTTACATTCTAAACTTTTAATATGATTATTTTATATATTTCAATTATCTGGTGATGTGCTCCATATTCTCATCTATTCTGTTAATTTTATCCTCCATTTTCTATAATATATTATTAAGAACTATTTTTAAGGCCTTATTAATATCCTCTATTATCTGGATTACAATGTATTAGCTTTTATGATCTGTGTTTCTTTTTTCTGTATACTCTTGAACATGTGGTTTTGCCTTTTGGCATGTCTATTAAAGAAATGAGACTCCAGATGATGCTTTCTTCCTTCAAGAAGTGTAGCGGGATTTACTCTTCCTTCTGCTAGAACAGGAGAGAAAAATGACATGTGGGAAGGAATAAAGAGCACCAAAAAGGTAAATACAATGAATGCTGGGCAAACATTAACTGTATAAAACAATAATAAGGAATCATAGGGTTTAAAATATAACTAAATACATGAAAATAATACTGTAAAAGATGAGAGGTGAATAAATGGAGTTAAAAGTATTATAAGTTTCTATGGTTATTAGGGAAGTAATAAGAGTAATATTTTGTGGTGGACTGAAATAAGGTAAGGTTACATGTTGTGATCACTAAATACCTACTAAAAGAACAGAAAGACTTTTTAATTAACAAGTTTATGGAAGAAAAATGGGCTCACAAAATAATATTGACAACACATAGATAAGAACAACATAAAAGTGGTTCATATAGAAAACAAACAGTAAGATAGATGTAAAGTCAGCTATTTCAATAATTCCATTAAATATAAGTAAATTAAATATTCCTAATGAAAGACTAAATTTTTCAGACTTGGTAAAGTGTGACAAATGGAAATATGTGGGCCTTTCTACATTCCAAATTGATAGATTTGCCATTTTTTTTAATTATCTATACGTATATGTGAAATTAAATTGGATGTCTATATAGTTCACAGAGAAAATTCACTAAATATACACATACATATACCCACATTTATATTATGTATTTTCTATGATTACTATTTTATAAATTTTTCACACTGTTACATCTTACAAATGTCAGCGTTTATAATAAACAAATGAGACATGGTTGACCAATAAAACCAAACACACTTTATAAGGTAATTTATGCTTATAGAGTAAGGTAATTACAGATTTCTTAGAGAATAGTGCTGTGCCAGAACTTGACAATTCTACTTAATTTCAATTTACCATCTATTTACTGACACTCAATTAACCTATTTAACTGAAAATTTTCTATACGTGTTCTGTCAAAGATATAATAGCCACTAGCCACACATGGCAATTGAGCACTTAAAACTGGCTTGTGTAACTAAGGAACTTAATTTTACTTAATTGAAATTTAAACTGAATTACCTGTATGTGGCTAGTGGCTAGTATATTGTACAGTATAGCTGTAGTATGTGTCATGAAATCTTGCAAGGACTGGAAGATACAGAAACACAGATCTTTTTTTTTTTAGTCTGCCCTTTCCTCAAGATGATTTCATCCTCATAATAAAAACAGTCATTTAAAAATGCACAAAACAGTGAAATAAATACATTTATAGGTATATAAGGTATATGTTAGGTATGAGAGGTAGCACTGGTTAGATAATCATCAATTTAAATAAGGGAGGTTATTGTCCAGTCTGATGAATAACAAGAGTTTATCAGAAGTATAATTAGGAAGTATCACATAAAAAGACATCTTAATAAATGGCACTGTCATCCATAGAGTTGCTCAAACCATGAAATTAGGTATATTTAATACCCCTGTATCTCATACCTCCGTATCTAATTCGTTAATATGCTCTGTCATCTCTACCTCTAAAAATAAAGCTGGAAAATTTATACTTGTCATCTCCACCTCTTCTCCTCTAGGTCACACAGTTATCACATAGTGCTTAGCATACTGCCAAAGCTTTCTATCAAGTTTCTTAACTTCTTTTCTGTCCACCTTGAAATAATCTTTCCAAACAGCAGCTAGAGAAAGCGTTTAAACGTATAAAGTAGATCATGGTCCCTCCCTGCTTAAAATTACTCAGTTTATTCCAAATTACACTTACAATTACTAAAAATAAACAGACAAAACATAAACAAAAATGTCTTATTTCCTTATCTTACAAAATGCTATGTGATATAGCACTGCTAACTTCTTATCACACAACTTTCTCTTGCTCCTTTTGTGCTCTAGACACTTGTCTTTAGAATCCTCTCCCTTGCTAAGATTGTTCCAAAATTTACAGTCACCATTCTTATAGCCTGCGGTGCTCTTCCACCTGGTGTCAGCTGGCTTTCTCTCATCATTTGGAATTCAAAATAAATGTTACTTTTTTAAAGAGACCTCTTCCCAGCATCTACCCTAATAATCTATTTAATAACTACCATATTGCTCTATTTAATTTCCTGCACAGCTATTATCTGTTTTTCTCCCATCGCCAGAATGTAAAGTTACAAGAAGACTGTAAGTCTAGTTAAGCTATATCCCAAGTGCCTAGAACAGTAATTGGACTGTAGAAACAAATATTCAATAAATATGTCAAATGAATAATTGAATGGTAAGGTACAGAAATACCTTTTAAATGTATCTGGTAAACTATTTTTTAAACATTTTAAAATGAAAATTATATCATAAGGGACGAGGAGTAGAAAATAAATCTAAACAGGCCAGGCAGTGGTAGAATATGAAAGATATGTACGTAACACTTCCTCCTGAAAACTAAGGCTCTCCAAATCAATAGGATGGAGTTAAGTAAAAATTAGAAGACAGATTGGTCACAGGTCCTCTGGGCCTTACAAAAGTTTATTTTTCTTTCATTACATTAAAAATTATTGTGGTATAACTTACATATTGCTACAATTCACAAATCTTATGAAAAGAATTTGATTAATTTTAAAATATGAAACATTGAACTATAATTCAGATCTATCTATACCTATCAGCTAGCTAGCTATCCTTTCCAGAACCCTAGAAGCCTCCCTTCTAATCCCTCCAAGTCAATTTTTCCCTCCAGACTTAATATCTATTTTGATCACTGTCACCACAGATTAGTTTGTGCATGGAATCCTTGCTTTTATGATCTTAAGATGTGTGAAGAATACTGGTCAGATATTTTGTAGTATGTCCATCAGTCTGTGTTTCTCTGATGTTTTCTCATGATTACTCTGAGGGTATACATTACTGGGAAGAATACCACAAG
The DNA here is from genome assembly GCF_965194805.1 of Balaenoptera borealis. Taxonomy (NCBI): domain Eukaryota; kingdom Metazoa; phylum Chordata; class Mammalia; order Artiodactyla; family Balaenopteridae; genus Balaenoptera; species Balaenoptera borealis. Next base: position 55,653,168 of record NC_138866.1, on the reverse strand, counting down.
GTAATCTGCCCTTCTCTGTGCACGACATCAAGGGGACATGATATCAATACGTCTTATTATTGGTGATGCTAAACTTTCCAATTTCTACATTGTATATATTCTATTTTCCATTTTTAATCAATAAATATTTGTTTTGGAGAAGATACTTTGAGTATATACAAAGATCCTGTTTCTCCTTAACTGTGTACCAAATGATTTCATCAACCACCAGTGGATCTTGCCAGTAGTGATTATTATTATAATGTTCTGAAAAGGTAGCTTTCTATTTTACTCATTTCTTTTACATTTATTAATTAGAATTATCCTTCAATAAGAATGCTGTCCTTTCTCCCTCAGAATATATCAGGAAGGACTTAAGGATATTTAATTAAGTAAGCTACAATCCAATTCAATGGTTATTTATTTTGCCGCACAAATTGTCTTAGCTTCGGCCACTCCGACCTTCAGACAGGCTCCTGTGCTCTTTTGACATGCCCTCATCCTTTTTTGTTTTGTTTTGTTTTGAATAGTTCCTTGCTTTCTGGCAATACAAGATGATGTAGGATCATCTTGTATTATCCCTACCCCATCCTTATTATCAACCACTTTCTCAGGGAACCACAAAGTTTTACTGGAGAATGATATTTAGAAACACAGATCTGCATATATTGAAGAATCCTTGCATTCCTGAAATAAACCCCACTTGATCATGGTGTATGATCCTTTTAATGTGCTGTTGGATTCTGTTTGCTAGCATTTTGTTGAGGATTTTTGCATCTATGTTCATCAGTGATATTGGCCTGTAGTTTTCTTTCTTTGTGACATCTTTGTCTGGTTTTGGTATCAGGGTGATGGTGGCCTCGTAGAATGAGTTGGGGAGTGTTCCTCCCTCTGCTATATTTTGGAAGAGTTTGAGAAGTATAGGTGTTAGCTCTTCTCTAAATGTTTGATAGAATTCGCCTGTGAAGCCATCGGATCCTGGGCTTTTGTTTCTTGGAATATTTTTAATCACAGTTTCAATTTCAGTGCTTGTGATTGGTCTGTTCATATTTTCTATTTCTTCCTGGTTCAGTGTCGGAAGGTTGTGCATTTCTAAGAATTTGTCCATTTCTTCCAGGTTGTCCATTTTATTGGCATATAGGTGCTTGTAGTAATCTCTCATGATCCTTTGTATTTCTGCAGTGTTAGTTGTTACTTCTCCTTTTTCATTTCTAACTCTATTGATATGAGTCTTCTCCCTTTTTTTCTTGTTGAGTCTGGCTAATGGTTTATCAATTTTGTTTATCTTCTCAAAGAACCAGCTTTTAGTTTTATTGATCTTTGCTATCATTTCCTTCATTTCTTTTTCATTTATTTCTGATCTGATCGTTATGATTTCTTTCCTTCTGCTAACTTTGGGGGTTTTTTTGTTCTTCTTTCTCTAATTGCTTTAGGTGCAAGGTTAGGTTGTTTATTTGAGATGTCTCCTGTTTCTTAAGGTAGGATTGTATTGCTATAAACTTCCCTCTTAGAACTGTTTTGCTGCATCCCATCAATCAACGTGATACACCATATTCACAAATTGAAGGAGAAAAACCATATGATCATCTCAATAGATGCAGAGAAAGCTTCTGACAAAATTCAACACCCATTTATGATAAAAACCCTGCATTAAGTAGGCATAGAGGGAACTTCCCTCAACATAATAAAGGCCATATATGACAAACCCACAGCCAACACCATCCTCAATGGTGAAAAACTGAAACCATTTCCACTAAGATCAGGAACAAGACAAGGTTGCCCACTCTCACCACTATTATTCAACACAGTTTTAGAAGTTTTAGCCACAGCAATCAGAGAAGAAAAAGAAATAAAAGGAATCCAAATCGGAAAAGAAGAAGTAAAGCTGTCACTGTTTGCAGATGACATGACACTATACACAGAGAATCCTAAAGATGCTACCAAAAAACTACTAGAGCTAATCAATGCATTTGGTAAAGCAGCAGGATAAAAAATTAATGCACAGAAATCTCTGGCATTCCTATACACTAATGATGAAAAATCTAAAAGTGAAATTAAGAAAATACTCCCATTGACCATTGCAACAAAAAGAATAAAATACCTAGGAATAAACCTACCTAAGGAGACAAAAGACCTATATGCAGAAAATGATAAGACACTGATGAAAGAAATTAAAGATGATACAAATAGATGGAGAGATATACCATGTTCTTGGACTGGAAGAATCAACATTGTGAAAATGACTATACTACCCAAAGCAACCTACAGATTCAATGCAATCCCTATCAAACTACCACTGGCATTTTTCACAGAACTAGAACAAAAAATTTCACAATTTGTATGGAAACACAAAAGACCCCGAATAGCTAAAGCAATCTTGAGAACGAAAAATGGAGCTGGAGGAATCAGGCTCCCTGACTTCAGACTATACTACAAAGCTACACTAATCAAGACACTATGGTACTGGCACAAAAACAGAAATATAGATCAATGGAACAGGATAGAAAGCCCAGAGATAAACCCATGCACATATGGTCACCTTACCTTTGATAAAGGAGGCAAGAATATACAGAGGAGAAAAGACAGCCTGTTCAATAAGTGGTGCTGGGAAAACTGGACAGGTACATGTAAAAGTATGAAAGTAGAACACTCCCTAACATCATACAAAGAAATAAACTCAAAGTGGATTAAAGACCTAAATATAAGGCCAGACACTATCAAACTCTTAGAGGAAAACATAGGCAGAACACTCTATGACATAAATCACAGAAAGATCCTTTTTGACCCACCTCCTAAAGAAATGGAAATAAAAACTAAAATAAACAAATGGGACCTAATGAAACTTAAAAGCTTTTGCACAGAAAAGGAAACCATAAACAAGACCAAAAGACAACCCTCAGAATGGGAGAAAATATTTGCAAATGAAGCAACTGACAAAGGATTAATCTCCAAAATTTATAAGCAGCTCATGCAGCTCAATAACAAAAAAACAAACAATCCAATCCAAAAATGGGCAGAAGACCTAAATAGACATTTCTCCAAAGCAGGTATACATATCTTCAACAAACACATGAAAGAATGCTCAACATCATTAAACATTAGAGAAATGCAAATCAAAACTCTAATGAGATATCATCTCACACCGGTCAGAATGGCCATCATCAAAAAATCTAGAAACAATAAATGCTGGAGAGGGTGTGGAGAAAAGGGAACACTCTTGCACTGTTGGTGGGAATGTAAATTGATACAGCCACTATGGAGAACAGTATGGAGGTTCCTTAAAAAACTAAAAATAGAACTACCATACGACCCAGCAATCCCACTACTGGGCATATACCCTGAGAAAACCATAATTCGGAAAGAGTCATGTACCAAAATGTTCATTGCAGCTCTATTTACAATATCCAGGACATGGAAGCAACCTAAGTGTCCATCAACAGATGAATGGATAAAGAAGACATGGCACATATATACAATGGAATACTAGTCAGCCATAAAAAGAAACGAAATTGAGTTATTAGTAGTGAGGTGGATGGACCTAGAGTCTGTCATACAGAGTGAAGTAAGTCAGAAAGAGAAAAACAAATACCATATGCTAACACATATATATGGAATCTAAGAAAAAAAAAAAGGTCATGAAGAACCTAGGGGTAAGACAGGAATAAAGACACAGACCTACTAGAGAATGGACTTGAGGATATGGGGAGGGGAAAGGGTAAGATGTGACAAAGTGAGAGAGTGGCACGGACATATATACACTACCAAACGTAAAATAGATAGCTAGTGGGAAGCAGCCGCATAGCACAGGGAGATCAGCTCAGTGGTTTGTGGCTACCTGGAGGGGTGGGATAGGGAGGGTGGGAGGGAGGGAGACACAAGAGGGAAGAGATATGGGAACATATGTATATGTATAACTGATTCACTTTGTTATAAAGCAGAAACTAACACACCATTGTAAAGCAATTATACTCCAATAAAGATGTTAAAAAAAAAAGAAAAAGAAATGAAAACATATGTCGACACAGAGACACGTACGTGAATGTTCATAGCAGTGTTATTCATGGTTGCCAAAAGCTGGGAACAAGCCAAATGTCCATCAACTGGTGAATCCATCCAGTGGAATACTACTAGCAATAGAAGGGAATGAACTATTGGTAATATCCTACAGCATGGATGAACCTCAAAAAACATTACACTAAGCAAAAGAAGCCAGATACAAAAGATTACATATTGTATGAAATATTCAGAAAAGACAAATCTATGGAGACAGAAGGCAGAACAGTAGTTGCCTGGGGCTGGGCATGGGAGCAGGGATTTGTGGCAAGTGGGCATGAGAGAACATTTTGGAGTGATGGAAAGATTTGAAAACTGGAAGGTGGTGATGGTTGAGTAACTCTCTAAATCCCAGCTCCCGGCTTGTGATATGAACTTGGTAAGTTACTTCACTGTTCTGAACCTTTATCTCTGCATCTGTAAAGGGGGCACACCAGTGCCCTGGTGCTGCAAGAGTCAGAGGTAGCTCCTGTAAATTGTCAAGCTTGGTTCCTGGCACAAAATAGGCACCCAGTAAGCGGATAAAAGAGTGTCAATTCATGCAAGAATGTGCTGGTCATTATAACTGACACCAAAACTGTGAAGGACAAGAGTAATATATGCTTAACATTTTGAAAGTCACTTGGTTTCTATATTGTCAGATCAAATGTGAGAGTAGTTAGTAAACTTTTACAAAAGTATAGTAGAGAGACGATGACATACAAGACATACAGAAATGCACACTCTTTCTCTCACATACACACACAAACATACACATACCTCCTTGTTTCAAAAATGATTTCTGGGGCTTCAAATAACTTAAAAGTAGCATTTATAGCAACGTATTATTCTATCTGAATTATATTTAATCACTTACTATATATTTGGCATTGTATTAAGCTTCAGGATATTCTGATCAATTATATAATTATGTATATCAATTAATATATATAAATTTGCTACATGTGAAAATATTAATTATATATATTTATATTATAAATATATTTTATATATATTTTACATTATATATATTTTATGCTATAAAATATACATATATATTTCCCACATAGATCTTACAGTCTTTTGTAATTAGTATGGTAATAAAAATGGAGATCACAACAAATACTTATATTTTTTAATCTATAATATTGTTATACAAATTTATGAAATTAAATATATATATGTTTAGTCACATTCCCTCGGTAAAGTCACATTAAGTTTCCTATATATGTGCCCAAAATAATTATGTAAATTACATTATAATAATTATTGTTATTTTATATATTTGGGTGAAACTTGCAATACTGATGAAACATTTGGTTCTAAAGATTATTTACCACAGAGTTAAAACTAAACTGATTTAAAAAATTTTTCCTTCCAAGGAATATTGGCAAGCCTGTTAAATAAAAGTCACCAGTACGATTTCCATTTTATTATCTGTTTACATATATTATATGTATTCCACAAAACAAATGGTAGCTATTAGATGCATGCAATAATTATCTGAAGAGGAAGAAAAAGAAACCTGACACTTAATTTCAGTGCCTGATCCATTTGTAGGAACTTAATTTCACTTTTTTACCTGAAAGATAGGTAATTTATACATTGTTTTATAATTTATGCCTGTTTACCACCATAATGGCCTTCTGACTTTGACCCTTTCAATTGTTTATGGTTATTTTGAAATGAAATCATGTAAGTTACGTTTAAGCAGGTAAATCGAACAGCTTCAATGTCCAAAAATATTGGCAAATTGGCAAGCATTTCTTACTAACCTAGTCCTATATTCTAATTGTTTTCAATCATCCTCTTTTTATTTTATCTCCTTATGTCAAGACTTCTTCTCATTTAGAGTAATTTCTATTGTCCTGTTCTCCATTATTATATATTTATTTATTACAACTACCCTGGGATGTGTGGGTAGAGTGGAGTAAAGAAATGGAGAAAAAAATTGGTTTAAGTCATTTTGCTGAAACACAAATTTTGGTTGGCTGAGTTAGGACTATACGCCAACTTCCTTTACTCACTCTCTGTTCAATTTTTATTCCTTTAATCAGTCTATAGGTTTGAGGTATTTTGAAAAAGAGAAACAATAAATTAAATGTATTGTAATATAATTTAGATAAAAATTTCAAATCATATAAGAATTTGAATATTTCTAATTAAAATATTAAACATATATTTAAAATACAAAAATCAGCAAATAATATTTAATAATATTAACAACAGAATCTTCACAACCATTCACCCACTTCTGTGTACTGATACAAGAATTTTGAGAATGACCGACAAGTTGTTTTTCCTGTGTTCTCCAACCATGAATCTATCATGTTTATTCTTGTTCAAAGAGAGTGACAGCAGATGAGAAGAAACAGAATGGCCTTTAAAAAAAATAAAAACACATGAAAGATGCCATATGGCTTCCCCCCCCATAACTGTGTTGAATACATTTAGAAAAGAATTTCAAAAAAAGGAGTAAAGTGGAAAATTATTTCATAAATGGCCTTGCATTTCAAACAAATAAACAACAAATATCATTTAGCATCAAGTGACCTGATACAATCCTAAGCAATAAATTATAAACTAGCTATAAGGTATTGATATGAGAATTTGGATAATGAAACTTTATGTTAAGAAATCAAATATGTTAAAAAGTAGAGAGACAAGCATAATGACCCACAGTAGGCCCATCACCCAAATTAAAAAGTTTTCAACTATGGTCAATCATCTGCTTGACCATCTCCCCAAACCTAAATTAACTTGAAACAAGTCCAAGAAAGCATACATTTACATTATTCTATCATGTGACTTTAAAATGTAAGTATTATATTTAAAGTAAAATAAAAATATCATAAGTTATGTTATCATAAAATAACAAAACATATTTAATGTCATTTAATATGCCATCAAACAGAAAGACCCATTCAGGATAAAAACCTCTCAGAAAAAAACAAATAAACAGGAATAGAGGAAACTTCCTCAATTTAATTATTTAAGAAAGCATCTATAAAAATACTATAGCTAACATTATATTTAATGATAAAGGATTGAATGTCTTTCTCCTAATATTAGGAACATGACAAGGATGTGTGCTCTAACCATTTATTCAACAAAGTGGAGGTAGTTCTAGCCAGTAAAATGAAGCATGGAAAGGAAAGAGAAGGCATACATATTCAAATGGAAAAATAAAACTGTCTCTACAGTTTTATTTTATACATAGACATGTTTGTCTATGTATAAAATCTTAAAGAAACAACCAAAAAAAAAAAAAAAACCCTACAACTAACAAGTTGGTTTAGGAAGGTTACAGGACAAAAAATAAACATTCAAAAATCAACTGCATTCTATATGTTAGAAATGACAACATGAACACTGAAAACTAAATACAATAGCAGCCCCCAAAATTAAATACTTAGGTAGAAACCTAACAATATATATAGCAATCTCTATTTGCAAAATATTACAAAATCTCTGAAGAAAGAAAACAAAGAAGATCTAAATAAAAGAGATATTCCATGTTCATGAATTTGAAGATTCAATATTAAGATGTCAATTCTTCCAAACATGTTCTATAAAATCTGTGAAATCCTATTAAAAATCACCCCCAAATTATTAATAAATACTGAAAACCTAATTCTAAAAATTCTCTGAAAAAGTAAAAGACCTAGAATAGTCAACACAATAGTGAAGGAGAAAAAAATTTAGAGAACTCACATTGCCTGATTTCAAGACTTACTATACAGTTACAGAAATCAAGACAGCATGATAGTGAAAGAGGACCATCTAGATCAGTGTTTCCCAACCTTTTTGGCACCAGGGACCAGTCTCATGGAAGACAATTTTTCCATGGACGGGGGCAGGGCGATGGTTCAGGCAGTAATGCGAGCAATGGGAAGCGATGGGGAGCGGCAGATGAAGCTTTGCTCGCTCTCCCGCCGCTCACCTCCTGCTGTGTGGCCCGGTTCCTAACACGCCATGGACTGGTACCAGTCTGCAGCCCCGGAGTTGTGGACTGCTGATACAGATTGATGGAATGGAATAGAGTCCACAAATAGACCCACACAAATATAGTCCATTGATCTTTGGCAAAGGAGCAAAGACAATTCAATGGAGAAAGAATACTCTTTTCAACAGATCTAGAGACTTATTGTGACTCAGTGTCAAGATATTTCATTTCAGTTTTCTGTGCTTCTGTCAGCATGCATAGAATGCCTGAGTATTCCATGTTTTGAAATGCTAGCAATCACTGATGACCATGGCCTAGATTTATCATTTCATTCTTAGTGGAAAAAAATGGTAATGTTATAACTCTGCTATTCTTTATCTATTAGCCAGGTACTTCCTTAACAGACACTTTCCCTTATTAACAATTTGATAAAAATTCCTATATAAATTTTAGGATCGATTCCTGATTATTTTCCTTTATAGCTACTTTTGAAAATATAAATTTGGTTTCTTAGGATAATTCAGAGATGAAAATGAGCTGTTTATTTTTTAAAATAAATTTTCCATTTGGATAATGGATTTTACATATTTAAAGTGCTCAGCCCATTACAGTTAACTTATCAATGTTAAAATTCCCCATCTTTGGCCAGGGAACCACTTCAAGTTGTTTCTTGAGTCAACCTGATAAATGCTTAATAGTCTTTAATAGCACCTTGCTTTTGATAATTATAAAATATTACAGGCTCATCTTGAATGTTTGTAGTTCCAGCCTTAAAATCCAACTAATTCACAAATAGGCAATGGTATTTAGAGATATCAGCCTTTGAGACAGATGTGCCCCCAAGACAAGGTTGGTTTTGTGATTATCAAAAGAAAAGCAAAAACCTAATTTTTACAAAATCTATTTTCATGAGTTTACAAAGACACTTCCAATCCAAACTTAAGATTACAAGATTTTTATTCTTAAATTTATATATCTTTCTCCTTTCCGCCATACCAAAATCTAAGATCCCAGCTACAATAAATATTTTCTCATTTGCTTTATCTTGTAATATGTTATGTTTACATTTACATTAAAATTTCATTATTATAAAATAATTAATGGCATAACAAATAGACTTGCATATTTGTATTTTTGTCAGTGTAACTTTGAAACAGATTTCCATGAGTGCGATTTCTGATCAAAGTCAAAGACTAAGTATATCTTTGATATTGGCAATTTCAGAAAGTAGATGTATATCAAAATATCAGATTGCACACCTTAAATATACACCACTTTTATTTGTCAATCATACCTCAATAAAGGTGGGGAAAAATAACTACGTAGTTGAAAAAGCATAGAATATGTTACTTGCTTTTCCTGGTGATTGTGACTATACTGAGATAATACACAAAATTTGACAAGTGGTCACTTATTAAAGGTTATTGAGGTATAGAATATGGAACTATACTGATTAAATATAGCCTATTGGTTTATCTTGCACTTTGAATAGATCTTTAACTGATGTATTATTATCCAACAGCATGCTTTGGTCATTTGGAAAATATTAGTTCACTGAGTTGTACAGGGCTTTCATATATTGACATTATTTGATATAATCACATTTTTAAAAATCACTGACAATCTCATTTTAAAGTAGTTTAAGAATTGGCAAACTTACAAGCACACAGTGCCATGTATGTTTTCCAAATTTTTAATTTTCACTTTAACACTCAAATTTTATTATTGGCAACAAATAGTGCCAATTGTTTTCCTGAAAATGATCCACATCAGTCATTTTCTAGAAAATATCTGCCAAAATCCAAATGTGAATCAGTACACATTTTCATTTTAGTAAAAATGATATTCTATGTAAAATATAACAAACAAAAACTCAGTTAATTCAGCTCACAGTTCAAACAATTACGCAAGTGTTTTCCCTCCAGACAAAAAGAGAGGATTTATGTGTTCTTCCCATTTTCTTTCAGAGTATATTGAAAAGTATATTTCATTTTCCTCTAGGAATACTGCTTCTGTCCTATCCACAGCACTGTCTGGCTAATCACAACAAAAAGCCTAAATGGCAAACCTAATACCAATGGAGAAATGTTCAACATTCTTTAGAAAATATAATATTTAATTAATTATTGTTAAACAGCAAAGAAGTCCTTCAAAATATTTTAGCTTTCTGAATATCTATAAATAGAATCGGCTAAATACTGTATATATGTGGTGGGAATTTTTGTTTTCTTTTTTAAATATCTGTGTGTAGGTTTTCTTTTGATCTAGTCCCTTAGGCAGTCCTTGTTATATGGCAATAATTTAATGGACATTTTATATGCTTATTATGAGGAAAGTTGATTTTGCACATTATTCAATTGGAATCATCTAAAGAGAGATCATCTGTGCATTACCCAGCATAATTTTATTTTATTACACTTGATATACATGAGACAGTGAAGTGATCATGGCTAGTATCATTAAACAGATGGCAGTGAATTTTTTTTCCATCCTCTGTAACTCAGAAGGAGTGTCCTTTCTTATTCTACTTCAAAATTAAGTTTAATGTGAAGAATAATTAAGAGCAGATTTCATGGCTTTCCATTTTCAATTAGAATGCAGAACTTCACTGATGACCATCACTTCATTCACCAATGACAAGTCAGATAAATTAGAAAGCTTCAGTATCTAAAAACAAACATGGTGATAAAGACTCCAAAAAAAAAAATAAACGAATGAACTAAGTTTTGAATAATATTGTATCTTTCCATTATATAAGCAACCTATGGCTATTTTCAAGCCTGGAAGATCAGCAGGAAGAGGAGCGAATACAACATAAACAGTGGTAAGGAGAAATCACCCCAACTTTTAACCACTGTCAGAGTACTGGAGGGATGACTTGGAATCCCAAGGAGCCATAATTACACAATGAGCCAGCACCTGCCAACTCTTTTCCATTGGCCTTTTCAGAGCATATGGTGTAACTTCTGTAGGCTGGAAACTGTGCAGGAGATCTAGCTAAGAGAGAATCTTCCTATAAGGTGCACAGTGCTTCTACTGAATACAAGGCTGTGGACATGTAAAGGATTGAGGCTGTTAGGAAAGCCGATGAAAATTGTCCCTGAGGCACCTGGAGCCTTCATCTCATCTGAAGGATGAAAATGAGAGAGGAGAAATGAGAGACATTCCTCCAAGGTACATTAGGCTTTCATAAAGCAAACTTCCATGGACAAATACAAGTGGGGTGAGGGAGGAAGACAGCAAGACAAAGAGAAATCACCAAAGCACCAGCAAGTTCAAGGTGTGTCTCTGTGTAAAGAGGATTCTTCAAGAACTCTAAAATCTAGATGTCATCCTGTATACCAGAGAGAGATTCTAAATCCCGAGAACAAACTGGTTGTACAGTATACAGTAGCTTGGATATAAAGTACAAAGAGTTCTGTGGAATCTCACCACTGCAAAGACGCAGATCCTGCTTAAAGGGAAGCAATGATCCCGTCCTCAAAATTTTTAATGCCAGTGTTGAACTAAATATAAATAAAGCTGCAACAAAACCCAGATTTCACTACAGATATGACTGGCTCATCATGCTCTCTTCCCATATAAACATCATAGACAGGTGTATGCCGTTTTCTGAGAAAATTAAATTAAATTTAATGAATTCTCCATTGTTCTTTGGACTATGATATCTCATATAATAAAAAGTAATGAGAAATTCAAAGAAGCAGGAAAGTGTTAACTATATCCAATAGGGTAAAAAAATAGTTAATAGAAATAAACTCATAAGTGGCCAAATTATTAGAACTATCATACAAAGAATTTAACATTATGAGGGAAAATATACTAAATGATCTAAGGGAAAATATTAAAAACATGTCTGAATGATGCTCACTAACATTACTGTGGTAACCATTTCATGATGTATGTAAGTCAAATCATTAGGCTGTACACCTTAAATTTACACAGTGCTATATGTCAATTATATCTCAATAAAATTGGAAGAAAAATATGTGTGAATAGATGGATAATTTCAGCAGATAAATGGAAACTATAAACAGGTAATAAATGATAGAAACCAGATTCCCCTCCCCCCCCAAAAAAAACGTTTCTGCATGAAACATTTCTGAGTACAAAACTAATTCATGGTGTTAGAAGTGAGAAGATGTTTACCTAAATTGGGGACAGGAATCAACTGAAAAGGGGCAGGAGATAATTTTCTGGTGTGAAGTAAATATTCTGTTTTATTTTATGTTCTGGTTCTTTTTGCTATATAATTGCTAAAACTTATGTAGCTGTACTGAATACTAGGATTCCTAAATTTAATTATCTGTAAAAAAGACCTTTATAGATATGTCAATAAATAGATAAATAGTCCAATAAAAATGAATCCACTAAAAGATCTCAGTACTTTAGACCTGCCACTATACGTACTGATTATTTTGCATCGACACATACATTTATGTGGATTATGATAGTCTTTTTATACTGCCTTTTGTGGAGCAGAAATTTTAAATTTTAATGAAGTCCCGCTTATCAATTATTTCTTTCGTGAATTCTGCCTTTAGTGTTGTATCTAAAAAGTCACTGCCATTCTCCTGCAAAAGCAGCAAACAGGGGAAGCCTGCAGCTCCCTTAACCAGAGATTGTGGTCCCAGTAAGGCAGTGGCAGAACTAGCAAGAAATATAACAAGCGGATCCTGGAAATGAAAGAGCCGTTGAGAAAGGCTGATAACTATCATATGTTGTTATCTTGACTGCTGAAGAAGCTACACACAAGGGGGAAACCAAAGGAAAGGACCTAAGCTCTCCACAAAACCACAGCTGACTGGTTGCACTTAGGAACAGGGAAGACACAAAATGGCCAAAGTTTTCCACACATTTCTGAATGAGTTGGAAGCATGCACAGGGAAGACTTGAGAAGATTCAGCAAAATATAAAATTCATGGTAGAACTGAAAACTGCCTAAAATTTGAATGTAAAACCTGATCTATACACAGATCCATTGGTAAAATGTGGAAATTTTACTTGGCTCAAGGTGTTTAATCACAACCTTCGACCAATCAGTGACTGACACCTAAGTTTTGCAGACCTTTGACCAATCAGTGACTGACACCTAAGCTTTGCAGACAGAGCAATGACCCATATAAAGTCAAAATTTTAAAAATGTAAAATAATAATTAAAATCAACTGAGCACAGATATCATTGTCCACAGAGCATGGGGAAGACAGGTTTCACAGATTAGAGGCAGAAAAGACATTAGTGTTTCGCAGGAATCAGGGCTCAGGGAAGGACACTGATTGCCAGGGTTATAAGAGAAATTTGAGCACTGATGGAAATGTTATATATACCTACATCATTATTGTGGAAGCAGTTACATGACTGCATACATTTGTTGATCTCATCAAGTTGTATACCTAAAATTGCTCAGACCAATCTAACAGTATGTAAATAATTAAACTATAATTTATTGTCTGTATTGTGATAAATTCATTTCAATAATTAATGTCAGTGTGATACAGTTTACTTTAAAATATGAAAGTTAAATTTAGAAAGTAAAACATAGTTTCCTTGTATGAAAAAATATGTTTTACTCAAATTACAACTAAGATATAATGTTATTTTATTGTTTTTTTAAAAAAAATCATGAAAGTAGATACTGATTATTTGATAAAGCACCTTTGGTTTTCCTTAATGCTATACTTCTGGGATGATAGGGAGAGGTATGGGATTTCCATTCTCTCTAGCTTTTCTCAATATCTTATATAAGAGGTATGTCCTTAGATTATTCTTGAGAGATCTAATTTGAGGATAGTCTCAGGCCTTTATCCTTCTCACAATAAAGCACCTCTTCATGTTCCTAATGATATCTGGTTATAGTTACACTTTTTTACCAATAAAGTTTTTCTTTGACCCTTATTCTTAATACCCCACTCTCTTTTCATTGCAGGTCCAAAATCCTAATTATCCTGAAAAAAATTCCGGATTATTAAATATACATTGTAACTCAACTCTGATACAGAATTGAAGTATCTTCACCTTGATAAGAATTTTAGACCTGTCAAAACTAATTGAAATATTATATTTGATTTCATTAAAAATATTAGCCATTCCTCCCATTGTGATGAAATTAATGACAATAAGTAATGATGCTGGTGTTAAGAAAAGTTACAACTGGAAAGTAAAGTGTAATTTCCTTGTAAGAGAAAATTTTAGACTTTTCAAATTTTATAAAGAAACCCTTTAATATATTGATCTGTTTTCCGAATATGAATATATTCCCTCAGTCAGAAATACACAATGCTAATCACCCTATATTGTCTAGAAAATATTTACTTAAAATTTATTATTCTAAAACTGTGTTAATCCAATATCATCATTCTCAATTATGGTATATTTCTAAATCTTCTATAAGACTTGCCTGCTCAAATATAGTCATATATATATTTCCTCTTTTTCTTCATCTCACAAATTCTATGGTATATTTTTTCCTTCATATAGTAAGTATGCAGGGTTTTTTTTTCCACAATGTTCCAAAAAGCCAACTTTACAGAATGCAGTTGATAGTTTTAAAAAACATCAGCATAAAATGAACATACATTAACAATGTGGAAGTTCTTATCTATATGAAAACTGAGAAGAGATTAGATTTTTGTTATTCTGTTTAGTTTTTTTCTTTTCTTTTTTGCTGTATTTAGCTGTACTGAAAAAATGTATAGTCACCATAATATATCCTAAGTATGATGAAATAAGAAATAATCTTATATTAAGACAGGAGAAAACTACATTAAAATTGTATAGGTGAGTCACTTCCTCAAGACTGATATTCAGATGAGTAATTAGGAAGCTATCCTTTGCTTGAACCTTGTTATTAAAAAAAAAAAAAAAAAGAACCCATCCATCTTGTAGCTTATTTTAAATTAAACATGCTTATGATAGTATATGGCATTCTACAGTCTCTACTGCATATGACAGATGCTCATATTTTATTAAATGATGATAAACATATCTAAATATATTTGCTACTAAAATTCATCATAACTAAAATTCTGAATATATTTGTTGCCTTAAAGAGAGTTCTTTGTTTATCCATTTGCATTTTCTCTTGATGCCCACTTTCATTTTTGTACTTCAGTAATTTTTTTTCTGACAGAACCATTAATTTTCCAGGCAAATACTCTGAATTGTCTTGTTTTTCATTTGCCTGTTTCAGAAACTGCAACCCACACTGTTTGTACCATAAGCTTAGTCATATTTACTGAAATATTACCTTTTAATTGAAGTAGATTAGATATACTTTTTGGCATCGTTGGGAGAGATTTGTTTTGAACAGGTAACTTCTAAAGTGACAATCTGTGTCCTTAATATTGAATTTATGTATCTTTCCATACTAATGTGCATTATGGTTATGAAGTCACAGTGAACAAAACCATTATTAAGTGAATTCTAAATTCAATGAATTTTAAGTTGCATTAAAAACGTACATACCAACAATTCACAAAAAAACTATTTGTAGAAAGAAATTTGTCTGAGCTTGACTAAGGTTATTTGGGAACACACCAATTCTTCTAAAACTTGCTAAAAAATAGGAGAATAAATATGAAAATATCCATTTTAAAAATGGAGATTTGACATATTTAATAATTGTAAGTGATAAGATATATATTAGATAAAATATAATGCATTATGGTAGTAAATGACATTGTAAAAGCAAATCATTAATTTTTTAAAAAAGACCAGTGATTTTGTGATTTTATGCATTTATTATACATGTACAAATGCTTCAAATATGTAATAGAACTTCTAAACATAAATCCTGTTTTACATACAAAATGTTCATGCACATACATTCTTTTCCATATGGTCCAAAGAGCTACTATATTTAAATGGTATAATTATATGAAATATATATATATAAATGGTATAAATGATTATATATATATATATATATATATATATATATATATATATATATATACACACACACACACACACTGGTTTTTGAAATATTGGTAAATGTCTATCAGGTAATTGCATATAAGTATCTGAAGTTTGTAAGAGAGTTTAGTATGTATATGCATATAAAGATGTAAAAGTCAAGAGCAAATAGGTAGTATTAAAGTCACTGGTAGAGAAAAATATCTAAAGAGGGGATGTGTAGTATAAGAATGATGTAAAAGATTTAAGTTTGGATAATATGAAAATTTTAAGAAAGATTCTTAGGAAGAACAGAATACTAGAAATAATAGAAACTGAAATAATCAGAGAGGTAGGAGGAGAATCAGCATATTACTGAATTCTAAGTGTTAAGAGTACTATAAGGAGATAAGGGATTCCTACTTAAAATAGAAAGTTAGTGTCAAAAAATTCCCCACCTGCCAACTTTGTACTGAAATAACACACAGAGTTAGGTGTAAAATTTAACAACAAAAAATTGAGGGATTGAGACCACGGAGCAAAACTAAATTAACCGAAATCACAATGGACTGAGGCAAAAGAATACAGGGCCAATCAAGAAGCTATTAGAGGATTTCTAATAATCCTTTCTATATTTGGAGAAAATGTTTTCAATGAATAATTTCTAAAGTAGTAACTTCTGTTATTAATATTGAATTAATATATCTTTCCATATTACAGTGTATTATGGTTATTAAATCATACTGCTAATTAGACACCTCTAACTCAGTGGTATAATGAGTGGCCAGAGGAGGGAGATGGCAAGCAAATGAGTCTTGCATTATGAAACATGATAAAAATTGTAGAAAGAGATGGAGATAAAAATATCCTGGAGCTGATGGAATTTATAGTTTTTTTAAATGGTAATTTCTAAAAACAGTAAATGATAGTCTTCGCCACTTTTCAGACTGAATTTCCTTCTATGTAAAAAGACCAGGACATGGAATCACTGGGATACATTTTGAGTTAGATAAACCTTAATTATATGAAATCCAAGAAAACTTTGTTTAATTAGACACAGATATGAAACTGTCATTCAATAAAACTGTAAGAAATTAATAAAAATTAATTAAAAAATAATTCTAAAGGGAAAGAATGGATGCTAAAGAAATGATCCTTAAAGTGATACTTGCATAAATATACCAATAAATGAATTAATGAATAAATGAATTACATATTCATAAAATTCAGATTTTAGAGCTTTGGTTTAAAAATAGTAGTCACCAATGTATTAGACCGCAATCACAGAATCATTTCTGCAGAGAATTCTAAATTAATCCAAGTCTAAAACATCACACTAGTAGAAACCTATACTAATATAAAAAATAGATATGCAAGGTTTGCCTATATGTTCTATTTAAAAAGTAAGTACAAAGTAAGTTTTGTTATCAAAACTGACAAAGATTGTTTTAAAACAGAAACAATTGGTCAGTCTCACCTGTAAATACTGAAGCAAAATACCTCAAATAAAATTAACAAAATATAAATTGGATCTTTGAAATAGTATTACAAGATCAAACAGGTTTCTTGCGTGAACAAAATATAGCTCTACATTAGGAAACCTAGCAATATAACTTTCAGATTAAGAGATTCAAAGAAAAAAATCAAAGGATTAGATGCATAGATACTGCAGTTATATTTGTTAAAATTCAACACAGAACTCGTAATAGGACTCATAATAAAATTAGAATTATAGGCTATGTCCTTACATTTTAATATGCACGTATATGAAAAAAATATAATAGTGTCCTTTCACACCATATTTTTAATGTTGATTGGATCTACCTATCAGCATAAATAGACCAGATAAAATAATACTTGTTTGTGGTAGACAAAATAATGCCCTCCCCCCCAAAGATGTCCATGTCGTAATCTTTGGAAATTGTGACTATGTTATATTACCTGGGAAGGAGTACTAAATTTGAAAATGGAAAGAAGGTTGCTATTCCATTGACCTTAGAATAAGGAGATTAATCTGGAATATCTGGGTGAGCCCACTGCAATCATGTGGGTCCTTTAAATGTGAAAGTTGGAGAGAAAAGAGTTAGTATTAGAATGGTGCAGCACGAGAAGCACTTCACTGGCCATTGCTGGCTTTGAGAATGGAAGGAGACAAGGAGCCAAGGAATTTGGGCAGCCTCTAGGAGCTGGAAAAGACAAGAAGATGGATTATTTCCTAGAGCCTCCAGAAAGGAATTCATACCTATCAACATCTTATTTTAGTCCAAGGTGAACATTTCAGATGACTGACCTCCAAAACTGTAAGATAATAAATTTGTTTTACTTATTTAAGCCACTAAAATTGTGAAAATTTATTAAAGCAGCAATAGGAAACTGGCACAGTGCATAAAGGTTTAAGAGGTGGTTTAAATGTTTTGTTATCTAGAGATAGTACTTAATGATGATAGAGTTTTACAGTTGAAAAATCTACAAGAACACTGGAAATATTACAAAAATTTTTAAAAAATACTAATGAAGCTAGACAGAATTTATAAAAATCAATCCTTTTTCTCTTCAGAAAAAATATAAAACTAAAGATTACACTTAAAAGAACAAAAATAATAAATGGATATAAATGATTTTTAAAACATGAACATGTATGTAAAGATTAACATACTCTTAGCAAAACCTTGAAGAAATGAAAATACAAATATTCAGATAAAAATTCAATTCGCAGATATCTTTACTATATTAATCTATATGTGATCCTGATTCCAATAAAAAATACAAAGCTATTTTTGTAAACAAGCAAGCAAGGCAGAGAATATACATGTAATATTTAACAAGTAATTCTCAAAAAAGAAGAATGAGGGGATGCTAGCTTTTTCAGATGTCAGAAATCCACCATAATTTACACAATGTGGAGCTGTTGACATAATAGTGGAGAGAAATCAATGGTACAGAATGGAAAATTCAAGAATAGACTCAGAAATGGGAAGTAATACACAATAAGTCTTTACAATTGCACAAAACTTGACAAAACTGTCAAGAATATAAAGATCTTCTTTTCATAATCTTATCTCAGAAACAATCTTGTTAAAGCCCCAACTCAATATGAGCAATAAAGGGATAGCCTGATTTTAGCAATTTATAGCAATCTGTTTTACAAGTAATTTTAAATGATTTCAGCAGTTCTAATCCTGAAAATTAAATATTAACTAGAAAATATTTCTCTAAGGATACTTTAAACCAGAAACTTGTATGGAAACATGGGACATTTTGGTAACTGCCATTTTCCAGATTAGGGTTCAATGATAGCCAGGTAAAATTTCCAAGTCCTGACAATACTAATTGAAGTTTTAATTGAATAGAGACACATTTTGGAAGGAGAAGGTTCCATTTCAAAAAAACTAATGAGACCAGCATCTTTCAGGCTTTTCTACATTATGAATTATATAAGTTGCATAATTTGAAAGCAGCTATAAAGATAACCCTTTATAAGTACTTTCATCACTTGTAAAACTCTTGTTCTGTGGTTTCTTGCAGTACTTTTAAGATGTTAAAAACACACACACAATATATGTACTCCAGTAAATATTCATCTGAATTGCTCCAAATGTTTCTCATTTTATTTTTATTGACTTGCTCATATTTAATATGTCTCTTCCACTGCCATCCACAATAATGTCATCCTGTATACAACTGAGAAAATACATTCAAATAAGAACAATTAAATCACAGAGGGAATACATTTAATAGGAGCATAATAGTTATCAGTAAATTATTCAGTAAAACTTGCTCTTCCCACAAGAACTGCATTTAAGCACTGCAATATAAATTCCATCAGACAAACATGATAATCTTAATGAGTCAAATCTAAAAGACTTTCATTCTCCTCAGGTGGGCAATTAGTTAATTATAAAATAAAAAGATTCTGTTAATGCTACCTACTTAAAAAAAGGAGTGTCCCATGATTCCTTTGTTTTTTTAGGTATGTTTTTTCCTGAAAATGTCACTATATGTAGGATTTGTCACTATATGTAGCAAATTTTGGGGTTTTCAACTTCTGAACAATCATTAAAATACTGGTTAATTTCTCAATTCATCAAGAAAAATATCTAAATATATCACCAATCAGGAAGTTTTGGTCTTCTGCCATTTTTGTACTTCTATATATTAGATCTTACATATATTCCTAGGTAATATCTGAATATGAAACCACTTATGTTACAAAGTGGCATATAATAATTCTATTTCCAAAGCAATTTCCTCTACAATATATTATAAAATTGAAGGAAAAAAGACTGAAGACAAAAACAAAAAACAAAAAAAAACAGAACTTTCATCTGCAAGAAATTAGAAGGCATACCAGGTACCTACTAAGTATTTAGCTGTGGGGGAACTGATTGGGAAAAGTCAGAATGTTAGTGTGTTTTGTTTACTCTTGGCTCTCTTTAGCAAAGTATTACTTTGATCATTACCTTGTATTAATTTGAGTCTTTGGGAGTCACTTTGCCACTCATACTAAATGTGGCCAACATTAAGTTATTAGAGACAGACGTGAATCATGTAAGGAAAAAAAAAAACATACGAGAACTGTATGTAGTGGCAGCAAATGCATGAAAAAATTGCTTGTTAAAAGTTGATACTATTGTATGAATAAAACAATACACACACATTGTACATAGTTTGTACATAGGTTGTATATATATAGCATACAAATACAAATAAAATGTTGAGCTTTAAAATAACCCTTGTCTCAATACTTGAATGTTTATGAATATTGCTATTAACATTATGAAGCCCTCAAAAGGGTAGACTCACCATTTATTTCAAATATGGTGAAAGAGGAAACACTGAAAAGAGTGAGAGTGAAAATGAACAACAACAACAAAACAGTGCATAGTGCATACTGCAACTCTTTTCAGAGAGCAGTGTCAGCTAATAATTAATGAATATCCTCATCCCAAGATAGGCAGTCTTATATTGTCTGTCTAGTGATGTCAGAACTGGTAATTACCATGTCACCCATTTTTCTCTTTTCTACCTGAGAATGTTCCTTGCAGTTGGTGTATCCATGTTCCACCATTGCATACTGGGTGTGTGTAGGACAGATAGCTTGTCTTTTTAGGATGTATGTCTGAAGGAAATGTACCTGATGGAGAGACAGCAGCACCTCTTCCACTGCCCAGAACTTTGAACTGTGACTGGATAGGATTTGGGTTGTCTGCCATGGGGAGTAAGTGAGTGTGTTCAATGTGTGAGACAGACAGTGAACCAGTTTGTTATGAAAAAATGGACTAGGGTAGACATTAATGGTATTTGTCAATATCCAGTGCTTTTTGACTTCAGATAGGGCAGCCAAATTTAGCAACCTGTTAAATTTGAATTTCAAGCAAACAGAAGATATATTTTTGTATAAGTATGCACCATTTTTATTCTAAAAAATTAGTTTTTGTGTGTGCAATTCAAATTTAACTGAGCATCCTGTATTATTTTCCAGCAACCCTACTTCTGTGGTACTTGGCAGACTCTATTTCCCACATTCATTTCATTTCGGAAAAGCCATTTGACTAGTTTCACTAATAGGCTTTTAAGAAAGACAACACATGTTACTTCTAAATAAAACTAAATTTTCATTATGCAACTCTTTACTTGTTTTCCAGTTATGGTATCCAACCAGACTTCAATTTGAGATTTTAGTGAAACAAGATGAAAACATCCCATATTACTAACTCACTGGCCTCTAAATGAGTGAGAAATCAACTTTTGCAGTTTATACAACTGATAATCATGACTATCACACACAGATTTTATCTTCTAGTTTTTCTCTATTTCCCCTTTCTTTTACCACAACTCTCAACCATTTAATACCTTACCAAATCTCTCACCTCACTTGCTCTCCAACTACCCTGTGCTTTTGTGTTATACCAAAATTGCATAGAAACGGGTAGGACAGAGGAGTAGTCTCAAGAATGTTTTTTAAAAATCCATAATAGCTTGGATGAAAGTATAGAATTATAATGAGATTTGGGTCCTAGTACAATTTGCATGTCCAAACCCCCTCTTACAGCTCAAATAATGTTCCACTTTTCCCCCCACTGTGGAAAATGTAGCAGATCTGGAAATGATATATTCCTTTCTAAGAACATTAGTGGATGAAAAGATGGAGAGGTTAAAGAGATCAACTCAATAGTAGAAATAGCAATTTCTACTTCTCTAGAGAAAAAATAACCTTCTTTAACCTATTTGTGTGAATAGGCTGAAAATATTGGCTATGTGACCCAAGACACCTGCTACTACATGTCAGACTGGAATAAAAGCAGCACAGTAGTCCAGGAGTAGGTCTGGGAGATGGGATTTTAAATAAGTGTTGAGATATGGGGAAAAGAAACCATAAGAAAGAACATAAATTATGAGTAAACTAGTAAATTTTATCTCATGTAAGGAAGAGATATCATAGGCAAGTAATACAGATGCTCACATTGTTAAACTTTTTATTGTTTTATTTCATCTGAAACTGGGTTGCATTATTGTGGGCCTGAACCTCATAATTTTAAATATTGAAAAGTTCCAGAGAGAAGCAACTCCATGCAACAAGAGGAAATTACCTCAGGAATTGAGAGATCACAAGAGAAAAGAGGTGAATTTGCTTTTCTCACACAGCAGAAGCAGAGATAAGATCAAAACCATTCCCTAGCTTAAGAATGGAAACTCAGATCATACTCTAGTCTTTCTTGTTTGACTAACATAATGAATAACTATTTGCACAGTGCAAGTCAATTTTGTTTTGATGCAACACATTTAACTGATATTTAAAAAAATCAAATTAATTAAAACTGTTGAACTGCCCTCTGTAATATATGTCAACAGAATTGACCAACTCATAAGAAACAAAGATCTACTTATTTCCTATATTAATATGATTGACATTAATTTTATCAACAGATGTAAATATTCACATAAGTCACCTGAGATCTGCCACTGTCTGGAGTCAAAATTAGAGTCAATTTCTTCATCACTCATTCCTTAAAAGTTAAAAATACTGAATAATCAATCAATATGGCATTCTGGAGAAGCAATTTTGTTTTAACATTACCTGTCAAATAACACATTTGCATCCTGTTAAGGCAAGACCTGCTATGAGACGAAAATATGTGTGTACCCATAATTTAGAGTATTCTTCAAAAAGAATAGAGTACAATTTGTTTATTCAAATGTGTGTGTGCTTTTATGACATCTACCATGATTTATTCTCGTTCAAAAAGTCTATCAAAAATACTTAGAGACAACCGAAATATTTAACTCCACCATTGTGTTTCTTTAATAAAAAATATATACTTAAGGTGTACATGATGAAATGACATACATATAAATAGTGAATGATTACTACAGTCAAGCTAATTATATATCTCATTTGGTTGCTTTTTTCTTTTAGTTAGAGCACCTGAAATCTACTGTCTTAGCAAATGTCTAATATTCAACACAGTATTATCTACTATAGTCATCATGGGGTACATTAGATCTTTAGACTTATTCATCCTTCATAACTGCCACTTTGTACCCTTTGACCAACCTTGCCCTGCTTTCCTCATGTTCCAGCCCCTGGTAACCAAGTTTATATTCTCTGTTTCTATGTATGTGACGTTTTTAGACTCCATATATAAGTGAAATTATGTGCTTTTTTCTCTTTTTGTGTTTGACTTATTTCAGTTAGCATAATGTCCTCCAGCTTCATCCATGTAGTTGCAAATGGTTGAATATTCTTATTTTTTAAGGATAAATAGTATTCCATTGTACATATATAACATAATTTATTATCTCTTCATCTATCAATGAACACTTTGGTTTTTTTCCATATCTTTGCTATCGTGAATAATGCTGCAATGAACATGGGATAGCAGATATCTCTTTGAGGTGTTGATTTCACTTCCTTGTGAGTATATACCCTAAAGAGGAATTTCTGGATTATATGGTAATTCTATTTTTAGTTTTTTGAGGAAAAGCCATGCTGTTTTCCATAATTGTTGTACCAGTTTACATTCCTACCAACAGTGTACAAGGATTCCTTTTTCTCCACATCCTTGCCAACACTTGATTTCTTTCTTTTTATAAAAATAGCCATCCTAACAGATGTGAGGTAATATATCATTTTGGTTTTGATCTGCATTTCCCTGATGATTAATAATGTTGAGGATCTTTTCATATACCTTTTGGTCATTTGTATGTCTGCTTTGGAAAAATGTCTATTAAGGTCAAAGATTATTTTTGGATATGATACCAAAAGCTCAGGCAACAAAAGCAAAAACAAATAAGCTGGACTTAGACTAAAAACCTTGTACAAAACAAAGGAAACAATAAACAAAATGGTAAGGCAAGCAGTGAACTAGAAGAAAATATTTGCAAAACATATATCTGATAAGGGGTTTTTAACCAAAATATATAAGAAACTCATAAAACTAGAGAGCAAAAAATGAATGATCTGATTTAAAAATGGGCAAAAGACCTGAATAGACACTTTTCTACCAATGTATTTCTGAACTTTATTATTACGTCTCATTTATATTTAAATAGAAAAATAAATTTTAGCTAGGTTACTGGATTTTTAGATGAAATTTTCAGGTGTTAACTCAGGAAAATATTGTGCACTAAGTGTATAAAGTACTTTTAAATATTAAGGTTCTGGATTTTAAAAATGCATCCTACAGCTCCGGCATACAAAACTGTAACTTTATACAACCAGAACCTTCAACAAATGAAAGCCATTATGTCTATCTATACTAATTTCTATCATATCAATATTAATATCATAATGACATTATTATGAAAATAAGATTACTTATTTTCTACATTTAATCGTAATAGAGTGTTAACTGAAATAGGTAATATGTTTATTTAGACTTGTTTGCTTATATTACATAAACTGAATGACAAATATCTTTAATCTTATTACTTTGTACAATTAACCATCCCCATCTAGCAAATTTGGTTGTATTTTCTAACAGTACTAAATACTGCATATCATAGTAGTAAAACTGAAAATGATGAAATGTTATATATGTAAATCTTTTATGTATGCACTCACTAAAAAAATTACCTAATTCTTATTATGTGCTAAGCTCTGCGATAAAAAGGATGACTAGGGAAATTGTAAGCAATATGATTTTAAGTGGTGAGAACAATGAGATACAGATATAACTAATTTTATAATAAATTTCTTCTTAAGCACATCAGCAGGTTTGATGATACTAAAATGTCTCAGTGAAATTCATTATTTGATTACCCAAAACAACTCAGAAACACTAAAAATCGTTCCAAAAAATTTCAAGGAAAAAAAATGAAACAAAAACTATTTGCCAAAATCTGAATAGTTTTCCAATTTCTGAATTACTGATAGCAGATGATTGATATCTCATAAATGACTGATATTGGTCACCATTCCAACATTCTCAAAAAATGCTGGACATGTACTAAATCAACACCACCACGTGCGAATAATGTACAGGAAACTACAGAAGTGGTATAGAGATCAAATAAATGGTATCATTATAATGTTGATAGAAAAATGAAAGTAAAATTGATGAGAAAAAAGTTGAGCATTATAAAACAGATATTCAATCTAAGATTCCTAAATTTTAAGAGGAAAATTTACAAACAATATGTGCATATACAATGAACACAGAAAAATTTTAAAGATCTTAGAATGTTCCAGAGAAAACAATTAAATTATAATCTGAGATATAAAAAGGTTTTCTTTCCCCCTATTTCTAGAACTCTAAATATTCAGAATATGTACCAATAGCCCATATTTTCCACAAAGCATTAGTAGGAATATAGGAAATCAGGAAAAGTAAGTATAGAGCATAATTTTACATTTTTATGTTTATTCATATATATGTAAAAAATTAACAAGCTTATAACCAAGAAGCACTAGTAGTTACACATTAGAGATACGTTCTGAGATTTATTTTTCATTCTATAATACAGTATATGTCTGAAATAAGGGAGATGAAATTTTTTTATTAATTTTAATATTTAAAATTTTATTTCATATTTTAATCTAAATTCTAATTGTAAACTTTAAAAATTGTATTAGAAATAAGTACTTTAGCATTATTTTCCCTTTTATATTGTAAAGCTTGATAAAGCCACATTTGTCTTTAAAATCACAACTTTCTTATTTGCCTCATGCCTATTTTTGATTCCTAAATATGAATATCTTATTTGCCTCATGCCTATTTTTGATTCCTAAATATGAATTTAGGAATTTATATTCCTAAATATGAATATTCTTAAATATGAAAATATGATTCCTAAATATGAAATTAATAACCAACTGTTATTAATATATAAATATTGTTCACAATCATGACAAAGTTTATCATGATTATATTTCTTTATGTGTTTGTTCACAATGCCATGACTCCCATACTTCTCAAACAAGGATACTCAAAGCTTTGCAAGTGTTTTTAATAATCCTGGCACATATACTAGGTACTGAAAAAATTTTAATAAGAGAATAATAATTATATCTAAATTTAAACATGATAAAAATACAACCAAAATTTTAAATTGTAGCATACTTGATATGAGGATATAATTAGAGATAAGTAGTTCAGAGGTCTTATTTTGCTGTGGAAGAATGAAGAGATAGTGAATAATTTTAATAGTAGAGACTGCATGCCAAATAAAGTTTACAGTTATTCCATTTCTTTCTCTCAATATCTATAATATCTATAATATAATGGTAATTACAAGAGCTACATGGTTTCCAGTTGGTAAGGTATTTGGCTCACATGCCTTATACTAGAAGAATATAGTAAACATGCAAGCAAAATAATAAATAATATTTCAGATAGTGATAAGTTAAATGACGGAGGTAAAACAGACTATAATTACAGAGAGTAATTTTTCTGAGGATATGGCATTGCACTGAATGATAAGCCTGTTCTCACAAAGTCAAAATTTGGGGGAAATAACTCTTCAGTTATTGGAAAGGGTTACTGCAAAAGCCATGAAGCTCACGTAGATTCTGTGGCATAGAGGAATAGAAAAGGAGACTGTGTGCAGGGGGCAAAACGAAGGAAAGTACACAGAACTGATTGGTATTTAGTGACTATATTTGAAGGTATGGCTTACAATGTTAACACAAATACAAGAATGTAGCAATAATTCACAACTACACAATTTATCTTTTTCATTTATTTACTATCTTATTTCAGGTTATTAAAATTGCAATATAAATATGTTGTACTTAAATCTGAAATGTGAAATAAAAGCTAAAAACTTTGTTCTGAAAACTAGTGTTTAAAATTTAATATATTCTATTTTTATCAACTGACTGAAAACTTCAAATTAGTTATAATTACAATTAGAAACTCTGGGAACAAACTGTCCATGCACACATGTTGTTGCACATCATCTAGGAAACATTAATCATATTTACCTGAAGGAAGTTTTTAGACTGCCTGCAGAGACTAAATGATTATAGGACCACAAATGAGTATTTTTCACTTTACTTCCATGTTTTACAAATGTAAGGTAATACCCAAACCCATTACCTCCTAAACTGGGGAGACTAACGATCTGTGGAAATATTTTAAATGCCAAACATTAAACAAACCTCAGATTTCAGGACATTAATATACAATATCATAGATGAGTTTTTAATGG
Organism: Balaenoptera borealis; assembly: GCF_965194805.1. Taxonomy (NCBI): domain Eukaryota; kingdom Metazoa; phylum Chordata; class Mammalia; order Artiodactyla; family Balaenopteridae; genus Balaenoptera; species Balaenoptera borealis. The sequence goes on along the minus strand of NC_138866.1, from coordinate 55,625,665 downwards.
TCTAACCACATTTTCATGCATACTGCTATCTTTTTATCACATTTTGGATCAGTGGTCTGGAAAATTTCATTCTATGAATTTCAGGAAATGAATCCTTGCAAGGATGTTGAAGGAGAAAACAGAAGCAGTAGCATAGTCAGAAGTAATACGTCACCACAACTAGTAGGATGTATGGTTGTGTACTTCTCAAGTGTTGTTTTTTTTAATATCCTTTACCATTTTCTGTAAACATAATTACTAACATAATTCTTATGAAAAATTATTTTTATATAAATTTTTAGAAATTTCTAGAGAACATGTACATTGGTCATTAATACAACTGTTGTTATAATAGAGGTATCTGCTACTTAAAATTTTTCTAATTTTCTCTATTTATTGACATTAATTTTTTTTCAAATATTTATCTTCCCCAAAACTAATGATACTGCACTAAGACAATGGAAAAGAAAAATATTTCAAAGAGATAAACAAGTTTTTTTTTCTTTTCTTTTTTTTTTTTTTTTCTGTCTCTCACAATGCATAGTGCAAGGGAGGCTTTGCAGTTAGAAGGCATGTTATTCACATACCATCTCTGGTAATGTAGGTTTCTTTGCATGCTATTTAACCATTAGGAAGCACCAGAGATAAAATAATTAATCATTATCAACTGTAAGGTGACATTAAAACACAAAATACGTTATTAGCCCAAGAATTTTTTTAACTGTTATTCTCAAGTTTAGGATTCCCTGCATCTGCCAGTCAGTTCCAACCCTTAAACATACAGGACAAGAATAGCCTAATGCAGAAATATATTACTTAAAATATTTTATTACTTTTGTAATTGAACTATTAAATTTTTAATAAAATATTTTAAGGAAAAATCACAGAGTCCACTTCTTTCTATTAATGAAATTTTGTTAATTTGGGGAAATTTTGTTAAAATGTGTCTGCTTTCTTTATACACATAGTCAAATATTATTTCCTAGCCACAATAAATGTCTAAAGAATGGAAAGCAAGTAATTCTGACCAAAAAAAAAAAAAAAAAACTGTCACCAGTAAATGAAAACAAAACATATGAACACTTCAAAATGAATTACTGTGCTAGATAAATTGGCACACTCAGGATCAAAGCTAAGGTAGGAGAAAACCATAAGCTGATAAATTTTCTGTGTTTGAAACATGCAGAAATTTAAGTGAGGAAAGAGGGAAATTGCCAATAAGACACGTGGCACAAGAAAATGAAATCTGTAATTAAAAGCTAAAAAGATGATGCTATACACCAATAACAAACTATCAGAAAGATAAATTAAGAAAACAATCCCATTTATAATTTCATCAAAAAATAAAATACCTAGGAATAAATTTAACCAAGGACATAAAAAATCTGTACACTGAAAAATGATAAGATGTTGATGAAACAAATTGAAGAGGACACAAATGAATGGAAAGACACTCCATGCTCATAGAATGGAAGAATTAATATTGTTAAAACATCCATACTATCCAAACTGATTGATAAATTCGGTGCAATTCCTATCAAAATCCCAATGTTTTTTTCACAGAAATAGAAGGAAAAAATCCTAAAATGTTTATGGAACCACAAAAGACACTGAATATCCAAAACAATCTTGAGAAAAAAGAAAAAAAGCTGGAGGCATCACACTTCTGTATTTCAAATATATTACAAAGCTATAGTAAAAAAACTCAGCATGGTATTGGCATAAAAACAGACATAGATCAATGGAATGTAAGACCTGAAACCATAAAACTGCTAGTAGAAAATATAGGCAGGAAGCACCTTGATATTGGTCTTGGTGATGATTTTTTGGATTTGACACCAAAAGCAAAAACAGCAAGAGAAAAAATAAACAAGTGAGACCATGTCAAACTAAAAAGCTTTTGCAGAGCCAAAGGAAACCACAAACAAAATTAAACATCAACAAACAGAATGGGATAAAATACTTTCAAATCATATATCTGATAAGAGGTCAATATCCAAAATATAGAAAGCACTCATAGAAATCAATAGCAAAAAAAAAAAAGCAAATATTCTGATCAAAAAATGGACTGAGAAATTGAGTAGAAATTTTTCCAAAGAAGATACAAAAATGGCTTACATGAAGAGGTGCTCAACATCACTAATCATCAGGAAAATGCAAATCAAAACTACAATGAACTATCACCTGACACCTGTTAGAATGGTTATTATCCTAAAAATAAAACAAGTGTTGGCAAGAATGTGGAGAAAAGGGAACACTTGTGCAGTGCTGGTGGGAATGTAAATTGGTGCAGCCACTATGGAAAACAGCTACTATGGAAAATTTTTTTTCCTCAGAAAACTAAAATAGAACCACCATATATGCAGCAATTCCACTTCTGGGTATATATCAGAAGGAAACAAAGTCATACTCTCCAAAAGATATCTGTACCCCCAAGTTCACTGCTTCATTATGTGTAGCAGCCAAGACATGCAAACAACCTATGTGTTCATCGACAGATGAACAGATAAATAAAATGTGACACACACACACACACACACACACGCACACTCTGGAATGTTATTCAGCCAAAAAGAAAATATCGCCACTTTCAACATGAGGGACCGTAAGGGCACTATGCTAAGTGAAATAAGTTAGAGAAACCCTAACCTAGAGCTCTTTAATAGTTCACAGCCACACAATCCCTACTATACAGTCTGAAATCCAGACAACTCTGAAAACTGCGAGCTTGTTGTGGAACTCATTTGGAAGCAAACCAAACTGACTTGAACTTCTTTTGTGGTGACCTTGAACTGGGGGCCCTAAAGCTATGTACGGTTTTTCCACATCCCACCTAATGTGAATGTTCATCTGTGTCACTGTATAAATATTAATGTGTTTGATCATAAAAAAGTTTGAAAGATGATGAAAGCAAATGAATTATTAAAATTACCATAGAAATATTAAAGTTTAAGGATAACATATTATTCAACAAGTTTCTATTGAAGACCTATTTACTGCAAAACATATTAGATGTTGTAAAGTACAGAAAATATGTACTATAAAAATGAACTACTGAAAATTAAGTCAATCATTTTGTTTTAAGCTGTAAAATAAAACCACATAAAAATGAATGTAAATTTAGTGAATGATTATTAGGCACACATGCTTGTAACCACCATCCAGAAAAAGAAACAGAACTTCGCCAGCCATTTCTGATGTCCCTCCACGTGTCATGTTCTGACCTCACCTCCTCTCTTTACCTGTAATTAACCACTCTCTTGCCTTTTATAGTAATCCCTTCTTTGCATTTCTTAATATTAGCACTCAAGTTTACATTATTAATCTCTACAGTTTAATCATGCCCATTTTTGATCATTCTTTTAAATATTTTTAATCCACAGATTTTGCTTTTCTTTCTTACAGAAAATCCTCTTCGTTTCTTACAGTTTATCTATTGTTAAAATGTGATTCATTGGGCCTACAGAATTTTTTATAGCCTGCGTTTTGCAGATTGCCTCTTCATGTACCAGATATACATATTCCTCCATCTTGAATACTGGCAGCTAGATACAAAGGCTTGGTTAAATGTAGTTTCAATCTAATTGGCAGAACTACAGGTTGCATTAGTTTCTATTCATTTTGGAACACATCACCACAATCTTAGTGGCTTAAACACTACAAATTTTAGTTCTGGGGGGCAGATGTTGTATTTGGGTCTCATGGGGCTAAAATCAAATTTCCAGCAGTGCTAATTTCTATTTTGGGGGTAGCAAATCGATTTCCAAGCCTTTCCCAGCTTCTAGAGTCTGCACTCATTCCTCACCTCATAGTCCCATTCTTCCACCTTCAAACTCAGCAGTGTTGACCCTCTCTGACAGTTTTCCCTTAGTTTCATCTCCCTCAGGGAAGGTTCTCTGCTTTTAAGAATTCATATTCAATAGACTCCACTTGGATAATCCAGGATAATCTGCTCATTCCAAAGTTTCTAATAGTAATCATATCTGTTAATCCCCTCTGTCATGTAAAGTAACATCTTCAGAGGTTCCTGTGATCTACAGAGGCATTATTTTGCTGACCAATCACATAGGAGCTATCTCATTCTTTCAAAATGAAGCAAATATTTCTGGTTTTCTCTTCATTGTCATGTGAGCAGTTTTTGATTCTCAATGTCTAGATACATCAGTTCACTGATGGCTGCAAAATGGAGATTTTCTAGTTTGTTCTTCATTTCTTTTTCATTTATTAACTGGAATGCAAAAGTATGTATTGCAAAAATAGAATATAAAAACATAGGATATGTTTTATCTTACCTTTTCAGATTCCCAATTCAAACAGAAAAGGTAGGATCAATGTCTGATTCTTTCTCTTTATTTATCAGATTTTAAGGTAATTATTTTTTCCCTATCATGCTCATAAAGATTTGATACTAGTGTGTGCGTGTGCATGTGTGTGTGTGTGTGTGTGTGTGTGTGTGTGTGAGAGAGAGAGAGAGAAAATACAATTATTAACTTATGAATTTAAATATATTTGGTGGGTTTCAAGCCACTGTAAGCACTATGCCTGTTGCCTATTATCCCATCTTTGGCCAGAGGGAGGGACTTCAAGGTTATTTCTTAATGTTTTATCATGACCCTAGAAGTCTTTGATATTTTTCTTGCTATCTGACATATCAAAGTATTTAATATTCCATACTGATACTTCTAATGAAAATTCAGAACTGTAGAGCTTTTACTTACTTTTTTATTAGATAGGTTTCTCTTTCATTTCAAACTCAGATTTTCAAAAAATGAGAGGATGATAGAATACCCTAAAATTACTCATTTTGCTCTGACCACATTACACTTCTAGGTGTCCTGATATAACAGTGCTAATAGTAAAACTGCTAATTATATTATTAAAAGAGATATTTTTGCATATCCCATGTTTTTGTTTTTAAGTATAGTTGATTTACAATGTTTCAGGTGTACAGAAAAGTGATTCAGATTCTTTTCCATTACAGGTTATTACAAGGTTTTGAAGATAGTTCCCTGTACTATAGAGTAGGTCCTTGTTGGTTATCTATTATATATAAATTAGTGTGTACATGTTAATCCCAAATTCCCAATTTATCCCCCCCTTTCTTCTTCGGTAATCATAAGTTTGTTTTCTATGTCTGTGAGTCTATTTCTGTTTTGTAAATAAGTTAATTTGTATCATATTTTAAGATTTCACATATAAGTGATATATTTGTCTTTCTCCTTCTGACTTACATTACTTATGATATGATAATCTCTAGGTCCAACCATGTTGCTGCAAATGGCATTATTTCACTCTTTTTTATGGCCGAGTAATATTCCGTCTTTTTTATCCATTCGTTTGTCAATGGACATTTAGGTTGCTTCCATGTCTTGGCAATTGTAAACAGTGCTGCTATGAACATTGGGGTGCATGTATCTTTTTGAATTAGAATTTTTGTCTTTTCTGGACATATGCTCAGGAGTGGGACTGCTGGATCAGTATAGCTCATGTTGTTTAAAATTCTACTCTATGTAAAATTCCATACCCAATAGACATTGCATTATATACTCATTATTTTGATCTCATTTGTTCCTTGTTTTACAAAATCTAGATATTCATTGATTACTGCTAGTTCTTATGTTGCTGTGCCTGTAATAGTTTTTCCCATTTAAAGCTCATTTTGGGCAGATTTTTCAGGGTAATCTCATATAAACATAACTCCCTAAGTATTTGCATGATGGTAACTTTTTTCTGACATTTTTTCTTAAAAATCAACTTGACTTTCAAGTACATTCTTGACCCCCATTTTCATCTAGCATAGAGTAATAGTCTTAAAAATGCTGATTGTGATCCAATTTTCTATCTTTTATAAGTCACTTGATCTTTTGTCCTAGATATGCAAAGAGTTCTTTATTTGCTCTCTAAATTTCAGAAACTGTTCTATAATATTTATTGCATAGTACCTCAAAACTGAATTGTCATCTTTTTATACATATTTCAAATTTTATTTTTTAATTTAGAAGTATTTTCTGAAATTACAGTTTTTAGTGTTTGTTCAGTTTTCTTCTTTTGGTTTTCACCTTCAGGAGATCATAAATTTTACCATAAATTTTAATCATAAATTTTATCTGCCTTAGCTATTTTCAGTATTTGTCACTTGCTTGAGGTTTTATTATTTCTTTCTTCATTTCATCTTTATTTTTAAAATAATCCTGTTTCACCTTCCTTTTCTAGTAAGTCCACTTTACTCTTTGATTGCTGATATGATTTTTATTTTATTTATAATTCTTTCCTAAATTCTGTAACCTCACTTCTAAGTTTTTTCTAAATCTGGCAAATTTTTGCTCTTTTTCTATCTTGTATCATTTTCTTAATGATTTTTAACTGATTTTAAAATAGATGTTTGAACTTTTTTTGTGGGCATGTCTTTCTGGCATGATTTCATTGCCTGTAGTAAGAAAGAGAAAAAGCAGCCTTTGAGCTAGCTTAGTACTATCATCAAGGCTTCAGTGTTTAGAGAATCTGGTCTAATTATCATAGCTAAGCTTTATTGTGTCCCTGTTATAAACAATTTTGTAACACTTCAATGTCAGACACATTTATAACAGTAGTTTATAATATCCCTTTGAATGCACATTACAATGTGTTTCTCCATTCACAAGTTGATGGTCATTTGAATTGTTTCCAGATTGGGGCTGTATATAAAACTGTTACAAACATTCATGCAAAAGAATTTATGTAGATGCTTACTTCATTTATCTTGTGAAAATACATAGGAATTCAGTTCCAGTCATATAGTAATTTTAGGCTTAATTTTATTAAAACTGCAAAATGCCTGCCCCAAGTAATTACACAATTTTACATTTCCACTAGCAAATTATGAGAGTTCAGTTGCACAACCTCGTAACATTTGATATTATTTTTATTTTAGCAAGTCTAGGGTGTATGTAGTAATAACTTATATTGTGGGTTTATCTGATGACTAATGAAGTTTGGCATCTGTTCTTGTAATTATTGATTATTAATTTTATCTTCTTTCCCCCCTGAAGTATCTGTTCAAATATTTTGGCAATGTAGATTGGGTTATTTTTTTTCTTAGTTATAGGAGTTATTTGTATACTTTGGATACATATCCTGTGTTATATGTGTGTGTGTGTATATATATATATATATATATATATATATATATATATGTATACTGCAAGTAATTTCTCCTATTTGTCATTTACATTTTTATTTTCTTAACAGAGACTTGGGAAGAGTACACTTTTTCATTTTGATGGAGTCGAATTTACCATTGTTTCCCCAATTTCTTTTATGATTCACGCTTTATGTACCCTACTTAGAAATCTTTGCTAGATAATAACTGCAAACATTTTTTCCTATTTCTAAAAAGTTGTATATTTTTAGTCTTTAACTTTAGGTATATAATTTGATATGAGGAAGAAATAACAATTATACACAATATCTTCCAGAAAATAAAAGGAAATACTGCCTAACTCATCTTAAGAGACCAGAATTAATCTCATATTAAACCAAACATATAATTTTTTTTAAAAGCTATCTTTTCCATATTGCATAACATGGGCAACTTAAGCAAAAATATGAACCATATATGGGTAGGTCTATTTTTGGACTATCTATTCTGTTCCATTTACTTATATCAAGTATAGATTTATAGTATGTTTTGAAATAAGTGAGCATAAGTGCTATAGCTTGGTACCTTTTCTTCAAAAATATTTTTGGATAAATAAATATATATATTTGCTCTTTTCACATACAGTTTAGGATCATCTTACCTATTTCTAAAAAAAATAGCCTGTTGGATTTTAGCTGAATTTGTATTGGACCTATAGATTGATGTGGGGACACTGATTTTGATACCTCTATTTATGCTGGGTTTAATTTGCAAGGCTTTTCTAACTTCACCTTAACTCAGCAACACCAGTCTGTTCTTCTTGGGATTCCCTTTCCTGTATCATATTTCATAAAGTAACTCCAGGGAGAATTCTGGAGGCAACTGTACAGTGCACCTCATTTGTTTTTCTTCTTTCAATGTTGATGATCCCATACTTTTTTCAGTGTCAGAAAACAGTTATTTTTACATTTTGCAAGTTTCCCAGTCATTTAAGGGGGTAGCTTAAGTAACTTCCACCTGCTCATTTATGTACTCAAGTGGAATTCCTTATTTCCTCTTTAAAAAAATTCTCTATTGGATTTGTAGTGGCTTTATCTCATTCAATTTTCTCCCACTCCTGTTCAGTCTTGCAATGAGTCATAGTTTATTCATATCTTCAAAGAACCCACTTTTAACTTTGTTTATTTTCAATATCAATCACCTGTTTTCTATTAAATTCATTTCTGCTCTTTATTGTTTCCTTCTTTCTCTTTCCCTTGGGTGATGTTACTCAATTATAATGATGCTATCAATCTATCATTCATTAATACATTTCACTTATTCTCTAATATGCACATTAAAAACTATGAAATGTCTTCCAAACATTATTTTGTCTGTACCTTAAAAATTTAATATTCTATATAATGTGTCCATATATTTGTAAACATATTTTATAGTTTTCATTATGATTTCTTTTTGAGACGTCGACTAATTAGAAGTAATTCTTTTATAAATAGTTGAGAATTTTCTAGTTTACTTTATGATATAGACTACTATCTTAACATTATGAACAGAAAATAATTGATATGTAGTCTTTAAAATTTATTAATATTTGATTTATAATACTTTGTTCAATTTTGATAACTTTTCCACTTGCACTTGAAAATAATGTGCATTGCCTTGGTTGGGTGCAGGTTTACTTCATTAAAACTAGGTCAGAGACCTTCAAGATGGTGGAGGAGTAAGACATGGAGATCACCTTCCTCCCCACAAATACAACAAAAATACATCTACATGTGGAGCAACTCCTACAGAACACCTACTGAATGCTGACAGAAGACCACAGACTTCCAAAAAGGCAAGAAAATCCCCACATACCTGGGTAGGGTGAAAGAAAAAAGAAAAAAAAGAATAGGGACAGGACCTGCACCCCTGGGAGGGAGCTGTGAAGAAGGAAAAGTTTCCACACGCTAGGAAGCCCCTTCACTGGCAGGGACAGGGTCGGGGGAGCTTCGGAGCCACAGAGGAGAGCACAGCAACAGGGGTGCAGAGGGCAAAGTGGAGAAATCCCCACACAGAGGATCGGTGCCAACCAGCACTCACCAGCCTGAGACGCTTGTCTGCTCACCTGCTGTGGTGAGTGGGGGCTGGGAGCTGAGGCTCGGGCTTCGGAGGTCAGACCCCAGGAAGAGGACTGGAGTTGGTTGCATGAAGACAGCCTGAAGGGAGCTAGTGTCCCACAGCTAACCAGGAGGGGATACAGCAAAAAGTCTGGACCTGCTAGAGAGGCAAGAGACCATTGTTTTGGGGTGCATGAGGAGAGGGGCTTCCTTCTCCATGTGCCCACAGAGGACTGTGCACCACCTGAGTTCCAGAGAAGAGCATGAGCTGCTGCTATCATCGTGGACCCCACAGGCAGGCACAGAACACTACCGCTGCCTCCGCTGCCACCAAGGATCCTGTGTGTATGTGCAGGTCACTACCCACACCTTCCCGGGAGCCTGTGCAGCACACCACTGCCAGGGTCCCATGATCCAGGAACGACTTCCCCGGGAGAACACATGGCATGCCTCAGGCTGTTGCAACATCATGCCGGCCTCTGCTGCCACAGGCACGCTGCGCATTCCAACTGTTGACTACCGTACCCCTACCTGTCCCCAGCCTCAGTGAGCAAGAGACCCCTAATCAGCTGCTGCTTTAACCCCCTCCTGTCTGGGCTGAGAAGAGATCCCTGAGGGCGGCCTACACACAGAGGCAGGGCCAAAACCAAAGATGAACCGCAAGAGCTGTGCGAACAAAGAAGAGAAAGGGAAATTTCTCCGTGCAGCCTCAAGAGCAGTGGACTAAACCCCTGGAGTCGGCTTAGTAAAACCTGCATGTCTGGAATACCTGAATAGAAAACGAGTGTTCCCAAAATTGAGGCGGTGGACTTTGGGAGTAACTGTGGACTTGGGGTTTGCTTTCTCAGTTTGATTTGCTTTTGGCTTTATGTTTATATCTTAGTTTATTTTTTAGTGATTGTTTTTATTTGTGGGTTTGTTTAGTGGTTGCTCTCTCCCATTTTTTTTCCTCTTTTTGTGAGTGTGTGTGTGTATGTTTCTTTGTGTGATTTTTTTTCTGTTTAGTTTTGCTTTTACCATTTGTCTAGCGGTTCTGTCTGTTCATTTTTTGTTTTTCTGTGTGTGTGAGTGTGTGTGTGTATGTTTGTGTGGTTTTGTCTGTTTAGTTTTGCTTTTACCATCTGTTTTGGGGTTCTGTCTTTTTTTTTTTCTTCCTTTTCTTCCGAGCTGTGCAGTTGACAGGGTCTTGGTGCTCCAGCTGGGTATTGGGCCAGAGCCTCCGAGTTGAGAGAGCCAAATCCGGGATGTTGGACCACCAGAGACTTTACAGCCCCATGTAATATTAATCGGTGAGGGCTCTCCCAGAGATTTCCATTTCAACACTAAGATCCAGCTCAACCCAATGGCCAGCAAGCTCCAGTGCTGGATGCCCCATGCCAAACAACTAGCAAAACAGGAACACAAACCCACCTATTAGCAGAGAGGCTGCCTAAAGTCATACTAAGCTCACAGACACCCAAAAAAAACCCACCAGACACGGCCCTGCCCACCAAAGGGACAAGATCGAGCCCCAACCACCAGAACACAGGCACCAGTCCCCCCCACCAGGAAGCCTGCACAAGCCACTAAAACAACCTCACCCACTGGGGGCAGACACCAGAAATAAAAGGAACTACAAACCTGTAGCCTGAGAAAAGGAGGCCCCAAACACAATAAGTTAAGGAAAGTGAGATGACAGAGAAACACACAGCAGATGAAGGAGCAAGGTAAAAACCCACCAGACCTAACAAATGAAGAGGAAATAGGCAGTCTACCTGAAAAAGAATTCAGAGTAATGATAGTAAAGATGATCCAGAATCTTGGAAATACAATGGAGACAATACAAGAAATGTTTAACATGGACCTAGAAGAACTAAAGAGCAAACAAACAATGATGAACAACACAATAAACGAAATTAAAAATACTCTAGAAGGAATCAATAGCAGAATAACTGAGGCAAAAGAACAGATAAGTAATCTGGAAGATAGAATAGTGGAAATAACTGCTGCAGAGCAGAATAAAGAAAAAAGAATGGAAAGAATTGAGGACAGTCTCAGAGACCTCTGGGACAACATTAAACGCACCAGCATTCAAATTATAGGCGTCCCAGAAGAAGAAGAGAAAAAGAAAGTGACTGAGAAAATATCTGAAGAGATTATAATCGAAAACATCCCTAATATGGGAAAGGAAATAGCTAATCAAGTTGAGGAAGCGCAGAGAGTCCTATACAGGATAAACCCAAGGAGAAATATGCAAGGACACATATTAATCAAACTATCAAAAATTAAATACAGGGTTTCCCTGGTGGCACAGTGGTTGAGAATCTGACTGCCAATGCAGGGGACACGGGTTCGAGCCCTGGTCTGGGAAGATCCCACATGCCGCAGAGCAACTAGGCCCGTGAGCCACAATTACTGAGCCTGCGCGTCTGGAGCCTGTGCTCCGCAACAAGACAAGGGAGGCCGCGATATTGAGAGGCCCGCGCACCGCGATGAAGAGTGGCCCCCGCTTGCCACAACTAGAGAAAGGCCTCGCACAGAAACGAAGACCCAACACAGCCATAAAATAAATAAATAAATAAATAAATAAAGCAAATCCTAATCGTTAACATTATTTCATCTAGAAATGTTTAGTATGACTCTCTGAATGATCAGAACTCTTTTAAAAAAAAAAATTAAATACAAAGAAAAAATATTAAAAGCAGAAAGGGAAAAGCAATAAATAACATACAAAGGATTCCCCATAAGGTTAACAGCTGATCTTTCTGCAGAAACTCTGCAAGCCATAACGGAGTGGCAGGACATATTTAAAGTGATGACAGGGAAAAACATACAACCAAGATTACTCTACCCAGCAAGGATCTCATTCAGATTCCATGCAGTAATTAAAACCTTTACAGACAAGAAAAATCTAAGAGAATTCAGTACCACCAAACCAGATTTACAACAAATGCTAAAGGAACTTCTCTAAGCAGGAAACACAAGAGAAGGAAAAGACCTACAACAACAAAACCAAAACAATTTAGTAAATGGTAATACGAACATATATATCAATAATTACCTTAAATGTAAATGGATTAAATGCCCCAGTCAAAAGAAACAGACTGACTGAATGGATACAAATATAAGACCCATATATATACTGTCAACAAGAGACCCACTTCAGACCTTCAGACCCACTTCAGACCATACAGAATGAAGGTGGGGGGATGGAAAAAGATATTCCATGCAAACGGAAATCAAAAGAAAGCCAGAGCAGCAATGCTCATATCAGACAAAACACACTTTAAAATAAACACTATTACAAGAGACAAAGAAGGACACTACATAATGATCAAGGGATCAATCCAAGAAGAAGATATAACAATTGTAAATATTTACGCACCCAACATAGGAGCACTTCAATACATAAGGCAAATGCCAACAGCCATAAAAGGGGACATCAACAGTAACACAATCATAGTAGGGGACTTTAACACCCCACTTTCACCAATGGACAGATCATCCAAAATGAAAGGAAATGAGGAAACACAAGCTTTAAATGACACATTAGACCACATGGACTTAATTGACATTTATAGGATATTCCATCCAAAAACTACAGAATACACTTTCTTCTCAAGTGTTCATGGAACATTCTCCAGGACAGATCATATCTTAGGTCACAAATCAAGCCTTGATAAATTTAAGAAAACTGAAATTATATAAAGTATCTTTTCCAACCATAACACTATGAGACTACATATCAATTACAAGAAAAAAACTGTAAAAAATACAAACCCATGGAGGCTAAATAATACAGTACTAACTAACCAAGAGATCACTGGAGAAATCAAAGAGGAAATCAAAAAATACCTAGAAACAAATGACAATGAAAACACGATGACCCAAAACCTATGGGATGCAGCAAAAGCAGTTCTGAGAGGGAAATTTATAGCAATACAATCTTACCTCAAGAAACAAGAAAAATCTCAAACAACCTAAACTTACACCTAAAGCAATTACAGAAAAACCCCCAAAGTTAGCAGAAGGAAAGAAATCATAACGATCAGATCAGAAATAAATGAAAAAGAAAGGAAGGAAACAATAGCAAAGATTAATAAAACTAAAAGCTGGTTTTTTGAGAAGATAAACAAAATGGATAAACCATTATCAAGACTCATTAAGAACAAAAATGAGAAGATTCAAATGAACAGAATTAGAAATGAAAAAGGAGAAGTAACAACTGACGCTGCAGAAATATAAGGGATCATGAGGGTCTATTACAAGCAACTATATGCCAATAAAATGAATAACCTGGAAGAAATGGAAAATTTCTTAGTGAACTACAACCTTCTAAGACTGAACCAAGAAGAAATAGAAAATATGAACAGACAATCACAAGCATTGAAATTGAAACTAATTAAAAATCTTGCAACAAACAAAAGCCCAGAACCAGATGGCTTCACAGGCAAATTCTATCAAACATTTAGAGAAAAGCTAACACCTATCCTTCTCAAACTCTTCCAAAATACAGCAGAGGGAGAAATACTGCGAAACTCATTCTACGAGGCCATCAACACCCTGATACCAAAACCAGATAAAGATTTCACAAAAAAAGAAAACTACAGGCCAATATTACTGCTAAACATAGATGCAAAAATCTTCAACAAAATACTACCAAACAAAATCCAACAGCACTAAAAGGATCATACATCATGATCAAGTGGAGTTTATCCCAGAAATGCAAGGATTCTTCATTATATGCAAACCAATCAATGTGATACACCACATTAACAAATTGAAGGATAAAAACCATATGATAATCTCAATAGATGCAGAAAAAGCTTTTGAGAAAATTCAAAACCTATTTATGATAAAAACTCTCCAGAAAGTGGGCATAGAGGGAACCTACCTCAACCTTATAAAGGCCATATATGAGAAACATCATACTCAATGGTGAAAAACTGAAACCACTTTCTGTAAGATTGGGAACAAGACAAGGGTGCCCACTCTCAGCATTCTTACGCAACATAGTTTTGGAAGTTTTATCCACAGCAATGAGAGAAAGAAAGAAAAAAGCAATCCAAATTGGAATAAAAGAAGTAAACCTGTCACTGTCTGCAGATTACATGATACTACACATAGAGAATCCTGAAGATGCTACCAGAAAACTACTAGAGCTAATCAATGAATTTGGTAAAGTAGCAGTATACAAAATTACTGCACAGAAATCTCTTGCATTCCTATACACTAACAATGAAAAATCTGAAAGAGAAATTAAGGAAACATTCCCATTTACCATTGCAACAAAAAGAATAAAATACCTAGGAATAAACCTGCCTAAGGAGACAAAAGACCTGTATGCAGAAATCTATAAGACACTGAAGAAAGAAATCAGAGATGATACAAACAGATGGAGAGATATACCATGTTCTTGGATTGGAAGAATCAACATTGTGAAGATGACTATACTACCAAAAGCAATCTACAGATTCAATGCAATCTCTATCAAACTAACAAGGGCATTTTTCTCAGAACTAGAACAAAAAATTTTACAGTTTGTATGGAAACACAAAAGACCCCGAATAGCCAAAGCAATCTTGAGAAAGAAAAATGGAGCTGGGGGAATCAGGCTCCCTGACTTCAGGCTATACTACAAAGCTACAGTAATCAAGAAAGTATGGTACTGGCACAAAAACAGAAATATAGATCAATGGAACAGGATAGAAAGCCCAGAGATAAATGCATGCACATATGGTCACCTTATCTTTGTCAAAGGAGGCAAGAATATACAATGGAGAAAAGACAGTCTCTTCAATAAGTGGTGCTGGGAAAACTGGACAGCTACATGTAAAAGAATGAAATAGAACACTCCTTAACACTGTACACAAAAATAAACTCATAATGGATTAAAGACCTAAATGTAAGGTCAGACACTATAAAACCCTTAGAGGAAAACATAGGCAGAACATTATATGACATAAATTACAGCAAAATCCTGTTTGACCCAGCTCCTAGAGTGATGTAAATTTAAACAAAAATAAGCAAATGGGATCTAATGAAACTTAAAAGCTTTTGCACAGCAATGAAACCATAAACAAGACAAAAAGACCACCCTCAGAATGAAAGAAAATATTTGCAAATGAAGCAACTGACAAAGGATTAATCTCCAAAATATACGAGCAGCTCATGCAGCTCAATATCATAAAAACAAACAACCCAATCCAAAAATGGGCAGAAGACCTAAACAGACATTTCTCCAAAGAAGATATACAGATTGCCAACAAACACATGAAAGGATGCTTAACATCACTAATCATTAGAGAAATGCAAATCGAAACTACAATGAGGTATCACCTCACACTAGTCACAATGGCCATCATCAAAAAATCTACAAACAATAAATGCTGAGAGGGTGTGTAGAAAAGGGAACCCTCTTGCACTGTTGGTGGGAATGTCAAGTGATACAGCCACTATGGAGAACAATATGGAGGTTCCTTAAACAAACTAAATATAGAAGTACCACATGACTCAGGAATCCCACTACTGGGCATATACCCTGAGAGAACCATAATTCAAAAAGAGTCATGTACCACAATGTTCACTGCAGCACTATTTACAACAGCCAGAACATGGAAGCAACCTAAGTGTCCATCGACAGATGAATGGATAAAGAAGATGTGGCACATATATACAATGGAATATTACTCAGCCATAAAAAGAAATGAAATTGAGGTATTTGTAGTGAGGTGGATGGACCTCGAATCTGTCATACAGAGTGAGTCAGAAAGAGAAAAACAAATACCATATGCTAACATATATATGGAATCTAAAAAAAAAAATGTTTTGATGAACCTAGGCAGGATAGGAATAAAGACGCAGATGTAGAGAATAGACTTGAGGACACGGGGCAGGGGAAGGGGAAGCTGGTACGAGGTGAGAGAGTAGCACTGACATATATACACTACCAAATGTAAAATAGCTAGTGGGAAGCAGCTGCAAAGCCTAAGCTGATCAGCTTGGTGCTTTGTGACCACCTAGAGAGGTGGGATAGGGAGGGTCGGAGGGAGTTTCAAGAGGGAGGGATATGGGGATATATGTACACATATGGCTGATTCACTTTGTTATACAGCTGAAACTAACACAACATTGTAAAGCAATTATACTCCAGTAAAGATGTTAAAAAAAAAAAAAATACTGTCAATTTACTGCTTGTGCTGACATACCTACTACAGCATTTTTTTTCTTTGCTATATTAGCTATCATACAATAAATGTTAAATGTGTGGTATGTGAATATCTCCCATTAATTTTGAAATCATATGTGTATGGTATATAATAAAATATATATTTTTATGTATGTATATATCTAACATATTTCTTTCTACCTGTGCTTTACATATTTAAAATCTATATTATTTGTGCATACAACTTTTGAAATGTGATATGTTCCTGTTGGGTTTCTTTTTCTAAATTACAAAATATTCCTCTGTCCTTTAGTGATGCATTTTTGCTTGAAATGTACTTTGACTACTATTAGTATAGCTACAGTATCTTTGTTTTGTTTAGTGTTTATATATTTATTTTTTTTACTTTCAAAATTTTCCATGTCCTTATCTCGAACATAATGCTCTTGATAGAAGTCCACAGTTGTGTTTTGCAGTTTATATTTTCTGAAAATCATACTGTTTTCCCGAAGTATTTTCTGTTCGATCCACCAATTTTTAAAAAATATTCCTTTTTCCTCCATTTAAAATTAATATAAACAACTACAAATATGCTAAGGACAGTGAAATATAAGTACAGATGTAAAAATACTACTACTATGTGGGGAGGGGCTTCACAGTATACTTCAGTGATAGAGAAGTCCTTCCTGAGAAAATGACACGTAAACTGATTAGCAGAAGATGAAGGAGAGATAATCACTTGAACATTTTTTAGAATAGGGTTATGGATAGAGAAAATAGCATGAACTCCCAGATACAAAAAAGAGGTCGGCCTGAATGGCCATAGCATAGAATGGAAGAAGTTACATAAGATGAAATTAAATAAGTTGTAAAAATATCTTAAGAAACGAATAAATTTGGTGGTAAAGAATTTGTATGTAGAAAATTATTAGACTATAGATCTAAATTTTTAAATCAAAATGTGAAAATATCCCATGAATGTGGTGCTCATCCCAACATACTCTACAAAATGCTCTTATAATTGCACATTGGAGATTTTCTTCCAGACTTTTCTTGCTCTTGTAATTGCATATTGGAGTTATAGAAAATAGAAAAATAAATATTTATTAGTCTTTATACATTAAATTAGCAGGTGTTATGTGTTTATAAGGTCTATATTGATTTTGGTTGTATTGGATGAACTGTCACATAAAGTTTAACTTTTACAAGAATACAGTTATGATTATAAAGATAATGCATAAAAATATTTCCAAATCCATGCTAAACTGTCATAAAACAGTATGGTACAATTTAACTGCTGAAAAGGTATCTTTCTAAACTGTAATGACTCAAGGCAAGCATCCTATAAACTGTGAAATAAAAACTGCAGAGGCATTATCTCAAATTATAATCTTCAAGTAGCACTGTCTAGATAAAAAGCATTTTATCATTCATTTTAGGAAAATATTTCACATTTTGTATTTATGATAAAGAGCTTTTAAATTTCACATATGAATGAGTTAATAATGCATTCATAAACACTTTCCAAATGGCACTTCCATTCACCTTGGTGTACTCACTGCATCCAAGATTATAAAAGGAGATAGCAATTTCTTGTCATACAGTAATTTACTTCTATTCTGATGTGAAGAGAAAGTGAAGATCTCTTTTGAAATGAATCAAAAGTAGTACTGTAGAGATAAGACACGGTGATATTTTACCATGACTAATTTTTTAGGTCTTCACGATATACAGTACTAAAACATTACTTCTTGTAGTAAAGATTCTCAATATCAAATTTTAGTAAATAAAATTTTGAAACATTCACTCATTTTGTTCATGTTTTCCCACTACGAGAATTAGCAGAAAAGACAGATTATTACAAGGAAACAAATGACATTAAACAAAAACAAATGCGAAACGAATATCCCAAATTGGAGTTATATTTAAGTATAAAACATCTGTGTTTAGTTCTACTATTTATTCATGGATTAGTAGAATCACCTACCTTGGCTTAACCACACTTTCAGACACACATGTACATCATACATATGTAATTCCCTATCTTAAAATATATACTATCCTTGCTTTGCTTTAGTTTGTTGATAACAATCTTATTCTGACCTACTAGATTATAATTATTGCCCAAAGAATAGTTTTCAAAAACAAACACATATGGTTTTAAAATTCTAACTCTGTCACTTGACAGTTTTGACTTTCAAATACTTCATTTGTATAGTAAGAAAAAGAACATTTATCTCAGACTTTTTAGTAGAAGGTAGAAAAATATCAATAATATTACCTAATAATCTGCACTTATTAAATAACGACTATGTAACAGCAACTATTCTAAGTACTTATTTAATCATTAGACTACACATATGAGGAAGGTAATTGTATAATTACTTTTATGGATGAACAAACTAAGAATTTGCTAAATTAATGCATGGTAGAGAAAGGCCTTCAAACCCAAGTTCTTAATAACACACATTTACCTTTATTAAAAACAGAAGTATTGATGCATAGGTAAATCCTGTAGTCTCTCAAGGCAAGGAACGATGATTATAGACACAAGATATTTGTGTGCATGTAAGTTTTTGTTATGATATCAGAGAGTTATCTGAAGATTTTCTTCCAGGCTTTTCCTGGCTTGATTGTCTCAGTTAGATATCCATTATGTCAGGGTTGGTTCTCTTTCATAATTAGCATTCTTGGATAATTATGAGTATAAAAGAGAACAATTCTGGTTTAGTTTCTAGAAACTTGAAAAGTTCCCTTTTATAACTTTCTCTTATTTCTTAACTCCATTTTATCTGTACTTAAATATGATCAATATTTATTGATATGTAATATGTAGTCAATTAAATAAGCACCCTAAAAATTCCTCTTGACTCATACCTCCTTTCAGTTTAAATACTTTCTTTTTTTCTCATTTTCATAATGAAAAAAGTTGTCTAGATATTCTGATGCCCTATCTCCAAACTGTCAATCTAGTATAACATGTTTACTGGCTTTATTATTTTCTGAAAAGATAATTATATAAACAGTGAACAAAATTCTACAGAAACACTTAACTTCTTATCTTGCTCTCTTCCTTCACAGCATTTTAAAATATTCATCTAGATATGAGAGGATATGACTGAGGAGGAGGGGTATGTAAGAAATATGGTCAACATCAGGAAATTAGAGAAATTCTAGAGCACAATGCATGATCAGTACCAAGAAACCATGGATAAGCTGATCCAATTTATCAGATATTTAATTCCCATTCACATGAGTGTACTGCAGTGTCTTCACAGAAGAGTTATATAGGCACATTGTCTAAACAAGTGGTTTCAAAGCCTGACAAAACATATCTAGAGACATAGCTGTAATAGCTTTTTAGCCTCTGCTGACCAGGAATGAATTCAGAAAAAGTGCTGAACAAGACAATAAGCAGCATCAGCCAAAGGAGAAAATCAAGAAAGATACTTAATTATTTGGCAGGAACATCTGGATGGATAGATAGAAGTGCCATCAATTCTGATGAGATGGACAAGAAATGTAATAGACTGAAGCACAGAAAAATAGTATTCAATTTGAACATGTTAAAGATACGATTCTTATGAGACAACTAAGTTGAAATTTTGACATATGGCATATAACATGTGACTCAGACAACTGGATATATGAATCTAGTTTTTAGAAATAGATACAGGCAGGAGATATAAACTGCAGATATATGAATAAAGGCTTTGTAGAGTAAAATATCATTGAGAGAGAGTATTTAGATAGAGACAGTAGAGTATGTTAATGCAAGGATGAATACAGACCCTATAAAACTGCAGTTATAAAGGAGAAAAACCAGCATTATATAATGTAGTAAAAATCCAGACCAAAAAAACTGTTTTTTAATAAATTGGCGAGCTAATTGAAAAATTTATGTGAAAACACAAAAGACCAAGAATATCAAAAAGCTATGAAAATAAAGAACAAAGTTGGATGACTCACACTACCTTATTTCAAGGCTCATTAAAAAGCAACCAGCAAATAATGAAATACTGGTATAAAAGTAGACATAAATTAATGGAGAAAAAAAAGAGAGAGTGAAGAAATAGATCCTCAAACATTTGGTTTCCAAGAAAGATATAATGGGAATGCAAAGAGAAAAAGAAAATATTGTCAACTAGTGGTGCTGAAAAATTGAATATACATCTATAAGAAAAATTAAGTTCTACCCTTGCCTAACATCAAAATTCAACAAAATAATCAAAATTTAATCAAAATAAATCATAGACCTAAATATGAACATTAAACTTATAAAACTTTTAGAAGAAAACCTGAGAGAAATCTTTGTGACCTTGAGTTTGTCAAAGGTTTCTTAAATAGTATATACCAATTATATAACATAAACAGAAAGTTTTATATATATATATACACACATGTGTATATATACACATTAATCTAGACTTCATCAAAATTTTAAAAATTAGCTGTTTAAAACATACTCATCAGAAAATAAAAATACAAGAAAAAAAATACTTGCTAAACAAATATCTGATAAAGAATTTCATTCAGAATGTATTTTTAAATGTTACGATAACAAGACAAACAACCTAATAAAAAATGGGCAAAGGTGTTAATTAGATACTTCACAAAAGAAGATGTACAAATGAAAATTGCTCAACCTTGTTAATCATCAGAGTGATAAAAATTAATCCACATTGAAATACTACTGCTAAGTGGCTAAAATTTTAAAGCTAATAATATAAAGCAATGGTGTAGAACATGGTGCAGTTTTCATTCATTGCTTGCAGAAATATAAAATAATATAAAAAGTTTGAAATGCAGTCTTGCAGTTTCTTATGGAGTTAAACATGAAGTCACCATTGACCCAGTAATTCTAATCTTAGATATTTATCCAAAAGAAATGAAAATATATGTTCACAATTGAAGACTTGTTCTAGAATGTTTATAGAAGCATTAGTCATAATTCCCCAAAAAGTGGAAACAGTAGGGGGGATATATGGATAAACTTTGTACCTCCCTTTCAATTTTGTTTCAAACCTAGAACTCCTCTAAAAACATAAAGTATTTTTTTTTAAAAAGTAAAATCCTGAAGTAAAGGTGAGTTAGTTAGTATTAGGCTGGGCTCCAGTAATATTACTGAAAGTACAACTTAAAGTATAACAATCTGAAAACATTTGGTAACCTAAAGCTGTCCTTATGATTTACTAGTGATGATAATGTATTCGGATTTGTCCATGAAGTTTTAAATACTTGTAATTCTAATGGGATGTCCCCTTTACTCACTCTAAAATGCAAATGAGGCAATGGTGATAACTTCCCCCCCCCCTTTTAAAGAATCCTAATTAGAATTACACAGTTCTGAGGAGGAAAACAATAGAGAAAACCCAAGAATACTTCAAAGAGTTAAGCAATACCACAGTGAATTTTGGCAAGTGGATAAGCTTATAAATTCTTTTACTGTAACTTAAAAATGTGATGGGGTTTCATTTGTATAATTTCAAATTATCTTGCTCAAATTCTTATTTATAATGAAATAAACAACATCTTGAATTTTCCAGGTTAGTAAAAGCCAAATCTTAAAGAGGTAAAAAAGTAAGAAGAGGTTATTTCAGAACTTCTAGGCACTGTAGAAATGTTGAATGACATTCAGCACAACAGACACCTGCTGCTTTTCTGAGATACCTATAGAAATACTTTCGAATTTCCATAGGTTTTAAAGTGCTCTGATTTAATGGCAGTGGGGGAGGCAGTTGAGAAATCATGATGTCTACAAGCTATATCAATAATAAAAATGAACTGCTGATACAAGCAGGAGCATCAGTGTCTCACAATAGCATAAAGAGTCCGTATAATATTTATGATGCACTATAAGATTCAATGAACTATCTCTATCACGTCACACTTGTTAGAGTGTCTATTAAAAAGATGAAAGAAAACAACTGTTGCCAAGCATATGAAGAAATCTGAACTCCTGTATACTGTTTTTTTGTATATATATACTTATTGAAGTACAGTTGATTTACAATGTTGTGTTAGTTTCAGGTGTACAGCACAGTGATTCAGATATATATAAATCATGGATATATCAGGAACTCAGAGAGCTACCGCTAAATAAACCAACTAATTTTTCTGCAGCAAAGTTTATGAATGTGTACCCTAAATGGGTAAGTAAAGATTACAAGTAGTCTAATCTCAAGTGAGATTAGATTTACTTACCAAAAGAACTATGGAAAAAAATACATAATTTTCAGAGCTTTTTGTATTTCTGAAGTTTTGACAAGGCATTGTGTAACACAAATTTATGTATTCCAAGCACATAACACAATATTTTACTTTAAATTACATATGTAAATACTGTATGTAAAATGATTTCATGATCGAGTGATATGATTCAAGTTTTATGTGTAAATCAGAAAACATACTCCAAGTAGAAAATAAGTCTGAGAGTATGTGGCCTAAAACAAAGACATTATATATGTTCACTTCTTCATTATAATGTTTGTCTTATATTGCTTTGTTTTTTTCACTATTTAATGCAGGAAAATATTTGCCTTGAATATTTTTTTGCTCTGTCAAGTTACAAGTTATTTCATGAAGAAAATATCTCTGAGATAAAAAGCTTTATGAGGTGATTCTCACCATTGTACATGAGTGACCTTTTAAATCTTCTGTGTCTTGATCAAGTAGCCATTCAGTTCATGCCCTAAATGCTAGTATAAACATGGGGGAACCCACTAACCAAATATATTGTTTCAAAAGTCACAAAGCTTTTTTTAATATATTACTTTATACTAATTTTTTAAAAATACATAAAAAGGAAATGCTAAATACTTGCTATAATGTAAGAATAGCAAGGAAAATTTATATATATATGGATATAAAATAGTAGTTCAACTGTATAGGTCTGTATGTTTCTGTGTATATGATTTAAATATCTTAAACTAAATAGAAGTATAAATTTGAAGCTATACTAATGATAAATCTAATAATATGTAAAATATTTTTAAACATTTAAAATAAATATTTTAAAACATAATACAGATTTTAACATAGAGTAATGTTAATTCACACTATGTTACATATTTCTCTTGACTTGCTGAAGACCTTTCCATTCAGGAAAAGAAAGAATCCTAGACTACTGATGAATTTTAGTTTCAAAATGAATGCTCGGGTCCTGAGAGAACATGGCGGAAGAGTAAGACGCGGAGATCACCTTCCTTCCCACAGATACATTAGAAATACACCTACACGTGGAACTGCTCCTACAGAACACCCACTGAATGCTGGCAGAAAACATCAGACCTCCCAAAAGGCAAGAAACTCCCCCCGTACTTGGGTAGGGCAAAAGAAAAAAGAAATAACAGAGACAAAAGACTAGGGACGGGACCTGCACCAGTGGGAGGGAGCTGTGAAGGAGGAAAGGTTTCCACGCACTAGGAAGCCCCTTCATGGGCGGAGACTGCGGGTGGCAGAGGGGGGAAGCTTCGGAGCCACGGAGGAGAGCGCAGCCACAGGGGTGCGGAGGGCAAAGCGGAGAGACTCCCACACAGAGGCTCTGCACCGAGCAGCACTCACCAGCCCGAGAGGCTTGTCTGCTCACCCGCTGTGGGGGGGGGGGCTGGGAGCTGAGGCTCGGGCTTCGGTCGGATCGCAGGGAGAGGACTGGGGTTGGCGGCGTGAACACAGCCTGAAGGGGTTAGTGCACCACAGCTAGCCGGGAGGGAGTCCAGGAAAAAGTCTGCAGCTGCCGAAGAGGCAAGAGACATTTTCTTCCCTCTTTGTTTCCTGGTGCGCGAGGAGAGGGGATTCAGAGCACCGCCTAAACGAGCCCCAGAGACAGGCGTGAGCCGCGGCTATCAGCGCGGATCCCACAGCAACAGGGGCGCAGAGGGAAAAATGGAGAGATTCCCACACAGAGGATCCGAGCCGACCAGCACTCAGCAGCCCGAGAGGCTTGTCTGCTCCCCCGCCGGGATGGGCGGGGCTGGGAGCTGAGGCTCGGGCTTCGGTCGGATCGCAGGGAGAGGACTGGGGTTGGCGGTGTGAACACAGCCTGAAGGGGTTAGCGCACCACAGCTGGCTGGGAGGGAGTCCGGGGAAAAAGTCTGCAGCTGCCGAAGAGGCAAGAGACTTTTTTTTGCCTCTTTGTTTCGCGGCGCGCAAGGAGAAGGGATTCAGAGCGCCGCCTAAATGAACTCCAGAGACGGGCGCGAGCCGTGGCGATCAGCGCGGACCCCAGAGACGGGCATGAGACGCTAAGGCTGCTGCTGCCACCACCAAAAAGCCTGTGTGCGAGCACAGGTCACTCTCCACACCGCCCCTCCCGGGAGCCGGTGCAGCCCACCACTGCCAGGCTCCTGTGATCCGGGGACAACTTCCCCGGGAGAAGCACGGCGCGCCTCGGGCTGGTGCAACGTCACGCTGGCCTCTGCCGCCGCAGGCTCACCCCGCCTCCGTACCCCTCCCTCCCACTGCCCTGAGTGAGCCAGAATCCCCGAAGCAGCTGCTCCTTTAACCCCGTTCTGTCTGGGCGGGGAACCGACACCCTCAGGCGACCTACACGCAGAGGCAGGTCCAAATCCAAAGCTGAACCCCAGGAGCTGTGCAAACAAGGAAGAGAAAGGGAAATCTCTCCCAGCAGCCTCAGAAGCAGCGGATTAAAACTCCACAAACAACTTGATGTGCCTGCATCTGTTGAATACCTGAATAGACAACGAATCATCCCAAATTCAGGAGGTGGACTTTGGGAGCAGGATATATTAATTTTTCCCCTTTTCCTTTTTCTGTGAGTGTATATGTATATGCTTCTGGGTGAGATTTTGTCTGTAGAGCTTTGCTTTATAATAGCTTTATTTTACTTCACTACATTTTATCCTCTTTCTTTCTTGCTTTCTATTTTTTCTCTCTTTTACTCTGAGCCGTGTGGATGAAAGGTTCTTGGTGCTCCAACCAGGCATCAGGGCTGTGCCTCTGAGGTGGGAGAGCCAACTTCAGGACACTGGTTCACAAGAGACCTCCCAGCTCCACGTAATACCAAACGGCGAAAATCTCTCAGAGATCTCCATCTCAACATCAAGACCCAGCTTCACTCAACGACCAGCAAGCTACAGTGCTGGACACCCTATGCCAAACAATTAGCAAGACAGGAACACAGCCCCATCCATTAGCAGACAGGGTGCCTAAAATCATAATAAGGCCACAGACACCCCAAAATACACCACCAGACGTGGACGTGCCCACCAGAAAGACAAGATCCAGCCTCATCCACCAGAACACAGGCACTAGTTCCCTCCACCAGGAAGCCTACACAACCCACTGAACCAACCTTACCCACTGGGGACAGATACCAAAAACAACGGGAACTACGAACCTGCAGCCTGTGAAAAGGAGACCCCAAACACAGTAAGATAAGCAAAATGAGACGACAGAAAAACACACAGCAGATGAAGGAGCAGGGTCAAAACACACCAGACCTAACAAATGAAGAGGAAATAGGTAGTCTACCTGAAAAAGAATTCAGAATAATGATAGTAAGGATGATCCAAAATCTTGGAAATAGAATAGACAAAATGCAAGAAACATTTAACAAGGACGTAGAAGAACTAAAGAGGAACCAAGCAACGATGAAAAACACAATAAATGAAATTAAAAATACTCTAGATGGGATCAATAGCAGAATAACTGAGGCAGAAGAAAGGATAAGTGACCTGGAAGATAAAATGGTGGAAATAACTACTGCAGAGCAGGATAAAGAAAAAAGAATGAAAAGAACTGAGGACAGTCTCAGAGACCTCTGGGACAACATTAAACGCACCAACATTCGAATTATAGGGGACCCAGAAGAAGAAGAGAAAAAGAAAGGGACTGAGAAAATATTTGAAGAGATTATAGTTGAAAACTTCCCTAATATGGGAAAGGAAATAGTTAACCAAGTCCTGGAAGCACAGAGAGTCCCATACAGGATAAACCCAAGGAGAAACATGCCAAGACACATATTAATCAAACTGTCAAAAATTAAACATAAGGAAAACATATTAAAAGCAGCAAGGGAAAAAAAACAAATAACACACAATGGAATCCCCATAAGGTTAACATCTGATCTTTCAGGAGAAACTCTGCAAGCCAGAAGGGAGTGGCAGGATATACTTAAAGTGATGAAGGAGAAAAACCTACAACCAAGATTAATCTACCCAGCAAGGATCTCATTCAGATTTGATAGAGAAATTAAAATCTTTACAGACAAGCAAAGCTGAGAGAGTTCAGCTCCACCAAACCAGCTTTACAACAAATGCTAAAGGAACTTCTCTAGGCAAGAAACACAAGAGAAGGAAAACACCTACAATAACAAACCCAAAACATTTAAGAAAATGGGAATAGGAACATACATATCGATAATTACCTTAAATGTAAATGGATTTAATGCTCCCACCAAAAGACACAGGCTGGCTGAATGGATACAAAAACAAGACCCATATATATGCTGTCTACAAGAGACCCACTTGAGACCTAGAGACACATACAGACTGAAAGTGAGGGGATGGAAAAAGATATTCCATGCAAATGGAAATCAAAAGAAAGCTGGGGTAGCAATTCTCATATCAGACAAAATAGACTTTAAAATAAAGACTATTACAAGAGACAAAGAAGGACACTATATAATGATCAAGGGATCGATCCAAGAGGAAGGTATAACAATTGTAAATATTTATGCACCCAACATAGGAGCACCTCAATACATAAGGCAAATACTAACAGCCATAAAAGGGGAAATCGACAGCAACACAATCATAGTAGGGGACATTAACACCCCACTTTCACCAATGGACAGATCATCCAAAATGAAAATAAATAAGGAAACACAAGCTTTAAATGATACATTAAACAAGATGGACTTAATTGATATTTATAGGACATTCCACCCAAAAACAACAGAATACACATTTTTCTCAAGTGCTCGTGGAACATTCTCCAGGATAGATCATATCTTGCGTCACAAATCAAGCCTTGGTAAATTTAAGAAAACTGAAATAGTATCAAGTATCTTTTCCGACCACAACGCTATGAGACTAGATATCAGTTACAGGAAAAGATCTGTAAAAAATACAAACACATGGAGGCTACACAATACACTACTTAATAACGAAGTAATCACTGAAGAAATCAAAGGGGAAATCAAAAAATACCTAGAAACAAATGACAATGGAGACACGACGACCCAAAACCTATGGGATGCAGCAAAAGCAGTGCTAAGAGGGAAGTTTATAGCAATACAAGCCAACCTCAAGAAACAGGAAACATCTTGAATAAACAACCTAACCTTGCACCTGAAGCAATTAGAGAAAGAAGAACAAAAAAACCCCAAAGCTAGCAGAAGGAAAGAAATCATACAGATCAGATCAGAAATAAATGAAAAAGAAATGATGGAAACAATAGCAAAAATCAATAAAACTAAAAGCTGATTCTTTGAGAAGATAAACAAAATTGATAAACCATTAGCCAGACTCATCAAGAGAAAAAGGGAGAAGACTCAAATCAATAGAATTAGAAATGAAAAAGGAGAAGTAACCACTGACACTGCAGAAATACAAATGATCATGAGAGATTACTACAAGCAACTCTATGCCAATAAAATGGACAACCTGGAAGAAATGGACAGATTCTTAGAAATGCACAACCTGCCAAAACTGAACCAGGAAGAAATAGAAAATATGAACAGACCAATCACAAGCACTGAAATTGAAACTGTGATTAAAAACCTTCCAACAAACAAAAGCCCAGGACCAGATGGCTTCACAGGTGAATTCTATCAAACATTTAGAGAAGAGCTAACACCTATCCTTCTCAAACTCTTCCAAAATATTGCAGAGGGAGGGACACTCCCAAACTCATTCTACGAGGCCACCATCACCCTGATACCAAAACCAGACAAAGATGTCACAGAGAAAGAAAACTACAGGCCAATATCACTGATGAACATAGATGCAAAAATCCTCAACAAAATACTAGCAAACAGAATCCAACAGCACATTAAAAGCATCATACACCATGATCAAGTCAGGTTTATTCCAGGAATGCAAGGATTCTTCAATATATGCAAATCAATCAATGTGATACACCATATTAACAAATTGAAGGAGAAAAACCATATGATCATCTTAATAGATGCAGAAAAAGTTTTCGACAAAATTCAACACCCATTTATGATAAAAACCCTGCAGAAAGTAGACATAGAGGGAACTTTCCTCAACATAATAAAGGCCATATATGACAAAACCCACAGCCAACATGGTTCTCAATGGTGAAAAACTGAAACCATTTCCACTAAGATCAGGAACAAGACAAGGTTGCCCACTCTCACCACTATTATTCAACACAGTTTTGGTTAGCCACAGCAATCAGAGAAGAAAAAGAAATAAAAGGAATCCAAATCGGAAAAGAAGAAGTAAAGCTGTCACTGTTTGCAGATGACATGATACTATACATAGAGAATCCTAAAGATGCTACCAGAAAACTCCTAGAGCTAATCAATGAATTTGGTAAAGTAGCAGGATACAAAATTAATGCACAGAAATCTCTTGCATTTCTATACACTAATGACGAAAAATCTGAAAGTGAAATTAAGAAAACACTCCTGTTTACCACTGCAACAAAAAGACTAAAATATCTAGGAATAAACCTACCTAAGGAGACAAAAGACCTGTATGCAGAAAATTATAAGACACTGATGAAAGAAATTAAAGATGATACAAATAGATGGAGAGATATACCATGTTCTTGGATTGGAAGAATCCACATTGTGAAAATGACTCTACTACCCAAAGCAATCTACAGATTCAATGCAATCCCTATCAAACTACCACTGGCATTTTTCACAGAACTAGAACAAAAAATTTCACAATTTGTATGGAAACACAAAAGACCCCGAATAGCCAAAGCAATCTTGAGAACGAAAAATGGAGCTGGGGGAATCAGGCGCCCTGACTTCAGACTGTATTACAAAGCTACAGTAATCAAGACAGTTTGGTACTGGCACAAAAACAGAAATATAGATCAATGGAACAGGATAGAAAGCCCAGAGATAAACCCAGGCACATAATGGTCACCTTATCTTTGATAAAGGAGGCAAGCATATACAGTGGAGAAAAGACAGCCTCTTCAATAAGTGGTGCTGGGAAAATTGGACAGGTACATGTAAAAGTATGAAATTAGAACACTCCCTGACACCATGCACAAAAATAAACTCAAAATGGATTAAAGACCTAAGTGTAAGGCCAGACACTATCAAACTCTTAGAGGAAAACATAGGCAGAACACTCTATGACATAAATCACAGCAAGATCCTTTTCGACCCAGCTCCTAGAGAAATGGAAATAAAAACACAAATAAACAAATGGGACCTAATGAAACTTAAAAGCTTTTGCACAGCAAAGGAAACCATAAACAAGACCAAAAGACAACCATCAGAATGGGAGAAAATATTTGCAAATGAAGCAACTGACAAAGGATTAATCTCCAAGATTTACAAGCAGCTCATGCAGCTCAGTAACAAAAAAACAAACAACCCAATCCAAAAATGGGCAGAAGACCTAAATAGACATTTCTCCAAAGAAGATATACAGATGGCCTACAGACACATGAAAGAATGCTCAACATCATTAATCATTAGAGAAATGCAAATCAAAACTACAATGAGATATCATCTCACACCGGTCAGAATGGCCATCATCAAAAAATCTAGAAACAATAAATGCTGGAGAGGGTGTGGAGGAAAGGGAACTCTCCTGCACTGTTGGTGGGAATGTAAATTGATACAGCCACTATGGAGAACAGTATGGAGGTTCCTTAAAAAACTACAAATAGAACTACCATACGACCCATCAATCCCACTACTGGGCATATACCCTGAGAAAACCATAGTTCAAAAAGAGTCATGTACCAAAATGTTCATTGCAGCTCTATTTACAATAGCCAGGACATGGAAGCAACCTAAGTGTCCATCGACAGATGAATGGATAAAGAAGATGTGGCACATATATACAATGGAATATTACTCAGCCATAAAAAGAAATGAAATGGAGGTATTTGTAATGAGGTGGATGGAGTTAGAGTCTGTCATACAGAGTGAAGTAAGTCAGAAAGAGAAAAACAAACAGTATGCTAACACATATATATGGAATCTAAGGAAAAAAAAAAAAAAGGCCATGAAGAACCTAGTGGCAAGACGGGAATAAAGACACAGACCTACTAGAGAATGGACTTGAGGATATGGGGAGGGGGAGGTGTGAGATGTGACAGGGTGAGAGAGTGTTATGGACATATATACACTACCAAATGTAAAATAGATAGCTAGTGGGAAGCAGCCGCATAGCACAGGGAGATCAGCTCGGTGCTTTGTGACCAACTAGAGGGGTGGGATGGGGAGGGTGGGAGGGAGGGAGATGCAAGAGGGAACCGCATAGCACAGGGAGATCAGCTCGGTGCTTTGTGACCAACTAGAGGGGTGGGATGGGGAGGGTGGGAGGGAGGGAGATGCAAGAGGGAAGAGGTATGGGAACATATGTA
Organism: Balaenoptera borealis; assembly: GCF_965194805.1. Lineage (NCBI taxonomy): Eukaryota > Metazoa > Chordata > Mammalia > Artiodactyla > Balaenopteridae > Balaenoptera > Balaenoptera borealis. The sequence goes on along the minus strand of NC_138866.1, from coordinate 55,594,773 downwards.
TATGTAAAACTGATTCACTTTGTTATAAAGCAGAAACTAACACACCATTGTAAAGCAATTATACTTCAATAAAGATGTTTAAAAAAAAAATGAATGCTCGACTGGAAAAGGAAAACTAGTGGATTTTTAAGCATGTAGCTATTGCTAAAAAGAACTGTGAAAAAGAGCTGGTAATAAAGAATTAAACATATATCACATATTGTACCTAGTATTTTTGTAGCATTTGTAATGTATTTTCAAGATTGCATTATACTGTCTTTGAGAAAATTATCTATGAGATTCAGTAACTTGGAAAGCTCTGAAGTTTCTTAAAAAGTGTATGCAGGTAGGGAAAAGGCATTTGGGAGTAAGGGTGACATAAAGCCATATTCATATCTGATGTGGCATTGCAAACCAAATCAACTTTCTGTAGGCTAGCTGATTATTGAAAGATTCTGGTGCTAGGGAAAAAAATAGTTTCCAAATTATAAACTACTCTCACAGACTTTTATTTCATAATAATCTAGATTGTCAGTACTATTAATGTTCTTTCAAGTACTTATTAATTTATTGATGATGTGATTTTCCATATTTTCCCTACTTATGTTCGTACTAAATCCAGGTTATAACCAAGAAAATTAAAATACGTCACACAAGGATAAATGTTAGTAGTATTTTTTTTAGGGAAAAATGGCATCTAATTGTAATGATCTCTTTGTTATTATTGTACTATATATAGAATGTGTGTGCTTTGGATATTTAAATTACACTAATATTTCATGTGTTTACAAGGGATTGTTTGAATATTTATGTATTCATTATATATCTATGTTTTCCTTCAGGAGTTTTAGAATCTAATAAAACTGTCACATAATTTTCAGCTGAAATGAATAAATAAGTAGATGCTTGGGTTCTTTTTCATTCCATAAGTAAAGAACACTGTAACTTTTAAAAATTCTCTTCACTCACAAAATAAACTTAAATCAATTACGATACTAATATGATGAGATTTCTTATTTGCTATTCAAATTTGTCAACACCTATTTAACCAGAATCTCAGAAATGTATGCCTATACTTTGTTTTATGTAAAAGAAAAAATGGGTAAATTAACCCTTAATGCTTTTCTTTCTGCCCAAACAACAACTGCAAATTTAAGATGTGAGACATTAAAATGAATTCATTAGTTTCATCTCTCCTTAACAACTTAAATATATCCTAATATAATCACAGAGAAGCATTTTTGGAATGGGAGAGTAAAAACTGAAAATCTGCTCCTCCACAAAAGCAAAAACACCGGGAAAATTTGTCAAGTTGACCTATTCAAAACTCTGGAAATTTACCAAAGGATTGCAACAATCCAAGGATGATATAACTACAAAAAACTGCAGTTTTCAGTTAGAACAATGAGCTTAGTTATCTCTTATCTTCCCTGTCTTCAGGTATATAGTAGCCTATACGCCAAAAGCTCAGCACACACTGGAGAGCGGATGATGGTTTGAGCTTCCCAAAAACTCCATCTCCAGAGTACTGTCACACTCTGACTTGTATTGAAGTTCCCTGGAAGACCCCATTCACTGGGCTTATCATTATTTGATCTGCCTCAGGAGAGTTACCTCTGATGCAAAAGACCTATCCTCAGAGCATTTATCAAAAACAATCAGCTGCCTGAGGAACTAATTACCAATCTGGGCAAACAAGAGGGTAGTCAAGAAGAAAAATAACTGAGGGGTGAGATGTCCATAGGATCCCTGAAAAAGTTTTAACATTCTTAACACTCCAAAAGAGTTGCTTTGCCACTCTAACAGAAAGATGTGTTATTGCTGTTTTTACCATCCTTGTAAGTACAGAGGAGAATTCAGGCTATTTCGACTTTAATGTTCTAATTGACAAGGGATTGCTAAAATGACATGAAGCCTTAGTGATAACTGAACTAAACACAATATAATGAAGTTTCCTGAGAAATTACTAAATGAAATAAAAATCAAGTAATAAGAAACACAGAATGTTATTCATTGGTTTTATTATTTCAACATTCAGTAGTTTCCCAGACTGTCCAGTATTTAATAATATTCTTTAACACCAAAAAACCTGAAAACTCTTAGAAGAAAACCTAGGGGAAAAACTTCATGAGATTGTTGTCCTTGGCAATGATTTCATGGTCATGACACCAAGCACACAGGCAACAAAAACAAAAATAGTCAAGTGGGACTACATCAAACTAGAAAGCTTCTGCACAGCAAAGGAAACAATCAACAAATTGTAAAGGCAACCTATAAGACAGGAGAATATGTATGCAAATCAAATATCTGAAAATGGGCCAATATTGAAAATATATATATACAACTCAGTAGCAAAAAATAAATTTAAAAATGGGCAGAAGATATGAATAGACATGTTTCCAAAGAAGACATAAGATGGCCAACAGGTACATGAAAAGATGCTCTACATCAATAATCATCAGAGAAACGAAAATCAAAACCACGATGAGATATCATCTTATATCTGTTAGGATGACTATTATTTAAAAAGATAAAATTTTAAAATATGTGTTAACAAGGATGTGGAGAAATTGGAAACCTTGTGTACTGTCAGTGAGGATGTAACCTGTTCAATCACTATAAAAACAGTATGGGGGCTTCCCTGGTGGCGCAGTGGTTGAGAATCTGCCTGCCAATGCAGGGGACACGGGTTCGAGCCCTGGTCTGGGAAGATCCCACATGCTGCAGAGCAACTAGGCCCATGAGCCACAATTACTGAGCCTGCGCATCTGGAGCCTGTGCTCCACAACAAGAGAGGCCGCGATAATGAGAAGCCCGCGCACCGCGATGAAGAGTGGCCCCCACTTGCCGCAACTAGAGAAAGCCCTGGCACAGAAACGAAGACCCAACACAGCCATAAATAAATAAATAAATAAATAAAATTAAAAAAAAAAAAAAAACAGTATGGAGTTGCCTCAAAAAATTAAAAAAGAAGTACCATATGATCCAGCAATCCCACTTCTGGGTATTTATCCAAAGGAATTGAAATCAGGGTCTTCAAGAGGTATCTGCACTCCTATGTTCACTGCAGCATTATTCACAATAGCTAAGATAAGGAAACAATCCAAATATCCATCAATGAATGAATGGATAAAGAAAATGTGGTCTATATGGAATATTACTTATATAATAAATTTATCATATTATATAAATGTGTTATATTATGTACTATATCTTATTTGTTATATATTATATATTTTATTACATATTATATAAATTTATTGTAATAATATGAAATATTATTTAGCCTAAAAAGGAAGGAAATGATGCCATGTGCAACAACGTGGATGAACTTGGAGAACATTATACTTAGTGTAACAAGTCCGATGCAGAAAGACAAATACTGCAAGATCTTGCTTATATGTGGAATCTAAAATACTCAAATTCATAGAATCACAGAACAGAATGGTGGTTTCCAGGGCCTGGGGAGAGGTGGATATGGGCTGATGTTGTTCAAAGTGTACAAAGTTTCGGATATGCAAGATGTATAAATTCTTGAGATTTAATGTATATTGTGGTACCTATAGCTAACAACACTGTATTGTATACTTCAAATCTGCTTAAAGGGTAGATCTTAAATTGTCTTCTCGCCACAAAATAAAGAAGAAAAAGAAAGCAAGAACTGCATGAATGTGACAGATATATTAATTTTCTTGATTATGTGATCATTTCACAATGTACACATATCAAAATATCAAGCTGTACACCTGAAATATATGCAATATTTATATGTCAATTATACCTCAATAAAGCTGTTAAAAAATCTAGAATTTCAATAAACTTTAGCTGGAATCTTAGGCATATTCTGACAATATTATTCAAAACTTTGTTTTGTTTTTTATTTTATTGGTCAGTTGACAATTTTTCTGGTTATTCTCACTTTACAGAAGTCATGTTTCCATAATTTTAAAAGATAATAGTTTTCTATTAGAATTTATAGCCTCTATCTGCCATTAATACATACAAAAGACATTTAATATTATTTTTATATGATACCCAACATACTCCTAAAGACTAAAAAAGATACACCTCTGAAATATATTTGTCATTTTTTATTACTTTTTGGATGAAGCATATTTTGAATGCTTGATGACTCATCATATATTATTTTATCATTCTCCATTTATGATCCTTAAATATATAATTAGAAAGACTATACAAAATTAAATGTTATCTTTAGAAGAGGATTCAAAATTATTTTAAAAATTATCACACTACAAATATCCTTCTTTTCCTGATATAAAACTTAGCTGGTAACTTTGGAAGTCATATCTTGAACCTGCAATTTTAACTGGTTTAACTTTGAGAACTTTTAAGTGCATCATTGTCACCTAACAGTAGATTCATAGATTATTTGTGCTAGATAACAGTTTTATTTTTAATGAAAGAAAATAAGTTTAATTTTAAATTAAGCTTAAGTTGTAGGAGCAATACAAATTTTAAAAATTAATTTACTTAAAAGAAACGAATGAAATAAACAATTGATTTTAAGGGATTTTTAAGATTGTGAAAAAAGGGGAGAAAAAATAAAAACATCATGCTCACGATGTATAGAAAAAATAAAATACTCCAGCACAGAGCTAAATGTTTGATGACTTGAGACAAATAATCAAATGATGACACTTTTATTGTTTCATTTTTCCCGTTATTTGATTTTATTATAAATTAACTGAAGTGGTATTTCAATGGTGCACATTACTGAAACTGAAGCAAAGACAGGTTGATCAGTCTTTTTCCCTCTATCCCAGAAAGAATTAATCTATCTATGTACCTTAATCAAACCTTTGCTTATAAAAGACTTTACTGTGGATCAAATTTTCTTGAGGGGAAAAAAAAAAAGTTCTGTTTAGTAAATATAACCTAGGTACAGAACTCAAAATTCCCAAACTGAGTTTCATTTCTACTGTTTAATAAAAGTGAAAATATGTTGATGTACTATAACTTATATTAGATTGTCAGTGCATTTTATATTGTTTTGTTATAAATACAATTTTCTCATCAAATTTTCTGGAGAATTGATTGTTTAGATTATCAGAACAAAGCTCTAAGTTTGCTTTTTATTCTGTATTATACTACTAGACTCTGTACACCACTCCTGTACAGTATATTGCCTTTACACAACCATTTTATGAAATATGAATATTTCATAGTAGTTTCATACCATTTGTAAAAGCAATTATGCCAAAGAGGCATTTCAGTGACTCAATTTCGTAACTTATTTTTAAAACTCTATAAAGATACACATCAATAAAAATCCATTAAATGATAAAACAAAATACTGTATAATATTTAATATCCCATTTGGAATGAGAAAAGGGTGTCTCTATAATCATATCAATTTCATATATCTTTAGACTTTTTGTCCAATGTAATAAGGTATTAAACAACTACTGAGACAATATTTCTTTATGTGTACATAAATAGCTGACAAAATATTCGGGTAAAAGTAGTAGAAAAAAGCAATTGCTTTACTTTGAGGATTGTGTAGTCATTAAAAGCATACTGAAAAAATATTGTTTAAAAATGTAAAGCAGAGCTAGTGGGAAGCAGCCGCATAGCACAGGGAGATCAGCTGGGTGCTTTGTGACCACCTAGAGATGTGGGATAGGGAGGGTGGGAGGGAGGTTCAAGAGGGAGGGATATGGGGATATATGTACACATATAGCTGATTCACTTTGTTATACAGCAGAAACTAACACACCATTGTAAACCAATTATACTCCAATAAAATGTTTAAAAAAATAATGTAAAGCATAAATTTAAATTATTGAGGGATAATTACAATGTTAATAGAGAAACACTGGTTGCAGTGGCACTAGTTTATTTAAAAATATATATATACACGTATCTATGTGTATGTATGTATATATCTATATATATCTCAGTATATACATATATAGTGATAATGTATTGTTTATTAAATTAATGAGAACAAACTTCTACATAGCTGTTTTTACTCTATAAGCCAAAAGTAAAGATATCACATTTATAGGTATCATTATCACTGTGATAAATTAGAACTGAAATTAAAATCAATTCAAACCGAAAGTCCAACCACTGTTAAACTTTTAATAAGGCATCATTTATATATCACTAGATTAGTAATTTGACATCAGAATAGCAAAAATGCTACATGTATGTCCTTTAGATTGCCTTATTATTGATACAATAAAGAAAAATCATCCTTGTCTTAGTTTACTTAGTATGCTAGAAGTACACACTCACCTGGCTTTGAGTGAGTAGTTTATTACTTACATAAAGAAAAGGCGAATACTGAAAGAAGTCAGGAGACACAGGCAACAAAGGGTGTGGAATCAAGGCAGGTACCACTCTGGGTGTCTGAACTTAAAACTGCAGGAAAAACTCCAGGAGTCACTATAGACTAGAGCACTCACCTATCTTTTTAAAAACTTTCTCCAAGGGGCAAGGGAGTTGGTGTTTTGGGTCAGTTCTCGGCTGTGGACTGTCCCTAAAACAAATTAAATCCCGGGCACATACAATCTAAAGAGCTCAGTGAAAGAAATGCAGGTGCTTCTAGTTGTCAGGTTGCTGGGAATAGAGGTGGGGCATTAGCAATGTCTTAGACAGTTATCTCATAGCAATCAGTATGACACACAGAAGCAATGTGTGTCTGAATATGTATAAATGATTTTGGCACAATATGAGTACTAAAATTTTAATACAAATAATATGAATATTTAATATTATTTCTACAAATATCAATACATAAAAGGTTTTCTTTTTGCCCTAGTTACTTTTAAGATTTTAAAATTTAAATTATAGCTATTTTACTATTATGTGTCTACATGTGGTTTTCTCTGTATTTATTCTGCTTTGAGTTTGCAATGTTTTTGAATATGTGGCTAAGTATCCTATCTTTTTAAAAAATTTCTCCAGCCATAATCACTTAAAACCTTGTTTCTGACCACTTATTTTCTCCTGTTCTTCTGGGGTCTCAGTATTAAAACTTTCCTCCAAGTCCCTTTTTGCAATTTTCTATAAGTCTCTTTCTCACTGTTGTAGTTCGGATATTTTTGTGATCTTTCATTCAGCTCATTAAGGCTCTTTTCACCTTTGTCTAATATATTATTAAATCTCTCTACTGAGTTCTTCTACTATCATATTTTTTTCTTTTTTATGTCTATTTATTTTATAGTTTCCACTTCTCAGCTAAAATTCTCTAATTGCTCTTTTGAACAGATAAAACACATGTGTTTTAAAGTCTACCTAAATAAACTCAAATATCTGGTCTTATATGGGTCTGTTTCTCTTGTATCTTTTTATACTTTAGTCTTTTGTGTACCTGGTTATTTTTATCCGTTGCTGAACATTTTGTTTAAACATGTGTCCTGTTAAAGACTGAATGATGTTATATGCTTTCCAATGGGAGTGATACTTTCTTTTGACCATCAGGTATGCAGGGTCAGTAAACCTATTCCATCAATGATTGAATTGATTTAAAGCTGAAGTTCAATATTTGTGAGTTATGCTACTGTATGGTTTACTATTAATTCTATGCTGTGCCCTTTTCCAGCAGATCCTGAACTCCAACTTTTATTCTCCAAGCCCCAGATGATGACTGAAAATCCTATTCAGACTTATACGGCCCTCTTTCCAAGTTGGAAAATGGCACAAGGAGAAAAGTCACATCATAAGTTGTGCTTAGTCCAAAGGACTCCTCTTTACTCCAGGATCTCGACCCATCATATCCTCTCTGCTTTGACGGTTTTCTGATATCTTCCTGTAGATATTATTTTTAAACACTCTCCATTTTTCTTAGTTATCTCTTATCCTAGAAATTATTTAAACAACAAGCCCCAAACTGCCAGGAGTTAAAAGGTTCTCTCTACCACTGACATGAATACACCAATAGAATAACACTTCAGACTTCACATTTACATTCAAGTAACTGATTTAAACTACGCCATTTGTGCAAGTAAACAAATATTTTAAAATATATCTTAGTGCTGGTGAGTAAGCTAAGAAACGTATCCTCCTACCTGGTTTTGAGTAGCTTATTCGGTAGGTTGAAGGAAACACTGGTATGGAAGGAGAGCAGTGAAAGATGGCAGTAGACACTGTCAATAAAGAGTGTGAACTCAAGTTCCTGTTGGAACTGCAGACGTTCCAACAGGCCCGCCTGGCCAGTGACTGTCCCCGGGACTCCACTTGCCACAGTGCTCTCAGGAGGAATCGCAGCCGTGTGCAGCCAGCTTGGCCTTCTGTGGCGGTGTGTGGTGACAGGGCGCCCCTGCGGGCCACCTTCTGCACACATCCTCCTGGCGGGCTGAGGGTAGCAAAGCCTCGCTCGCGCGCGTGCACTTGCCGGGCTACACTCACGCCTACTCGGTGCTTCTAGCCCAGAATCAGGGCTACGCTACCCATATCCGCTTCCGGGAGCCGCGACGTAAGACGTAAGCTCGCGAGAACCGGGAACTGGACGCTTCGTCCCCGGAAGAGAGGCAGGCGCGGGTCAGAATCTGAGGCGCCTCTCAATTGGAAGATGGGAGATAGCTGCGCTTATACGCTTCTTTAGGTAACTATGCACTTCCCTGAATGAAGGGTTTTATATTACCCAAGGTTTACGCCCAGCAACTCAGTTTAAGAAAATATTTTAAAGGAATAATTTTTAAATGCACAAATATTTAAGTAAGAAGGCGTTAACACCTCCCTTTACATTGGAATGCCCCTATAGATATTGAATACTTAAATACGGTGTCATTATCACACCTGTGTACTGTAATTATCACAATGGAATTATATGCAATAAAAAGTGATATTTACATGAAACTTTTAATGCCGCCAAAACATTCTAAATATTTAGTGTTCATTGGGAAAATTAAGAATTTGTAATTACAATGAGATATTAAAAATATGGCAGATATTTATAGACACCAATATATGTTCAAATATATTACATATTTTTCATTTAATATTGATTTATCAAAAACTTAATAATTTCTTATTAATTTAAAATATTCCAGTGCAGTGAGAACATTTTATTTCTCAGATGACTCCAAAATGTGCTTTGGGACTTGCATAAGGAATGTTAATGTTTAAATTGTTTCCTATACAAATAAAATCAGTAAATTGTTAACAAATAACAAATGAGGTAAATATATATTTAAGTAATATGGAGTGACAGGGAGCTGACAAATATTGTTTCAATACTTTATTCCAATTGACTTTGCAATGGTTTTATTTTACAAATCCATTTTAAATATTAAATATCATCTAAACTGCAAAATTTATTGTCTTACATTCATGTTGTAACTTCAACACTTCCGTGCTGAGTAGTTACTCAAAGACATATACATACACACATACATATATAATTTTTGAGATAAACACTAAACTATTTCTTCAATTATTACATGACAGTTCCTTCTTAGAAACAAATAAAACACCATTTCCATTTCTTTCTGTTCTGAGCAGGTGAAAATGACAGTAAAATCAATAAAGAGAATTGTAAGATCAGGAAGAAGAACATTCCCAGTTCAGCTCTTAATTTCAGGAACAATTTGCCATGACATCTGTGTAATCCCTTCATGGAAGTTTAGCAGATCTGACAGCTAATTAATTATAAAGCAAGATTAGAGAGTGGACAGAAATGCTAGCAGAGGAGAAATCATCTTTTGTGTCAACATGTTTCAGTACATTCATCTTCTTAGGCCTGAAACACATACTCCTAGTAAATCATTGTTTATCTTTAAGCTCAAAAAGGAAATCGAACATGATGTGAAAAATTATCAAGATATTCTCAGAGAAATGCATTCTCAAAAAAGAAACATGAAAATAAATTAGAACTATGGTGACATCTGAGATTTCCCTGGTTTTTGTCTGAATTGTATGCAGTGTGTAAAATCACTTTATTTTAAAATCTCAGCCAGAAATACAAAACTATCACTAGAAACAAAGTGCATATAAAATGATCATGAATTAAATATAGATACAAAAAGTGTAGATTATGATTTAAGAATACAAAGTTCAAGGTAACATTATTATGAGTTAAATAGGAAAACTTAGCTGATAAAAATCTCCATTTTTAGTGATTCAGAAATATGTATTTGACCTAGTCAAAGTCCTATTTTTATATATCTCTGCATAAAGTAAAACAAACCAAGTAAGCAAAAACTTGTTACTTTCAGTCAAGTTTTCCAACATTATATTCTGTAAAAAATAAATGTGCATATCGTAACTTGACTTATCGTGGTGAACATTTTGAAGTGTATAGAAATATCAAATCAGTGTGTTGTGTAACAGGAACTAACATAGTGTTGTAGGCCAGTAATACTCTGCAAAGAAACTCATAGAAAAAGAGATCAGATTTGTGTTACCAGAGACAGGGGCAGGGGGAATTAGATGAAGGTGGTCAAAAGGTACAAACTTCCAGTTATAAGATAAATAAGTACTAGGGATGTAATGTGCATCATGCTTAATATAATTAATACCGCTGTACATTATATATGAAATTTGTTAAGAGAGTAAATTCTAAGCGTTCTCATCACAGGGAAAAATTTTTTTTTAAATTTCTTTAATTTTGTATCTTTTGAAATGATGGGTGTTCACTAAACTTATTGTAATAATCATTTCGTGATATATATGTCACACAATTATATTGTACACTTTAAGCTTATACAATACTGCTGTAAGTCAATTATATCTCCATAAAACTAGGAAGAAAAAGTTTTTAAATAAATGGAGAAACTTAGAACACTTCATCTCTCCCAACAACTTACCACTACATTATTCAAGACATATTTATAGCAGTTCCTTTTTCCTGGTATTTCATGTCCATTTATCAAGAAAAAATTATAAGGCAAAAATGGCACGCACAAAAAAAAAATCACGGTTTTAAGAGACAGAGCAAGTATTAGAACCGCAGTCAGTCTGACAGAAACGTTGGTATTGTCAGACTAGGAATTTGAAACAGCTATTATTAGTATACTAATTTGAAATTAAAAACACAAAACCATTTACATGAGCAAACTAAAAATGAAATAATTGGGTGAAAATCTAATAAAATATATACAAGATCTATATGAAGAAAACTACAAAACTCTGATAAAACAAATCAAGCAACTAAATAAATGGAAGGATATTTCATGTTCCAGGGATAAGAGTCAATATTGTAATGTGTCAATTCTCTGCACTCTGATCTATAGATTCAATGCCATACCAATCAAAAAAATCTACAGATCAGATTCAAATTTTAAAATTCATGTTCAGAAGGAAAAGACCCAAAATAGCCAACACAGATTAGGAAAATAACAAAGTCAGAGGAGTGACATTATCCAACTTCATGACTTATAGTAAAGCTACAGTAATCAAGACTGTGTTTTGTCAACAGGATAGATAGATGCATGGAACAATGGAACATAATAGAAAGCTCAGCATTACACTCACATAGATATAATCAACTGATATTTGACAAAGGTACAAAGGGAATACATTGAAGAAAACATAACCTTTTAAACAAATCATCCTGGAACAACTGGACATCTATGTAGAAAAATAAATCTAGACACAGACTTTACATCCTCAAAAAAATTAACTAACCTAGAGACTGTCATACAGAGTGAAGTAAGACAGAAAGAGAAAAACAAATACCGTATGCTAACACATATATATGGAATCAAAAAAAAAAAAAGATTCTGAAGAACCTAGGGGCAGGACAGGAATAAAGACGCAGATGTAGAGAATGGACTTGAGGACACGGGGAGGGGGTAGGGTAAGCTGGGACGAAGTGAGAGAGTGGCATGGACATATATACACTACCAAATATAAGATAGTGGGAAGCAGCCACATAGCACAGGGAGATCAGCTCGGTGCTTTGTGTCCAACTAGAGGGGTGGGATAGGGAGGGTGGGAGGGAGACGCAAGAGGGAGGAGATATAGGGACATATGTATACGTATAGCTGATTCACTTTGTTATATAGCAGAAATTAACACACCCTTGTAAAGCAATTATTCCAATAAAGTTAAAAAAAAAAGTATTGATGAAAGAAAATTTGAAAAAATTAAAGAGCTAGAGCTTGGAAAAAAAAGAATTAACTAAAATGGATCAAGGACCTAAATGTAAACTGCAAAAATGTAAAAATTCTAGAAGATAACATAGAAGAAAATCTAAGTAATTTTGGGGTTGGTAACAACTTTTAGATACAATATCAAAGGCATGATCTTTGAAAAATGAATTGAAAAGCTGGGCTTTATTAAAATTAAAAACTTCTGCTCAGAGAAACTCACTGTAAAGAGAAGGAAAAGACAAGCGACAGGCTGGGAGAAAATATTTGCAAAAGATATCTGAGAAAAGACAGTTACCCAAAATATACAAAGAATTCTTAAAACTCAACAACAACAACAAAACCTGATTTTTAAAAAATAGGCAAAATACCTTAACATATACCTCCCCAAAGAAGATTTATATTTGGCTAAGAAGTATGTGAAAAGATGCTTCACATCATGTGTGATTAGGGTAATGTAAATTAAAACAACAATGAAATGCCACTACGAGTCTATTAAAATGGCCAAAATCTGATACACTGACAACACCCAATACTTGTGAGATGGGGAGCAACAGGAACTCTGATTCATTACTAAGGGAATGTAAAATGGTACAGACACTTTAGAAGACAGTTTGGCAGCTCCTTACAAAACTATATATACTCTTATCATATGATCCAGCAATTCATTCCTTGGTACTTTCCAAAGGAGTTGAAAGCTTAGGTCCACACAATAACCTGCTCGTGATGTTAATAACAACTTTACTCATGATTACATAAGCTTGGAAGCAACTAAGATGTCCTTCAGTAGGTAAATAGATAAGTAAACTGTGGTACATCCTTGCAATGGGATATTATTCAGTGCTAAAAAGAAATGTGTTATCAAGCCCAGAAAGTACATGGAGAAAACTTAAATGCATATTACTAAGAAAAAAAAGCCAACCTGAAAATGCTACATACTGTATTATTCCAATTGTATGACATTCTGGAAAGGGCAAAACTATGGAGACAGTAAATAAGATTAGTGGTTTCCAGGGGTTAGAGAGAGTGAGGGGTGAATAGTCAGAGCAGAGAAAATTTTAAGGGCAATGAAGCTATACTGTATGATACATGTCATTATAATTTTTTTCAAACCCATAGAATGCACAATAACAAAGTGGAACCACAATGTTATCTGTGGACTTTGGATTATAATGATGTTATCAGTGTAGGTTTATCAATTATAACAAATCTACCACTCTAGTGGGGGACACTGATAGTGGGAAATTCTGTACGTACATGGGTCAGGAGGTATATCAGAAATCTCTTACCTTCTACTCAATTTTGTTGTGAACCTAAAAAATACTGTTAAAAAATAAAGTGTGTAGATAGATAGATAAACGTCTTGATTCATATCCAGTATAGCTCATTATAAAGCAGATAGTTAAAATAACACTAGCCCAAACTTAATCAGTTCTATGTCATAATAATGACTATTTTCTGGGAGACAGCAGAATTCATGTTTAGAATAACATGTTCCCTAAGATTAGAAAGACTTGGGATATAAATTTTGACCTTGTGACCTATGGCATGTCTCCTTCCCTAGCATCCGCTTCCTCATACATAAGGCAAATAATATATATCTCAGAGATTATAAGACTATAAATGTATAGTTACTGCCATTTAACAACCTCTGAAAAGCATTACGTTGTGTCTATTCTGAATCAGCAGATAGTTTGTCTTGTCTACTGGAAATATTAGCCAACAGAATGCAAATATGTGAGTCTCTTCTGACTTACTTTAGTTATTATAATTAGGATCATTATGTATCTACAGCTATTAATTCTGTAACATTTAGAAAAGGAAGTATTTTTCATGGTTTCCAAATCTAAAATTTTTAAAGTGAAATTTAAAATTTTATGAAGTATGGAATTTTGTGGCCAAGGAGTTATTGTTTTCTCAGAATATAAAAAGAAATAGACAGCCATGATGACATATCAAGTCTTAGTTCTCTTTATGGAATTATATCTGTGTGTTTGTTGCTTTGAATTAATGTCTATGGATTCTCCCCTCTCTTCCTTTTTCTGAAGTTCACTGTCAAATTGGGTTGCTAATTGTAGTGAAGCAGGCCCCTTAAAGTTGAACTAGGTATATAATTTAGACCAGTCCCATGGCCTCTCTGGGCCTCATCAATATTAAATATTAAAATAAAATGAAAGGCTAGATTCTGAGTTGCATCATGTACTTAGAATTAATTATTCTATGTGTATTAACTGTTGTTTTGTTTGTCAGCTGTTTCCTAACTTACAGCTTTAAAAAACATCATATCTCAGTGTAATCAATTGTGAACATATTTTCATAGAATGGAAGGAAATGTAAAACTTATCTAAATCAAGGTTGTGGGAGCAGCTAGCTTACTTGGAAGGTAACCCCTGGGAACAGATTTGAGGGAGTGGTGAAAGTGAAACAGAGAAAGGATAAAATTAAAAAAAAAAAAAAGTTTGTCAATGTGGTAATAACTATGGAAAGGGTAGGCTTATTCTTTCTGTGGACCATTTGGTTAACTGTGGAATGCATCTTAGAATTGTTATATGAGAGAGCAAGAAGCCTGGAGAATTTATCTACCACCCTATATGCTCTATATGTTAATGGTTCCTTCTGGAGTTGTCAAATCTCCCACACTTTTGGAGTGTACCAGTGTTGAGCAAAGGAGATTTTCACAGCTTTGAAGAAAGTGGCAGGCGGGAGACCAGAGTACATAGTTGGTGTGGAACTCTGGGGCAAATGTAGGGAACTATTGCAGCAGTGCTATGTGGCAAACATTGTTTGAATACTTTAGAGGCAATAAACATTTTACCTAACTCACACAAAGAGGAACATACAAATATCATCTCTTTTATACAGATGAAAAAACTAAGCCACACATAAACAAAAACCCAAATCGCATAGCTAGTAAAGGACTTTATCAAAGTTTAACGTCTAGCAGTCTGACTCTTGCATTTTCAGTAGTTAGACAATACCAGCCTTAAAGACTTTTTAAAAATATGTTTAATATCATTGCTTATAAACAGTTTTCCTTGAAATAAACACCACTGAAAAATTGTTGAATCTTAGATAATCTGGTATGTATACCCCATGGCTTCTCACAACAGTGTCAGCTTCTTTTCCATATGTGATCCACAAAATTCTGTAGGTCAAAGAACAAGAGTATAATTTATCATAGTGGTTTGCCAATAGGAAAGAACATTGCCCATTAAAATTCAGTAGCATAAAACCATGTATTCTTTGGAGAAATGTCTATTCAAGTATGTTGCCCATTTTTAAATTGGGTTACTTGTTTTTCTTGATACTGAGTTGTAGGAGATTCTTAAATATTTGGGGTATTAACCACTTATCAGATAGATGGTTTGCAAATATTTTCTCCAATTCCAGTTGTTTCATATAAAAACTCTTACCAGTTAATATCCAAAATATATAAATGACTCTTACAACATTAACACAAAAATAAAAAATCCAATTAAAAATGTGCAGAGGAACCAAATAGATGTTTTTCCAAAGAATACTTGCAAATGATCAATAAGTACATGAAAAGATACTCAACATCACTAATTATCAGGGAAGTGCAGATCAAAACCATAGTGAGATAGCACCTCACACCTCTTAAAATGGTTATTATAAAAAATACAAGAGATAACTAGTGTTGGCAAGGATGTGGAGAAAAGGGAACCCTTGTGCATTGTTGGAGGTAATGTAAATTAGTATACCAGTATGGAGGTTCCTCAAAAAATTAAAAATGTGTACACTACCATGTATATTGCACCATTATTCACAATAGCCAAGATATGGAAACAACCTAAGTATCTGTCAATGAATGAACATAAAAAATGTAACACACACACACACACAGAGAGATATTCCGCCATGAGAAAGATGGAAATCCTGCCATTTGTGGCAGCATGGTTGGATATTGAGGGCATTATGCTAAGCGAAATAAGTCAGAGAAAGACAAATACTGTATGATACCACTTAAATGTGAAATTTTAAAAAGCTGAACCTGTAGAAACAGAGAGTAGAATAGTAGTTACCAGAGGCTGGGGAATGGGAGAAATGGCGAGACGTTGGTCAAAGAGTATAAACTTCCAGTTAAGAATATGCATAAGTTCTGGGGATCTAATGTACAGCATTGTGATTATAGCTAATAATACTGTATTATATACTTGAAAGTTGCTAAGATTGATTAAATAATGTTTTCACCACAAAAAAGAAATGGTAATTATGTGACAAGACAGAGGTGTTAGCCAAGGCTATGGTGGTAGTCATTTTGCAGTATATAAGTGTATCAAATCAACATGTGGTACACCTTAAACTTACCCAGTGTTATATGTCGTTATATCTCAATAAATCTGGAAAAAATATTTTTGGAAAGATAACCAAGAATAATCAACAAGTTTGCTTCTGGGTATTATCATGGAAATCTAGTGTAAAAAGTGGTATCTATATACATACATTAACTTTTAAAATAATAGTAACAACAGAACATACTCAACATAAAACCTTGAAATAATTCTTATAAAGTAAAATACCATTTTAATGGGCTAAAAGGGCTAAAATTTTAAAAATAAGATTAAAAAAAATCTTACTGGTGATTAATTAAAATATTCACTTTGAAGAAACAGGTTTTTCTTCACTTTTGTGATATTTAATTCTATTATTTATTTTCATTTACTAATTTGGGGTTTTTTTTCCATTTTTTTCCCCCTTCATTCTGCAATGGTACATTTTTTTCATATTATAGGAGACAAAGACTCTTTGACCCAATTTGAGTGAAGCTCCCTTGAGCCTTCTTCTGAGCTAGGGACCCCCTCATTCTATTTTAACAGTAAATCCCCACTTTTCCTTGCTGTGTTTAGAGTTGCATTTGATCTCTCTCCCCTAATGTGATAGTCTTGACACCTGCCTTGATAGTCCTGATTAAAGTCTCCCTTACCCTTTTAACAAGTGCAAGAATGTTTTATTTATTTAACATAGGGCACCTTTGTCTTCCAAGTCTCTTACACTGTCACTCATATTTACCATCAATTTTCTTGTAAAATATTCCACTTGGTCTTCTAGACTTAAGTGTTGCTCATACCCTTTCTTGTTGATCTGCTATCATTTTCATTTATGAAGATTATGTCTTTATGATACTATATAGTTCAGAAAGTTTTTCTATTCCACTCATGATATCTCCAGAAAAGTTGTCACTCTTGTCAAATTTCCTTTTGACTCATCTAAATTTTTAATATAAATAAGAGAGGGTTTTTTTAAGTTGCTGAATCTATCTTAAAATAATTGTAACTTTTCTTTCATATTCAAGGTGGTCAGTTCCCTCAGTACTTGCATATAGCAGAACATTGGTTTCTTTGGGTAAAAGGAAGATGGAAACCCTCTGAGAGTCCTGCATTTCTGTGGCATATTAATAAAATAATATCGTACGGAAGTAAAAGAGAATGGCCCACAGTCGGGGCCAAAAACTTGGCAAACAATTACAATTCTGCTGAGTTGCTGAGAGTGGAGAGGAGGTAGAATTTCTCTACTCCCAGATCCCTCCAGCTACAAGAAGCAATTTTCTCCAGTTTGTAATGACTATGAGAAATTCACCCTGCCACTGCAAACACCTTGACATTTTGTAATATCTGAAAAATGTGGAAGCTCTACCAAAGCTCACAGGCAGTAAGCAATGGGTGCATCATTGTTCATTTTAAATGAGAAAATATATGTAAATCTATTAGAACTATGTCTGGCACTCAACATGTTAGCTATTAATACTGTTATTAAGAGAATACATAGATTCCTATCAGTCAGGCTTCCTCTGAAAGTTGGATAGTCGTCTGTCTTCAACACAGCTGCTTAGAAGTTCATTTCATCCACAAGATTTCAGAATTTACATTTTAAAGACACCCTCCAAGGAGAACTAGCATATTCTTTATTGGTATATTATTCTAGACAAGGAGTAGTTAAAGGAAGGGCATGTAAAAATCTATCTGCCTTTTTCCTAGAATTTCCCTTCTTTTTTTGTTTTTTAAGAATTTTTAAATTGAATATTGCTTACATATAGAATGATGTGCACATCATAAGCTTACATGTTGTTGAATTCTTACAGGGTCAAGACAACTACACAGTTACTACTGAAAAAAAGAAATAGAACGTTACCATTACCACGGAAGTCTCCCTCAACCTTCCTAGTTGTTACACATCCCCAAAGATTACCACTATTCTCACCTTTATCTCCAAAGATTTTATGGTTTTTATTTTACCTTTAACTTTAAATGAATGGAATCAGTACGTATTTTTGTGTCCTGATTTGTCATTTTTTTAACATTTTGTTGGTGATATTCTTTATCACCACATTGTTTTGTGTATCCATTCATCATTCATTTTTACTTCTGTACAGTATTACTTTTTTATTAATATGCCACAGTATATTTGTCCATTTTCCTGTCAAATTACTTTCAATGTAAGGTACTACAGATTATATTGTTGTGAATACACTTTTCCTTCTCCTTTGTCCAAGTATATACTTGTTTCTGCTGGTTATATCTCTAGAAGAGAGTTGTTTGTTGGTAGGGCATGCATGTATTTAACTCTAGTAGATGTCATCAGTTTTGCAAAGTACCAGTTTTACCTCCCCCATCCCACAGCAATACACAAGGGTTACTATTTTTGTACATCCTTTCAAACATCAGTAAGTTTATTCTTTCTCATTAGATTTATGCCAGTGGATGTGTAGTTACCTCATGTTGTTGTTGAAGGAGTTCAGAACATGTTATCCCAAAATATGCCACTTTGGCATATTGACTATTTTGAGTTAAAAGCATTTGAAAAACAGCAGATGCAAGAAGAACACTCTGACTTTCCTTTTTTTTTTTTTTTAAACTAGGAGATGAAATTTCTATCTGAAGGGTAATCCACCCTATACCAGAAGGAAAGTAACATTCTTATCACCAACTGGCAAGTTAAGATGGAGAGAATTCTGTACAAACAAACCTTGAGAAAATAATTTTTACTTGCCTTCAGCCTCCTCAAATAGATTACTTCTCCACAACTGCCTCTTTTTATTCAGCCTGGTATAAAAGCATTTGGTTTTGCCACTTCTTTAGGTCTTCATTCCTTACAGAGGCTCCTGTGTCACATAAAACTTACATTAAATAGATTTCTGTGCTTTTTCTCCTGTTGATCTGTCTTTTGTCAATTTAATTATCAGGCTCAGGAAAAAAACCTAAGATGGTAGAGGTAAAAATTTGCCTCCCTATACTGTTTTAATATGTGTTTCCTGTATCATTATGGCAGGTGAACCACATTTTCAGTTTTTACCAGCCAATTGCATATGCTTTCTTTTGTACATTTTGAGTTGACTTCTTTTGTATTTATTTTGGATTAATTTATATTGTTAATAGATAAGCAAAAGAGATGCCCCAGTAAGATTCTAAAATTAAGTGGAATTTATTTTTATCTGGTAAGGTAGAACTTGCACAGTGCCATCATGTGCAAGTTCAGGGGTCTTCTCCAAGTAGAAGTGTGAAAGGGCTATAGCAAAGAGAGCATGCATTCGAAATGAGACAAGATTCTAAATGCAAGCCTCAGCTCACAAGGTGAACTGTAAATTCTTTGTGACTGATTGGACATGTTCAATTTTCACATCACAGATGCTGGGAAATCTGGTTTCAAACAAGTCTGGTATGAGTTGCTTAAGAACCAGCAGGCCTAAGATTCCTTAGGGAGGTACATATTGCTGAAGGTTAGCAGAGTTTTCATTATCAATATATTCCGGATATAAGAACTTGCTACTATATTGTTACTTATACTAGTGTCCCGAGTTGCCTTTTCACACTGCTGAAGATGTTTTGCCTTTTCACTGCTGAAGAAGTTTTTTGCTTTAATTAACAAAATTTTCTAACTTTAATGTAGCCTAGATTCACAGACTTTTTCTTAATGATTAAGGCACTTTCTGGGTTCTCTTTTTTGGCGGGGTACTGATTTTTAAAATTATTCTTTAACTCAGAGTCAAGAAAAATTTCTGTTTTATTTACACATTTAGATTGGAAGTCCACCTAGAGTTTAATGTTATGTAAGGGGTGAGGTAGGATAATGGTATACTTTGTCCATTTGGACACCTACTGGACCCAGCACATTTTACTGAAAAGGATAAAATTCCCCAGTGTTACGCAGTGCCAAATTTGTCAAAAATAAGTATCCTTTCATTTGTAAGTTTTTTTCTGAAGTTTTTATTCTATTTTTCTCTTTATCATTATTTCAAAATCAACCGCTTTTCCAGGCTGTAGCTTTCTAATTCTTCAAGATATGATCATATAAATCCTGTTGTATTAGCAGACTTTGTATAGAAGTATAAATGTGTTTAAAAAGTATTAAAATCCTGAAATTGGCATAATTCTGTCCAAATTCTATATAACTTTAACAGACATCATTTTATTTGTATTTTATTTCTCACAGTAGCACTCTGGTGTAATTTGGCCTGCATCCCTATCCATTCTTCACAATTATGAAAAATATGACCACAATTATAAAAAATATGACCACAACCAGCAGGTTTTCCCCTGATCCTTGTCTAAGTTCATTACTTATAAAACAGGAACATCATATCCTATAAGAAGGAAAGCATTCTTTGACACAGCCATATCACCACATTTTAAAAATATATAAAGAGATTTCAAGGAATTTCTGTTATAGTTAACACAAATAAATCATTCTAAATACCTAAGGATTTCTATGCCTCAATTTAATCTGATAACAGAATAAATTCATGAGATTAAAGTTCATTTTAGGCTGTGCTTGAGAGTGCATCTCTCAGATTTAACTGTATTCTTTAAATATTCTCTGAGCTGTGCTATGGTCTCCTCTGGAAAAAAGTAACACCTTTTTTACTTTAAATCTTACCAGTAAACCAGAGAACTTATAAATTTTTATATAATTTGTCTAATTGTGTTTTCGCCTTTTAGTTTCATTTTGTTCTGTTTTTCGTAAATGTCTCCTCCCTTACACTGTTTCTCCCAAACCCCACATGACTTTAAGCTTTTCTACTTGGGGATTATATTGGGAAGTTAAAGTATAAAGGCACATGGCATTCTGAAATCAGATACACCTATACTTAAATCTCAGTTCCACAATTGGTAGATATGTAACATTGAGCAAATTGAAACTGCGTTTATAAAATGAGAACAAAATGCTATGGTTATCTCTGAATTCTCAGAAACAAAGATGCATATTTCTTACGGTGGAAACTCAACAAATGTTTTTTAAGGATTGATTTATCATAGAATTCTCATTAAAGAGCTGTAATATAGTTTTTTGTTAAATCCTCTAGGGGCATTTAAGGTGTTACTTTTTTCCAGAGGAGACCGTAGCACAGCTCAGAGAATATTTAAAGAATACAGTTAAATCTGAGAGATGTACTCTCAAGCACAGCCTAAAATGAACTTTAATCTCATGAATTTATTCTCAGTTATCAGATTAAATTGAGGCATAGAAATCCTTAGGCATTCAGAATGATTTGTTTGTGTTAACTTCATTAATTTTTTAGGCAGATTTTTTCAATCCTCCTGTGGATAAATAGGTTAAGCATCATTTAACAGAAGGCATGTGGGAAAGAAGTAAGGGCTTTCCGATCCTGGGAAGACCCAGGACAACAATTCTCCTCATTCTGCCCTGTGGAAAGAAGACTCTCAGCATGTACACCCTTGGAATGGAAGGCTTAAGCTACTTAGGTTTAACTTTTCTCCTGAACTATGAGTGCACATGGCTTTGTCTCTCCAATCCTAGTAGAACTGTAGGAACAATGTTAGGACTCAGAATATCAAGTTAATAGAGCAGATTTGGATACAGACATTTGCAAAAATTGTCCATTTTGCTCAAACTCTGTTATCTCTGTATTTCTAAGTTTACTCATTTTTCATAATGTTCACACTTCTTTCCTGAAAATGTGGGTCAAAGGAATAGCTTCTCTCCTTGACTTATTTGCTTTCAGGAATCAGAGGAAGAGCGACAATCTAAGTACATTTAGCACAACTATTTTATATCACTTGGAGAGATCAGTTTATTAAAAAAATATTCTGTCTGGGTCATCTTGAGCAGCAAAACATTATTTTTGATTCATGACACATAATGAGCCAAAATACACTTGCCGTAAGAATGCTAAACATAAAAATGACCTTGGCTCTTCTCTTAGCAAGGAAACCATCTGTAGAGGAAAACTGCCATATGCAGACTGGTATAAGAAGCTTCAACACCTTTTCTTTCCCCAAATGAAATTTAGATAATCACAAAAAAACCCTAAAGAAAAATATTTTATACTTTCAAAGTTCCTTAAAAACGTCATTAATTTGAAGCACCTTTAAGCTAATTCTGTGGGCCAGCCTAAATATTTTCCATACAGCATTCAGCCATTTTGTTTTATTTCCAACTTTATATTTGTATACTTATATTTTATTGAGTATAAAGAGCCAAAAATATACCCAAGTAACAGAATAAATACAATCTATTCATATACTAGTCCAGTTAACTTTAGTTAGGAATATCTTCCCAGTGTGAAAGACTATAATCCTTAAATAAATATAACATATTACTTTGAGTTTAACAGGACCATGAAAATGTTAGTACCAAATTCTAGAGCCCCTGGCTTATTTTCTTATATTTCCTTTGATTCTTATTGTGAAACTATTCTTATGGAAAATTCAGGCAAATGACACAGAGTCAGTCAAATAGATGTCAGGTTTATAGTTTCCTGCTGACTATTGTTGAGAGAAACCGTATATTTTGAAATGTAAGATCATACCTATAGTTGTGAAAACTTAGATGCATCTTCTCTTTTTTTGTATTTAAGCAAAAGGAAAAACATACCTCCTAGTTTTAAGTAACACTTAAAAAATCATTTATGCTCTAACATATACCTTTTGTGAAAATATTGGAGATGTAAAGGAATTTTAAAAAATCAAATATGTTTATCCAGAAATATGAGATTTTTTTTCTCAGAAGGCAAGGAATTTGAAGTGATTTAAACAAGCATCAGATATCATTTGATTTTATACTATGATTCACCTAATTCTAAAAATTTATGCTGCAATAGTTAAATATTATGACTTTTGAGAGTAAATGTTCAGCATGACTTTTAATAGAAGCCATACCAGTCAGGATCTAGTGAGCTTTTCTAAAGTTGCCCTTCATCGTATTAAGGCATTTGTCTGCTATTCTTAGTTTAGTAAAGCTTGTAGGGAATGGCTGTTGGAATTTGTACAATGCTTTTCCTGCATCAATAGAGATGATCATATATTTTAAATTTTAATGTCTTTGTACTTTTATATTAAAATGAGGTTTCAGATAGACATCAAAGAGTTGGATTTTGCTTTTTTATCTTTCTTGATAGTCTCTCCCTTTCATTTAGGTTTAGGACATTTAAACTTAATGTGATTATTTATACATTTAGATGTGATGGGCTGAGATGCTTCTTGTATCATGAGGATAAAGGCCATACCTTCAGTGTGGAAGGAGGAAGCTAGAAGTAATGTGGATCAAAGAAAGACACAGCCTAGCTGCCATATCTGCCCTGGACTTCTATGTGAGTGTGAAATATCTTTTTAAAATTTTATTTCTCTTATTCTATGTACCTGTTACAGCTGAATATAAATTATATGCATATTCTAACTAATATAGCATTACTCCTAAACTCTGGAGGTGTGGCAAGTTTCCCTATTTGATATCTTCTTAGTATTTTAGTCAAAATTAGGTTGGAGAAAGTCAGACAGAGCTATGGTGAATTATCAAGAATATAACATTGTAAAAAATGGGAAGTAACAATATGGATCTCTTTATGTAAATCAACTGCTAAAAGCAATTTATTCAAATATATGCAATGACACTACTTATGCTACTTAAAGAATTGTAATGACACGTGTTTTGTTTTTAATATGGGCCTTCAATAAATGTTGCCTATAAGGACTTTATTGACATCAAAGTTTTTGTACTAAGATTTGAAATTAGAAGTAAAATTTTCAAAAGTTTTCCTTTAAAAGGTAACTTGCATGCATTTTGACATATTTTTCAGAGCTACATCTTAACATTTTATATAATACTGCCATTAGAAGGAACACGATGGCTTCCATTTTAACTACAGAACAACAAAATATTATTCACTTTGTAGTTTATGGCAATATCCATGTTATATATTACTTAAGTGGTGTAGAATAAGACATTTCTAATTTTGAATAAAATAAATCATTTTAAGAGCTGCCTTCTTTTTCCTTTTCCTTTTTTTGCTATGTTATTTTCTAAAATTAGGGTAACCCCATATACTATTTACACATTCAAATATAGTTTTGAAGTACTTATGGAAACATTCAATCAATACTAACTAAAAATGCCAAAATACATAGCAAATAAGTTTCACTATTTTTCCAAGGTAGAATACCCCCAAAATGTACACATCACTGTTTATAAATTTTCTGTTTTAAAATAGTGTCAGTGGATACATGTGTATGTATGGCTGAGTCCCTTTGCTGTGCACCTGAAACTATCACAACATTGTTAAGTGACTATACTCCAATATAAAATAAAAAGTTAAAAGTAAAATAAAATAATGTCTCTGATATATTGGACAAATTTTGTATGACTATACAGATCTTTGACTATAATCTGTATTATATATTGTATTATTAGTAGTACCATTGAACATTAAAAATATGATCAAATTCTATTTTATTTACATGTAAGTTACCTATCTACCTGACTATAAATTAACATAATATTAAGTTCAAAATCTTATTTATTTTCCATGTGTTTTTATGAAGTCAGCTTTCTGAACACATGCATATAAAGAAAATATTATTTAGGCATTTAGCAAATTGATAAAGATGTGGAAAACTAAAAATTAAGTTAATTTCAATAGAATAAATTTTTTTAATTCAGTTGATTTCAATAATAATGTTATTTCCAACTTTGATTTGAGAATATAAATTAGGTGCAGTTTATATAACTTAAAAGAAAATGTTAAACTTGAAGAATGAGGTTTGAAATATAGAATTGTGCTGTCTGCATTTCCTGACGCTATCATATGACCTTGACATTCTAGCCATCTAGAATATATTTTTATGGGATTAAATGCTTATGATAAAAAGGAAGAAAACAGAATCTGCTGGGTTCACATACACTTATGTTGAAATAGCTTAGGAATTATTATTCTTATTTTTTTAGCACAACATGTATCCTTGATATGAAATCAAATATTCCTTGCACTTGCCTTGAGATTATTTAAGTAGTTTCTTTATTCTCCATTGGCTTTTTTTTTTAATGCTATACAGTATTTCTTTTTTACCTGCACACTTAGGTTTCCAACATCGTTCCTTATAGATATAAACCAAATATGTTAAATATACCCCTCAGAAGTCTAAAGATATTTTTGCTTCTATTTTTTTGCAATGACCTCTGCTCATAGGTAGATAAATAATTGCTAACTTCAATATCTGAGTTCTGATAGCCCAAGTATAAAGCCTTCTGAGAATATTTGCTTTAAAAGGAAACAAAATCTTCTTTTCTTAGAATATTCTTTGTTGGTAAGATTCATGTTGTTTCTCTCTTGGTGACCGTTTCATAGTTGGTCACATCTTTCAAGTTCCTCTTTTTTGAAGGTTTGCTTTTCTGAAAATATTCTCTATATTCTGAGACATAATTCATTATTTGACACCTCAGGTGGAGTTGAAATTATGTAACTAATACATTGGAAAATTTCTGTTTTTCTGTTGCCTTCCACCAGCGTCTGCATGGTTAGTTTTTCTGTGGCTATAAATGACTTAAAATTTCCATAGAAAAATTCAAAATTGTCCTATTTTTCATTTTGTAAAAACATGTTGTGTTTTCTTTTGTTCTTGGATATCTCAAAATAGCACATGAAAACTCATCCTTTCACTCTCATTACGTCTTAGCTGCAATATGAGCAGTTCTACCTTGGCTGTTTTGGAATCTAATCCATATTGATCTCAGTAAAATGTGAATTTTATTTGAAAATGTTGTGTTAATTCAGTTGGTAATGTTTTATTATTGCCTTGATTTATTCAATAATTTTTCCGTGTAATTTATAATGTTAAGAACATTATCACTGGCACTGAGGTTTGTCTAACTTTGTTCTTTACTCTCATAATCCCTTTTCGCTATCATTGTAAGATTAATCTCATTGTTTTAAGTCTTAATGGGTATCATGTTCTTGGTTATAAACTTTTTAAATGCATTCACATAACTTGTTATGTTTTAAACAATGATCAGTGACATGTCTTTACTTTTATATTCAGTGAATGTTTGTTAAAGACTTCAGAAGTTACATTGACCTCTTTATATGTTTTTTCACACTCTAATTAGGATATTAATTAATGAAATTATTTTTTTCATTTCAAACACATATTGAGAACTGTGATTGACACAAGGGAAACATACTCATTGCCTTAGAAAAATTGACAGTCTGAGTTTTGATTTGAAGACACCTGAATCTCTCTGAAGTCATCAACTTTAGAGCCATGAGATAATACCTATATGTCTTCTAAAATATAGAAAAATTGATTTTCTTTTTATATAGAATTTTTCTGTAGTTATTGCAAACTCTGACATAATGTAACTTTTCATAAGGCTTTTGCTTTCATCATCATTTTAGTAGGCAAATTCTTCTTGATAAAAAGTGCATCTAGGCAATTGCTCAGTTATATTTTGCTTCTCCAACCTCCGAGAAAATTATGACAATAAAAGCATCATATAGTCCAGACAATTTTCATTGAACAGAAGTTTATAGATTATATCTATACAGTTGAAGACAAAGTTACCATATCATCCTCCTTCCTCATTTTTGTAAACCATGGAATAATTTTGTTCCTCCCTTTATCTTTAAATATATCCAAAATACCACAAATTTTCAGAAAAATAGAGAAAAATGTAGGGAATATTTCCTGTATTTCTCAAAAGTATTTTTAATTTTTTTTAATTTTTATTTTATATTGGAATATAGTTGATTTACAGTGTTGTGTTAGTTGCAGGTGTACAGCTAAGTGATTTAGTTATACGTATACATATATCTACTCTTTTTCAGATCTCAGAAGTAAATTCATGCTGGTTAAATGTGTATAAAGTAAGTTAGTTTAGAAAAAGGAATGGGGAAATTTAATGAGTATTTATTGAACACCTACCAGGATTTTATATAATGTAATTTAATTATATTTAATTTAATCCTGATGTCTAAAATACTCTTCATTTCAAAAAAACTCAGTTAATTTCTTTTCACCTTTTCTGTCTCAGCTCAAGTGAAAAATATATGAAAAAAGTCATCTTGATTGAGTTCACAACCTAAACAAGATAACATTTTACTCTGCCTTTTGAAGCCTATTTTGTCCTTTTCAACAATTGGTAGATTTCTTTAATGCCTTTATATAATAATAAATAGATAGAACTAACTAGTCTACCCTAACATACCTTGATTTCCTCCTTCCCTTCATAATAGTCAATCAGAGCAACCATCAACATTACTGGAGTCTTCCCTTGAATGGGTACTGCATTCCAGGTGAATTTAGGCACTCATTAAGTGACTATATTATCATAGTGTGACAGAGATTACTAGGGTCGCATTTTCCTTAGGCCACCTGATAATCATTGCCTTCCAATTCAGCAATTTAGGCAACTTAACTCATTCCCAACAGTGGAATATTAAGAAAGTACTTCTAATACCAAATACTGAATTCATTATTATTTAGTGTAAAAGACAAAATACTCTGGGTGTTTTAACAAAATTAAGTTTATTCAACTTGGAAAATCAAACTCTCACCTCACATGTATACTTGGTATGTACTCACCTCACATAATACACAAAATAAAATCCCACCTGAATTAAAAACCAAAATATGAAAAAATTTTTGATGTGTTTTCATTTTATTTAGGAAAATTGATCAGTTAAACAAGATATCAAAAAACTCAAAATGTAAAAGAAAAGACTGAGTAATTGCAACAATATTAAAACAAATGTCACTATATGCATATTTAAAACAGAAGGCAGTGGGGAGAGGGAAAAACACACATTTAAAGGAAACAGATCTAGCTTGGGCCTGAACCTTATGGCTCCTGCTCCAGCAACTTGGGATCAGGCCCCACTCCCAATTGGGCAGTGACAGCCACTGAGCAGAGGAGAAGTCCCACCTCATACCCAGCACCAACTCTAGCCACTGCTTCTCCACCTCACCACCTACCAAGGTGAGAGCTGGTAGCACACACTGGGGAAAGATGTGACTTACGTCCATGTCAACTCCAGCTCTCCCAAAAAAGGCACTGGGCACATGCAGTCTGTATACAGATGCTCCCACATAACATCACCCCTTTAAGAGTGCAATAGGTAACAGTTTCACCTAAATTCATAGAGGCAAAGAAAGATAAGCAAAATGAAGAAGCAGAGGAACTACTCTCAATGGAAGGAGCAAGAGAAACCCTGAAAAAATAAATAATAAAACAAATAAATAATCTACAAGATAAAGAATTCAAAGGATTGGTAATAAAAACGTTAACTGATGTACTCATTGAACATTTTAACAATGAACTAGAAAATTTGTAAAAAAAGAAAATCAGAAATTAAAAATTCAATAGCTGAAATTTTTTTTAAAAAAATAGAAGGAATGAATAGTAGACTAAGTGATACACACAAACACACATTTGATCTGGGAGACAGAATAACAGAAATCACACAATAAAAAGAGCAAGATGAAAAACAAATTTAAAAAATGAAAACAGTTTAAGGGATCTCTGAGAAAACATCAAGCATACCAACATTCACATTATAGGGGTCCCAGAAGGATAAGAGAGAAAGAAAGAGATCAAAAATGTATTGGAGGAAATTATGGCTGAAAACTTCCCAAAGCTGATGAAAGAAAGAGATAGCCAAGTATAGGAAACACAGAGGGTACCAAATAAGATGAACCCAAACAGATCCACACCAAGACATATCATAATTAAAGAGAAAGAGAAAATTCTAAATGCAGCAAGAGTAAAAACAAAGAGTTGTATACAAGGGAATCCTCATAAGGCTGTCAGCTGATTTCTCTGCAGAAACTTTGCAGGCCAGAAGGGAGTGGAATGATATATTCAAAGTGCTAAAAGGGTAAAAACGTCAACCTAGGAAAATCTTACATGGTAAGATTACCACGTAAAATAGAAGGAGCGACAAAGAACTCAGACAAAAAAAAAAAAACCTAACTAAAAGAGTTTATCAATACTAAACCTACTCTAAAAGCAATGTTAAATGGTTTCTCTAAGAGGAAAAGAAGTGAGAATCTATAGGAAAAGAAAAATCCCAGTAGGAAAGGTAAATATATAGTAAGAACTGACAATCAACCACTTAAATAAGCCAGTACAAATATTGAAAGACAAAAAATTTCAAAAGCAACTATAACTACAATATGTTAAGGGATATGCACGAAGATATACAATATGACATCAAAAACACAAAATGTGGGGAAAGGGGCTATAAAAGGTAGATCATTTAAAATGCTTTTGAACCTAAATGACTAATAGTTTAAAATGAGTAGATATAGTTATAGGTCAACATATATAAACCCCATGGTAATCATAAATCAAAAGCCTACAGTAGATACAGAAAACTAAAAAGAAAGGAACACAAGCATACTAATAAGAAAAATAATCAAACCACAAGGGAAGAAACAAAAAGAAAGAAATGAACTGAGAAGAACTACAAAAACAACCAGAAAACATGTGATAAAATGACAATAAGTGTACACCTATCAAAAAATACTGTAAATGTAAATGAAAAAAATGCTTGAATCAAAAGATATAGGGTGTCTGTAGTGAGGTGGATGGACATAGAGACTGTCATACAGAGTGAAGTAAGTCAGAAAGAGAAAAACAAATACTGTATGTTAACACATATACATGGAATCTAAAAAAAAAAAAAAAAAAAGGTCATGAAGAACCTAGGGCCAAGATGGGAATAAAGCTTCAGACCTACTAGAGAATGGACTTGAGGACATGGGGAGGGGGAAGGGTAAGCTGATACAAACTGAGTGGCATGGACATATATACACTACCAAATGTAAAATAGATAGCTAGTGGGAAGCAGCCGCATAGCACAGGGAGATCAGCTCGGTGCTTTGTGACCACCTAGAGGGGTGGGATAAGGAGGGTGGGAGGGAGGGAGACGCAAGAGGGAAGAGATATGGGGACATATGTATATGTATAACTGATTCACTTTGTTATAAAGCAGAAAGTAACACACCATTGTAAAGCAATTATACTCCAATAAAGATGTTAAAAAAAAAAAGATATAAGGTGGCTGATTGGATCAAAACCCAAGATCTTTCTATATGCTGCCTACAAAAGCCTCACTTCAGCGCTAAAGACACACATGGTCTGAAAGTGAGGGAGGGGATGGAAAAATATATTTCATGCAAATGGAAACAGCAAGAAAGCAGGGGTAGCAATCTTCATATAAGCCAGTATAGACTTTAAAACAAAGTCTATAACAAAAAAAGACAAAGAAGGGCATTATATAATAATAAAGGGGATCAATACAAGAAGAGGACATATGCTCATTAACATATATGTACCCAGTATATGAGCACCTAAATATATAAAGCAAATACTAACAGACATAAAAGGAGAAATTGACAATAATACAATACTGGCAGGGGACTTTTACACCCTACTTACATCAATGGGAACATCATCCAGACAGAAAATCAGTAAGACAACAGTGGTCTTAAATGAGACAATAGACCTGTTGGACTTAACAGATATCTGAGGACATTACATCCAAAAAGAGCAGAATATACATTCATTTCAATTGCACATGTAATATCCTGCAGGATAGATCACATAACAGGCCACAAAACAAGTCTCAAGGAATTTAAGAGGATAGAAATTATATCAAGCATTTTTCTTCCAACCACACTTGTATGAAACTAGAACTCAGAAATCAGTTACAGAAAGAAAAATAAAAGAACAAACATGTGTAGACTAAACAACATGTTACTAAAAAAAAAAAGGGAGGGGGTCAATGAAGAAATCAAGGAGGAAACCAGAAAATACCTCAAGACAAATGAAAATGGAAATCACAACTTTTCAAAATCTATGGGATGTAGCAAAAACAATTCTAAGAGGGTAATTTATAGCAATACACGCCTTCCTCAAGAAACAAGAAAAATCTCAACCCACCTAAAGAAATTAGAAAAGAAGAACAAACAAAGCCCCAAATCATCAGTTAGAAGGAAATAATAAAGATCAGAGAGGATTAAATATAATAGAGATTTTTTAAAAGCTAATAGAAAAGAGCAATGAAACCAAGAGCTGGTTTTTTAAAAAGATTTTAAAAAGTGATAAATCTTTAGCCAGGCTCACCAAGAAGAAAATGCACAGGTCACTAATAAACAAAATAAGAAATGAAAGAAGAGAAATAATGACTGATACCACAGAGATACAAAAATATCATAAGAGAATACTAGAATCAGTTATATGCCAACAAATTGGACAGCCTAGAAAAATGGGCAAGTTTCTAGAAAAATAAAACATGCCAAGACTGAATTAAGAAAAAACAATTTGAACAGACCAGTCACTAGTAGTGAAATTGAATTTGTAATAAATAAACTCCCTGTAAACCAAAGTCCATGACAAGTGGGCTTCACAGTGTAATTTTACCAAACAAATAAAGAAGAACAAATAACTCTCCTTCTCAAACTATTCCAAACAATTGAAAAGGATGGAACACTCCTAAATACAGTCTGTGAGGCCATAATTACCCTGCCTGGCACCAAAACCAGACAAAGATACTACAAAAAAAGAATATTATAGTCCAATATCTTTGATGAATATAGATGTCAAAATCCTCAATAAAGTATTAGTAAGCTGACTCCAACAACATATCAAAAGGATCAAACACCTTGATCAAGTTGGATTTATTCCTGGTATGCAAGGATGGTTTGAGATTTGCAAATCAGTGTGACAAACGACATTAACAAAAGAAAGGATAAAAGTCACATGATCATCTCAATAGATGCAGAAAAGCATCTGACAAAATAAAACAACTTTTATAACAATAGATCTCTTCAAAGTGGGTATAGAGGGTAAATGTCTCAGCATAACAAAGGCCATTTATGGTAAACCCACAACTGGCATCATACTCAACAATAAAAAGCTGAAAGCCTTTCCTCTAAATTCAAGAACAAGACAAGGATGCTCACTCTTGCCACTTCTACCTGACATGGTATTGAAAATCCTAGCCACAGCAATCAGACAAGAATAAGAAATGAATGGCATCCAAATTGGAAGGGAAGTAGAACTCACCATTTTCAGAAGACATAATACTATACATGAAAAACCTAAAGTCTCCACTGCAAAACTATTAAAACTAATAAATGAAAAATATAAAATATTGATGAAGGAAATTGAAGATGATACTAAGAAATATTAAGCTCTCCTGTGCTATTATATTGGCAGATTTGATATTGATAAAACGGCCATACTACACAAAGTAATTTACAAATTTAATGCAATCCTATAAAAATACCCATGACATTTTTCACAAAATGAGAACAAATAATCCTATAGTTTTTGTGGTAACACAAAAGACCTCGAATTTCCAAAGCAATCTTCAGAAAAAAGAACACCACTGGAGGTACCACCCTCCCAGACATCAGACTATATTACAAAGCTACAGCATGATACTGGCAGAAAAAGAGCAACATAGAGCAGTGGAACAGAATAGAGAGCCCAGAAATAAACTCACACACCTGTGGCCAATTAATCTGCAACAAAGGAAGCAAGAATATACAATGGAGAAAGGACAGTCTTCCATAAGTGGTATTGGGAAAACTGGACAACCACATGTAAAACAATGAGATTAGAACATTTCCTCACACCATATACAAAAATAAACTCATAATTGGTTAAAGAACTAAATTTAATGCCTGAAATATAGAACACCTAGAAGAGAATATAGACAAAACAGCCTTTGACATAAATCCTAGCAATATATTTTTGGATCTGTCCTCCAAGGCAAAATAAATAAAAGAAAAAAGAAGAAAATGGGACCTAATTAAAGTTAGAAGTTTTTGCACAGTGAAGGAAATTATCAACAAAATGAAAAGGCAATCTATAGAATGGGAGAAAATATTTACAAATGATATGACCAACAAGGAGATAATATCTAAATTATATAAACAATTCATAGAACTCAACAACTCAACATCCAAAAAAAAAAAAAAACCTGATTTAGAAATGGCCAGAAGACCTGAGTAGACATTTTTCCAAAGTGGACAAACAGAAGGCCAACAGGCACAGGAAAAGATGCTCAAAATCACTCATCATCAGGGAAATGCAAATCAAAACCACAATGAGATATCACCTCACATCTGTCAGAATGGCTATCTATCATCAAAAACAACAAAAATAACAAATGTTGGTGAGGATGTGAATAAAAGAGAACCCTCATACACTGTTGGTAGGAATGTAGATTGGTCCAGCCATTGTAGAAAACAGTATGGAGGTTCCTCAAAAAACTAGAAATAGAACTACCATATGACCCAGAATTTTCACTTCCAGGTATATATCTGGAAAAAATTAAAACACTAATTAGAAAAGATACACTCACCCCAATGTTTATAGCAGCACTATTTACAATAGCCAAGGTATGGAAGCAACTCAAGTGTCCATCGATAGATGAATGGATAAAGAGATGCATTGTGTGGGTGTATGTATGTATGTGTATATATATGTATATATATACTTTATAAAATATATAAAAGAATATTACTCAGCCATAAAAAAGAATGAAATTCTGCCATTTGCAGCAACATGGATGGAACTAGAGAATATAATGCATAGTGAAATAAGTCAGACAGAGAAAGACAATGCTATATGACATCACTTATATATGGAATCTAAAAATTAATAACAAATGAATGTGTATAGCAAAACAGAAACAGACTCACAGATATAAAAAAACAAACTGGTGGTTACCAGTGGGGAGAGGGAAAGAGAGAGGGTCAAATTAGGCATATGGGATTAAGGGATAGCACTGCTATGTATAGAATAGTAAACAACAATGATATACTGTATAGCACAAGTAATTATAGCCATTATCTTGTAATAACTTTTAATGGAGTATGAAAGTAAAAATGCTGAATCACTATGCTATACACCTGAAACTAATATACTATTGTAATCAATTATACTTCAGTATAAATAAATAAATAAATTACAAAAGGCATGTGGGTGGAAGATATGTCCAACATACACATAACTCTTTTTTAAAATGTAGAACTTTGCCCCTTTTTTACAGTAAATTCTAAGTGTTCCCACATTCCAAACT
This sequence comes from Balaenoptera borealis, assembly GCF_965194805.1. Taxonomy (NCBI): domain Eukaryota; kingdom Metazoa; phylum Chordata; class Mammalia; order Artiodactyla; family Balaenopteridae; genus Balaenoptera; species Balaenoptera borealis. The sequence goes on along the minus strand of NC_138866.1, from coordinate 55,560,390 downwards.
GAGAGTCTACATTATCTATGCTAAGAAGAAGTCCAATAATTTGTTTTGGCCCACGGTCCATCACTTAACCAATATTATATGAGGATGCATGCTTTCTTTGAAGATATTTTCCTGCAAAACCCAATCCACATAGAAGAGGAGCAGAGTTGATGCCCCATGACTTCTAGCCTAGAAGAAGATCACTGGGGTGTATAATAATTTCCTCCTAAAATTTGAGAAACACGATGAACGGGAATCTGGCTTACACCTGAGGAAAACATTTTTTAAAAGGGAGAGAACATCTAGCTAAATTAACCTATAATAACAGAACAGCCTGGAATGTTAGGAGACTGCATACAAATGGATGGTTGGTCAGCAATATCTACTAAAGAGCAGATAATGGGTCAAAAGTTGATTCAAGAGACAGAGTTAACCAGGAGTCTACTGGAAAGTTACTAGAATTTCACAAAGACTATGGCAATAAGCTTTGGGAAACCATGGGCAATGTAGGATTTATAAGTGGTCAGCAAGAGTCAGACAGTTTAGACAGTCTCAGCATTAGGAGGAAATTATGAAAGACTCACTAAGCATACCAAAAGAGAGAGTCATTGTTAGATATTTTCAAAGGATGAAAGAACCAAATACACTTTATACCTGTGCTAGTGGAGAAAGACACTTCCTATTTTATATGTTTCTCTTTTCTCACTTCAGCATTAAAGGAACTAGGAGCAGGCTATTGAACAGTGAAAGTGCTAGTCCAAGAAAACAGAAAAATAAAACAACAAAAAGGTGTGTAACCTGGGCCAAGTTCAAGCTGGAGGAGAGGGAGTCTAAATAACTTAAAGTTTTTAATATTTTATGAGACTACACTTATTAATCAATGGTCTAAGACTGTTTAGGGGAGTAAAATGAGCAGCTAATGTATTATTCATTTATTTATTTTATCATCATAAAATGTCCAAAATGCAATGGGGCTCATTTTAGATTTGATTGAAGGAAGGCGGAAAAACAAGACCCATGTCAATGACTTGAATGAGTAATGTGGGTAGAAGATGAGAGATTAATATGAATTCCACTATTGAATCAATAGCAATATAGACATAGTTTTTTTACATGTAAAGTATTGAAACCCTTTTAGTTTTTCTTTGATTGAGTTTAGAAGCAGGACTGATAAATTTAGATTAGGTTTGCCTAATTTAAGATTATTAGGTCAGAACACAAGTCAACAATGCTGGACTCCAAAAAGGAAGGACCTGATAAATAGCCAGGACTCTTCTGCTATACCCTAGAAGTAAGGGAGGGCAGGAAAGAACCAGACCTCACAAGGAAAGAAGCCTTCCTTTCAGTCAGTTTTGCCTCTAGCAGAATTGTTTCTGGAGGAACATAATATCACCCAGAGCCTTCATTATTTTCAACAAAATTTGATATTCTGGCACTTTATAAAAATAAAGCAAGTATAAAAATAACTAGTTATTAAAAAGAAAATAATTGTCCAAAAACAACAAAAGAATATATATGGACCCACAAAAATCCAGATGCAGATATTGCCAGATAGAAAACTTAAAATAATTTTAAATATGTTCAAGAAATTAAATGACAATGGAAAAATGACAGAGAAGTGGAACTTGTAGAATACACATTAGTATTGTATCTGTTCTTATACTTAATCTGATTAAAGGCTTGTTAGAAATTGCTGAAGAGATAATCAGTTACTAGAATACAGCTCAAAAAATGTGCAAAGTGAAACATGGAGAAAGAATATGGTGACAAGTACTGAAAGGAATTCAAGAATAATTCAAGAAATACAGTAAAAAAAAAAATACAATATATGTTTAAATGAAGTTCCAGAAATAGGACAGAAACAAATGAAACCACATATAAATACAAAATATGAAAATGACTGCAAACTAAAGACAAAGTAGAATCTTAAAAAGAGCCAAAAGAAAAGACAAGTTTACCTTTGAAGGAGCAGCAATGAGTTGGAAATTGACTTCTCAAAAGTCTTGATTACTGTAGCTTTGTAATATAATCTGAAGTCAGGCTCCCTGACTTCAGACTATATTAAAAAGCTACAGTAATCAAGACAGTTTGGTACTGGCACAAAAACAGAAATATAGATCAATGGAACAGGATAGAAAGCCCAGAGATAAACCCACGCACATATGGTCACCTTATCTTCGATAAAGGAGGCAAGCATATACAGTGGAGAAAAGACAGCCTCTTCAATAAGTGGTGCTGGGAAAATTGGACAGGTACATGTAAAAGTATGAAATTAGAACACTCCCTGACACCATACACAAAAATAAACTCAAAATGGATTAAAGACCTAAGTGTAAGGCCAGACACTATCAAACTCTTAGAGGAAAACATAGGCAGAACACTCTATGACATAAATCACAGCAAGATCCTTTTGACCCAGCCCCTAGAGAAATGGAAATAAAAACACAAATAAACAAATGGGACCTAATGAAACTTAAAAGCTTTTGCACAGCAAAGGAAACCATAAACAAGACCAAAAGACAGCCCTCAAAATGGGAGAAAATATTTGCAAATGAAGCAACTGACAAAGGATTAATCTCCAAGATTTACAAGCAGCTCATGCAGCTCAATAACAAAAAAACAAACAACCCAATCCAAAAATGGGCAGAAGACCTAAATAGACATTTCTCCAAAGAAGATATACAGGTGGCCAACAGACACATGAAAGAATGCTCAACATCATTAATCATTAGAGAAATGCAAATCAAAACTACAATGAGGTATCATCTCACACCGGTCAGAATGGCCATCATCAAAAAATCTAGAAACAATAAATGCTGGAGAGGGTGTGGAGAAAAGGGAACACTCTTGCACTGTTGGTGGGAATGTAAATTGATACAGCCACTATGGAGAACAGTATGGAGGTTCCTTAAAAAACTAAAAATAGAACTACCATATGACCCAGCAATCCCACTCCTGGGCATATACCCTGAGAAAACCATAATTCAAAAAGAGTCATGTACCAAAATGTTCATTGCAGCTCTGTTTACAATAGCCAGGACATGGAAGCAACCTAAGTGTCCATCATCGGATGAATGGATAAAGAATATGTGGCACATATATACAATGGAATATTACTCAGCCATAAAAAGAAATGAAATGGAGGTATTTGTAATGAGGTGGATGGAGTTAGAGTCTGTCATACAGAGTGAAGTAAGTCAGAAAGAGAAAAACAAATACAGTATGCTAACACATATATATGGAATCTAAGGGGGAAAAAAAAAAAAAAGGTCATGAAGAACCTAGTGGCAAGACGGGAATAAAGACACAGACCTACTAGAGAATGGACTTGAGGATATGGGGAGGGGGAGGGGTGAGATGTGACAGGGTGAGAGAGTGTCATGGACATATATACACTACCAAATGTAAAATAGATAGCTAGTGGGAAGCAGCCACATAGCATAGGGAGATCAGCTCGGTGCTTTGTGTGTGACCACTTAGAGGGTTGGGATAGGGAGGGTGAGAGGGAGGGAGATGCAAGAGGGAAGAGATATGGGAACATATGTATATGTATAACTGATTCACTTTGTTATAAAGCAGAAACTAACACACCATTGTAAAGCAATTATACTCCAATAAAGATGTTTAAAAAAAAAAATTATGGCAACCTAGATAACAATAATCTTACCTGTATTAATATGGTGCTTTTATGTAACTTCCTTATATATACATCAATTCATTTGACTTTTACTCATCTTGTAAGCTAAGTAGGTCAGTATAGTTTTTCCCATTTCATTAATGAGGGCTGAGGCTGAGACAGGTTAAAAGAGCTGCTGAAAGGTCATTGCTTTTTCTATTAGTTATCACAAAATCATGTCTAATTCTTCGATATCTTAAGAAATCTGAAATAACTAATCCAACCAATCTTTTAAAATAATATGATATATTACAATAAATTTCAGAATAGGTAAAATGAAATATTCATAATTCAAATTGATTCTTAATATTCCTTAGTCAAAAACCACATGGAAATTCTATTTCTAAGATATTTGCCAAGTGTCTTTGATTTGTAGTAAATAAATTTAAGTCCTTTGATGTAGAGTAAATAAATTATAAAGTATAATTCTAAAAAAAAAAAACAGCAACTGTTGACAGAAAATTTGGAATGACATTTCTAAAGAAAGAAAATAACTAACATATATTTCTTTATGTAGCAAAACATACATTTTACAAATGAAGTTGAAATTTTAAAAATTAGAAAAAAAAGAGCTAAAAGAACTTAGCTCTAGCAGATCATTACTAAAGAAAATTATAAAGGGATTATTTCAGGCAGTAGAAAAGTGATTCCAGATACACAAAGAAAGCTACATTTTAAAAAGTCATATTACTTTTTGAGAGAAAAAACTAAATAGGAGAGTTATGCCATACTAATGGATTGAAAGGTACACTATTATGAAAGTTCTCCAAGTAAATACATAGATTCAGTTTCACCCAAAATCCCAGTATATTTTGTGTGTGTATGTGCATTTAAACTGAATCTAAACTTTATATGGAAATACAAAGGTCCAAGAACATCTGAGATGTTACTGAAGAAGTCGGTGGATTTTTATATGTACTATTAGTACTAATTGTACATCCATGGTAAGACAGTCTGATATTACTTGGATAAACAAATAGACTAATGGTACAAAATAAAGAGTCAAGAAACTGACTTACATATATATATACACACACACACATATATGACAAAATGATTTAGACAAAATGACCTGGGCCAATTAAATATCTATAGGTTTATAAAAACAAAAGAATCTTGACCCATAATTCACATCTTATACAAAGACAATTCCAGATGTATTGTACATTTAAATGTGAGAAGAAAACAATGTCAGGAGAATATCTTCATAATTTGTAGTAGGCAAAGTACTTAAGCAAAAGACAAAAGCATTAATTATAGAGAATGAAACAGGTAAACTAATTAAAGATTTTTAAATGACTTAAACAAACACGTCCTCAAAGATTCTGTCTAAATGTCCAGTACACATACAAAATGGGCTCAACCTCATTAGTCACCATAAACAAACAAAATTAACACAAAGAGTTTAGAACAAAACTTAAAATTTAAGAAACAGAAAATGCCATGGGTAGGTAGTAGGCAAGGATATGGAACAACTGCAATTGTATATTGCTAGTGAGAGTACAAATAGATATAATTATTTTTGTATATCTGTTAGACAGTAAAACTGTTGAACATACATATACTCTATGATCTAGAACTTTAACTTATAGGTATATTAACAACAGAATTAGTATAGATATATGCCAAAAATATTTATAAAAAGATTTGCAGTGACATTCATTAAAACCCCAAACTATAAGCAACCCATTGATAGTCTAAAGAATGAAAAAATAAACACTTGTATAGTCTCAAAATGTAAAATTTTAATGTAATAGAAAGAACAATTTCTGATACATAAAAAACTATGGATGGATTTCACAGCAAAATAATTAGTGAAAGATTTCAAATACATGCCGTTTAATTTCATTCATAAAAATTCAAGAAGAAGCAAAACTAATCTTTAGTATTATAAATTAAACAATTACCGTTAGGAACAGGGTGGGAGTGGTGACTGGGAAGGAGCTTTAGAGTCTTCTGCTAATGTGCTATTTCATGACCTTGTTAGTCATTTTATTGGTGTATTCATTCTCATAATTGATAAATATTTCTGCCTTTGTTTTATGTTACGTGCACTTTTGCATATATATGTTATTTTTCAATTTAAAAGTTCATAAAATATTTTTATACAGGGAAAAGATTACATATAATCATAATATATATATTATATATATAAAACAGATAATATATAAGTATGAAAAGTTGAATGGGTTATAATATTACATGAAAGTTTAGAACACAACATTAAATATATAGCATCTGTGCTATTTCAAAGAACTGGCAAGAAAAGAAGAGGGTGCATCTTAGTACAGGTGGACTATCAATATGTAAACAAGTATCAGACTAGTTCTTGTCCAGCACTGTGGCATACTCACAGCTAACTTAATCTTCATACCAATTCACTTAGCCTAATAGATATTTGTATTTCCCACCAACATTACTATAAAACAAGCATGCACATAGCTTATTACTCAGGTAACAAGAATTCACACAAAATTACAAAAAAATTCAACCAGAGTTTTAAATTGGTTTATGTAGTGTAATGTATGTCCCTTAAATTAAAGGGAGTATTAATTATTATCAAAGTAAATTGATTGAGCTTCAAATAGCTTTTAATATATCATTTCCTAATAAAAATTCTGCACAATTCATTCAAACTTTGCTTTCTTATAAAAATATTCATGTTTGCCTGCAATTCATTTCTCATCAAGTCTATATTGTTAAAAAAAATTCCTATCCTAAACTTAACATCTACTTTAATGTGTTTTTATAACGTCATTTCATATTTTTCCATGGACACTTAGAATGGGCGTATACTAACCTATAGTTGATATTGTTGTCCCATTTTCTATGCCAATACCTCATTAGGTTTGCCACTGTTAGCTGGATTTCTAAATATATTGCTCACTCAATCAGGGAAAGCCTAAAAGAAAACCTCAATCAGCAACTATGTCTCATCACGCATTTTCTAGTTGGAGGTGGGGAGCTAATATACATAAATAAAAAGATTTTCTTATACCTAGTTGAACATTTGAAATCAGTCAAAGGAAAAAAATATTACATTTTAAATCTGCTTTAATAAAAAATGCATGTAAAGTGATAAAAGTGTTCAAACACCATGGAAAGATGAAAGATAAAGTTATAAAAAAGAATTCTCCTTTCCACTAAAGCATCTACCAATAATACTATCTTATTTATTTTTATTTATTTATTTATTTATTTTTGGCTGTGTTGGTTCTTCGTTTCTGTGCGAGGGCTTTCTCTAGTTGTGGCGAGCGGGGGCCACTCTTCATCGCGGTGCACGGGCCTCTCACTGTCGCGGCCTCTTTTGTTGCGGAGCACAGGCTCCAGACGCGCAGGCTCAGTAGTTGTGGCTCACGGGCCCAGTTGCTCCACGGCATGTGGGATCTTCCCAGACCAGGGCTCGAACCCGTGTCCCCTGCATTGGCAGACAGATTCTCAACCACTGCGCCACCAGGGAAGCCCCTATCTTATTTATTAATAATTCAGTGCTAACAAGACCTGTAGCAGACAAAATAATGGACCCCAAAGACACCGTTCCCTAATTTCCAGAACCTGTGAATATGTTACATTAACATGAAAAAAGAGCAATTAGGTTGCAGATCCAATTAAGAATGCTAATCAGCTGACCTTGAGATGATGAAATTATTTTTTTCCAGTTTTATTGAGATATATTTGACATACCATTCTGCATAAGTTTAAGGTGTACAGCATAATGATTTGACTTACATACATCATGAAATGATTACCACAATATGTTTAGTGAACATTCATCATCTCATATAAATACAAAATAAAAGAAAATGAAAGAATATTTTTTCCTTGTGATGAGAAGTCAGGATTTGTCTCAATAATTTTCATATATAACATACAGCAGTGTTAATTATATTCATCATGTTGTACCTTACATCTCTAGTAGTTATTTATAACTGGAAATTTGTTCCTTTTGACCACCTTCATCAAATTCCCCATCCCCTCACCCCACCCCTGATAACCACAAATGTAATCTCTTTTTCTATAAATATGTTTGTTTTGTGAGGTATAATTGACTTATAACACTAAGTCGGTTAGTAGGTTTTTGGCGCACAACATTGTGATTCAATGTTTCCATACATTACAAAATGATTATCACAATGAAATTAGTTACCATCTGTCACCAAACAAAAATATTACATTACTATTGACTATATACACCACACTGTTCATTTTATCCCCCTCACTTATTTACTTTGTAGTTTGTACCTCTTAACTTCCTTTACCTATTTCCCTAATCCTAGTTCCCCTCTGTCAATCACCTGTTTTTTCTTTGTATCTATTACTCCTTGCTTTTTTGTTTTGTTTGTTCATTTGTTTTGTTTTTCAGATATGCCACCTATAAGTGAAATCATAAGATATTTCTCTTTCTCTGTTTGACTTATTTCACTTAGAATAATACCCACGAGATCCATCAGTGTTGTAGCAAACAGCAAGATTTCATTCTTTTTTATGGCTGAGTAATATTCTACTCTGTGTGTGTGTGTGTGTGTGTGTGTGTGTGTGTGTGTGTGTGTGTGTGTGTAACACTTTCTTTATCCATTCCTCTGTCCATGGGCACTTAGGTTGCTTCCGTATCTTGCCTGTTGTAAATAATGCTGCAGTGAACATAGGAGTACGTGTACCTTTTTGAATTAGTGTTATTGTTTTCCTTGGAAAAATACCAGAAGTGAAAATGCTGGATCTTATGGCAATTTTATTTTTAATTTTTGGAGAAAACTTCATACTGTTTTCCATAGTGGCTGCACCAATTTACATTTTACCAACAGTGCACGAGGGTTACCTTTTCTCCACATACTCATCAACAGTTATTATTTTTTTTTCTTTTTGATAATAACCATTCTGACAAATGTGAGGTGACATTTCTTTATGATTTTAATTTGCATTTCCCTGATGATTAGTAATGTTTAACGTCTTTTCATGTGCCTGTTGGCCGTCTGTATGTCTTTGGAAAAAAATATCTATTCAGTTACTGTCTCTACACATTTTTAATCAGTTTTTTTTTTGATGTTGCATTATATGGGTTCTTTGTATATTTTAAATATTAACCGTCATCAGGTATATAGTTTGCAAATATCTTCTCCCATTAGTAGGTGGGGTTTTCATTTTGTTAATAGTTTCCTTCCTTGTACAAAAGGTTTTTAGTTTGATGTAGTTTCCATTTGTTTATTTTTTCTTTTGTTTCCCTTGCCTGAGGGGACATATCCAAAAACATATTGGTCAAAGAGCATACTGCTTATGTTTTCTTCTAGGAAGTTTACAGTTTTATGACTTACATTTAAGTCTTTAATCCATTGTGGGTTTATTTTTGCATATGGTATGAGAAAGCAGTTCAGTTTGATTCTTTTGCTTGCAGCTGTCCAGTTTTTCCAACACCAGTTATTAAAGAAACTACCTTTTCCCTATTGTATATTCTGGCCTCCTTTGTTGTAGATTTATTGACCATATATGTGTCAATTTATTTCTGGGCTCTCTATTCTGTTCCATTGGTCTACGTGTTTGTTTTTTATGCCAGTACCATACTATTTTGACTACTGCGACTTGGTAGTGTAGTTTGAGATCAGGGCATGTGATATCGCCAGGTTTGTTTTCTCTACAGTTTGTTTATATGGGGTCTTTTGTGTTTTCATACAAATTTTAGAATTATTTGTTCAATTTCTGTGAAAAATGAGACTGGTATTTTGATAGGAATTGCACTGAATCTGTAGACTGCCTGGGGAGTATGGTCATTTTAACAATATTAATTCTTCCAATCCATTAGTATACTATATCTTTCCATTTGTTTGTGTGATCTTCAATTTCTTTCATCAGTGTCTTATAGCATTCTTAGTACAGATTTTTCACCTCCTTAGTTAGACCTATTCCTAGGTATTTTGGTTTTTTATTTTGATGCAATTGTAAATGGGGTTTTCTTAATTTCTCTTTCTGATAATTCATTATTAGTGTATACAACTGTAACAGATTTCTGAATATTAATTTTGTATCCTGCAACTTTACTAAATTTATTGATCAATTTTAATAGATTTTTGATGGTGTCTTTAGGGTTTATATATATATGTATGTATATATATTCATGTCTTCTGCAAACAGTGACAGTTTTACTTTTTCCTTGGAAAAAGTAACTTGGATACTTTTTATCTCTTTTTTTTGGTCTCATTGCTGTGGATAGAACTCCCAATACTATGCTGAATAAAATTGTTGAGAGTGGGCATTCTTGTCCCATTCCTGATCCTAGAGGAAATACTTTCAGCATTTCACCATTGAGTGTGATGTTGGCTGTAGGTTTGTCATATATGACCATTATTATGTTACAGTATATTCCCCTCTATATCCACTTTGTGGAGAGTTTTAATCATAAATGGATGTTGAATTTTGTCAAAAGCTCTTTCTGCATCTATTGGAATAGTCATAATTTTATTCTTCAAATTTTTAATGTGCTGTATCATATTGACTGATTTGTGGGGACTGAACCATCCTTGCATCCCTGGGATAAATCCCACATGATCATGGTGTATGATCCTTTTAATGTATTTTTTTTTTTTTTTAAACATCTTTATTGAAGTATAATTGCCTTACAATGGTGTGTTAGCTTCTGCTTTATAACAAAGTGAATCAGTTATACATATACAATATGTTCCCATTTCTCTTCCCTCTTGCATCTCCCTCCCTCCCACCCTCCCCATCCCACCCCTCTAGGTGGTCACAAAGCACCGAGCTGATCTCCCTGTGCTATGCAGCTGCTTCCCACTAGCTATCTATTTTACATTTGGTAGTGTATATATGTCCATGACACTCTCTCACCCTGTCACATCTCACCCCACCCCCTCCCCATATCCTCAAGTCCATTCTCTGGTAGGTCTGTGTCTTTATTCCTGTCTTGCCACTAGGTTCTTCATGGCTTTTTTTTTTCCTTAGATTCCGTATATATGTGTTAGCATACTGTATTTGTTTTTCTCTTTCTGACTTACTTCACTCTGTATGACAGACTCTAACTCCATCCACCTCATTACAAATACCTCCATTTCATTTCTTTTTATGGCTGAGTAATATTCCATTGTATATATGTGCCACATCTTCTTTATCCATTCATCTGTCGATGGACATTTAGGTTGCTTCCATGTCCTGGCTATTGTAAATAGAGCTGCAATGAACATTTTGGTACATGACTCTTTTTGAACTATGGTTTTCTCAGGGTATATGCCCAGTAGTGGGATTGCTGGATCGTATGGTAGTTCTATTTGTAGTTTTTTAAGGAACCTCCATACTGTTCTCCATAGTGGCTGTATCAATTTACATTCCCACCAACAGTGCAAGAGTGTTCCCTTTCCTCCACACCCTCTCCAGCATTTATTGTTTCTAGATTTTTTGATGATGGCCATTCTGACCGGTGTGAGATGATATCTCATTGTAGTTTTGATTTGCATTTCTCTAATGATTAATGATGTTGAGCATTCTTTCATGTGTCTGTAGGCCATCTGTATATCTTCTTTGGAGAAATGTCTATTTAGGTCTTCTGCCCATTTTTGGATTGGGTTGTTCGTTTTTTTGTTATTGAGCTGCATGAGCTGCTTGTAAATCTTGGAGATTAATCCTTTGTCAGTTGCTTCATTTGCAAATATTTTCTCCCATTCTGATGGTTGTCTTTTGGTCTTGTTTATGGTTTCCTTTGCTGTGCAAAAGCTTTTAAGTTTCATTAGGTCCCATTTGTTTATTTGTGTTCTTATTTCCATTTCTCTGGGAGCTGGGTCAAAAAGAATCTTGCTGTGATGTATGTCATAGAGTGTTCTGCCTATGTTTTCCTCTAAGAGTTTGATAGTGTCTGGCCTTACACTTAGGTCTTTAATCCATTTTGAGTTTATTTTTGTGCATGGTGTCAGGGAGTGTTCTAATTTCATACTTTTACATGTATCTGTCCAATTTTCCCAGCACCACTTATTGAAGAGGCTGTCTTTTCTCCACTGTATATGCTTGCCTCCTTTATCGAAGATAAGGTGACCATATGTGCGTGGGTTTATCTCTGGGCTTTCTATCCTGTTCCATTGATCAATATTTCTGTTTTTGTGCCAGTACCAAACTGTCTTGATTACTGTAGCTTTGTAATATAGTCTGAAGTCAAGGAGCCTGATTCCCCCAGCTCCATTTTTCGTTCTCAAGATTGCTTTGGCTATTCGGGGTCTTTTGTGTTTCCATACAAATTGTGAAATTTTTGGTTCTAGTTCTGTGAAAAATGCCAGTGGTAGTTTGATAGGGATTGCATTGAATCTGTAGATTGCTTTGGGTAGTAGAGTCATTTTCACAATGTTGATTCTTCCAATCCAGGAACATGGTATATCTCTCCATCTATTTGTATCATCTTTAATTTCTTTCATCAGTGTCTTATAATTTTCTGCATACAGGTTTTTTGTCTCCTTAGGTAGGTTTATTCCTAGATATTTTATTCTTTTTGTTGCAATGGTAAACGGGAGTGTTTTCTTAATTTCACTTTCAGATTTTTCGTCATTAGTGTATAGAAATGCAAGAGATTTCTGTGCATTAATTTTGTATCCTGCTACTTTACCAAATTCATTGATTAGCTCTAGGAGTTTTCTGGTAGCATCTTTAGGATTCTCTATGTATAGTATCATGTCATCTGCAAACAGTGACAGCTTTACTTCTTCTTTTCCGATTTGGATTCCTTTTATTTCTTTGTCTTCTCTGATTGCTGTGGCTAAAACTTCCAAAACTATGTTGAATAATAGTGGTGAGAGTGGGCAACCTTGTCTTGTTCCTGATCTTAGTGGAAATGGTTTCAGTTTTTCACCATTGAGGACAATGTTGGCTGTGGGTTTGTCATATATGGCCTTTATTATGTTGAGGAAAGTTCCCTCTATGCCTACTTTCTGCAGGGCTTTTATCATAAATGGGTGTTGAATTTTGTCGAAAGCTTTCTCTGCATCTATTGAGATGATCATATGGTTTTTCTCCTTCAATTTGTTAATATGGTGTATCACATTGATTGATTTACGTATATTGAAGAATCCTTGCATTCCTGGGATAAACCCCACTTGATCATGGTGTATGATCCTTTTAATGTGCTGTTGGATTCTGTTTGCTAGTATTTTGTTGAGGATTTTTGCATCTGTGTTCATCAGTGATATTGGCCTGTAGTTTTCTTTCTTTGTGACATCTTTGTCTGGTTTTGGTATCAGGGTGATGGTGGCCTCGTAGAATGAGTTTGGGAGTGTTCCTCCCTCTGCAATATTTTGGAAGAGTTTGAGAAGGATAGGTGTTAGCTCTTCTCTAAATGTTTGATAGAATTCACCTGTGAAGCCATCTGGTCCTGGGCTTTTGTTTGTTGGAAGGTTTTTAATCACAGTTTCAATTTCAGTGCTTGTGATTGGTCTGTTCATATTTTCTATTTCTTCCTGGTTCAGTCTCGGCAGTTTGTGCATTTCTAAGAATCTGTCCATTTCTTCCAGGTTGTCCATTTTATTGGCGTAGAGTTGCTTGTAGTAATCTCTCATGATCGTTTGTATTTCTGCAGTGTCAGTGGTTACTTCTCCTTTTTCATTTCTAATTCTATTGATTTGAGTCTTCTCCCTTTTTCTCTTGATGAGTCTGGCTAATGGTTTATCAATTTTGTTTATCTTCTCAAAGAACCAGCTTTTAGTTTTATTGACTTTTGCTATTGTTTCCTTCATTTCTTTTTCATTTATTTCTTACCTGATCTTTATGATTCCTTTCCTTCTGCTAGCTTTGGGGTTTTTTTGTTCTTCTTTCTCTAATTGCTTTAGGTGCAAGGTTAGGTTGTTTATTCGAGATGTTTCCTGTTTCTTGAGGTAGGCTTGTATTGCTATAAACTTCCCTCTTAGCACTGCTTTTGCTGCGTCCCATAGGTTTTGGGTCGTCGTATCGCCATTGTCATTTGTTTCTAGGTATTTTTTGATTTCCCCTTTGATTTCTTCAGTGATCACTTCGTTATTAAGTAGTGTATTGTGTAGCCTCCATGTGTTTGTATTTTTTACAGATCTTTTCCTATAATTGATATCTAGTCTCATAGCGTTGTGGTCGGAAAAGATACTTGATAACGATTTCAATTTTCTCAAATTTACCAAGGCTTGATTTGTGACCCAAGATATGATCTATCCTGGAGAATGTTCCATGCGCACTTGAGAAAAATGTGTATTCTGTTGTTTTTGGGTGGAATGTCCTATAAATATCAATTAAGTCTATCTTGTTTAATGTATCATTTAAAACTTGTGTTTCCTTATTTATTTTCATTTTGGATGATCTGTCCATTGGTGAAAGTGGGGTGTTAAAGTCCCCTACTATGATTGTGTTGCTGTCAATTTCCCCTTTTATGGCTGTTAGTATTTGCCTTATGTATTGAGGTGCTCCTATGTTGGGTGCATAAATATTTACAATTGTTATACCTTCCTCTTGGATCAATCCCTGATCATTATATAGTGTCCTTCTTTGTCTCTTATAATATTCTTTATTTTAAAGTCTATTTTGTCTGATATGAGAATTGCTACTCTAGCTTTCTTTTGATTTCCATTTGCATGGAATATCTTTTTCCATCCCCTCACTTTCAGTCTGTATGTGTCTCTAGGTCTGAAGTGGGTCTCTTGTAGACAGCATATATATGGGTCTTGTTTTTCTATCCATTCAGCCAGTCTGTGTCTTTTGGTGGGAGCATTTAATCCATTTACCTTCAAGGTAATTATCGATATGTATGTTCCCATTCCCATTTTCTTAAATGTTTTGGGTTTGTTATTGTAGATGTTTTCCTTCTCTTGTGTTTCTTGCCTAGAGAAGTTCCTTTAGCATTTGTTGTAAAGCTGGTTTGGTGGTGCTGAACTCTCTCAGCTTTTGCTTGTCTGTAAAGGTTTTAATTTCTCCATCACATCTGAATGAGATCCTTGCTGGGTAGAGTAACCTTGGTTGTAGGTTTTTCTCCTTCATCACTTTAAGTATATCCTGCCACTCCCTTCTGGCTTGCAGAGTTTCTGCTGAAAGATCAGCTGTTAACCTTATGGGGATTCCCTTGTGTGTTATTTGTTGTTTTTCCCTTGCTGCTTTTAATATGTTTTCTTTATATTTAATTTTTGACAGTTTGATTAATATGTGTCTTGGCGTGTTTCTCCTTGGGTTTATCCTGTATGGGACTCTCTGTGCTTCCTGGACTTGATTAACTATTTCCTTTCCCATATTAGGGAAGTTTTCAACTATAATCTCTTCAAATATTTTCTCAGTCCCTTTCTTTTTCTCTTCTTCTTCTGGGACCCCTATAATTCGAATGTTGGTGCGTTTAATGTTGTCCCAGAGGTCTCTGAGACTGTCCTCAGTTCTTTTCATTCTTTTTTCTTTATCCTGCTCTGCAGTAGTTATTTCCACCATTTTATCTTCCAGGTCACTTATCCTTTCTTCTGCCTCAGTTATTCTGCTATTGATCCCATCTAGAGTATTTTTAATTTCATTTATTGTGTTTTTCATCGTTGCTTGGTTCCTCTTTAGTTCTTCTACGTCCTTGTTAAATGTTTCTTGCATTTTGTCTATTCTATTTCCAAGATTTTGGATCATCCTTACTATCATTATTCTGAATTCTTTTTCAGGTAGACTACCTATTTCCTCTTCATTTGTTAGGTCTGGTGTGTTTTGACCCTGCTCCTTCATCTGCTGTGTGTTTTTCTGTCATCTCATTTTGCTTATCTTACTGTGTTTGGGGTCTCCTTTTCACAGGCTGCAGGTTCGTAGTTCCCGTTGTTTTTGGTATCTGTCCCCAGTGGGTAAGGTTGGTTCAGTGGGTTGTGTAGGCTTCCTGGTGGAGGGGACTATTGCCTGTGTTCTGGTGGATGAGGTTGAATCTTGTCTTTCTGGTGGGCACGTCCACGTCTGGTGGTGTGTTTTGGGGTGTCTGTGGCCTTATGATTTTAGGCAGCCTCCCTGCTAATGGATGGGGCTGTGTTCCTGTCTTGCTAGTTGTTTGGCATAGGGTGTCCAGCCCTGTAGCTTGCTGGTCGTTGAGTGAAGCTGGGTCTTGATGTTGAGATGGAGATCTCTGAGAGATTTTTGCCGTTTGGTATTATGTGGAGCTGGTAGGTCTCTTGTGGACCAGTGTCCTGAAGTTGGCTCTCCCACCTCAGAGGCACAGCCCTGATGCCTGGCTGGAGCACCAAGAGCCTTTCATCCACACAGCTCAGAATATAAGGGAGAAAAAAATAGAAAGATAAAAAGAGGATAAAATAAAATAAAATAAAGCTATTAGAATAAAAAATAAGAAAAAAAATTATTAAGAATAAATGTATTCAGAAAAAATTTTTTTTTAATTTTTAAAAATAGATTTATTAATTTTTTATAGTAAAAAATCAAAAAATTTTTAAGAAAAAAATTTAGTAAGAAAAAAAATTTTAATTTTTTAAAATAAAAAATCTGAAAAAACTTATTAAAAAATTTTTTAATTTCTAAAAATAGAAAATACGGAAAAAATTATTAAGAAAGCATATATTAGGGAAAAAAAATTTTTTTAATTAAAAAAAAAAAATGGACGGACCTAACCCTAGGACTGTTGGTGAAAGCAAAGCTATACAGACAAAATCTCACCCAGAAGCATACACATATACACTCACAAAAAAAGCAAAAGGGGAAATTAACATATCCTGCTCCTAAAGTCCACCTTTTGAATTTGGGATGATTCATTGTCTATTCAGGTATTCAACAGATGCAGGCACATCAGGTTGTTTGTGGAGCTTTAATCCGCTGCTTCTGAGGCTGCTGGGGGAGATTTCCCTTTCTCTTCTTTGTTTGTACAGCTCCCAGCGTTCAGTTTTGGATTTGGACCCGCCTCTGCATGTATGTCGCCTGAGGGCGTCCGTTCCCCGCCCAGACAGAACAGGGTTAAAGGAGCAGCTGCTTCGGGGGCTCTGGCTCACTCAGGCCGGGGGAGGGAGCGGTACGGAGGAGGTGGGGCAAGCCTGTGGCGTCAGAGGCGTCGTGACGTTGCAGCAGCCTGAGGCGCGCCGTGTGTTCTCCCGGGGAAGTTGTCCCCGGATCACGGGAGCCTGGCAGTGGCGAGTTGCACCGGCTCCCGGGAGGGGCAGTGTGGAGAGTGACCTGTGCTCGCACACAGGCTTCTTGGTGGCGGCAGCAGCAGCCTTAGCGTTTCCTACCAGTCTCTGGGGTCCGCGCTGATGGCCGCGGCTCGCGCCCGTCTCTGGGGTCCGCGCTGTTAGCCGCGGCTCGTGCCCGCCTCTGGAGTTCATCTAGGCGGCGCTCTGAATCCCCTCTCCTTGCGCGCCGTGAAACAAAGAGGCAAGAAAAAGTCTCTTGCCTCTTCGGTGGCTGCAGACCTCCTCTCCGGCTCCCTCCCGGCTCGCCGCGGCACGCCAACCCCTTCAGGCTGTGTTCACGCCGCCAACCCCAGTCCTCTCCCTGCGATCCGACCGAAGCCCGCGCCTCAGCTCCCAGCCCCGCCTGCCCCAGCGGGTGAGCAGACAAGCCTCTCGGGCTGGTGAGCGCTGCTTGGCGCTGAGCCTCTGTGCGGGAATCTCTCCGTTTTTCCCTCTGCGCCCCTGTTCCTGTGGGATCCGCGCTGATAGCCGCGCGGCTCGCACCCGTCTCTGGAGCTCGTTTAGGCAGCGCTCTGAATCCCCTCTCCTTGCGCGCCGCGAAACAAAGAGGCAAGAAAAAATCTCTTGCCTCTTCGGCAGCTGCAGACTTTTTCCCGGACTCCCTCCCGGCTAGCACCAAAGCCCGAGCCTCAGCTCCCAGCCCCGGCCCGCCCCGGCGAGTGAGCAGACAAGCCTCTCAGGCTGGTGAGTGCTGGTTGGCGCCGAGCCTCTGTGCGGGAGTCTCTCAGCTTTGCCCTCCGCACCCCTGTGGCTGCGCTCTCCTCCGCGGCTCCGAAGCTTCCCCCCTCTGCCACCCGCAGTCTCTGCCCGCAAAGGGGCTTCCTAGTGCCTGGAAACCTTTCCTCCTTCACGGCTCCCTCCCACTGGCGCAGGTCCCGTCCCTATTCTTTTGTCTCTGTTATTTCTTTTTTCTTTTACCCTACCCAAGTACATGGGGATTTTCTTGCCTTTTGGGAGGTCTGACGTCTTCTGCCAGCGTTCAGTGGGTGTTCTGTAGGAGCAGTTCCACGTGTAGATGTATTTCTACTGTATCTTTGGGAAGGAAGGTGATCTCCGCATCTTACTCTTCCGCCATCTTGCCTATAGAATCTTAATGTATTGTTGAATTAAGTTTGCTAATATTTTGTTGAGGATTTTTGCATCTATTTTCATCAGTGATATTAGCCTGTAATTTTCTCTATTTTAATTTAATTTAATTTTACTTTATTTATTTATTTTTTGGTATTTTTGTCTGGTTTGGTATCAGGGTGATGCTGGCCTTGTAGAATGAGTTCAGAAGCATTTCCTTCTCTTTAATTTTTTGGACTGTTTTGAGAAGGATTGACATTAATCCTTCTTTAAATGTTTGGTAGAATTTATCTGTGAAATCATCTAGTCTTGGACTTTTGTACGTAGGGAGTTTTTTTTATTACTGATTTAATTTCATTACTGGTAATTGGTTTGTTTATATTTTGTATTTCTTCCTGATTTAGTCTTGATAAGAAAATCAATTTTAAAACGATCAATACAAAGAGGTGGTTCTTTGAAAATATAAGCAATATTGGTAAATCTTTATCCATACTTACTAAGAAGAAGAGAAGATCCAAATAGATAAAATCAGAAATAACAGATATCACAACTGACACCACAGAAATATAAAGAATCATAAGAGATCACTAAGAACAATTATATCCCAATAAAATGGGCAACCTATAGAAATGGATGAATTCTAAGATGGTGAAATTTTCTTGATTATTTGGGTGGTCTCAGTATCATCACAGAGTCCTTACAAGTGGAAGAGCAAGGCAGAAGGGGGAGAACCCGAGTGACAGCATAATAAAGATTTGATCTACTGTTGCTGGCTTTGAATATTGAGAAGTAAGGCCACAAACCAAAAAATACAAGTGGCTTTTAAAAGCTGAAAAAGACAAGATTATCTCCTAGAACATCTAGGAAGAATAATATAGCACTGCTGACACCTTTATTGTAGCCCAGTGAAACGATTTGAAATTCTAACCTCCAGAAATATAAGGAAATAAATTTGTTGTTTTAAGCCACATTTTTTTTTTTTTGGTAATTTTTTCTAATTTCTGACAGCAGCAATAGAAAAGTAATCCAGTATGTTAATAAAAAGAACATTTTATTTACACAGATCAGAACTCCATGGGGAGCAATTCACCTTACCTGGAGTTCACTGAATTTGTGTAGTTTACGAGTTGGGAAACTATGTATGATGGTGGCCATGGTTCTACTCTTCACTATTGTTGCTTACATGATAGAGATATTCCTATATCAGTATATATAGAGCTTTTTTCTTCACTAATGATGCATGGTATTCTGTTTTATGACTGTACCATAAATTAACCATACTTTATCCATAAATTAAAGGCATGGAATTAGAAAGTTATACTATCATTTATATGTATAACGAATAGAACTATAATTTAACACGTATTAAAGTATAATTAAGTTGTTTCCAGTATTAGTTATTGTAAATAATGCAATTATTCTCCTTTTTTACCATATATTGGCTTACTTTTAAAAGTGTATCTATAGGCTGATTTCTTAGGTTATAAGGATACAGCTTTCGTTTCATAGATACAGGCAAATGACCTTGTGCCAGCCATTGTAAAAATAATCCTACCTTTCTCAAACATAATTCCAACAATAGCCCATGGATGTAAGGTTTTTTTTGCTTGTTTGTTTGGTTTTTTACACATCAAAGGAAACTAAACCTCAAATATGTTAAGTAATTTTAATATGTCCTAAAAGTTGAACAAAGTTAATAGCTCTTAAACAAATAAATATTAAACAGTGATACTTTCACAACTAAAGTTTTCAATTTTGAAAACTCAATTAAATGTCAAAGCAACTTGAACGAATAATTTTAAGCAAATTTTAAAAAATAGCAAAATCATTTAACACAGCAGTAAGATGATTTTAATGCTATTTTTCTAATGCAAAGAAAAATATAGCTAGATATATATTATATATAAAATATACAGTATGCATGTATATATATTTAAGTTGGGGAATATTAAAGGGAAGAACATAAATTTCTTATGTGTATAATAGCAATTTTTCACAGGCTAAAATGTTTGTCAGCCCTGGTGCAAACAAAATCATAGTCAACTCTGTCACTTGGGCTCCAATAGCACCTCAAACTCTTTAAATAATTTAATTTTTACTTTCAGTCATGACAAGGTAATTAAGGTGACTTTTGTGTCCCTGCACAGATTTACACATTTCTGTTTTAATTCTCTTACATTAGGACCAAACACTTTAACCCATCCTCTTCAAAAACATTGTTTGTAAAGGGCATTTTATTTTTTAACACAAATAGAGAAAGGCATATATTAAAGATGAGGTTAATGTTAGTAAGTGTTTTATAATGGATCAATCAAATTTCAGTGACACAATTATAGTCTACTTAAGCCACTTGCTCAAGTCGAAAGTAGTTTGCAGAGTTAGCTTTACATCTTAGTTGAAAATGTGGCTCAAACATTTACATCTAAATGAATCATGACCCATAAAAATTAATGTTTACCTTCTTTATATGTAAAGTGTATCAGATGCATTTGAAACTCATAATAAGGAAGTCAGTACATTCAGCAGTGGGGGGAGATGAGGGATGATCACAGGCTATAATTTTAAAGGATAAAGCAGGAACAAAATGTGTGTTTGAAATGAGGTAGAAAATAACTGTAAATGGGAACCCAAAAAATGATGAACATCAGAAATAAAGAAGATGAAAAAAGAATTACAAGAATCAAACCTCAGTTCTAGATTTAGAAAATTGCTAATATTTTATCCTCAATTCTTATTTCAATTTTCTTTAAATTTCAGGATCAAAAACATTTTATATTTTAGTTACTGGCTTAATATAAACATTCTGGTCACTTTTTAATTTTGCATAGCTTTATTTGCATGTAATCAGATTTAGATTTAAATATTTTCAGAAAAAAAAAATGAGATTTTTCTTCCCTCCACCTGAAATGGTCAGGTTTCCTTTTTTGTTTGTTTTTGTTTTTTTCCCTTTTACTTTCTTTTAATTTCTCTTCCACTCCCCTCCTTTTTTTTTGTCTTTGTATAAGTTTTAGTGAGAGATCAATTTTTATTTATTTTTCATCTTCCTTCCTAATCAGCTCTGCCTCTGGCTTGTCTTCAGAATTTCCCCACATATTTTATATAACTTAGTTCTAGGACATAAAAAGTGTATAGCTGCATAAGAAGAATATTTTAAATATTTACGACATCAAATAGTCCTAATATCTAAGGGGCTCAAACCTGGTAATGTTTATACTAGTTATTAAAATACAATTACATTAGTAAGGAATACATTTCAGTCTGAAAAAGTCTCCCTTGCTGGAATTACACTGTCAATATATATATTAAGGTGAAACTGATTCTCTTTTTATATGGGCAAGTAGCCCTTCTGTTGTTTTCTCTACCCTTGGGAATAAAACAGCTTTTGGAATTATTCTGTATTGATGTGAATGAGCACAAGATGGGAAAATCATATATATTTACAGATAACGAGACTCTTATTATCCCAGGGAGATTAATCTGTCAATATAAATAAGCAGACGCTGGGAGAGATCCTAGTGCAAAGCCAAACTAGGCACAGGACGACAATGAGCTCGAATCCAAGGAGACAGTTGCCATTTTCAGAACAATACTGCAAGAGGATCTCTAGGTCATCAGGAATCTGCAATACTATTGTTCTAGCCATTTGTTGAACTTTCAGTTTCAAAACACAAAAAGTATTAAACAGCACAAAAAATATTTAATCCTGGAAGTGCTATGATGTCACACATTAGTTAATTCATTTTGGGGACACTTTCCATAAATTGTTGATCTCCTGATGAGAAATAGATTTATTAAAGAAAATAGTTATGCATTGTATCATGATGATTCTCATTTTATACAGTTATAATTGCTATTTAGAAATATATCATGCTAAGGGCATAATCTCATAAAATCATTTGATGAATCTTACTTGAGTTTTTACATTATACCATTGACATATTTAACATCTAAATAAGTCTGTTTCCTAAACTTTTTGACAAAGTGATGAAATTTTATACATCAAATAAAATAAATTTTAAGAGGAACTAAGATTTTGATGATAAATTGTTACAGAGTTACGAAAGATATTAACTAAGCAGATAACTAAATTAATCTGAAAATATTGATGCTTAATATTAGGACATACAGGAATTTCTTAAGTACTAAAATATATTTATAATAGGAATGTTTAATACATTTTGATTATAATTATTTCTTTGGTCAAGTCCAAATGAATCTTTTTAAGTAGAAATTCGGTTTTTGTTTTTTTAAATAAAATATGTTTAATGTATGGTTATCTCATCCCTGTCATACTCTAAATCAATATTTACCAACATTTGAGGCCTGGGTAAGGTGGTAGATATTTTACAGTTTTAAATTTTTGAAAATAAATTAATTGAAGGTCATTTGGTTATCTAATAAATTTAGCAATGTTGCATATTTTCAGCACTTATGCTGAGTAAAAGGTCTGTGGATAAAGGGGAAAGTCAGAATTCCTTGCTTTTGTTACTCACTATCTAGAGTTTACTCACTATCTAGAGTTTCTTTAGTTTTGACACATGAAAATATTGAAATGTCAGGAGCTTTGCTATCATTATTTTATGAATGCTCTGAAGAAATTCTAATACTGACACTGACTTATTTAGGAGACAAAATGTGTCATTTTAAGAATATTGCATATTGAAGATTTTTAGCTGGCTCAGTTTCTTATGGCTCCATAGAGAATGAAACATGTGATAAAAGAAATAAGCTACATCAGCTCAGGAAAAAGGAAAAAATATGGAAATGAAGACATAAAGTGTCTTTTAATGACAGGAGAGAACAGGAAGATAGCTGTATTTATGAATGAAGCAAAAGGGAATCTAGGGGAAAAATGGTAAATGTGTTGATCAGTAAGGACAGAATAATAGGAAAAAATAGAAAAAACGTCAAGGTAATTCTTCATGTTTTAAACATTTATAATCACATGTTAGTATGATACTGGCACAAAAACAGAAATATAGATCAATGGAACAGGATAGAAAGCCCAGCGATAACCCCACCCACATATGGTCACCTTATCTTTGATAAAGGAGGCAAGAATATACAATGGAGAAAAGAGAGCCTCTTCAATAAGTGGTGCTGGGAAAACTGGACAGCTACATATAAAAGAATGAAATTAGAATACTCCCTAACACCATACACAAAAATAAACTCAAAATGGATTAAAGACCTAAATGTAAGGCCAGACACTATTAAACTCTTAGAGGAAAACATAAGAAGAACACTCTGTGACATAAATCACAGCAAGATCCTTTTTGACCCACCTCCTAGAGAAATGAAAATAAAAACAAAAATAAACAAATGGGACCTAATGAAAATTAAAAGCTTTTGCCCAGCAAAGGAAACCATAAACAAGACAAAAAGACAACCCTCAGAATGGGAGAAAATATGTGCAAACGAAGCAACTGACAAAGGATTAATCTCCAAAATATACAAGCAGCTCATGCAGCTCAATATCAAAAAAACAAACCACCCAATTAAAAAATGGACAGAAGATCTAAATAGACATTTCTCTAAAGAAGATAAACAGATTGCCAACAAACACATGAAAGGATGCTCAACATCACTAATCATTAGAGAAATGCAAATCAAAACTACAATGAGGTATTACCTCACACCAGTCAGAATGGCCATCATCAAACAACCTACAAACAATAAATGCTGGCGAGGGTGTGGAGAAAGAGGAACCCTCCTGCACTGCTGGTGGGAATGTAAATTGATACAGCCACTATGGAGAACAGTATGGAAGTTCCTTGAAAAACTAAAAATAGAAATACCATACGACCCAGCAATCCCACTACTGGCCATATACCCTGAGAAAACCATAACTCAAAAAGAGCCATGTACCACAATGTTCACTGCAGCTCTATTTACAATAGCCAGGACATGGAAGCAACCTTAGTGTCCATCGACAGATGAATGAATAAAAGAGATGTGGCACATATATACAATGGATTATTACTCAACCATAAAAAGAAACCAAATTGAGTTATTTGTACTGAGGTGGATGGACTTAGAGTCTGTCATACAGAGTGAAGTAAGTCAGAAAGAGAAAAACACAAATATCATATGCTAACACATATATGGAATCGAAAAGATAAAAATGGTTCTGAAGAACCTAGGGGCAGGACAGGAATAAAGACACAGAAGTACAGAATGGACTTGAGGACACAGGGAGGGGGAAGGGTAAGCTGGAACGAAGTGAGAGAGTAAAATAGGTAGTGGGAAGCAGCTCCATAGCACAGGGAGATCAGCTCGGTGCTTTGTGACCACCTAGAGGGGTGTGACAGGGAGGATGGGAGGGAGATGCAAGAGGGAGGAGATATGCGGATATATGTATATGTATAGCTGATTCACTTTGTTATAAAGCAGAAACTAACACACCATTGTAAAGCAAATATACTCCAATAAAGATGTAAAAAAAAAAAGATGTGGCACATATATACAATGGAATATTACTCAGCCATAAATAGAAACGAAACTGAGTTATTTGTAGTGAGGTGGATGGACCTAGGGTCTGTCATACAGAGTGAAGTAAGTCAGAAAGAGAAAAACAAATACTTTATGCCAACACATATATATGGAATCTAAAAGGAAAAAATGGTTCTGAAGAACCTAAGGGCAGGACAGGGATAAGGACACAGACATAGAAAATGGACTTGAGGACACGAAGAGTGGGAAGGGTAAGCTGGGACGAAGTGAGAGAGTTGCATTGACATATATACACTACAAAATATAAAATAGATAGCTAGTGGGAAGCAGCTGCATCCCATGGGGAGATCCGCTAGGTGCTTTGTGACCACCTAGAGGGGTGGGATAGGGAGGGGGGAAGGGAGATGCAAGAGGGAGGGGATATGGGGATATATGAATACATATAGCTGATTCACTTTATTATACAGTAGAAACTAACACAGCATTGTAAAGCAATTATACTCCAATAAAGATGTTAAAAAAAAATTTTAACTGACATATTTTCTATAGGCTTCCTCGCCTAAAAGCAAAGAGAGAATACTTAGAAAATGTCTTTTTTAAGCACTGTGGTACTTATCAGCATTTAAAGTAGAGTCTAATATTTGTTGAAAATATCATAAGTACACTTATCATCAGGACACTTAAACAAAATATTATTAATAGTGATTGCTTATCTCTTGCTATCCCTTGATAGTAGAATGTTGAGTGATTTCAATTTCTTTGCTTTTATATATATTTTTTCTGTCAGATTCTTCAAAATGAGCACATTTAATTTTTCAGTCATGGTTCAAGGCATAAAATCAAAATTTTTACCAGGAAACTTTTTTTTTTTTTAATTCCCTGAGCAAATGAAATATTTTGAAGAGCAGAAGGAGCAAGTTTTAGGTTGGAATTCAGGAATGTCCCTCTAAGCAACAGAAAATGGACTCATTAAGACACATACTATTTCTGAGGCAACTGATAAAATTGTGTGTTCCAACCACATAGCAATGGGAAAAAGATCATAAAATCAGAATGAAGAAAGCTTTGCTGCTGCAAAAACAGACTCTCACTGAAGGAGGCCAGAGAATTTCAGCAGAAAGTTGGTGGTGCTCATTTGTTTTCTATAACTGTCAAAATCTAGTACAACCTTGATATCCTTTAATCCAGGAAATAAATGTTCATATTCACTACCACCAGCACACCAACACATATAAAAATAAGAGATGAAAAGACCATACACATATATATATACATATATATATAAAGACCATATATGTGTGTGTGTGTATATATACACACATATAGAAAGAGAGAGAGAGAGAGAATGGGTAGTGTTGTCTTGGGCTGCCATAACAAAATATCATAGATATTTAGCTTAAAAGACAGAATTGTATTTTCTCACAGTTCCAGAGGCTGGAAATTTGAGATCAGGGGTGCCAGCATGGTTGGATGAGAGCTCCATTTCTGGCTTAGAGATGGTTGTCATCTTGCTGTGTACTCAGATTAAAGAGTCAGAGAGCAAGTAAGCTCTGGTGTCTTTTATTATAAGTGCACCAACTCCATCATGAAGGCCCCAGCCTCTTGACCTCTTCTAAGTCTAATTATCTCCCAAAGCTCCCTTTCCAAATACCATCACTTGGGGATTGGGGCTTCAACATAATGAATTTTGGGGAGACACAGTTCCAAATTACATTACCACCAACAGTGTTCAAGGGTTCCAATTTCTCTACATCCTCAACAACACTTGTGATCTTTTGTTTTTCGATAGCCATCGTAACAGGTATGAGGAGATATCTCATTGTAGTGTTATTTGCATTTCCCTGATGATTAATTATGTTAAGTATCTTTCCATATACATGCTGTGATACAGCAATCCCACTTCTGGGTGTATATCCAAAATAATTGAAATCAGGATTTTGAAGAGATAACTGCACTCCTGCATTCATTGCAGTATTATCCACAGTAGCCAAGATATGAAAACAACTCAAGTGTTTATCGAGAGACGAACAAGAAAATGTGTTAAATACATACAATAGAATATTGTTTTCCTTTAAAAAAAGGAAATACTGCCATTTGACACAACATGGATTAACTTGGAGGACACCATGCTAAATAAAATAAGCTGACACAGAAGGACAAATACTGCATGATTCTATTTATATGAGATATATAAAATAGTCAAACTTATAGAAGACGAGAATACAGTAGTGGTCGCCATGGGCTGAGTGGTGGGAGAAATGGGGTGTAGTTGTTCAACTGGTATAAAGTTTCAATTATGCTAAATGAATAAATTCTAGAGATCGGCTGTGCAGCATAGTGACTTTAGTTAACAATATGCTATTGAGCATTTCAAAATTTTTTAAGAAGGTAGATCTCATGTTAAGAGTCCTTACCACACACCCACAAAAGAGACATAAGGAAACTTCGGACAGTGCTGGATATGACCATTACTTTGATTATGGTGATGGTATCATGGGTATTTGCATATGTCCAGATTCATCAAATTGTACACATTAAATGTGTGTGATTCTTTGTATATTAATTATACCACAATAGTAGTGGCAAGAGTGGACATCCTTGTCTTCTTCCTGATCTTAGAGGAAATGCTTTCAGTTTTTCACCATTGAGAATGATGTTGGCTGTGGGTTTGTCATATATGGCCTTTATTATGTTGAGGTAGGTTCCCTCTATGCTCACTTTCTGGAGAGTTTTTATCATAAATGGGTGTTGAATTTTGTCAAAAGCTTTTTCTGCATATATTGAGATGATCATATGGTTTTTCTTCTTCAATTTGTTAATATGGTGTATCATTGATTGATTTGCATATATTGAAGAATCCTTGCATCCCTGGGATAAATCCCACTTGATAATGGTGTATGATCCTTTTAATGTGTTGTTGGATCCTGTTTGCTAGTATTTTGTTGAGGATTTTTGCATCTATATTCATCAGTGATATTGCTCTATAATATTCTTTTTTTGTAGTATCTTTGTCTGGTTTTGGTATCAGGGTGATGGTGGCCTCATAGAATGAGTTTGGGAGTGTTCCTTCCTCTGCAATGTTTTGGAAGAGTTTGAGAAGGATGGGTGTTAGCTCTTCTCTACATGTTTGATAGAATTCACTTGTGAAGCCATCTGGTCCTGGACTTTTGTTTATTGGAAGATTTTTAATGACAGTTTCAATTTCATTACTTGTGATTGGTCTGTTCATATTTTCTGTTTCTTCCTGGTTCAGTCTTGGAAGGTTATACCTTTCTAAGAATTTGTCGTTTGCAAGGCAGAAATAGAGACATAGATGTAGAGAACAAATGTATGGACACCAAGGGGTGAAAAGGGGGTGTGGGATGAATTGGGAGATTGGGATTGACATGTATACACTGATATGTATAAAATAGATAACTAATGAAAACCTGCTGTGTAGCACAGGGAATTCCACTTCGCTGTACAGTAGAAACGAACACAACATTGTAAAACAACTATACCCCAATTAAAAAAAATTATACCACAATAAAGCTATACAAAACAAACATCCAAGAAAACTCTTAAACTATTGATGTCCAATGTCTTGTGGACAGGAATAAAAATGGTTTATGAGTGGATTACAAGATGTATAAAAATGCCACACCTATCTTCAGTTGGTACTTGGACTCTGCATTCTTCAGAAGGTCACTCTAACATTCTAAAAGGCCAGATGCTAATGGTGGCTTGGATAGAGAGTAAAAGCAGTAAAACCCATGCTAATCAGCCCAGTGTTTCTCCTCTTATTGTAAGTTCAGTTATTTTCATAAACAAGATTTTAATTCTGTAGTGTACCACCTCCAGCTGGTGACAACTTATCATGCAGAACCAACTGTAAAGCAGACTAAAATGTCACCTTCCGCAGTTAACATATCATAGCAAACTCCCTATGAGACCATGACGGTGAGTTGAGGGTGAGTGGCAGCGTACCAGGAGTAGGTGCTCTGGGAGCATGATCCACTAGCTTGGGCAACTTACTTGTACTTTTGAGACAGACTTGAGGCCATTCTCCTATATGACATTTTCACTTTATGGTACAGGAATACTGCTCACACATTTATGACTTGGTGGATTAGATAAAGCCCATTCGTTTGTGCATGCTCACTTGTAGGCCAGTGGTGTTTAGTTTTCCCTAAAGCCCAAAGGGGATTTTCTTCAAACCCTAAGAGTCCACTCTCTAATTCTCTTTGAGAACTTGCAGTAGACTGAATGCATCTCCTCATATGCTATAGAAATTCTGAGTGTTCTTAGCTCTGCCAGGACATATGGGGCAAAGATGCATTCACTACACCTTAGGCCAGCTCTTAGAGCCTTCATAAGGGCTGGACCCCAAATTCAAAACCTTGTACCCTTAAAATTTAATTTGCAAAATACAGCACATTCAATTTGTCATATACCTCTCAAGTCAAAAGAGGACAAATGAGCCATATACCACTTTCTTAGTCCTAGGGAGTACAATGGACATCATCCTTGCCTTTTACTTTAAAGGAGAATTCTGATTTGATTCAGGCCAGGAAACACCAGCAATCATAACTGCTGGAAAACTGAAATTTGATAGGTTTTATCTCCCTTTAACAAACAGTTTTGTTGCCAAATGTTAGAGGATATCAACTATGTCTATCCTGTCAATATGTAGACATTAATGTGGTGGACCAACATAATGTCTTTTGATATGTTGGGTTAATCTAGATTCCTCAAACTAAATTATGAGAGAGAATTATAAAGAGAAAAGAGACAATGGAGTTTTAGTGCTATCATTGCAAGTTGAAAGCCAATTGCTGCTGTTTTCTACTTATTGGTAGAAAGTAAAATCTTTTGGTAGTTTGATAGGTGCATGATAGGTGCCAGGGGCAAAGTTAATTGCTCCTATAAAGAGACTACACCTGGAACAATTGGAGTCATCATCAGATTTTATGTGGTTATCTCCCATTCCTGCCATGTTTCATCTGCAAAGGCCAAACAGACATGTTAAATGGAGTTGTGATAAGAATAATCACCCTGAATCTCTGCAGTTCCCCCAGGAATGCAGCACTGCTTCTATTATTCTCTTTTGATATGGAGGGGCAGGTTTCAGGGCAAATCCTTAGCTTCTCCTAACAACAGAATCCACTCTGAAAATGACTCAGTCCAAAGCTCTATCACCTGACTATAGGCCCTACCTCTGGTAGAACCCAGTGGTATTACAGATCTACAGAAGTTAACATTGTTTTGGAGCCAGTGACCAGTTACACCTGTAAATTATGCCAATAAATGTCTGGTGTCTCATATTCATTTAGTGTGAGCTACCTGTAAGACTGGATTTAGTCAAACAACTAAACAAACTGCTTGAACTACTACTCCTGGCTGCTCACAACGGCACATTACAGTTAGAATCTTATGTAAGTATAGCAATATTGATTAAGTTACCCTAATCTAATGTATTATTTCCTTTCCTTTCTGGCGCACTTAGCATGCAGCTCCACCTAAATTTATCAGGTTTTTGCCAGTATAAATGGTGAAATAATGTAATATTTGGCATCTAGTATATTTATCTTGATCCTACTTTTATTTATCCCCTGGGACAAAATACTGTCAGAATCACCTTATTTGGCTAGAGGCTATGAGTAAGTAGGAATGGTGCAGTGAGAATAATTGGTATTCCATTCCAAAGCAATGAGCTCAGATGAATGACTAAAAGATCTCCACCAAAACATGCACAGCCATGAGCCAGGAGAGGCTCAGGGGTTAGGGATAGACACAATTCATATCCAGATAAATTCACATAAATGACCCCATTCCAATTCTCCAACTCCATTCTTTCCCAATCAATGTTCCAGCCTTCACATAAGAGACCAACAAATTTATAAATTCCATAACTGGATAAAACCTTGCATCTGATTTGTGTTTTTATTACCCTGACACTGCTAAATACAGAAAAAAATCTACCTTAAATTGTGAATTGAAAACCCAGAGCATGCAATTGTCTTTCTTAAAGCTTTCTAGTATCAGAGGCAGCTCCGCCCACCTCCCAGTTCTTTCATTACTCATCTTCACCATAATACTCTATTGTAGCAGTAACTCTATTCAAGTGACTCTATTGAAGCCATGTCTTCCTTAGTACTTTTTCTGCCACTGCTTTTCATGGACTGTACAACTGTCATCCTCCAATTGTAACTGCCAGGTCAACTCATATACAAGCAGGCCAGGTAAAACAAAACAGAACAAAACAGAAACTAGATTCTCATCCTTGAGCATCTGTTTTTGTATCCACTTATGGTATCAACCAAGTCAAGTACAGGAAACAGAAACCATTCTACACAGGTGGTTTTAAACAGGTTCTGTCACAAATCATAAGCACTGAAGGAGCAGATTCTTGGATACCAATAAGGAATAACTTCCAGTTACCACAGAATTCTCTTACCACCACTGAGAACTCGAGCCATGACATCAAGCATACACCCCTGAAATTCAAGTTCAAGGAATGAAAAACCAGTATCAAGAAGCTGCCACTTAGTGATGCCACAGTTGTCTCTTAACACACTGGAAGCTGGATGAAGAGACCTGAATGGTGGCTACGGAAATCTTCAGAAGTATGCAACCCTGTTTGCCACCAGAAAAGACAAACATATTCAGGATATTGGCCTCTCCTTCATTTTTATCTTCCAAACCTTATGCACATGTTACTAATTTGTGGAATTTTCTTTTATCTAAACCAAAAGCTGCAAGAGAATATGAGAAATAAAGTTGTAGCTTTCTAACTTCTCTAAGAAGGAAGGGAGAAATGGAAATTGAGAAAGACAATCCACAATATCTAGAATATCAAGAATAAAAACTTCGTATTAAATGCAGACATGTAAGCACACAAAAATGCAGAGAGCCACATTTTCAGTAGAATCTTTAAAATTAAACTATTTAAATAATTGGAGTTTTCAAAAATAACTGAATAAACTTTCTACAATAATGACTTAGAGATTTAGTTTTGTATGTATTTATTTTGCACTGGAGGAAACTGTAGTTTCCTACAATTAATAAAGTCATCAGACTTTGAATTTAGAATTAGATTTCACGATTAGGCTTCTGTCATACAATTCCATGTCTTTTCCTCTGCACCATCTGTTTACATTTTATACTTCATGACTATTCTTCAGCTCTGAGAATTATATATAGATATATAGGTAGGTAGGTAGATAGGTAGATAGATAGGGATTTGGCTATATAGAGAAATATAGAGATATAGATATATATTTAAGGCACAAGGCTATTTTCTGTGAAATCACAAAGTGAAAAAATATTAAGTCCAACATACAGTAAAATCCACTTTGAGAATGGTAATAGGTTCTGAGTCTTAATCACAAGTGACATTTGTGCCATCAAGTTCACCTGTCAATTCATTTAAAAAGTATAAAAAATTATATATTTCACACTTGGGCCTTAAAGTTTTTTCTATAATATTAGTTATCATGCTGTATTTACAGAGACAAAAAGATAAGAAGACTATACAGTTTATAAACAGTGTTGGAAATCAAAGTCTACTCCTATATTTTGAAATTGTTTTTTTTTTTGTTTTTTTTGTTTTTACTAAACTATACCAGAAACAGTTACTAAATTACAGCTTTAAGTTTTTAAATTTACTGTGTTATTTTGGCATGCTTTTATTGCATCATCCAGTATGTATTGTCCTTCACCTTAGAAATGTTATTCTCTTTTGCTCTATTATTCATGTTTTTAATCAGAATACAGAATACTTATTGAAAAGTGTACAGATGTTAAAGTGAGATGGACTTGGGTTACACACCCACATACACCCCTACTGGACAGTAGGACCTTAGTCAAGTGCTTTCTCTAAGTCCTGCTTCTGCATCTGCTGGAAAGGATAATAGAGGTTTGTGAGAAATGAATGATAGGGATAATGCCTATAATTTACTCAGAACATTGTCTGTCTTGAGATGAACTCTTAATCTATTAAGTTGTTTATATTAGTTATTGTTAATTGAAATACTGCTTTTCAAATTTCATAGTCTCATTTACATTAATTGGGCATCTACTTATCTCCTTATAAATTACTTGAGTATAAAATATTTTAAGTTATTCGTGAATTCTAATATTTAGCAAAGATGTTTGGCCTACATAATGTATACTAGGAATTGTGTGAGATAATGAAAAACTATTATCAGAGAGGATTTCTCTGATCATAATATCTAAGGTAGATCTTCTCTCCCTTCAAACCCTAGAACAGTTATATTAACTTCTAAGTTCTTATCACTATCTGAAAAGATCTTTTCTTCATTTGTCTTTCTCTTTCGAATAAAATATAAATTCTCAGAGATTAAAGTCCAGGTCTAGTTTTTTTTTAATTATATTAGAACATAACATAACAAAACATAATATAATATGATAGTTCATACTAGATATACCTGGTAATAGTATGCATATATACTGGGATATTAAACCAGCCTCGATTTCCTGGGATGAATCCCAATTGGTCGTGGTGTATAATCATTTTTATACGTTGCTAAATTTGGCTTGTTAAGGATTTTGCATCTTCTATCATGATGGGTATTAGTCCTTAGTTATCTTAACATGACTTTACCTGGTATTGGTATCAGGGTAATATTGGCCTCATAAAATCAGTTACAAAGTGTTCCTCTTTTATTTTCTGGAAGAGTTTATGAAAGATAGGTGCCTTTCTATTTCTCTTTAATTCAGCTTTGGTATTTTACTTCTTTCTGGAAATTTTTGCCTGTCGTCTGAGTTGACTATTTTATTGGCATAAAGTTTTGTTTTGTTTTTTTTTTTTAATTTTTTTTTTTTAATGCTATTCTTGTCTGCTTACATTCTTTTTATGTATGTATGTATGTATGTATGTATGGCTGTGTTGGGTCTTCGTTTCTGTGCGAGGGCTTTCTCTAGTTGTGGCAAGCGGGAGCCACTCTTCATCGCGGTGTGGGGGCCACTCTTCATCGCGGTGCGCGGGCCTCTCACAATCGCGGCCTCTCGTTGCCGAGCACAGGCTCCAGACGCGCAGGCTCAGTAATTGTGGCTCACGGGCCGAGTTGCTCCGCGGCATGTGGGATCTTCCCAGACCAGGGCTCGAACCCGTGTCCCCTGCATTGGCAGGCATATTCTCAACCACTGTGCCACCAGGGAAGCCCTGGCATAAAGTTTTTATATATTTCCTTATGCTTTTTAGTATTTTTATAATTTTTAGTGATTCTCCTCCGCATTTTATTCTCAATTTTGTAAAACTATTTTCTCTTTCATTTTATTGATCATTCTAGGTAATTTGTCAACTTTGTTGATATTTTCAAAGAAACAACTTTTGCCTTCATTGATTTCTCTATTGTATTTCTGTTATTTATTTTATTGATCACAACCAACTTATAATGTTGACAACTTGAAAAATGTGAATGTACTGGAAACATAATTTGACCACTACAAAGTGCCTGCAAGATTTTTTAAACCTAAATCCAGCATCTCTATAAACATTTTAATCTTAACATTAAATATAGAGTTTTTTATCAGTCATAAGAAGTTTCACTAAAGAGTGTTATCACTAGCCTAGAAATTGCTTGGCATCTTCAAAAATAGCTAAACAAATGGCCAACATTGATGAGCATTTATGCTAACCTGTCTTCTAAGTGTTCTTCTTAGATTATCTTAAAAAGAAACTTTAAGGAAAATGTCTGTTTAAAAGTTGCGAAAGTTCTGTGTCAATTATAGATGAGGACTATTTGGGTTCATGAGGCTAAGTAACTGGCTCAAATTCACCCATTTAGTAAACAGTGGAACTGGGATTCAAAAACATGAACTCTGGCTCAAGAAATTGAAGCAATAAAATGTTTAAGAAAGGCATTGTAAAGAGTACTTACTGCATTAACTGCCTTGATATTTTATAAAAAAACATTTCCAGAAGTTGACTTTATACTTACTTTTGTTAAACAAATAAAACTTTAGACTGTAATGCAGTGTGATCTCTGAATCCCTGACGATCTAGCCATAAGATAGCTTTTCCTTTCATCCATGTCATACCTTTAGTTTTTTCAGTGATTTCTGTAAAGAAATGCTCTTTGTCATAGTACCCGAAAGAATGCAACAAAAAATTCTTATAATACAATAATTTAATGTAAGTGCACATAACCTTAAATACCTCAATATAGGGAATGAATAAAATAGTAAATCACTCTGTGTGTACATGTATGAGTGTGTATAATTTTTATTTTATAATTTAGTAATTATACACTATAACTTAATCTGAGATATAAAGAAAGGTGAAAAATTTTTCCATTCTTTTTATGAAGGTAGATATGTGGCCTATTAAGTTAGGATTTTGTTTTATATGAAAAGCATCATAGTGTAGTACAACCATGGACTACATGGCTGCAACAACTCATAATCTATGTGACTTTGTTGAATGTAGTAGAATGTTTGCAAAAATGGCCACAATAATGCCCCTCTCCTTAAATGCACACTTCCTTACAATGTAGGTTTACCACATCTTCTGTAATGAGGTGTAATCTATTTTCCCATCCCTTATATCTCTATTTGCATTTTGATTTGCTTTGAACAACAGAATATAGAGTGTGTGGTATTGCTCAAGTTGCAGAGCCTAAGTCTTAAGAAGACTTGTGGTTCATATTCTCATCATGTTGGAACACTTCCATGAGACAATCCATCTTTAAAAAGAAAACAGAAAAACTAGATCTAGCTCCCTAGGGATGAGTGTCCTGCAGAGGAGAACAAAGGAGCTGCAGCTGACAGCCAAAATCAACTGACAGTTATATATATATAACCATCTGAGACCATGTGGGCCCAGTAGAGATGCCAGGTGTTTGAAGTTGCATGGGTGACTCCAGGTGAAACTGATAAAAGAACCACCCAGTTGAGCCCAGACTAAAGTGCTGACCCACGGAATCATATGCAAATAAACAGTTGTCTTTTTAAGTTTTGGGTGGTCTGTTATGCAGCAATAGATAACTGAAAAAGGCAGATTTCTTAAATTCTCTGAGGTTTAGTTTTCTTATCTGTAATACCGGAGAAATAATAGTATCTACCTCATAAGTTGGTCTTGGGTCAATGCTTGAAAAATGCTTTTATCAGTGCCCAGTCAGTCCATAGCAAATATTCTATATGTGATTGTCAGATACATAAATTTAGCAGAAAATGTATGGGAAAATGTAGGCAGAACAGAAAGCCATTGTCTCACATCAAGGACTGAATGCATCTGGACCAGGAGATAACGACACAGAACATTAAAAGCCTCCATAGCTCAATTTCCCATCTCTGTTTCTTGGCATCATATTCTCCCAGCAGTTGTTTCCACATAGCTACAAATATGGTTGCCAGCATGATTTGCATGAACAGAAATCTCAGTTATATAAAGAAAGTGTTTCTTGAGTATTCTCTTCACCTGACATTTTGAGGTACTACAAGAAATCATTTTAGAAATGATGAATGATTAAAACATCAAATGTCAGCTTTCAAGAATGACTAACAGTATATGTGTAATGCATTAATCTTGCTGCTTTGAATGCAACATTAAATATTATGTAATTAATACAGTGATATCAATATTACTTAAGTTTTTTATTAAAGATAGTTTAATTCAGATGTATAATCATGAAATTCATAGTATTGGAATCAGAGAATTTATAATTTAAATCATGATGACATAAACTATCACTGTACAAGTATTATAGAAAGAAAATGATAAATAATTGTGTCTATGTGGAATATTAATTTAATAGAAAAATATAGTTAAATTATTGAAATCTAAGGAATATTTACCATCCAATGATACATTGGGAAAACACACACGCATAAAAAAGAGGAGGAACTTACAGAGAATATTTTAATTTTTTGTAACTACAAAGGTTAGATAAACCAAGAACATAGTTATAGTTCAAAGGTATAGAACAAAGATTTGGACATGACTATATAGGCACAGAAATAATTTCCTAGTTTCCTGTTTTTAGCCTTCTCCCTCTTTCTGCTATAACATATTGAGCAAAACTATGCAAGACAGTCTTAAACAGTTCATAAAGGAAGATGCTCAAGTGGCCAAAAAACACATAAAAATAATCAACATCATTATTTACCAGGAAAGAAAAATTAAAAGCACAATAATATAACACTGCACATACACTAGACTAGTAATTCAAAAAAACTGACAATGCTAGGTGATGATAAAGTTGTAGAGCAACTGAGACTCATAAATTGCCAATGGAACCATAAACTACTTTACAAAACAGCTTGACAGTTTCTTAAAACTATGACCCATGCATTTCACTTCTAGTTATTTATCCAATAGAAATAAATACAAGAACACTAAACACCTTAGATAAGAATTTTCTTAGTAGCTTTATTTGTAAGAGGGAAAATCTGGAAATAACCAACAGTAGGTATCCATCAACAGAAGAATGAATAAACTGTAGCATATTAATAAAATATAATACTACTCTGCAATAAAAAGGAACAAACTGTTGATACATGCAACAATAAAGATGCAGAGGTATCACTGAAAACCATTTTGGTGAGAAATAGAAATGGAACACAAGAAAGAACAGACCATCTGATTCCATTATTATGAAGCTCTTGAGTAGCCAATACACATCTATGATGATAAAAATAATATCTGGAAGCAGAAGGTGTAGAGGATTGACTGGAAGGGGCGTAAAGAACAATCTTGAAAGGGTGTGTGTTACATGGCTGTATGCATTTTTCAAAACTCATTGATCTATAGACTTATCTGTGCATCTTACCATATTTATATCTCATTAAAATAAATTATTGGAAAGAAAACAAGACATCAGAAAAACCTATGAAAATGAACAAATAGTACTAGTTTTAGATTAGATTTTGGCTCTAAAGTGAAATTAATCCTTGGAGACTTCATTGGCTGTCGTCAAAGTGACCAGCATGATTGTAAACATGAATTGTGATGCATTGCTTCCTCATTCCTGTTAGGTGACATGATTCTTAGGTGGAAGTCCTCAAGAAAGCAGGATAAGAGAGTATACATATTCCATGTGCCCATTTTTATTTTTACAAATAAATCAACTCAGATACTGTTTCATTAGCATTATGCTTTTCTATACTCATAATGTTCAGGCCATTAAATATTGAAAAGATTGATAAATGATGATTTATTTGAGCCATTACAATGACAGAATTATCTAGACAAACCCTTTCTGTTTAAAGCCTGTCTGTTATAAGATTCATCAGTTTTCTCACTTAATCTGTCACTCTCTTGGTGTAATTGGTAAATAATTTATAATACCTTTCTTGTAATTCATCTTATCACTGTTTCATTGGTTTTCAACTTTATATCATAATTATATTAACCCATTAAGTGTTAAACTTCTAAATATCTACCAGTACTGATCAACTGTTGTAGATAGTGAGATACGCAGTAATTATTAAATTTATTAGTTTAAATGTAATTGGTTGGTTCATAAACATATAACTGTGTGGCAGTCTGATGACTGAGAGATGTGATTAGTGTATTTTACATAGATTATTTGAAATATTGAGATAAGCTAGCTGTGTTTTGCTTATGATACCTGAGAGCCAACAACAGACTTTGCTATATGGGAGATAAACTTATAGGTGAGAAGAAAATCTGCTGTATTTTAAGTGGTCCATTAAATCCACCACTAGACTGCAAATTGAAATAGCATCAGTGAGCAACCCCCTGAAGTAAAATGATCTGAAATCTATGATAGCAAAAGTAACAGGTTTCTGTCATTAATAAATGCATAATAAAGGCATGGGAAGGTAAAGTTATAGCAGTGGAGGTAAACTACAGGAAAATGTGTTCTTATAGGTGCTTGACCTACCATTTTACAAAGAACATGATTCAAAGTGATCATATTTCAAGCTCCAGAAGAGTCCATAAAACATTACTTTCATCTCTTAAAACATACAGTTATGTAAGTTTTCTTTGTTATTATTTTTATTTCTGTCTATAAGTAGAGTGCTTGTATCCAAAAGAGTGCTATCAATACACAATAGGGAAAAATAAAACTCTTGCTTTTATCTGCTTGCTCAAGTTATCCCTATTTACAGTTATATTTTAATATATGTTTCCAGTATGTACCTAGAATTTTCGATGAAGGATGAAGCAAATACAAAACATAACAAAAACCCCAAACCCCAAACTATATTTATATACATGCATACATACATACAAACAAACTAATGCAAGTGCATATCCATACACATATTCTCAGACATGTATTAGTTTGTCTCCTGAGGAGGTACTTATTTTTCCTCTGCGTGAAAAATATATTCACTTAATGATTACCGAGGAGCAGTGGAGAAAATTACTTATAAAGAACCAAGATGGCAAGAGGGCAAGAACAAAGACTTTATTACCTTTCTCCTGAAATGTTTATTTTTTTAAGCATGTGAGTATGAACCACACTGCTCAGTAATGAGTCCCCTGATAGAAAAATCACGGTATAAAAACAAATGAAACCCATGGACTTGATCCTGCAGAAACAGACTAACAGTTGTGAGTATGAATCTACATCTATGACATGGTTGACACTAGGATCTAACATAGTCCAAGCTTCCTGTGGGAGTTTAAACTTAAATAGAACTAGGTTGAAATGTCAGGCCAAGTGTTATATGAACATTCTCACCTAATCATACCACTCTATGACTGGTAAGGAGAATTTTTTTCTTTCTCTTACACTTTGACAAACTATAGAGGTGGTGATCATTTACAGTAATTGTTTGTGACTAGAGGAGACTGCTGCAGCCTCATTGGAGGCTACAGGTGACAGAGGTAGCAGTGGTCATCAGTGAAGCATTTCTTGAGACTTCTGCTTAGCTGTCTCCAAGTCAGGGGGCACAGCACGATTGGTGGTTGTGAAATACTCCAGGCTCAAAACATAGGAACAAGCATGACTGATTTTTTGAATAGGAGTCAGTATTCAGGTGTCTTCTTGAATTGTCATAGGAAGCAGAAAGTCAGGCAGGAGAGGAGAACATTACAGGGTAAGTGAGACTGAAAACCATCTGTAAAATACTTTGGAGCTCAAACTGGAAGAGTAGAATACATTCATTACTGATAAAGTTAGTAGAATCTTCCTAAATTCCTACGGTGTATATTTAATTCATGAAACCTATCTTCTCCAAAAGATGGCTAAGAAGGCTCATATTAATTTTTTTTGTAATTCAAAAAGTCTACTTATTATAGAGCAGTGTAAACTTTGATATACTTGGCAACAATAACCAAATAAAGGGAAGCTGCCTTTCTAGAACAAAACCATTACTGGAGTATAGACTGGTAATAATACTTACCACTAGGCACAGCTGAAATCCGCAGATGTTTTATGTCCTCTACAACTAAGAATAATAAAGAAGGAGTTAAAAATTATTTTTGAAAGTTAGCCTCTAAGTCATTGGAAATGAACAAGCTGTTATGCTTAATTAGGCAAAAACTCTTGCCATAAAATGCCTATCTTCCTTTAGCTACATGATATGTGTGCTAATTAATAATCAAAGTACAGCCTGAAGGAAGTTTGGTACAATAATTTGTTCAAGTAAAAGTGGAATTTGAAATGTGCTGTCAGTTCTAATTGAGTTATGACAAAATCCCCAGGATGAAGATTTTTTTAAAATAGCAGTTCAAATTTAAAAGAAATCTTTTAACAAGAAAGTAAAACTGTCTAAAAAGTAGCTTTATAAAATATATACTAGAACTTAATTTTTCTAACTTATTGTGATCAACAGGAACTTATTATTTTTCAGGAAAATCATAATGAATTAATGACAGCAAATAGTATAACGTAGGCTGAAGAGCCATAGCAGCAGTAATCACTCATCTGGAGTCTCTCTTTCCCTCAAGGGGCAGATAAGTTGGAATACTTTTGGCACAGAGCATTGTCTGAGATGCTATCAACAGTTACTTTTGATTCAACTGCATAAATATTATTTTGTGCTCAGATTGTCCTGAGTGATATAATGAGGAATTTTAGGAAAGAGTATAATATGTTGTCCATTCAAGAAAATTATTTTCTTCTTAAGAAAAAGCACCTTCAAATATAAACGATTTGCTAATAATGGAAACACACAATATGTGTCTAACCATACCACAGTATGGTTAGAATTGTTAGAGTAAGTT
Source organism: Balaenoptera borealis (assembly GCF_965194805.1). Taxonomy (NCBI): domain Eukaryota; kingdom Metazoa; phylum Chordata; class Mammalia; order Artiodactyla; family Balaenopteridae; genus Balaenoptera; species Balaenoptera borealis. The sequence continues at coordinate 55,519,928 of NC_138866.1, read as the reverse complement.
AGAGTTTTTGGTGGTATCATAGTCAATTAGGTGAGACATTAATGAGGCCTGGAAAGATGTAAATTACTCATATACCAGAAGAGTGGGGCATGTATGAAACAGTGGATGAAAACATTGACCATCAAGAAGAAAATGAGTAAAGAATGTGAGATAACTCTCTGGACTTGATGAACACGTTTAATTAGGAAAAATGAGAAATAATTTTGAAAGGATATTTTGAAATTCTTTCAAAGCCTATCTCAGCAACTTCTAATGGGGGAGCTTCTGAAAAAGTGTGTGTGCATAAAATAGCAATAATTTTTATTCATTTATTTATATTACTTTAATAAAGCTAATTATTAAACATAGTCTCCAATATGGATCTTAATGAACCTCATCTCCTGGTATTCATATTCCTCTATCATCCTCTCCCAAATCAAATAGGGTCAACCTGTGTAATCCATAGAGTATTGCAAAAATGATGATGTGCGATTCTAAGACCATATAATAAAAGCCTTTATGCTACCTTGTGTTCTAAGGAATCACTCGCTGTGGAGATATCATGAGGACACTCAACAGCCTTATGCAGAGGCCCATGTGACATGGAACTCTTACCATGTGCTAAGAGTCGCTAAGGAAGTGAGTCTTCCTCTTAATAGCCATATGTGAAAACCCCCTTGGACAAAGGTTCTCTAGCTTTGTCAAGCCCTGAGTTGACTGCAGTCCCAGCTAACATCTAGATTGCAGTCACCTAAGAGATAGAACCACCCAGCTAAGTCAACTCCCAAATACCTGACCCTCAGAAATGGTGAGATAATAAATGTTGTTTAAGCTGCTCAATTGTGGGGTAATTTGTTATGCAGCAATAGGTAACAAATGAAAAAACCTTTGTCTTAATTTAAACATTAGTGGCAAATGAATGCAAAAAGGAAATAAGGAAGTGCCAATAAGGAAGTGCCAATAAGGAAGTGCTCTATGTCAAGTATACTAAATATACTAAATAATTGCTGATAATTGATGACTTTTTTTCCTCATTAAAATATTCTAAGGGCTAATGAATTTAGGCAATTACATGTGTTTCCCTTGTATAGATTCAGTGAAGAGATTAAACAAGGAGTTACTAAGAAAAGTTATCTAATATCAAAATCAGAGATACCAATTATCCAATATTAATATGGTCAGCATATTCCCAGAGCACCTGAGCCACTCCTTTATGCTATCTTGACTATCTTGGCTAAGTCAAGGTTTGTTGATCTTAGGTAAATGCTAACCTGATGCTTTAAACCAGGGGTCCCCAATCCCCGGGCCTAGGACTGGTACCCGTCTGAGGCCTGTTAGGAACCGGGCCGCACAGCAGGAGGTGAGCGGCGAGAAGGGCAAGGGGAGCTTCATCTGCAGCTCCCCATTGCTCGCATTACCGCCTGAACCATCCCTCTCCCCTCCCTTCCCGCCGCCCCCCGCCCCCCGCCCACCCCCATCAGTGGAAAAATTGTCTTCCATGAAACCAGTCCCTGGCGCCAAAAAGGTTGGGGACTGCTGCTTTAAACAACTCTAATATTCAACTAATATTAATTGTCACATTTGAAGAAATATGAATATTCTTTATTCTGAGACAGAATAATGTGCTGCTTGAGCAGGTGGTAAAATTCTGGAGGGGATGAAAATATGCTTAACTCAGAAACTATTTTACTTATTAAAATTCCTCTTCACTGACATTTATTGTAATTTCATCAGAATAACTACAGTGCTGACAAGTTTTAAATAGCATGGAATCCGCTATTAGAGGTTTTGAAATTCTGAATACAAAATTAAAACATTGCAAGTTTTACAGAGAGTTTTCATGTTTTACTTCAAAGTCTTATTCATTTAATCAACCTGATTCTTAGTTGTGAGGGAGGAGAGCCACTTTCAATTATACATTAATTTTTATTATGTGCTTTCACGTAGAAGGATGATACGAAGAGAAGTAAAATAATCTCCCTCTAAATATGGAGAGAATGGGCATTCTTCTTGTCTTTCAAAGAAAAGAAAATTCTCCAAGACAGATTATGGGTGCTATCGGCATCGCTTTTTCTAATACTTCACAGCTTCTCACATTCCATATCAAAATAGGCTTAGTTATTTTTTTGAGTGGGTTCAGTTATATTCATTTATTTCATATCCTTTCTATAAGAGAAACTAGAGGTAACTAATATTTTAGAATTCACAGTATCCTATCTTTCAAGTGTAAAAATGAAAATTAGTGGCAAGAAATTATTCCTATTCCATCCTTTTCTAGCCAGCATTTTTTTTTCCCAAGAGCTTCCTAGTTAAGTACCTGGTTGCATAAAACTATAAAATTTAACAATCAATGCTCAAGTAGAAATTAACACATTTAGAGCCTATAACCACTTAGAGTCATGAGAAAGAATTGGTCTATGTACATTTAATATGTTTTTTTGTGTGTGTGGGATCTTAGTTCCCCGACCAGGGATCGAACCCGTGCCCCCTGCATTGGAAGCGCAGAGTCTTAACCACTGGACAGCCAGGGAAGTCTCTAATATGTTTAAATGAGATATTCTTATGTGTTGATGAGTTAGTATATATGTATCCCATTTAGAATTTGGTATATATTTCAATTTTTAATTTAATTTATCTTTACATTGTGGGTAAATGCATATAAAATAAGGCAGAAATTATAATACAAGTGTCTATAATAGCTTTTATAGAGAATTTAGGAATATAAGTAAAATTAAATTAATTGTTAGGCATATTCAAATTTTCTCTCAATATGTTGGATTACGTATGCATCAATGGATGGGCTAAGAGAAAAACGTAGATCTCATATTCATGAACTAAAGAATAATAGAAAAACTGCTACTTGAATCAAGTCATTGCCCTACTTACACATAACATGGAGAGAAGACCTTTGAAAAGAACATGTAAAATTCACTGGAAAACAACAAAATTTAATCAGAGATGAAAATATTATGGAAATCAAATCCTCATTATAAATTTTAAAATACTACAAACTCTTTGCATTCTTGATCAATATATCTTTACTTTTAGTAAAGCTTTCATGTAATTATAATGTAATATAATTTTATCCTTACAACAATTAGAAAATGTGTTTGTTTCTTAAAGTTTTTTTGTGTATTGTATATATGTATTTGTATTCTTCAACAAGAAATCCAGAAACTGGCATCAATAGAAATGAAATATAGGGTCATCTGAGCTCTCCGAAATGAACACAAGTATCATTTATATGGCTATAGTTTGACAAGAGAGAAGAAATGCATGAGGGAGCAATAAAATATCTTTTAAAAACAGAGGCTAATGAATTGCTTTATTGGCTACATGTATACTGAATGATGGGATAAAATGCTACATCTCTTATTTAAATTGGTCAGTTCACAGAATATGTAGAAAATTATTTTTTATATTTTTAATGCTTTCATATAGTTAAAAAGATAGAGGATGAGAGTACTAAATTTTTAACAGTGGAAACAAAATCAGTCATTATTGAAAGGCAATTTCATCCCATAAAGTTAATTTCAATCACAAGGGGAGACAGAGAGGAGAGAGAATGCTATCATTAAATAAATGACAATACTGTAGTAGGTTCCAAATTCAAAGATGTCTTCAATATTCTGAACCATCATTCAATTACATGCAATATAACTAGCAATATAAAAAGTAACCTAATTACTCTTGTATTTATTTTGTCTCAGAACCAAATTTTATTTGAGAAAAAGAAAGTTGAAAACTAGAATCTGGGCTGAGAGTTCAGGATAATTTCTATTTATTACAATGCAATTGACATAAAGTGGTAAATTATTAGACATTTTGTATATGCTTTACTTTTAGAAATTAAAAGGTTACCACCTACAATGCTATTAAAGTTTCAGTATTTGTCATCTACTCATTAGAAAGTAAACACACATTTTAAGGTTATTTCAGTTCTAAAGAGGTAAAATACAAGCTGCTGATGCATTCGATAAGGCACAATTTCTTTTTCATAAGCAATTTTTACTTAGAAGTACTCTTTAGTTTCTAGTTCATTTTTACAGAAAGGAAATAAAGCAAAAAATAACAATAAAAATTATAACCTCACTGATTCACAATATTGCTTATATTTTGGTTAGAAGAATGAAACACATTCTATGATGATACAAATGATCCTTCTATCATAGTTCAATAATGGCAAGTTTATTTGAAGTAAATTATTTTTAGGTTATGTTGTTTCATGAAAAATTCAAGAATACTCTTTTCTTGATCAAACCTAATCTGAGAATTACATCTAGAAAAGAATTATATAAATGATGTAACCCCTGATTTATAATAATACACTGAGATATTTATCAAAAAAATCATATAATGGTAGAATATTTAATTTAGAAGCCATCATAATACAAAATACCTATTAATTCATGACCCAATATAGGTATACTCACTATCCTGCAGATGGAAGAGAGTCCTCTATCTACTGCTAGAAAATCTCTGGTAATCAAGAACATATTATGATACAAGTCCAGTGTCCAGAGGTTAGGTTCATTGTTTAACTTGAACCAAAGTCTGCCTTTACCTAACTCCCAGATTTAGACTTAAGTATTATTTCTGGAAGAATATTAAATCTACTCTCTCCTTTGTATACCATTTCTTTTAATAGTTGAGTGTACTCATCTTCATTTAATGCGTCTAGCTCATGAATTACTTTTAAATGACCTGATTTCTGAGCTCGCTCACTTTGCTTTCATGTTTAACTTTATTCTAATTTGTAAATGTTTTTAAAATGAGACATTTAAAAATGTTTATTTCACCTAACAAGATTTTTAATATATTACTCTATGCTTTGTAGGTAGACTTTAGAGATTATAATCCAAAATTGTCTTGAATTTGGTCTTTCACACAATTATTTGGTATTATTAATAAACTGATTTATTAAGTTACTCAATAATTCAGACCTCCAAAGTTACTACCACAAATTATTTAAAATGTTACCATGATGCAGTATACTACTTGAGTTTATTATAAAATTGTAACAACATTTTTTTTGTATATAAGCATTTCTTTTATTATCAGTTTGTAAGGATACATATTAAGAAATATAGATATGAATCTGGTGATGTCATCACAATGGCTGAGTAAGACTCTGTTGCATGTACTCCTCCTCAACAACAATAATTTGACATACATTCACAAAAGCTTCCTGGGAGCTTTGGCGTCCAGGTAGACTTGTGAAACCTCAGTGCAGAGACCAAGACTGTGGAGGGACATTTTGAGAAGTCAGGCTTACAACCAAGTGTCTGGCTTGCCCACCCATGGTCCTGGCTACAGAAATGGAAACTTCTCCATATCTATGTGGACTGCCACAGCCCCATTTGGCCTTGGATCTAACACCAGTACCACATACTAAAGATCTAGGAGGAGTCATGCCGACTGCGTGTTGGGCAGTCGAGACTGAATGTGGAATGGTTATGATCTTTTCAGGTTCTTCAACAGTTACATATGAACAATATTTTCAAACATGCAAGGTTCCAAATAATTGGATTTTTTTTATACTTACAGTACCCTTACTTAGGTACTCTGAGGGGAGAGCAGGATGATGCATGGGGATGGGGAGGATGGTGCTTTCTGAGCCCCACTAGGCAATTGATCAGTCCTCAACCCCCAGGCAGCTAGATATTTTGGAACTGAAGCAGCTGAATTTCATGATGGGGAGACCACTGGCCTCTTGGTACTTCACAAGCCTCTCAGCTTCCTGGAGCACAGGTGCTACCAAGGACCAGAATAATGGAGAAATTTCCCAAAATTCACTGGCCATACATTAATTCTCAGGAGCTGTTTTCCTGTGCAGTGGTAAAAATTATTGGCAAGCCAAAACAAATACAAGCAGAGCTATTAAGGGCTCACTTATACTATTCAAGAATGAACTTGGATAGTCCTGCCAAGTTAGAAACACATCCAGATACTTCTGGTTGAGGAGAAAGGGAATATGGAATGGATAGTAGAAGTTATAAATAGTAGGAGATATAAATACCTTATGAACAATTATAGAAATGAGGAATGTAGCAAATATGCTTTGTTATATACATATTTGTGTTCATTAACCCTTTTCCCCTGTCCTCTATCTCTACTATTTTTTGTAAAAGGTATTAGGAATGGTTGGTTATTAGAGTACACAATATTCAAGTGAGATTATGGCTGCACTAAAGAAGAATTACATCATCCCAAAATGGATTCAAGTTACAGGAATTGTGAGGCGCTATATTGATGAGTGAAACTGTGTCTTTCCTCTTTGGAGAAAAGGTGTGTCTTCATTTGTAAAAGGGATATTTAGATCTTATTAGACAGACATATGATGCTGTGGTTTAGGAGGATGGATAAGAATGAAACCAGTCTAAGAGGTGAATAGTACCAGAGAGTCTGTTGATATTTCACCACAATTATTATTTCTTTCTAAGCCCTCCCCAGTATCACAGCGGTTGGAAGATTAGAAACTAAATTTTTTGCCAGAATATTTACAGTTTAGGACTTACCAGCAAGAAGAACATGTGGAATGTAGTGGGTAAAGAAGAGACCATTACAGCTCCAGCAGTGGTAGTCAGGCAAATGGGCTTCCGCACATGGAAGAAGTAGGGTTTTATCTTCCTGTGAATTACACGTTTTTGTGCTATACGCAGCCGGGATCATTGAAGGCAACTTTCAGCAATTCCATACCTTCTGAATTCATGAATACTAGCAGATGTGTCTCTAAACTTTATTCCTCCAGCTCTTTCAACTGTTTTTTAAGCCTCGAATTCATGATATGGAACCTCCTTCTGCTTAATGTGCCTAGATTATTTTCTGTTTTCCTGAAGAAAACTCAGTGATAGTGGAAATCCAGTATTACTTGAGGAAAGCTCCCTTTCTATTTTGCTCCCCTCCACGAATCCTTAGAATTGTTTACTAGACACTGAAAGCCTACAGAAAAATTTACCTGGCTTTGTAGAAGCTTTTGGCCTTGTTCCCCATTCTCTATATTGCTCAGAATTTAGCACTGTTCTGTGAAAAAACTGATCATACATTTCAGGCACTTGCATTCTCCTGGTTTTTCAAAAGAATCACTAAAAGCTCTATTGGTCTTTCTTTTCTCTGTCAAAGGCCCAGAATCTTCACCCAGAATCAGATGTACTAAGGGGAAAAAGTATGCTAGTAATTTTCTGCTCACCTAAGGATGGTTTTGCTTCTCTGGATTTTTTTTAATCTGGTTCCCATTCCTTCCGTAGTTCTCAGATGCCTTTTAAATTTTTATTTATTATTTATTTATTTTTGGCTGTGTTGGGTCTTCGTTTCTGTGCGAGGGCTTTCTCTAGTTGTGGCAAGCAGGGGCCACTCGTCATCGCGGTGCGCGGGCCTCTCACTATCGCGGCCTCTCTTGTTGCGGAGCACAGGCTCCAGTCGCTCAGGCTCAGTAGTTGTGGCTCACGGGCCTAGTTGCTCCGTGGCATGTGGGATCCTCCCAGACCAGGGCTCGAACCCGTGTCCCCTGCATTGGTAGGCAGATTCTCAACCACTGCGCCACCAGGGAAGCTCCCTCAGATGCCTTTTAAAGCTCTGCTTATGTTTTGTAATGTAGCTATTTTTTCCCCCTGCCACAGGAGCACTGGCAACAACTGAACTGCCTTACAATGTAGTGAACTTCCTGTTACCAGGAATGCTAAATTGCAAACTGGATAAACGTGTTAAGACATTTGACATGGAGGAATGGGATTATGATCTTGATTATGGAGAGTTAATCTACTCTAAACTTGGTGTGTGTTTTCAAGGTTTCCAATCTGTGGCTCTATGACCGTATTTCTAAAGTAATAACTATATTGCTACAAGTTATTAGCAGCATTGCATATCACATGTGTATGTTTGTGTATTTACATGTAATAGAGTTGAATTAATTTAATCTTGCTGGTGTTATTTTCTCTTCTTATAAATTAATTATACAAATCTTTCAAGAAAATCAAAGATGTGTGCACAGGATATTACATGTTTGGAAATCAAGACAGCACATGTTGATTTGAGAAGGCGGTGGTCTTAAATTTGAGCTTGCATCAGAATCACCTGGGGGGATTGTTAAAACATAGATGGCTAAACCCACCCTAGAGTTTCTGAATCAGTACATCTGGAGTGGGGTCTGAAAAGTTGCACTTCTAACAAGTTCTCACATTAAGGCTGCTACTGGGGAACACAGATTGAGAATCACTGGTATCAAAACATAAAACAATTGCATGATTGTACTTCTTTTATTTTGTGCTTTATGTAAACGTGAAATATGAAAAGTGCAAGTGAGGGCAGAATGGCCCCCATAGCTTCCAGTTCTGCTCTATAATTTCCACTTACAAATGGCCTGTCAAGTTGGTTCTATGATCAGCTATTTAAATGTTGACGAGACATTTTTTCCCTCACTGCTGTTCTCAGCTATGCCAGCTTGGCACTGTAAGCAAATCATTTTGTCAGTCTACGTGCAACACACATTACTTTCTTTTTCTCCCTGTCACTGTATCTTCCTCCAATAATTTACTGTAAAACTTGCTGGTTACCTCTGACGGGAATAGCAGCAGCTCAGGTCATCCATCAAACCGGAGCTCTGTGTCAGCACCTTCTCAAATAATATAAGGTGATTCTCATATGACATAACCATCAGAACGCCACAAAGAAGAAGTCACAGTTGTCATCTTGTGTCATAAACCACAGGAAATCTCAGTGAGCCTTCTAGTACCTGCCAAGACTAGTATTAAAGAGACAGGAAGATGGAAAGATAACATGGCTACAAATGGCAGGTAAATATGTCTTTCAATATTAAAATGCATACATTACAGCATCTATATTATGGCCACTGTTGTTACAATTATGTCACCATTTTCCTGATTTCTAGAAGTGAAATTTACACAAGGCATAATATTCTCAGAGATAATTCTCATGTGGAAAATACGTTTTTAAATTACAACTACTCGTTTAAGCTTAAAGGGTTTAATTTATTTCAATAGATAAAAGTAATAAAGATGTGATTGTTTGGGGCTCATTGCTCAGGTATATATATTCCTGACTAGAAAATAGCCTTTGTTTTGAATTTTCCACCTCAATTATATTTGATAAATTTTATTAGTCAAGTTTTATTTAATTGTAATTTGATAATTAAAAGAGAATAAGATATTTATCTGTGTTTTCTTCCTTTACATTTACCTGTTACTTTTTTCTTTTTAATTTGGCATTATTTCCAAACTAGTTAAAGAAAGAGAAAAAAAATCTAGGGGTTTTTGTGTTTGATTCCATGGAGGACATGTTTGCCCATGCTTTGTAAACATGAGGAACATGTTTTCCAAACTCAGTGGATAGGTACTATTAAAAAGAAAGAAAGGAAGGAAGGGAGGGAGGGAGGGAGGAAGAAAAAGAGAGGGAGGGAGGGAGGAAGAAAGAGAGAAAAGGGGAGGGATGGGGAGGGGAGAGGAGGGGGTTAGAAGGAAAGGGAAGGAAGGAGAGAGGGAAGAAGGAAGGAGGAAAGGAAGAAAGGAGGAAAGCAAGGAAGGAAAGGTGGAAGGAAGGAAGGACAGGAGGGAGGGAAGGAGGGAGGAAGGAAGGAAAGAAAAAAGAAAAGCAAATGGAAAGAAAAGAAAAGAAAAAAACAGCAAAAACTCCCATGACAAAAAATAGTGCTGGGCAACATATGAATTATTAAAGTTGCAGAGAGTGAAACAGATATGAAATGCAATTTTAATGTAAAAATAGACTCCTGAGATTTCTCCATCTTATCATAATGCACAAGGAAAAGGGGGAGCGAGGGGAGGGAAGCATGGGAAGGAAGGAGGGAGGGAGGAAGGAGAAGAAAGAAAAGAAAAATAGAAAAAACTCCCCATGACAAAAATAGTGCTGGGCAACATATGAATTATTAAAGTTGAAGAGAGTGAAACACTTAGATTTGAAATGCAATTTTAATATAAAAGTAGACTCCCAAGATTTCTCCATATTATTAATGATCAAATTTAGATTGAGCCTCTTTGTCTCTTAACCTTTCTGTAATTTTAATTTCTTTGCCATGCTTGCTATAAAGGCTGTACAATTATCTGAACATATTTTCAAGGTTTCCAATATATTTTGTTGGTGGTTGTTTTCCAATATTTTTTCATCATGGTTTTAATCTCAAAAGGCTCTTTTATATCCTTTATACTCTATATGGCATAATTTTTTTTATTTTAAGGATGTAATTCCTCTCAGATATTTTTAGCATATTTGTTAGGGGTTTTTATTTGTATTGTTCTTTTTTTCTTCATTTCCTACAATGCTTATTAAATCACTTATGTTCTTTATTTTTGAAATTATCTTCCTTTTGATATGTTTTTCTTACACATGCCTAATTATTATCATCGATATTTATATTTAAAAGAGAGGAAATGGATAATTGGCTGGGTTTCCTGTGCTGTCTGATTAGTAGGATTGTTTCTTGATATATTTTTCCATAGGTTGTGCATCAAGAGAAGTAAGCTAAATTATGCTGTAGTGACAAGCATTAATTTTAGTGGCTTGACACAAAGATTTATTCCTTGCTCGTGTTAAATTTCCATCTGGAGTTTCTGTCTAAGGTTTGTTTTAAATTGTCCTCACTTTGGGACTAGTGCTGCCACAGCAGTTACTATTTGGATTTTTATTGGCCATCATGGCAGAAAGAAAGATAGCACTAATGACTCCTCTGTCAACAGTTAAATGCTCCAACCTGGAAGTGGTGCTAATTGTCTAGAACCAGTAACAGGGGCCACATTCAACCACAAGAAGGCCACAAATTGCAATCCTATCATTTGCTCCTTTAAAGTCAGAGGATAAAGACAGAGATTTATAATAGTGATTAATCACTACTATAGGTCAGAATTTGACAAGGAGCTCAAGGCATGATAGAATGCGATATGTTGCACTTAGTTGAGAGGCTTCAATTATGATGCTTTAGTTGAGAGGCTTCTGTAAGGAAGTCAACTTTCTAAGTGCTGGAATGAGGAAGGATTTTCTCTAGGAGACAAAATCTACACTAGAGCCTCAGCTTTCTCCAGATTCTTTAATCAATTGCATTAAAGAAAAATGCATTGCTAGTTTTCCTAAATGTCAATTCTCATTGCCTCGATTCTGTATATGAATGAGTGGAAGAAAGGGATTGGAGGTGAGCTCTGTTTTCATTCCTAACTTTTACGCTTGCACAATTTTGTACGTGATGAATCAGAGCCAAGACCACGTTAGGGTGTCAGTGCAAGGGCTGCATTGCAATTTCTTTTGCACATCCTCATAGCTTACATTAAACAGTAACTTTCTATGAATTTCAGCCAATAAATATGCTCCATCTAACTTATCGAAGAAATTCCATGTTATAGGTTGATTCTTACCTATTTTTACATTTTAGTCTGAATAAGGTTTCAGGAGGGAGAGTCATATGTGTCTAGTATCTCTGTCTGAAAGGAGAAGCTAAAGTGTGGGATGTTTTTTTGGTTTGGCTTTGTTATTTAATTTTTAAATAAATATTTTATTTTAGAATAATTTAGTTTTATAAAAAATGTTATGAAGACAGAGAGTCCTCATATACCCATACCCAGTTTCCCCTATTAACATTTTATTTTAGTATAGTACATATATTTGTCACAATAGATGAACCGATATTAATATATTATTGTTAACTAAAGTCCATATTTTAAGTAGATTTCCTTAGTTTTTAGCCCAATGTTCTTTTTTCTGTTCTAGGATCCCATCCAGGATACCGTGTTACATTTAGTTGTTTTGGCTCCTTGTGCTCCTGTTGGCTGTGACATTTTCCTAGATTTTCCTCGTTTTTGATGATCCTGGCAGTCTTGAGGAATAGTGGTCAGATATTTTGTAGGATGTCTCTCTCATTTTTTTTTTTCTGTTTTTTCATGGTTAGACTGGGGTTTTTGAGGGGGTATCTCAGAGAAAAAGTGTCATCTTCACAATATATCAAGGGTACATATTATCAACATGCAGTCATTGTTGATGCTAACCTTGGTCACCTGACTGAGTAATATTGGTTAAGTTTCAACACAGTAAAGTTACTTTTTTCCCCCTTTCCACACTGTACTCTTAGGAAGGAAGTCACTCTGCACAACCTACACTTAAGGAATGGGGAGTTAATCATCACCATCATGAGGGTGAAGTAACTACATAAATTTAGAAACGCTTTGCACAAAATATTTGTCAATCATTTATTTATGTAAGTGTGGACTCATAGGTATCAATTTATGTTTTACATTATGATTCAATAATACTTTAAAAAAATCATATTTTTTCCAGCTTTGGTCAATGAGAATTCTGTAGTTGGATCCTGGGTCCCTTTTATATATCCCTATCATTGTGTGTATATGTGTATCTATGTGTGTGTGTGTGTTTTCTGTTTCTAACCTTGCTCTTATTTTCTGGTACTCTAAGGTGTCCCAGGTTCATCTTGCATATTTATTACTCCATTCTGAGAATCAGCTATTTCTCGAAGCAGCCTTGGCTCCTTTAATTGAAGAAAGGTATTAGAAATCAAGATCTGGAAAATAGATGTGCTTATTATGACTGGGGCCATAGGTTCTAGGCCCTCTTAACTGACAGAAAAAAATATATATATGTGTATATACTGACCCATGAATGTACATATTATCTATCTCTCTATCTATGTAATAATATGGGTGTATCCACCTGTATTGATATTAAACTAAACATGGGTTCATAATGATGTCTTGACCTCTAATCTCTTAACACATGGATCATACATGGCTTAGTCCCTTGGTTGTCTGTAACCTTAGACTCCAACAGTGATAAATTCTGATTCTTTTACTTAATGTTTCAATTCCAGAATACATGAATAGTGTTTTCAGAATTGTTAACCCATACCCTCATGGGAAGAAATTTTATCAACTACCGAACAGTGCTTACGTGCAGTTTATTTTTCCTTTAGTTTTACAGACTCAATTTATTTTCAAAGTTACTTAGATTAGCATCTTTTTCTCTCACTCCTTTCAGTGAGGTCGTTTCATATATTTGTAAAAAAGGTTCATTTGTTAAATCTGCATTCTGTCCTGTGATACTTCAATGCCCTAAATATTTTTTTTTAATTGGCATATACTATGGTTTACTCTTGGTGCTGTAATGTTCTATGAATTTTGACAAATGTGTGATATAATTTGTCTATCATTACAGTCTTATTTCTTGACTTTCTATTCTGTTCCATTGATCTACGTGTCTGTTATTTTGCTAATACAACTTTGTCTGTATACTGTAACTTTACAGTAAATCTTGAAATCTGGTATTGTGAGTCCTTCAACTATGTTATTTTTCAGTATTAAGCTATTCTAGGTCTTTTGTCCTTCTTTGTACACTTTAGAACATTTTGTAGAGTTCTACAAAATAGGTCACTAGGATTTTAGTTGATATAGGATTCAATCTATTAATCAAATTCTAGAAGATTGACATCTTATAATATTGAGTCCTCCAATGCATGAACATGGGATATTTCTCAATTTGTTTAGAATTCCCTATTACTTTAATCTGCATTTTGTAGATATATCCTATATGTACTATTGTTTATATTTATATCTCAGCATTTTATTGGTAATTTTATATAGTATTTTTAAAAATTCTGTAGTTTAATGCCAATATATTTGAAAGGAAATGACTTTTGTAGATTGGTTTTGCATGCTGTGACTTGCTATACTGACTTATTTTCCAGTATTTTTTGGGTAGATTCTTTGGGAGTTTTCTACATAGATGCTCATGTCATTTGCAAAACAAAATAAACCGAAACAATTATTTCTCTTTTTCCAGCTTGTATAGTTTCTAGGAATTGCAGTATGATGTTGATTGGTAATGATGAGAGAAAACATCCTTGCATTTTTTTCTGAATTTAGGAAAACTTCTCCAGTCTGTCAACTCAAAATGTAATGGTAGCTGTAAAATTTTAGTAGATGCCCTTTATTAAATTAGGGAAATTAACTTCTATTCCTATTTTGCAGAGAGTGTTTATCAGGAATAAGGATTGCATTTTGTCAAATGTTTTTTCTACCTCAATTAATATGTTCATATGAGTTTTATTCTTTAGCTTATTGACATACTGGGTTACACTTATTGCACTTTAAACATTGAAATTAATTGCATTAATGGGATAGATCTTGTTTGTAGTGTCTAATAATTTTTGTATTAATTTTGCTAAACATATTTCAGCTTTGATTCTCTGCATTCACCTGTCTCTCGAGAGTTTGGGTAGTGATTTACAATCTCAGTTCTTGAATGGGTCTAAGAAAAGTAATTGATTTTTAGTGTTTCCCTCTTTTTCTCATTGTTAGGATGAAAATGATGACATCTAGGTCTTTACATGTTGGAGTTAAAACCAGTAACCTCCCCTTATGCCCCCCACAGATAAAAAAAAAATAGTATCTTAATCCTTACAAATTATTGAATAATTGCACTCCCCTAAAATGGTTTATGTGAAATTATTTACAGATTAATAATATTTCCTCTTGCAGCTTCTCCATAGTCACAGGGTTAAAAAAAAACAAATTTTTTTTCTTTTTCTTCTTCCATATTGCTCACTTTTCTATACCTTTTGTTTTAAGTGAAAAATCTAAACAAACAAACAAAAAAATCAGTTAAATATGGTCAAGAAAACCAATCAGTAGTGCCACCAGAAACAATGTATTATTGTCAAATTATAAGTAGGTCTCTAGACATAGAATTCCCTCCTCAGTTCATACTCAGCCATGTCATTTATTACATGTATAAGTGCTGATAATATTTGCCAGTGAAAGTAAATGAGAGATTATTCTAGCATACCTGTGTCAAATCTATCAATATATCATAAAATATATAGATAAGAAGGAATGATAAGTCTAAGATAACAAAATTAAATTTAGCTGGAGTGTCCTATATAGTATTCCCTCCCAGTGACAGTTACTAACAGTGAAAGAAAAGAAAATCAAATTCAGTAACATTCAACAGGCTATTAAAGCATCTTCAGTTTCAGTAAAATGTCCTCTGCCTGCATGCATCATTTCATAGAATTCTTAACTACATAAAAAATATAGCAGTATAATTATTGTTATAGTATTGTAAGGAACCTGAGGACCCAAGAGATTACTTTTTGTGCCTCAAAGTCAAATAGGTAGTATTAGAAAAAAAACTGGATCTATGCCATTTGAACTCACTATGCAATAATACGTAAAAATGCAATTGTTTTGTGTCACATTCTTATACAAAGCTGGGTTGCATTATTTATGATTGTGGTTAATAATTTTGTAGAGCGTTTGGAAAATTTCAGTACACACAGAGTAATGTATACAGGATGAATAAATACTTGGAAAGATGTCAAAAGGACAATGGTTGAGGATGCTCAGAAAAGAAGGTCATGATAACTCTCCTCATATGAAAAATAAATGGCCTTAGAAGAACATTAGTGATAGAGTGGGGTTTAGATCCTTAATTTTTTTTGTATTTTCTTTGCATGTGTGATAGGGCTGTCCTTCCACTTCATTTTTATTTCTTATAAGACATATGAAATATCTGAATGCATTTCTGTCTTTTTGCTGCTTTTTTGTTCATAGAATTCTATTTGGCCAGAGTTTCTGTCTAGACAATGGAGTGTGCTCTTCCAAGGGGTGGGGGAGAAACGGTTAGAAATTAGAACTCTTATATCAGAAATAGATAAAGAAAGACATAAAATTTGGATTCTTAATTTTGCAGTAATATAATAGTCTGGAAAGCCTAGTAAATTATTTATAAGAGAAAAGTAAATTTATCCTTTAACATGTAGTAACACACCACGAGTGAGACCTGGACAACCAACCGGATTACAAACTATTTCGTAGTGTAGGAAGAAATTCAAAGACTCAAGATAAATTAAGAATTTTGCTGACCTGTGGAAGGAAGAAAAACAAGAAAATAAGAGTCTGAGGTAGGAGAGGAAAGCAACAAGATTAAGATTGAACACTCCCTATGCTGATGAATTTGAGGAGGTGTTTGGTATGTTGGTGAGTGAAGAGAAATACCAAGAAAGGCTTTTACTGCCCTGCTTTCCTTTTGAGACTCTGGGAGGAAACCTTTCAACTGGGGAGGTCTTGCACTGACAGGGGGTGGTCTCAGCAAGTAAAGAGGATAGTATAGAGTGAATAAGCAGAGACAGGGATTATTTAATAGTCCCAAACTTCACTAACCTTGCTTGAAGTACATCAGCACACATGATTTGTTACATTTCCTTGATGATTACAGAGGTCAACCTAATTGAAAGCCTGTTAGTAAGATCTAAATGTCCTTAAATCACCACCACCAACCCTAGTAGTCAGTGAGTTGATACCACAGCAGAGGATATGGCATAGAAATCCTGGGCCAGGGCATGTGGAGAGAATGTAAAAGAGGCTTAGAGAGCTTGGGAGGAAGGAGACCTAAAATGTCTCAGAGGTTTTTATAGAGGCCTAGTGGGCCTTAAGCAAGACAAAAGAATGACTAGATCATGAGTTAAAGCAGCCAAGGGCTTCAGCAGCAATTAGTCTGTCATCCAGGAAAGGAGCAGTCTTATCTCAGCTCTTCCTATCCAGGGAGCAACTCAAACCAGCCCCTCCACAGTGGATACTATAAGGAACCAGTGGACACTATAAGGAACCAGTGGACAAAACATTGATATGTTGATGCCTCTCTCCTCTGCTATCACAGAGTTATGGAAACCCACTGTTTTCTCCATATACAAGGAACAGGGAGAGGAGTAAAATCAAACAAGAAGCATTAGAGTCAAAGGAACTTATTAAGGAGAATAAATCATCAGAGCATCTATCAAAATAATTTGCTTTCCTTTCTACTCAATCTAAATCAAGGAAATTTTAATCTGGCTATGTCAATGTTTTCTTTGTAAAAACCATTCATATGCAGAAATATTATTAGCAATTTCCTTGTTTTGTTACTGATTTGTTTTGATTTTTTAAACCAGGATATTTTGTTTTCTCTACCCTTATTGAAGTTTACAGGAAGGAATGTTAATATCAACTTCAAACTTTAATTTAATGTACTTTGAGAAAGTTTTAAACATAACATATAAAGAAACTACATATTTCCATGTATTTGTTCCTGATTTTACATTCTAAAATGTACATTTTCAGGTACCTATGTACAAAAACATATTAGCAATGCCAAGGTATCACATATATATGTTATATTATGAAAAATTAAAGTACATTTCATTCGTAAAGTTATACAAAAAACAAAATATTGACCAATTGTATTGACTGTCAGTGATTCTTCATCTTTTGTTAAAGAAAAGGCTGCTTGTTTTCTAATGATTTTGATACAGTTTGTAAAAGGGAAAAACAGTGATAAATACAAAAAGGATTCAAGGATAAAAAGGAATACAGAAAACAAGTGCTTCTTTTTGTATGATATTCTTAAGAATAATCACACAATTTAGCTCTCAGTTTTAGGATAATTTGAATATCACATGTGCATTCTTGTATACTACTAATTACAGAAGACAGCCATTCTTACTTGATGGGTAAAATGTTATTCTTATTAAATGGACACCTGGGCTTTTTTTCCCACTCTTCCAATGTACAAAAAACTAATGACAGCCCTAATTTATTCTGAAATTTTCCTCCATTTTAACCAGCCAGCCTCTACGTCAATCCTACTCTTAATCCATAATAATTAGACTGTTTAATTCTCTAATCATGAAGAAAAAGATGTTCACCTAAAAAGACATAGCAATGTGTGCAGCACTCAGACACCTGTTCAACATTTCTTTGTGGATGGATTTAGCATAAAAATATTCCATGACATTTGTTAGTTAAAACTGACATCTTTAAGTAAGTAGACATTGAAGGTGACATACAAGCTTCAATTAAGTTGCATGCCTCCAGATCTGCTTGTGCTCCTACATACATTGAAGTTAGGTTTTCATCTATATAATCATTCTAAATATCTTATTACTATAAGAAATACAGTCAGATATATTTAATTTTATTGACTCTGGCCTATGACTAGATCGTTTTACATTTTATTTAATAGTATGATACAATTATTTACCATAATAAGCTCAATCTTGTCCCAATTTCATCTGGTTGACTGTTCTGTTTTTGTTGTTACTATTTTACTTTCTTAAGTCACTCCTTACTCCTTTGTCCTTTCCCACAAGTATTTTGCTTTTATTTTTGTTTTATGTCTCCCCCCCCACATTAGGAATAACATGCCCACTTTCTCCCTTTTGGAATATGAAGAATTACCATGTCATGCCTGTCTCACCATTGTATCTGGAAGCAGGTAACCATTTTATTAGCTCCTCAGCTCCACAGACGAAGAGGATTTTTGCCCCAGGATGCATCATACTCAAAGTCTCACTCATACCTGATTTATATGATTTAAGATAATTTAAAAGATGAGATTTAGGATTTATATAAGATTTTAGACTTAGAGTTGATGCTGTAATAATATTTTGAGAATTTGGGGGATGTTTGGTTGGGGTGAGTGTATTCTGCACATGGGATGGACACTTAAAGATATTTGAGAATAATAGCTTCTACAACATATGGTGCAGGAGTATGAGAAGAAATATCTCTAAGTCCTAACCTCTTGTACCTGAGAATATACCTTGTTTGGAAATTAGTCCTTTGCAGATGTATTAAACTAAGGATCTCAAGATGAGATCTTCGTGGATTTAGGGTGGACCCTACATCCAATTGTGAGTGCCCTTATGGGAGACACAAGAGGAAAAGACACAGAGATACCTAAAGGGAAAAGCTATATGAAGACAGAGGCAGAGATTGGAGTGATGTATCCACATGCCGAAGCATATCAAGATGTGCCAGCAGCCACCAAAAGTTAGGAGAGTGGAACTGAACAGATTCTCAGAGACTTCAGAAGGAACACTATCCTGCTGACATATTGACTTTAGACTTCTAGTCTCCAGTATTGTGAGAAAAAGTTTCTGATGTTTTAAGATTCCAAGTTTATGCTAATTGTTATAGCAGTACTAAGAATATATAATAATCTTACCATATGATCTACAATCACACTCCTAGATATTTACACAATTAATTGTAAAACTTATAGCCATGTAAAACATGTATGAAAAGGTATATAGCAACTTTATTCATAATCACCAAAGCTGGAATCAGCTGTTCAGTAGGTGAATATGTACACAAACTGTGGTATATCTATTCAGTGGGATATTTAGCAAAAGATTAAAAAAAAAAAAAAGCAAGCAACAAAAGAAATTGATGAATCTGAAAATGTATATTAGTAAGTTAATGAAGCCAGTCTTAAAAAGCTACATACTATATGCTTCCAATTATACAGCATTCTATAAAAAGTAAATCTATAGCAATGGTAAAAAGATTTACATTTGCCAAGAGCTTGAGTGAAAGTGGTATTGAAGGAGTATAGAAGGGGTTTTTAGAACAGCAAAACTGTCTGTATGACATTATAGTGGTAAATACAAAGCATTAAGCATTGTCAAAAACCCATAAAACTTCACAGCACAAAGATACAACCGTAAAATATGTAATTAAAAAAAATCATTTAGAAGTTTGAGGATTTTAGGATGGAATGCAGAATGTTACAAAAGTACCAAACTGCATTATTCATTCTCTTGATAGTGTCCCATGATTCATGTAGGTTTTCTTCACTCTTTTTTATTCTTTTTGATTTTAGTACCCCTAAATGGCTAACTTCAAGTGATCTGTCTTCAAGTTGGCTGATTATATTTTTTGCATGATCAAGTCTGTTGAATTTTTTGAATTTTTCAGTTCTGCCATTTAATTCTTTAGCTCCAGGATTTTTGTTTGGCCTTTTATGGTTTGTATTTCTTTATTAAATTTCTCATTTTGTTCATGCATTGTTTCCTGATTCTGTTTAGTTGTCTATCTGTGTTCTCTTGCATTTTATTCAGTTTCTTTAAGATAATTATTTTGAATTTTTGCCAGGCCGATCATAATTTCTTTAAGTGTAGGTTACTCAAGCTTTATTAGTTTCACGGTATCATATTTACCTTATTCTTCATGATCCATGTAGCCTTATGGTGTCTGTGCATTTGAAGTAGCAAACATCTCTTCTAGTCTTTACACGTGGTTTTAGCAGGTAAAGGCCTTCTCCTCTCAGATCCCCAGGGTGATGGGATTACCTCTAGAACTGCAGTCTAGATGAGTTGGAGCCAGTTAAAAGACTGTCACTGAGTCTGCAGTGTGGTCTGCAGTTGTCAGGCTTGTTTCCAGGGCTCAGGTTGGTATAGATTCTATCTGGTGGGTAAGTCTTCCAAACCCAGCGGCTCCTGGAGTTCAGCTGAGAGGGACAGAGCCAGCCAATTGGCCACATCAGTATCCATACCCAGGGCCAAGTTCTGCATGCCTTTAGTGAAGCTCTTTTATGTTCTTTTTTTTTTTCTTCTGCTTCTAAAGAAGGGGTAAGGAGGCTATGGTGGGCAGTAGGTAGAAATAAAAAGGAAAAAGTAGTGCCCAGTAGTTTAACAGTTTCTACTAAAAAATTATGTTCCGTGTAATATGACCTCTCCTATGACTCTCCACAGTCTTCTTATTGTATTTCTTTGGGAAAATGGTGTTGAGACTAAATCTTTTGTCGAGTTTGCATCAGATTTTAACAAAGGCTGTGCACTGTGCATCTGAGTCACAACTTTTTTTAGAAAAGTTAAATATTAAAAAGTTCCAAAGTAATAAATAAATAAAATAACTAGCCTTTTGATATCTGAGAGGTAGAAAGAGAAGATATAGTATTAGCACAGGTATAAGATGATCAATCTAATGATAAGATATCAATGTATTTGTCAAATTCCAAGCACGTTACATTTCTTTGATGTTAGAAAAACAACTGACAGTTGTGGAAATTTACTTGCTGTGGAAATCAAAAGTTCTGGGTTCAAATTCTAAACATATACTAGCTCTGTGACTTTGGGCAAGCTGAGTACACTTCTGAATTTCTTCACAAAATTACAATAATTGTACAAGCCATGTCTCAGGGTTGTTTGAGAAACAAATGATAAAATCATACATAAAATTATTTGGCAAAACTACAAAACACTTTTTGATGTGGGATTCTTAGAGAAAGTGATGTTGTGCAGCATATGTGAGAATAACAGGAAATTGTACACAACTAGTATGCTTTAGAATCAAATGTCATGTGTTTTAGCTCCATTAGTTTGTGCTTTTCTATGAAATGAAAAGTGACTGCCACTGAAAAGTAGTGAAAAAAACATTGAATTTGATATAGACAGTTCTGGAACTGACATCTTTTTCTTTTATTTAACAGTAATTTGCTAGCTAAGGCTGCATTTTATAATTTGTGAAGTGTGGAGGGGGAGGCATGAAAACTTGTATTGACTAGTGTTGAAGTGTATAAAGTACTAGTACAGCTTCTAGTTCATTGCATGGACTCAATAGATTTCAGTTATTGTTATTTTTCTAGTTAATAAAATTTTGTAAAGGTCATACTAAGGAAATTGGTAATCAAAACAAGATGGTGAAAATGACATATAGCATTAAAATTAAGTGCAACGTGAATGCAAATTTATTTAACAAAGATCTGTTTTGCTACACATATATTTTGCTCTGTTTCTAAAAGAGACTTTAGTGGCCATAACCATTGCATGTTGCATCAGTACTAATTAATAGTAATAAAACTATTTCTCATTCAACAGAACTTATCATTATAATTTTTGTCAAAAACAACTACTTTTTCTTCCTAATTCAGGTTGGTATTTCCCTAAGGTAGTCTGATTTGGAGAACTGTACTTTCTAAAGGATCAATCAGCATCTTCTCTGTGAAACTGTAAAACAAATACTCTCCAACTGTCTAGGTTTATCAGGCCTTAACCAGTTCTCAATTTATTCCTTGGCTATGATTACAACCTCTGGATCAAGCAAAAACCTGGCATTCTGCCACAATGTGCTTTCACTATACAAAAATGTTGCCAAGCAGTTCATTCAAAGTGTCCCAAAGGGCGGTGTCTTGCAACTTTTGCTCAAAAAATATTCCGAAAAAGAATATTCTCACTTTCCTCTTATTTTCTTTTATCACTTGATTTTTAAATGTTCCTATTAAATATTGAGCAGAAACAGAATATATATAAACTAGGCATAAGATGTAAAGAACAACGAATGCATAATGCAAAGTATTTAGCACAGTGCTTGACAAATGGTAAATGCTGAAAAAGGTGACTATTATTAGAAATTTTTTATACCTAATGTATTTTCAGACTTTAAAAAAAAGGTTAGAAATATAAAGTGATACAGATACATTTGAACTTCCTCTAGTCCATTTAATCTCTTCCATTCTCAAGGAAACTGCTATCCTGAAATCAGTATGATTTATGCATACAGACTTCTATATTGAGGTAGTTTATTCTTTATATCTGTGCATACTTTATTAAACCTAAACTAAAACAATCTTCGTTCATAAAGAATAATCTGAAGCATAGATTCAGAATTTGATCATAGTACCCAATAGTAATAATAATAGAAGTAATTATGTTAGATACCATTTATCATATGTTAGCTATGTTTTAGTTACTTCTTCTAGGTACTTTAACACAACTCTGTGATGTAAGCTTTATTATTGTGCCCATTCTACTGATATTGTAACAGAAGTCCAGACACTTTAAATACCTTGGCAAAGAATAGAGTCTTAATGGGAACCCTGGAGTTTCGATACCAGAGCCCCCACTCCAATCTTCACTCTATATGCTTCTCAATAAAGCAAATACATAGACAGTTTCATCAGTTGGTCTTTACTATTTACTCCTCAATGCTGTCTTCTATAATTCTGATGGAAAATATTATAAAACAGTGATTTTGAGATGCCACTATCTATTTGACCCTAATTCATTACTATTACTTCTCCCTTAAGATTTTTCACGACTGTCCTCAAGGACCTCCTTTGCAGTTGTCAGAAATTAATCACACATCCTATTGCCCAAGAAACAGAGGCCTGTGGTTAGGAA
This sequence comes from Balaenoptera borealis, assembly GCF_965194805.1. Taxonomy (NCBI): domain Eukaryota; kingdom Metazoa; phylum Chordata; class Mammalia; order Artiodactyla; family Balaenopteridae; genus Balaenoptera; species Balaenoptera borealis. Next base: position 55,496,986 of record NC_138866.1, on the reverse strand, counting down.
CTCTGTCACTTTCTTTTCCTGAATTAATAAAATTTAAAATTTTCTGTTTATTTTTTCCCTTGGCTCTTTCCTAAGAAGTACCCCTAGGCCTCACCAAAAATAAGACTTTAATTAGACTCAAGATTAAACCAGCTCCCAAATTTTAGTAGCTGGCCTTAGTCTCACTCCTTCTCTCCATAATTGTCCACTCAACCTTTCACCTTGGTCTGGTTTTGTATAGAAGCAGAACTCCTCTCATGGCCACACGGCCGTAGAGTTACCACTCTTCTTTTTTATAGCCAAGATTCTTTTAGGAAATGGACACTTGTTTTTTCTTTTGTTCGTTAAATTGTTCTTGGTCACATAACTGCTTTAAAACTGCCATTATAATAATCACCTAAATTATTTTTATAAGAACTATTTAGTTAACAGCCAAATACACAACACCCATCTCATTAATTTTACCTTACTTCTCAAACACCAACATACGGTTGTCATGCAATTTTTAAATATTAACTCGTGTAGTATTCATAACAACCTTATGAGGAATACACTATTACCAACCCCCTTTATAAACGAGGAAATATCACAGGGAAATTAAATAACCTCTAAGGTCATACATCTAGCAAATGGCAAGCTAGACTTTGAATGCAATCATCTAATTCCAGAGCATTAACAGCTACTTTCAGTTGCTTCTTAAAACTTAGCATTTCATATATTTGTTTTATAATATTTTGAATACAATCAATAAAGAATACAGATAAGTTTAAATAACCTCTTTACGCCTCCCTCATCTCCCAGAGATAAGTAAACACTCTCTTGAATATGGTATCTGCCATTTCTTACATGGTTTTATATTATTACCAATCATGTAAGTATCTGTAAAATATACCTTATATAAATACTATGATATATTTTACAATTTCTTTTTATCAATATGTTTTCATGATTTATACATTGACTTGTCTAATATATTCATTTTCACTGCTATATTGTTTCTGTAGTACCATAATTCATTTTTCCATTATACTGCTTAATTTAAAAAGTTGTGTCAGTAGTTTTTATTGTTATCGTAAGACAGTGCTGCAGTAAACATTCTTCTACATCTCTTTTACACATATGTAAATAATTATTTTAGGATGCATAGGGAGAAATAAAATCACTGAATCAAATAAAATATATCATTTATTTAAAAGCTACTATTAAAATGATTTACAAATGGTGGTACCAATTTATGCTCTTATGAGAAGAGTCTGCATTATTTTTGCCAAGATTTGGCATTGCCAGACTTTTTACTTTTTATCAGGCTATTGGGTATAAAATGTTGAATTTTAATGAGTTTTTTAGATTATTTACAAGATTGAGCATCTTTTCCATGGGTTTATGGGCCACATGTGATTCCTTTCCTGTGAAATGCTTCTTCATGACATTTGGCAATTATTTTCTTGGCTTGTTTGTCCTTTTACCAGTTGAAATGGTGGAGATGCTTATATATTTTGCATATAAATATAATAATTTATTTTTCTTGCAAATATCCACTCATGGCTTGCCCAATTATTCTTATTATGGTGTTTTAAAAGTAATATGATACTTTTAATATTGATGTTCTCAAAATCACCAACTTTTTATTTCCTTTTGTTATGAATTGATTAAAAATATTTTCCAACCCTAAGATGAATAGAGCTTTCTCTAAGTTCTTCTAATAAGTAAAATGTGACTTTCCACAGTTTAGCCTTTAAAACATATTAATTTTTTTCATATGATGAAGAGTAGTAGATGTATTTTTCCATAGATATAAAAATTTGCCTTGGCACCATTTACCAGATAGTCTATACAGCACCCCAAAGGTTTTTGAACAGTTTTATGTAGCGTATAGACGTCGGTAGTATAGATACTAAAGACTTAGAAAAAAAATGAAAGTTCATTTGCATGTATTTTCCAATTATTTAAAAATTTTGAATAGGTATTAAATTGTTTCTTTGTTTCAGCCCCTCTGATTTACAGTTGCTAAATTTAGCAAATAGAAATATGAGAGGTTCAGATAAATTTGAAATTCAGATAAACAATACATACTTTTCCACTCTAAGCATGTCTCAAATATTGCATGGTATATACTTATACTAAAAAAATTCACTTTGTATCTGAAATTCAAATTTACACAAGAGTTCTGTATTTTATCTAGCAACATTATTCTTATTGAAACAAAAGTATAAAATTAAAAGTTTACTTTAGTGCTTCTAACTGAAAGAAAAATAAAATTAAAAGTTAATTGTGGAAAAATTCTCAAAGCTGAAACTTTAAAATAAATTTGAATAAACTTTCAAATATATCTTATTGGGAATTTGCTACATTTACTACTTAATTTTGCACTGGTCTTTTGAGACATTCTATGCAAGTGCAGTTTTCTGAATTTATGGTTCTCTTTTATTGAAGTGTAGTTGATTTACAATGTTCTGTTAGTTTCAGGTGCGCAGCAAAGTATATATATATATATATATATATATATATATATATATATATATATATATATATATAATCTTATATATATTCTTTTATAAAAATATATATATATTGCTTTTCAGATTCTTTTCCATTACCACTTATTACAAAATATTGAATATAGTTCCCTGTGCTATACAGTAGATCTTTGTTGTTTATATATAGTAGTGTGTTTCTATTAATCCCAAGCTCCTAATTTATCCGTTCCCCACCTCTCCACTTTGGTAACCATAAATCTGTTTTCTATGCCTGTGAGTCTCTTTCTGTTTTGTAAATAAGTTAATTTGTATCATTTTTGTTTGTTCATTTGTTTTTTTTAGATTCCACGTATAAGTGGTATCATATGCTATTTGTCTTTCTCTCTCTAACTTACTTAGTATGATCATCTCTAGGTCCATCCATGTTGTTGCAAATGGCAAAATTTCATTCTTTTATGAGTAGTATATATATATATATATATATACATATATATATAGTATATGTATACACACACACACTACATCTTTATCCATCCATATGTAGATGGACACCTAGGTTACTTCCATGATTGGCTATTGTAAATAGTGCTGCTATGAACATTGGCGTGCATGTATCTTTTCGAATTAGAGTTTTCATCTTTTCTGGATATATAACCAGTAGTGGGATTGCTGGATCATATGACAACTCTATTTTTAGTTTTTTAAGGAAACCTCCATACTGTTCTCCATAGCAGCTGCACCACTTTACATTCCCACCAACAGTGTAGCAGGGTTCCCTTTTCTCCACACTCTCTCCAGCATTTATTATTTGTAGACTTTTTGCTGATGGTCATTCTGACTGGTGTGAGGTGACACTTCATTGTAGTTTTGATTTGCATTTCTCTAATAATTAGCAATGTTGAGCATCTTTTCATGTGCCTATTGGCCATCTGTATGTCTTCTTTGGAGAAATGTCTATTTAGGTTTTCTGCCCATTTTTTGATTGGGTTGTTTGGCTTTTGTTATTGAGTTGTATGAGCTGTTTTCATATTTTGGAAATTAAGCCCCAATCGGTCACATCATTTGCAAATGTTTTCTCCCAGTACATAGTTTGTCTTTTTGTTTTGTTTATGGTTTTCTTTGCTGTGCAAAAGCTTGTAAGTTTGATTAGGTAACATTTGTTTATTTTTTGTTTTTATTTCTTTTGCCTTGGGAGACTGACCTAATAAAACATTGCTACAACTTATGTCAGAGAATGTTTTGCCTATGTTCTCTTCTAGGAGTTTTATGGAGTCATGTCTTATATTTAAGTCTTTAAGCCATTTTGAGTTTATTTTTCTGTGTGGTGTGAGGGTGTGTGAGGGTGTATTCTAACTTCATTGAGTTACATGCGGCTCTCCAGCTTTCCCAGCACCACTTGCTGGAGACTGTCTTTTCTCCATTGTATATTCTTGCCTCCTTTGTTGAAGATTAGTTGACCATAGATGTGCGGGTTTATTTCTGGGCTTGCTGTTCTGCTCCATTGATCCATGTCTGTTTTTGTGCCAATGCCATGCTGTTTTGATTACTGTAGCTTCGTATTTTCTGAAGTCTGTGAGGGTTATGCCCTCACAGACTTCATTTCATATAAATTTTAAATTCCATATAAATTTTATGATTATTTGTTCTAGTTCTATGCAAAATGTCATGGGTAATTTCATAAGGATCACATTAAATCTTTAGATTGCTTTGGGTAGTATGGTCATTTTAATTATTCTAATCCAAGAGCATGGGATATTTTCCCATTTCTTTGAATCATCTTTAATTTCCTTTATAACTGGTTTATATTTCTCAGTGCATAAATCTTTCACCTCCTTGTCAGGTTTATTCCTAAATATTTTATTTTTTTGATGTAATTTTAAAAGGGAATTTTTTTTTTTTTACTTTCTCTTTCTGACATTTCATTGTTAGTGTAAAGAAATGCAAATTATTTCTACATATTAATCTTGTATCCTGCTACCTTGCTGAATTTGTTTATCAGTTCTAATAGTTTTTGTGTGGAATCTTTAGGGTTTTCTATGTATAGTATCCTGTCATCTGCATATAATGACAGTTTTACCTCTTCCCTTCCAATTTGGATACATTTTATTTCTTTTTCTCATCTAATTACTGTGGCTAGGATTTCCAGTACTATGTTGAATAGAAGTGGTGAAACTGGGCATCCTTGTTTTATTCCAGATTTTAGCAGGAAGGCTTTCAGCTTTTCACCATTGAGTTTTATGCTGGCTGTGGGTTTGTCAAAAATAGGTTTTGTTTGTTTTTTTTTCCCCTGAGATATGTTCTGTCTATACCCACTTTGGTGAGAGTTTTTATCATGAATTGATGTTGAAGTTTATCAAATGCTTTTTCTGCATCTACTGAGATCTTTTTTTTTTTTTCTTTTCTTTTGTTGATGTGGTGTAATCACATTGATTGTTTTGCATATGTTGAACCATTCTTGTGACCCTGGGTTGAATCCACCTTGATCATAGTATGTGATCCTTTTTATGTGTTGTTAGATTCAGTTTGCTGATATTTTGTTGAGGATTTTTCCCTCTATATTTATCAAAGATAAATTTCTGTAATTTTCTTTTTTGGTAGTGTCATTTCCTGGTTTTGGTATCAGAGTGATGGTAGCTTCATAGAATGACTTTGGGAGTGTTCCCTCCTCTTCAGTCTTTTGGAAGAGTTTGAGAAGGATCCTCCTTTGTATATTTGGTAGGATTCCCCAGTGAAGCCTGGACTTTGTTTGCAATTGAATTGATTCTTTTGAATCAATTCAAAAGAATTGATCATTATACAGTGTCCTTCTTTACACTGTATAATGATCAATTCTTGAATTGATCATTATACAGTGTCCTTCTTTATCTTTTTTATGGCCTTTGTTTTAAAGCCTATTTTGTCTGATATAAGTGTTGCTACCCCCACTTTCTTGTCATTTCCATTTGCATGAAGTATCCTTTTCCATCCCCTCACTTTCAATCTATGTGTGTCCTTCTTCCTAAAGCGGGTCTTTTGTAGGTAGCATATTGTAAGTTCGTCTTTTATTATCCAATCTGCTACTCTATGTCTTTTGATTGGAGCATTTACTTCATTGAAATTTAAGGTAATTATTGATAGGTGTGTATTTATTGCCATTTTAAACCTTGTTTCACAGTTGACTTTGTATTTCTTCTTTGTTCCTCTCTTTTTCCTTTTGTTGTTCCTTTTTTGGTTTGATGGTTTCCTTTTATATTATGCTTGAGTTCTCTTCTTTTTGGTTTTTGTGAATCTTTTTTTTTAGAGGAATGTTCTTACCTACCCCTTTCTTTACTGCCCTCTTTTTATTTTTAATTAATTAATTTATTTTTGGCTGTGTTGGGTCTTCGTTTCTGTGTGAGGGCTTTCTCTAGTTGTGGCAAGCAGGGGCCACTCTTCATCATGGTGCGCGGGCCTCTCACTATCGCGGCCTCTCTTGTTGCGGAGCACAGGCTCCAGATGCGCACGCTCAGCAGTTGTGGCTCACGGGCCTAGTTGCTCTGCGGCATGTGGGATCTTCCCAGAACAGGGCTCAAACCCGTGTCCCCTGCACTGGCAGGCAGATTCTCAACCACTGCACCACCAGGGAAGCCCTGTGAATCTTTTGTATGTTTTTATTATCCTGGTGTTCAAGTACGTTAACACATTACTAAATCTATTTGCTTTAAGACTGGTAGTCATATAAGCTCAAACACATTCTAAAAGAAAATCTACATTATCTTAGTCCCCTTCCCCACGTTTTATGATTCTGATGTCATATTTTTTATCTTCATGTTTATCCTTTTGCTGTTCATTGTAATTATGTTATAATTGCTTTCACAAATTTTTTTGATTTTTTAAAAATCTGTGAACTGGCTTATTTAAGTGATCTACAATCCTATTATATATTTGCTGTTTCTATTGTGATTTTCCCTTTCCTATAGAGGGAAAGGGGAAATTTTTCTATTTAGAGAGACTTTTCAATGTTTTTTTTAAGGATAGGTTTAGTATTGCTGTATTCTTTTAGTTTTTGCTTGTTTGAGGAATTCTTTATCTCTCCTATTCTAAATGATAATCTTGCTGGGTAGAGTATCCCAGGTTGCAGGTTTTTCCCTTTCAAGATTTTGAATATATCTTGTCACTCCCTTCTGGACTGCAGTGTTCTGTAGAGAAATCAGCTGATTGCTTTTGGGGGGTTCCCTTGTAACTAACTCTCTGTTTTCTCTGCTGCTTTTAGAATCCTCTCTTTATCTTTAACTTTTGCCATTTTAATTATAATATGTCTTGGTGTAGGTCTGTGTGGGTTCATCTTGTTTGGGACCCTCTGTGCTTCCTGTACCTGGATATCTGTTTCCTTCTTTAGGTTTGGGAAGTTTTCAACCATAATTTTTTCAAATGCCTTTTTGATCCCCTTTTCTCTTTCTTCTCCTTCTGAGATCCTTATTACGCATAGATTGGCATGCTTTATATTATCCCATAGGTCTCATATATTGCTTTCATTTGTCTTTCTGTCTGCTGTTCTGACTGGGTGATTTCCATTATTCTATCTTCCAGATCACTTATTCATTCTTCTGCATTATTTAGTTTGCTATTTATTGCCTTTAGCTCAATTTTCATCTCAGCAATTGAATTGTTTAATTTTGACTGGCTCCTTTTTATAGTTTCTAGTTCCTTGTTACTGTGACCTGCCTTTCTGTCAATAGCCTTGCTTAATTCCTTCAGTATCTTTATTATCACCTTTTTGAACTCAGGGTCTGATAGACTGGAGGGGTCTGACTCATTATGTGTTCTTTCAGGGTATTTCTCTTGTTGTTTTAATTGGAAGTTGTTCCTCTGCATCTTTATTTTACTTATATTTCTCTGACTATGAATTTCAGAGAAACAGTTATCTACTTTGGTCTTGAAGGGCTGTTTTTTATGGTAGAATCCCTGTGTAGCCTGTGTCAGTTTAATATTTTTGGTGTGAGGGCTGTTTTTGGTATGAATGCCTCAGGGTGTGCTGGCTCTTAGGGGGTGTGATTGTCAATCTTGTGTGGTCTGGGACAGGATCTCCTCCCCAGTTGTTGGTGTAGAAGCCCCCAGATCTGGATCTAAGTTGCAGTGTGAGTTAGGTAGGACTGGAGTGCTCCTGCTGGGAAAGGAGCCACTGTGTATTCCTCCCCAAAAGCTGTCCACTGGGACATGTGCTGTGAGATGTCACCTGTCACCCTTTGTGCGCACTCACAAAGTATACTGTTTTGGGCACTGCCTTTGGCCCCACCTCAGCTATGGGAATGCTGGCAATCTGCCCAGAGGTGCCTCAAGGGCTGTTCTCACAAAGTCACTGGTGCAAATCCACCAGTTGTGCACCCAGACTTGCTGTGGAATCTCCAGGAATCAGCACAGACCTCAGCCCCGCCTCCACGTGCACATGCCCACAAAGCCTGTTGCCACTGGTGCCAGACTAGCTTCAGCTATGGAAGTGCCAGTAATCAGCTCAGATGTCCCCCAGGTGCTGTGCTCACAAAGCCCCTGGTGGAATAAATATGGAAGTAGCACACCTGCTGGGAATCAGCTCAGATTTCAGCCCTGCCTCCACATGGGTAACCAGGCAGTTCTTGCATGCTCTCAGAGTTCCTAGTGGTGGAACAGCACCCTCTGTGAGCATACTGAGAAGAGTCTGCTGTGGTGGGGCCACACCCCTCCCTTTTCACATTGACAATGGAGCGCCTATGCAGACCCGGCTCCATCTTGTGCACACCCCCAGTTGCAGCCTGGACCACATTTTGTGTCCTTTGGGCTGTCTCCATGTAGCCAAAATGAGTCCTCTCCCTGGATCTTTCCAGTGAAGCCCGAGTTTTATCACCCAGCCACTGCACATACCAGCAGGCACATGTCTCAGGCTGTGAAGTGCAGCTAGGCAGGAAGGACCATCTGTCCTTGTCTCTCTCTGCCCTGCCTTCCTCAAGCCAGGTGCCGAACTCTCCTCTGAGCCTCTGAAGCTCCCTGCCTGTCCCAGCTGATCTCTCAGCCAATGAAGGCAGTTCCTAGAGTGAGGGAACCTTTCTCCTTTCCCCCAGGGGTGCAGATCCCCTCTTTTTTTTAATAGATATTTATTGGAGTATAATTGCTTCACAATACTGTGTTAGTTTCTGTTGTACACCAAAGTGAATCAGCCATATGCATACATATGTCCCCATATCCCCTCCCTATTGAGCTCCCCTCCCATCCTCCCTATCCCACCCCACTAGGTCATCGCAAAGCACTGAGCTGATCTCCCTGTGCTATGCTGTTGCTTGCCATTAGCTAACTGTTTTACATTTGGTAGTCTATATATGTCAATGCTACTATCACTTCGCCCCAGCTTCCCCCTCCCACTCTGTGTCCTCAAGTCAGTTCTCTATGTCTACATCTTTATTCCTTCCCTGCAACTAGGTTCATCAGTACCATTTTTTTTTTTTTTTTAGATTCCATATATATGTGTTAGCATATGGTATTTGTTTTTCTCTTTCTGACTTACTTCACTCTGTATGACAGACTCTAGGTCCATCCACCTCACTACAAATAACTCAATTTCATTTCTTTTTATGGCTGAGTAATATTCCATTGTGTATATGTGCCACATCTTCTTTATCCATTCATCTGTTGATGGACATTTAGGTTGGTTCCATGTCCTGGCTATTGTAAATAGTGCTGCAATGAACATTGTGGTACATGTCTCCTTTTGAATTATGGTTTTCTCAGGGTATATGCCCAGTAGTGGGATTGCTGGGTCATATGGTAGTTCTATTTTTAGTTTTTTAAGGAACGTCCATACTGTTTTCCATAGTGGTTGTATCAATTTACATTCCTACCAACAGTGCAGGAGGGTTCCCTTTTCACCACACCCTTTCCAGCATTTATTGTTTGTAGATTTTTTGATAATGGCCATTCTGACTGGTGTGAGATGATACCTCATTGTAGTTTTGATTTGCATTTCTGCTATAATTAGTGATGTTGAGCATCTTTTCATCTGCCTCTTGGCCATCTGTATGTCTTCCTTGGTGAAATGTCTTTTAAGTCTTCTGCCCATTATTTAATTGGATTGTTTGTTTTTTTGATGTTGAGCTCCATGAGCTATTTGTATATTTTGGAGATTAATCCTTTGTCTGTTGTTTCATTTGCAAATATTTTCTTCCATTCTGAGGGTTGTCTTTTCGTCTTGTTTATAGTTTCCTTTGCTGTGCAAAAGCTTCTGAGTTTAATTAGGTCCCATTTGTTTATTTTTGGTTTTATTTCTGTTACTCTAGGAGGTGGGTCAAAAAAGATCTTGCTGTGGTTTATGTCAAAGAGAGTTTTTCCTATGTTTTCCTCTAAGAGTTTTATAGTGTCTGGTCTTACATTTAGGTATTTAATCCATTTGGAGTTTATTTTTTTGTATGGTGTTAGGTAGTGTTCTAATTTCATTCTTTTACATATAGCTGTCCAGTTTTCCCAGCACCACATATTGAAGAGGCTGTCTTTTCTCCATTGTATGTTCCTGCCTCCTTTGTCATAAATTAGGTGACCATATGTGAATGGGTTTACCTCTGGGCATTCTATACTGTACCACTGATGTACATTTCTGTTTTTGTGCCAATACGATACTGTCTTGATTACTGTAGCTTTGTGGTATAGTTTTAAGTCGGGGAGACTGATTCCTCCAACTGTTTTTCTTTCTCAAGATTGTTTTGGCTATTCGGGGTCTTTTGTGTCTTCATACGAATTGTAAAATTTTTTGTTCTAATTCTGTGAAGAATGCCATTGGTAAGGATTGCATTTACTCTGTAGATTGCTTTGGGTAGTATAGTCATTTTCACAATATTGATTCTTCCAATCCAAGAACATGGTATATTTCTGCATCTGTTTATGTCATCTTTGATTTCTTTCATCAGTGTTTTATAGTTTTCTGAGTACAAGTCTTTTGCCTCCTTACCCAGGTTTATTCCTAGGTATTTTATTCTTTTTGTTGTGATGATAAATGGGATTGTTTCCTTAATTTATCTTTCTGATTTTCCATTTTTGGTGTATAGGAATATCAGAGATTTTTTAGCATTAATTTCGTATCCTGCAACCTTACCAAGATCATTGATTAGCTGTAGTAGTTTTCTGGTGGCATCTTCAGGATTTTCTAAGTATAGTATCATATCATCTGCAAACAGTGACGGTTTTATTTCTTCTTTTTCAATTTGTATTCCTTTTATTTCTTTTTCTTCTCTGATTGCATGGCTAGGACTTCCAAAACAATGTTGAATAAGAGTGGTGAGAGTGGACATCCTGTCTTGTTCCTGATCCTAGTGGAAATGTTTTCAGTTTTTCACCATTGAGTATGATGTTTGCTGTGGGTTTGTCATATATGACCTTTATTATGTTGAGGTAGGTTCCCTCTGTGCACATTTTCTGGAGAGTTTTTTATTATAACTCGGTGTTGAATTTTGTCAAAAGCTTTTTCTGCATCTATTGAGATGATCACATGTTTTTTATTCCTTAATTTGTTAATGTGGTATATATCACATTGATTGATTTGCGTATATTGAAGAATCCTTGCATCCCTGGGATAAATCCCACTTGATCATGGTGTATCCTTTTAATGTGTTGTTAGATTATGTTTGCTATTATTGTGTTCTAGATTTTTGCATCTATGTTCATTAGTGATACTGACCTATAATTTTCTTTTTTTGTGATGTCTTTTTCTGGTTTTGGTATCAGGGTGATGGTGGCTTCACAGAATGAATTTGGGAGTGTTTCTCCCTCTGCAATTTTTGGACAAGTTTGTGAAGGATCAGTGTTAGCTCTTCTCTAAATGTTTGTTAGAATATGCCTGTGAAGCCATCTGGTCCTGGACTTTTGTTTGTTGGAAGATTTTAAATTATGATTTCTATTTCATTACTTGTGATAGGTCTGTCTGTATTTTCTAATTCTTCCAGGTCAGTGCCCCCCTCAAAGGCCCCTCCAGGCCGCATGGGTCCTGGGGGCATAAGAGGGAAGCAGGAGATCAGGAGAGGCAGGCGGGAGGGGCCCTCCAGGAAGAGTGGAGCAGCGGAAAAGGAGCTTGGAGGGCGTTTGCCCCACCCACTAGGGCTCGGGAGGCCTGCTGGGCTCTGAGGTGAGGTCCCCCACCCTCTGAGATCAGAGGTGGGGGCACACCTGGGCCCCTTTTGTTCTGTCGAGCCTAAGCTCCACCCCCCACAGCCCCCAGGGCCTTTTCCAGCCCTGTGGGTCCTAAACACAGGCCTGTCCACCACCCAAATCTCACCCTTGCTTAGGCCCTGCCCTCCACAGCCAAGGCCTTTTACCCCCTTTTTTTTTTCTTTTTTTCTTTTCCCTCCTCTTTTTTACTATTGTGGTACTGTTGTACCTTCCAGTTGTTGATTCATCTATATTTTTATTTTTGTATTCTTTCTAACATATCTGTTAGTTTCCTAGTGTAATTTTATTTTTTACTTTTTCTTTTTTTGCCACCCCATGTGGCTTGTAAGATCTTGGTTCATGAGCTGGGGATTGGGCTGAAGCTCCTGCGGTGGGAGCTCTGTGTCTGAACCACTGGACTAACAGAGAACCTCAGACCCCAGGTAATATTCATTGGAGTGAGGTCTCACAGAGGTCCTCATCTCAGCATCAAGACCCAGGTCTACCCAACAGCTTACAAACTCCAGTGTTGGAAGCCTCAGCCCAAACAACCAGTAAGACAGGAACACAATCCCACTTATTTAAAAAAAAAAAAAAAAGACGGCAAAAATTATGTCATAGATGAAGGAGCAAGGTAAAAACTTACAAGACCAAATAAATGAAGAGGAAATAGGCCATCTACATGAAAAATAATTCAGAGTAATGATAGTAAAGATGATCCAGAATCTCAGAAATAGAATGGAGGCACGGATTGAGAAAATACGAGAAATGTTTAACAAAGATCTAGAAGAACTAAAGAACAAACAAACAGAAATGAACAACACAATAACTGAAATGAAAAATACACTAGAAGGAATCAATAACAGAATAACTGAGGCAGAAGAACGAATAAGTGAGCTGGAAGACAAAATGGTGGAAATAACTGCCGAGTAGCAGAATAAGGAAAAAAGAATGGAAAGAATCTAAGACAATCTCAGAGACCTCTGGAACAACACTTAACACACCAGCATTCAAATTATAGGGGTCCCAGAAGAAGAAGAGAAAAAGAAAGGGTCTGAGAAAATATTTGAAGAGATTATAGTTGAAAACTTCCCTAACATGGGAAAGGAAATAGTCACCCAAGTCCAGGAAGCACAGAGAGTCCCATACATGATAAACTCTAGGAAAAACACACCAAGACACATTAATCAAGCCAACAAAAGTTAAATTCAAAGAAAAAATATTAAAAGCAGCAAGGGAAAAACAAAAATAACATACAAAGGAATCCCCATAAGGTTATCAGCTGATTTTTCAGCAGAAACTCTGAAGGCCAGAAGGGAGTGACAGGATATATTTAAGTGATGAAAGAGAAAAACCTACAACCAAGATTACCTAGAAAGGATCTCATTCAGATTTGATGGAGAAATCAAAAGCTTTTCAGACAAGCAAAAGCTAAGAGAATTCAGCACCACCAAACCAGCTTTACAACAAATGTTAAAGAAACTTCTCTAGGCGGGAAACACAAGAGAAGAAAAAGACCCACAAAAACAAACTGAAAACAATTAAGAAAATGGTAAGAGGAACATACATATTGATAATAACCTTGAATGTAAATGGATTACATGCCCCAACTAAAAGACACAGGCTGAATGGATACAAAAACAAGACCCGTATATATGCTGTCTACAAGAGGCCCACTTCAGACCTAGGGACACATACAGACTGAAAGTGAGGGGATGGAAAAAGATATTCCATGCAAATGGGAATCAAAAGAAAGCTGGTGTAGCAATACTCATATCAGATAAAATAGACTTTAAAATAAAGACTGTAACAAGAGATAAGGAGGGACTGTACATAATGATTAAAGGATCAATCCAAGAAGATATCACAATTATAGATGTTTATGCACCCAACATAGGAGCACCTCAATACATAAGGCAAATGCTAACAATCATGAAAGGAGAAATTGACAGTAACACAATAATAGTGGGGAACTTTAACACCCCACTTACACCAGTGGACAGATCATCCAAACAGAAAATAAATAAGGAAACACAGCTTTAAATGACACAATAGACTAGATAGATTTAATGATGTTTATAGAACATTCCACCCAAAAGTGGCAGAATACACTTTCATCTGAAGTGCATATGGAACATTCTCCAGGATAGATCATATCTTGGGTCACAAATCAAGCCTCAGTAAATTCAAGAAAATTGAAATCATATCAAGTACCTTTTCTGACCACAATGCTATGAGATTGGAAATCAATTACAGGAAAAAAAAAACATACATGAAGGCCAAACAGTGTGCTACTAAATAACCAAGAGATCAGTGAAGAAATCAAAGAAGAAATAAAAAAAAAATACATAGAAACAAATGAGAACAAAAACACGATGACCCAAAACCTATGGGATGCAGCAAAAGCAGTTTTAAGAGGGAAGTTTATAGCAATTCAATCTCACCTCAAGAAACAAGAAAAATCTCAAATAAACAATCTAACCCTACACTTAAAACAACTAGAGAAAGAAGAACAAAGAAAACCCAAAGTCAGTAGAAGGAAAGAAATCATAAAGATCAGAGCAGAAATAAATGAAATAGAAATGAAGAAAGCAATAGCAAAGATCAATAAAACTAAAAGCTGTTTCTTCGAGAAGATAAACAAAATTGATAAACCCTTAGGCAGACTCATCAAGAAAAAAAGGGAGAGGATGCAAATCAATAAAATTAAAAATGAAAAAGAAGAAATCACAACTGATACCACAGAAATACAAAGGATTATAAGAGACTACTACAAACAAATCTATGCCAATAAAATGGACAACCATGAAGAAATGGACAAATTCTTGGAAAGGTACAATTTTCCAGATCCCCTCTTGATTCTTTTTTTTTTTCTTTCATCCTACCCTGGTTACATTGTGATCTTCTTGCAGCTTTGGTTGTATGAGATCTTCTGCCAGCATTCAGTAGGTATTCTGTGAGAATTGTTCCACATGTATGTATTTTTGATGTATTTGTGGGAGGGAATGAGCTCTGTGTCCTTCTATTCTACCATCTTGATCAACATCCCAGATGTTGTTATTTATAGTTCCTTTTTGTTCTACAAAATGTTGATCTCATATTTTAACCTAATTATATTTTTCTCTTTTTTTTTTTAACAATTAGTGTGTCTATTTTTGCTACATATTTGAAGCAGAAGAGGTGTATCCAATTCTGAACTTATCCAACTATATTAACCAGAATTTCACTCATGAGTTACTAATTGCTAGACCTAGTATCAATTTTAATCTTTATTTTCCTGTGTTTTGGGAAATATTTGACATTTCTGAACAATGCTATTTTATAAAACACTACCTTCCTTTTGCTTCCTCCTGCCTTCCAGTAACTTCCACTTTCTTTCCTTTGTCCCTTTAGTATTTTTATTCTTTCCATTTAGACCTTCCATATTTATCATCTCAAAGATTTTTCCCTAAACAAATTTTTTCAAATATATTCCCATCCTCCATAATTGAGCTCAGCAGATTTACAGTATAAATTATATTTACATACTTAAAGCCCTAAATGTATAGTTCACTTTAGTCTTTTTCCAAATTAGGAGTACAGTCTTGACATACATATATCTACAGCCTTCTGAACATCCTCTATTAGATTATACCTACTCAACCTTTTATTAATGGAAGTGCTCATCTCCCTGCCTCATTTTATTTTACTTTCCCTGGTTCCTCTAATCTTGATGGAGGAAACCACCACTCATAGAGTTGCCCAAGTCAAATAGATAAAAGTCAACACTTTTTCTTCTTTGTCATTGCTATCAAATTGACCACAATTTCTCATCAATTCAACCTACTACTTATTTATCCAAACTATTATTCCCTTGTCCAGTGTTTCTTATACAATCTTATTTCAACATTCATCTTTTTAAAACTATATTATTTACTGCAGTGGTTCATATCACATCCCCCTGCTCTTAGTCTTGCCTTTTAGAAATGAGTTCTTCTCTGCCAGACTGAATATTTTTACTGAAAAATGGATAATGCATATAATCCTTTAATGAAACTCCCTGGTTTGTCATGCAAACCCTTTCATATTTTGACCCATATCAACTTTTCCATATACATCTACCCCTTCTCAAATGTATATTGTGTTCCAAGCCTAACAAATTTGACGTGCAACCATCAAAATATCCTGTGGTGGTCTTTGTCATTGTTCAAAATCTTTGCTGTCCCTGCCTGCCAAGCCCACCTCTGTTATAGAATTATACTTCCTTTCTCCAATGAAATCAGACTTGGGCTGTGGTTCTCTTTGAACACTGATTAATATGCAGATATGATATATGTCACTTTCTGAGCAAAAGCTATGTAGGAGCTAACTCCTGAGTCTGACATATGTTTTTTTCCTCTACCACAAGTTTGTTGCATCCACCATAAATAAACTTTTGCTGTTGTCAGTTACTAAGGTGGAGAGGATCATTATTTAGCATAATAGCCCAGTTTGATACATTATCCATGGTCTCTCATGATGCTGCCTTAGAGTGAACTGTCTGCTTTGCTTAGAGGCTATTTGTATGCTTTCTTTTGAAAACAAATCATAATTGATATATAAAATAAGGCATTATGTCTTCCAATTTGATTTGGTGGTTGTTCCTGTCTTCTTATAGTAAACTTCTAATACAATTATTTTAGAATATATTATGCTTGCTCATGGATTGTGGCTGATTTATCTATGTTCTCCTTTTAAGTCCCTTCAGAGCAGAATCTTTAATGTCAGCACATCGGTAATTTTTGTTGTGTTTAGCACAAAGTATACACTTCATATGTATTTGTTGAAACAATAAAGATAGAAACTAGCAGAATAAAGATAGAAAAAAAATCTTACATATGTTTGTCCCACTGAGGTAAAAAGAGATTGACTAGCTTTCCTAAGGCTATAGAGAAGTAAGACAGAGGCAGAAATTTGAATATTAATCTATTTTCAAATCTTTTGATTTTTTTTCCCAATAGTCTAAGATGTATGTTTGGGTCAATACTCAATGAAAATTGATCTCTGTAACTACCAAGCTTCCTTCTGGAATAACTATATTCACTCACTGAGGAACATGTAAGAACTTGTGGTTTATATCCTTATTTGTGGTATGTACAGACAGAGAAGTTCCTGTGACCATAAGTATACAACAGCAACTCTTGGTGATGAGCTCAAACCCAGTACAGAATATAACTATCATTAATGAAATCAAGGAGCAGTTTATACCCATTATTTTGTGAACATTATCTAACATGAATCTACTGATAGACAGCAAATGAAATATAATCAGTGTGGCCCATGAAAGTTTGTTTCCCATCCCCTTTTCTATTCTTTACATATCAATAGCATTCATCCTGTGTAATCTTATCTGAATTATTCTATTTCCTATGTCAAAATCAGTCCCCAAGCCATGTCATTTTTAAATGTAATCAAATGATAAATTTCCTTATTTTACTATTCTCACTGATGTCACCTTAAGGCAAGACTTTGTCTTTAACGTCTTTCTCCTTCCAAGGTATCTGTTTCTATTCAAAAATTAATATTCTGAAAATAGCACTTTCATCATATCCCCAAAATTTTATCTCTTGCTACAATTTACTAAAAACAAATTGTTATGACTATGTATAGGTAAAATTTTCAATCTTTCTGGAGGAAAATCAGTAGAGATTGGATCTGCTTGGTATAGTTACCACATGACTCAGGATCCCATCTCTATCCCAAATTACTCTAATTTGAAGGAATTATATATACTAACAAGTATTAGAAGGTTAAATTTAAAAGTAGTGACATGTTTGAATGAGAGATCATAAGGATTCTGGTTTCAGCAGTAAGATGGCCTAGGATAGACTTCAGCCTTCCTTCCCCAAATGCAGGATTATCGGCAGAATTGAAAATGAGAAATGAATTTTATTTTTCTTTTTTTTTGAACATCTTTATTGGAGTATAATTGCTTTACAATGGTGTGTTAGTTTCTGCTTTATAGCAAAGTGAATCAGCTATACATATACATATATCCCCGTATCCCCTCCCTCTTGCGTCTCCCTCCCACCCTCCCTATCCCACCCCTCTAGGTGGTCACAAAGCACTGAGCTGATCTCCCTGTGCTATGTGGCTGCTTCCCACTAGCTATCTATTTTACATTTGGTAGTATATATAAGTCCATGCCACTCTCTCACTTCATCCCAGCTTGCCCCTCCCCCTCCCCGTGTTCTCAAGTCCATTCTCTAAGTCTATGTCTTTATTCCTGTCCTGCCCCTAGGTTCTTCAGAACCTTTTTTTTTTTTTTAGATTCCATATAAATGTGTTAGCATCCAGTATTTATTTTTCTCTTTCTGTCGTACTTCACTCTGTATGACAGACTCTAGCCCCTCCACCTCATTACAAATAACTCAATTTGGTTTCTTTTTATGGCTGAGTAATATTCCATTGTATATATGTGCCACATCTCTTTTATTCATTCATCTGTCGATGGACACTTAGGTTGCTTCCATGTCCTGGCTATTGTAAATAGAGCTGCAGTGAACATTGTGGTACATGACTCTTTTTGAATTATGATTTTCTCAGGGTATATGCCCAGTAGTGGGATTTCTGGGTCGTATGGTAGTTCTATTTTTATTTTTTTAAGGAATCTCCATACTGTTCTCCATAGTGGCTGTATCAATTTACATTCCCACCAGCAGTGCAAGAGGGTTTCCCCTTTCTCCACACCCTCTCCAGCATTTACTGTTTGTAGGTTTTTTGATGATGGCCATTCTGACTGGTGTGAGGTGATACCTCATTGTAGTTTTGATTTGCATTTCTCTAATGATTAGTGATGTTGAGCATCCTTTCATGTGTTTGTTGGCAATCCATATATCTTTTGAGAAACATCATTGTCTACATCATCATCATCAACAAGCAAAACAAAAACAAAAAACAGGTATTATGGGCCCAGGATATTCCGTGTTGGAAGGGTATGAGTGTGTCACATCCTTGCTGGGGTGAGAGGTTGTTTAAAAAATAGTGCTGGATAACCAGCTATTTTTAGTTATTTATTTTTCTAACCCGTCTTTCTTTAAATGACCAGTCTTGGTAGAATAAAAATTAAAGACAGTGTCTCCTCTCTGACCAGAAAATTTCTCTAAGTGGAGTAGCAGCAAATTAAGGTGGTTAGCTGTGTTTTTGTTGCCTGAGTCACTTTGCTTGATGAGATATCCCTCACGCCTGTCAAAATAACTGTCATCAAAAAGAACACAAAAGAGGGAAGAGATATGGGGACATATGTATATGTATAACTGATTCACTTTGTTATAAAGCAGAAACTAACACACCATTGTAAAGCAATTATACTCCAATAAAGATGTTAAAAAAAAAAGAACACAAATAATAAATGTTGGTGAGGATATGGAGAAAAGGGAACCCCCTGCCATACACTATTGGTGAGAATGTTAATTGGTTTAGCCACTATGGAAAACAGTATGGATGTTCTTCAAAAAACTATTATAAAAATATAACTACCACATGATCCAGCAATCCCACTCTTGAGTATTTATTTTTAAAAAAACACTATTGCATAAAGATACGTGCACCCCAGTGTTCACAGTAGCATTATTTATAATAGCCAAGATATGGAAGCAACCTGTATCCATCAACAGATGAATGGATAAAGAATATGTCATATATATATATATATATACACACACACACACAGACAGACACACATACACAATGGAATATTACCTAGCTATAAAAATAATGAAATCTGCACTTTGCAACAACAGGGATGGACATAATAATAATATGCTTCATGAAATAAGTCAAACAGAGAAAGACAAATACTGTATGTTATCACTATATGTGCAATCTAAAAAGTAAAACAAGTGAATGTATATAATAAAACAGAAACAGACCTACATATATAGAAGTGAGGAAAGACAAGGTAGGGGTATGGGATTAAGAGATACAAACTACTTTGTATAAAACAGATAAGCAACAAGGATATATTGTACAGCACAGGGAAATATAGCCATTGTTTTGTAATAACTTTAAAGGGAGTATAGTCTATAAAAATATTACATCACTATGTTGTGCACCTGAGACTAATATATTATAAATCAACTACAATTCAACAAAAAAGGAACTGTCTTCCTTCTCTTTTGTTAAACTTGTATATTTTACTCTCAAAAGTTTTGGTATGGACAAAATAATAATGACCTTACTAAATGTAAAGGTAAGAACTCATCTCCAGTTATATTAGATTAATTAGATAGTCATCCTCACCATAAAGCTTAATTAGGAGAATAATAAAGCTGGGCAAACATATAGATAATTCAGTCCTTTGGCAATGGCAACTGTCTCTTAATATTCATTCATCAATGCTCCCAATGATGCTGATGAATCCTCAGAGACACCACCCCACCACGTTCTCTACTTTGTCCTTTACATGGTTTGTATCATTAATGAGAAAAGCATGGTTTCATTACATTCTATATCAAGAATAATTTCTTTGAAAACTGGAGAATTCTGATATCCTATTAAGGTATGATTAAATATTATAGGAAGAATTTTTCAAAGGACACTGCTATACAATGTATCAGTACTTTAAATAAGTCTGTTTACAGATTGATTTATAGGACATACAGATGAGATTGTTTTATAATAAAGGAGAGAATAACTCATAAAAATATAGGATGTACTAATGAGATTTAATTGTAACTAGAATGATTTAATAAGCTATATACAGAGCACATGTTAGAGAAGTTTCAAATCTCTGTTGAGGGATATAAGATAAATAAACAATGAACAAAAGATGAAAAATTTGATTTTCTTGGATAAGAGGCCTCTATGTTAAAAATTGGTCATTCTTTCCAACATAAAATATATTATATTGATACAATTTAATCAAACTCTCAATGGTATTTTGTGAAATATTATGAAATAATTATGAAGTGTCTGGAAAAAATCAACCAAAATAATTTGCAAAGGCATACTTACTATATTAGACATTGTAATTCATATTGTTATATAGTATTTAATCTAGCACAGTTAGTGCAATTGATGGGCAGATCAGAATAATTGAATTTAGTCTTAAAATAGGTCCAAGTACTTATAAAATTTACACGATACATGTGACATTTCAAATACGTGGACAAAGTTTTATTTCTACAATAAATCTGCAATAAATCATAGAATAATATGTTAACAATGTAGAAATAGAGGATATAGGTATTGTCCCTTGCTTCTTACTACTGGCTATATAAGCCAAAGTTCTAGGCCCTAAAAGATTAGCACCTGACTTCAAGGCAGACTCCTGCTACAGTGCTGGCTAGCTTTTCTGGAAAAAAAAAATACTTTCTCCTTTTTTTTTTTTGTATTCTGAGCATTCTCCTTACTTTCTTGCCAGCTAAGGTATATGTTTAAATAAAATTTATCCAACTTTTAAAGTATTTTGTACCAGAAGGTAGTTTTTAGGCTATGTAATTCTCCAGATGACATTATAGAAAATGTCTCACACATTTTCCATCATATCAAAAAGGTCATAAAATTAAAAAGACATCTAAGGAGATTTTTTTTTCAACTGCTACCTATGTCTTTGTTCAAATCAGAAAAAAAAAAAAAGCAAACTATCCTAAGTTTCACCCCTGATTTTCAACATTTATTGAAAATCCACAAGTTACATCATTGAGGCTGATTTGCAGGAATGAAGAAGGAACAGTTGAGAACATAGTCTAGGGCTTCAAGTAATTCATTGTTTATGAATAGTGGTAGAAAAATGCCTAAATTTAGTTGGTCTTTCCTATTCTGAAAAAGATGTTTTACTTCATATTTACTGTTTCTTTTTAAAAAATTTTAATACAATTTTAAAGGTTACTTTCCATTTCAGTTATTACAAAATATTGGCATATTCTCTGTGTTGTACAATACATCCTTGAACCTCTCATATACCCAATAGCTTGTACCTCTCCAAGGATGATATACAGATTGGCAACAAACTCATGAAAGGATGCTCAACATCACAAATTATTAGAGAAATGCAAATCAAAACTACTATGAGGTATCACCTCACACCAGTCAGAATGGCCATCATCAAAAAATCTACAAACAATAAATGCTGGAGAGGGTGTGGAGAAAAGGGAACCCTCTTGCACTGTTGGCAGGAATGTAAATTGATACAGCCACTATGGAGAACAGTATGGAGGTTCCTTAAAAAACTAAAAATAGAACTACCATACGATCCGGCCATCCCACTACTGGGCATATACCCTGAGAAAACCATAATTCAAAAAGAGTCATGTACCACAATGTTCATTGCAGCTCTATTTACAATAGCCAGGACATGGAGGCAACCTAGGTGTTCATCGACAGATGAATGGATAAAGAAGATGTGGCACATATATACAATGGAATATTACTCAGCCATAAAAAAAACGAAATTGAGTTATTTGTAGTGAGGTGGAGGACCTAGAGTCTATCATACAGAGTGAAGTAAGTCAGAAAGAGAAAAACAAATACTGTATGCTAACACATGTATATGGAATCTAAAAAAAAAAAAGGTTATGAAGCACCTAGGGGCAGGACAGGAATAAAGACACAGATGTAGAGGATGGACTTGAGGACACAGGGAAGGGGAAGGGGAAGCTGGGACAAAGTGAGAGAGTGGCATGGACTAATATATATTAACAAATGTAAAATAGATAGCTAGTGGGAAGCAGCCGCATAGCACAGGGAGATCAGCTCAGTGCTTTGTGACCACCTAGAGGGGTGGGATAGGGAGGCTGGGAGAGAGACGCAAGAGGGAGGGGATACGGGGATATATGTATATGTATAGCTGATTCACTTTGTTATACAGCAGAAACTAACACAACCTTGTAAAGCAATTATACTCCAATAAATATGTTTAAAAAAAACCCAAATAAATAAATAAATAAATTACATTCTAAAGACATCAAATAATAAAAAAAATCACACACATACTGAAAATGATATCATTAAAAGGAAATATAAACTCTATAATATCAAATCCATAAATAGTTTCTGAGTGAACGTCAGTGGCATATCAGATTTGACTATTTGGCTTTGAATAGTAGCTAAGTATTGATTTTGAGCAAGATACACACATTTTCACACACACAATGGATTAATAATGTCTGCATCACAGGGATGTTCTGACTAAATGCACATAAAATTTCTAGCATGATAATTTTCTCATTTTATGACCACAATCAACAATATTTTTTCCTGCCTTTAAGTAAAATTGAAAAAATAAAAAACCCTGAAGAATTCATTTTAACTCTCTTTTATAATACTCCTTGACTTGTGCTTGACGTAAAAAATTTCTAGGTATCCTGATTCACGCCTATATATCTTTATATATATTTCATAGAGTGATTTGATTTAGTAAACATTTTTCAAATGGCAAATATAAAACATTTTTATACATTAACTTGTACTTAGCTTTATGTATTATAATGATTGACTGATTAATTTGAATTTTCTTCAAGTATTATATTACCTTTTGAATTGTAATTTAGAAATATGTCGATTCAGAATTCATCATATAAACTAAGTTAAGGCAAATACAATTACAGTGCCAATATAGTGATAAAATAAAGTGATATAACATCATTTCCAATAGATTTTTAAAGCAAAGTAGATTTGCTCACATAATGTAATGGCTGATGGCTGTCTTCAGAGTATGAAACTCTCTGTGGTATTGAAATATTCCGTTTCCTTTCTGGCACTTGCTATAAATGTGCATGACAACTGCTTTCATGCAGGTGAACAATGGAATAACATTTTAATCCTCACTCTAAAAGAAGGATTGGTCACAGAGAAAAGTGACTTTATTTTCTAAAAAATAAAAGGTGAAGGAAATTGTTCTACTTATACAATGGTCGTTTCCTACACAGTGACATTTCATTCAACATACATCATTCTAAAAAATAAAATAAAATGAATTGACAAGCTCTTATGCTCCACATATCCTTAGAGTCCTCTCAGTTCCAAAAGGAAGACTCTTACTATTGATTTTTTTTTTTTTTTTTTTTTTTTTTTGGTAGAAGCATAATCCCATATCCTTCAGCTCTTAGTCATTATAGATGACAATAGGATATGAGGAATGACAGCAAGATGCCTTATTTTCAAAGTAATTTTCTACTTTGAATGAAAGTCTTTCATTATCTTTGCCAGTACAGTATAGTACTGGGGGGAAGTAAAATAATAAATTAAAAAATGTTTTTAAATCCAAAATATATTATCTCATCTGATTCTCTCAAAACCATGTGAAATAGAAAAGGCAAACAATGATAAATGAGAACATCACATTTCAGAGAGAATGACATTCACATAGCAGCATTATACTTTTTTAGAACTGTATTTTATTCTTTTTTCTGCTGTACCACATAATTATTCTTTCTTCCTTTCCCCTTCTACCTGAGGTTAAGCTAATATTAAAGTGGAGTATTTATACGTGATCTCATCTCTAAATAGCTTTTACTTTTATGTAAAATTGACATTAGATGTTGTAAGAGAATAGAAAATATATACATTGATCTCTGCCCCTGGTTCCTGGCACAGAGCTCCTAAAACTCTTGTAATTTCCTAAGTGAAGCACTAGGAGTGTCCTTTGTTCTAATATATGATTTTTCATCCCAAGTTAATGACACAGAGCTCCTATATCTTTTGGAATTTCCTGGGTGATAGCTGTGCCTTTTGTTTTCATGAGGTGACTCTGGGTGGGCTCCTGGATGAGGTCTGGTCACCAGAAAGGGCAAGCCATGATTAGAGGCTTAGAATTTTCAGCTCCACTCCCAATTCTTTAGAGAGGGGAGAGGAGCTGGCAGTAGTGTTAATTATCAATTCATGCCTTCGTGATGAAGCCTCTATAAAAATCCCAAAATTATAGGATTTGGAGAGCTTCCAGTTTGGTGAACACATCTTACCTACCAGGCAGGAGATGCACCCCATATCCATGGGAACAGAAACTCCTATACTCAGTATAGGAGCTCCCAGACCTCCCCCTATGTACCTCTTCATCTGACTGTTCATCTGTATCTTTTATCATATCATTTATTACATAATAAATTGGTAAACATAAGTCTTTCCCTGAATTCTGTGAGCTGTTCTAGCAAATAATCAAATTCAAGGGAGAGAAAATCATGGGAACCTCAGGTTTATAGCCAAACTGGACAGAAGTTGTGGGTAATCTGGGGACCTACTACTTGTGGTTGGCATCTGAAGTGGGGGGGGGTCAGTGGTCTCTTAGGACCAAGCCCTTAACCTGTGGGATCTGATGTTATCTCCAGCTAGATAGTGTCAGAATTTATTTAAATTGTACGACACCCAGCTGGTGTCACAGATAATCGCTTGTTGGTGTGGGGAAAAAAATCTCACACATCTGGTGTCAGATGTGTTGTGAGTGTGGAGTAGTGTGAGAGTAAAGGAGAGACACACAGGAGAAGTGGGTTTTCTTACAGATATCGTTGAAGAACACAATAGTTCTATGCAATGAACAAATGTTGACTGAAAATTCAACATCTGTATTAGTGTAAAAAATGTGTCTGTCTCCTGTGTCTCTAAAGTTCAGCGTCTCAAAGCCACCTTTTATTGCACTAAAAATGTGTTCTCACATCTCTAGGGCCCCATATTAATTTATTTTCATTCCTTTTATGTCAGATTAGATGATATTCACAAAATTATGGAAATAAACTGCTCCTCTGTCTTAGCATATTACTTACACATTTTTATCTCTCAACCAAGACTGTAATCTCTTTGACATAATAATCAGTTACAATTACTATTTGTAATTCCTAGAGCACATGCCTCAAATCAGTACATAATTATTGATAAGAGGAAAATGAAAATATTAAAAAATTGGTGATAGGCAGATAGATATAAAGATAGAATGAAAGGAAACTGAATGTTAATACCAGTTTTTAAGCCAGAAACTTCATGAGAAGGAAGCATATAGGATTCTCCTTGGAGTGAGGTAATCTCTGTGAAAAATAAGCTAGTCAAAAATCTCTAGTATGGCCCCTGTAACAGAAATCACTATTAATAGATAAGAATGAGGGCAAGGAGCAGAGTTTATTCATTATTTAGTCTCTAGTGTTTATCATAATATGTTATAGACACATAAAATATGTTCCTTTTCTGATTATTTGGTAGAAAATTGCCACTATAACTTAATCATAAACTTTCTTAACACCACAATTTTAAAGAAAATTTCCATTTAGCTTTAAAATTACCACAGAAAAATGAAATAGCATATGCATAATATCTTGAGATATGTGGGAAATAAAAAAATTAGAGATATGTCAAGTGTTATTAATAACACTATCAATGTGTTTTTCCTTATTTGAATTCAAGCTGCTGATAGCTAAAAAAAAATACTATGAGCAAAAATACTAGTTTTAAGTTGATATTAATATTTATAAAGGAGTTTTCATATCCTTAATTGTATGTGAACCCTAAACCATCCAAACATCATCATCATTAATTTAGAACTAAGGGAATTAACATTCAAAGAGTATGTTTCAAATGGTTAGGAATAGAGACCACGTATTGAGCACATTTCATTATATTATTTTTCTTTCCTCAAACAATGATAGTTACAACTGTAATAAGTGATAGACTGTGTTGACTTGATTGACTTCTTTTGTTTGGGATTATACATATTTGTAGTTTTCGATAACCAAAAATTGAATATTTAGTCATTTGTATACTGTTCACTATGTGACCTCCCATCCCTATCAAATACCATCTCATGTTTGAGATGATAATATTACTCAGAACTATAATAATTATTTATGAGAAGTAATGGCATTAATGCCAGGGAAAATGGCTAAAACAAAATATTAAACCCAATACATATGAGGCAATCAGCATACTTTTTTAAAAAATAGGTTAAATAAATGATTTCCCAGAAAAGTTAAATTTTCAGTCATTAATTTGCAGTCCTCAATATTCTATAAACATAATCTAACAATAACCTAATCAATTTAATATTTTACTACAAATAACCAATGAAAACTGCTAAAACATTTGTTAAATATTAGAATTAATATGAGCTGAAATTAATATGAGCTGAAACACTTATTTTCATAGGAAATGCACTCATTAAAATAATACGTTACTTTCCAGCTCTCAGATACCCTGATTTGGTCCCTATATATTAGCAATGATGTGGAAGTAATAGAATACTATGCAAATTAGCAGGGCAAAATCCCGTGGGTATAATAGATTATGAAGAGAAAATAATTAAAAAGGTTAGTTTTCAAGAATGATGACATTTAGAGCCCTTGAGAATCCATATTGCACTTGATGTATTTATTTAAATGTAAAGTATTAATTTTAAAAGCTTACATCCATAAGTGAAATTGTACTGACAAATAAGTCATACCTTTCACTAATAAAGAGATCACTTTATCCCTGATGAAAAGTTATGAAGAAAGAACATTGAACAAATTCTTCACGTTAATGGTCATGTTATTTTCATTAGAATCTTATCACTATCTTATATCATTCTTCAATTCATGTCAGGTTTTCACTGTTACACTTCCCAGTTAACTTTATTCTTGATTTGACCATTGTAGACACCATTTTAAAAACTGCAGAAAGCACCCATTTCAAAGAATGAATTCAAATGACTTACTAAATCTAGCAGATGACCAATGCTCAGTACTTTTCCATGCCAGTAACCCAGTTAACTTTATTCTTGATTTGACCATTGTAGACACCATTTTAAAAACTGCAGAAAGCACCCATTTCAAAGAATGAATTCAAATGACTTATTAAATCTAGCAGATGACCAATGCTCAGTACTTTTCCATGCCAGTAACACCCTTGGAGGCATCCCAGAGGTTTCACGTTGAATAAAGGTAGAAGAGAACCACACACACCTCTTCAGCAGTAGGCAGTGCACATCATTTACATTGCTGGAAAACTGTGCCATTGTATTCTGAATATACTCTGGAATATCAGTTCTGATGCTTGAGAGTTCAACCCTATTTCAAAAGCACTACAATTAATTAACAAATAAAGTAATAACATCCTTTATATGGAAAAAGGATTGCTCCTAAACAATTATCTACCTTGCATACCTGAAATTACTCTTTACAAAACTGCCTTTTACAGTGCTTTTTCCGTTTGAATTATTTGACAATATAATCCATATTCATGCTGAAAACTGTGGGAAAAGTGCAGAAAAATGAATAAGAAATTAATTTAGAGAAACTTTTGTCAAATAATTGGTTTTTAAGTTAGTAAGTATTGCTTGATAAAGATAATTTCTCATCCATTTCTAGTGTCATTAGATATGTACTACCCAGAATAAATTACAGCGTTTGTCTTTTTAACTTGTAAAATACTTTCTTCATATTAAAATGTGATTGTAGGACTTCCAGTTTTAGCCCTAACCTGTATAATACTTGGAAGTTACCATTCCATCATTATAGGAAAATAGCTGAACAAAATGAAAAGCAGTGACTTTTATTAGATTCATCAGAAATTTGAGGTCAGTGGAAAAATTACCACCAAGACTCTGGAGAGGCAGGCAAATACACTGATTAACAGTCTATATCAACTTACCTGACTACCTCTGGAGTCATAAACTGGTAAGAAAACATGTGGTCATTTTGACGAATTGACTGAGACTGAGTGTGGACTAGCTTGAGAAATTGTCCAAATTTTTGTGGATGTTACCTGAAGGAATCCTACCAGGTTCTCATGTTTAAGAGCCAATAAAAATGCCCTCACATTCTGGGCAGAGGAAGAGGAAAATAAGCAAAATATTCCTAGAGTATTCTCCACAGCAAGGATCAACACTCCAAGGGAAAATATGTTACTAGAGAGCATTATCAGGGGAAGAACAATTAGGTAACTCCAACCACACCCCCACACTCCCCAGCCTTCATGTCTTACGTAAGGGGAGGGGGAAAAAAAGGCTAAAAGATACTTGTGAAAGTCACAGCCCAGGGACACAGGCCCACCAAAAGACAGAAATAATCATAAGATTATAGAACAATTTCCTTCCACACACCCTACCATCATCCATTTCAACAGGGCTCGAGTGTAACAACAGAGAATCACAACTGAAAGATCTGCAAGACACAATCTTTATTTAAGAAAGAGTTCTTAGGAAAATCCAAAGACAACGACAGAGGAGGGGACAAGAACACTAGAGAAAACTGAAGTCTCTGACACCTATAGCTACAGCAAACATTAAGCACAATAACTACCAAAAAAAAATAAGAAATCTGTAATTTGGCATATCTATTCAAGCTATAGAAAAACAAAGATAAAGAGAAAAACTCAAAAGGATCCAGTGTCAAAAAAGACATCTCACCTAGGAGGAACAAGGATAAGAATTATATCTGATTTTTTATCACACACCACACAAACAAAAAGAGAGTTGAGTGAAATATGTAAAGTGTTGAAAGAACAAAAAACCAAAACACCAACCTAGAATTCCCTATCCAGTGAAAATATATTTCAGAAGTTAAGGAGAAATAAAAACGTTTTCAGGCAAACAAACCTAGGGAGATTGTTGCCAGTAGACCGGGCTTGCAAGAAATATTAAAAGTTCTTCAGAGTGAATGAAAATTATATGGATCAAAAGTTTAGATCTACATAAAGAAAGAGTGTCAGAGATGAAGGTAAAATAAAATGTTTTATTTTCTTATTCTTAATTGATCTGATAGGTACCTATTTAAACTAATAATATTATCAATGTTTGAGTATTTGTAACATGCAGAAAAGTGGATTGAATGACAGCAATGTTATAATGGGAGGAAGGATGGAATTACTGTTATTTGAAAGTGAACTTAGGTGTATATTGTAAACTCCAGAGTAACCAATAATTTAAAATTAGGTATATATAATTGATATACTAATGGGCTAGAGAAAATTGACTAATACAAAATTCTCATTTAAAACCCCAGAAATCAGAAAAAGTGGGGAATAGTAAAAAACAGAAGAAACAAAGAACAAGTATAACGAATAGAAAACAGTTATAAACAGGGTAAATGTTGCTTCAACTATATAATTAATCACTTTAAATGGTGTAAATATAACAAGTAAAATACAGAGACTCTTAAGAGTGGTTAAAATAACAAGCCCAACTATATTCTTTCTGCAAGAAACCCTCTTTAAATATAAAGGCACAGATAGTAAAGAGATGAAGAAAGATAATATGCTAATATGCTAATACTAACCAAAAGAAAGCTTGAGTGACTATATTAATTTTAGAGAAAGCAGACTTCAGAACAAGGAAAATCATATAGGATAAAGTGTGGCACTACATAACGATAAAGGAATCAATTCTCCTGGAAGACAAAACAATTTACAATGTGTATGCACGTAAAAACAGAGCATCTAAATATGTGAGACAAACAGTGATAGAACTACATGGAGAAATATATAAATACACCACTATAGTTGGAGACTTCAACACCCATTTTTAAGCAATTGATAGAGCCATCAGATATAAAATCATCAAGGCCATAACTGAAGAGAACTGGATCTAATTGATATTTATAGACTACTTCATCCCACAGCACTTGAATACATTTTCTTCTCAAGCTCACATGGAACATTCACCAAGATAGATCACATTATGGGCCAATAAAACACACCTAAACAATTTTAATAAATAGAAATTATATAGATTATGCTCTCAGACTACAATGGAATACAAAATAAAATTGAATTCAATTACAAAATGTTTTCAATAACAGAAAATCTCAAAATATTTGGGGAGTAAAAAACACACTTCCAAATAACACTAGGGTCAAAGAAGAAATCTCAAAAGAATTTAAGAAATACTTTGAAGAAAATGAAAATACAGTCTATCAAAATTTGTGAGATGCTGTGAAGGCAGTGCTTAGAGGGAAATTTATAGCATCAAATGCATGTATTATAAAAAAAGACAGATCTAAAATCAACAATCAAATCTATTTTAGCAGGTTAGAGAAGGAGAAACAAGGGAAATTTAAGCCTAAAGCAAACAGAAAGAAAGAAAGAATCAAATTTAGAGCAGAAATAAATGAAATGGAAACCAGAAATCACTGAAGCATAAAGCTGGTTCTTTTGTCAGTATCAATAACATTTATGTAAAAAATCGAGCCAGGATAACCAAGAAAAAATGTGAAAAGACAAAAAATACTAATCTCAAGTTGGGAGTGTCCATCACTAATAATCCCATAACATTTAAAAATAACAGTAAAGGAATATTATGAACAACTCTATGCTCACAAATTTATTATAGTAATTTGAGAGCTAAAGTTATAACACCTTTAAGAGAGAATATAGGAGAAATACTTGTGACTTTGAGTTAGGCAAATATTTCTTAGGACAGCAGGAATACCGCATATATTTTAAAAACTAATAAGTTAGGCATATCGAAAGTTTTTGAATGCTCCTCAAGATGCACCATTAAGAAAGTAAAACAAAAACAAAAGCAAAAAAACAAAAAAAGAAACCCATAAGCTGAAAGAAAATATTTGCAAACCATACATCTGAAAAGCGACTTATCTTTAATAAATACTAAGAATTCTTATAATCCACTAAAAATTGCAAAAAGATAATTAACATTTAACCAAATAAGATGTATACCAGCCCTTATAAAATATATGATTTGTGCTTATTATAAAAAAGGCTGTTCAACATCAGTTATTAGGTCTACAACATAAAAGACTGACAATATATCATTCTGGGAAAGATGTGGAGAAACTGGAATGTTCAGACATTGATGATGGGAGTGTAAAATAGTACATCTGCTTTAGAATAGAGTTTGACAATTCCTTAAAAATTATACATATAAATATCAAATGACCCAACTTTTCTGTAGATATATACCTTCAAATTATATAAAATTATATCCATACAACTACATGTACATGAATGTTCATACCAGCATTATTTATACTAGATAAAATCAGGAAATAATTCAGTCAACCAACTAGTGATAGATAAACAAAATGTGTATCCTTATATGCTATTCAGCAATAAAAATGAATGAATTACTGATTTATGCAGCATCATGGATAAGCCTCAAAAACATGCTAAGTGAAAGAAGTCAGATGAAAAAGACTACAGTCTCAGAAATTTCCACTAATATAAATGATGTGAAAATAAAACGTACTGGCCTGTTTTTACAAGGGATATTTTCTCGAGGTCTTCCTATGAATGCTACTTAAGATTTCAGATCAAGTTTTCTGTTCATTCCTGTGTGATTCTTCAGAGAATTGATATGTCACCCTCTGGAATTACTAATAATCGTTCAATAGCTTCTGAGTTTCAGAAATAAAGAATTCCTCCATTTTCTCTCACTAAAATTTGTTTCATATCTAACAATTTGCTGACCCAAATACCTCTGAAAACTATTCTTAGGTAGTAGTCAGTAAATGATGAATTAAATGTGATTCTTTAATACCTAACCAAACTAAACTCTATATAAATGTATAATTGTACCATTTATCTGACAACATACTAGTGAAATCACCAATGTCATTTTCAAATATTCTGCAAATATCCCAATATGTAATTTTTAAAGTAAAGTAACAGAACATGGCAGTATCAAGACCAGAAGAATCCAAGTCATCTGATTTATTTAGTAAGTAAAGGACAAGTGGTTGAACAGCTTAGTATTTCTGAAGGGAAAAATCATTTTACACAACATTGAACTTAGATCAGAGCAATACAGTGTAGGTGAGAAAAAGTGAATCAGATAAATTCCTGAGTGTCCCTGGAGAGAAGATAAGCACCGCAGATTGTCTCCTTTTGAGAGAGGAATATTGGGGTGAGAAGGTCATAGTGATCAAACCCCATCAGGTGATTGACTATTAAATTCAATAGCCTCTGCAGTTTTCTTATCGACTTCTCAAATCTCCATTAAGGAAATGTCTCAAGGGAGAGAGACAAATAAACCATAGGGAAAGTGGCTTGAAATAAAGCCAGCTCCAGAATAAATGTCTAGTTACCAATGAATGTGAAAATAAAAACAGCTACAAAATATAAGCAGGTTAGTGTTGTTTAAATCATTACAAATGCAGATTTAAATGGGCCAGTTCTACTGTTAGAAAACCAAATAATCACTTGATGTTGGAAATCCTATAATTAACATATAAAGCATAGACATTTGGAACAGTTAAATTCTATCTGAAGATCCAGTCTCTTGTTTAGGGTGTAAAATCATGCATTGTGTTCTTAGATATATGGACCCCTCTAATAAAGTGTTATAAATAAGGGTAGAGTCAGGAACATTCCTGATTATTTTTGTTTTTTTCATATGATCCTTCCTTATGGGAAATGGGACTGAAATAATCAGAATTTCTAGATGAATCTGTCTCTGTCTCCCTCTGTCTTTAATATTTATATTAGAGTGGCATATAAATTTAATGCCAATGAAAAGTGGTGTGTGTGTGTAAGCAAGATTTTCAATAAGTCACAATTTAACTCCAACTTAATAATTTTCAATAGTATAAAAATAATCTAGTGATGGGAAAATAATCTAGACATAGATTCCCAACTTTTTCTTTTTGCAACACCTTCTATCCCTAAATTTTATCTGGAAATACATAAGCACACTATTCATGGTATGGATGACACATTGTTCACATTGTCAATGTCATGGAACACTTGTAAGTTCAGCAGCATTCTAAAGTTCCACAAAACAAAATAACTATCTTGCTCTAACTCATCTCCATTGTAAAGATTATAGAAAACTAAAAAAGAGCTCTCAAATGGGACAAAAAAAAGTTTTGGGTTTTGATCATCTTGTAATTTTGAGTTATTGTATAATCTAAAATTTAAATGTTGGCACATTTAATAGCATATCATTATAATTAAAGTGTATAAATTAGATATTTATGCATTACTTATTTGTGCCTTCTAAAGGAAGCTATTACTTAATAAATTCAATAGAATTCTTTAAGCTACTCTAAGAAACTATACTAAAATCTGACCAGCCGTCTGTCAGTAGACATACAGCTGTCTCAAGTTTCTGTAGCTTCACTGTATTTTGAGAGATGTATGGTGTATAGCTCTTGGCTCCCTCTAACTTTTCCACTGATCCTTCTACACAGTTGCCTATATGATGATTTTCATCTATAATTATACTCCATGTGTATATAGTAATCACAAATATTTTGTTATAGTATTTTGAGATCCTGGCTTCTTATTTGAAGAAATAGTTGTAAGTAAAGGTTTCTATAATGAAATAAACTTTTTTTTTTTTAGTTTTTAATTAATTAATTTATTTATTTATGGCTATGTTGGGTCTTCGTTTCTGTGCGAGGGCTCTCTCTAGTTGTGGCAAGCGGGGGCCACTCTTCATCGCGGTGCGCGGGCCTCTCATTATCGCGGCCTCTCTTGTTGCGGAGCACAGGCTCCAGACGCGCAAGCTCAGTAATTGTGGCTCATGGGCCCAGCCGCTCCGCGGCCTGTGGGATCTTCCCAGACCAGGGCTCGAACTCGTGTTCCCTGCATTGGCAGGCAGATTCTCAACCACTGCGCCACCAGGGAAGCCCGAAATAAACTTTTGATAATTACTTTAAATAATAAAATTGATACAATTTAATATAATGTGTGTGAATAAAACATTTATAATTACTAAAAAATGTCAATGACTCTTATATCCATAGCTTTATGAAAAACCTGCCAGATTAAATAATATATCATATATGATTTCATCTCTATAGAAAAAAATCTGTAAATACTATTAAATGTTACAGTAGTATTTATCTCGTGGTCTTGTGAAGTCTGCTGAGGACACATCTGTGAGCCCTGCAGTCTTTGAAGCCCTAGGAACCTCTGGTCCATACTGCAGTTATAGTGCTGGAGTCGTACAGAACACAGTAGAGTGAGGGTCCAGGTAGGCAGCACCTTGGCTCTTCTCAGCACTAACTTCACATAAAGGTGTTTTCGAAGCTGTCTTCTCCCCATGGAGCTACCCTACCTGTCCTGAGCTACGCTACCTGTCCTCTATATCCCCTGAGGTCCTCTAATTCCTCCATCTGCTGCCAACACATTTTCCCACTGGCTTTCCTTCCAGTTGTTAGTACCATTCTGATTTTTTTCATGAAGGTTAGTTACAAAGATTCAAGGGGTATGCCTGAAGTGTCAGAATTCAGAGAGTGTTACATTTATGATGCACACTCTTATATGCATGTATACTGATGAAATTAAAAAATTCAAGTAACCAAGAATAAGTTTACTAAATGACTTGAAAGACCTCAACACCAAAAGCAACACATCATTATTGAGAGAAATTAAAGAATGTCAAAGTAAATGGAGTGTTATACAATGGTCATGGATTGGAAGACTCAATAATAGAAAGACGTCAGTTCTCCTCAAATTGACATTGCACTAAGTAAAAACCTTAGCAGATTTTTCTATTGAAAGTGGCAGGCCTATTTTAACAGTTGTGGAGAAATGCAAACGTCTGAGACTAGTCAAGGCAATGAAACTTAAACACTTCTAGGTATTAGAAAATTATAATAACAAAAAGTATGGATTTTACACAAGAGTAGAAAAATAGGCAAGTGGAACACAATAGGTATTCCAGAAAAAGTTATAACCACATACTTAGTCTTGATATGTGACAATGTTCACAGCAGTTCAGAAAAAAATTATATTTTTCTTAACAATAAAAATAATTAAAAAATAGTCTTCCTTTTCCCATCCCATAGCGACTTGAAGTGTGATTATTTACAATAGAATTGTCTAGCATTTTTTGAAAATGAAAAATTGTATTATATCACAACTATTTGAGAACATGCTTTGACTAAATGGTCATTAAATGCTGAATGTAGAGAAAGTAACTTTGTCAAAATATGCAAAGGATGATAAAAATAAATACAGAAGGCATATATATTACTTATTTGAAACGCTAATACATCTGAAATTTGTAGTTTCAAGGAAGTATCCTAGATCACCATAGCTAGTCACTCCCTGAATAGTTACTTTTTTAATGTATATGTTTATAGAAAACCTGGGAATTTCTCCACCCTAAGGGTCCTCAATGTTCCTTCATGCTACTACTGACTTCTCAGTTACCAAAAATTATATGTTGAATTAAGGAGAATACATTATTAAGTACTTTCTTACACCATTAACAAGATTACGTTGATGTTTGTGTCAAGTTTTGTTTTGAAGCAGACTCAGAAAATCTTGTCAGCAAAAACGATCTTATTTTTCGTGTGGTTGAGACAATTTGTGACAAATTTCCAACTTTCAAATGTATCAAATTACTACAGTTGACCCTTGAACAGCATGGATTTGAACTGCACTGGTCCACTTACATGCAGATTTTTTTCAGTGTTAAGTTGTATAGTACTACATGATCCCCTGTTGGTTAAATATTCAGGTGTGGAACCACAGATATGGAGGACTGACTATAAATTATACCTGAATCTCTGACTGCAGGGAAGGTCGGCGACCCTAGCCCCCACATTGTTCAAGGGTCAGCTGTATATTTTAATTTTCCCCATGTGGCTAGGTTTTTTTTTTTTTTCTTCAACAAATTTGTTCTTTTTAGTACTCTTATTATCGACCAAGGTGGATATTTTATTTAAAGAAGTACTGTTGAAATGTTAAACCAACAGAACTATATTTTTAACATTGACTAGCTCATTGCTTTTAATTTAAAACAGAAAGAATAAATTATTTGACTAATTTATGCTTGTAAAATAAAGTTAAATGCCACTTAAATATTATAAATATTCATTAAACAGGTATAAATATTATAAATGTTTGTATGTACTAAGTCTTTCATCGTAAAAGTGACACAAAAGGGGTGGAGTTACAGTTACCTTCCCCAAATTAGTCCTTAAATTGATCAAAATTTCCAAGTGTATTTATTTATGAAATGTATGCTTTTTTAATGGTCTCACCCAAGCTGGACACACTAGAAATAGCTAATTTTTCTGCTAGATGCCTAAGATAGTAGTAATTGATCAGAAATAGTACCCTCTCATATCTTATTAAGCAGAGATGTCTACCACATCCTAGTAGAGGAGAAATATGTGAAATGATGTAGAGTTTTGGAAGAAAGTATGATATTAGGGTAACAAGTTTGATATCATATAGACAAAGGCAAAAGAGGGGTGGAGAGGGGATCAAGAAGAGATAGAAGGAGGCTAGATTTTCCTAAGTACAAATCATTAAAGAACTTCCTGATATGCCATTCTAAGAAATGTAGAAATCTTCTATAGGCAGTAGGGACCTATGTAAGATTTCTGCCAGAGAAACAAATTGAGCAGATTTCGATTTTTGAAAGAGAATTCATGGAGTTGTAAAGAATGGAAGTCAGTTCTTCACAAAGGAATATTGTGTACGAGAAGACAGCTGATTACTGTCTGTGCTGCTTCACCTATTTTTTTCTTCAGGAAATGGCTACATAGCATAATTTTCTATCTAGATTCCCTACAATGTCCTTAAACCTATTTGAGTTTACTAGAGTCTGTAAATAATTGTTTACCATCTCTATATGCCTAAATATAATTAAAATGCTTAAGTGTCCTAGGAAAGTTATTTCATCTGTAAAGTATATCCAAATGACATTCCCATCATTTGATAACATCGTCTCCCTTGCAACCATTTTGTACCATGTTTCTACATATCCCAGTGTTAACTCTTCTTTGTGTAAAATTCTACACTTGGCTGAACTGATCCTCTTTATTCCTTAGATAAAGTGGGATTAAAGGTCCATATATTTTCCTACTAAAAGATAGTAGTTGGCTCTGCTGTGCCTCAGCAAAGATATACTAGAACTGTCCAACCCTGGCAATGTTTGTAAATCAACAGCTATAAAAACACACAACCACAAAAAGTTTCCAAAGAGAAGTTGTGACATTTTATCTGGCCCTGTATACTCCAATATGACTAACAAGTCATTTTTAACAAGTTAAAAAATGGAAATAGCCTAATATAATAAACTTGTATATCATTATTAGCACTAGTTTTAGAAGAAAATTATATATGTTTATATACTTTTATATATTTATTATTATATATTACATATATATATATAAATTCTTATATGTCCAGTTGCCATAAGCATTTTGGTAATGGAAGCCTAGTTACAGGAATCTTGGTAAAGGCCAGTCAATGATTTCTTTTTTATTTGGTGTGAAAAGTAATTTATTATGTCACTCTTCTCGGCTATTCAGTAAGTAACACAGACCTCATTTCAATGCATATGTTGCTCAGCTAAAGGCTCATGTGCTCTCCTTAAATAGTTCCAGTTAATAAGGTTTTGAAATTTACACTCTAAAGGAAATATTATATAATCCCTGGAGTTTCTAAATGATAATAGCTAATTATTACAACTGTGACAGAATGTGGATAGTCCTGTAAAGTTTTTTTTTTTTAATGTTGTAGAATACACATAATACAAAATTTACCATATGACTACTTTTAATTATACAGTCCAGTTGCACTAAGTACCTCACAATGTTGTGCAGTCATCACCACTGTCTCCAAAACCCTTTCATTAACCCAAACTGAAGCTCTGTACCCGTTAAATAATTCCCCATTCTTCCCTCCCCCCAGCCCCTGGTAACCATCACTCTACCTTCTGTCTCTATGAATTTGATTATTTTAGGTACCATATATAAGTGCAATCATACAATATTTGTCCTTTTGTGACTAGCTTATTTTATTTAGCATAATTTCTTCAAAATCATTCATATTGTAGAATGGAGCAGAATTTTACTCATTTTTTAAAGTTAAACATTATTCCATTGTGTGTATATACCACAGTTTGTTTATCCATTCGTCTATTGATAGATTTGTGAATTGTTCCCATCTTTTGGCTTTGGTGAACAATGCTGCTATGAACAATGGTATATAAATATCTATTTGAGTCTCTGCTTTCAATTCTTTAGGGCATATAACAAGAAGTGGAACTGCTGAATCATATGGTAATTCTAATTATTTTCAGAAGCACCATACTATTTTCTACAGTGGCTACACTTTCTTATATTCTCAACAGCAATGCACATGGATTAAAGTTTCTCCACATCCTTGCCAACACTTGTTATTTTTTGTTGTTTTATAGTGGGCATCTGATGGTCTGTAGTGGTATCTCATTTTGGCTGATTAAGTTTTTAATAGATTTACTTTCCCAAAACAAAAGCAATAGTAAAGGTATCAAATATTTCCACAAAAGGCCCTTTTACACACCACAATGGTTCAAAAGACTAGTTTTCTATGAGATACCTATCTCACCTGTCATGGCCATGTCACCACTTCCTATAATCTCAATATAATACTGTTTCATGGAAGTCTAAGGATAAATATGAAAGGAAACAGTAAAGAGATAAATGTTATCAATTTTAACTTTGTTAATATTTCTTCAAGAGAGTATTTTATCATCAGTATTTCCCTACATAAAAACATTTGTGACATAAATGCCATAGTTACTATTGTAAGTGATTATCTCTTTTTAATATAGTTTTTCCTGATGTATAATCACATGTAACTGGAATAACAAAGTCAGGGATTGGAGAGAATGATATACAGTGAGACTTCTAAATAATGAAAATCACCATCTATGGCCCAGAGAGAGAGCAAAAATTTCATTTGAATGACTTCTAGGAGTGTCTTTCGTACTCAATATAATATACTATGTAGTATAAGACATCTGTTTATAGTAATAGCATGTGATATCAAGTAGCATTTAAAATCTGGTACATATCAAAATATGAGGAGAATAAAATCTTCTGTGACAGATGAGTAGATGTATAATTTATCAGTACTTGTTTTGATAAAGAATGCAAGAAATAAATTTGATAAAGTTAGCAAGGTGGTATCTTTAATTGAAAACATAAGAACCTAAACAATACTGTGTTAAAAGTACGTATAAAGATAAATATAGGTTTTATAACAGATATTATACTTTTCAATGAAAGAGTCTAGGCCTGGACATCAAGAACAATATCACAGGAACATCAGGAGACACAGATACTCATGAAAGAGATTCAGAAATAATAACTCTGGAGTACAGTTTTTACTGATTTTTACTTTAGAGTCCTGAAATATTCACCTTTCAATTTTTTTAGATTTTAGATTTCTCAGTATGAAGCATAGAGTGATCTTATTTATTATAGTAAATCTGATTTATCATTAAATTAAAAGCCACAGGGAAAATTGTTTGCAGTAGAAATTGTTTAAATCCTTCTGAATCTTGGACAATAGTCTGAAAAGTAATTTGTTTAAATAGCTCAGATACTCTTTGATATTAATTAAAATTTAATCAGTCCATTCTGTCTACAAGAAAACTTATTTGTATATAATGAATTACAAATGTAATGAAATATGTATACAATGATATCTATACATAGATATAGATATGTATTTTCACAGCCAAAGACCCTAGCTAGACATGTGAAAACATAGTGAGTTTTTTCTCAATAAACAAATATTTTGAAATTCAGTTTAATATTTTACAAGATAAATTATCAAGCTTTATGCATAATTTTTTTCTTACCGATGACTTTTACATCCTATTCCTCTAACCACAAATATAATTATATCATATACATACAATTTATATAAAGTATTGGTTTACTGACATTTTCTGACTCTAGACAGACTTTCCCAGTAGGACAAATAGCATATGATCTTAATGGAAATTATTCAAACAATACCACCTAGTAAATCAATGTAGGAAGAACCAGCAAAGGTCACTCTTATATGTTATCCAGGACTTCCGTTGCCAGCCAATTTGAAATAATATGGGACAAATGTAACCTCTTTCCTGAAATAACTGAATATCAGACAAAATATCTGAAACAACAGTTTTTAAGATACTGAACATCAGGCAATGAAGAACAGTGATCCCTGTGAGACAAGACACAAACAAGGTGAATCTTATAATTGCCTAAGCTTACTGCATTGAGTTTCCAGGTGGCAGTAGTGAGGGAGGGCAGAGAAAACCTACTTCCTAATTAAGGAAGTGGAGTTGAGATTCCAGGCGACGAAGATAGCTAGAATTTCTGGATGATGTATCAAAGAGGAAAGAGCTTCACAGAGAGAGAACTGTGGAGATCTGCAGAGGGTCCCCCTCAAATATTCAACAGGGTATTGATCAGCACATGGCCTCAAGAAAACGTTTTAATATTGAGGAAAGAACTACCTGAAAGAATTAAAAGTAACAATATCTGGCACACACAGGGCTGAGAATAATACCTGTTCCCAAAGGATTGTACTGGAAAATTTCATAAATTACTGAGCACTTGTTATACTACTCAGAAGAGTCTTGCCTTAGGTGTAAAGAATAATAAGCTCTAAGCTAAACACTGATTTTGTCCTGCCTAGCAAATCTTAAAAGCAAGGCTTGAAAGGATCTACCTCTTTTCTAAGTATTGAGTTGGCCAAAAAGTTCATTCAGTTTTAAGTAAAAATAAAAGACACATTTTTCATTTTCAACAACACATTTATTGAACAACGTATTCCTTAACGAATGAACTTCTGGGCCAACCCAATATATTAAATGCATCCTAGAACAAACTCAAGAATATTTTATAGGATTATAAGAATATCCAGCATGCAACAAAGTAAAAAAAAACAAAACTGTCTCCAATACAATATAAAATTACCAGACTACCAAAGAAGGAGGAAAATATAACCCATAATGAGTAGAAAACTCAGAAAAATCAATTAATCAAAACAGTCCAAGAATTAACACAGATGTATAATTAGCAGACAAGGATTTAAAATATTTCACATAACTATTATATTTCATATACTCAAAAAGATAAGTAGAGACATAGAAGATAAAATATGAACCAAATTGAGTTGTGGAGATAAAAACTATGATGCATGTGATGAAAAATACACCAGATGATGTTAATGGCAGATAAGACACAGCTAGAAGCTATCCAAAATGAAACACAAAAAGGAAAAAAAAAAAGACTAAAAAGATTAATAGAGCTTCAATTGACTGCCAGAAGACTTGAAGCAGTCTAATATATGTGTAATAGGAATCCCCAGAGAAGACATGGTGGAGAAACTGAAAATAATATTTGAAAAATTATGACTAATAACTTTGTAAATTTGATATAAATTATATACCAACACATCCAATAGTTCAGAATATTTCAGGCACAAGAAAGAAGACATATTCTAATAGTACTTTACTTGTCTGAGATTCTTCATCCCCATTCTTCAGTCATAGCTTAGATTGGCAGTTGTTTGCTCCCCACCCCATGGCAATATGAATACGTTATACCATTGACTTCTTGCATGTATGTGGATGATGTGAAATAGACTGTCAGTGTAAATCTTACCTTTTGGAAGTGCTTTGCAATTTCTTTTTTTATCTTCTATGATTTTAAGACTTATTTTCTCTTTTTTGTAATTTAGGATTTTCAAAATACTATATTGACCTGTGAGTATTATATCTGAAGACTGTTGTCTTCTGTCATTTCTAGAAAATTTTATGCCATTATATCTTTGGAAAATAATTTCCCCAAATTCTCTGTTTTTTTTAAATTCCCATAAGGTTTAAGCTTGTTTATTATGTTTTAATTCAGCAAGTATTTTTTCCTGTGAAATATAATGTAAAAACTTAAAAAACAAAAACCTCAATTACATAGAGTCAGGAGGTCAGAAGAGGAAGCTTTCATGCTCTGCAAAGATAGCAGAGTTCAACAGGAAGAAGCAAGATGCCTCTTCTTTCCTGTCAAGGACTCAGCCAATGAAGCCATGGACTCTTTGTTTACTATACCCGTCCCAAATTTCTTTGCCACTCCATAAAAATGTTCTCCTTCCCTTGCAGTGTTGGGACTTGTACATGACTAACCGTGGTTGCAGACCCTGAACTGCAGTTCTCTGCTGATCCCAAAGAAACCTGCCAATGAAAAAAATTAATCAACAGTCTATGAAAGAAATGGAAAATTTTATTCAAGCCAACCTGAGGATTATAACACTGAGAGAGTCTTTCAGAAAGCTCTGAGGATTGTTCCGTCCATTAGAGGTCAAAGCACAGTTATATAAGTTTTTGAGACAAAAGGTTGTAGGTCCAATGACATATTACTGACAGTTTACATGATCCATACCTATACATACAGAGCAAGTAATGAGTCATGGGTTATCCTGGTCTCTTACAAGATTAAGAAGGAAGGTTATCTCCTAAGGAGGTCTGGTTACTGCAGATGCACAATACACATTAAAGGGGAGGGAGGAAGCCCAATGGGCAAAGAAAAATTTTATGCTTAAATTCTTCTTGTCTTACCATAAAATATGAATTTTATTTTTTAATATTCTTTTTCATATTTTTTCTACTATGGTTTATTATAGGATATTGAATATAGTTCCCTGTGCTATACAATAGGACCTTGTTAATCCATTCTATATATAATAGTTGGCATCTGCTAGTCCCAAACTCCCAATCCAACCCGAATTTTATTTAATCAAACCCATCTTTGCTGGAGAAATACCTGGCAGTTTGTTTGTTTAAGGTCAACAATAGTATCCACATAGTCTTTTGAAGTTAGATAAATAGATGATTCAAAAATTATATAAAGAATGAGAATTAAGGCGAGCACAGCATGGGACAAGAAAGAGTAACAACAATAAATGTTGGGAAGAAGAAGAGTGTGATACTGTGATTTATAGTAAGAAACATATATTTGGTTTTCATCCCTGTTTCTGGTAAAAAGCACCGATAACCTTTGGAATCTCCTAGGTGATGAGAGCTTAAAAATGTATTTTGTTATGTTAATGAGGCAACCTTTGGAAAGCCCCCAAAATGGACTGTTTGCCAGGGGAGCCAACCTTGTGATTAGAGGGCTGAAACTTTCAGTCCCACCTTCTGACCTCTTGGGAGGAAAGAGGGACTGGAGATTGAGTTCAGTCATCAATAGCCAATGATTTAATCAATCAATCATGCCTATGTGATGATGGTTCCACAAAGATCCTAAAGGATAGGGTTTGGAAAACTTTAAGGTTAGTAAACATGTAGAGGAAGATGTAAGGTGAGGAGTATGCCTAAAGTGATCATGACAGTTTCATGCCTTTTCCCCATGCTTTACCCTATGCATCTCTTCCATCTGACTGTTCCTTTTATTGTAACCAACAATCTCGTAAGTAAAATGTTTCTTTGAGTTCTGCGAGCTGCTGTAGCAAATTAATGGAACCTGAGGAGGAGATCATGGGAACTTCTGGTCTGTATCCAGTCAGATAGCACAGGTGACAGTGACAATCTGGACTTGTGATTGGCACCTGAAGTAAAGGAGGTGGGCAATCTTGTAGGACTGAGACCTTAACTTGTGGGATCTGATGATATCTCCAGATAGATAGTGTCAGAATTGATTTGAATTGTGGGATAAGCAGCTGGTGTCTGAGAATTGCTTGGTGTGTGGGGACACTCCACATTTTAAATAGTGATCAGAATCATTAAAGGGGAACCCCAAAAAGGACAGAAAATTGATAGCT
The DNA here is from genome assembly GCF_965194805.1 of Balaenoptera borealis. Classification (NCBI taxonomy): domain Eukaryota; kingdom Metazoa; phylum Chordata; class Mammalia; order Artiodactyla; family Balaenopteridae; genus Balaenoptera; species Balaenoptera borealis. The sequence continues at coordinate 55,452,992 of NC_138866.1, read as the reverse complement.
AGAGAATTAGAGTAGAAATCGAATGGGGGGTATTCCTGAAGCTAAAAAATACATGGTTTTTGAGGGAGAAAATTTTTACTTAAGAGTCTAATTCAAACATAGTAAATGGAAAAGTGTATACAGGATTTAGAAGAATTGTGAATCTTGACAAAAGCAGTTTTTGTGAAATGACATGTTTGCAAACATATGGCAATGCATTAAGAAGGCAGTGAGATTAAAATAAATAATGCAGATAGTTAATGTGGACAACCACTCAAACATTATACTATGTCTGGCCAAAATTGAGAGATTACTATGGTATGAAGTTGAGAGGGATTTTTATCATTGTTTTAGTGGGAATATAAAATTGACTTGAATGTATATGTAAATACTACTAGAAGAAACCTATAAAGATAGAGAGCTCAAAGTCTCAGGAAAGACATAAGAAAATGAATTAATTATGTTGTACAATGGGCTGCCCCATTAAGCAGCCTCTAAGATGAAACTTAGAAGGCAGGATGTTTATTAAGGACTACCCATGGGATAGATACCTGTGGAAAGAAGATGAATTGTGCAGAAGGAGACATCAGCTGAGATACAGACCCAATAATAGCCTCAAGCAATTTCACTAGGAATTCTATAGGTATAATAGCCTTTCATAATCGTCCCAAATTAAGCTAAGATGACTAGGTCATCATATTCTTGCACAGATCAGTTATTAGATGTGAGCTGGCCTGGAAATCAGTGTATCTTGGGGCAAGGATGTCTAGAACTGAGGCAGTCACTATAGGTAGGAGCAGCTGAAGGCTGCCTGCCAACAATAATCCCAGTAGCTGGGTCCTAGAAAAGAGAGAATGGTTGTGATCCTAAGTACAGAAGAAATAACTACTTTGTATAGGTTAAGAGAAGACTTTTACACCAAGAGTAAAACCAGCCTTACGGATGACTTGAAAAGACACAACTAGTTCTTGGTTTACATGGAAAAGAAACAAACTAGAATCAAATCTCCAATAGCTAACCAAATAATCCGGAAATAATAATTTGGGAAGAGATGATAATCCGAAGTCCAAAGCAGTAATGAGAGGTCTGGCATCTAGTGAAGACTGGAAGTCAAATCAGGTAAGGTAATCAAGCATCGAGAGGGTCAAATGTAGATTAGCAACCCTAGGAAGACTATGGAGAGCATCAAAGAAACTTGACTAGTAAACATGAAATGGGGAAAAGGGTAGCTACATTCATTTAGAGTACCTTAAGTGATAGGGACTATGCTAAGTATTTTATGAGAAATGACATAGCATAGTGATTAAAAGTAAAAGCACTGAAGCCAGAGAGCCAAGGTTAATAATCCCATATTGCCACATACAGCCTGGTGACCTCAAAGAAGTTACTTAGCATTTCTGTGTATCAGTTCTCTCTTCTGTGAAATGGAGTTGAAAATAATATTAAATTTATTTGGATTGCTGCAGGATTTTGTGAAAGTTTGTATAGGGGCATTGTTAATGAATGGGTGATACCAATCATTCCAATAATCAAAAACATCTGAGGCAAAGCAGAAACCCCAAAACTCAATTGTGGGATGAGACACAAGAATCAAAAGAAACAAATACTCACTTATTGACAATAAGATGGAAGTTAAAATTGGGAATTGAATGAGGGAAATTTTAATGCCGAGTCATTGAGATTTGAGCATAAAGTTCCTTTTATTAAACCTTTAACTGGCAAGATGAGCTCCAGAATGTGAAATAGGTTTGAAATATATATGTGGATTTTGGTTGACTATAAATGGAACAAGCCAGAAAACTAGTTCACAGCAAATTCTAAGGTGCATAAGGGGTAAGACTAATATTCATCAAGAAGTTGATATATGTCAGTCATTGTTAAAAGTACTCTATGTACATTATTTCATTTAATTCTCACAAACAACGTATGAGTTACTTATTTTAATATATATATATATATAATATAATTAAGATAGGGAAATCATGAATGATGATTACTGGTGATAATTACTCTCTATATGGGGATAATATAATAGTTCAAACTGATGAAATTTGAATTCAAATAGAGGTTTGTCTCATTTCAAAGCTTGCACTGTCACATGTTGTGTTGCATGTGTGCTCATCTCACTTCAGGTAGCCTCAGGTAACTGGAAATGAGCGTGCATCCAAAAAAGAAGAAATAAAAGAGAAGATAAATAGGGATAAACAGGAACATAATTTTATTAACCCCCTCAAAAATAATTAATTTACATATATAAAGTCATATATAGACATAGTCCTAGTTACAAGAAATGAAGATAAGGTTTGCATATTTTCTGGCTTATTTTTCTCCATTTCCATTCATTATTAATAAACTACACAGTGTTTATATGCATTACGAAGTCTCTTTGACCTTACCTCACATAGAAAGAAATGGGAAATTTCCGTCAGCTTGAACCTTCCCCTGCAGAGTGAGGATCTTGGCTCCTTTAGAAGTCCTCTCAAAGCATTTCCAGGACTTAGCAGAGGGTGCTTACAAACGTTTGTGTATGTGTCCTCTATGAGTAGGCCTTGATAATTGCTCTTATGACAACTTTTCCTACTACGTGTGGTTGTAATTCTGTATCAGCAAAGAAAGCCAGTGTCACTTCTTCACGGGGTACCTCAGTGTAGCCAGACCCTGCTGCACTTGACAAGGCCACATGGTCTCCTCCAATCTTTTCTCCGTTCTGCAGGATCGCTTTCCCACTCTTCTGTGCAGCACAGTTCCCAGACTGCTGCTCACAGTCCATTAAAGAGCGGCGTGAGGGGATGGCATCAGAACCTCTCTACCTTTGGCTTCAGTTTTATTACAGGATTCCCACAGTAGGGCATCGTGTCCCAGTTCTTCATGAATTACCTATAGCAAGCACTCTCTTGTCCTAGGCCCTGACCCTGGGAACAACTGGTGTGACAGACAATATGATCTATGGCAAATTATTACTTCCAATAATGAGTAAAGCTTCACATTGGGTTAAGCCTATTGTTCCTGGATTCTTCCCGCAGAATGATGTACATACTCAGTTTTCATACAAAAGGGCCTATGTCTCAAGTCTCCCAGTAATAGCAAGAAATATGTCTGAATCCTAATGTTTGATGTCTGTGTTTGTGTGTGTGCATATGTATATAGTATAGTCAGCTGTCTTGTGATACTCTTTTAATGTGAATAAAGAGATTCCTTGATGTTACATGATAGAGATTTAACACTGCTATAAGACTTTACCAGTGTCAAAAATAATTTAAATTCTCCTGGATTCAGAATGGAAATTACAATTAGCAGCACATTTTGGGTAATGGCATCTATGATGCCACAGTCACAGACAGTCCACCAGAATGTGGGTGGCTTGATTGGAGCCATTCATTGCCTGGCTCCATCTACACCCTGCAGAACAATTTAGCTCTTTAAATAACCAGCCCCTACTGCTGAAAGCAACTATGTGCTGTGCAAAGTAAATCAACATATAAATCATTTGCTTATATCAACAAATCCTTAATTTGCTTCATCACAAGAAATTTCTAATAAATCTTAATTGAGATCTTCTTATTAAGAGTGAATTTGATCTACCTTAAGATGAGAATATTCCCAAAGAAGATTTCATAAATGACATATATACTAGCATCATAAAGTAAGAGTGCTAATTGAATTTTTATAAAAGCAGCTTTTTAACCATTTTAGGAGAAGAAAAAACTTCAATCAGTGTCTAATTTATAAGGGTTTTCTGTGAAAGTCAGTCAGTGAATAATTTATTTCCCCAGCCTATTCATGGAAACTTCAAATCGTTATTGTAATTTGTAAGGTATTGGGACTTGCCCATCTTTTTTGTGTTCATGCCTGAATTCAAATGCTTAAATTTCAGAACTTGGCTGTAAATTTATTATCCATTCAAACATGAAGGCCTCAGATAAAAGTTAAGATTTTGTATTTAATCTACCCCTCAATTTTTCATATCATAAAATCAACTGACATCATCATTCTTAGATGTAAAGTAACATGATCAGAATGCACATTGGTCTACACTAAGACAATCTTAATAATTTATTAACTTCAACTGCATCAGAGATACAACATTATAAATAATTTAATAGTTATTTGGTAAATGGATTTCAAAGAAGGTAATGGTGTAAAATTTATGTGTACCTTAGTTTCTTCAATTGTGTCTAACGAATAACATCTCTTTTACATAAGGGTCTGAAAAATTTTTTTTAAATACAAAGGAATGGTAGAAGGAGATCAACATAGTCAATGTTATTCACACTAAATCTTAGGTTAGATGAAGTAGCAGTTCTAATATGGAACTCCAGAAATAAGCTGATTTACCCACCCAGTTACAGGCAGCTCTAATTAGGGCAGGCCTCCCAGTACTGAACAAGAAATTGCAAAGATGAAGAAGCAGCTCTGTAGATTAAGTTCAGTGATTTTTTTTTTCCAGATTTAACAACTAAGTATGTCAGTCTACTGTGGAGCGAATAAAGAAGATAAAATATGTCATAATTTGTGCTTAGAGAAAGTGACTCATCTAGGTAAACAAGGGTATAAAAAGCATAATTCCTTTTTTTTTTTAATTGAAGTGTAGTTGATTTACAATGTTTCAGGTGTACAGTAAAGTGATTCAGTTATACATGTATATACCTATTCTTTTTCAGATTCTCTTCCATTGTAGGTTATTACAAGATATTGAATATATTTCCCTGTTCTATACAGTAGGACCTTGTTGTTTATCTATTTTATACATAGTAGTGTGTAGCTGTTAATCCCAAACTCCTAATTTATTCCCCCTCCTTTCCCCTTTGGTAACCATAAGTTTGTTTTCTATGTCTGTGAGTCTATTTCTGTTTTATAAATAAGTTAATTTGCATCATTTTTTAAGATTCCACATATAAGTGATATCATATGATATTTGTCTTTCTCTGTCTGGCTAATTACTTCACTTAGTATGATGATCTCTAGGTCTAACCATGTTGCTGCAAATGACATCCTTTCATTATTTTTTATGGCTGAGCCCATTCATTTGTTGATGGACATTTACATTGCTTCCATGTCTTAGCTATTGTAAATAGTGCTGCTATGAACATAGGGGTGCATGTATCTTTTCGAATTAGAGTTTCCATCTTTTCCTGATATATGCTGAAAAAAAAAGCACAATTCCTCTAAAAATTTTGGTCCTAAGTCATATTTTTCTCTTTAACAAAATAAAAATCTCAATAAAGAATTACAACTTCAACCATAGTGAAGTTTTTGCCTTTCTTACTTCACAATCTAATTACATGTAATATTGCCAAAATTCCTAGAAAAATTGGTCAAATAAGCATTTTTCAAAATCTCTTCATACCTTCCTAAAATCATGAATTTATTAAAAATGTACAAATTTAATAATTATCATCTTATTAAGATTCAACATTTATTTTGCAAGCTTGAATACTCTGGTAACTTATAGACAGACACTAAAATTGCTACAATGGTGACAGCATTAGCACCTGTCTCACAGAATGATTTTTGAGAAAGAAAAGAGTTTATCCATATAAAGTACTTAAACAATGTCAGGTACATAATAAGTGCTCTTTAAATATTTTCTATAATTGTTGTAACAATTAGAATAATAGTTAATAATGATATTGCATTTGATATCTATTATTTTAAAAAAGAGAGAATACAGACTATTATAGTATGACACAGCACTAAAGAGCATACAATTTTTAAAAATTATTCTGTGATATTTCAGTTATTCATCCAAAAACAGAGAATTATTCAGGATGTATTTATATTTTGCTTAAGAAAATATTCTTGCAAATGAATCCACTTGCTTTTTTTGTCATGAAACTCAGCACGTTTGATAAACCTTTTTAATGATTGTCTTTTTCAGGAGATCATAAGCATTATACAGTGCAGGGCAACAGGATGAATCTAATAATTACCTGTTGACTAAATGAAGGTTTTACTGAAAATAGTAGTAAAATCACTTTTCTTTAAGTGAATTAGGACTAATACGTCATCTGAAACAGGACACAATCCTTTTGATGATCCTATTCATACAGTCTTTGGAGTAAGTGCCTGGTTTAGAAATGCAGATCTTAGTAAGAGCATGGCCAGCCAGAGAGGGGCTGAGTCCTTGACTGAAACTCTATTCAGAGACTGCAATGCACTGGCTGTGCACCAATACTGGTGTGGGGAGGGCAGTTTTCCCCCAAGAGGCCTGCCAGGTAAAGCCTCTATAGTTGCCCATGGTCAGGCCTGAAAAATCATAAATAGGTTTTTGAACAGGAGCTGAACTCCTCACCCACAGTGATATATTTGAATTTCCACTCCCTTCATAACTGATGATGCTGATTGCTTCTTTATTAACTTATGGGTAAACGTATAACTTCCTTTTTGAAGTCTTTATTATTTTGCTGATTTTATTTGCTCATTATTGATTTGTGGGAAGTCTTCATGTCTTCTGGAAACAAGTCTTTTGCCAAACACATATGTATAACATTTATTTTCTCCCACTCTGTGGCTTCCTGTTAATTTTCATACCTATGTCTGTTGCTTAACATTTTTTTTTTAAATAAAGATCTTTATTGTCAAGGCTTACTGGGTCCTCTCTAAGAAATCTTGACTATGCCAAGATTGTAAAGAGATATTGTGTGTTCTTGTAGAAGATGTGTACTTTTAGCTTTCTTACTAAGGTCAAATATCAATCTCAAAATTGTGTATGGTATGAGATAGTGGTTCATTTTCTTCACATATGAATAGCTCATTGTACCAGAACAATTTGTTAAAGGCTTTCTTTTGCCATTAAGTGGATTTGGTACATTTTTAAAAATCCATTGGCCTTATAAATATGTATTTGTTTCTGGACACTTAATTTGGTTCAATTGATCTAATAAGTCTATTTCTATGTCAGTACCACAATATATCTTGATTATTAAATAAAGTTGTATGATTTCTCAAAATGTTTAAACTATTTCTTCAAAATTATTTTGGCTATTTTAGATCTTCTGAATTTCTACATGAATTTTAGAATAATTTTATCAACTTCCAAAAACAATTTTTTTCAGAAATTTGTTAGAATTTGTTAATTCTAATAATAATTTCTGGGATAATTGATATAAAAGTATTGAGTCTTTGAATCCATAAGCATTGTATAAATCTCAATTTGTTTAAGTCTTCTTTGACTTCTATCACCAAAGTTCTTTAGGTATTATTGTAGAGGTCTTATATATGTTTTGTTAAATTCATCCATGCATGTTTTATGTTCTTCAGCTCTTTTGTAAATGATATTTTCATTTTAGTTTCATTTTATAGCTGTTTGTTGATAGTATACAGAAACACAATTGAATTTTAGTTAATGTTATTATAAAAAGTGAACTTATCAAATTAATTCCAGTAGTTTTTATAGTTTTTAGGCTTTTATATGTAGAACATTATCTTTACTGTGAATAAAACTGTTTTATTCCTTCTTCTGTAAACCGTATACATTTTATTTCATTTTTTCCATTGCAGAACTTTCTAGGATCTCAAGAAAAAAGGTTGAAAGTACAAATCCTTACCTTACTCTCAGCCTTATGGGAAAAGCATTCATGTTTTCACCAACAAGAACATAAACTATGTTGTTAACTATAGAACTTATAAATGACCTTTTGGGTTAAGAAAGTTTCCTTCTACTCCTAGTTCACTTCAAACTCATTTATAACTTTTATTTTGATTATTATATTTATAAAGCCAACCAAATATTAAAATATTTTGGCTAAAGAAGAGCACATACGATAAAGTAGGAATATAAGGGGTGGGTAGGTGAAAATACTATAGATGGTAAAATAAAGGATAGCTACCATGGAACACTGAGTCTTTTCTTAAGAGTGTGTGTGTACTTTCAATATGGAAAACAGATGCACTGTCAGAAAACTAGCATCTCTCTAACTAGGATCTGTATTCCTGATACCATGTTTTAGAATCAGATGGCTACTTAACATTCGTTGCTCAGTCACATTTTTTAAATAAGCCAAATTTAATACCTAGAGTTGTTGTGATAAATAAATGCAAAAAGAATATATGGAAGTCTTCAATTCATCCACTGACATATAGCAACATTTTATATTTTTTAATTGCTCTAGTGGTGATGTTTCAGATGATGAAGTCATAATAACATTCATCATGAAGGTGATGGTGATGGCAAATAACCATTATTAAAACACAATACAGGGGGCTTCCCTGGTGGTGCAGTGGTTAAGAATCTGCCTGCCAATGCAGGGGACACGGGTTCGAGCCCTGGTCTGGGAAGATCCCACATGCCACGGAGCGACTAAGCCCGTGAACCACAACTACTGAGCCTGCGCGTCTGGAGCCTGTGCTCCGCAACGGGAGAGGCCGCGACGGTGAGAGGCCCGCACACCGCGATGAAGAGTGGCCCCCGCTCGCCGCAACTGGAGAAAGCCCTCGCACAGAAACGAAGACCCAACACAGCCAAAATTAAATGTAAATAAATAAATAAATTTATAAAAAAAAAAACAAAACACAATACATAGTTGTGTTTAATGCCCATGGTAGACTAATAAAAGAAAAACCACTGAATCTAATAGAAGGAATAAATAACTACTTAAAAATAAAATGCATTGCCCTAGTGGAAAAGTAGCAACAAGATACAAGCTACCTTCCATTCAAGATGTCTCAAGGTAAAAATAACTGACATTTTAAAACATCAACATAAAACCTGGGTGTATAATGAAAACTGCTTAAGCAGTTCCTGTAATTTTTCTCTACAGTTATGTAAACTACCAGCTCTATCAATCTAGTGTTTTTGACAGTATTGTTTTCATTTATTCCTTGTCTCATTCTAAATACATGACTTATTACACAATAGTTCTAGCTGAAATGATTCAAACCAAGAGAACAAGAAAAGCAAAAGTAAGCTAAGTTGAGTGAGGCTTGTACACATTGTGTGTGCACTGAGGTTCTGCACTTTTGATGGAAGAGCTCCACTTTCAGTTACAGCTATATAGCAGCTAAGAGCCAAGTGTAGTTCAGTGAATTCACAAACCGTGAAAAACATTGTGAAACCTAGTAACATCTAACAGAGAAAATAGTAATGTAAGATGGGTATTATATTATATTATATTATTATGGATATTATACACATTCTTACATTACAAAAATCGTAGCAATATGTTACAGAATGTCTGTCAATGATGCTCACATCACACCAAAGCAGAGCAGAGTTGAAACATTCTACCTGGAGTTGCCCAATATAATGAGATTCAACTACATGATTCTGATTTTATAAAAGTTAAGCAAGCATACTTGAATATCTCCTTACACCTTTGAAATTTTCCTCATACATTCCCTATTAGAGATTTGATCAAATTCAAAAATTAGTATGTGCACTTTGTTCTCAAACAATAGCTCCTTTTTATTAAGGATGATTATCCCTTTCCTTCATAAAACTCCGACTGATTTATGCTTCTTGACAAACACAAATCATTATTTACACAACTGTAATACATTTTTTTTTCCTTTGAAGAACTGACATAGGGACAATAGTTGTTTATCCTATCTGTGATAAAATTCATCAAAATTGCCTGTGGTTTGAAAAAAATGACATTGAACTTTTGAACCGATTTGACTGTAGGAAAATTGAGGCCAAAATTTGTTCAGAAAAAATAGTTAACTGAAAGAAAATACTCTATGGAATTATGTCAGATGTGTAGGTAAGAAGTGACAAATAATGCAGCTATTGACTTCTTTTTCAATAAAAAAATCTATGTTATTAGTATGTAGTCTGTGAATTGATAGTTAGCATGACTGGTGAGAGAACCAGTAAAAATTCTACTTAGAAAATATTTTTCAGGATGCCTTTCTTCTTTGGTGTGTAGATTAATAATTTACTCTTACACAGACTTTGTCAATTTAACTGTCCATTTCTCATTCTTGAAGGATTCTGACTGATAAACTGTATTCCAGTAACATTGATTATTCAGCAATGCTGAACTTGCAAAATATAAACAAACTCTGAATCTTCTTGCAAATTTGCAGCCATATCATTGCCTTCTAAATTCAGTTTGTCTAAAGTGTATTTATACTACACTGCATACTGACCATTCAAACTCTTTATCATGTAAGGACTGAAACTAACACTAAGAAGCTCTCTTTGTTTTATGCATAAAGTATTGACATGGAACATTAGAGCAATTAAGAGACAGTATTAACTGAAAACTGTTTGGTTTTCAATATTGGATAGAGTGCATAGAAGACACAAAATCCCTTAACTTCCATTTTAGTATTAATGCTTATATAAACAGTATGTATGGAATATTTTCAGAAGCAACTTTAAAAGAAGACAGAGTAAATTGTATTTGGTAGTACATATTTCACCATTTCCTTTGTTAAAGAGACAAGTCACTTTCAAGGTCACATTTCAGCAACAACCAAGTTAAAATTAATTTTTTTTCAGAAATGGCAATTAAGTGGCAGTATAATTATTTCTTACAAGAAAGAACAATACATCCTGCAAAGAAGAATTTCTTCCACAAAGATTCAAACTCTATGGATATTAAGTGTTTATATTTGCATTATGCAATCAATTTCAAAATAAAGTAGTATCATATACATTCCATATGTTTCCACACTTCCACATTTCATCTGATAGAAGGACCAGGCTTCCACGAATTTTGTGCAACTGACATGATGATTTAGCCAAATTCAACCTGGAGATCCTATCAGAGAGCAACCTGAAGTAAGATAGCAGAAACAGAAACATAAGAAAGGAAGTAGGGCTATGTCACTGCGAGTGACACATGACATGGCCAAATGTGAGTCTGGGGAACCACTGATGCTGCTGCCCTGCCTTTTCAGGCCTGAGTCCCTAAGGCCTGGCCACCACTGCAGGAGTGAAGAAGTTCAACTTCATGAAGCAGCTGGCCAACCAAACTGTAGCTAGAGCTGAGAAAACAGAAGTCCTCTGTGAAGATCTGTTACAATTCAAGCTGTGCATGGACATGGTTCAGTCAATATACCACCATTCCCACAAGAGCCTGATGGTGTGCTTCCAGGGCCAGTGTGGCACCGATGCCAGGAGGTACAGAAAACCCCTTTGAAAACTCAAAATATTCAAAACGCATCAGCTCAGCTAGAAGAATTTCTCTTGGGGAGGATGCTGGACACATGTGGGGATGCTGAGAATCGATTAGCTCTAAACTCTCTCAGCATGATGGAGTGCTTTTCTTTGTTGAAGAAAAGATTGTGGACTTTCTGCATGGCATAAACAGAAGTGGAGATCCCTAAATATCGAGAAACAGAGGAAATAGCTCAATAAAATGGGATTTGGTTAGAGCTAGGTGGAACTAGGTCACAAAACTTCAGAAGTCAACTTTCAGGGGCTTCCATAAAAAATAGATACATTAAGAGATGGTTGAAGCTGGAAATCGAGTAGAACACTGCAAGGATCAATTTGCAGCAGACATGAGCAACTGTATGGCCAAAGAAGGGCAGTATAACAAATTCTTTGTTTCATTATTAGAAGCCCAAGCAGATTACCATCAAAAAGCATTAGCAGTCTTAGGAAGGGCCCTCACTGGAATGTGAGCCAATCAAGGTAGGTGAGGGGAAAACCAGCTTTGGGGACTCCTTTGAAAGAATAGAGGTGGTTCTGGTTGAGACCTGTGTCATTGCTTCTCCTAGAGAACCACATAGAGAAGGGCATTTTAAAATTGGTATTGGGGACTCCAAGTTAAAGAAACTGAGAGCTGTTTTAGACTGCTCTACCTCTCGCCTAGATGAGTTCTATTCAGACCCCCATTCTGTAAACTGTTGATTTAAAGTCCTAATTATGGAAATTGCCTTAAATTTTGATGACTTTCAATCTGTGTGAATAATGGACACAAGTTGCAAGTGTGCGGGGTTAAGACAAAAAACTTCAAGATTTATGGAGAACAGGTCAAAAGTTGTCACCACAAAATTTCGTTAACTTTAGCTATTTAATTAAGTTCCTTGCAGAGTTTGCTTATACCAGCAGCATTAACAAAATGCAGTGCAATCATTTTTGTGCCTAACTTGTTATGGGCCAAAAATGAAGGAATGCTTGCTGAAATGGCTGTAGCCACATCCATTCATGTGGTTATGGTGATTGAACAAATCATTCAGTATGACAACTGGTTCTTCCCTATAAAGGTAAAATGTAATGTATCGGAGCATTTGTACATCTCCACACAAATTCCATCACTCTTCCCACACTGGAAATGACTAACTCAGGGACCCTGCAGAAGAAGTGGCGTGCCCGTTTGGTGGAGATGGAAGGAGAATTGGCTAAGAAGGAGAACTTAAATATGAAGCTTATGGACTTCTAGGGTAGCACTCTAAAGAAAGCATATATCCCCTGCTTTCCACGTGCCTCTCCCATCTGCAGATCACATCACCTTGGCTTCAGTGGGCCCAGAGCACCCTCCCAAAGCTCTATGGCTGAAAGCAGTGAAGGGGATAAGACCGCCCCTACTTTATGGACACACTGGAACAGGGGCTGAGGAACTGGAGTCAGATAACTATTAGCCAAAGCCAGTCTCAGGCAGCTGCCAGGTCCCATCAGCTTTGGTATAACTCACAATTCCTCTTATCTTAGCACTCATACTTTGCTCTGAGCTGTTAAAAATCCTTCCAGCACCCCTAAAACCAGGAAAACCACCTTCTGGCTATCCTGGGGGCCAGAGTTGCCCAAGAATATCTTAGCATCTAACCAGTCTCTCACCAAATCCTCCTTTCACTCAACATACAGGTCAGGCTCTCGGCTAGCCCTCCACTGTCTCCCAGCTCTCTGGGCCCTGGGGGGTACTTCCATAGCCTGTCCTTTACAACCTCACAAACACCCACTGACACAGCCCCAACCTAGGCCAGCCAAGTTGGGTAGCCATAGCCCTTCCAAACCCATGGCATTGCCCAGTGAGCCTGGACTTGAGCAATTATCTCACACTTCTCTCCAGAGTCCAACACCCTTAGTACTTCACTCAAAGAGGACAGTCCTAGATTTTAGCTTCTTAGATTCAAGCTGTGAGTAACCTTGAGACTGTACAGTTACATAGTGAAATCTTACTGAGACCAAGACAAATACCAAAGCCATGATGCTGACCCAGTGTGCCCCCATCCCCTTATTCTCCTGATGCCCACTCAGTGGGGGATGGCAACCTTACCAACACAGCGCTAACAGCTTTCAAAATAGTAATGGATATATGATCTTCCATATTTAGTAATAACTGGGGCTTATAATATTTTATGACAACAATTCTAGGTTTTCAGAACCACTTGGAAGCATATTTCCTGAAATACACTCATATTCAGCAAGCAAAAATTGCCCGTCTACATTTTGCTGGATATGGATGATACAGAAAGGGCAGCCTTATGAAAAAAGCTGCCTCCTAGCCCTTGACCTCTTCTTTACTGGTGAGTGGAATAGGGCAGGCAACCATTATCGTCACAAACCAGTGAAAAGATTTCATTAGAGGGAAGAATAAGAGCTTACTATGCAAGACTTTGCCTTTTGCTCAGCTTGAGGAAAAAGTGGAGGCTAACACTTAAAGCTGAATGACTTGTGTCTTGAGAAGTTGAATTTATTTAAACTGGAAAGAAATTATGCCAAAAGCAAAAGCAAAACAAAATGAAATACCTAGACTGGAAAGAGTATTATTGCTGAGATGTGTATAGGAAGCTTTAGTCACAGCTGTTATTGCAAGCAAGTAGCACCAAGGCATTTTGAAATGAATAAGAAGCAATGTGTAAATGATTTATTTAATAAAATACATTAATTGTAAGTTACCTACTTCCTGCTACTTGGACTTTCATTCTTATGTATTAAGAATGAGTTGCCTCTCCTTCACTCTTGCTGCAAAATCATTTTGTATTAAGTATGGTCCACTTCTCCCCTAAACTTCTCAAACCATAATCTTTTATGTTAACTTGACTTTCACTGGTTGGTCCTTAGTTGGAAGCAGGAGAAAACAACCAGGAAGCCAAATGTCTTTGACTATTTGGGGTCAATGTCTGCACAAGTAGTGGTTTTTCTTCCTGGGCTAGTTCCTTCAGAGGTTGTAGGTAAGAGTTCTAATTGTCATATATGGCCTGGCCATTGTTTGTATATATATTTTCTCTCAGTCCTCATTCTGATCATGCTGTCCCTTGCAAGAAGTTGACCAGCTGAGGAAAGGCTAGATCCAGATCTTCACTGCTTTAGGATTGTTCAGTTGTGTCCTTATGCAACTGTATGAAAAACAATCCTTGGCATTTTTGTTGTACTATCATGGTAATCATCTGACAAAAGAGCAGCTGCATAGAAACATTTAAGGTCAGGGATATAATGTAGTGGAACAGCATAATGACTACTAAAATGAACACAAAGTAACAATAATTAATACTTCATTTAAGATGCTTGGAATCAGGAGCCCAACCTTCTGAACCCAGGCCAAAGAACAAGTCTCATAGACCACAAGGAGAAAACTTAGACATTCAAGTAGCTTCTTCCTTAAGGCAATAATATATAGCCTATTCTACTTTGCTTGTTTTGTTCATCCAAATATAGCAAGAAGTATTAGCAATGGCACAGACATCATTATAATTTACCAACAGGAAGTTGAGAGCAATTTCACTAGTCATGCCAATGAGTTCAGACTGACCTATATTCCATCTAGGGCAGAAGTAATATCTTTAATAACTTCTGTCAGAGTTACTGATAAGTTTCCTTCACTTTTGTCTATGTGTAAGATTAGCACCAGTGGGGACACTGCTCTGATTTTTCATATTAAAAAATGAATCAGTAATTTGAGTAAAATGTTTGAATAATCAAGAGTGGCCTTTTTTTGGATATTGTGCCTGGGTCAGAATTTCCAGACTTGGTTATTATAGAATTAGGGTCTCTGTGTATAGAAAAATTTTCAAATGTGATTCCTAAATTTCATGAGTTATTTGTCTGAGGCAAACAAGACCTGGAACCCTGGCTACAAATAAAGTAGTACCTGCTAGGGGCACTCAAAGATGCAGAGAAACAAAGGAGTTGTCCACAACACAAAGTCAGAATCAAAGCCTTACATTAGCTAGGTTACATATTTGGATCTCTATTAGTCTCTTTCAGGTGGCAAGTACTTGGCCTATTGCCCTGTGAAGATTGTTGAATTCAAATTTAGAATTACCTGTCATGTGATCAATAGATTTGTAATGCTTTTTTTTTTTCTTTCTGGGATGGAGTGGCACTAGCAAAGCCACAGGTTGATTTGTTTATGGTCACTTGTTCATATATTTGCAAGTAAAAACACTATCCAGTTGTAATTCCCTGAAGTGTCACTTGATGAAAGCAGAATTGACCACAAATGTTTATCATGAGTGTCTGGTGATACATGGTATAGTCAATAGTAGGTAAAATTGAGGGCAATAACTACATTTGGGATAATCTAAAAATTGTCTTAGAATGTGTATTTTTTAAAAATTTTCCATGCTATACATTTTTATCCCATTTTATAGTTTCCATGCTATACATTATTTAAAATGCATATGTTTTGATCTAAAAAATATAATATAGAGGAAAGAAAGGAGAAAAAGGGCCTTATAGGTGAACAACAATGAGGGATCTATCGAAAATGAGAAGAATGATTATAAGTGAGAAAGTAAGAAACAAAACAGGACTTAGGTGTCAAACAGACTTAGATTTGACATCTTGAGTGAAAGCAGTCCACTATCTGACATCATCTGCTTGTTCTGAAGGTCTCGGGTCAGCTTTGTACTTAGGAAGATGAGCTGCTTCTTTAGGATATCTGTGAATCTTCACTTTGAGGTCCCCTATTAGAGTATTATCCAATTGTGTCCAATTCTACATTGCTTCTTTAGTTGTGAAAGGTAAACCTAAGCATTGACTTCCTGAAATTTTTTATTTGTTGCTAATAGAACCTGATAAAATTGATTTCAACAAGGTTCAAGACCAGCTTTTTCTCTTATGTCTTTTCCGATACATGAAAGCTCCTTGTTCAAGATCTGAAGAAGAAAGGCAATCTTAACTTGATGGTGATAGGACAGGGTATAGTACTTAAGTCCCTTGCAATATTTTACCTTGACTGCATGTAGCAGAGCATAGGCTAGTATAAAAGAGAAAAATCTCTAAGTGAATAGACATCTCAGTTACCAATTCGTAGAGGGTAAATTGATATGTCTGTGAGTGAGAGGACTATATGGCCATATGGGCTAATTGGAGTACCTTTAGCCTAAAGAAATTAAAGGGTTTTCAAAATTTTACTAATTTTAATTTAAGGATACCATTGAGCTTCTCAACCTTTCAAGAAGATTGTGAGTGGTAAGGACAGTGTGGTTTTTGAGTAAGAGATAACATCTTACAGAGTTCTTTTATAATGGTTTCCATAAAGTATGTACATTTGACACATTATATAAATGTTGGAATGCCCCAGTTGGAACATAAAGTCAAGCAGCATTTTAGTGACTTGTTAGGGCAGTGACTTTTTAGCAAAAGAGTTCTTCAATCTATTCTGAAAATAGACATAAAGTAACTAAAACATACTCAAATCCCATCGTGAAGGGAAATTGTATAAAAGCCATTTCAGGTTGCTCAAATAGCCCTTGAGGATTTGCTTCCTGACCATGTCCCACCTTTAGAGGTTTTCCAGGATTATGTTGTTGACAGGTGATGATAAAAATAACCTCAGATGTATTATTAAAGTCTCCCAGTTGCTTTGAGATAGTAACCAATTTGTCTTTACTATGATGAATATTTTCATGGAGAAATATTTATAATATCTACTAGAACTCATCTGGTGCCACCAAGAGGCTGACTTGGGAGGACCAGAAATTTTTCAGTGAAGGGTTCAATGTGAGAATGAGAAACTCCAAGAGGCCTCAGTCTTGTGGGATGGAGTTGGGGGAGGCTATTTTAGCGGGAGCCCTATCTTGTGTGAATTTTCTTTCTGAGAATTTCACCAGATTCTCATAGTGAGGATTTGAGAAAGATCCCTTCATGGCACTGGAAGAGGAAGGGAAAATGTAATCATTGTGAAAGGTGAGCAGCACGTTATCAATGACAGTGACCTATACTCCAAGGGAAAGAACTTCACCAGATTGCAATTCTGGAAGCACATTCTACAGGGGCAAGATGATTTCTCCTTGTTCCGTCATCTCCCATCTTCCTGGAGGGGAAAAAACAAAAGAACAAGATTCTCATTAGAGGATAGTACTTTGAAGAAATAGATTGGGAACTCTGCAGTTAGAGAAAGGAGTAGGGTGTGAGGATAAGGAACAGAAGCTCTTGTGAAAGCCACAGTCCTGCGATGCACGGCCATTAAAAGATGAATACAAAATCTGAAGTTTATAGAATGCTCCTACTAACTAACACTTTACCACCACTCCAACAGGCCTCCAGTTTCATTACAATGGATTACAGATGAAAGAGTTACATGACACAGACTCTCTGCAAGAGCAGCATATAGGAAATCCCCAAAGCCAAAAAAGAAGACAAAACCAAAGCACACTAGAGGAATAAGTTGAAGCTTCTTGTAACTAAAGCTAAAATAAATATTAGACATATTAACAATTAAATAACACAACCCAAGTACTAGCCAAATTAGCATAAATTCGTACTAAAGATTTATGTACTTCATTCTATTACCTGATACACCTTATCCAACTGTCAACAAAAAATTCAAAAACATGCCAAAAGTCAAGGAAAAACACAGTCTGAAAAGATAAAACAAGCATCAGAACCATATTCAGATATTAAATAGATATTGGGATTGTGAGAGAAGAAATTAAAAATAATGATGGTTAATATGGTAAGGGATCTAATGCAAAGAGAAGACATATATGAACAGGTAGGTAGTATAAACAGAAAGATGAAAAGCTATGAAAGAATCAAAAGGTAATACTCAAACTGTGAAATAATTGAAAAAAATCAATGCTAGAAATCAAATAAACAATAATAGAAATGAAGAATGACTTTAATGGATTCATTGGTAGACTCAACATGGCCAAAAAGAATCAGTGATGAATAAGAAAGATCAGTAGAAACTCTATAGACTGAAATACAAAGAGAAGAAAAAAGAATGATTTTAAAAACAACAACAAAAGAAAAAAGAACATCCAAGAATTGCTTAACAATGTCCAAAGATGTAACATACCTGTAAGTGGAGTATAGGAAGTATAGAGAATGGAGCAGAAGAAATATTTAAAGAAATATTGGCCAAGAGCTTTCCAAAATTGACAACGGACAACAAACCACCCATCAAGGAAGATCAGGGAATATCAAACAGGATAAATACCTCCCCCGCAAAAAAAATCCATACCTTGGCATATTATTTTTAAATACAGAAAACCAAATACAAAGAGATAATCTTAAACTAAGTCAGGAGAGGATGTGTGACACCTTACTTAGAGAGGAACAAGGATGAGAACTATAGTGGAATTCCTACACAAACTATGCAAACAATGAGGGGAGTTAAATATTTAATGTGTTGAGAGTAAAAGGAAAAAACGAACTAGAATTTTATCTCCAGGAAATTATCCTTCAGAAGTAAAAGAGAAATAGACTTCCTCATATGAATAAAAACAGACCTGTCCTGCAGACCTGCCTTGAAAGATATTTGAAAAGAAGTTCTTCAGGGAGAAAGAAAATTCCATTGATCTGACACCGGATCTAAATAAAGCAAGAGCACGAGAGAAGGAATAAGTAAAGATAAAATAAAATAGTTTTTTCTTATCTTTAAATGTTCTAAAAGATAACACTTTGTTAAAGTAATAATAGTATACATGTATTGGGTGATTATGGCTTATGGATAAGTGAAATGAATAAATCAATGCCACAAAGGATAGGAGGGAAGAATGGGAATACTCTATTACAAGGTACATGCACTACATGTATAGCAGTACAGTAGTGATATGTGTAGCAGTATAGTGTTATTAAAAGGTGAACTTAGATTGTTTTGAAATATACATTTTAAACCCTAGAACAACTACTAAACATTTTTTAAAAAGAGATATAAATGATATATATGCTAAGGGAGGAGAGAAATGGAATCTTATAAAATACTCAGTTAAAACCGGAAAAGGCAAAAAAAGGGGAAGGGAGAAACAACAAAAAATACAATGAGTAGAAAACAGACACAAATATGATAGACATTAATCCACTGTATCAAATAGGAATGTTCTAAACACACCAACTAAAAAACAGATGCCAAAATGAATAAACAAAGTAAGACCCAACTATATGTCATAAATAAGAAACTCACTTTAAAGACATAGATGAGTTAAAAACAAAAGGGCAGAGAATGATATACCATAATAACACTAATAAAAACACTAAAGCACCTTCCTATTCAAAATGCATTTAAAATTTACCTTAAGGTTTATCATTATAATAAAAATTTTTGTTATTGCTATAGATTGCACATTCAGAAATGATAATTACTTCATAGCAAATTTATGTAACTTTTACTGCTATTGAACATTTGTTTTGAGGTTTTTTACATTTTATTAAAAGATGTGGAAACTTTGAGTAAAAACAGTCAATGTTACTTTTAACCTTTGTGCCATACTTTGAGAAAACTTACTACATTAATAATTATTTCAGCTTTCATTTAAAGACTAAAGGATTCTAAATATTACTTAAGAAGATGTTTTAAAGAACATTCGATTACTTTTAGATTTAATTCACAAGTTAATTCTTCTAAGAGTATTTTTATTTAACAATGGATATGATATTACAAGAATATTGATAAGGCAAAGAAACCCATCTCTAGTAAATGTAACTCCAAAAAACCATATGTACAATTTATTGAACACTAGCATTCACATTCGATGTTGATATATTTTAAATCAATTTATACTTACGACCGCTTATATGCCTGGGGCAAGGTATGATATTTTATTCAAATGGCAAGGTATGAATTTTTTTATTAAAATATACATCAGAGAAATACTCTCCTTCAATTTTAGAAATTTGGTCCACAAAGGAGGTTTTTAAGAAAAAATGAAGGACAGCAAAGTAACTTTTATCGAAATTGTGTGATGATTTTTCTCTATTTCTTAATCTTTACATCTTTATTTTTATATTTTTTTGTGCAATCAATGACAATTATATTATTAGGTTATATTGATTGAGCACTTACCACATGCCAGGCTTTGTGTGAAGTGCTGACTATAGATTTTTTCATTTTAAAATTAAAGCCATAATTTATATACAGTAAAATTCACACTATTAAGTGCTCAGTTCTGTGAATCTTTAAAATGTATACAGACCTATAGTTACCACTAAATTCAGGATATGAGCAGTACATCATTTAAAAATATTTCTCATGTCTTTTTGTAGTCAACCCCTCCACTTTACTTCAGACTCTGGCAACAATTGATCTGTTATCTATTCTTAAAGTTTGCCTTTGAAAGAATGTCATATAAATGAAATCATACAATATGTAATTTTTTGAGTCTGAATTTTTTCACTTTGCAAAATGTATTGGAGATTCATCCATATTGTCACATGTAGCCATAGTCTATTCCTTATTGTGGAAGAATAGTTCGAATTCTATTGTGGAGATTTGGATGTATCATAGTTTGTTTACTCATTTCACAGTTGAGGAACATATGGTTGATTCCAGTTTTTAGTAATTATTAATAAAGCCTCTGTACACATTCATGTACAGGTTTATGTCAATGTAGGTTTTCATATTACTTGGTCAAATTTCTTGAAGTGTGATTACTAGGTTATATGATGAGTATATTTTTAACATTATCAGTAACTGCCCAACTGTTACTACAGGGATCTACAAACTTGCATTCCCCCAATGATATGAGAGTTCCAATTGCCCCCAACCTCTACCAGTACTTAGTATTGCTTATATTTTTAAAGACATTCTAATAAGTGTGTTTCAATTTGCATTTCATTAATGAATAATGATTCCAAGCATCTTTTAATATGATTATTTCCCATATATATTTCTTCTCTAGTAAAGTATATGATCAATTTTTTAAATTAGGTAAGTTGTTTATTATTGAGTTTTAAGTATTCTTTATATATTGTGTGTACAAGTTCTTTATAAGACAGATCAAATATTTTCTCCCAGTTCATGCTTGAATTGGGATTTTCTTAAAAGTTTTAATTTCAATAAAATCCAATTTATGTTTTATATTTTATGAATTATGCTTTAAGTAAACTAATGTCATACGATTTTCCCATATTTTCTTCTAGATATTTTTATAGTTTTAACTTTTACCTTTAGGTGCACAATACAATTTGAATTAATTTTAAAATATATTTTTCTGTAAGTGCGTTTATGTGGGTGTCTATTCAAAAATGTATCATTGGTCTATTTGCTGTACAAAGAGTGAATGAAACCAAAATTTTCACAGATATTTTCTATGACATTATAAGTAAATGTCACTGATTTTTAAAGTTAATGAAATGTGATCTTGCATGTTTTCTGAAAGTATATTTAAATTAAAATAATAAATGTAATTATGAATATAAATATTATATAAATATCTAGTTGAATTCAGGAAGAATCTTCTAACTGAAAATACCATTCCTATCAATTATAAGTCTATCAAATTTTAAACATGAGAAATATAATGATGCTTATAATGTAAATAATTGGACCATAGATATTACAATTTTTAAAAAACACATTAAAATATAGATATAAAATTGCATATCCCAAAGTTAATTTCTGTTCGATTGTAATCTTGAAGAAATTCACCAGGATGGTTAACCTATGCACAATACATGTATTTGATGACTTAAATGTTCTAAAGTTTGATATGATTGCTAAAAACATTCATTATATTTCTAAACAATATTCACTTATTTTCTCATTTGAATTTATCAAAATATGGAAACATATGAGAAATAATTCATCTTGACAAAACCCACAAAAATCATTTCAGTAAAGTGTTTCTTTTTGTTTTTATTTTTTAGCTGCACATGGAATATCTCCCATTTGCCTTCTATGAGGAAAATTATTGCCAAATAAACATTATATCAGTGATATTATATAGGGAAAGTGAAAAAAAGCAATAACTGTTGTGGATTATTAAAAAGTGTTTTACATTTTTCTTTGACATTTTTTATATGATATTTTTCTTGCTGATTTACTTAAATTGTTACTCTGAGTAAAGTGAATATGAATTTGTCTATTAACAGCAAATAACAAGTTTATTAAATTATATTGATTCTTAAGTTATCCAATTCACTAAATGATAAAATGTCTCTTTTCTTTCAAAAGATCTCACTGTTATTCTCTAACACACTTACATATCCATTATCATGATAAAGGTAGATTCATATAACACCTCAGCTATCAGGATGTCTCTGGAGTGCACCAGCAGTTTTATAAATGTCAGCTTCTGGGTATTACATGTGAAAATGCAGCAGTGCAGTAAAGCATCAAACTGGCCTTGTTTCAATCACTGGAGTATTACATTTTAAAGGTCAGATGTATATGATTATTTTACCTGAGCCACCTTGTTGGGAGGAGAGGGGCTGAGTCACTCACGAATTGCTCCAATTTTCTTAATGGTTCAAAACTTAAAGGAAAGAACCTTGGAAATATGAAGTGAAGAATCCAGACATCAAAAATGTAAAATAATTTACAGCAAGACTGTAGTTTGTACACATGAGTACTTGGTGTTAAAAATTGGGGAGGATATAAACAATTTATGTTTAAAATATAAATGTGATGTAGCTTTAAAAATTGTATACGTTTATCCTAAGTAAATTGTGAAAAATAGTGGCATAAGTGTTCTATATCTTATTCTGTATCTATATATATTCTACATACAATTTGACTTGTACTTTTTATTCTTAATTTGCATAGAATTCTATTTGATCAATTTCAACTTCATGAGCTCTATAAACTTGCACCAATTCTCCTTCAAAAAATTATTGAAGGTGCATGTTGAGATTCACTAACTATGAAAACATTAATTCTTTCAGGTCGTCATGAATAAGTGGCACATAAATCCAGTAGGCACCATCTGCATGAACAGTATCCTGACTTAGTATTGTAGTGAAATAGTTCCATATCATATTTTAAAAATCCTTGAAAAACAACAATAGTATTACCTGTAAGTATTTTTCACTTTACATCATCTACAGTAGAGCTACATGACTGTAACTCAACACCAGACCCAGAATAGGCAGAGAAGTAGGGCCATATCCACACATACTTATATGTATCATCATAGGTAGGGCTATTTTTTCTGGAATTTATCAGGAAGTCCACATCAAAAGATGCATTTATATAATTTTCTTCAAATACTCTGTTCATTAAAACAAAGAAGTCTAAATTCAAACCAAAAATATGATCTCTTGAGAGATCTTAACAAAAATGAGGTAGCTAATGACGACCAAGGCACCCACTCAAATATATTAGAACACAACATTCATAGATTAGTTCAATGCTCTATCCCTTTCAATGAGATATTGGTGTATTCAATTTGTATTTCACTATTATCTCTAAATTTCCCTGTGCAGTATTCATACATATCTTCAATATATGTGAAAAGTTAGATTAAAGGTTAATCTAAAAATTAACTAATAAGAGCCTAAAATCTAGAAGGAGATGTTGTTTGAAATTATCAATGTCCATTACAACTGAGGATTTCATATAAAATATTTGCTTTTAAATGACATCCAAGAAAGATACACTTGCAGAATAGCAGAATAAAGACCTCCCAAATTAGCTTCACCATAAAAGTAATAAGATCCCTCACAAATATTGTTAAAATAAATTAATAATCAAAAACCTTCCCACAAAGAAAAAATCCAGGCTCAGATAGCTTCACTTGTGAGTTCTAATAGATGTTTAAAGAGAATTAACACTTATTTTTCACGAACTAATCCAAAACATAAAAGGAGAGGTGCTTCATCCCAACTCATTCTATGAGACCAGTATTATCCTGATACCAAATCCAGACAGATACCACAAGAAATGAAAACTATAGGCAAATTTCCTGTACAAAAATAAGTATAAAAATCATCAACAGATACTAGTAACCTGAATAATGCAATATATAAAAATGATAATATACCATAATGAAATAGTATGACAATACATCATAACAAAATTGATCTCAGCAATGCAAGCTTGGTTTAACATACAAAAATCAATCACTGTAATGTGCCATATATAGAGAAGAAAAATACTTTGTTCATCTCAGTAGACAGAAAAAAAGCATATGACAAAATCAATCACACTTTCATGATAAAAACACTCAAACTGATAAAAGGTATCTATGAAAAATTCCCATTTAATATATACTTAATAGTGCTTTCCTCTAAAGGTCTGGGGTAAGACAAAGATGTCTGTTCTCACCACTATTATTCAACAATGACATGGAGGTTCTAGACTGGGCAATCAGAGAAGAAAGTGAAACAAAATGGAATAAAATTAACAAGGAAGAACAAAAATTATCTCTATTCACAGATGTTATAACCTTAATTTTTATTGAAGTATATTGATTTACAATATTATATTAGTTTCAGGGATACAGCATAGTGATTCAGTACTTTTACAGCTTATAGTCCATTAAAAGTTATTACAAGATAATGGTGATAATTCCATGTATATACAATATATCCTTGTTTACTTTATACACAGTAGTTTTTGTCTCTTAACGTACCACTGCCCCCTTCCTTCTCCCCACTGGTAACCACTAGTTTGTTTTCTATATCTGAGTCTGTTTCTGTTCTGCTACATACATTGATTTGTATTATTTTTTAGATTCTATATATAAGTGATATCATACAGTATTTGTCTTTCTTTGTCTGACATTGTATTTACCTAAGCTCATATTCTCTAGGTCCATCCACATTGCTGCAAATGACATTATTTTGTATGGCTGAGTAATATACTATATTATATATGATACATTATATATATATAAATATATTTAAATGACATCTTCTTTATCCATTTCTCTGTTGGTAGACACTTGGGTTGCTTCCATATCTTGGCTGTTGTAAATAATGCTGTTATGAAATTGGGATGCATGTATCTTTTCAAATTTGTGTTTCTATGTTTTCTGCATATATATCCAGGAGTGTAATTGCTTCATCATTTGGTAGTTCTATTTTTAGTTTTTTGAGGAAACTCCAACTGTTTTCCATAGTGGGAGCACCAATTTATATTACCAGCAACAGTGTACAAGGGTTCCCTTTTCTCTAAATCCTTACCAATATTTGTTATTTGTAGACTTTGTGATGGTAGTCATTCTGACAGGTGAGGTGATATTTCATTGTTTTTTTTTTTTTAAAGCTTTTATTATTTATTTATTTATTTATTTTCTGGCTGTGTTGGGTCTTCGTTTCTGTGCGAGGGCTCTCTCTAGTTGCGGCAAGCGTGGGCCACTCTTCATCGTGGTGCGCGGGCCTCTCACTATCGCGGCCTGTCTTGTTGCGGAGCACAGGCTCCAGTCACGCAGGCTCAGTAGTTGTGGCTCACGGGCCCAGTTGCTCCGCGGCATGTGGGATCCTCCCAGACCAGGGCTCGAACCCGTGTCCCCTGCATTAGCGGGCAGATTCTCAACCACTGCGCCACCAGGGAAGCCCCTCATTGTTATTTTGATTTGCGTTTCTCTAATGATTAGCAATGCTAAGCATATCTTCCTGTACACGTTAGCTATGCCCTTCTTTGTCTTTTGTTCAGCCTCTGTTTTAAAGTCTGTTTTGTCTGATGTGAGTATTGCTACACTCACTTTCTTGTCATTTCCATTTGCATGAAATATCTTTTTCTATCCCTTCACTTTCTGTCTGTGTGTTTAGCACTGAAGTGAGTCTCTTGTAAGCAGCATATAGATGGGTCTTGTTTTTTATCCAACCAGCCACACTATGTTTTGATTGGAGCATTTACTCACTGACATTTAAAGTAATTATTGATAGGTATGTACTTATTGCTATTTCATTACTTGTTTTCCAGTTGTTTTTGTAGTTCTTCTCTGTTCATTTCTTCTTTTTGTTTCTTCTCTTGTCATTTAATGATTTTCTTTAGTAGTGTGCTTGTGTTCCTTTCTTATTAGTTTTTGTTTATGTATTGTAGGTTTTTGATTTGTTGTTATCATGGAATTCATATATGTTGACCTGTAACTATATATACTTGTTTGAAACTGGTAGTCATATAAGTTGAAACACATTCTAAAAATCTACATTTTTACACCCCTCCCCCACATTTTTGTTTTTGATGTCATATTTTCATCTTCATGCTTATTCCTTAACTGTTTATATTATAGTTATAGTTGCCTTAAAATTTTTGGCCTTTTAATATCTGTACTGGCCTATTTAATTGGTTGATCCTCAGTTCTTATTACATATTTGCCTTTCCTAGTGGGATTTTCCCTTTCCTATAGATTCTTACTTCTTTTTCACTGAAAGAAGACTCTTTTAAGATTTATTTTAGGGTAGATTTAGTAATGATGAACTCTTTTAGTTTTTGCTTGTCGGAGAAGTTCTGTATCTCTCCTTCTATTCTAAATGATAATCTTGCTGGGTAGAGAGTGTCCTAGGTTGAAAGTTTTTCCCATTCAGCACTTTGCATATGTCATGCCATTCCCTTCTGGCCTGCAAACTTTCTGCAGAAAAAGCAGCAGGATTCCCTTGTATATGACTCTTTGTTTTACTCTTACTGACTTTAGAATTCTCTCTTTAACTTTTGCCATTTTAATTATGATATGTCTTAGTGTGGATATGTTTGGGTTCATTCCGTTTGGTACTCTCTGTGCTTCCGGTACCTGAATACTTGTTTCTTTCTTCAGGTTTGGGACGCTTTCAGCCATAATTTCCAAAAATACATTTTTGATACCCTTCTTTTTTTCTTCTCCTCTGGGAACTGTATAATGCAAGTGTTGGTAAGCTTAATGTTTCCCAGAGATCTCTTAAATTATTTTCAGTTTTAAAAAAATTTGAGTTGCTTTTTGCTGTTCTGATTGTGTGATTCCCATTATTCTACTTTCCAGATGACTTATGTGTTCTTCTGTATTATTTAGTCTGCTATTTATCCTTTCAGGTGTTTTTTTTTTTAAAGTTCAGCTATCAAATTCTTTATTTCTGATTGAGTCTTCTTTTAATATTTTCTAGTCCTTGTTAAAGTGTTCACTGTGTACATCAATTTTTTTCCCCCTAATTCAGTTAACATTTTTATTACCAATGTTTTTAATTCTTCTTCTGGTTAGTTGTTTATTTCTCTTTTGTTATGTATTTTTCCAGGGATTTTCTCATGCTCTTTCAATTGAGAGTAGTTCCTCTGTGCTTTCATTTTGCTTTACTTTCTCTGTCTCTGTGAATTTAGGTGAAACAATTACCTATTTTTGTCTTAAAGTGTTGATCTTATGTGGGAAATCCCTATGCAGACTTCGTGTGCCCGATACCTTTGGTGGGGGAGCTGGATTTGGCATGAATGCAAGTCACATCTTAGGGTGTTCTGGTGGCTATTACCTTGGTAGGGGGTGGAGCTCGAGATGGAGGGGCTATAGCTTGAGCTGGTTGTGAGACAGGACTTCCTCTCTCCTCAGTGGCTATGGCCACCCTTTCAAGGGCATGGTCTGATCCCAAGTTGCTGGAGTGAAGCCCGGAGAGTCAGACCTGAGCTGCAGCTCTGTTCCCTTTAAGTGTGTGTTTTTCCCTCTCTCCACACCAGGACCTTTGCTCCAGAGTGAGGGAGTGCTAAAGCAAGTGGGGTCCCTGTGACCTCTCGGCATGTATGGCTGGGGGAGAGCTGTGGTGGAGCAGCCACTGTCAGAGATCTGGGCTGCTTCTGGGGTGCTGCTTGAGTAAGCACCAGCAATGAATGCCACTCCGCACCAAGGCTTTGCCTTAGGACCAGGTCACCTTTCAGTCCCACGATTAAGTCTTTTCCCCATTCATGGTCACCCTAGATCCAGTGCTGCACTCTGTGATGTGGAGTGAGTGGAGCTGGAGGGGTCACTCGGCTTGGACAGGGACTTACGGTGAGTCAGTCATGGAGACCAGTCAGCCCCTGGAGCAGACTTCTCTTCTTTCTGCCTCAGGGACAAGCCAGCACGTTCGTGCTCCACAGGAGTGGAGACCAGGCTTCCCACCCACCCTTCAGCTAGTCTCAGTGGTCCTCCAACTAGCTAAGAGGGCTAGTCTACCTTGTATAGGAACCCAGGATTCATACGCCCAATCTGTGGCACAAACCACTCATCCCTCAGGCAGGTGTCCACCTGTGTTATCTCCCTTTTCCTCTGAGTCCTGTCCCAGGGACACAGGTCTCAAGCTGATTGCTTTTCTTCCCTTCCTACCTGTTTATCTTTCTTATAGCCTTGGCCATACAGGAGTCCTTCTTTCAGTTTCCAGTTGGTTTTCAGTGATAATTTTTCCACATGTTGATGTATTTTTGATGTGTTTGTGGGGATAGGTGAAATCCACATCCTCTTATTCCACCCCCTTAATCCAAATCCCCTGTTATAAATGTTATATGCAGAAAATCCTAAGGAATTCATACACAAAAAAGTATGAAAACCAATAAAGGAGTTTAGCAAAGTTGCAGAATACAAGATCAGTGGACAAAAATCAGTTGTATTTTTATATACTGGGAATAAGCAATCTGAAAATAACTTTATGAAAGCAATTCCATTACAATAACATTAAAAATAATAAAATAATTAGGAATGAATTTCACAAATATATGTGAGAGTTGTACAAAGCAGATATCCAGGTAAAGGAATTAATTTGGACCTTTACTCATACCAAATGCAAAAATTACTCAAAATAGATCAAGTATCAGAATGTCAAAGCTACTCTTCAGGAAAACTTAGGAGTATTTTCAAGACCTTGGATTTGATATTTTATTAACGAAGACATCAAAAGCATAACCAACAAAAGAAAACATATATAATTTGTAACTAATCAGGATGCCAAACTTTGTGCTTGAAAAAACACTATCAAGAAAAACAAAAGACAACTCAAGAATGGAAGAAAATTTTTGCAAATCATGTATCTGATTGAGGTGTAGTTTTCAAAGTATATAAAGAAGTTTTGTGACTCAACAATAAAAAGACAAAAAAAATTTTAAATGGGAAAATAATTTAAATAGACATTTCTCCAAAGAAAATATGTAAATAGAAGTAAATACATAGACATCATTAGTCATTGGAGCAATGCAAATCAAAACCACAATACAATATTACTTCACACCCTCTAGGATGGATAGTGTCTAAGAAATAAGTAATAACAGGTGTCGGCAAGGATATGGAGAAATTGAAACTCTTGGTTTCAAATTGTAAAACAATCCAGTCACTTTGGAAAACAGTTTGGCAGTACATCAAAATGTTAAATAGACAGGTACCATATGACCCAGGAATTCTACTCTTAGGTATACATTCAAGAGAACTGAAAACATATGTTCACACAAAAACTTGTACTAATACTGATATAATTATTATTCATAGTAGTTAAAAATTACTAAATTAGTAATTTTTTACTAATTTAGTAAAAAATTACTAAATTAGTAAACCAATTGCCCATCAATGAAACAAAATGGATAAATAAAATGTGGCATGTCCATACAAGGGAGTACTATTCGGTAATAAAAAGGAATGAAGTACTGAAACATGATACATTATGGATGAATCTTGAAAACGCTATGCTAATTGAAAGAAACCAGTAATGCAAGTCGACATATTGTATGATTCCATTTATATGAAATGTCCAGAATAAGAAAATTTATAGAAAGATAAAATAGATTAACAATTGCCAGAATCTAATATTGGGAAGAATATGAATGACTACTAATGAGTCTGGTGTTTCTTTTTGAGATGATGAAAATATTCTGAAATTAGATAATGGTGATGGCTGCATAACTCTGTGAATATACTAAAAGAACTGAACTGTATATTTTAAATAGGTTAATTACATTTTATGTGAATTATACCTTAATAAAATAGTATTTGAAGAACAAGAAACAAAAAGTGTGGGTAGATACTCTTAAATTCGGGACTATATCAAAACCCTCCCTTTTGTTAAAAAAAAGAGAGAAAGAAAGAAAAATGAATAAAAGATTCCGATTAACTTAAAAACAATGCAAAGGAAACAATGTGAATAGTTCTACAATACAACTCTCCTGGACTCTTCAAAATGTTTATACCAAATATCAAAAATCTAGTGGAACTGTTCTAAGATTAAAAAGAGAACAAAAAGAAGCATCAACCAAGTGCCAAACAAAAAACGTCTCATCCAAATGATTTGGGTCTCATTAATCTAATCAGTTTTTTTTCAGTGTTACAAAACCTGAAAGAAAAGAGAAAATATAAAGTGAGCTACCATGTATTAGAAAAAAAAAATGGACAAATAAGTAACAAAGTAATTCACACAATGTATATGATACAAATACATGCCATTCTATATAAAATAAATCCATTTATACCGAGGTAAACATAGGTATTTTATATGATATTAAAAGGGTTATGCTTTCAGGATAAAATCACTTAAAACTTTTATAACTAGAGGCAAAGATTAACAACCTCAATATAATATTAACATATTTAGAAAGATCTATTAAAGGCATTGCTATAGGACTTAAAGAAGCACAGGCAGTAGCAAAATAACGTCTTATCCTGAATTTGGTGTATTTATTTTAGGAATATTTGGGCTGAAAATATCAGAAAACTCAATTAACAATGGCTTATAAATCAATATTGTTCATTTTCCTTATAAAACAAGATCTAAGAGAGACACTTCCTGGCTTTGTTTCAGCTAATCAAAGACTTAGACCCTTTGAATAGTTCTGTCTACTATACAGTCAATTATTAATCTTTCACATGTGCTTTATAAAATATGAATATGGGTTTAGGTTTCTACAAATACGACTTTTTAATATTTTTGTGCAATTCCTCAATATTTTTCTAATTATCTGCCCATGCATTCATTTCTGAGAAATAAAAATTACACCCAATTCTATTTTTAATAATGGATTATCTTATTCAAAGTTGTCTAATTTGAGAGTTTGGTTTGGGAGCTTGCCTGTAGTTATTACTGCAAAGAGCATACAGCAGCTGGATTTTATACTTTAGTTATTATATGTTTTACCAAACTGAGACTCTACCAAAATGAAAAAAGGATTTATCTCTACTGCTTTCTTTTCACTGATTTTTTCCACTGATAAAAATACTAAATGATACTCTATATTGTATTTTTTAGTCCTTCAATGTTTTCCTTTGTTTTTTCTTCCTTTCCTTTACTCCTGTGAATTGATCTCCTTTATTCCATTTCTTTTACATTTTCCATGGTTATCTTTGAGAATTTTTAACTTGCACTTTTAATATAACAAAGTCTCAAGTCAATCAAAATTCATATTTTCCTGGTAAAAAATACAATTACAGTTAGCTCAAACAAAAGTTTAGTTGTTATTACAGAGATTCAAAAATAACAATTTTAAAAACATAGACATCCAGAAGCATGTGAGCACATCTGAGTGGTTAAAATGATGTTCTACCATGAACATTCATCAATATTATGGGTTTACAAAAGAACGTGCATTTGTGTCAGCAGTAACAGGAGTTTTACTAGTGTACATATTCATCTCTGAAACACAAGTATTCTGAGATAGTTGTCACTTATAACATCAACAACAAATATACACACATATATACACACACACACACAAACACATACATAGTAAGATGGATAGATGTGGCTTGAAAGTAAGGATACTGAGGGTTCAGCGGGGGCCTCCCATATTGGAAATATTCATATAAACTTACCTCAAATCACTACTTCTCTGTTTACCTTCTCAACCTTTGTTCTTCCCCCACTCACCTCTTTCTGAGTATACCCACTTGATTTCACTCCACACACCTGAACTCAAAGCCCCATCACTTCATATTAATTTTCACACACACACACACACACACACTACATCACACCTAAAGATTTAATGAGTAACTACCCTGGAGATTTGGAAGTATACTTAGTCAAAAAATATTTACATTGAATAATATTTGGTAAAAGTGGAAAACAGATCATTGAGCTAATTCCACATAATCATAATTGTTTAGTAATTTCCTTCTGCTTCAATTTGATGGTACACCTGCGCACAAGGGCTTGAAATGTCTTATTTTGAATAACGTAGAAGTTTAATTCCAGAGGTCTTCTAAACATGGTTGACTATTTTTATCACTCTGTACAGCTTTAGAATTGTTTTGAGATAGAAGAATTGTTTCAAGAAGAATACTAAAATATTTTAGTTTTCATGCGGAGTTTTCATTATTTCAAACCACACTTTAAAAAAATATTTCTAAGGAAAACAAACATCTTGTGATCAAATGATATTATTCATTTGTAAAGCTTAAATTCTATCTGAAACTAGAAATTAACCCCTAAGAATCTCCAGAATAATATATTATTATACAGAGATTGTTAAGATTCGTATAATATCTATATATGTATGTATAATAATCTAGAAAATCAGGTAGCTTGGGTAGTTCTTGACTTATGCAAAATAAAAATAAAATTGTTAATTTTTGCTTAAGCATATTTTTAATCTGAGTTCAATTTGCTTATGTTAGTGGAAGAGCCTTCTTCATGATATTCAAAGTGGGAATTAATGAAGAAAAGATGTATCCTTTAGTCTTGATCATAATATTCAGCTTCAAGAGAAAAAAGTAATTATGGGTCCTTGAATTTCTACTCCAAATATATAACCTATCATTCATAAAATAACATGGTGTGTCATGATACTTCAATATTTCGTTCAATGTTTAATATATTCCTAATTATTATAAAGAAGTGATAATCTGTTTGAAGTATCAGCATTATACTGAATTGTGTATTTAAGAGTTATGGGGTAATTCATAGGAATCAATATGTCTTTTTCTTTTTCAACTATACTTAATCATTTTTAAAGCTCGTGAATTTGTCTGTGGCTAATCAATTGTTCCAATCTATTTGTAAGTGAACAATTAGTAGATACTTTAAAATATCTAGTTTTCCACACTAAAACCTTACAATCTTTATACATTAATAAAAACCTACTTGAATACATATATTATTTCTGGGTAATCATATTAGTAATGTAAATATCATAAAACTCCACTACAAATTAAGGTTACTAAATCAAGTGATTTTTTAAAACTTTCACAATTTAACTAGAAGACTTCTTCAGAGTCACACAACAGAGAGTGGCTGTGGTAATAATGACAAAGTAACAAGCAAAGTAACTGGTAAACTTTGCAATAAATCATATGTCTCAAAGAACTGATTAGATCATTGGATGTTTTTGTGAAATGTCTATAGAACATGCAGTGCCTATTTATTGAGCAAACTAATAAACATGTTTACTTTGGCATTGTAACATAATTCTGAGAGGTGATTAACTATTAGTTCTAATAACTCTTAGAATTGCTTTAAAGTAAATCCAACTAGTAAAAACATTTGTCTATAATGAGTCCTATTATGTGCTTCCAAGCAATAACATTTAGAATTTTGCTTCAACACTAGTGAAGAGCACAATCTGTATATGATGTCCACAAACTTCACCATTTGAACTGTGCCAAAATATTTTTCCTTAAATGAAAATCTGATTACTCTAATCTAAAATGTTTTATCATCTCCCCGTCAACCAACAGGATCAAATCCAAATGCATTAAAATGATTTATGAACCGCTTCATGATCTGATTCTACCTCATGCCCAGGCTCAACTCCTGTCATTTTCATAACAGAGTCTCCATGCCAGTCATCTTGGACAGTCCTCCAAATGCACAGTGAGTCCAATGCCCGTAAGATTGGCATATTCTCTCCCTTCTACGTAGATTATTCTTCCAACACTTATTTCTATAGCTGGAGAATATTTGCAAAATGTTCATATTTCAGCTCAATCCCAATTCTTTCTATGCATCTTCCCTATATCATAAGAACTACTTGAGTTACCCTCCTACAACATGAACATTTTATGATAACAATGCTGGTAAAATACATTGTTGAGCTCTAAAGTTAAGAATTTACTGTGGTATGAATTTTATATACATTATTGCAGTTAATTCCATTTGCATATGATGAAATTTGAGTTTAGGGAGAAGAAAGAGATCAAATTTACAAGACTAACATGTCATATAATCAATATTTGAATCAGATATTTCTGAAGTCAAATCTCTATGCTAAAAACCACCATCTTGCTATGTTGTATATATCAGACTGTATACACTTAATGTAAATATTTATATATTTATACGTTTCTCACATTGTAATGCTTTAAGGTAGAGTTTGTTCATATTTGTTTTCACAGATTCTGGCAAATAGTATATACTTAGTAAATATGTATGATACCTTTTTGTGCCATTATTTCAATCTAAGTAAAACATATATTAAGTATTTATGTATTATTTGTGTATTTATGTGCATAAACAATATTTATGTACTATTATGCTATGTTTTTTTCACATAAAATACATCAGTAAGTTTACCACCTCCAACGACAAATATATGAACCACCATAAAAAGTATACCTTGTATACTTGTATACCTTGGGCTTGTAGGATGATGACTGTTTAAATTGCATTTTCCACTTTGCTTACTAGAAGTTGTCCAAAAGCAGTAGTGTATATATATATATATATATATATATATATATATATATATTTCATTTACAGAAACTATAGGAGAAAAGTATGATCTTAAGATGCCAAAATATATTAAAGCTTGCAAATGCAGCTCAAATTAAAGCAGTGATAATAGGAAGAAGTGGAGAAAAAACACACAGTGAGAGATCTCATTGATGAAAAAACTTAACAGTAGCAGAGTTAAGCATTTTCCAACAATAATGCAAAGCTCTGTCTGGCCTTGTTTACAAACCTATATTAGATAAACTATCCACCAAGAAAAAATGATGAAGAAAATACAGAAAAATTGAGTTTTTTGAAACCATTTGAGAATTACCAAGGAAACTAAAACTTCATTGACCAAGGGAACTGAAGAGAAATAAAATACATTGTTGAACCTCACACTGTGCTAAGCTTTTCTCCTGCAGGTGTTTTCTGATTCAAAGGTTGCTGCCTAGAAGCTGAGAAGCTGAGCACAAAGCAGTGTGCTAAATGGCTGGAAGCTGAATAAAGATTTTGGTATTCTCATGGAGCTAGAGAGACAAAAATCAGAAATGAGATATCTCGAGGCAGATAGGACTTGTGAGGCCAATACAGTGGGAAAAAAGGAAGCATAGAGAAGTGATCTTGACATTCAGTGTCAGTTTTCCCCTTGAGATATCTGATTATTTGTAAGCAGCTGATAAAATGTTGAGAAGCCAAGCAGAACTTTTGACTATCTCCTAATAGTGGGTGACAGAATTTGGATTTTAAGTTACACCAAAGCATGTGTCACTTACTGGTAAAACCCGGGCTTTTGGTTGGGAATGCTCAACTACTATGCTACAGGTGTAATGGCTAATTGGTACTGGAATAGATTTCATAAAGACTGAAACTTAGCTCTAAATCAGCTCAAATCTCATGCTAAGCATAGTCTTCCCTTACTCTGAATGCCTAATGTAGAAAAACAACACAGAGCATAGGAAGTTAACATCAAGCAGAGCTTCTACAGTTTTTAATACAGAATGCCTAGCATTAAATAATAAATTATAAAGTATACGCATGGAGGCAGGAACAAGAGACACAAATAGAAGTATAACTACAGGTGATATAATGAGGTTTTCAGACATGGACTTTAAAATAATTGTGAATAATATGTTCAGTTGGATAGATAAAATTTTCCATTTTATCTGAGAGCTGAAAATTAATATATCAAATGGAAATTATAGGACTAAGAAAATATCTCAAAATAAGTATTTAATAAATGGGTATTTTCTCAAAATAAGAATTTAATAAATAAGCAAGTTAGACTCAGAAGAAAGAGCTGCTAAAATAAAATATAGGTCATTACCAGATTGAAGCAGAAAAAGAAAAATGGATAGAAATACAAGAAAGAGAAAACTTCATATGAGACAAATTTTTAAAATTTTCTTAGGGCGACAATAGAAACCTCAGAAGAATAGGCAAAAGAGAATGGAGAAAAGCAATTCTTGAAGACATAATGACCAAAGGTTTTGAAACACTAAAAGTAGACATCATGATACAGATTCAAGA
Organism: Balaenoptera borealis; assembly: GCF_965194805.1. Taxonomy (NCBI): domain Eukaryota; kingdom Metazoa; phylum Chordata; class Mammalia; order Artiodactyla; family Balaenopteridae; genus Balaenoptera; species Balaenoptera borealis. The sequence goes on along the minus strand of NC_138866.1, from coordinate 55,416,922 downwards.
AGTACTATAAAATCAACAAAGATAAAAAGAAAGAAAACCACATCTAGAAGTATCACAGTGGGGCAACTTAAAATGAAAAAAAAAAAAAAAGTCAAGTCATCTAGAGAATAAAGACACATTATCTTCAAAGGAACAACAATAAAACTGAAAATTACCTCACCAAAGAAATGACTGAATCCAAATGAGAAAGGCATATAATTTTTATGGGGCTGAAAGAAATTAATAAATGATAAATAAATGAAATATTTTTATTAATCCAAAGGAACACAAGAAAAAAGTTTTTATTAAGGGGTACTAATAAGATGGTCCAAATAGAAAAATAAAAAGAAGGTAGACCCAAGATGAACTCTGTCAATAATTACACTAAATGTAAATAGAATACATACACACATAAAATAGTAAGATTGATAAACTGGATTAGGAAAAAAAATGCATGTTTACAAAACACATGAAAAATATTTTTACACCCAAGAGCATAGCTTCCAAAGATATAGAGCAAGTTGCAAAAAGAAGAGTAAAAAGGGAAAATTCCAAAACGGTGATGGTAAATTTTAACAAATTTCTCTAAAAGGGGATGGAAAACGTAGAAATTAAATCAGTAAGAATAGAAAAGTCCTGTTAGCCTAATGATTATGTAAATTTATTTTCCAATATTGAAGTAACATTGCATATGTACAGTAAACTACACTAGCTTATAACGTGGAACCTTCTTTGAATATTTCTAGATTGAGTTATTTCTGTCTAAAATGATTTGGTGAGTCCATTGGTGAATCCATCTGCATCTAGGATTTCTTTAAAATAGATATTCAGATATCTAGATTTTCAATTTTTGTCCACTTCTAACTCTGTTTACTTTTATCCTTAAGTATTTTTTTCTATTTCATAGAAAAAGTTTAATTTAATGCTGAAGACTTTTTAATATTATTATTGCCTTTTTGATATCTGTAGTATCTGCAGTGGCATTTTCTTTTTTAAGAAATTTAAATACTGTCAACTAATGTTTTCTATTTTTCCTGATAATTATTACTAGGTATTTACAATTTAGTTAATCTCTTGTCTTTGTAGATTTTCACTAGGTTCATCTATATTCTATTTCAATTTTTCTGCCTTTCTCTATTAATTCTTTTACTTTCTTTAGGCTGTTCTGTTCTTTTACTAGCATTATTAGAAGAAAGATTAAATCATTCATTTTAGCTTTCAGCTTTTCTGCTCTTCTAACATAGAATTTATGTTTACACATTTTCATCTAAATATTGTTTTAGCATCTTCCCACAGATTTCGATGTGTAACTTCTATACTTTTATTCAGTTAATGACATTTTCTGATTTATGCTCTAATGTCCTCTTTGAACAATGGATTTCTTAGAACTGCATTGTTTCTATACAGTTGGGAATTTTCTCTTTATTTTTTAAAGTGTGTTTCCAGGATAATTTAATTATGGTCAGAGAATATTCTCTGAATAATTTCAAAGCAATTAAATTTATAGAGATTTTCTTTTATGGACTTAGCATATGGTCATTTTGGTAATTTTTCCAAATGCATTTAAAAAAATGTTAATTTTGTTAGATATAATTATATATATATGATTTATAATATATATAATATGCATATAATTTCCATATTTTATATATGTATATATGTCATAATTGTAAGAAAATTGTTGCCTATATACCAAACTTGGCCTTTTTCCTCCTTCATTAATCTGTATAAGGGACCACCTTTGCAACTATATGCATGACCTGCGGGATATGTTCTAAGCAATAGTTGTAGATGAGATAGGGATCTGGGCCACTGATTCAAATAGCTTAATTGTGACCATGGTGATGGGCATAAGGCTACACATGGCTCAACAACATGAACTTCCCTTTACCAAGGCTGACCTTGTTAATATTACTAAAGCAGCTATTCTATCAAAAGCAGAGATCAACACTGAACCTTGACATGGCACCATTCACTTTGGAGTCCAGCACCTCCACTGGGCCTTCATCAAGCCTGTTTCATCATAGAGGGGATTAAAATTCCTCCTCATGTGGATGGACACAGATTCTTTATATGGATTTGTCTTCCCTGCTTGACTGCTTCTGCCAACACGATCTATCATCATGGTATCCGCCATACCAATACTGACAAGGAGCTCATTTTACAACAAAGTGATTGAGCAATTAGCTGCTCGTCTACTTAAAATGTGGCTTACTGAAGATTCTGGTATGTTGCCAGTTGGGAGAAAACCACCTTAAAGATGGGGATTCATCTTACAGGGTAGAGTATATGCTTTGAATCAGAGACCATCATATAGCCATATCTCACCCATAGCCAGAATACATGGGTCCAGGAATCAAGGAGTCAAAATAGAAGTGGCTCCTCTTACTATTAAGCTCAATTACTCACAGAATTTTTGCTTCCCATTCTGGCAAAATTGAACTCTGATGGCTTGGAGTTCTTAATCTCCAAAGTAGTAATACTTTAACAAGGAGGCATAGCATTAGTTCCATTGAATTGGAAGATGAGACTGCCACCTGGGCTTTTGTGTTTCTTATGCCACTAAACCAACAGGCAGAAACAGGGGTTATTCTATAGGCTCAGGTGATTGATCCCAGCTATCAAGGGAAATTGGGTTATTTCTATATAATGAGAGCATCAGGGACTATTTCTGAAACTCAGGGAATTCTATGAGGCAACTCTTAGTACTTCCATAGCCTAAAGTTAATAGAAAACTACAGTTAAAAAAAAAAAAAAAAAGAACAATTAAGGACTCAGTGGCTTTGGGTCACTCTATCACGTAAAAGAACTGAGGTTCTGACTGAGTAGACAAACATCAAATGGGTAACAGAGGAAGCCATAGATATCAATTACAGCCTGTGACTAAATACAAAAATAAAGATTGTAGTAGTTTAGCATACTTTCTCTTTGCTTACTATATGTTTGTATTTATTTGTCTATACTAACCACTTTATTCATCTCTTTTCTTCTTCCTTTTTTTAATATAGAAGTTGTTGGAGATTTAGTCTTTTGGTAACACAATATTCAGTGGGATTGCAATGAATTTGATGCATAATTAGTATAAACAGAACAGTGATTGTTGGCATTGTGAATTTCCTCATTTGGGAGAAATAGTGAGAACTTCTTCACTTATTAGAAGGATAATTGTTTCTTATTTTGGAAATATAAAGCTATTTTATTGATGTACAGAAGTTCAAAATTAGGCAGAAATGTACACACAGAAGCTGAGTATCCAAATAAGTGTACAGTGTCATTTATCAATTTATTGATTCTCAACTCCAGATATACGTTACATTGCTTTCTCTGAAAAAAAAAAAAAAAGGAGCAATAAATACTTCTGCTTTGCTAGCTGGCATGGTGTTAAGTTTTGTCAAAAGAGGGCACCAAGGGACAATGATAGAAGACGGGATTTCTCTCCTTTGTTTTGGTGAGCTCTTCTCATCAGGCAGTGAGTAGTTTTGTTTTTTGGTTTTCGTTGATTTTTTTCCCCCCACAACCTGCAGCCAGGAGAATATGGTACCTTACAAAAGGCAACTTTTCTCAGAACCCTCTAAGACAGCATTTTAACAGAGTAGCAGAGCACTTCTCCGTTACTGATATCTCTTGGTGTGCCCTACTCAGTTGACTTTGTAGCAGGGTGTCACTGGTGGGGTACTTCCCTGTCACAGGCTTCTCCAGGTACCTTCTTAGGCAGTTTTGCAGCAAAGTGCTACCACAAGGACACCTGACTGCGACAACTACTCTGAACAATGCAGGGGAAATTTTCCCATGAATCCTTCCGACATAGAACCTCAGGACACATCTTTGCTATCCATTGAGTTATGGCTGTGCCCTTTCCAATTAGATCTGTATTTTAGTCCCAGGGTCTGTTTATGTGCTTTTTCTCAGTTTTAAGAGTAGAGGCTGCTCTTTATATCTGCTACTCTTGTATTCTTTAGGCTTCTCTTTTCCTCTTACTAGCCAATCCCCCATTACTTCGTTATCTCTTGCTGATAATACTTGTGATGGGTTGAATAATGGCCCCCAAAGATAGCCACATTCTAATTGCTGCAATCTGTGAATATGTGTCCTTATACATCAGATGTGACTCAACATATGTGATTTAGTTAAGAATCTAGAGAAGGAGAGATTACTCTGGATTATTCAGGTGAGTCTCAAATGTAATCACAAGTATCCTTATTAGAGATAGGCAAAAAGATATTTGACTACAGAAGAAGATAAGACAATGTGACCAGGAAAACAGAGATTGGAGTGATGCAGTCACAAATCAAGGAATCCTGACAGCCTCCAGAAGCTAAAATAGGCAAGGAATGAGCTTGCCATTGAGCCTCCAGAAATCCTGCCAACAACTTGGCTTTAGCCCAGTGACATTGAATTCTGGCTTCCAGAACTTTAAGATAACGCATTTCTGATACGTTACAGAAGCAATAGGAAGCTAATATAATGTGTTATGTTAAACTTTTCTATTCAAATTACTGTGTGGTTTCTGTCACCTGATAGGACCCTGACTGATACAATCCTGCATGAATATGAAGTGTTTCTAATCTTTTTTTTCTTGATGGGGATGGAAAATAATGCAATTTACAGAGCAGTGGCTGCATATTGTATATTGGAGTTGTTCATCTGATCTTCAAAGACACTACATCTGGCATGGAAGCTCCAGTTAGAGATACTTCTAAATTAATTGTGTGGTATAAACTTGATGTGGCAGGATCCATTTGGTGTTAGCAGGTTTTGGACTGGAGAATTAAATGGGGTTATGATGGTACTACCATACCTGCTTTCCTTAAAATGGTCACTGTTTTCTGCCATACCACTGGGATATGATATTTTACTTGACTTACTCTCTTGGTCAGAATGAGGATCAAAATCAGAAACTTCCACTTGACTTTCTCCACTACAATAGCTTTTATCTCAGATGCCAAGGACTAGTTTTTACCAACTAACAAAATGTACATTCTAATTTCACATTTTCAGAACAGGAAAATGACCACTGTGTGAGTCTATGAACTGTGTCAAGGCTCCAATTACCTCTTAGCCTACATATCATATACTCTCACTCTACTGGGGAGAGGGACATGATGATACTTCAGATCCCTGGGAATTAATGCCAACTTGAATCCTGTTTCCAATAATTCTCAGAATGTCAGGATATTTCCATTTTTCCAGATATAATTACCCAAATAAATGGCCTTAAAGAATTGATAGTATCATAACCATATAGAAGGGCTTCAGTCAAAGGTTTACAGGTCCATAAAATGGCTAAACCACAGAAATGAGTTATGAGATAACTTTAATAGTGTGATTGTCCTCAAGTGGCTGATCACACATTCTTGATTTCTTTATATTTTGTAAATTAAATAATAACGTTGTTGGCTGCCAATCTATTCTTTTCCTAAATTCATCATTTCTATTAACCATTTCCCTAATTTTCTGTAGGTCATTCTCCTCTGGCTGCCACTTTGAACTTGAAACCCATTATAATAATTGCTTCTTTACACCTCCTGATGATTGAGTACCATGTTTTGACCTCTATTATTTCAGGATCCTATTACCCCTATTGCTAAAAGAGAGCTCAGTTGTGTAATAGCACATCTGATCATCAGCCCTGGCCTAAATAGGGCAGTTACTACTGAGATTCTCCTGGTGCCCCTTCACTAGCATATTCCTTATCTCTTTGATAAATAGAGTCCTTTGTGTCCTTTCCAGTGGTGGTTTCCAGCTTTAATTAATATATTCATACTAATATGACTGATTATCTAACCTTTTCTATCTCTTTCTCCAATTCTCTGCTATTATAATTCTGGGGTTTCTCTATCTTTTAACGTGGGCTATCTTTCTTGGTCCAGTTCTTCATTGCCCACCTCCTTCTTCCTCTTCTTCATTTAGTGTGGACCATTACAGGATTCTCCAGAGAAACAGAACCAATAGATGTTTGTTTGTTTATTTTAAGGAATTGGCTCACACTAATATGGAGGTTGAAAAGTCTCAAGATCTCTGTAGTCAACAAGCTGGAGACCTAGGAGAGCTGATGGTATAGTTTTAGTTTGAGTCCAAAGGCCTTAGAAGCAGAAGAGCTGAGGGTGTAAGTTCCAGCCTGAATCCAAAGGCAGGAGATTGTCCAAGCTTGAAGACAGTAAGACAGTGAGAGAGAATGAATTCTTCCTTCCTCAACATTTTTGTTCTGTTCAGGCCTTCAATGGATGAGACCCATCTACATTGGTCAGGGACAATCTGCTTTACTCAGTCTACTATTTCAAATGTTAATCTCATCCAGAAGCAGCCTCACAGAGACATCCATGATAATGTTTAACCAAAAACTGGACACCTCATAGCCCGGTCAAGTTCACACATAAGATTAACCATCATAACACTGTTTTCTGAGAATGTTGCTAAGGTATTAAATCATATTCACAGGGGAGTATGTCCATGCTGATAAATATTCTCTGATCCAACTTTATATTTTATCACTCTCAACATCTTAGTCCTATGTGTACACTCTTTGATACTGCCAGAATATGTTGGCTAGTCCAGCAGGTACTTCAAAGGTTATAATTCCTTTCTTCCTTTAGCAACCAGAGATCTTCCATAATTGTATTATGTTGTGACTTGGCTTAATTAAGCATTTGGGAGGAATGTAGACTAGGTTCTTAGGTGAGTGCACATTGGTTCACAAGGATGAAGCTACTGTATTATCTTCAAACATGGAGAGCTTGCCCATAAAAAGAAGTGAGAGATATTTGTTCAGACTCAGAGAGTTCAGAGAGAGCTGGGGTTTCAAAGTTATTACATGCATTGACCCATATTTCTGTATCCCATGTCTCAGGATCCCAGTCTATCCAATCCAGACAAGCCTTAGCTCTAGGGCATTTCCCAGACTGAGACTACAAACTTCCATGGTTCTCTAGTACCCTAATAATTAAGTCTTGGGCCAGGTTCTTAGCTTCTTCTGTCCTCTAACTGTAGGAAAGAAGAGGGCTTTTAAAAGGTACTTCTAAGGAGAGCCGTTAACTTTCACACTTCTTAAATTGGTGAGTAATCACCCTCAGCCTTTCATTGGCTTCCTCCAATGCATTGTTACAATCAGCATCAGCCACCTAATTCAAAAGTACTTATATTTACTTTCCAACTACCTCAAAAATGCTGAGATACAGCTTTACGGGTGCATTTCATCCATCAGTATCTAACCTTAGTCCACCTCCAATGAAAGTTTTAACAATTGTACCACTACAACTTTCTTGTTTCTATCAGTACTCTAACAACACCAGTTATGCGGTCCTTGTTGAGAGCTGACCAACAAGTGATCCTGTTCTGAAATCTAAAATAAGTTGGTAATAGGTTAGAATTCCTGGGAAAGAGGCTCTGAGATAAAACTGAGCAGTTGGTATATTGGGAAATACTCTTAAATACAACAGCAAGAGACTGAAAGAAACAGGATTAATCAGAGGTAGATATTGAACTGGGAAGCAATTGCAACATTGGCCTTATTCAATCTCATGGAGAATGCTGGAGCTGCAATATCACCAGAGTTGTATCTGACTTGAGATAATGGAGTTAGGTCTTTGTATACTCCATATTATCCAGTCATTGGTTATAGGCTTCCCCTGGAAAAAGGATACTTCATTAAAAATAAAAATGAAAAGGGCTCAACTTTATTAGTCATAGGGTAAATGCAATTAAACTTGCAAGATACCAGCACACACCAGAATGCCTAAAATTAAAAAGGCTGACATGCCAAGGGTTGTCAAGGATGTGAAGGAATTAAGAAATCTTATACTCTGCAGATGTGAGAGTAAATTTGTATAACTACTTTGAAATATTATTTGGCAATATCTACCAAGTTGAATGAATGCATACTGAATGACTCAACAGTTCTAGTCTAAGATATATACCCAATAGAACTGTTCTCATATATTTAATGAAAGACATATAATAGAATGTGCCCAGCTACACTATTTATAATGGCACCAAACTTCAAAGTACCCTAAAACCATTCATCATTTGAATAGATGAATAGATAAATATATACTGGTATAATTGATAGGAATGAATAGCCAGTTTAGATAAATGAGAATCAATGATCTACAAACATGCGCAACAATATAGATGATTCTCACAAATGTTATGTTGAACAAAATAAGTCAGACATAAATATATGCATGATGTATAATTCCATTTACATGAAATATTAATAAATGTATGCTGTTAGAATGTAGAAAGAGAAACATGAGTGCCTTTTAATGATGAGAAAAGATATATAACCTCAATAGTAATAGTACAAGTAAAAGTTACAATGCCATTATATTTCACCTATAAACTTGGTAAAAATCCCAAAGTTTGATAATGCCTTGCCTTATATAGGAAATGTCTTGCTGAAAAAATATAAATTGGTACCAACCTTAAAGAGGAAGATTTGCCCATGATATATAAAAATTTTTTTTAGGTTAGCACACATGTCACCTATCAAGCTCATTAAATGCAGATTCCTGAGTCCCACCTATGGATATATGGATTCAGTAGCTCTGGGGTGGAGAGTAATAATTTTCATTTCTAACAACTTTCCAGATATTATTAATGTTGCTTCTTTGCAAATTATGCTTTAAATAGTACTGCCTCAGACTCAGTTTCACTTATAAGAATTTATCCTATAGATATGTCCTTGTGAATGAGGTTTATACCAGGGAAAAAATTACCAATGTTGAAAAAATCATACTCTTTCAAATGTTTATTGTTTAATTTGGAAATAAATTCACAATCACAAAGTTTGAAAAAAATTAAAAATTCAAGAAAGACTGTACTGCAAAATTCTCTCATACTGATCTCTACAAACTACTCAGCCCCTAATCCCTCCACCTCCCCTCACATACCTCAGCAAAGCAAGTAACCACTGTTACTTCTTCTGTCACGTATTTTTTTTTTAATGAAAGCAAATGAGTATGTTTTCTTCTAACCCCTTCTATTAAGCAAATTCATGACTACCATAGAGAGTGTTTACTTGGTTTATTTTAAACCTTGTGAGTGTTTTTGTATTTCCTATTCAAAATAGAAACCTATATGAAGGAGTAATTATTATCACTTTTATAATTATTCCCTGACACTTCAAAACATACCACAAATTAGTCAAAGTCAGCATACATGCTATTTTACTCAGATGCCAGATATTATTTGTTGCTATTCAGTATCATCTACTACTGGAAAATAAATCTTAGAAGTTTATAGTGCAGATCTGGCTTCTAATAGGATTCTATTTCATTCTAATCAATGAAAGGTATACACAAAAGATTTAGAAAATGGAAGAAGTCATTATTCTTCCAAGCAACTAAGGCAAGGACGTGTATTTCAGCAAATGGCCTTTGAGAGATTGTACCCAGAATCCTAAGGGGTCTACCAAGACCTCTTTGGCCTTACAGGCAACTGAGACAAGTGAAAACTTCATGCAAACATTGTTCCGCCATTTCCTGCAAAATTCCTGAATTAAGCTTCTACAGTTTTCTAAAAGTTATTAAGTTATCATGTCCCTATATTAACCCACTATGTCTAAGTAGCTAAGTAATATACTTACTCTAAGGGACTTCTGTTTCTTGACTGAAACCTGAATGACACCTGTAGATACTCTTATAAATGCATCGTCATCCCAAGGAGTTTTATCTTTTTTCTCCTTCTCCATCTTTATTTAATTAATAAATTCATGTTTGTTATTCTTGTTTGGAGAAACTCCAGAGGATTAAATCACTGCTCAGTACAGGCTTCAACTTAAAACTGAATATTATATATCCATGTCTTAAAGATCCTCATCATGAAGACCTTCCAACTGGCTGTGTATGTCTTATACTTCTGCATCAGTCTGTCACTATCTTCTTTGTCTCTTACTGAATTTCTCTTTATTCCCCACCTCACTCCCCCCTCACACCTACCTCAAATACCTCACAAGATCCTTCCCTTTTCCTCTCTCATGCATTGTCTTGAACTTTCATTAATTTCATGTATAAAATGTTTTCAGTTTCTTCCCTAGGTCCCAAACTATTTTTTGGCCTATCCAAACATTGCAAAACCATTAAGATGGTCTCCTAAACAGAGGAAAACCTATTCAGGATCTTTTTCTTTACACATTAAGAAATTCTAATTTCTAGCCCTTCATTTACTCTATCCCCAAATGAACTATAAGGCAGGGCCTCATCCACTCATTCACCAGAGTAAATTCCTACGCTATGTGGAAATTTTATTTTTTGCCTTGTGGAATGTAGGATTGATCCTAAGCAAGGTTATTTAGGGTAATCAATTCTATTCCAAAGGTCTTCAAATGCTAACTTATCACAAATGTCTTCATTATTTTTCTTTCATTGTGAGCTCAAAATTCTTATCATAATTATTTTTTCTCCTGATGGCACTCTATAAAATACAAAATGTTCCCTATGAGAGTTTATACTTAAACCACTATGACTTTCTAAATTAAAGCATTCCAAGACCCACCCAAGAAGGAAGGAGAAATGAAGGGGATACTGCATTACTTTAAAATACATTGACCCTATTTATATATCCATATGCAGATCATGTAGGAAGAAAGCATGATTGCAATTGCACACAACCTGGCCAATCACCTAAATGAATTTTAACTGAAGTATATTTCATCTGAGGATGGCAAGAAAAATAATAAGCCAAAAGCAAAATATATCCATCTAGGACTCCTGCTAATTTCTACTAATTAGGAACAGACAATTCAGATTTCACAATCTTGCAAGGGTCACAATCATCAGATTTTACATGAACTTTAAATATTAGACCATATGCCGAACCACACGAAGAGAAAGCTTTTTTCCTTTCTGCTCTTGTCTTTATCTTACATGTAAGACTATGAGAGTAGCCAAGACACTTCAACACCTTCATATGTTTTCTAAAATGTTCTCTATTTCTATGACCTGTGTTACTATGATCCTTCAGTATGTATATATGTGATTTTTAAAAGAATAGTTGGGATTTTAATTAATTAATTGATCAATTAGGAGGGTATTGGAAAGATTTCCTCTAATTATAGTCATGAAGATTATATTTGTCACTTATTTGGCTTTTTTTGTTCAAACATTTTAGAGCACATGAAAATATTTTCAAGAAATAAAGATTGGAAAAAAGTTTTAAAAAAAAAGAAACATGCTTAAATGTAAGTAATGGTCCTGGGCAGCCTCTTTTAAGCAATTTTAGTAAATTTTAATAGGAGATCATTTTCAACTGCAATTTGCCTCATTAGTACCAAAGTATTCAAATGTTTAAATATAACCATTTATCTTTGCTGGTATCATTATTATTGTCAACATCTCTTGGATTTTTATTTTTACTTTTATTGAATTTTTATTGCTGTAGTTCTATTTTTCACTTTTTTCTCCCTTCATATCTCCATTTTCTGAAGATCTATTTTGCCTCGTTCTTATACATTTTTCTTTAGGTCTATAAAAATATTCAGCCTTTGTTTCTTTTTGAGTTACTTTTAAGTTTATTGCTTCCCACTTGAGATCACTTTCTTTTTTTCCATTTAAAAGAATAATTATCAATATTTTTGTTTCTTCCCAATAGAATATACTTTCCTTTCTAATATTTTTTAACCAGCTCTGTAATATGACTTCAGAACTTGGTATTGAAATTTATTTACTTCAGCTTCAAAAGAATGTTATAAACTATTCCTGGAACAAAAAAATAAATAAATAAAGGGGTTTTTTTTCTATGTTCTTTGTAACTTATATATAATAGCTAAACTGAGTCCTATTCAGTAAATTTTAACAAATTACCCACTTTATTTATTTCTTTTTAACCAATAAGTAGGCCTAGGTTCAATCAGATTTTATACAATTCTGACTTTGTCAGGATTTCTTACTGGCAGTTTAAAAAAGGCTATTCATTGAGATCGACTTAAAGGATATAATTTGAAGAGACAGTAACAAATTTCTACTCAGGAATAAAGAATAACTCAGGTATTGTCTCAGTCTTGCTTTAGAAAAATCCTCTTGCTTTATCATGGTTATTGGTGAATTTTAGAGGCATTCCTTCTGAATTTATTCATCAATCAGCTATTTGTGCACCTAGTTATTACAGTAATTTTTGTTGTTGTTGCTGTTGTTTTTCCCCATTTGCAAGCCATTTTGGCCTGCCTTTAAATGATTCTCAGTGTGCCCTGTTCTTTCCATTTTTGTGGGTGCTTTTCCCATTACATGGTTTTGTACTTCATCTAGTGTAGTACATGCCACTGCGTTTCAGTTTAGCTTTTTTTTCTCCCTGTTAAGCTCAATGTCTTATGAGTTCAGGGTACAAATTAATTACACCTCTTTGAAAGTATAATTTCCAGGGAAGATAAAAATAAGACAAATAAATAGTGAAAAGGTATCAACGTTTTCTTAAATCCCTTAATGTGAGAACCTTTGAGGTGGTATAACTACTTCAGTGAGCATTTGAGAAACTGAGTAGTTATTTGTGCTGTTAAAAATGTTGGAATTAGGTTAGGTATAAAACAAGCTAATATAAATTAAACCGTACACATTGTGTTTATCTTTTCCATTGGACAAAAATCTACAAGTTGGTGTCTAACTTCATGGAGACTGGCCTTAATAAATGCAAATATTAGGTAAAAGAGAGACGTATCACCTAAAGGATTGAAATCTCTTTGGGCAGGCTTATTAGACATTGCTACTGTATGACATTCAAAAGACACACAACCACCTTTCTCCATATGTCTAGGTATTTGATAATTTTTTTATAACCTCTCTCTCCTCTCCAGATTCTAAACCAATTGGAAAAATTCAATAATATGTAACCAACTAGCTTTATTAGCTGAAGCCAGTCATAATTCTTACCCTCTTACCCTGCCTGAAAATACTTAAAGTCAGTCATAGCAAAAAAGCAGGATAGCTACACACTTTGCCCCAGGTGGTGAGGCTGCTCTGGTGGTGTTAACACGGAGGGGAGACAAGTACATGGAGCTCGAGATGTAGAGGATCCGCAGGAGCCTCATTTATAGGTGAGCAGTGACCATTCTTCACTCAGACCAGGGGAGAGCAAGACTTTCCATTCCTAATTCATTGGTCTATTAATGAGAAGCACTGGGTAAAGAGAATGGAGAGATGGGGGAAAGTTCTAAGAGGAGAGATGTTCAAATATTATAGGCTAAAACATAACATATCATCAATGAGGTTAACTTTTTTACTGGACAAAAATCTGCAGATCACATCTAACTTTATGGAGACTGAATCCAAATTAATAGTAAACAGCAAGCAAAACAGAGATACATCTCCCAGACAATTAAAATCTCTTTGATCTCTCTGACAAGCCACATATTCTCTCTTTCCTTAATGCTCACAAGATTTCTCTTTTAAGGTTTCTTACCTCCACACTAAAAAGAATCTGTTGTAACCTCACAAGGCAGATCCCAACCCTCCTGCTACATTATGACCCCGTCCCATGTCCTTGATATTTGGGCCAAAGGATAGATCCAATTCCTCATTCTGTTATTTATTTATTTATTTATTTATTTATTTATTTATTTATTTATTTATTTATTTATTTTTTATTCTTCTTTCTAACTTCATCACCCTTTACTATTATGGAGAAATAAAGTACCCTTTTTGGAAGAATGCCATTAAGAAATATGATGAGGGCAAGAAAATTGTTTTTTCTCTGTGAGAGTTTCATTTTGTTTACTTTAAACCTTTACTAAATCCAAGAAGCAGGCTTGAGTGGCTTGAGGGTTAGGTAGTATACACAATGAGATTGAAATTAAGAAAGTAGAAGTACTTAACCAAGTGGCCTGTAATGATAGAGTTCGGAATTCAAGAATATCTGTTAGTGTTATTGGTATAAACTGTCAGTAACTGAAAGATTTTATCAGACTTTCAAGCAAACAAATTAGCTTGTCATAGTTTCATGGATGCTGACAGAAGACACAAGATTCCTGTCACAGAAGGACAGTTTATTACTCATAGCAATAGCACTAGCCAGGGTATCATAATGTTGATTCTTCTAGCTCCTATTCCCACAGGGCATTTGAAAGGTCATCTAACACCTGAACATGTAATAGATTTTATTATAGGAGAAGAATTCTGAGAATGGAGAGATGGAATATGTATTGTTAGAAGATGAGTCTCCATGGGTCTCATGTATTTCTCCACATCTAGCAAACAGACACTGACTGTCTTTGTTCTGGACAAACATCCTTGGAGAACATCCTTGTGCCTCCCTCTGGAAAAAAGGCCAGGTATACTTAGAGACTTCAAAGAGAGATAGCGTCTCTCTTTGGGGCAAAGGAAAGGCATGTTGAAAACATAACACAGGTTAGTTTCAAGAATCACAAGTATGTGGCCAGAATCAGCTGATTGGACTGTAATAACAACACTATAATTTGAACAATTATCAATAGCAGTATGATACCATTGATAAGCCTGAGACTGGTTTAAAGGTTCAATGTAGTCAGTCTGGGTTCATGCCCAGTATGATGTTGCCTCCTTCACCATACAACAAAAAAGTCAAGTTTGGAATAAGTCATAAGACTTTCATGCAGTCATAGCCTCTGTATTAGAAACACAGAGTCCTTTATTTTGTGTCCAGGCTATGATATTGATGCATTGCCAAATCTTGTGTGATGATGAGTCCAAGCAAAAATGCTTGCAATCTGCTGCGTATAGGCTCAATCAGCAGTTAGATTCCAGATGGCCTCATCAGAGAATGGGCATGTATATTTACATGAGTGACCCAAATGATTAGATCAGCAGCTGTGATTTGCCTTCCCAATGTGTGGCCCCAAAGAAGGATTTTTTTAATGTGCTAATCTGTAGTTGTCCAAGTGGCAGACTAGGCTACAGTTAGCAACCCAAGAATTAGTAAAATTAAACAAGGTTCATCAAGAAATATTGGTCAGACCTATGATAATCCCTTGAGTTATACCCAATGAGTGGAGCATTTACACCCATTTTTAGTTCTGCAAAGCTGGCACTGAGTTTGAATAGCTATACCAGTATAATGGATACCATCTGGTTGCAGCTTAGCTGAACCATCATTAGACCCCTACCAGGCACTTATGGGAATATCTATGACTTGAAGATCTCAATGAGCAGCCAGCTTTGTTTCAGATGGCAAAGTGGGAGATAAAGATTCCCCAAAAGATAGCTGTCACTTTGTTTACTTTCTCATGTATAGTCAAGATAACATTAGGAACAAGCTGGCAGATCCTTCACCCATACCATTTATTTTCTACAAGCAAGATTGTTTGGCTCCATCCCACCTTATTGGTCATTGAATATGAGCTGATCCACCTGTAATGAAAATATCAGGCCAGAGAGTTAGCCTCCATGGGCTAAGGCATTCAGATGCAACAAGAAACCAGTAGCAATCTAACAGCTGCTTTTAAAAATCAGTGTACCTAGTAGCTATGTGAAAAAGGTGATGAATGTAAAACCTCACGTGGTATCTCGAGAGGAAGTCTGCCTCACTTTTCTATAGATGCCAATCAGCAAAGTCAGCATTCATAGAGACTTGTATCTTGAAGGCATCATTAGTGTGGTAGGAACCAAATGTACTACAACTTGTTTATATGTGGATTTTCCCAATTAGGAGACTCCCCTCTGTCATTTAAGGAGCCAAGAAGCATAAGCATATAACACATTAATTCCTACTGTACATTCATATGTAGAAGAAATAAGAAGAGTCCATTGAATTGGCTGGTAAGACCACACTCAAACTGTCATGTCAAATTCTCTTTTCCACTGAGAACACTGCCGAAATATTATCAGTTTAATTTTGATAAAACTTTTCACACCTCTTGTTCTGCATGGGATGCAGTAAAATGGTGACTTGGATGTATATATCAAACACAGCCATAAAAGTCTGATTGGTTTCTCTTCCCCAAATTCCTCTGCATACTTAAAAGAGCATGCATTTCCTCTCCAGTCTCCCTTGGGTACCAAGAGAACTTAGCCTCAGATGTATTCAATTACTTCCTTAAAACAGCTGAGGTAGAAATAGTGGGGGAGGAAGCGATCAAAGGGTGTAAAGAAGAAACTTTTTTTTTTTTTTTTGAGTACTGCGGTGGTCATTTATTGGTGCTCAACCAAATAAACTTGCCATGTTTTCAGCCAACCCAGAGCTTTATAGCTGGCAGAAATGTCATCATTACTGACAGTTTGGGGACTCTTTGTCATAGTAGACAGGGACACATTGCTTTCTGGTGATGGCTATGGGATTTATGCCCTTTGACTCACATGGTTTTGATTTGCACAGTGACTACCTTGTTTGAGGAGGCATTTACTCCCTCTATTATGCAGACATTTGCTCCCTCTGTTATATCAAGATAACATTTATTAGATTACCTTTCAGATTCAAGAAAAAAACTAGCAGAATTTCCCTAGGTGTAGGACTAGCTGCAAACATTTTTTTTCTGGATTTCTTTGAGTCAATTTCTCATTCTCCAATGGTTCATCATGGAAACTATATCCAAGGCAGTAAGAGTCTGAATAGCAGTCATTGCCTCATCTTTGATTTCCCTGAGGACTTTACTGTCTCAGGGAAATCTCTGTTATAAAACTAGAACGCACTGAAAAACATTCTGAGACTTCTTACTTTCATCTCTGAATTGATCTAAGGTAGACATGATAGGCTTCAGGAGGGGCTGAGCTTATGAGTGCTCAGGGTTGCTATTTTTCTTAACAAACATTACATGTCTTGCCACCTCGTCTCCCAAGTGAACCAGCCAAAATTCTAATGATACAAAAGGCTTTTCTCCACAGCAGGCACAAAATTTCCTCTCTTATGCTCAGTGTAGCAATGTAGGGGTGCATCTCTGTAACTGTTGTTTGAAAAGGGAAAGAATCTTCTGCCCATTCAGGATGAATCTTGGTACTAGTTGTTACAATAAAGTGGACTGATCACCAGATTGATAAGAAAATTTCCTTTGTGCAGGGGAGAGTTTGCAACAAATTAGACGCTTTTGGGGCAATTGTCTTTGAACCTATTTCCTACTACTTAGCAATCAACCCCCTCCCTTACTCATCCCTATTAACAGGTATTAGCGTGTAGAATCATTTATTGCCCAGTCAACCACAAAATTTAGTCAATATGTTCATTACCAGTTCACATGGACTTCACTCAAATCTTGTTAACTGGCTGGATTAACATCCTTTCTCTTCCTTCCTCTTCCAGAAAGCCTTCCCTTAACAGCTAACAAGTTAGTCTGTCACAGTTTCATGAAGGGTGGTAGAAGAAACAACAATTCTGGGTCACAGACATATGAATTTAGTACTCACAGCAATAGCAATAGTCAGAATATCAGCATTTTCTTATGCTCGTTCCCCAAGCCTCAATTCCCACAAGGTTACATAAAGAGGGCCAAGTAACCCTGCAGGGCACAGTTATTTATGTTACAAGACAGGAACTCTGAGTTTAGGAAACCTGGATAACTTTCATATGGTAACTAAGCATTCCTGTCCTTTGTTCTAGAGGAAGATATTATATCTGTCTCCTAAGGATGTTCACTATACAAATATCCTTGAAAAGACAGTCCAGAACAAAGGTAGCCAGTGCCTCTGCTCACAAGATGGGTAGAAAAGTGATATTATATCGATGGAGATTATCTCCCAGCAAATAATAACCAAGGTATAATCTGTGAGTGAGTGATTGTGGTGAAAGGCAAGAAAATGTTTTTGGCAATTAGGACCTCAAGAAACTGGTAGATATATTTGATTTATGTGCCTTTTATGTGGATATTAAATTCACCATGGATAACAACATGACTTTGTATGGATTAAAACACTGATTTGGATTTTGACATCTTCCATGAAAGAAGAAGAGTGACTGGGAGGATCATGGGAACTTATTTCTAGTGATTTCTAAATTCTTCACTTGCTAGTATAGGAAAATTCTAAGGCATCTCTTCCCTTAGTAACTCCACGGTATTATATAAGAAATAAGTTACATTTTAATGGCTTTGACAAGTTGACTTCTGATTAAGAAAACATTAAGGTAAATTATAAATGCATTTTATGATTTGAGAAAATGTTAAATGAGAAAAAGGAGTGGTATCCAATTATATATACATGTATATACATATGCATAGAAATGTATATACATATATACATATGTATTCATATATATAAGTATGCAGACACACACATATAAAGTCTGTGTGTGCATGTGTATATGGACATATGTATAAATATATCATATGTACACATGCATAAATATAACATATATATGTCATCTACCCATATTATATATGTATATGCAGTATATATATGCATATTATAATGAATATTATATATAATGCAGGCAAATAATATTTGAAATAATAGTATGATATATTTTGTGTAATATATTACAATATAACATATTTATGTAAATAAGAATTTTTAGAGAAATGTATTAATAGTGTTTATAATCTAGAGTGATTTTTAATATCTTTCTTATATGTCCATTTTTTTCCTTTCCACAATAAATCAGAATTATATTTACTAGAACCTCAGAAATGTTTCAAAACACATTTATTTCTTAGACAAATAGGTAAGTAGCTTTTCCTGCATTTCTTGATGAGTCTTCCCAGACATGGACTCTCAAAGAAGTTATAATTTGAGAATGTAACAAAACATTTAGGAGTCAATGCTAAGTACCAAGAGTACAGAGGGCAAGCTGTCACTGACAAAGCCTTACTCAACCAAATTCTGCCATATCTTTCAGACTTAGGGAAAAAAAAGAAGACCCCCAATTATATTTAGCCTATTCTCAAAGTTTATGATGAATATCCATCAATCTCTATGTTCTGTGGAACGGATTTTAAATCACAATTTTCAGCTGACACAGATCTGCCACTTGAAAAAATGTAATTGTTTCATTCTGAAGAGTAATAATTTTGAGTGATTACTACATCTCAGGGGATGAGATATATAAACACTTTGCTAAGAATAACTTGTTTAAATCCTCATGACAAACCAAAAAGTAATCACTAGTTTCATTCTCACTTAAGAGATGAAAAACCTGAGGCACAGAGATTTGAAGCAGCTTGTCCTGACACATAGAGCTAGTAAGTGGCAGAGCTGTGAATAAAACCCTGGTGACCCATGCACTTAACCTGATTCTAATTGTGCCTCCCAAGAGTGTTAAGAAGACATCCTCCTAGTGGCCCAGCATGCCCAAATTCTCAGTGCGACCTGGCGATCAGTAGGTACATTTGCAAATCTTTGAGGAAGTTTGCAAGATGAGAACTATTTTCATGAAAAATAAAACCATTCTTTATCTTTTTAATACTCATTCTCTCACAGGTGTACAGTTAGAATTTTCAGAAACTCGTGGCATGATATGAGTGAATGTAGAACTAGATATGAAAATCCAAATATCTTCTATTAAGCCAGACATTGCATGTAAAATTGAGCTACTCTTCTCACTATTTTCTTATTTGTTCTGCAAAATCTAATTTTTATGTAGTGTTTTAGGTTAAAAAGTTTCTTACTAATATTTTTGAATAGATTAAAAATAAATTTTATAATAAACATTTTACATGCATAAAGATAGATTAGATAGATAGATCTGGTAAATTTGAAGCTTAAATTCCAAATAGGCAAAAGTTTTTTGGTTCCTCAATTGTTTTTAATAGTGCAAAGGAGACTGAGAATAAAAGGTTTCAGAACCACTGCCTTAATGTATGAAAATAGGTTCCTAAAACAGACAGGACATATTTTCTTCATACTTCCATTGTTAATGTCTCTGAGTAGGTAGCCATGTCACTTCTATAATCCCTGGCATTGCAGCCTAGCTTGGGGCAGAAGAGAAGGACAATGGTGACTTGACTCTGGGACCATAATTTTTTAAGTTAGGCAAAGGAAAGGGATGTGGAAGTGTCTTCTCAAGTTCTGGCCAGAAAAGAACTACACATAGTTTTAGATTATCAATTAATAAATAGCACTACAGATAATTAAATGCCAGGAATAGGAGAGCTTCTCAGATTGCATTTTCAGTTAAAGGATTAATAAACATCAGAAATTGAAGTGGAAGCAATGGATAGCTCTGAGTGTGCAAGCTCAGTTACTGAGAAGAGGTTCTCACAGAAACAAGTGACCATTTCTGTATATGAAGAAACTATATATCCCTCATGGAAAACTTAGGAGAGTGGGGAGAAAAATCTAACTTAGTGTTTCTAAAAATTTTCTACTCTATTTATTCTGTAGCATTCAAAAATAAAAAAATGAAAGCATTCCTTTGAAAATGGTTTGTTCTAGAAAACAGAATAGGATGTAAAAGAACATCTCTTTTCTCAATAAAATCTAGAATATACAGATAATAAATTATGAAAAGTGAGGTTACATGACAAGAAAAGATAATTTTAAAAAATTCTGGCTGAGAGAACAAACTAATGTAGAGACTGGATAAGAAAAGGAGAGAGTATAAAAAATAATATATACTACAAACTTAGATTAATATTAAATATTGTAATGTGCAGACATATCAAGAAAAAGAAGTAAAAGTTATATGTGAGAAGCCTTCTCACCAAGAGAAGGAAATAGGCAGGCATGGAAATGAAAGAAGGTGATAAAATAAAATCAACATAATAGAATAAAATGAAAATGCAGTTGTGGAAATGCTGTGGCACTGTCAATGTGTTCAACATGTAGGCAATTTTTGAAAAAATGAACTAACCTCTATGTTTCCTGGGAGAAATATCTGAATTATAAAGAAAGAATCCCAATAAATACCAGAAAGGGAAAAAATAGCAAGATTCCTACAAAGAACCAAAATTCATGCTAATCATACATTTCCTCTCTACTACACATATTGTGAGAAAATAGTAGAACAGTATCTTTAAAATATTGAGTCAAAGATGTTACAAAAATATTGTGAACACACAATAATTCAGAAAGATAGAATCAATTTACCTTTCATGAAAAAATATTTCAGCTGATTAAAAATAAATCAAATATAGAGTTGAAACACAGTTGTAACTGGGAGGAAAAGATTTGAGAATACATTAAATAACATGAAAAGTTTTCAGTTTAATTTTCATTTAACAAATCAGTAATTGAAATAAATATACACCACAAGAAACACAGTTACTTCAGAAAGCTTGTCAATAAAATATCTTACTTCATTCCCTATAAAACTTGTAAAAAATAATTTTAGAATAAACTGACACTATAAGTTCTACTTTCTAAGACTAAATTGAGTTCTAAGTGTTGAGCATTAGCAGTAGGCAGGCTAAACAGCATAACAGATTTTAGAGAGTAAATATGCCTTTCTGTTTGATATTTCCTAATAACTTATCTCATTCAAGACCAAAAGAGGGCTTAGCTCCTTATCTATATATTCATGTATGTTTAGATATAAATATTGAATGAGTGTTCTTACATGTAATTTTGACTTTATAATTTTTCTTACAGAAAGAGTATCATAAGTATTTTTGTTGCCAAAAAACTGGTAAGACCTGTAAGAACTAGATCCATCTCAGAATTTAGTAGTTTGTAATTTGAGTAACCATGTTGTCAACTGATATAGATATGAATTATAATTATTTATATTTTTAATAAGTAACTCTCAGCAAAATATTTAATTACATATTGTAGTGGAAAAGGTGATAAACTGATAGTGCGGGGGTCCATATTGATTCCAGCCTTTGACACTGTTTGGCTGCACCATCCTGAATCAGTAGGTCAGCCTTGTTGGCCTTGGTTCCCTGTTTCTTAAAGAAAACCATGAGACCATTTATTTCTAATGACAGTTACATTATTAAAACTTTGGATACTAATAACACTTTCCTTAGGTTCAGATAAATTGAATTCTTAATTTCTATATTATTATTTAACAATATCAGAGCTTGTGATCAAGATTGCCTTTGTTCAATGGGATAACATCATTAGTGAGAAAGCAAGATATTTTGAAAAGTTCAAAATGTTATTTTTCTTTTTTATTTACAAATTTCTAGGAGTCTCAATTTCCTTTTCTTAGTAAAAAATTCCTTTGAGATCTCATCCTACTATTTTCTTCAGTAACTTCCTTTTTCGATTGAAATATAATTTACATAACGTAAAATAATTTTTTCTTGTATGGTTTTATGAGTTTTGACAAACTCATGCTGTCTTGTGACCACAGTCAAGACAAAGATCAATTCTATTACCACAAATAATAGAATTTTCTGTCCCTTTATAGCCATTTCTTTTACTTCCCAGACCTTGGATACACTTACCTGTTTCTGTTACAATAGTTTTGCTTTTTCAAAATGTCATATAAATGGAATAATTCACTTTTCAGACTTCAGAGTCTGGCATCTTTCACTTAGCAAAATGCACTTGAGACTCAAAAATATACATATATAGGTGTATATATATATACCTATATATATACTTTTTTTTTTGCTAAGCATACAACTTTTTTTTTAATTGAAGTATGGTTGACTTACAATGTTGTGTTAGTTTCAAGTTTACAGAAAAGTGATTCAGTTTTATATACATATATATATAATATTCTTTTTCATAGTCTTTTATAGATTATTACAAAATACTAACTATAATTCCCTGTGCTATACAGTAGGTCCTTGTTGGTTATCTATTTTATATATAGTAGTGTATATATATATTAATCTCGAACTCCTAATTCATCCCTCCTCCTGCCTTTCCCCATTGGTAACCATAAGTTTGTTTTCTATGTCTGTGGGACTATTTTCTGTTTTGTAAACAAGTTCATTTATATCACTTTTTTAGATTCCACATATAAGTGATATGATTTGATATTTGTCTTTGTCTGGCTAATTGCTTCACTTAGTATGATACTCTCTAGGTCTATCCATGTTGCTGTAAATGACATCATTTCATTCTTATTTATGGCTGAGTAATATTGCATTATATATATGTATATATACTACATCTTCTTTATCCATTCATCTGTTGACGGACACTTAGATTGCTTCCATGTCTTGGCTATAGTAAATAGTGCTGAATGAACACTGAGATGCATGTATCTTTTTTAATTATAGTTTTCTCCAGATATATGCCCATCAAATGTCAAATATATTTTTGTGTATAGTTTGTTCCTTTTTATTGCTGAGTAGTATTCCATTATATGGGTATAACAAAGTTGAAAAAACACTGGGTTGTATTTTTTTTACTGTTTTTGTTGATTACAAATAAATATTTATGTATATATTTTTATATGAACATAAGTTTTCATTTCTCTTGAGTAATACTTAGGAGTGGAATTGCTGAGTTATATAGTAAGTATGTGTTTAACTTTATAAGAAAGTGCCATATTATTTTCCAGAGTGGTTGCCTATCAGTAATGTTTGAGAATTCAAGTACTTCCATATCCTCACCATACTTAGCATTTCTGATATTCTAGTATTTATGTATTGTATATTATTGTGATTTTATTTTTATTCCCTCAATGACTAGTTATATTGAGCACCCTTCATGAACTTAGTTGCCATCTGCATCTCTTCTTTGATACAGTATTTGTCCAGATCTTTTGCCCTCTTTTAATGGTTTTTTCCTTCTTTATTTAATTTATTTTTATTTTTTATTTTTTATTGAAGTATAGTTTATTTACAATGTGTTAGTTTCTGGTGTACAGCAAAGTGATTCAGTTTTATGTATATATATATATATATATATATATATATATATATATATTCTTTTTCAATATTCTTTTCCATTATGATTTATTATAGGATATTGAATATACTTCCCAGTGCCATACAGTAGCACCAGGTTGTTTATTTTATATATGGTAGTTTGTCTGCTAACCCCAAATTCCTAATTACTAGATAAATATGAGAAGATTATAAAAAGTATACCAACAACTCTGGCATTAGAAGGTAATGGACAAACAAGAGAAAATACTTCTCAGAGAACTATAGATCCAGTCCATTTGGGAGTGGCTAACTTAAAACTGTTATGAACTCATTTGGCTGTATCTGTGGCATGGGACATTTATAGGCAGATGTTTTAGATATTATTTCCAACCTTATTGTACTCTAAAAGGATGGGTTCTGTCATTTTCCATCTCTCTCTTTGGGTCATTCCACTAACTTTCATCTTGCATTATTGCTGAGACATCAAACTTGACAGATACTTTGTGTTTAATAGGTCTAAAGAAAAAAATCTTACACTTATGAAAACTTTACCAAGCATTATATATATATAACATATCTATATATCTATATATATATCTATATATCTCCTCATAGCAACTCAGAAGTCAGAAAAGCACAGTTTTTATCTCCATCTTAAACATGGAGGAAGTCAAAACATAGAAATATAAAATAACAAGCCTAAGGTCACATAGTTAATAATAAGAATTAAAGATAGAATTCAAACCCAGGTAATCTGCTCTCAACATATTCTTTAGTGTCAGGATATAGCAGAATAATCCCGTTTTATTTTCTTTAGACAGTTTGGAATGTGTATTTTTGTTCCCATCATACATTTTGCCAAATACAAATAAATCCTTAATTTGTAAATTTTCTCATATAAAAATCCATAATGACAGCATGTGCATATCAAATCTGTACTAAAGTACTGGTCATTGAATTATATTGTGAAAAGAATTTTTCAAACTAATTATTATTGTTGAAAAAAAGCAAAACTATTTAGAAAGTTTTCATGCTAATAAATATTATTCTGAAATTATTTACACTTTTCTAATTGTAAGATATGTGAATATATGGATAAAAGCTATTGCTAAACAATGATTTCTAGGGTTGTTTTTAGCTTTGAACAATAATTCAATACTGTCAACAAAAGTAAAATTTAGGATTGCTTGGCAACAACTTTTTCTTTTTAACAGCTTTATTGTAGTATAATTGCTTTACAGTGTTGTGTTACTTTCTGCTATATAAAAAAGTGAATCAGATATACGAACACATATATCCCCATATCCCCTCCCTCTTGTATCTCCCTCCCACCCTCCCTATCCCACCCCTCTAGGTGGTCAAAAAGCACTGAGCTCATTTCCCTGTGCTAAGTGGATTCTTCCCACTAGCTATCTATTTTACATTTAGTAGTGTATATATGTCAATGCCACTCTCTCACTTCGTCCCAGCTTACCCTTCCCCCTCCCCGTGTCCTCAACTCCATCGTCTACATCTGTCCTGCCCCTAGGTTCTTGAGAACCATTTTTTTCTTTTAGATTATATATATATGTGTTAGCATACAATATTTGTTTTTCTCTTTCTGACTTACTTCACTCTGAATAACAGACTCTAGATCCATCCACCTCACTACAAATAAATCAATTTTGCTTATTTTTGTGGCTGAGTTACATTCCATTGTATATATGTGCCACATCTTCTTTATGCATTCATCTGTTGATGAACATTTAGGTTGCTTCCATGACCTGGCTATTGTAAATAGTGCTGCAATGAACATTGTGGTATATGACTTTTTGATTTATGGTTTTCTCAGGTATATGCACAGTACTGGGATTGCTGGATCTTATGGTAGTTCTACTTTTAGTTTTTTAAGGAACCTCCATACTGTTCTCCATAGTGGCTATATCAATTTACATTCCCACCAACAGTGCAAGAGGGTTCTCTTTTCTCCACACCCACTCCAGCATTTATTGTTTGTAGAATTTTGATGATGGCCATTCTGAACGGTGTGAGGTGATACCTAACTGTAGGTTTGATTTGCATTTCTCTAATGATTAGTGATGTCAAGGATTCTTTCAGGTGTTTGTTGGCAATCTGTATATCTTCTTTGGAGAAATGTCTAGGTCTTCTGCCCATTTTTGTATTGGGTTTTTTTTTTTTTTGATATTGAGCTGCATGAGCTGCTTGTATACTTTGGAGATTAATCCTTTCTCAGTTGCTTCGTTTGCAGATATATTGTCCCATTCTGAGGGTTGTCTTTTCGTTTATTTTATGGTTTCCTTTGCTGTGCAAAATCTTTTAAGTTTCATTAAGAACCATTTGTTTATTTTTTTAATTTCCATTTCTCTAGGAAGTGGGTAAAAAAGATCTTGCTGTGATTTATGTCATAGAGTGTTCTGCCTATGTTTTCCTCTAAGAGTTTTATAGTATCTGGCCTTACATTTAGGTCTTTAATTCATTCTGAGCTTATTTCTGTGTATGGTGTTAGGAAGTGTTCTAATTTCATTCTTTAACATGTAGCTGTCCAGTTTCCCAGCACCATTTATTGAAGAGGCTGTCTTTTCTCTATTGTACATGCTTGCCTCCTTTATCAAAGATAAGGTGACCATATGTGCATGGGTTTATCTCTGGACTTTCTATCCTGTTCTGTTGATCTATATTTCTGTTTTTGTGTGAGTATCATACTGTGCTGACTACTGTAGCTTTGTAGTATAGTCTGAAGTCAGGGAGCCTGTTTCCTCCAGCTCCGTTTTTCTTTCTCAAGATTGCTTTGGCTATTCAGGGTCTTTTGTGTTTCCATACAAATTGTGAAAAGTTTTGTTCTAATTCTGTAAAAAATGACAGTGGTAATTTGATAGGGATTGCATTGAATCTGTAGATTGCTTTGGGTAGTATACTCATTTTCACAAGGTTGATTCTTCCAATCCAAGAACAGGGTATATCTCTCCATCTGTTTGTATCACCTTTAATTTCTTTCATCAGTATCTTATAGATTTCTTCATATAGGCCTTTTGTCTCCTTAGGTAGGTTTATTCCTAGGTATTTTATTCTTTTTGTTGCAATGGTAAATGGCAGTGTTTCCTTAAATTCTCTTTCAGATTTTTCATCATTAGTGTATAGGAATGCAAGAGATTTCCGTGCATTACATTTGTATCCAGCTACTTTACCAAATTCATTGATTAGTTCTAGTAGTTTTCTGGTAGCATCTTTAGGAATCTCTATGTATAGTATCATGTCATCTGCAAACAGTGACTGCTTTACTGCTTCTTTTCCGGTTTGGGTTCCTTTTATGTCTTTTTCTTCTCTGGTTGCTGAGGCTAAAACTTCCAAAACTATGTTGCATGATAGTGGTGAGAGTGAGCAACCTTCTCTTCTTCCTGATATTACTGGAAATGGTTTCAGTTTTTCACGATTGAGAAGGATGTTGGCTGTGGGTTTGTCATATATAGCCTTTATTATGTAGAGGTAAGTTTCCTCTATGCCTACTTTCTGGAGGGTTTTTATCATAAATGGGTGTTGAATTTTGTCAAAAGCTTTTTCTGCAACTATTGAGTTTTTCATATGGTTTTTATCCTTCAATAGGTTATTATGGTGTATCAGATTGATTGATTTGTGTATATTGAAGAATCCTTGCATTCCTGGGATAAACCCCACTTGATCATAGTGTATGATACTTTCAATGTTCTGTTGGATTCTCTTTGCTAGTATTTTGTTGGGGAATTTTGAATCTATGTTCATTAGTCATATTGGCCTGTAGTTTTCTTTTTTTGTGACATCTTTGTCTGGTTTTGGTATCAGGGTGATGGTGACCTCATGGAATGAGTTTGGGAGTGTTCCTCCCTCTGCTATATCTTGGAAGAGTTTAAGAAGAATAGGTGTTAGCTCTTCTCTAAATGTTTGATAGAATTCACCTGTGAAGCCATCTGGTACTGGGCTTTTGTGTGTTGGAAGATTTTTAATCACAGTTCCAATTTCTGTGCTTGTGATTAGTCTGTTTATATTTTCTCTTTCTTCCTGGTTCAGTCTCTGAACGCTGTTCTTTTCTAAGAATTTGTCCATTTCTTCCAGGTTGTCCATTTTATTGGCATATAGTTGCTGTGGTAATCTCTCATGATCCTTTGTATTTCTGGAGTGTCAGTTATTACTTCTCCGTTTTCATTTCTAATTCTGTTGAATTGAGTCTTCTCCCTTTTTTTCTTGATGACTCTGGCTAATGGTTTATCAATTTTGTTTATCTTCTCAAAGAACCAGGTTTTAGTTTCATTGATTTTTGCTATTGTTTCCTTCATTTCTTTTTCATTTGTTTCTGATCTGACTTTTATGATTTCTTTCCTTCTGCTAAATTTGGGAGTTTTTTGTTCTTGTTTCTCTAATTGCTTTAGGTGTAAGGTTAGGTTGTTTATTTGATAAATTTTCTTGTTTCTTGAGGTAGGATTGTATTGTAATAAACTTGCCTCTTAGAACTGCTTTTGCTGCATCCCATAGGCTTTGGGTTGTCCTGTTTTCATTGTCATTTGTTTCTAGGTATTTTTTGATTTCCTCTTTGATTTCTTCAGTGAGTTCTTGGTTATTTAGTACTGTATGTTTAGCCTTCATGTGTTTGTATTTTTTACAGATTTTTTCCTGTAATGGATATCTAGTCTCATCACATTGTGGTCGGAAAAGATACTTGATACAATTTCAATTTTCTTGAATTTACCAAGGCTTGATTGGTGACCCAAGATATGCTCTATCCTGGAGAGTGTTCCATGAGCACTTGAGAAGAAAGTGTATTCTGTTGTTTTTGGATGGAATGTCCTATAAATATCAATTAAGTCCATCTTGTTTAATGTGTCATTTAAAGTTTGTGTTTCCTTATTTATTTTCATTTTGGATGATCTGTCCATTGGTGAAAGTGGGGTGTTAAAGTCCCCTACTATGATTGTGTTACTGTCGATTTTCCCCTTTATGGCTGTTAGTATTTGCCGTATGTACTGAGGTGCTCCTATGTTGGGTGCATAAATATGTACAATTGTTATATCTTCTTCTTGGATTGATCTCTTGAACATTATGTAGTGTCCTTCTTTGTCTCTTGTAATAGTCTTTATTTTAAAGTCTATTTTGTCTGATATGAGAATTGCTACTCCAGCTTTCTTTTGATTTCCATTTGCATGGAATATCTTTTTCCATCCCCTCACTTTCAGTCTGTATGTGTCCCTAGGTCTGAAGTGGGTCTCCTGTAGACAGCATATATACGGGTCTTGTTTTTGTATCCATTCAGCCAGTCTATGTCTTTTGGTTGGAGCATTTAATCCATTTACATTTAAGGTAGTTATTGATATGTATGTTCCTATTACCATTTTCTTAATTGTTTTAGGTTTTTATTGTAGGTTTTTTCCTTCTCTTGTGTTTCCTGCCTAGAGAAGTTCCTTTAGCATTTGTTGTAAAGCTGGTTTGGTGGTGCTGAATTCTCTTAGCTTTTGCTTGCCTGTAAAGGTTTTGATTTCCCCATCAAATCTGAGTGAGATCCTTGCTAGGTAGAGTAATCTTGATTGTGGGTTTCTCCCTTTCATCACTTTAAATATGTCCTGCCACTCCCTTCTGGCTTGCAGTTTCTGCTGAAAGATCAGCTGTTATCCTTATGGGGATTCCCTTGTATGTTATTTGCTGCTTTTCCCTTGCTTTTTTTAAACATGTTTTCTTTGTATTTAATTTTTGATAGTTTGCTTAATATGTGTCTTGGCATGTTTCTCCTTAGATTTATCCTGTATGGGACTCTCTGCACTTCTAGGACTTTATTGACTATTTCCTTTCCCATATTAGGGAAGTTTGCAACTATAATCTCTTCAAATATTTTCTCAGTCCCTTTCTCTTTCTCTTCTTCTTCTGGGACCCCTGTAACTTGAATGTTGGTGCATTTAATGTTGTCCCAGAGGTCTCTGAGACTGTCCTCAATTATTTTCATTCTTTTTTGTTTATTCTGCTCTGTAGTAGTTATTTCCACTGTTTTATCTTGTAGGTCACTTATCCGTTCTTCTGCCTCAGTTATTCTGCTATTGATTCCTTGTAGATAATTTTTCATTTCATTTATTCTGTTGTTCATCATTGTTTGTTTGCTCTTTAGTTCTTCTAGGTCCTTGTTAAACTTTTTTTGTATTTTCTCCATTCTATTTCCAAGATTTTGGATCATCTTTACTATCATTACTCTGAATTCATTTTTAGGTAGGTTGCCTATTTCCTCTTCATTTGTTTGGTCTGATGGGCTTTTACCTTGCTCCTTAATCTGCTGCATATTTCTCTGTCTTCTCATTTTGCTTATCTTACCATGTTTGGGGTCTCCTTTTTGCAGGCTGCAGGTTCGTTGTTCCCGTTGTTTTCGGTGTCTGCCCCCAGTGGCTAAAGTTGGTTCAGTGGGTTGTGTAGGCTTCCTGGTAGAGAGGGATGGTGCCTATGTTCTGGTGGAGGAGGCTGGATCTTGTCTTTCTGGTGAGCAGGACCATATCTGGTGGTGTGTTTTGGGGTATCTGTGAACTTATTATGATTTTAGGCAGCCTCTCTGCTAATTGGGGTTGTGTGCCCGTTTTGCTACTTGTTTGGCATGGGGCGTACAGCACTGGGGCTTGCTGGCCATTGGGTGGAGCTGAGTCTTAGCGTCGAGACGGAGATCTCTGGGATAGCTCTCACCAATTGATATTACGTGGGGCCAGGAAGCCTCTGGTGGTCCATTGTCCTGAACTCGGCTCTCCCACCTCAGAGGTTCAGGCCTGACACCCAGCCAGAACACCAAGACCCTGTCAGCCACATGGCTCATGAGAAAAGGGAGAAAAAAAAAGAAAGAAATAAAAATAAAATAAAACAAAATAAAATGTTATTAAAATTTTAAAAAATTAAATTAAAAAAAAGTTTTAAAGTAATAAAAAAAGAAGAAGAGAGCAACCAAACCAATAAACAAATCCACCAATGATAACAAGTGCTAAAATCTATACTAAGATAAACATAAAAATC
Source organism: Balaenoptera borealis (assembly GCF_965194805.1). NCBI lineage: Eukaryota > Metazoa > Chordata > Mammalia > Artiodactyla > Balaenopteridae > Balaenoptera > Balaenoptera borealis. The sequence goes on along the minus strand of NC_138866.1, from coordinate 55,386,348 downwards.
AGAAACTAGTCAGTCACATACAGCAAACCCTAAGGCTACATTTGCTCCCAATTCCACTGTCTCAATTTTGGGATGATTCATTGTCTATTCAGGTATTCCACAGGTTGCAGGGTACATCAAGTAGATTGTGGAGATTTAATCCACTGCTCCTGAGACTGCACGGAGAAATTTCCCTTTCTCTTCTTTGTTTGCACAGCTTCTGGGGTTCAGCTTTGGATTTAACCCCACCTCTGCATGTAGGTCACTCTCTGACATCTGTACTTCTCCCAGAGAAGAGGGGGTTATAGGAGAGGCTGATTAGGGAGCTCTGGCTCACTCAGGCCATGGGGAGGGAAGGATACGGAATGTGGGGCGAGCCTGCTGCGACAGAGGCCGGCGTGATGTTGCACCAGCCTGAGCCGTGCTGTGTGTTCCCCTGGGGAGGTTGTCCCTGGATCACGGGACCCTGGCAATGGCCGGCTGCACAGGCTCCCGGGAGGGGAGGTGTGGATAGTGACCTGTGCTTGCACACAGGATTCTTGGTGGCTGCAGCAGCAGCCTAAGCATTTCATTCCCGTCTCTGGGGTCCATGCTGATAGCCGCAGCTCGTGCAGGTCTCTGGAGCTCGGTTAGGTGGTGCTCTGAATCCCCTCTCCTTGCGCACCCCAAAACAATGGTCTCCTGCCTCTTAGGCAGTCCAGACTTTTTCCTGGACTCCCCCCCGGCTAGGTGTGGTGCACTAGCCCCCTTCAGGCTGTGTTCATACAGCCAACCCCAGTCCTGTCCCTGGGATCTGACCTCTGAAGCTGGAGCCTCAGCTCCCAGCCCCCACCTGTCCCAGCAGGTGAGCAGACAAGCCTCTCAGGCTGCTGAGTGCTGGTCGGCTCTGATCTTCTGCATAGGAATCTGTCTGCTTTGCCCTCTGCACCACTGTTGCTTTGCTCTCCTCCGTGGCTCCTAAGTTTCCCCCTGCCCACCCCCCGTCTCTGCCAGTGAAGGGGCTTCCTAGTGTGTGGAGACTTTTCCTCCTTCACAGCTCCCTCCCAGAAGTGCATGTCCTATCCATATTCTTTTGTCTCTGTGTTTTCTTTTTCCTTTTGCCCTACTCAGGTACGTGGGGAGTTTCTTGCCTTTTGGGAAGTCTGAGGTCTTTGCCAGTGTTCAAAAAGTGTTCTGTAGTTGTTCCACATGTAGATGTATTTTTGCTGTATTTGTGGGGACGAAGGTGATTTCCATGTCTTACTCCTCCACCATCTTGAAGGTACTCACTGGGTTCCTCTGGAGTCAGCTCTGGCAACTACTTTTGACTGACAATAAGGCTAAAGAGTGCCAATGTATTAAAAAAAAAAAAAAAAGAGTGCCAATGTATTGAATAAAATATGGAAAATCTACACTGTACAGCATGGAGAATATAGTCAATAATAATGAAACATCTTTGTATGATGGTACAATAGTAACTAGACATTGTGGGGATACCTTGTAATGTAGAAATATCAAATCACTATGTTGTGCACCAGGAACTAACATAGTGTTGTAGGTCAATTATACTTCAAAAACAAACAAACTCATAGAAAAACAAATCAGATTTGTGGTTACCAGAGGTGGGGGAGGGGTAATTGGAAGAAGGTGGTCAAAAGGTACAAACTTCCAGTTATAAGATAAATAAGTGCTAGGGATGTAGTGTACAATATGATTAATATTACTAACACTGCTGTATATTATATATGAAAATTGTTAAGAGAATGCTGTATACCTTAAATATATACAGTGCTGTATGTCAAATATATCTCAATAAATGGGAAGAAAAATAATAAAGACATGTTTTAATCAAACTTTAAAAAGTGTGGAATATCCAAACAACCAATTAGAATTTTATAAGCAGAACACTGGATATATCTATAAACTCATTTTGCCAATAAATTTTGGATTTTGAAAGTTCAATTAGAGAATTTACTAAAAACACTACTGTGTGAACATTTAAATTTATAAAAACAGCAATTTTTTATAACTTCACTATTTCCATCTGTCTCCTGAATCACTTCTTATATTCTTGTAATTTTAAGTCCTGCAATAAGTACCCCATGTCACATTCATTTATGTATTAATAATAATACCTCTTATAAGTCTCACCTTGAGTTGTGTAAATGCCTGCAGTTATAAAGTAAAATATTCAGAATGTAAATTTTCATAGCATGTGATGGGCAGCACTTCTGTAACAGCACTTTTGAATAAGGAGAAACAAGACTGGTATTTGCAGGTCAGTGCCAGGGCCAGGTGTGTGGATTTGTTCAAGTGCAAAAAGGATACCATCCACTTGTCTGCTGCAGGGAAGGGGAGAAAGCAGATTGTGTGTTGTGTCACAGTTCCAATAGTAATCTGGTAATCTGCCTTAGCTATAAAGGAATAAAGAGGAAAAATGGTGAGGCACCTTGTGAACATGTGAATGAAAGAATTTGGTGTTTTGGGAAAAAATGAGAAATAGTACAATATAGGGTAGCAGAGACATGAAGCATGAGGAAAGAAAAATTTTTCATACCGAAGGGGTCAGGAAGGGAAAAAAATCACGTTCCTATAGATTCTAGACTGAAGTAGGCTAGATCTAGTGCAATGTGACTACAAATATAAAACCCTTCTCCAGAAAGGAAAAATAATATTGTTGATGAGCTCAGACATTGGCTAGGAAAACTAACCATGAGGTGGATTAGAGGGTTTTGTTTTGTTTTGTTTTTTTCCAAAGTAGTCATAAGTGATAAGTATTATTTCCTGCTACAAAGGAAGGCATAAAAATTCAAGTCTTTAAAAGTTCATAGAAAACCTGAAGTGCTTTGGAATATGCCAGGCCACAAAATTACGAATTTGAGACTATCTTTTCTAGGCCTCTTGCAATATGGAGGCCATAAAAGCCATTAGGGGTATATACAAATAGTCTCCATTATTTATTAAATTTTATTGGTATAAAAATGAATGTTATATTTCCTCTCCCATGTTATCCTTTAAGTAAAAGAACATAAATATAATTTAATCTTCTTTAGTCCTTATTATTTAATAGTCTTTTACATTTGCAAATGGGGTATATTTATAAAATAAATGATTCAGTGGCCAGCTTGAAGCAGTTTATTATTACTGATCCCTTATGTCACTGTACTATTTTTATAACACTATAAAGTTGAGGGCTTGTTCAACACAATTTATTTTTTTTCTCCTCAGCCTTCTGTCTACTTAAATAATAGAATACGAGTGAACTAAAGAGAAAATTGATAAAATTTCTTCAGTGAAAATATTCAGACGTTATTCCATATCTCACAGGGACATTTTTACTACTAGAAAAAATATATTTCAGTTCCTTTTGGTTAGTTCACAGTTTAGTTGTTAGGGTGTGCATATCATTGAGCAAAGAAGAGAGCAGCATTGTAGATATGTGGTAGACTAAAACCTGACATTTCTAAAAGACATGCAGTCCTTCTCACAAGCAGTTTTCAGAAGCGACATTCATTCTATATCAAAGAATCTGATGCTTGACCTAGAATAGTAAAGGAAACCCCACAAGACTTGCAAACCTACTTTCCAAAACTTGATAAGAGAAAATATGCTTTGAGCTCTACTGCTTAGAAAATTAATGAGTGATTCATCCTAGTCAAGAATGAGTTAGAGTTACTGCAACCCACTTTTCAGACCCCGACGGGTGTGTTATACATAAATAGGAGGTGAGAAGAGCTTTATGTTAATTATAACATTTAGCCTCTTAGCCTGAATTAAAATAAATAAATAATGTGTCTTTGTCAGTCACTAAGTGAATCCATATTTTACCTAAGAGAATAAATATAGTTTTGATAAATACAAATTTTCCTGTAGGAATTTATTTTCTGTTATGTGCACAGACACCCTATAAAGAGACAGTCTTTGGCTCTGATGGAAAATCAAATTGCTAAGTTATCTTATACATACCACTTTTTCTGTTTCTTCATTATTAACCAGTGAACCAAAGCAGAGATGGAAGTCATTAACTACATACTAAGATGATTAAAGCTGTTCATTAGAGTTTTAATCAACTGATCTGGGCATTTAAGTCAAGCTCGCCAATTTACATTTTGTGTGTTGAGATGCCCAGAGAACATGCTTTTGGAAAGTGAAACCAACTCAGTTTTAAGGAATGATTTGAAATCATTATGAACATTTGAGTAACATGATTGATTTCTTTTTTTTAATTGATCTATAGTTGCTATACAATATTATATATTACCAGTGTACAATATAGTGATGCACAATTTTTAAAGGTTATACTCCATTTATAGTTATAATAAAATATTGGCTATATTCCACTTGTTGTACAATATATCCTTATAACTTATTATATACATAATAATTTGTACCTCTTAAATCCCTATCCTTATATTGCCCCTCCCCTCTTTCCTCTCCCCACTGGTAACCACTAATTTCACTAATTTGTTCTCTATACCTGTAAGTCTGTTTTTTGTTGTTGTTGTATTCACCAGTTTGTTGTATTTTTTAGATTGCACATATAAGTGATATTATACAGTATTTATCTTCCTCTGTCTGACTTATTTCACATAGCTTAATATGCTCCAAGTCCATCCATGTTGCTGCAAATGGCAAAATTTCATTCTTCCATATGGCTGAGTAGTGTGTGTGTGTGTGTGTGTGTGTGTGTGTATATATATATATATATATGGCAAATATTCTTTATCCATTCATCTATTGATGGACACTTAGGTTGCTCCATATCTTAGCAGTTGTAAAAAAATGCTGCTATGAACATTGGGGTGCATGTATCTTTTTAAATTAGTGTTTTTGTTGTGGATATATACCCAGAATTCGAATTGCAGATCACATGGTAGTTCTATTTTTAGTTTTTTGAAAAACATCCAAACTGTTTTCCACAGTGGCTGCACCAATTTACATTCCTACAAACAGTGTACAAGGGTTCCCTTTTCTCCACACCCTTGCCAACATTTGTTATTTGTGTTCTTTTTGATGATAGCCATTATGACAGGTGTGAGGTGATACTTCATTGTGGCTTTGATTTTCATTTCCCTGATGTTTAGTGATGTTGAGCATCTTTTCATGTACCTGGTGTCCACCTGCATGTCTTTTTTGAAAAAAATGTCTATTCAGGCCTTCTGCCCACTTTTTAATCAGGTAGTTGTTCTTTGGATGTTTAGTTGTATGAGCACTTTATATGCAGATTCAATGCAATATCTATCAAACTACCAATAGCATTTTTCACAGAATTAGAACAAATTTTTTTACAGTTTGTATGGAAACACCAAAGACCCCAAATAGCCAAAGCAATCTTGAGAAAGAAAAACGGAGCTGGAAGAATTAGGCTCCTTGACTTCAGACTATACTACAAAGCTACATTAATCAAAACAGTATGGTACTGGCACAAAAACAGAGCTATAGATCAATGGAACAGGATAGAAAGCCCAGAAATAAACCCACACACCTATGGTCAACTAATCTATGATAAAGGAAGCAAAAATATACAGTGGAGAAAAGACAATCTCTTCAACAAGCTGTGCCAGGAAAACTAGACAGCTATATGTAAAACAATGAAATTAGAACATTCTCTAACTCCATACACAAAAATAAACTCAAAATGGATTAAAGACCTAAATGTAAGACCAGAAACTATAAAACTCCTAGAGGAAAGCATAGGTAGAACACTCTTTGCCATAAATTGTAGCATTATTATTATTATTTTTTGGATCTGTCTCCTAAAGCAAAGGAAATAATAGCAAAAATAAACTGATGGCACCTAATTAAACTTAAAAGCTTTTGCAGAGAAAAAGGAAACAACTGACAAAATGAAAAGATGACCTACAGAATGAGAGAAAATATTTGCAAATGATATGACTGATAAGGGGTTAATATGTAAAATCTATAAGCAGCTCAGACAACACAATTGATTTCTAAAAGTTACATTAGACGTTATAGTAACATTATTGGTAGTGCAGGTTAAATGCTTTTCTTCCTTGGTTATTTATAATACATTCCCATTTCTCATGGCTACAGCTCCTTATATATTATTGTTTTGTTTGGAAGAAACCACACCATTCCAATGAATTAATATGCAGATTAATAATTGTTGTTTTAAAATTTATTACTGACAAATTACAAATGTGAAAATTGGCTTTAGTTATTTTAGGGATTACACTTCTTCTCTGAGTACCTAGATGATATGTAAAAATTCTTAGATGAACCTTGTTATTGGATTCAGATTTGACCATTAGGTATGTGATGTGGCATAATTTCTAAATGACATGACCTTTCTCTAATTCCCTTTTCCTCTGTGGCAAAGTTCTCATTCTTTGAAAGAAGATTGCAGAGAAAAGGATACTTAGATACATAATAGGAGGAAAAATCTTTGAGATTCAGACTTTGCCAGTTTCTTCTTCTAGACCAGTGAGTTTTAAGCTGTTTCTAAAACATATATCCTACCATCAACCCCCAAATTTTGGTATATATTAACCCCACATTCTGGTAGCAGGAAACCTACCTTCCCCATCCCTGAGCTGCAAAATGTTGAGTTACAGTAGTGGCCTCCAGAGGGGGAGAACAACTTACACCAATGGATATGGAAAGAAAATATTAGGATTCCTCTATGTATTTATTTTTAGAACATTCTTTGAAGATGTTCACTTCTAATAGTTTATACTGTGCATATTACATTAGTAAATTTGTGTGTATATAGGTACTTCTTCAAAACTGGTGTGTTCATGTTAAAATAACTCCAATAAAATTCACATTAAAACTACTAGACCCCATGGGGATATATTTGATATGCAATGCATTTGTGTAGGTATATTTTTGTAAGTAACTTTAAAAAATGCATGCATCACCTTTCAAAGTTTCTTATAAGTGCTCTGCTAAAGTCATGGAGTCATCAGTAGAAATAGGTGTGAAAGTTGTTCAAATTCATATATATTCTACAGTTCACTGTCACTATATGTCACTCTTGATAAGCAATTCGTGAAACTTCAGACATGTTTTCATTTAAATTACACATCTGGTTTAGAAAAATATACATTTCTAGATATGTCCATAAGCAGAACATACAATATGACCAAAAGCAATTCTTATTGATACTTGAAAACCATGTGGTGTACATAATAAGTATAAAACATATAGAGAAAAGTGATTTAAGGCAGGGATATTAACCTGAAAGGAATTAGTATCAAAATATAAGGAGATTACCATACAAACTGTAAAATTTTTTGTTCTATTTCTGTGAAAAATTCCATTGGTAGTTTGATAGGGATTGCCTTGAATCTGTAGATTGCTTTGGGTAGTATACTCATTTTCACAATGTTGATTCTTCCAATCCAAAAACATGGTATATCTCTCCATCTGTTTGTATCATCTTTAATTGTTTTCATCAGTGTCTTATATTTTCTGCATACAGGTCATTTGTCTCCTTAGGTAGGTTTATTCCTAGGTATTTTATTCTTTTTGTTGCAATGGTACATGGGAGTGTTTCCTTAATTTCTCTTTCAGATTTTTCATTTTTAGTGTATAGGAATGCAAGAGACTTCTGTACATTAATTTTGTATCCTGATACTTTACCAAATTCATTGATTAGTTCTAGTAGTTTTCTGGTAGCATCTTTAGGATGCTCTATGTATAATATCATTTCATCTGCAAACAGTGACAGTTTTACTTCTTCTTTTCCAATTTGAATTCTTTTTATTTCTTTTTCTTCTCTGATTGAAATACAAAATACCCCAAATAGCCAAAGCAATGTTGAGAAAGAAAAATGGAACTGGATGAATCAGGCTTCCTGACTTCAGACTATACTATAAAGCTACAGTAACCAAGACAGTATGGTACTGGCACAAAAACAGAAATATAGATCAATGGAACAGAATAGAAAGTCCAGAGATAAACCCACACACATATGGTCACCTTATCATTGGTAAAGGATGCAAGAACATACAATGGAGAAAAGACAGCCTCTTCAATAAGTGGTGCTGGGAAAACTGGACAGCTATATGTAAAAGAATGAAATTAGAACACTCCCTAATACCATACACAAAAATAAACTCAAAATGGATTAAAGACCTAAATGTAAGGCCAGGCACCATAAAACTCTTAGAGAAAAACATAGGCAGAACACTCTATGACATAAATCACAGCAAGATCCTTTTTGACCCACCTCCTAGAGAAATGGAAATAAAAACAAAAATAAACAATGGGACCTAATGAAACTTAAAAGCTTTTGCACAGCAAAGGAAACCATAAACAAAACGAAAAGCCAACCCTCAGAATGGGAGAAAATATTTGCAAATGAAGCAACTGACAAAGGATTAATCTCCAAAATATACAAGCAGCTCATGCAGCTTAATATCAAAAAACAAACAACCCAATCCAAAATTGGGCAGAAGACCTAAATAGACATTTCTCCAAAGAAGATATACAGATTGCCAACAAACACATGAAAGGATGCTCGACATCACTAATCATTAGAGAAATGCAAATCAAAACTACAATGAGGTATCACCTCACACTGCTCAGAATGGCCATCATCAAAAAATCTACAAACAATAAATGCTGGAGAGGGTATGGAGAAAAGGGAACCCTCTTGCACTGTTGGTGGGAATGTAAATTGATACAGACACTATGGAGAACAGTATGGAAGTTCCTTAAAAAACTAAAAATAGAGCTACCATATGAGCCAGGAATCCCACTACTGAGCATATACCCTAAGAAAACCATAATTCAAAAAGAGACATGTTCCACAATGTTCATTGCAGCACTATTTACAATAGCCAGGACATGGAAGTAACCTAAGTGTCCATCTACAGATGAATGAATAAAGAAGATGTGGCACATATATATAATGGAATACTGCTCAGCCACAAAAAGAAATGAAATTGAGTTATTTATAGTGAGGTGGATAGACCTAGAGTCTCTCATACAGAGTGAAGTAAGTCAGAAAGAGAAAAACAAATTTCGTATGCTAACACATATATATGGAATCTAAAAAAAATGGTCCTGATGAACCTAGGGGCAGGACAGGAATAAAGATGCATACGTAGAGAGTGGACTTGAGGACACGGGGTGAGAGGAGGGTAAGCTGGGACGAAGTGAGAGAGTAGCATTGACATATGTACACTACCGAATGTAAAATAGATAGTTGGAAGCAGCTGCATAGCACAGGGAGATCAGCTTGGTGCTTTGTAACCACCTAGAAGTGTGGGATAGGGAGGGCGGTAGGGAGGCTCAAGAGGGAGGGGATATGGGGATATATGTATACATATAGCTGATTCATTTTCTTATACAGCAGAATCTAACACACCATTGGAAAGCAATTATACTCCAATAAAGATGTTAAAAATATATATAAGGAGAAAAAGCAATGAAAATATGTTTTAAACTTTATCTTAATATTTTATAATACTCTGACTAATTAACTATATAGTTCTTTGTACTGTTTAAAATTATATTTTGTTAATCTAAAATGTAGTAGTTTTCAGTCCCATAAATTTTGTCACGTATTTCTTCAATCTTTATATTTATAAAAATTTAGCTGAAAAAATTATAATTATTAATGATAATATTATTTGCACTCTATTTTTGTCCTCCTTTAATATATGTTTTATTAAAATCTAGGTTAACTTACATGAAATATCTTTACCAATACCCCAGGGATTTTAATATAAATTATTCCTAAGATATGTATAAAAGAAAACTTACTTTGCTTTATAATGAATGATGTTTTCTATGATTTTTTCTTCTATCTCTTGAACTGTCCTACAATGTTAATTTTCTAACATTTGACTACATTCTTCCCATTTAGTAATAGTCTGTCTGTGTGTCTCTTCCTTTGCTATTAAGGAAGAACAAAAGAACAAAAAAGTTTCTATCTAGTACAGTGTTTGAAACATAATAGGCACATAATTAATGTGAGTAATGCAGTGATTTAAACAATGTGAAAATATAATTAACAGGAGTTGCAGTAATCAAGGCAGGTTCTATTATTTTTACACTACTATAATTCTTATTTATATTAATGCATGTTAAACACTTTCTTAGTCTACTTATGATTTTTCTTGCTGTGTGTGACAAACATAAAAGTTGAATAAAGAAAAAGCCAGAAACGTTTTTCATTCATTTTATATTTACACAAAGAATAATGTCACTAAACTTGGGGGGCTTAGTAGGCCACTTTTATTTAACTGAGCATTTTTTAATTGAATAGATGAGGAGAGAAGAGGAATAAGGTAATTTGGAAGAGAAAGTACTTTGGAATAATAAGCTTTCCATACAAACTTTTATTTTAAATAAAATATTCAGATTATTTGGTCTCCTCCCCACCTGCCTTCTGTCCTAAACACATAACACAGAATTCTTACAAGCTATTCAGATTGTAACTTTTGGATAGGTTGGTTATCTCTCTACAAGAAGCAATGTGATAAAAATAGATAGTTAGAAATACTCTCTTGTCCACTATCACAATACAAAATGTTTCTATGATAGTGTCACCAACCTAGTTAACAGTGATGTAATTGAAAAACATTTTCTTTAATACATATCATTTATGCAATTAAGGAAGTATCCTTATCTTCAAAATTCATTTCTTCTCTGGAGTACGTGTGAGTCTAAATAGTTTCAGATGACAAAATGGGCAATACATTTTCATGTTTCAGATGTGTTTGAAAGAAGATTTGTTTATAATTTTCATAGATTCTCTCCTTTGAAGTAATTTTACTTATGAAATTTGTATAGAACTAGAGTCTATTTTAGATAGCTCACTTAGGCCTGAATGCCTTTTTCCTACTTACCGTGGATTAATCATTCAGAATCCTATAATAAATAGTAATTGCCAACATTTCATACAACTTCATTTTGATCATACTTCCCCCGCACAACATTGCTTAGCTTTCTAAATGCTTCTAGGGCTCATATACTTGTTGATTTGAATCCTCATGAAAATAAGCATATTATGTCACTCTAAATGCAAATCACTTTGCCCACTAAGCTGTATAAAATGTAGATAATGTCGACATGTGTTTGAGGTTGAGAATACAATTCTCATTTGGCATAAATTTCTCTACAAGTGTGAAAAAAACAATGTAGAGAAAATATTTTCCTAAATAATTTTCATTTGTTTTAAATATACCTGTAGCAAATAGTCTTATGCTTAAGAATAATCTTAGAAATTGTTTAGCTCAAGTATCTGGGTTATGAGAGGCCCAAACTATCCAAGGAACTTGCCTGTCTAGGGTTACATAAAGTTAGAGCTAGAAAAACTATTTCTCAATGTGCCTTAGGGTCCATTGTCTTTCTGGTTAAGGTCCAATATCTTTAAACCATTTTAAACTGAGAACTTCCAATTGTAGGTAGAACAGGTGTGAAAAGATTCAACTAATTGATATATAATCACATATTAAGAAAACTTGGATATAAAGTAAAAGGATGACCATGTGTCCTTTAAATATCATAGACTAACACAGGGGCCAAATCTGGCCCATCACCTGTTTTTATATGACCTATGGACCAAGATTGTTTTTCACATTTTTAATTGATTGAAAAAATCAAAAGAAGACTATTTTATGATATAAAAATTGTATGAAATACAAATTTCAGAGTCCATGAATAAAATCATATGGAAAAATAGCTATGCTACTTTCTTTCTGTATTATCTATGTCTTTTTTGCTCTGCAATGATAAAGTTGGGTAGCTACATCAGAAACCATATATATCACAAAGCCTAAAATATTTATTATCTGAATTTTCATACACACATGCAAAACTTGATGACCCCTGGTCTATCAGTCTTACTCATATATCATTTAATTTTCTATGGGATGTGCCTTTATTTGATTTACTGTTGACTATTTATTAGAGGTTTGTTTCTTGAAGTTACAGGCTAAAATGTAGGTTTTTGTCAAGAGAGAGGCAAATGATGTCTGTTGAGTAGAGAAGGTGACCCCAACGTTTAGGTTTTATTGCTCTATGGGACATAAATCAATCTATTTTCCAACTTAGCAAACTTTTTCCAACTTAGCAAACTTTTCTCAAATGACTATGAAAAATTTCTCAAATGATATGATAAAGAGCTTCACATCTTGCAAGTTCTCTCTTTAATGAGTTAAATCAAACTTTGATTAATGTCTAGTCTATATTTTTATGAGAGGCATGTTTAAACCTTTTGAAAATAATGCTTTGATACATGAAATTATTTTGCTTTTCTAGTAAAGGTAATAGATACACTCTGTTCAAAAAACTTCCCTTCTGGGTAATGAGTTCCCTGGATAGAAAGTTATTATTTCAGTCAACATTTATTATTAAGACTTAAACCTATCTATATCAACATTTCAATGTTACTTGATTCAAAGTGTCACCCTCACTCACTTCTGAAATGGGCATCACTCAGAGTCTTAGTGAGAAGAAATTTTGTAATATGTTTCCCACACTCTCCCTGTCTTCTCTTCTTGTCTTATGCTTCTGGCACCAGGGAATGGAAAAGGGAAAAGTCAAGAGTTAAATGCAGCTACATGTGCACCATATGAGTTGGCAGTGCTCGTTTCTTTATAGGATGGAATATTAACAGCATCTAGTAACTAGTAGCAAGGTTGCTGTCTTCATTCTATTGGTCATCAACCACAGAATGTGTGGCTGATGTGAACTTAATTTTACACAGGCCCTCAACAGTTATCAGCTGACTTCATCCCCATCTTATCCAATTTGCTTGTTTCATTTCTCCCCCTACATTTTACTGCTGTACCTTCCAAGTCTATAGCCCAGAATTTCTCATACATTTGAGTCCCTTCAGCAGGGATACTTCTCTCACACTTATCTCACATATCTCTTTAGAACCAAGAACATGAGCAAGTACGAATTATCTGACTAATATCTGTGTACCAGTTCTCCCTGGAACACTTCCTATACCAGCCAGATAGTAAGTCTGGTGGCTAAACAGTCAGTAGTCTGAGGCACAGAGTGACAGCCTTCTCTTCTCGCAAATATTCATATCAAAATTCTTTTGTCTTTCTGCCTTCAGTTTCAGGGAGAAGAACCAGTCTAATGCCTCCATCCATCCTCCAAGACAGGAAATGGTGAAAGGATAACATCTTATGGTAAATACTGAAATGTGTTTGCCAAGAGAAAAATCTTCTTTTTATGTTTGCCCTCTCCATTCCCATCCACCCCCCCACACACACCCCGATCTCTCTTCCACAAGGTTTTCAAACTAGTCCAAAAATCTTTAGTCCCTCCCTGGGTTTGTGGAAGTGGGCACATCAATAACCAGGTTCTCTTTGAATTTAGCCTTAGAATTGGTAATGATGTTCTCAATAATGGGCGCTGTCCATTCTTAGAATCTCAACTGGTACTTTACCTCATCCTCTCACCTAAGATAGTACTTTTTTGTGTGTGGACGTTCCTGTTATCTTAGCTCAGAAGGGGAATTGGGCAGAGTTTATTGGAAGGCTCACTGAAGTGGCAGAGGTCAACATTTCTCAAATATAGCAAAATATATTATGGCTTTGTAAGAAAATATGATGAAAAATACATGTTTTCTGAGTTTTGTTTCATGTTTTAAGCATGAGGGACTGGTAAGAAAAGCTTTTATGGTCTTGTAGATAAGGAAAATGGGCAATTTTAACCATATGAGAAGAATTTAAAATCACAGATAGTTTTATGACTCAAATATATTAATTAGTCAAAACAAAAGTTGTATACTTAGAGGAAGCCCAGTAGGCTCAGGGAATGATCAGTCTCTTCCCTCTGAGATAGAAATGCAACTGGCCTATTAGGTGCTCTTAGGCCTTGTGGAGCCTAAATGACTTGAATGTATATACTGCCAAACCCACTGGAAGAGAAATGATTACAAATTACAGATTTATAAATCATCTCAACATGTTTGATACTATGTTGTATTTTTGTTTTAAATTGAGGAGTTGAAATGTACCTCACTGTTCACAACTATATTGAGTGATATTATGATTGTAGATATATTTTCACAGCTAAAGAATAAACAGCACTAAAACAAATATGTTAGAAAGTTAACAATCTGCCTATTTAATCTATCATTAAATATCATCATTCCCACCACACCAGACTCTTGAATCATTAGTTTAAAAAAGCAAGCAATTCATATTTAAAATCATGTATTTACAAAATTCAGTCCTTCGTTGGTGATCACAAATGTTACATGTAGATATCAATTCAATTTAAAAAATAAATTTACATACTTTTCAACCTCGAATATTTTAAAATTTAAATGGAAATAATTTTATGAATAGAATTTAAATATTCTAAATCTGTTTAACAAACACTTATAGAATGCATCCTATATGCTAAAAACAGTTAAATATTTTAAGTTTTTGCTTTAAGTGCATATTACATGAGGCACAATCTTAAGTATTCATTTTAAACAGAACAGCAATGCTTAATTTGGAAATTCTAGTCACTATGACATTTTTAGAAAGATGGTTATTAAATTATTATTTTCTGAAAATAATGCATATATGTCTTTGGTAACATATTATGTCCTTAATGATTTGCTACACTACATAACGAAACACATTTTTTTTTAATTAAAAAAGGATCATTTTAGTCTTTTTGGTTCACATTGACTTCTAAAACATTCCTCAAATTTAATAACCAGCTTAGACTATGAGGTAGTTGATTTAAAATAAGTTTTATTAAAATGTATAATTAAATTAAATGATATACCAAGTGAAGCTCATTCCACTTTCCAGCACTCAAGCAGTATCTACTTATTTATGGTTTTCTTTCTTAAATCTGTTGTGTAGAATTAAATTACAGACAAATATTACATGTATGCAAGCTTCTAATGCACAATGGCTTATGCTTTTCCAGTAACTTCATAATTCGTGTTGACTACAGTAAAGCATCTAGTACCTTTAATTGATCTCATACATGTGAATTGCCATTTAGAAAGCTTTTACCCTTAGTACATGAAGTATTTTAAAATTTACTTGATGTAATGCAACAGAACAATATAATTCAAGTGGGTAAATTCCTTATGTATACACAGTGGAAGTGGCAAAACAAGATTTTACTCTGAACCAGTATATTGATTTCTAGGAATTAACTGCACTAAGAGTTAATACTTCTGTCCTAAAGACAGAAAGAAAGCAATTCCTCACAGTCTAATTTTATTTGTTTCACAAAGTTATTTTTACCAATAGAGCTTAGAGCTTACCTGTTTAGGGTATTTAAATGTGTTTTCATGTAATTAATACATAGTTGAAAACACCATCTTCTTATAATGATATATTTAAAAACATATATTTTAATGACTATTAGTCTCTAGTGTTTTAATATGTTTCACCTGAAACAGCCAAAATCTCTCTCAGAGGCCTCAATTAAAATTATTCCAACTCTTCTGGCACAGTAAAACATTCAAGTCTTTCTGCTAGCTCCCTGATGTTAGCCACATTGATTTTCTAAGTTTATTTTGAATTTAAGTACATATAGTCCTTTTTGTCCTTTTTTTTTTAACCCTTGCTTCTATTAAAATCTTTATATTATCACCTAGCCTTAGTGCACAGAGCAGTCGGGAAGTGTTGGTGTGAAACCAAAATAAATATTTAAAATGAACTTTTTATTCAGATCAGGTTGCTATCATGTAAATCACAGTCCCTTGCTAATTTGTATACAGGGCACTTTCTTTTCCCCCGATGACTTGAGGTCACATTGGCCTTGTGGTGGTATTATGAAGAGTGGGCCAAGCATATGTCATGTTGCAGCTCTTTCACCCTGTCTGGGAATCAAAACTCTGCCTAGAAATGGATAACAGTAATGTTATTAACATATTAGAGGTGAGTCTGATGAGTCTTAGCGTCAAAATGAGAAGGTTAAGTGGTTCATATAAAGATGCCAACAGACACGTTTGAAGGACATATATTTGTTAATGACAAGTGATGTAACTTTCCTAGACGTTCCCAAAGCAAGAGAAACCACAGCATGTGACTCACCTGAGCAATGCCAGATTTTCAGAACTCCGTAAATCCTTACTGGGATGCACATCAGCTGATGAAGTAGCACATAAGGAATATAATTAAGTCACACAGATACAGACACACACTTTTACACACACATAGATTCTAGTCTCATTCTCTGGATTCTCTTGTTTGTGCCCTTTAGAATCTCCCTGCCTTCTTTAATCTGGCCTGCTGTCCATACACAATTCAGTACAGACTCCAAGTATTTAATGAGAGGCAGAGTGAATTTCTGAACAATTTCCAAGTCGTTCCTACACTTTTTCTATTCCTTAGCAGAACCTAGCCTCAGTCCTGCTGGAAGCTTTAAAACCTTAAAAAACAATGACATATTTTGATTTACTGGATAGGCTCCTTTGATGTGGACCATAAAAATATTGTCTGGATGAAAATAATATTTTTAAACCGAATTTGGTGAAAGCAAGAACCGTATGGGTATACTTTTAATTGAAATTTAACTTATATAAAAGCTACCTCTTGCAAAATGTGTTCATGTGGCATTGTTTTCTATACCACCGCAAGCTCTTAGCATAGCATAATTTGTGCATAAACACACTTAATCCTGAGGAAGAAATTAAAGGTAGGAGTATTATTGCCGATCTGTCACTATGTGCTTTCCATAAAACTTTTATAGTATTTTGCCCTTCCTTTGTTTGCCTAACTGAGATAAGAATGCACTAAGCTTCTGAGCATGACTATGTGTTTTGAGGTGGGAGTAGGGGAATTTTGTGTGTCTGTTCAAAACCTGATTGAACAAATGACTTAAGGAACAACATTATGAACACTGTCTCTTCATAATCTGATCCATACTCTTAGAACCTTGAGCTTTGTTTCTTTGCCTAATATTATGTAAATTAGGTTTTTTTGCACACAAGCAGGGATGGGAAACATAAAGCATGAGGAAGAAGAATAAACACAGATTTTAAAATTGTACTCCAGCTGCATTTGAGAGGAAGAAGGCAGCTGATGCAGAATGTGAGAGCATCTTAGGGTATGTACTTCATAAAGTTGTATTAGACAGAGATAAGCCTATAAAACCCACGTCCTGGGGAAGTGTCAACCAAAACTTTACTCTGTTTCAAATTTTTGTCTGTTTTTTTAGTGTCAAACATTCATGCTAAACTACAATGTTGGAAACTCTGCATAGTTAAGAAGGCAAGATATGAGTCAAAACTTTGATTCCTAATATTAAAATGTATTTGGATGGAAAGCCAGGCACAAAAGATCATTTCCTACAGAAAAACAAAACTTACCCCCATGTATCTCATAAAAATGTGATGAAAAGAGATGCTGACAATTTTCTGCAGATTAAGGCAGGGTACCTAGAAATTATTTATAGAGTAAGAATTATTATTTGTTTGTCACAAGTAAAATTTCATTAAATGCTAGGTGACATTTGTGTTATTTTATTGATTGCCAGAAACCTCCTAAGCTCTGTCAGAGTTTCACTTCTACTTTGGTTTTGCAAACCCTATGTTACAAGTAAGAGCTCCAGCATGTCCACTTTTTGATTTTTCCTAACACATTGGGTACTGCTGAAACTCGGACCTAGCACTGAGAACACATCTCCCCTAGTGAAAGGAACTAGAGCTTGGATCATTCTAGAAGACAAGAAGGGAGAGTGTCAGTTGGTTCTCTCTTTATGGGAAAGAACTATCTGACTAAGTTCAAAAGGGAGCATGAAGAAAGGAAATCTAACTGAGAAAGGGAGTTCAAGTAGAAAAAGAGGATGTTGAGGCTGAGAGGAGTCAAAAGAAATATCTGTACATTTCTTTCAAATTTTGCTAAGGCCAGCTTTGATCTTAGGGAGTGTTTATAACCCACAAAAGAGGAAAATCTTATCCTTGTTTTATAGTAACAAAAGTTTCACTTTTATACTTTCTTTTGGAATTATCTTTATGGAAAAGCCTGTAGGAAATGCTATAAATGCATAGCCAAGCATATTTCTATTCAGTTTAGTTTTGCTTCTGCAGCAGTGCCTTTATGTGTCAGCAGAAATCCACCACCTGAGCAAGGTTAATTTTTAGAAAACTGCTAATGCAGAAATATGAGTAAAAGAACATAGAATGTGACGTAACTTTATTTTCCAATGTGGAAAAAGCCCTATAATTGAGAAACTTAAGCCTCTTACAATGAAAACACGCCATGGGAAACACAAAATAGGTTAATAGAGAAAGGAAGTAAAAGAGAATAAGAAAAATACTGAAAAATATCTTTCGAAAAGTTTTGCTTTCAAGTATAAGAGGTAAAGTTACATAAAAGTAACTTTGACAAAACATAAATGTGGCAATACCTACTAGTTTTCACATATATTCCTTAAAAAAACTCACATTATCAAATAATTGTTACTCTAGGCAAAATAGTGGCTAGAAATATTTAGTCTGATAATAAAATTATTTCTTGAAGGCATATTAAAATGATAAATTTTGCTAGAAAATTTTAACTATAATATCTAAATTCTATGATAAAAATTCAGATTCAGGTTATGTTTACTTTCAATTTTGAAAGATACAAAGAGATTTTCTTATTCTTATCTTCACAATTAGCCCTGCATTTCTTGAAGAATCTTCCTAGCTTCTGTAGTATAGTGATATACAGAGTCCAAGACTATTCAAAGTAACACACTGAGTTGCTAGTACAATATTTTATTTTTTCTCTGTGTTTTGCTGTTTTGCTATCATATTATATAATCATCAATACTTCTCTATCAAGTATACATTATGTTTTTTAATTAATGCATTGGCTCCAATATATCCATTTCCATAATGAAAACATGTGCTGTTTCACACATAGAAATAGTGATACAAAAAACATACTCTTGCTGTCTTCCACAAGAACTACAGTAGTCCAAATTCCTGATTTCCTAGCTTCTCTCTGGCCCCTCTGTGACCAGAAAAAAATGAGTGCAGGGGCTGTACCATTAGATGATTAGAGGAGAGGTTATGCTGTGAGAAAGTAGGAATAATAATTACAAGTAGAATAAAGGCAGAAAGAGAGATAAACAAACAGAAAGACTGGTAAACAGAGCTAACAAAGGAACAGATGAAGGAATGAAAGGAAGGAAGGAGAGAGAAAAGAGGAAGGAAGAAAGGAAGGAAGGAGAGAGAAAAGAGGAAGGAAGAAAAAGAAAAATGAAAGAAAGAAAGAAAGAGAGGAAGGAAGGAAGGAGGGAGGGAGGAAGGAAGGAAGGAAGAAAGGAAGAAAGGAAGGAAAAAGAAAAAGAAAAGGAAAGGAAAAAAAGAAGAGAAAAGAAAGAAAGAAAATAGAGGGGGAATGTGAACATGAAATAAAGTCATGGTAAGAAAGTTAGAAAAGAACACCACAGTTCTCTCTCTCTGCTTTTCTCTTTCCAACACCCAATATATAAGCAAACAATATGAAAATGTATTTAGTCCAATTTTAAGACTAGTCTGACCCAGGATATAAATAAGGAAAAGTGACCAGTGAATTACTATTTAAAATTGAAATAAAAATGACGTACATTTTAAAATAACATAATTTCATTGATTTCAGAAAACAGGAAGTGGATGATATATCCCCCCAAATACTTATCCTTTGTGAAGATGAATTTACTATACCAAAATGCTATTACATCATTTAAATCATCATTAATATGTTACAATTAAAGTCATGATACTTTGTTTTTTAAAATGTATAATAGCATTGATTATTTTAACTAAAATATTTTATATACATTTGACATGGAAATTCCATTAAGCATGAAAATCCATTTTAAAAGCAGGATACATTTATATATAATCAATGTTCAGATAATTTAGTGATAGTAAAAATAAAATTCAGGCCTGAGGTTTATTTAGGATATCTTTGGGTCTTAGAAATTTTTGAAACTTTAGAAAATAAAAAGCCTGGTAAGCAATGTTAATGTTCTTTAAGACAACGTAACATACAAATGTTTATATATTTTCCTTACCTTTTTGTTTCTCCAAAACATCTTCTCAGATTAGTGTGAGGGAACTGTAGTTGTGGTACTACTCACACTGTGAAGGGTACCTTTCATAATATTCATAGAAAGGATCGAAGATATAATGAGAAAGTGAGAGGAAAGGTATGGGAAATTAGATTTACCTTGCATGCCACTTGATTTAAAAGAGGTTCCTGGAGCCCTCTGTCTTGCAGGATTTAATGGCTGCCTTTGAATTTCATGATAAAGGCATAACAGCAAATTAACAATGTCTGTCATGGGTAGGGGAAGTAAGATGAACATTTTGTGTGGGTAGGCACTTTACATCCCAATACAAGTGGAAAGTAGACAGACATAAAGGAGAACTACATAATGGACTCCCAGGTTAATAGCAATTTTCAAGACACTGCTATCCTCACCTCACATTTAAACACATGGCCTCTTCAGTAGGGAATTCTGTTGTTTTTTTACAGAGTGATTCTTCTTCCCTGGTCATATATGATTGGTCTAGGCATGAGCCAATAACATTCCTTTCCTTGGGAAACTGGAAGAGAAAGAGAAAATGAGAGAGGACAACATCTCTCTGGATAGAAGAATATGTAATATGCAAAAATAGAAACTGTTGATATCCATCATCTCTCAAGTATAGAAAGAAGGGAAAAAATCGTGCTTCAAGTTTCAAGTCTGCATATAAAGAGAAGAATAAAGCAGAGAGAAACAGAGGTTACAGTGAGAAAAACCTTATAGGTGTCACTGTTTGTTTTTGCTTAGTTTTGTTTTTAACACAACTTGTATTTTCATTAGAATTAATACCATTTTCTTAAGCTTGCTCCAGCAGGTATTCATTTTCGTTTTGCAATGAAATAATTACTATGCAATAAAATAAGTGAAGAGTATAAAACACAATGTGGAAAAGTTTTTCTTCCAATCTTTGAAGAAAGAAAAAAAGTGTTCGTTAGGGAATTTATAAATATAAATGCAAGATACATACGGAAATCAGTCTTTGGTTATCAGGAATCAGGAAGGTTGGTGCTGACTCGTAATTTTTTTTGTCTTCAAAACATGCTTCTTCACATCAACCAGAGGAAAGTCAGAACTTCATTGTTTCCCCTTTGTCTTTTGTTTACTTATCCTCTTGTCACTACAGATTTGAGCATTTGTTTCTGCCTTCCACATCTTGGAAAATATAATGATTAACAGATCTCAAGTTTGCATGTTACATGTCCATTTATGTGGAGAAAGGATGCTCTTTTCTATCAGCTCCTATTCGAGCCTCCTGGGCAAGGAAGTCATAGTGGCCGTGTCTCAATCAACCATCTTCCTTGGACTACACCCAGCTCTTTGCCTTCTTTGGGAGAGCGCCGTGTAGCCAGTGTAAGTCACACCATTGTTCATGTCAGAGTAGCCGGACTCTCCCATTTCCGGTAGATTTAACATCTTGGGTAATGTTTCTTCATTTGCAAAATGTCTCAAAGTGTCAAAACGCTCTCTAAGCTTAGCATACTATGAAAGAAAAATGCATATTTTGGTTGCTTCTTTCAAGATTTCAGAAGAAAAATAATGAAATTTTTAACACTTTAAACACATACACTAAATTGCATGCTAAAAAGCAGCCATTAAAAATTCACTTAATACTGGGTAGTTACTGTGCAGTTCTGTGTTATCTAATGATGATCAAATGCATTCTTTCTCTTTTTTTTTCTTCAAGCTTCTGATTGTTATATTTTAGTATAAATCACGAAAAAAAAGATTCTGTAGAATCTTAAAAATACTAATATTTATAAAATATGTACACTATTTCTTATTAAATAAGACTTACTTATTTTTGTAAGTCTCCTCTGAGTTTTGTATGACACATTTCACAATTATTAAATGAAATAAGTGCTTTTATGAGTAAATATAAATGGGAGGCAATATTATTGGAGTCTACTTTGTGAAAGTGAATGATTTCCATATGAAACTCCTACCAAAATTGGCATTAATGTATTCCTAACCAAATATCCCTAAAAAACAATAAACAGTATCTATGAATCATTATTTACTAGAGACATATTCAAAATGAAAATATTAACTTTTTGTTTTAATCATCATAAACTAAAACTTACTTCATTTATTAGTGAGTTTATCCTTGAAGCTTAGTAAAGCCTTTTACCAAAGGCCTTTTATGTTTGTTTTTTGCTAAAGGAAAGAAGAAACCATTTAAGAAATCTAATGCAAGGGAAATAAATCCATGAACAGAAAAGAGAACATCTGAAAGAGGATGGTTAATATTGACAAGCTATAAGTAAAATTTGCAGTTGTGAACAAAAAAGTAATCAAAGATCTCTCTCAAGATCATCAAAGGCATTTCCTAAACACTTATAAATCTCAACTGTTTATCTCCAAGTCAGATGTTTGTTTTGAATTCTAGACTGATTTATCCTACCTATAACTAAATAAACATCTCCACAGGCATGATTCTTCTAGAGTAAAATTTTCAAAACAATCTAATTTTTCCACACCTCAAAACTTGAGCTTTACCTCCTTTTTCTATGCCTCTGAAAATCACTCTGCCATGAATCCAGTTACCAAAGCTAGAAACCAAAAGTGAGCCTAAGTTTCTCATTTTTGTGTATTGCATATCCAAACATTCATGAAGTGCTGTTATTCAACTTTTTAACCATTCCCCAGATCAACTTCCTCCTCTCCATTTCACCACCGTTGAGTTGATCTCAGGTTTATGTTTCATTTCAGCCATTGAAATACCAATACCCTGTCTCTGGTTTTTTACTCTTTTAAGTCCTTTCTCCACAGTTCTATCAGTACATTCTTTTCAAATAAAAATATAATCATAGCATGACCTACTTATGTTATTTGTGCCTCGATAAAAATATCATTTTCTAACCATATCTGACTTTTAACAGTACTGTACCCACCTACCCATCCAGACACACTTACTGACATGGGTCTTTACATTTTATATTACATCAGTATTGAACTACTTGTAGTTTCTTGAATATTACCTTCCTTTACACCCTTGCAGCAGCCACCCCTAACTAACTTTTCAATGATCTGGTTAAAATATCTTCTCTTCTTTCTCATAAATAGTTAATGGCTTATCCTCTGCTTCAATATGTATTGTGTACATATTTCCATTATGGAAATAAAGTATCTTGGTAATACAAATTAAAATTTAAAAAATGTATATATATATACACAAATGCATCCACTTATATATGTTTATATGTAATACAAATCTACCTGAATATACAATAAGATATTACAGAAGCTAGACTAGTGCCTAGTATATCAGAGTCATTCAGAAAATAGATGACTAGTAATATTTGAGTCTTATGCATGTTCTGATAAATACCTAAGCTGTCACAAGGAGTTATATAATATGTGGACGATATAGAAACAGCACACTTGAACCAATAATTCTAATACTTCACCTAAGAATATCAGCAGAAAGAAACATGACTGTCAGTTGAAATAAGAATGTTAATACAAAAAAGAAAGATGTGTTTTTTTACACAATCTGATAAAGTGTGAATACCAATAATGTTTACAGGAAAGTATAGGAAGTATTAAATACCAGATGTTAAAATGATTTATATAGATTCACATATAGTTAACTAATCTTTGAGAAAGGAGCAAAGGCAGTACAATCAAGAAAAGACAGTCTTTTCAACAAACGGTGCTAGAATACATGGACATTCACCTACAAAATAATGACTCTAGATACAGTCCTTACACACTTCATAAGTATTAACTCAAAATGGATCAGATATAAATGTAAAACACAGCACTGTAAAATTCCTGAAAGTTAACAAGGAAAAATCTAGATGAACTAGGTCACGACAATGACTTTTTAGATAAACATCAAAGTCACGACCCATGATAGAAATAATTGATAAGCTGGACTTCATTAAAATTAAATATTTCTGCTCTGTGAAAAATACTGACAAGAGAATGAGAAGCCACAGACTGGGAGAAAGTATTTGCAAAAAACATATCAGTAAAGGACTGTTATCCAAAATATACCAAAAACTCTTAAAATTCATAAATAAGAAAACAAACAACCTGATAAAAACCCAATTAAAAATGGTCAAAAGGCCTGAACAAACACCTCATCAAAGAAGATATATAGATGGTAAATGAGCATATGAAAAGATGTTTCATATCCTAGTCATTAAGAAAATACAAATTTAAACAAAGATGAGATACCACTAGATGCCTATTAGGATGGCCAAAATCCAAAACACTGACAGCACCAAATGCTGGTGAGGATATGGAGCATAAGGAACTCTCATTCAATGCTGGTAGGAATGCAAAATTATACAGCTAGTTTGAAAGACAGTCTGGCAGTTTCTTATAAAACAAACATTCTCTTTTCATATGATCCAGCAGTTGTACTCATTGGTATTTATTTACTCAAATGAGTTTAAAATTTAAGTCCACACAAAAATTTGCACATGCAGCTTCATTCATAATTGCTAAACCTTGCAAGCAACCAAGATGTCCTTCAGTAGGTGAACAGATAAATGGTGGTACTTCCAGACAATGGAATATTATTCCACGCTAAAAAGAAATGAGCTATCAAGCCATTGAAAAGACATGAAGGGAACTTAATTGCCTAGTACTAAGTGAAAGAAGCCAATTTGAAAAGGCTACATATTGTATGACTCCAACTACATAACATTCTGGAAAAGGCAAAACTATGGACACAGTAAAAAGATCAGCGGTTGCCAGGGGTTAAGGGGGAAGGTGTGACGAATAGGCAAAACACAGAGGATTGATAGGGCAATGAAACTATTCTGTATTATACTGTAATGATGGACACATGTCACTATACATACATCCAAATCCATAGAACATGCAACACCAAGAGTAAAGGGCATTGGCTGATAATGATGTGTCAATGTATCTTCTTGGTTATAACAAATGTACAACTTTGGTACAGATGTTGATAGTGGGGGGGGCTGGTCATGCATGGGAGCAGAGGGAATATGCACTTGCTCTTCAATTTTGCTGTAAATTTAAATCTGTTCTAAAAAATTAGTCTATTTAAAAGGAGAAAATATGATTTACAAAATTCATATAAGTCAAATACAAAATATAGTTTATTGGATTTAAAACAAGGGACTTTTCATATTATATAGACATAAAGTCATATTATATAGACATAAAAGAGAATGACCAGAACAACTGAAAATGCAGTCTTCTCCCAGGAAGGAGCAGTGTGATATCACATAAAGGAAATAAAAAGTGTGCATATACAAAAAAAAAAAAAAAAAAAAAAAGGAAAGATAACCCTAAAGTACTAATGTTGGTTACTCTGGTCAATAGTATTTAATATTTTGGGTGTTTGCTATTCTCTATTTCTCTCTCTCTTTGTTTCTGTCTCTGTCTCATTCTCTCTCCTTACCTGTCTTTGCTAATTGGTTTTTGATATTGAATATGTACTACTATTATCATGTAAAATGTATAATATATTTTTAAATAAAAAACTATTTCTCTAAAAAAAAATAAATAAAACAAGGGACTTTTGAGTGTCAGCACATAATTACCAATATTAATATTTTAATTATTTTTTTGTCTTAATAAGGCATTCAGATATATGAAATATGCTGCATTAAGTAATATATTTCTCTATGACTGCACTCATTCTTAGATTTCACAACATATTATCTGTGAACCAAAGAAACACATTTATATTCTGCATTTATTCTTACGTGAATATGAAGTTATATGAGATGTTACACTTACTGGATGTCATCATTAGAGTATTAAATTTCCTAAGATTACAGTTAGTAAAATCAAATTTCAAAAATATTCCCACATTATTAATTAAATTATTTTAAGAATAGTGTTTCCTTTTTAAGACATGGCAGGTCTGTTTCAAAATTCATAAAAGTGAATATCCCAGGCTAAAGTGGTACTTAAATAGTGTCAACATAAAGCCAAACATGCCAATATTGAAATTTACATATTTTTGACTTAAAATTGGAGTGGTATCTGCGTTTACCATTCCATGTTGCATTATGTAAACTTAATTTTTGGAGGAAAATCAATTCAACATTATTCTTCATGTTAGAATAATAAAATATATATAGAAATACCTTTAAATAGATCATATAATAACCTATCACTAACTGGAAGTAAAACCATGAACAAATATGAAAGCTTGTAGTGTTTTTCAGTTGAAATAATAATATTTTCCTGCATGTTTATAAATTAAACCATAAAATGTACTAGATATTTGTGAATTATAAATATGAGATTCCAAACCTCAGATAGTCAGATATGCAGATAGTAGTATCACTAGCATGTCAGCTAAATGAGATATTTTTGTCTTTGTTGTTCATCTATTTTATACATTATTGCATATCCCACAATTATAATCAGGTTTGGTACATGGTAGGCACCTGATAGATATTTACCCAATTAATGTGTAAATGAATGTTTGAATAAATGAATGAATGTTTATATTTATAGTCAAAATAATTGAATCGAATACCTAGTCCAACTTTTAGAATACAAACTCCAAAGAAATTAAAATCAGATTTAAACCTGAAATTTCTAGGAATACAATTTATTTCAAACGTTAGCAATATGGCATAGTATACATCAAAGAAAAACTCTTTTGTTACCAAATTCCTAGAAATGTTTGACATAATAAAATCTCCTTTTAAGTGCATAGATAAGTTCATAATAAAATAAAGGTTATTTTAGGCACAACACTGTAAAGTGGCAGAGAGGATAGCTAAAGAAGTTAGTGCTGTTCTTAGGACCTTAGCCTATCCCATAATGCACTATGGAAAGCCAACTGATGCTTTAAATTATGTGCATGTATAACTTTGATAAAGTAAATAAAATTCAATGTATTTAGAGTCAAGAATTATTATAAAGAAACAATAACAGAAAAAAGGAAGTAAGGAAGAAATAAAGGGAAGGAAGGAAGAAAGGAAGGAAGAAATAAAAGGGGTATAAAGCATTAAAGAAAAGAAAGACTGGCAAGAAAAAGGAGCATAGTGAGGATGCTTCCCTTGTTTATAGTTTTCAGCTAAGGAAGATGGCTCTGTCTCATCATGCCATCAGGAGGTGGCAGTGGGGCATAATATGTAATCTTTTTTTTTTTTTGAATTTTTATTATTTATTTATTTATTTATTTGTTTGTTTGTTTGTTTATGGCTGTGTTGGGTCTTCGTTTCTGTACGAGGGCTTTCTCTAGTTGTGACAAGCAGGGGCCACTCTTCATCGCGGTGCGCGGGCCTCTCACTATTGCGGCCTCTCCTGTTGCAGAGCACAGGCTCCAGACGCGCAGGCTCAGTAACTGTGGCTCACAGGCCCAGCTGCTCCGTGGCATGTGGGATCTTCCCAGACCAGGGCTCGAACCTGTGTCCCCTGCATTGGCAGGCAGATTCTCAACCACTGCGCCTCCAGGGAAGCCCTGTAATCTTCACCTATTAGTAATTAGTCATTATACACAAAAAAGTGTAGAACTCTATTAATTACATGTTTTTGCAGGTTATAATTTTTCCAAGAGCCACAAATGGGCATGGATGACCTCACGGAACTCTCCAGGCCTTTTACCTCATTACTATTACTTCAGCCAGAAGTATGTTTGCTCTCTTCACTCCATTCAACCAAATTACACTGTGTGCCTACCAAGTCAAAAGCGTTCTGCTAGGATCCGCAAGGCTTACAATGGTAAAGTACTTTTTCTACTATCAAACTGCTCCAGTCTAGAGAAAGAGAAAGCAAATATTCAAATTAACATGATAAAATGCTAATAATAATATTTGACTGAGTTAGAAAAAAATGAACTATTTCAGGTTCAAAACTAAAGGAGGTTAAGTAAAGTAAGAGTACAGAAAATTCTTCATGAAGCTAGCATTTGAGCTGAGTATTGAACTGAAAGAGAAGATAGGGAAGGTGAGTCAAGGTTTAGAAAAAAGTCTATTACCTCATTTTAGTCTGGAATGAGCAGCCTGTAATGATTACAAATCAGGAATGCCTCTGCTCTGGCCAAAATAAAGCTTGTTACAGGCTAATCAGACTAACAGAGCCATTGAGCTGGAAATCATGTAGGAGAGCTTATAAATGGAGAGTGAATTTATAGATAGAATGAGCATCGGTAAACTGTAATAATCAGAGGGACAGAATACCCACCAGTATTGTGTAGTGCTATAGAAACTCCAAGCCTCACAAGTAGGCTGAGCAGGTAAGGAGCAACAAATGCTTCAGGAAATGAGTGAGAAAGGACTAACTAATTTAAGATCTTTGAATTCTGTTGTCAGTAGCTAATTGGTTAGGAGGTTTAGACAGCAGTGTCAGTAGAGATCAGAGGTAATATTGCAAGGAAATATTTAGTGAGTAATAATATCATTAACATTTTGTATGTGTGTGTGTATGCAAGGTGAAAGGCACTATTATAAATTTGTTCTATATATTAACTCATTCTCCCAAGGACACCATGAAGTAATTTATATTAGTTTCACCATTTTCTCAGTTGAGAAGATTAAAGTTTTGAAAGATGCTATGAAGGTTAGAAGCTGCATGGTAGACAAAAGGAGATAATAACCAAGGGCTTGCCATTATTACCTATATCACTCCTTCATTCTTTAAGCAATACTATATGTCTAAAATTGATCCTAAATGCTGCCATTCACTATTGACTCAGCACTTCACATGAGACATAGTGTCCCTGCCTCATATGTAGAGAAGGGTGGCAGAGTTGAACATTTTATGAAATATTTTATAAATAAACATTTTATAAAATAGGTCCCAATGACAAAGCTGTCTTTGGAACTGATAAATTGTCTTTTCTAATTCGTTAGTGTTTCTTTGATACCAGTGTTTTAAAATCGCCTGAGCTTGTCTTACAGATTATAGGGCTTCTATTTTAGAAGAGAGTGTTATCCTGGTTACCTTTACTCTGTATTATATGTGTTAGAAATAAATATAACCTGATAATGTCTATATCTAGATTTTGCCTTATGGGTTTTGCGAACATCTAAGATCATCTCTAACAATTAGAATAAAGTTTTGAAGAGGCTGGAATTGAAGGATTTAGAGGCAATGGGATTGTGTTAGCAAGTACAAAGAAAGATACATTCTCAGAGTTTGGAGAAAATCAAGAGTGAGGGTGAAAATGCAGGGTGAGATTCACACTGGTCTGACATTCTATTAGGGCTCTTCTTCAGGTAGATGAGATGCTGCTCAGTTGACCTGGGGAAAATATGGGTACATTCAATAAAATAACAAAAGTGGAGGTGATAGGACTACCTTTACTTTACTGATGGTGACTGGTCAGGAAATGGGTACTTAGCATCAGGTGATAAATACAATTTGCCAAAATATGGTGAGAGATTAGATGACATTATACCACATCTCTCCAATTTTAGGAAAAAAATACTGTGATTTTGCATAATAAAAACAGATAATGAAGGTAAAAGATAGTGGACTCACCAAAGTCCAACAATTGGAAGATATTTGAACTACAGGGAAAAAAGGTGAAAAATATCTAGGTTTTTGTGAACCTTGCTGTGAAAGACTTTAGAGATTAGGTTGGGTAAAGTATGAGTGGAAGCCACAAGGTTATTGAGGACTACTGACATCTGTGGCAGACAAGTTAATATGGTTTGCAATAAAAAAAATTAATGGGAATGAGACTGGTAGAAAGCCTTGAGTATGTAGTGAGAAAAACTATTTCAGAATTGAAAATATAAGAAATAGGACATTTCTGATAAAGACACAGTTTAATGTTAGTTATTTGTTGGTTGCCTAAAATACAGTGAAGATTATTATAATTAAAAAATCTAGGGCTTTCCTGGTGGCGCAGTGGTTGAGAATCTGCCTGCTAATGCAGGGCACACGGGTTTGAGCCCTAGTCTGGGAAGATCCCACATGCCGCGGAGCAACTAGGCCCGTGAGCCACAACTACTGAGCCTGCGCGTCTGGAGCCTGTGCTCCGCAACAGGAGAGGCCGCAATAGTGAGAGGCCCGCGCACCACGATGAAAAGTGGCCCCCGCTTACCACAACTTCGCACAGAAACGAAGACCCAACACAGCCAAAAAAAGTAATTAATTAATTAATTAATTTAAAAAAAATCTAAAGAACAGTGAGACCAGAATTTTAGAAGAGTCTTCACTGTGCATTTTTCAGATGAAAAAAATGATGACAGGATAAGTTGAATAAGAAAATGGTAATCTATGAGCTGAAATCATTGAAGGAAGTGGATGAGTGTCATGGAGTTTGGTAAATGACCTCAGTGACAAAGATGGTAAAAGTGGTATCAGGATATAAATCACTTGGAAAGGGTTGTTGGGACACAGAAGTTCTAGGGGAAGAGAGAACCAAAGTTTATTCTGTTCTTTTGCTAAAGTCCTGAGTATTGAAAAAAGATTGGAAGGAAGAGCAGCTTACTTTGAAGAGCAACTCAAAAGACTAGAAAAGCTTACAATTAATGAGAGATTGTTTATGAAGAGAAAAAAATAAGGAAGTTTGTTCATGGTAAGGGAGTTATCAGGGAGTGATTCCAAAACTTAAGCACAAGATAATCCTATTCTAATGTACTTTATACGTTGATTTAGTACATCAAGACAAAAGAAGAGCCATTAAAATTTAGTAACTTTCTGTGCATCACTATTTATTTTTTCATTCAAAGATAATAAGGACAAAAAAAAAAAAAAGATAATAAGGACATAATATTCTACCATACTCTTTATAACGTCTATCGATTATTTGAACTTTGCTACTGGCACAGTAAAAATTCAAACACATTCAAATAAATTCAAGGGTCCACAAAAAATAATACATGATTGTTAATGAGGTTTGTGAATTAAAACTGTCTGGAATCACAATGATCTAAATCTTGTTGTTATGAGGTATTTACATTCAAGTCCATGTAAGTCATTAACAGAAGTAATCATATTCAATATACTGTTATACAAACTTCAAATACCATTCACCTGGAACTTGTGGTTCATTGACTGTCAAATGACAAAAATAAAATATTACTGTGATTGTTAATGAATGAAGCTTAAAACAATACTTAGTATGCTAGAAAATACTTTTAATTACAAATGGCATTTACTTATCTTGTTTTGGAAGTAGCAGATTATATATTACAAGGTTAATAAGGTAAAAATATTGGAACCTTAAGTAGCCTTATCACGTATCATGAGAGCTAAAAAGAACTATCATAAGTGGTATAAACTTAAATTTTACTGAAATCATAGATACATCAGTATCTTTCAGTTATAAAATATTACACGTTTCTAGAAATCAAAGGCAAATTCTTCAGTTCAAGTCAATAACTCTGTATTTCACATAATAACTCCTCACATATTTAAACGTTAACCCTTTTCCAATCCTATTCTAGTTGCCAAAGATATAAGGATGAACCAAAAATAGTAAAGATGACTTATTGTAAATTATAAAAATATCAACTCTTTTTTTATATTGAATATGTTTGCCAATATCAGTGCACCTGGAATAGTTTAAATAAATGTCTATTAAGTTGTCTTAGTGGGATTGTTTGATATTTGTTTAAAGTAGTGTACATTAGCTTCCAAATATGCTATCCCAGGTATGTGTGTATGTATATATATTACACAGTTGACCTGTAAGCATCATGGGAGTTAAGAGCGCTGACCCACTGAGCAGTTTAAAATCCTCACATAACATTATACTCCAGCCTCACATCTGATGTTTCACATCTGTGATTAAACCAACCGCAGATGGTGTAGTATTGTACTTATTTATTGAAAAAAAATATACATATAAGTGGACCTGCACAACTAAATCTCATGGTGTTCAAGGGGCATCTGTACATTGTTTCTACATAAGTGCATTTTCTAAGGCAGTTCAATTTAGAGAGAAAGCACAAAGCTTAACACTGAATGATCATGAAAAAAGATACTTTAGGTACACTTTAGATATTTGTAAAATATTATTTGCAAGCTAGTTGAAGATTCAGTATAGTCCTAAATTCCATACAGGATAAATATATTTTTGATAGTAGTAATTTGCAAATTACAATACATTGTCAGAATCACTAGAATCTATGCTATATAAAATATTGATGTGCAGACCTTTCCCCTGGAGATTTTTTTTAAACAGGTGTTAGAGGACTCAGATATGTGCATTTTTAACAGAGTCCTCAGGTGATTCTGATGCTTAATAATATTTCAAAACAATTGGTCTCTGGTATACATTACTGATGTCATGAAATTGCATTAAATTCAACCATTTTTCAAGTATTGCAAGGAGAGTTCCTACAAAGTCTTTAAAAAAAAGAATTTGGCAAAAAATATAATCATTTTTTACAGGATAGAACTTCTAATTTACTTCAAAAAATCAAAAAAATGTGGAATCTTATTGGGGTCAATTTAGAACCTTTAATGTGTTCAAAATATGTTAAAACAATGAGTTGTTTTTGTTTTAAATAAATCGTATACTCTATACTGTATTATTTTTATAGACATGGTTAGTAAAACATTAACCAGGACTATAGTTTCCTATAAAAAGGAGATTTAAGCGATGTAAATACTTCATAAAGATTAATATTCTTAATATTCTGAAAGAAACATATCAATTTCTATATTCCAGATAAAATAACAGTCTAAGTAAATTATCTGCATAATTTAAGATCAAGAAAGATAATTTTGACATAATTACCTACTGAAATTTTGTTACTTTAAGAAATCAAGATAATTTTTTCACATAATTATTATTATTTTTTTTAAACATGTTTATTGAAGTATAATTGCCTTACAATGGTGTGTTAGCTTCTGCTTTATAACAAAGTGAATCAGTTATACATATACAATATGTTCCCATTTCTCTTCCCTCTTGCATCTCCCTCCCTCCCACCCCTCTAGGTGGTCACAAAGCACCAAGCTGATCTCCCTGTGCTATGCGGCTGCTTCCCACTAGCTATCTATTTTACATTTGGTAGTGTATATATGTCCATGACACTCTCTTACCCTGTCACATCTCACCACACCCCCTCCCCATATCCTCAAGTCCATTCTCTGGTAGGTCTGTGTCTTTATTCCCGTCTTGCCACTAGGTTCTTCATGGCCTTTTTTTTTTTTCCTTAGATTCCGTATATATGTGTTAGCATACTGTAATTGTTTTTCTCTTTCTGACTTACTTCACTCTGTATGACAGACTCTAACTCCATCCACCTCATTACAAATACCTCCATTTCATTTCTTTTTATGGCTGAGTAATATTCCATTGTATATATGTGCCACATCTTCTTTATCCATTCATCTGTCGATGGACATTTAGGTTGCTTCCATGTCCTGGCTATTGTAAATAGAGCTGCAATGAACATTTTGGTACATGACTCTTTTTGAACTATGGTTTTCTCAGGGTATATGCCCAGTAGTGGGATTGCTGGGTCGTATGGTAGTTCTATTTGTAGTTTTTTAAGGAACCTCCATACTGTTCTCCATAGTGGCTGTATCAATTTACATTCCCACCAAAAGTGCAAGAGGGTTCCCTTTCCTCCACACCCTCTCCAGCATTTATTGTTTCTAGATTTTTTGATGATGGCCATTCTGACTGGTGTGAGATGATATCTCATTGTAGTTTTGATTTGCATTTCTCTAATGATTAATGATGTTGAGCATTCTTTCATGTGTCTGTAGGCCATCTGTATATCTTCTTTGGAGAAATGTCTATTTAGGTCTTCTGCCCATTTTTGGATTGGGTTGTTCGTTTTTTTGTTATGGAGCTGCATGAGCTGCTTGTAAATCTTGGAGATTAATCCTTTGTCAGTTGCTTCATTTGCAAATATTTTCCCCCATTCTGATGGTTGTCTTTTGGTCTTGTTTATGGTTTCCTTTGCTGTGCAAAAGCTTTTAAGTTTCATTAGGTCCCATTTGTTTATTTGTGTTCTTATTTCCATTTCTCTGGGAGCTGGGTCAAAAAGAATCTTGCTGTGATGTATGTCATAGAGTGTTCTGCCTATGTTTTCCTCTAAGAGTTTGATAGTGTCTGCCCTTACACTTAGGTCTTTAATCCATTTTGAGTTTATTTTTGTGCATGGTGTCAGGGAGTGTTCTAATTTCATACTTTTACATGTAGCTGTCCAATTTTCCCAGCACCACTTATTGAAGAGGCTGTCTTTTCTCCACTGTATATGCTTGCCTCCTTTATCAAAGATAAGGTGACCATATGTGTGTGGGTTTATCTCTGGGCTTTCTATCCTGTTCCATTGATCTATATTTCTGTTTTTGTGCCAGTACCAAACTGTCTTGATTACTGAAGCTTTGTAATATAGTCTAAAGTCAGGGAGCCTGATTCCCCCAGCTCCATTTTTCGTTCTCAAGATTGGTTTGGCTATTCGGGGTCTTTTGTGTTTCCATACAAATTGTGAAATTTTTTGTTCTAGTTCTGTGAAAAATGCCAGTGGTAGTTTGATAGGGATTGCATTGACTCTGTAGATTGCTTTGGGTAGTAGAGTCATTTTCACAATGTTGATTCTTCCAATCCAGGAACATGGTATATCTCTCCATCTATTTGTATCATCTTTAATTTTTTTCATCAGTGTCTTATAATTTTCTGTATACAGGTCTTTTGTCTCCTTAGGTAGGTTTATTCCTAGATATTTTATTCTTTTTGTTGCAATGGTAAACGGGAGTGTTTTCTTAATTTCACTTTCAGATTTTTCGTCATTAGTGTATAGAAATGCAAGAGATTTCTGTGCATTAATTTTGTATCCTGCTACTTTACCAAATTCATTGATTAGCTCTAGGAGTTTTCTGGTAGCATCTTTAGGATTCTCTATGTATAGTATCATGTCATCTGCAAATAGTGACAGCTTTACTTCTTCTTTTCCGATTTGGATTCCTTTTATTTCTTTGTCTTCTCTGATTGCTGTGGCTAACACTTCCAAAACTATGTTGAATAATAGTGGTGAGAGTGGGCAACCTTGTCTTTTTCCTGATCTTAGTGGAAATGGTTTCAGTTTTTCACCATTGAGGACAATGTTGGCTGTGGGTTTGTCATATATGGCCTTTATTATGTTGAGGAAAGTTCCCTCTATGTCTACTTTCTGCAGGGCTTTTATCATAAATGGGTGTTGAATTTTGTCAAAAGCTTTCTCTGCATCTATTGAGATGATCATATGGTTTTTCTCCTTCAATTTGTTAATATGGTGTATCACATTGATTGATTTGCATATGTTGAAGGATCCTTGCATTCCTGGGATAAACCCCACTTGATCATGGTGTATGATCCTTTTAATGTGCTGTTGGATTCTGTTTGCTAGTATTTTGTTGAGGATTTTTGCATCTGTGTTCATCAGTGATATTGGCCTGTAGTTTTCTTTCTTTGTGACATCTTTGGTTTTGGTATCAGGGTGATGGTGGCCTCGTAGAATGAGTTTGGGAGTGTTCCTCCCTCTGCAATATTTTGGAAGAGTTTGAGAAGGATAGGTGTTAGCTCTTCTCTAAATGTTTGATAGAATTCGCCTGTGAAGCCATCTGGTCCTGGGCTTTTGTTTGTTGGAAGGTTTTTAATCACAGTTTCAATTTCAGTGCTTGTGATTGGTCTGTTCATATTTTCTATTTCTTCCTGGTTCAGTCTCGGCAGGTTGTGCATTTCTAAGAATCTGTCCATTTCTTCCAGGTTGTCCATTTTATTGGCATAGAGTTGCTTGTAGTAATCTCTCATGATCGTTTGTATTTCTGCAGTGTCAGTTGTTACTTCTCCTTTTTCATTTCTAATTCTATTGATTTGAGTCTTCTCCCTTTTTCTCTTGATGAGTCTGGCTAATGGTTTATCAATTTTGTTTATCTTCTCAAAGAACCAGCTTTTAGTTTCATTGATTTTTGCTATTGTTTCCTTCATTACTTTTTCATTTATTTCTGACCTAATCTTTATGATTTCTTTCCTTCTGCTGGCTTTGGGGGTTTTTTGTTCTTCTTTCTCTAATTGCTTTAGGTGCAAGGTTAGGTTGTTTATTCGAGATGTTTCCTGTTTCTTGAGGTAGGCTTGTATTGCTATATACTTCCCTCTTAGCACTGCTTTTGCTGCGTCCCATAGGTTTTGGGTCGTCGTATCTCCATTGTCATTTGTTTCTAGGTGTTTTTTGATTTCCCCTTTGATTTCTTCAGTGATCACTTCGTTATTAAGTAGTGTATTGTGTAGCCTCCATGTGTTTGTATTTTTTACAGATCTTTTCCTATAGTTGATATCTAGTGTCATAGCATTGTGGTCAGAAAAAATACTTGATACGATTTCAATTCTCTTAAATTTACCAAGGCTTGATTTGTGACCCAAGATATGATCTATCCTGGAGAATGTTCCATGAGCACTTGAGAAAAATGTGTATTCTGTTGTTTTGGGGTGGAATGTCCTATAAATATCAATTAAGTCCATCTTGTTTAATGTATCATTTAAAGCTTGTGTTTCCTTATTTATTTTCATTTTGGATGATCTGTCCATTGGTGAAAGTGGGGTGTTAAAGTCCCCTACTATGATTGTGTTACTGTCGATTTCCCCTTTTATGGCTGTTACTATTTGCCTTATGTATTGAGGTGCTCCTATGTTGGGTGCATAAATATTTACAATTGTTATACCTTCCTCTTGGATCGATCCCTTGATCATTATATAGTGTCCTTCTTTGTCTCTTGTAATAGTCTTTATTTTAAAGTCTATTTTGTCTGATATGAGAATTGCTACTCCAGCTTTCTTTTGATTTCCATTTGCATGGAATATCTTTTTCCATCTCCTCACTTTCAGTCTGTATGTGTCTCTAGGTCTGAAGTGGGTCTCTTGTAGACAGCATATATATGGGTCTTGTTTTTGTATCCATTCAGCCAGCCTGTGTCTTTTGGTGGGAGCATTTAATCCATTTACATTCAAGGTAATTATCGATATGTATGTTCCTATTCCCATTTTCTTAAATGTTTTGGGTTTGTTATTGTAGGTGTTTTCCTTCTCTTGTGTTTCTTGCCTAGAGAAGTTCCTTTAGCATTTGCTGTAAAGCTGGTTTGGTGGTGCTGAACTCTCTCAGCTTTTGCTTGTCTGTAAAGGTTTTAATTTCTCCATCAAATCTGAATGAGATCCTTGCTGGGTAGAGTAATCTTGGTTGTAGGTTTTTCTCCTTCATTACTTTAAGTATATCCTGCCACTCCCTTCTGGCTTGCAGAGTTTCTGCTGAAAGATCAGATGTTAACCTTATGGGGATTCCCTTGTGTGTTATTTGTTTTTTTTCCCTTGCTGCTTTTAATATGTTTTCCTTATGTTTAATTTTTGACAGTTTGATTAATATGTGTCTTGGCATGTTTCTCCTTGGGTTTATCCTGTATGGGACTCTCTGTGCTTCCAGGACTTGGTTAACTATTTCCTTTCCCATATTAGGGAAGTTTTCAACTATAATCTCTTCAAATATTTTCTCAGTCCCTTTCTTTTTCTCTTCTTCTTCTGGGTCCCCTATAATTCGAATGTTGGTGCATTTAATGTTGTCCCAGAGGTCTCTGAGACTGTCCTCAGTTCTTTTCATTCTTTTTTCTTTATCCTGCTCTGCAGTAGTTATTTCCACCATTTTATCTTCCAGGTCACTTATCCTTTCTTCTGCCTCAGTTATTCTGCTATTGATCCCATCTAGAGTATTTTTAATTTCATTTATTGTGTTTTTCATCGTTGCTTGGTTCCTCTTTAGTTCTTCTACGTCCTTGTTAAATGTTTCTTGCATTTTGTCTATTCTATTTCCCTGATTTTGGATCATCCTTACTATCATTATTCTGAATTCTTTTTCAGGTAGACTACCTATTTCCTCTTCATTTGTTAAGTCTGGTGTGTTTTGACCCTGTTCCTTCATCTGCTGTGTGTTTTTC
Source organism: Balaenoptera borealis (assembly GCF_965194805.1). Taxonomy (NCBI): domain Eukaryota; kingdom Metazoa; phylum Chordata; class Mammalia; order Artiodactyla; family Balaenopteridae; genus Balaenoptera; species Balaenoptera borealis. The sequence goes on along the minus strand of NC_138866.1, from coordinate 55,348,611 downwards.
TGTCGTCTCATTTTGCTTATCTTACTGTGTTTGGGGTCTCCTTTTCACAGGCTGCAGGTTCGTAGTTCCCATTGTTTTTGGTATCTGTCCCCAGTGGCTAAGGTTGGTTCAGTGGGTTGTGAAGGCTTCCTGGTGGAGGGAACTAGTGCCTGAGTCCTGGTGGATGAGGCTGGATCTTGTCTTTCTGGTGGGCACGTCCACGTCTGGTGGTGTATTTTGGGGTGTCTGTGGCCTTATTATTATTTTAGGCAGCCTCTCTGCTAATGGATGGGGCTGTGCTCCTGTCTTGCTAGTTGTTTGGCATAGGGTGTTCAGCACTGTAGCTTGCTGGTCATTGAGTGATGCTGGGTCTTGATGTTGAGATGGAGATCTCTGAGAGATTTTTGCCGTTTGGTATTACGTGGAGCTGGGAGGTCTCTTGTGGACCAGTGTCCTGAAGTTGGCTCTCCCACCTCAGAGGTACGGCCCTGATGCCTGGCTGGAGCACCAAGAGCCTTTCATCCACACGGCTCAGAGTAAAAGGGAGAAAAAATAGAAAGAAAGAAAGAAAGAAAGAAAGAAAGAAAGAAAGAAAGAAAGAGGCTATAATATAGTGAAGTAAAATAAAGCTATTATAAAGCAAAGCTATACAGACAAAATCTCACCCAGAAGCATATACATATACACTCACAAAAAAAGGAAAAGGGGAAAAATTAATATATCCTGCTCCCAAAGTCCACCTCCTGAATTTGGGATGATTCGTTGTCTATTCAGGTATTCAACAGATGCAGGCACATCAAGTTGTTTGTGGAGTTTTAATCCACTGCTTCTGATGCTACTGGGAGAGATTTCCCCTTCTCTTCTCTGTTCGCACAGCTCCCGGGGTTCAGCTTTGGATTTGGACCCGCCTCTGCGTGTAGGTCGCCTGAGGGTGTCTGTTCCCCGCCCAGACAGGACGGGGTTAAAGGAGCAGCTGCTTCGGGGGCTCTGGCTCACCCAGGCAGCGGGGAGGGAGGGGTACGGAGGAGGCGGGGCGAGCCTGCGGCGGCAGAGGCCGGCATGACGTTTCAGCAGCCTTAGGCGCGCAGTGCGTTCTCCCGGGGAAGTTGTCCCTGGATCACGGGACCCTGGCAGTGGCGGGCTGCACAGGCTCCCAGGAGGGGCGGTGTGGAGGGTGACCTGTGCTCGCACACAGGATTTTTGGAGGCGGCAGCAGCAACTCCAGCGTCTCACGCCCGTCTCTGGGGTCCGCGCTTATAGCCGCGGCTCGCGCCAGTCTCTGGAGTTCGTTTAGGTGGCGCTCTGAATCCCCTCTCTTTGCGCGCCGTGAAACAAAGAAGCAAGAAAAAGTCTCTTGCCTCTTCGGCAGCTGCAGACTTTTCCCGGTCTCCCTCCCAGCCAGCTGTGGTGCGCTAACCCCTTCAGGCTGTGTTCACGCCGCCAACCCCAGTCCTCTCCCTGGGATCCGACCGAAGCCCGAGCCTCAGCTCCCAGCCCCGCCCGCCCCGGCGGGTGAGCAGAGGAGCCTCTCGGGCTGGTGAGTGCTGCTCGATGCCGATCCTCTGTGCGGGAGTCTCTCCGCTTTGCCCTCCGCACCCCTGTTGCTGCGCTCTCCTCCGTGGCTCTGAAGCTTCCCCCCTCTACCACCCACAGTCTCTGCCCGCGAAGGTCCTTCCTAGTGCGTGGAAATCTTTCCTCCTTCACAGCTCCCTCCCACTGGTGCAGGTGCCGTCCCTATTCTTTTGTCTCTGTTATTTCTTTTTCTTTTGCCCTACCCAAGTACGGGGGGAGTTTCTTGCCTTTTGGGAGGTCTGACATTTTCTGCCAGCGTTCAGTGGGTGTTCTGTAGGAGCAGTTCCACGTGTAGATGTATTTCTACTGTATCTGTGGGAAGGAAGGTGATCTCCGCGTCTTATTCTTCCGCCATCTTCTCCCCCCGCTCCACATAATTATTTTAATCCACCACTTGATTGTAGTTCTTTGCCCAATTTTATAGACACATTCATGGGTATGGCCTTAAGATGTGTACAAAAGTAGGAAGTTATAAGGAGGGAAAGCAAGAAATGAGATTAAAGTAAATATGATATAAATATTCTTGAATTTAGGAATATGGTACCACATACGTGGTACTTGTTAGATTCTGTAATACATTATTGTAGAAGAGAGACATTTTTCTACCCTTTTCCCCTTTTGGTAAAAGAGTGTCATGTTGGGGATACATATTTAAGGGGCAAGATATCAAGTGTAAAGTTATCCTGGATCACTCTGCAACAGTTGGAGACTATCTAATCCTAGGTCCCTAGAACCTGGAAGTTATTGATAATATTAAGCTGTGCTACTCTGATTCTCCCTATTGAATATGGGTTTTTCCTCTTGTCCCTTAGGACAATGAAAAATCTTAGTATGCTAAAACAATTTGGTGATTTTAATAGTGGAGACATCTGTGTTTAAATGATACAGACACAATCAATACAAACAAACAGTTCTTATTCCATGGAGAATAAAGAAAGTCAAATAGCTTATTTAGTATTGTGAACACCAAGTCTTTTTTCAATTTTCAGGGATTTATCCGTGGACTTTGTCAAAGATAATCTGAGTAACTGAGGCTGTTATTACCTTGGCTGTACTCAAACTCCCTTTTGGGAAAACTTAGATCTTACATGAATTACAAAATGAAATGGCTTTTCCTCTGCGATGAAAATGGCATTTTCTTAACTCACGTCCAATATCTACTTTTAATTGAAATGACTTATTCTTTATCCTCCTATTCCAAATCAATCAACTGTTCATTATAATAATATTGTTTTAAAATTAATAATATAAGAACTACTGTTTACAAAGCACTCAACATACAAGTAGATTCTCAGGTCCTCAGAAAAATTCTGTAATTCATAGAAGAGAACACTGAGGCTCAGATAAGTTAATTAGACTGTCTAGGATCAGGACTCAAACTCATATCTGTCTGCCACTAAAACCATGCTCTTCTCTGTGCCATGTTTTGGTGACAGTAAGACAGAACTTTATCTGTCTATACCCGGATGAGGCACTAATAGCTCATTGGTTAAGCATTCCGATTTGGGAATGAAATAACTAGGTGTCTGAGAAAGCTTACCCTAACTTTTTCTTCCATTTCCCTCATCTGAAAAATGGAAATAACAATAATACCTACCTCATAATATTATGAATATAAAAAAGAAAATATATTCAAAAGCAATTAGAAGACGAGATCAGCACATAATAACAACTACCATTTATTCAGTATTTACTAGAACTTCATAGACTTTGGAGTAGCATTACAGTGAATAAACAGGTATATAGTTAAACTACCTGGAAAATAATAACGGTTAATAGATCCAAGTTTGCACTTAATCTCAAGAAAGATTCATTGGATTTTTTCATTGTTCCCCTCTTCCTTGTTTCAGTCTCCTTTTTGCTCCTTCCCAAGAATTGTACTTCCTAATAAAGTTTTTTCAGTAAGTTTTTTCCCTTCTGTCTTTGTTTTATGGGGATTCTAGTCAAAGTCCCCAACTTTTCAGTGGCATTCATCATTCATCATGGCCTAACTCTAGGTACCATGGGGCACTTCTCCTTTGTTCTTCCTTCTACAGAATCCCACAGAGATATCCACACAGTATCTATAAAACTGTAAAGTGACACTTCTGTTTAATTTGCCCAGCTATTTCTACTAAACATTAAGCTCTTTGAAGATGTTGATGTCTCTGACACCTATCAGAAGACTCCCAATACAGTAAAAATATTTAACCAATATTTGCAGAATGAAGGAATAAATATAAGAAGAAATATAGTCATAGGAAACATTACTGTAGGGAATTTAAGATCAAAAAATGGGGAGGAGCTTCAAGATGGCGGAAGAGTAAGACGCAGAGATCACCTTCCTCCCCACAAATACATCAGAAACACATCTACATGTGGAACAACTCCTACTGAATGCTGGCAGAAGACCTCAGACCTCCCAAAAGGCAAGAAACTCCCCACATATCTGGGTAGGGCAAAAGAAAAAAAAAAAAACAGAGACAAAAGAATAGGGATGGGACCTGCAACACTGGGAGGGAGCTGTGAAGGAGGAAAGGTTTCCACACACTAGGAAGCCCTTTCGCGGGCGGAGACTGCGGGTGGTGGAGGGGGGAGCTTCAGGGCCAAGGAGGAGAGCGCAGCAACAAGGGTGCGGAGGGCAAAGCGGAGAGATTCCTGCACAGAGGATCGGTGCCGCCCAGCACTCACCAGCCCGAGAGGCTTGTCTGCTCACCTGCCAGGACGGGTTGGGGCTGGGAGCAGAGGCTCAGGCTTCAGTCGGATCCCAGGGAGAGGACTGGGGTTGGCTGCGTGAACACAGCCTGAAGGGACTAGTGCGCCACAGCTAGCCGGGAGGAAGTCTGGGAAAAGTCTGGAGCTGCCGAAGAGACAAGAGACTTTTCTTGCCTCTTTGTTTCCTGGTGCACGAGGAGAGGGGATTAAGAGTGCCGCTTAAAGATGTTCCAGAGACGGGCATGAGCTGCGGCTCTCAGCGCGGACCCCAGAGATGGGCATGGGATGCTAAGGCTGCTGCTACAGCCACCAAGAAGCCTGTGTGCAAGCACATGTCACTATCCACACCTCGCCTCCTGGGAGCCTGTGCAGCCTACTACTGCCAGGGTCCCTTCATCCAGGGACAACTTCCCCAGGAGAATGCACGGCGCGCCTTGGGCTGGTGCAATGTCACACTGGCCTCTGCCGCTGCAGGCTCACCCCGCATCTGTACCTCACCCTCCCCCCTGCCTGAGTGAGCCAGAGCCCCGGAAGCAGCTGCTCCTTTAACCCCGTCCTGCCTGAACGAAGAGCAGACGCCCTCAGGTGACCTACATGCAGAGGTGGGTCCAAATCCAAAGCTGACCCCTGGGAGCTGTGTGAACAAAGAAGAGAAAGGGAAATTTCTCCCAGCAGCCTCAGGAGCAGCGGAATAAATCACCATGATCAACGTGATGTACCCTGCATCTGTGGAATACCTGAATAGACAACGAATCATCCAGAATTGAGGAGGTGGACATTGGGAGCAACGATATATATATATATTTTCCCTTTCTCTCTATTTGTGAATGTGTATGTGTATGCTTCTGTGTGTGATTTTGTCTATATAGCTTTGCTTTTACCATTTGTCCTAGGGTTCTGTCTGTCCTTTTTTTTTTTTTAATTAAAAAAATTTTTTTCTTAATAATTATTTTTTATTTTAATTACTTTATTTTATTTTACTTTATTTTATTATATTATATTTTATCTTCTTCTTTCTTTCTTTCTTTTTTTCCTCCCTTTATTCTGAGCCGTGTGGAGGACAGGCTCTTGGTGCTCCAGCCATGCATCAGGGCTGTGACACTGAGGTGGGAGAGCCAAGTTTAGGACACTGGTCCACAAGAGACATCCCAGCTCCACGTAATATCAAATGGTGAAAATCTCCCAGAGATCTCCATCTGAACGCCAAGACCAAGCTCCACTCAATGACCAGCAAGCTACAGTGCAGGACACCCTATGCCAAACAACTAGCAAGACAGGAACACAACCCCATCCATTAGCAGAGAGGCTGCCTAAAATAATAATAAGGCCACAGACACCCCAAAACACACCACCAGATGTGGACCTGCCCACCAGAAAGACAAGATCCAGCCTCATCCACCAGAACACAGGCACTAGTCCACTCCACCAGGAAGCCTACACAACACACTAAACCAAGGTTAGCCACTGGGGAGAGACACCAAAAATAACGAAAACTACAAACCAGCAGCCTGCAAAAGGGAGACCCCAAACACAGTAAGTTAAGCAAAATGAGAAGACAGAGAAACACAGCAGATGAAGGAGCAAAGCAAAAACCAACCAGACCTAACAAATAAAGAGGAAATAGGCAGTCCACATGAAAAAGAATTCAGAATAATGATAGTAAAGATGATCCAAAATCTTGGAAATAGAATGGAGAAAATACAGGAAACGTTTAACAAGGACCTAGAAGAACTAAAGAGCAAACAAACAATGATGAACAACACAATAAATGAAATTAAAAATTCTCTAGAAGGGATCAGTAGCAGAATACTGAGGCAGAAGAACGGATAAGTGACCTGGAAGATAAAATAGTGGAAATAACTACTGCAGAGCAGATTAAAGAAAAAAGAATGAAAAGAATTGAGGACAGTCTCAGAGGCCTCTGGGACAACATAAATGCACCAACATTCGAATTATAGGGGACCCAGAAGAAGAAGAGAAAAAGAAAGGAACTGAGAAAATATTTGAAGAGATTATAGTTGAAAACTTCACTAATATGGGAAAGGAAATAGTTAATCAAGTCCAGGAAGCACAGAGAGTCCCACACAGGATAAATCCAAGGAGAAACATGCCAGGACACATATGAATCAAACTGTCAAAAATTAAATACAAAGAACAAATATTAAAAGCAGCAAGGGAAAAACAACAAATAACACATAAGGTAATCCCCATAAGGTTAACATCTGATCTTTCAGCAGAAACTCTGCAAGCCAGAAGGGAGTGGCTGGACATATTTAAAGGGATGAAAGGGAGAAACCCACAATCAAGATCACTCTACCTAGCAAGGATCTCACTCAGATATGATGGGGAAATCAAAACCTTTACAGGAAAGCAAAAGCTAAGAGAATTCAGCACCACCAAACCAGCTTTACAACAAATGCTAAAGGAACTTCTCTAGGCAGGAAACACAAGAGAAGGAAAAAACCTACAATAAAAACCTAAAACAATTAAGAAAATGGTAATAGGAACATACATATCAATAACTACCTTAAATGTAAATGGATTAAATGCTCCAACCAAAAGACATAGACTGGCTCAATGGATACAAAAACAAGACCCATATATATGCTGTCTACAGGAGACTGACTTCAGACCTAAGGACACATACAGACTGAAAGTAAGGGGTGGAAAAAGATATTCCATGCAAATGGAAATCAAAAGAAAGCTGGAGTAGCAATTCTCATATCAGGCAAAACAGACTTTAAAATAAAGACTATTACAAGAGACAAAGAAGGACACTACATAATGATCAAGGGATCAATCCAAGAAGAAGATATAACAATTGTAAGTATTTATGAACCCAAAATAGGAGCATCTCAATACATAAGGCAAATAGTAACAGCCATAAAGGGGAAAATCGACAGTAACACAATCATAGTAGGGGACTTTAACACCCCACTTTCACCAATGGACAGATCATCCAAAATGAAAATAAATAAGGAAAAACAAGCTTTAAATGATACATTAAACAAGATGTACTTAATTGATATTTATAGGACATTCCATCTAAAAACAACAGAATACACATTCTTCTCAAGTGCTCATGGAACATTCCCCAGGATAGATCATATCTTGGGTCACAAATCAAGCCTTGGTAAATTTAAGAAAATTGAAATCGTATCAAGTATCTTTTCTGACCACAATGCTATGAGACTACATATCAATTACAGGAAAAAATCTGTAAGAAATACAAACACATGGAGGCTAAACAACACACTACTTACTGACCAAGAGATCACTGAAGAAATCAAAGAGGAAAGGAAAAAATGCCTAGAAACAAATGACAATGAAAACACGATGACCCAAAAGCTATGGGATGCAGCAAAAGCAGTTCTAAGAGGGAAAATTATAGATATACAAGCTTATGTAAAGAAAGAAGAAACATCTTAAATAAACAACCTAACCTTACACGTAAAGCAATTAGAGAAAGAAGAACAAAAAATCCTCAATGTTAGCAGAAGGAAAGAAATCATAAAGATCAGATCAGAAATAAATAAAAAAGAAATGAAGGAAATGATAGCAAAGATCAATAAAACTAAAAGCTGGGTTTTTGAGAAGATAAAAATAATTGATAAACCATTAGCCAGACTCCTCAAGAAAAAAAGGGAGAAGACTCAAATCAATAGAATTAGAAATGAAAAAGGAGAAGTAACAACTGACACTGCAGAAATACAAAGGATCATGTGGGATTACAACAAGCAACTCTATGCCAATAAAATGGACAACCTGGAAGAAATGGACAAATTCGTAGAAATGCACAACCTTCCGAGACTGAACCAGGAAGAAATAGAAAATATGAACAGACCAATCACAAGCACTGAATTTGAGACTGTGATTAAAAATCTTCCAACAAACAAAAGCCCAGGACCAGAGGGCTTCACAGGCGAATTCTATCAAACATTTAAAGAAGAGCTAACACCTATCCTTCTCAAACTCTTCCAAAATATAACAGAGGGAGAAACACTCCCAAACTCATTCTATGAGGCCACCATCACTCTGATACCAAAACCAGACAAGATGTTACAAAGAAAGAAAACTACAGGCCAATATCACTGATGAACACAGATGCAAAAATCCTCATCAAAATACTAGCACACAGAATCTAACAGCACATTAAAAGGATCATACACCATGATCAAGTGGGGTTTATCCCAGGAATACAATGATTCTTCAATATATGCAAATCAATCAATGTGATACACCATATTAACAAATTGAAGGAGAAAAACCATATGATCATCTTAATAGATGCAGAAAAAGTTTTCGACAAAATTCAACACCCATTTATGATAAAAACCCTGCAGAAAGTAGGCATAGAGGGAATTTACCTCAACATAATAAAGGCCATGTATGACAAAGCCACAGCCAACATCGTCCTCAATGGTGAAAAACTGAAACCATTTCCACTAAGATCAGGAAAAAGACAAGGTTGCCCACTCTCACCACTATAATTCAACATAGTTTTGGAAGTTTTAGCAACAGCAATCAGAGAAGAAAAAGAAATAAAAGAATCTAAATTGGAAAAGAAGAAGTAAAGCTGTCACTGTTTGCAGATAATATGATATTATACATAGAGAATTCTAAGACTCTACCAGAAAAGTACTAGAGCTAATCAATGAATTTGGTAAAGTAGCAGGATACAAAATTAATGCACCAAAATATCTTGCATTCCTATACACTAATGATGAAAAATCTGAAAGTGAAATTAAGAAAACACTCCCATTTACCACTGCAACAAAAAGAATAAAATATCTAGGAATAAACCTACCTAAGGAGACAAAAGATCTGTATGCAGAAAATTATGACACTGATGAAAAAATTAAAGATGATACAAATAGATGGAGAGATATACCATGTTCTTGCATTGGAGGAATCAACACTGTGAAAATGAATCTACTACCCAAAACAATCTACAGATTCAATGCAATCCCTATCAAACTACCCCTGGAATTTTTCACAGAACTAGATCAAAAAATTTCACAATTTGTATGGAAACACAAAAGACCCCGAATAGCCAAAGGAATCTTGAGAAAGAAAAATGGAACTGGAGGAATCAGGCTCCCTGACTTCAGACTATACTACAAAGCTACAGTAATCAAGGCGTATGGTACTGGCACAAAAACAGAAATATAGATCAATGGAACAGGATAGAAAGCCCAGAGATAAACCCACACAGATATGGTCACCTTATCTTTGATAAAGTAGGCAAGAATATACACTGGAGAAAAGACAGCCTCTTCAATAGGTGGTGCTGGGAATACTGGACAGCTACATGTAAAAGAATGAAATTAGAACACTCCCTAACACCATACAGAAAAATAAACTCAAAATGGATTAAAGACCTAAACGTCAGACCAGACACCATCAAACTATTCTAGGAAAACATAGGCAGAACACTCTATGACATAAATCACAGCAAGATCCTTTTTGACCCACCTCCTAGAGAAATGGAAATAAAAACAAAAATAAACAAATGGGACCTAATGAAACTTAAAAGCTTTTGCACAGCAAAGGAAACCATAAACAAAACGAAAAGACAACCCAAAGAATGGGAGAAAATATTTGCAAATGAAGCAACTGACAAAGGATTAATCTCCAAAACATGCAAGCAATTCATGCAGTTCAGTATCAAAAAAACAAAGAACCCAATCCAAAAATGGGCAGAAGACCTAAATAGACATTTCTCCAAGGAAGATATACAGATTGCCAACAAACACATGAAAGGGTGCTCAACATCATTAATCATTAGAGAAATGCAAGTCAAAACTACAATGAGATATCATCTCACACCAGTCAGAATGGCCATCATCAAAAAATCTACAAACAATAAATGCTATAGCGAGTGTGGAGAAAAGGAAACCGTCTTGCAATGTTGGTGGGAATGTAAATTCATACAGCCACTATAGAGAACAGTATTGAGGTTCCTTAAAAAACTAAAATTAGAAATACCATACGACCCAGGAATCCCACTACTGGGCATATACCCTGAGAAAACCATAATTCAAAAAGAGTCATGTACCAAAATGTTCATTGCGTCTCTATTTACAATAGCCAGGACATTGAAGCAACCTAAGTGTCCATCATCGGATGAATGGATAAAGTAGATATGGCACATATATACAATGGAATATTACTCAACCATAAAAAGGAACGAAACTGAGTTATTTGTAGTGCGGTGGATGGACCTAGAGACTGTCATACAGAGTGAAGTAAGTCAGAAAGTGAAAAGCAAATACTGTATGCTAACACATATATATGGAATCTAAAAAAAGAAAAAAAATGGTCAGAAGAATGTAGGGGCAAGACGGGAATAAAGATGCAGACCTACTAGAGAATGGACTTCAGGATACGGGGAGGGGGAAGGGTAAACTGGGACAAAGTGAGAGAGTGGCATGGACATATATACACTACCAAACGTAAAATAGATATCTAGTGGGAAGCAGCCGCATAGCACAGGAGGTCAGCTTGGTGCTTTGTGACCACCTAGAGGGGTGGGAGGGAGGGAGATGCAAGAGGGAAGAGATATGGGGACATATGTATATGTATAACTGATTCACTTTGTTATACAGCAGAACTAACACACCATTGTAAAGCAACTATACTCTAATAAAGATGTTTAAAAAAATCAAAAATGTTTTTACATCATAAATAGTTGTTATGCTTCTTACTATCAGAAATTCAAAAGTATTAATCTTCCTCTCCTTTTTGTTTTCCCTTTTTAAAATTTTTGTCACACACAGTGCTTTCTTACTTTAAATTTCTGAGCTTTCTTCAAATTTACACCATTGTTCTTATTTTTCCTTTTTTACCAGTCCTATTATCTCCAATGCTTTTCTCATGTAGCTAGAGTATAAATTATTAACATTGAAAGTAAAAAGGTTGAAAAAATGTTGAAAAGGTCTGTAAAATAGATCACACAAGGGACTATAAAAAGCAAGGAATATTTTTCCAACAATTGCTAAAATACTCTACTCTTATTTAGATAATATAAATAACTATATTTAACTATAGGAAAAATACCAAGGAAGATATTAAAAACATTTCAGAGTTTTATAAAGCACTCCTAACCTGTGTGGAATCACATTTCATTTCATTTATAACACTGATATTATTTTCTCCTTTATGATAATTTTGGCAATAGAGAATTTTCCACTACAATCAGACACAAAAATGAAAGAACCTGAAGCTTTTAAATAACTGCAATTACAATCAGTTAATTTGTTTTCTTTTATAAGGTGCTTTAAAAAGAACTTCAGACTGATTTATACATTTAATTTCTATTTCATCTTTCTGTATTTTTCTTATCCTAATGTGGCATCGTGAAACTATGAGATTATGGACATTGTGAGCAGAGTTAGTTACATTCTCGTAGGCCTCTATCAGAGAATTTACTACCATCATAATTAAAGTTGATGCGTATGACTTATGCATGGTAATAATTCTTCAAAGAAAGGTTAAAAATTAACATAATGATACATTTTAAAATGGAAGAGCAGACCATAAAATTATTTCTAATATTTCAATAAAAATTGAGCAAATATATGTTTGCCATTGTGTTGCTCTAAATCTCTCATGGTTGCATTTCTCATGTTCACCACTTAATTCAAACAGTAGTTAGAATTTAGCATTATCCAAACTGATAATTCATAATTAGGTCTGAGTCATTAAACTCTTTTTTCCCCAGTTTCTTTGTTTCAAAAATAAATATAGTTATTATAATTTAACACCTCAAGATTAACAAGAGAATTGCTCAAAAATTATTTTAATCCTGTAATGGTTGTTCCTATGGTTCCATTGAAACTTAATTATTGGCAAAGATTTGTTAAGCTAGTGCAAATGGCTCTACATTTTCTGGCATTTCCCCCATCTCTTCTACAAATACATTTTCCAGTCACTGAATTATATCCAAACAAGGGAAAAATAAATAAATCAGTGAATCCAAAACACCATAGATGCCTTTAGTTTTAACCAGTTCAGTCTTAACTGGCTTTATTTTCACTAAATTTGACTACTTCAAGAGAACTAAAAATTTTATTTGCATCTGTACTTGATTTCTAATTTGTTACCTTCTTAGTTAGCACATGATAACAAGCATACAACTGTCTATATTGAATTGTCCAGAGGACAGTAGGCACTGGTGGATCTGTTCATAAACCAAGACATTGTACTTTTCTAGTTTAAGTATTTTCTACTAATGATGCTCCAGCAAAATTATGTTCCCTCTGTCTTTTAATTAGTGCAAGTTAAAATGGATTTTCTTATTTGGAAATTACATTTGTTTGTTGTTACTTGGCACTTCAGTTATTAGTGTTCATTTTATCAATTTAAACAAAATCAGAATATATTTGATAGCTTGATTAGACTTCTGAAAATTACAATTAAGTCTCGATAAAGGATCATGCCTATATAAATGTGGGAAACACTAATTACTGTCACTTGAGTGATTTTAATATAACTTCTATCTCTTTTAATAATCTTTTCTACTTTCCACTCTGTCTTTTTGAATTATGGTTTTCTCTGGGCATATGCCCAGTAGTGGGATTGTTGGGTCATATGATAATTCTATTTTTAGTTTTTTAAGGAACCTCCATACTGTTCTCCAACGTGGCTGTATCAATTTACATTCCCACCAACAGTGCAAAAGTGTTCCCTCTTCTCCACACCCTCTCCAGCATTTGTTGTTTGTAGATTTTCTGATGATGCCCATTCTAACTGGTGTGAGGTGATACCTCATTGTAGTTTTGATTTACATTTCTCTAATAATTAGTGATGTTGAGCAGCTTTTCATGTGCTTCTTGGCCATCTGTATATGTCTTCTTTGGAGAAATGTCTATTGAGGTCTTCTGCCCATTTTTGGACTGGGTTGTTTGTTTTTTTAATATTGAGCTGCATGAGCTATTTATAGAATTTGGAGATTAATCCTTTGTCCATTGATTCATTTGCAAATATTTTCTCCCATTCTGAAGGTTGTCTTTTCATCTTGTTTATGGTTTCCTTTGCTGTGCAAAAGCTTTTAAGTTTCATTAGGTCCCATTTGTTTATTTTTGTTTTTATTTCCATTACTCTAGGAGGTGGATCAAAACAGATCTTGCTGTGATTTATGTCAAAGAGTGTTCTTCCTATGTTCTAAGAGTTCTAAGAGTTCGATAGTGTCTGGCCTTACATTTAGGTCTTTAATCCATTTTGAGTTTATTTTTCTGTATGGTGTTAGGGAGTGTTCTAATTTCATTGTTTTACATGTAGCTGTCCAGTTTTCCCAGCACCACTTATTGAAGTGGCTGTCTTTTCTCCATTGTATATTCTTGCCTCCTTTATCAAAAATAAGGTGACCATATGTGCATGGGTTTATCTCTGGGCTTTCTATCCTGTTCCATTGATCTATATTTCTGTTTTTGTGCCAGTACCATACTGTCTTGATTACTGTAGCTTTGTAGAATAGTCTGAAGTCAGGGAGCCTGATTCCTCCAGCTCCGTTTTTCTTTCTCAAGATTCCTTTGGCTATTCGGGGTCTTTTGTGTTTCCATACAATTTGTGATAAAGCCGTATGATCATCTCAATAGATGTAGAAAAAGCTTTTGACAAAATGCAACACCCATTTATGATAAAAACCCTGAAGAAAGTAGGTATAGAGGGAACTTACCTCAACATAGTAAAGGCCATATATGACAAACCTACAGCCAACATCCTTCTCAATGGTGAAAAACTAACCATTTCCACTAAGATCAGGAGCAAGACAGGTTGTCCACTCTCACCACTATTATTTAACATAGTTTTGGAAGTTTTAGCCACAGCAATCAGAGAAGAAAAAGAAATAAAACAATCCAAACTGGAAAAGAAGAAGTAAAGCTGTCACTGTTTGCAGATGACATGATATTGTACATAGAGAATTCTAAGACTCTACCAGAAAACTACTAGAGCTAATCAATGAATTTGGTAAAGTAGCAGGATACAATATTAATGCACAGAAATCTCTTGCATTCCTATACACTGATTATGAAATATCTGAAAGAGAAATTAAGGAAACACTCCCATTTACTATTGCAACAAAAAGAATAAAATACCTAGGAATAAAACTACCTAGTTGATATTTAGGAGTGATCAGATTTGGGGGTTTTGTCTGAAGTTTGACAGGGGTGAAGGATGCAAATATTAAGTTGTCATCCTAAATACAAAGAATCTGAACATTCTTCATGATAAGTTATCTAGAGACCTACCAGGACAAATACCTGAAACAGGGGCCAAGTTTGTAGTGATAAGCTGACTCTTTCCTGATAATAGCCTGATTGTCATGGTATTTGAAGGGGCTTAAACTAAAAAGTGAATGAAATGCTACAGTGAGAGAAAGAAGTCACCTTGAATTATATAAGCCAGTTCAAAGAAAACAACTTATATTTAAGTAGGAAATCTTCATACATATGCTTTCAAGTTTCTAACAAGCAAAGATGACAAACAAGTCTAATTTCAAACATATTCTATGTTTCCCCTCTTTTGCACATATGGTAGCATAGTTTACACTGTTTTCTGCAATTTTTTAAATAAAAATTTATGTTTGAAATAATGTCATACAAATACACATTGCATAACAGTATATTGTAATTTTGATCTCTAAGTTCTTTAAATAGCACCTATAAGGAAACGTTTATGTTAAACGCCCTTTGGGAAACATTTATGTTGTTTTCAATTTTTAGACATTATAAACAATGCTATAATGACTAGAGCATATATAAAACTGTCAAGAAGAGAATTTCTTTCTGATCAAAGGAATGTACAGTTATAATTTGGATTGATTTTCCAAATGCCCTACAATGAAATTATATTATCTCATACTCCCATCAATAATACTTGAGAGTGACCTTTCCCCTATAAACTTAACAAAGAGGAGTGTTATCATACTTCTTGAGTTCTGACAATGTGATAAGTTTAAAAATGATATCAATGAAATTTGTATATGCATTTTCTCAAATTAAAGAGATATTGAGTACTTTTATTGTATATTTAGGATTTTTTTCTATGAATTAATATTCTTTGAGGTGTTTTTATTTGATGATTAGACTTTTTTATCCTTATTTATTTGAAGAAATGTTTTATTGATTGGGAAAACTGGCCTTTTTTTCTGTGATATAAATTGCCAAATATTTCTTTTATGGCCATTCACCTTTACTTGCAAAATATGTTTCTTCCTGTAGTTTATTAATTTTTTATGTCTTCTGGGATTACATTAAATTTCTAAAGATTTTACACACTACAGTATTTAATAGAATTAAGAAAATAATTTTCTTACAGATTTGCCTAGTGCTTTCATGGTTTTAGTTTTCATTTATAAATATTTGATCAACATGGTGTATATCCCAATGAAAAGTAAGAGGTAGGGGTCCAGCTGCATTTACTCTTCCAAAAGGCAACCCAGGTGTCACAAAACTACTTACAAGAAGTATCTTTAATGTTTTTGTTTATTAAATTAACTAGTTAAAACAGTAGCTTTCACATAAAAAAAAAATGGATAGATTTGAAAGAAAAGACCCATTACAATAGAAACCCCCCAAACACCTTAAAATTAACAAGAAATAAGTGAATTCTATATGAAGAGAGCTATATGTTCCTAAATCTATAAAATGACATCACATTAATGAGTGGAAAGCTGACATGTACCATGTTCTTGGGCAGACAATGAAACATTAAAAAGACACCAATTTCCACCAAAGTAGAATTGACTTTTGAACAATGTGGGGCTTAGGGACACTGACCCTCCATGCAGTAGAAAATCTGCCTAGAATTTATAGTCAGGCCCTCCATATCTAAGTTTCACATCTGCAAATTCAACCAACTTTGGATTGTGTAGTACTGTACTATTACTATTGAA
The DNA here is from genome assembly GCF_965194805.1 of Balaenoptera borealis. NCBI lineage: Eukaryota > Metazoa > Chordata > Mammalia > Artiodactyla > Balaenopteridae > Balaenoptera > Balaenoptera borealis. The sequence goes on along the minus strand of NC_138866.1, from coordinate 55,332,467 downwards.
AAAAAATCCGCATATAAGTGAATCCTCACAGTTCAAACCAGGGTTGTCCAAGGGTCAATTGTAAAAAGTTTGGTACCCCTCTGGCCTGTCAATAACCAGTGTTGCTGGAAAAACCCTTGTGTTTCTTATTATGACTGCAAGATGCCCTTAGCAATAACCATTAGGGAACTTTAAAAAAAAAAAAAAACAAGGTTTATTATTCACAAGTCCTAGAGGGGGTATGCACAACACCTGGGGCCACAGAGTGAAGTTACCAGTAAAGAAAGAGAGAGAGTGGGGGCCTAAGGTTGAGAGTTTCAAGGTGGGGGCCTACGGTTTTGCACATTCACTCTTCACTGGTGAATTTAAAACATAAGAGTGGGAATTAATGTGAGGGAAGAAAAGAAAAAAAAAGAAGAAAAACCCAAGTGGCCAAATGGTCAGTTATCTGAATCAACCAGATCCCTAAAACAAAGGAAATATTGGTGGGAAGGGAATGAGATACAGCCTGGCTTTTTATCTAGTTGTGTGGTTGGCATGTGTGTTTTAGAGATAGCCATCTTTGAAGTAGATACCTCTTTGTTTTTGTTTTGTTTATTAAGATAACATTGGTTTATAACATACAAGTTTCATGTGTACAACATTATATTTCTACTTCTATATATCCTATATCATAACCACATATAAAGAACTCATACAACTCAACAACAACAATAACAACGAAAACAACCTGATTCAAAAATGGGCAGAGGAGGTGGATGTCTCTTTGAAGTGGATACCTTAGCAATCAAAGTTTAAGTCAAGCACTTGCATTACAAAAAAGAAAAAACAACCATCAGGGCTTGTGCTACATAACACTAATAAATAAACATGATCTGAAGAAAAATAAAATAGGATGTTTTTACAACTAGGTAAATTTCTATAGAAAAATAAACAAGCAATCATAGCTAGAATAAAAATCTCAAGAAGAAGAGTAACAAGAATAATCAAGATAATGAAGCATGCTGGAGTTATGCTATGGAGCTGAAATAAATAAAACAGTGTGGCATAGTCATGTAATTAGAAAGGTCAGTGGAACAAATTCAGAAAATAGAATAGTCCCATAATCTCCTATGGGATTTTAAAATATAAGAAAGGTGACAACTTGATTTGTGAGAAAAAAACATGCATTATTCAATAAGTCAGGCTCCATTTCAGGGGCATATCATTTCAGAAATTTATATTAGTATCTTTTTGTGAATTTCAAAACTAATTTTTCTCTTTTGTTAGGTATGAACCCAATTCAATTCAATTCCATAAATAATTTTGCACTCCAATTAAGTACGTTGTGCTGTGCGAGGAACTATTGAGGACACAAAGAATTAGCTATCTAGCAAATGAAACATTTTATATAGCTAAGATGTGCACAAACATAAGAATTTAAATATAAATTTATATGTATAAGTCCAGTCCATAAAAGTATTACTGACTGTGTTATTGTCAGGATTCAGAAGGTCTTCATTTTGTCAAATCCAATAGTCATTCATGTGTCTTTGTAGTATGCATTGTCAGAGCTGCATTTGATGAAATTTAGCACTCCCATCATCTTTTTTCTTTTTTTTTTCTTGTGATCAAATACTCATAACACAAAATTTACCATTTAAACCATTTTTAAGTGTACAGTTCTGGGGCATTAAATACATTCAGGTTATCATGCAAACATCACATCATCCATCTACATAACTTTTCCATCTTTACAAACTGAAACACTGTACCTTTAAACACTAACTTCCCATTCCCCCGCAGCCTAGCCCCTGGAAATCACCATTCTACTTTTTGTTTCTATGAATTTGACTACCCTGGGTATCTCAATCAGTAAAATTATACAATATTTTACCATTTATGTCTGACTTATTTTACTTAACATAAGGTCTTCAAGTTTCATTCATGTAACATTTGTCAGAATTTCCTTTTTCTAAGCCTGAAAAATGTTTTACTGTATTTTTATACCACATTTTGTTTATTGATTCATCAGTCAATGGACACTTTCACATTTTGGCTCTTGTGAATAATGCTGCTATAAACATGGGTGTACAAATATGTCTTTGAGTACCCACTTTCAATTCTTTTGTGTAAATAACTAAAAGTGAAATTGCTGTATCAGATGGTAGATTTATTTTTAATTTTTTGAGGAATTGCCATACTGTTTTCCATAGTAGCTTCACCATTGTACATTCCCACCAGCAATGCACAAGTGTTCCAATTTCTTCTATGCTTGCTAGTACTTGTTATTTTCTAATTTTTGATAATAGCCACAACAATGGGTATGAAATAGTATCTAATTATGGTTTTGATTTGTATTTCCTTATTGATTAGTGATGCTGAGCATCACTTCATGTGCTTATTGGCTATTTATATACCTTTTGGGCCAACAAAAATCCTACATAGAAGAACGATTTTAGCAGTTGTATCAATACAAGATGAGATAAAGAATTCCAATTACTTTGAGACTATACAACAGAAGAGATCTAATGCATGTTCAGGCCTGAAGATACAAAATCTGTTTAATTATACTTCTGAGCATACCAGATGCTTTCTATGTTCTGTTTGATGTGTAGTATGTATCTGAACATAATATATTACTCAGAATTTTTGAAAATTAGAAAAAATTTAAGAGTTTCTGCCCATATCTTTCAAGGGTGAACCAGAAAGGTAAATTTTTGTTTAAATTTATGTTAATTTGGTTTTAGACAACCTTTTTTCTCCCCTTTAGACTTGACATGTTTCCCTTTTACTGTTCTGGTCTAGTGAAACCCTGAATCTGTGCCTCACTTTCTCTTATAGCTAATTCTGTGGCTCACGTATAACTTGGAGGAATATGTGCTTCTTCCAAACATCTTATTTATAAGAAAACATGATAAAAAGCACCATGTTCTCCAATGAAAAATAATCAATGACAATGTTATTCTAAAATTTATCTTCAGGTGTGAAAATATATGTTCATTTGTTGTAAATTAAAGATTGCACTTTGAACTTTTGCCAGCAAAAATATTCATGTAATCTCTCTTGAATAAGAATAATTCCAGAAAAAGTTTGTTGATACCTTCCTGTCTTTTTAAAAGAAATAGCAATATAAGACATATACATAGATAGTTGGCATTACACTTCCACTTAGCCCTTGATTCCATTGTCAAACAGACTTTATATATATATTTAAAAAATTTTCTCCCCAAGAATATTTGACTCACAAACTAATAGGATTCCCAGCGTTGTTCCCCTTTTTTTATGTACCATGCACCACAATTCAGGCCATCTCTTCTGTCTTTTGTGCCCCCAATACCAGTAACAGTTGAAGTCACTGAGAGAAGTTGAGCCTAGAGAGAACAATGGAGTTTACAGCCCTTGGAGGGGTGGGTGTATGTGGGTGTAGGTGTGTGGAGGAGGTATCTTTGTGTGTGGTGTGGGTTTGCGTGTGCACATACATAAGTGATAGAGGGTCAATGTTGAGATTCACTGAGTACTTTCTTAATGCTGGAGAAGTTGAGTGTTTCTAGGTCACTACTTGGAGATATAGCTGTGTAGTTGAGATGTGGTGCACTGGCACTACTGACTCTTTGAATGTAAGAATACTTGACCTTGTTGATCTAGACATTAACCTGGGAATATGTCTGAGAGGCAGATAATAGTGAGTACAGGTATGCAGTGATGGAGAAGGAATATGTAGAAGAGAGGAACTGTAACAGACAGGCTATTTTAAAAGATAACACGTCTATGAGACAATGTGAGTTACAAGGAATTGTAAGTCAGAGAGAATTAGGGTATGACAGACAGGGTGCACAGAAAAATCAGGCTGCAGATGTCAGAAAAGGAGTACATGTGCACGACAGCACAAGTGGGAAGCAGACAAGAAAAGAAATGAGGGGAAAGCAGAAAATAGGAATATTTAGGATTGAAGAAGACCAGAACTAGTAGGAAAATGTAACTCTAGAAATTAATTTTTATTATCATGATGTTTCAAGTTAAAAACATACAAACAAAAAACCTGATTAGTTTTTTGATGATAAGAGTAATTGATTTAAATTGTATGGGGAACTTTCAGGAAACATAATTTTAGGAGTGGTAAACACAATGACAAAATTAATCTTCAGTATTTTACTATCTCTGTTTATTTACAATCACCCTGAATAATGGGAAGGAGTGATAGAAAGCCAGAAAAACTGAATTTCTTTCCAATATTTACACAAAAGTTGTAACATTTGATTTTGGAAAAACGGCATTCTACTTTAGCTTTTCTGTGTGAAACAGATTTGATGCATTGTTTCACTGCCTAGGAAATTGATTTCCATAAAAACTTGGTGCCCTTCCTCAGTGCTCCTCAAAATTGTTTCTATAAATCCACTCTCAACATACGTGCTTGATGCAACGAAGGAGTATTTTCTTTTCTCTATTCCCCACTTTATCTCTCACTACTCGAGATCAAGGACTGTACCTTATTTACCGTTACATCCTTTGATACTAAAAATTAATGAATAAAAGAGGAGGGAAATCCCATGTTAGATCCTGGAACTAAAGGTTTTCAACTAGAACTGTGAGACAGCACACGCCCAGAGGGTGCTGGCCACACATTAGATTTCGTGGGTACAAAATCATCATTCCTGGTTGCCTGTACAAATTTTTCCTGTTAAATCGTGGTTCTGAGGGTGGTTTACTCCTCTGGATATATTCTCTGTTCATAGGCATACACAAATGTGGAAATATTTCTCCCTTCATAATTTCAGAGATTGTATTATAACAATATTCAATCTGTAATCTTCCAAGATTTATAAAGAAACTTGTTTACAATAAAAAATAAGTAAAGCTAAGAGCGAATCTAATTATATTAGTGAGACATGAACTCCCAATTTCCCCCCATGACTATACATGTAGATAAATGTAAAAATATGCCAGTGATTTATTAAATTGGAGACACTATGAAATATTATGTATTCTTACATTCAACAAATTATTTTTAACAGCGTATTATGTGCCAGGCTGTCTTCTAGAAGGTTTGTGTATACAGCAGTGTAAAGGATAAGTTGCTCCTCTGTAGAGGAAGCAAAATAATAGACATTTAGCAGACTATGCTATTTTTTGTTTAAATCGAGAGATACTGTTTGTCATGTCCTATAAGTACAGACTGTAAAACTCATTTTCAATATATATACAATAAAAGAAAATATGTTTTCAACAATTTTTACTTTTTGCAAGTAGCATAACACTTTAACAGAATTTTCAGAGAACAAGTTCATGATTTTTTTTTTTAACATCTTTATTGGAGTATAATTGCTTTGCATTGCTATGTTAGTTTCTGCTGTATAAAAAAGTGAATCAGCTATACATATACATATATCCCCATATCCCTCTTTGGTCTCCCTCCCACCTTCCCTATCCCACCCCTCTAGATGGTCATAAAGCACCTAGCTGATCTCCCTGTGCTATGCGGCTGCTTCCCACTAGCTATCTCTTTTACATTTGATAGTGTATATATGTCCAAGCCACTCTCTCACTTCGTGCCAGCTTACCCTTTCCCCTCCCTGTGTCCTAAAGTCCATTCTCTACATCTACATCTTTATTCCTGTCCATCCCCTAGGTTCTTCAGAACCAATTTTTTCTTTTAGATTCCATATATATGTGTTAGCATATGATATTTGTTTTTCTCTTTCTGACTTACTTCACTCTGTATGGCAGACTCTAGATCAATCCACCTCACTACAAATAATTCAATTTCGTTTCTTTTTATGGCTGAGTAATATTCCATTGTATGTATGTGCCACATCTTCTTTATCCATTCATCTGTTGATGGACACTTAGGTTGCTTCCATGTCATGGTTATTGTAAATAGAGCTGCAGTGAACATTGTGGTACATGACTGTTTTTGAATTATGGTTTCTCAGGGTATATGCCCAGTAATGGGATTACTAGGTCGTATAGTAGTTCTATTTTTAGTTTTTTAAGGAACCTCCATACTGTTCTCCATAGTGGCTGTATCAATTTACATTCCCACCAACAGTGCAAGAGGGTTCCCCTTTCTCCACACCCTCTCCAGTATTTATTGTTTGTAGGTTTTTTGATGATGGCCATTCTGACTGGTGTGAGGTGATACCTCATTGTAGTTTTGATTTGCCTTTCTCTAATGATTAGTGATGTTGAGCATCCTTTCATGTGTTTGTTGGCAATCTGTATATCTTTGGAGAAATGTCTATTTAGGTCTTCTGCCCAATTTTTTTTTTTTTTTTTTTTTAAGATTTATTTAGTTATTGATTGATTATTGATTGCTATGTTGGGTCTTCGTTTCTGTGCTAGGGCTTTGTGTAGTTGCGGCAAGCGGGGGCCACTCCTCATCGCGGTGCGCGGGCCTCCCATCATCGCTGCCTTTCTTGTTGCGGAGCACAGGCTCCAGACGCGCAGGCTCAGTAGCTGTGGCTCACGGGCCCAGTCGCTCCGCGGCATGCGGGATCTTCCCAGACCAGGGCGCGAACCCGTGTGCCCTGCATTAGCAGGCAGACTCTCAACCACTGCGCCACCAGGGAAGCCCTGCCCAATTTTTGATTGGGTTGTTTGTTTTTTGATATTAAGCTGCATGAGCTGCTTGTATATTTTGGAGATTAATCCTTTGTCAGTTGCTTCATTTGCAAATATTTTCTCCCATTCTGAGGGTTGTCTTTTCATTTTGTTTATGATTTCCTTTGCTGTGCAAAAGCTTTTAAGTTTCATTAGGTCCCATTTGTTGTCTGGCTAATGGTTTATCAATTTTGTTTATCTTCTCAAAGAACAAGCGTTTAGTTTTATTGATCTTTGCTATCGTTTCCTTCATTTCTGTTTCATTTATTTCTGATCTGATCTTTCTGATTTCTTTTCTCCTGCGAACTTTGGATTTTTTTTGTTCTTCTTTCTCTAATTGCTTTAGATGTAAGATTAGGTTATTTATTTGAGATTTTTCTTGCTTCTTGAGGTAGGATTGCATTGCTATAAACTTCCCTCATAGAACAGCTTTTGCTGCATCTCATAGATTTTTGGGCTGTCGTGTTTTCATTGTCATTTGTTTCTAGGTATTTTTTTGATTTCCTCTTTGTTTTCTTCAGTGATCTCTTGGTTATTTAGTAGCATATAGTTTAGCCTCCATGTGTTTATATTTTTTACAGTTTTTTTCCTGTAATTGATGTCAAGTTCCTGGTTTTTAAATAACATTGTAAAAAACTGTAATTCAAGAGGTTTGAAGGTACCCAAGAGATAGGAAACTAGGTCATGACATTCCTTTGTTACCAGGGAAGCAATCAGCATATCAAGAACTTTTTCATTATATTGTATAATATCTCAGGTTGAATCACTGCAAATTATAGATCACTGCAAATTAAGATCACAATTACAGATCACTAAGAAAGAAAAACGGCAAGATAAAAATAATTTAGTCATAGCTATAAATTTTACAGAGTAATCATCATATTTAAAATACTGTATCCTAAGGCAATACTACTAAAGCAAATCACTACTGAAAACATCTTTGGTATCTAAAAATCGAATCTTTGCTCAATTTTAAATTTATATGTAGTGCACAATGGATTTCCTTGTACTGTGTGTTGTAGCAATTGCCTGGCCTGTGCCTTGAATAATGCACTAAACATTTTCATATCGATGCCACTACTTTTCTTCATTTTGTCAGCTCCCTGCTTTGTATTACTTCTCTAAGCTTATTCTGGAATGTGGTCATGTCAGGAAGATGGCACAAGGAGTTTATTTCATTATTCAAAGAAAATGTTCCCCTTTTAAAGACAAATATATTTTTGTGAAAATATCATTTGACTTTAGAATTTTCTCTTTTCCTTTCACCCATTTTTTTCTTTCTTCTTTCTTTTCTTTTTCTCTCCCTTCTTTCTTCTCTCTCTTTTCCACTTGATTTCTTCCCTCTTTATTTTTTTATTAGCATTTTTAGTTTCATACTCATTGATTACTATCATTCTGTCTTGACTCTATCATCTCACTTACGGTTTAGGTTTATCATTAAAGGCCTCAAAAGATTTTTTGCCCTTAGTTTGTCTATACTACTATACACATTTTCTATGTATATACCTAATATTTTTTCACTTTAATTATTTCACTCTGTTTGCTACAGGAAACAAAACATCTTTTATGTTCCCACAATTCTCTGCAATACATAAAATATGTTCTCTTTTTCCCAGAGAAAAGAACTAGTGTGTGCAGGTGGAGACAATTTCAGAAGTATGCAAGCCATTAATATGATATAAGAGTAAATGTTATAGGAACAAATCATCTATTCTAGGGTATCTTCCTTCTCCTCTCTATATACCAGAAGACAGTCAAGGACAAAAAATGCTGAAAGGAACCAGAAGGGAAAGGGGGAAGAAAAGTAAGAAAAGGAGAGCAAATTCAAGGAAAGAAATGTTGGAAACTTTCCTCTCACACATTTTTCTTCCTAGAACAATAACTAAGCCTTATTCTTCTAAAGACAAGCTCTTCTAACCACCCTGGGTCAATGGACAATGGAAGACATCCCCCAACACCACCTTTTGCCTTTGAGTTTTAAGATTAACTTCATTAAAGAATCAGGCTCCTGTAGCGGATGAGGATGAGTAGAAGAGAGGCTGGTGACTTGAGTGGGAGAGGAGGAGGCGTGGTCAGCCCCTAGGGGAGGATTCCTTAGACTGGGCACTACAGGAGTGGACAATTCCAAGAACAGGAGAAACATCCCATGATTCTGCCATTGGCAGGAATTGAGACACTCCCACCAAGTGCCTCAAAGGTGGGTAGAGGATGTGTGCATGCAAGAGGTGGCAGGTCCTAAAGCCCAATGAACTTGAGAACATTTGTGAAGGAGCAAGTGGAGAGTACAATGCCCAACAAATGGAAAACATTCTCAGCTGGCAGCAGCAATACTGATAATAACAACCACTTAAGCCTAAATACTAAGCCCATCTAGTCTAAGATCTTGAGATTCCATACACCTGGCTGTAGGCAGAAAAATGCCCTCTTTCCAAAAATGCCCACATCCAGATTCCTGGTAATTATGAATATGTCACTTTACATGGCATAGGAACATTAGGTTGTAAATAGATTTACAGGCTGTAATCCATTGTTTTTAAAATAAGGAGATTATCCGGGGTTATCCAGGTGGGTCCAATGTAATCACAGGCTTCTTAAAGTAGAAAAGGGAGGGAGAGATGATGATTAGGGTCAGAGTGATGAGATGTAAAAAGAACTCAATCTGCTCTTGGCTTTGAAAATAGAGGAGGTCTATGAACCAAAGAATGCCAGCAGTCTCCAGAAGCTGGAAAAGGCAGGAAAATAAATTCTCTACAACATTTCTCTCCTGCAAGAAATGCAGCCTTGTCAACACCTTGATTTTAGACCCATGAAACCTGTGTTGGGCATCTGACCTACAAAACTGTAAGGTAATAATTTGTTGTTTTAAATCACCAAGTTTATCTTAAGTTATTACAGCAGAAATACAAAACTAATACCTCAAAAAGAAAAGAAAGAGGGGCATATTGAAAATTTACGGTTAGCATTCACCATCAACTTTAATTTGATTTATCAAAATAAGAAAAGTAATATTACACATGTGTGAGTATTATGGAGCAAACACACCTATCTTATAAATCCTTGTCAAAAATAGTCACCCATATGTAAAAGCTTCACTTAATGTTGAATCACACAAGTATACCTCCTTAGGACCCTCAACTCAAATGTTTAGATGAAATGTGTGTTCCTATCTAACAAAGAGAAAAGTTGCCTCCAGCAAATAAAAGGCTTTGCATATATGTATCCTGACAGGAGATGCACTGGAAATTTAAATCCCCCCAAAGCTGAGGCCATTTATAATGGAGCCCAGGAGAGCATTTAGCCTGACTCAGCTCACCAGGGTCAGTGTCATGATTGACCCCAGTCAAGTCTGCAAGCAACGCTGGGGAGCCCTTTTATTGCTCAACTGTCAGCTGCAGAGAGCTTTGCAATATCCTGTAAATACCGTATAATGAGGAGATTCTGTTCTACAGGGTAGCTATTACATGGACAAGAACTATAGAAATCCCGTGTTTAGATTGAAGGTCAAATCCTCAGCAAGTAAAGCTTTGTATTACCACCCTCCTAAGCATAAAAGAAAAGTGAAATACTCTGAACTTCCCCACAGTATGTTTTCCTTCCTGTCAGGTTTCTGCCTAAAATACATCCTAGTGACTGAAGCTAAAATACATCCAGGTGCTAATATTGGCAGAGGGCTAAAGGTAATAAAGTTCTACCCAGAGCAGAGCCGCTGGGCAGCAGATGGAGAGCGATTCCATGCAGATCCTGGCACATGATCCTTTATACACAATGTAGCACATCCCATAGGTGCTAGAAGTGTGAGAAATATTTGCTTAGGTCTGGGTGCATTCACCCATAAACTGATGCTTAAGAACGAAAAAACCTCCGTGAGAGGAGAAAAAAAGGACTACAGTATAATGCTATCATATACATGATGGGATATTTATAATGCACTCACCACAATTTCCCTCTTATTTCATTTCTATATGAAAAAAATTATAATCTACCTCACCAAGATCCATTTTCTGTTTCACTCTAATCAAAGTCTGTGCCTGATAGAGTCACATCCTTAAGAGCTGTGAAGGGCCACTCGATGTCAAGAGGGCTCACTCTGCTGATCCTCTCCAACAAGACAATGTTGACCTATTTTGTCAAAAACAGAGAAAGGGAGCCCATAGAAATGTTTTTCTTTCCAAGGAGGAAGTAGAAGCTTTCCTCTCCTGGGGAAAACTAATATTGTTAATCCTCCTCACATAAGAGCACAAATACTTTATTCTTTGAAGAGAATGCTAGAGAATGGCTTAAGTTTAGGTATTCATTCTATATCCTTTATGAGTCCACATAAATAGGCCTGGAAGGCCAATTCCAATTACATGCAAGGAAGGTCTAACCTTGCAGACTCTGTTAACTCAGCAGCCTTCCTAAGTGACCCCAGGGGTTCACCAATCTTCGCACTCCTGGTATCAAAGCTTGCATCAATGTAACAGTTATAACTCTGTACCAATGGGGGCAATTTCTTCTTATTTGAAAATTTTCTTTTAAGTGACTAAGGAAGAAAAAATTTGTTGACACATTCACAAGGAACATATATAATAGAAAATGCTTGGCATGGGACTGCAATTTAGAGATGTTATTTAGTGAGGAAAGGTTAGCTTTCAAGATACAGTGGAATTAAATGTCTATTAGTTATCATTTTTACTAGTGCAATTAGATAAACATGAAATCTGCAAACCTCCAAAAATAGAATATATAACCAGTTATATCACAAATCCTAACACTAGTGAATTATTGCAGAAAGTAACTCACAACATGAAAGAAAATATATCATTTCACAGGAAACTGATGTTTAGCTAATGACACAACCAAAGGCTAGAATATCTTTTTATGCACATGTGTAAGTCATGATTCTTTTCAGTATATATATATTTTCAATATTCAATGTTAAGAGAAGACGTTATTGCATTTCAGTTTTTTTTTTAAATCTATACAAGTAAGGTTTAGCTAAATTTGGAACAAGAATAAATAAAATCTAATCATTTAGAATTAAAATGATACATTTAACAATAGGTAAAAACAGACGTGTAGATTGCTAAGGAAAATGACACAGTGGAATTATTTTTTTCCTTTTGTCCAGAGAAAACTTGTATGAAATAAAAATGGGGAAAAGGCCTAACAAGTATATATTTTCAAAGGCTTTTAGAGCAGTATCAGATTCACAGCAAAATTGAGAGGAAAGCAGATGTTTTGACAATAATGAGTACATGAAAAAACAAATTAAAAAACACAATAGTGCCTTCCCAACTATGGCTTCCCACATCTCAGAAAAATTAAACTAGTTGGACTCATTAATATATGACTTTTGGTGCACAAAAATAGTTTTATTTTCAAAGTCTGAAAAAAAAACTGAGTCACTACATTAATTTACTGAGGATTTAATATAGCCTATTAAAAAGTTATAGTGTATATATGTGTAAGGTGGATTTATTTTCTCTGTCATACAAACATCAAGAAGAAACATGGTTAGTATCTATATTTAGTGCTTACAATTAGTATAGAACTGGAGTCACTACAGAGACAGTCTCCATGGAAAGGCCTTGCTTCCATAGACAGATGACTGAACCAGGAGACTTCATGACCAATCGGCAAGGGGCAACACTCATTACAAATTCTTCATCAACAGCTGGAATTCTGGGGGCTCCTCTTAGGATTTCTAATCTCCCACCCTGCCCAGCTTCCACTCTGAGATCCAAAAGATGGAGAATGGAATTTCAACCAATCTGGGTATGTTAGTACTAGAAACTTACACTAGTTAAGTGTAAGAAAATTTAGAAGTATGGCATTATTTGCACTCTAAAGGAAAAGGAGCAAGCAATTCTTACCTAAGATTTCCTTCTGGACAGCTCCAGTGTGAGTCCAGCCAGCAGTCTGTTTAGCATGTCACTCGTCATCTTTTTCTTTCTATATAAAAATATTCTTCCTTTTCATTTTCATAACAGGCAGAACTTATAGAGAAATTTTATGAGAGACTCTTAGCTAAAAAGTTATTCTTCCTTTTTTTTGTCATTTTACTACTTTGGAAATAGGGAAGAAATGTCTCTAACAATGATAGGAATGACATATTTGAAATGTTTTAAAAAACATAAAAAATCTTTCTATTTACCCAGCTCATGAAGTCTGAAAGGGACTGCATGGTTTGCAGGGTAGAGGAGACCACCTGACAAGGGGATAAAGGGAAATTGACAATTGGAAAAAACGTCATCTGGAGAAGAAATAGAAAAGACAGCATATCCTCACAATCTGTTTTACCCTTCTGTGTTGGTTAATTTTATGTGTCAACTTGACTTAGACTAAGGGATGCCCAGATAGCCTATAAAAGGTTATTTCCGGGTTTGTCTGTGAGAGTGTCTCTGGAGGAGATGAACATTTAAATTGGTAGCCTGAGTAAAGAAGATTGCCTTCACCTATGCAAGTGAGCATCATCCAATCCACAGAAGGCCTGAATAAAACAAAAAGCAGAGAAAGGGTGAATTCACTGTCTCTGCTTGAGCTGAGACATCGATCTTCTTGTGCCCTTGGACACTGGTACTACTGGTTCTCCAACCTTCCGACTCAGACCAGGACTCACACCATCGGTGTCCCATTCTTGGGCCTTTAGACTTAGACTTATACCTTTCGCTTCCCTGCTTCTTAGGCCTTTAGACTCAGACTGGATTACACCACAGACTTTCTTCGTTCTCCAGCTTTTAGGTAACAGATGGTGAGACTTCATAATTGCATGGGTCAATTATATATAATATATATATAATATATTATTATATAATATATATTATATTATAATATATAATATATTATAATATATTATATATAATATATATATTTCTACAAGTTATGTATATACATATATATGTACACATATAGATATCACCCATTTCCACAAGTTATTTGGTTGAAGAAGCATAACATAACAATGAGACTGCTAAATTGACATCTTCCTATTGTCATTGATGGCAGTTATTAGAAGAAGGTTGTAGCCTGGGTTGTAGCCATAGACAAGACAATGTTCTCTTCTTCTCAGTTAAAGCACATCTTCCATTTTTTTCCCTTCAATACCATTTTTCTTCAAAATGAATACAGGCCTGGATTTATTAAAGTTTTAGAGACATAAATCTAGAGAAACATGTTAAACTCAGCTGAAAGATGTAGCTTGAAGTATTTTTGAATGCAATGTGTTGGTGGGAATCGTAGAGGGAAGTTCAGGGATTGAAGGAGATATGAATGATGCTTTTACCACACTCCAATGCTCTTTTTAAGTAGAAGAAGCTACCTTCATGTAACAATACTGACTTAGATCCATTCATTTACCCATTACACAGGGGGAAAAATTAAATGGCTTATGCAATTGGTAAGTTTAGGATAAAGGAAGGGCATATGTTGCCCAGACAATTTCTCATTACTCTCAGTAGTGAGTTACCCAGAGGGAATATGAGTCTGCTTTTCTCCCCCAAGTGTAGTATCTATCCTTAAAAAGAGATGCCTGTATCAGCCTAACCCTGCTAGGAATGCCAGTCATAAGCATAAAACTCAGTACTAGGAAAACCATTCACCAATATCTGCTTTGTCTTCAATATACATGTTTGTCATTGTTTTTCAACTAGTTTAGCACTTGGGTAGAGGAGGATAGTGCTATTAATTGAGCCTCCTTTTACCTCAACATGTAGCGCATGGCTGAAATATGTGAGCAGTAGAATATGGAGGAGCAAAATGAACATTACAGAAAGATTATTGTTGAGATGAGGTATATGTGTGGTGCCCAGAGCTTATTTTATCTGGGGAAAACATTTCGAATCTGCTGTTTGTAGATGCCTACTTCTAGCAATTAGGCTGGTTTTCACAACTGTATAAATGTATGGTTGTTACAATTAGCTTTTACATGTTTGCCTGGGCAAGAGATAGGAAGCCTTAGGCTTCTTAATGTTTTATCTTGGCAGGTCACTGCAGCTTATTGATGCTTTATCCCCAAGTGAGTGGCTATTTCTCTGGGTCATCAACTGTTTCTCAATATTTAGGCTGCATGTGTCAGACCATAGATAAATGGTCATGGGCCTCAGCAATCACAGGAGACCTACAGACTTCAACAAAGGCAAAAGCATGACACATGTTTGAATGTGGCTAGAGGTTGACTCAAGCAAATTTGAAGTGCCAGTGTAACCTCAACAAGTGCCAACCACAAGAGACTTGGCAAGTTAATGCCATCTAGGCAGGCCTCCGCAAAAGGGGTGGGATTTAGCAGGCTCAAGTAGCTTCAGGATGCAGACTACTGGTGCTTGACCATGAATTAATTATATGCTTGTAGCTTTTCCTGTCTCAATTATAAGGAACAGAATATTCCACATATAAGTCTTTCATGTAATTGGAACTAAAAATTTGTTCCTTCAGAACTTTAAGGCACCTAAGTTCTGAGTGTACCATGGAATATTTAAGAAGTTCTAGCTTTAAATAGTTAATATCAGGCCTTGCTAAGCATTTATAGATTGGTTGTCCCCAAAATCCATTCTCCATTTAAGCCATGAGGGATTTCTGAGCATGTAGTTTACCAACATTCTCAAAAGTCAAAATAAATTTAACTCAAAGTATTGAACAGTGAGTTCCAGGGCCATACAAGTATTTTAAATGAATACAGCAATTGCCTATTCCCTAAGAAAAAGGTCCAAGGTAATTCCTGAAATTAATACTCTAAAGAACAATGGGGAGGCACATGAGGGCAGTATCAGGAAGTATATTAATATATTGAGACCAGATCTGGATTTGATGCTGGTTGACATTTCTCAATTCAAGAAATTGAAAGTAGATAATATTCATTGTCACTAGTGAATATTTTGTGCAGATCCCCTGAGACAAAATCTAGAAGGTTATGTTACCAGTACAGGTCATTAAGAAAAGGGAAATAAAATAGAGAATCATTTTGCAAATATTACTAGCCTTATATATATATCATGGAAGGTAAAGGACACAATTAAAAAACATATTAAACTGCTATTCAGGGATGTCTTTCTGAAATGCATGAATGAACTAAATAGAAAGAAATAAAATATGACAAATATACCACATTGCTGCCAAAAAAGCAGCTTTCTGCATCATAGAATAAGGAAGCATTTTATATACTGCTATGATATAATGAAAGTGGACAAAAGAAAACTACATAGTAGTATGAATAGAAGGATATATTAATTGCTCATAACCTAAGAAATATATTTGGGATAGTGCAAAAGAAATTGACAATCTGGAGAAGCAAAGTGAATGCTTGAAGGAAAAGGAAAGGAATGAGCCTTTATACAATGTATTCTTTTGTACCCTTTGACTTGAACATGAATGTTTATTGAAAATAAATGAAATACCCTAAAGAACACATGCAAAAAAAAGAAAACCCTGTTAGAAGTAATAAACAATTCAGCAAATTTCCAAAATCAACACACAAAAAGCAGTTATAGTTTATACACTAACAGTGGATAATCCTAAAAGAAACTTAAGAAAATAATTCCATTTTTAATAGCATCAAGAAAATATTTAGGAATAAATATTTTTCCTAACCAAGAAGATGAAATAGGTATACACTGAAAACTACAAAATATTGCTGAAAGAAATTAAAGAACATGTAAATAAATGAAGACATTCCATGTTCATGCCTTGGAAGATTTATATCATTAAGACGTCAATACTATTCAAAGTAATCTACAGATTCAGTTCTACCTCTACCAAAATTCCAATGAATTTTTTTAGCAAATTAATAGGGCAATAAATTTGGTTACTCTTTTATTTTATTTTTTATTGAATATAGTTTATATACAATATTATATGCTACAGGTGTACAATACAGTGATTCACAATTTTTAAACATTATACTCCATTTATAGTTAGTATAAAATACTGGTTATATTCTCTGTGTTGTGCAATATATCCTTGTAGCTTATTTTATACATAATAGTTTGTACATCTTAATTCCCTACCTCTATATTGTTCCTCCTCCATTCTGTCTTCTCACTGGTAACCACTAATTTGTTCTTTGTATCTGTGAGTCAGTTTCTTTTTCGTTATATTCAATAGTTTGTTGTATGTTTTAGATTCTACATATAACTGATACAGTATTTGTCTTTCTCTGCCTGACTTATTTCACTTAGCATAATACCCTCCAAGTCCATCCATGTTGTTGCAAATGGCAAATTTCATTCTTTTTATGGCCGAGTAGTATTCCATTACGTGTGTGTGTGTGTATATATATATATATATATATACACATATATATATTATATATATATATATATATATATATATTATATATATATGTGTATATATATATATATACACACACACCACATCTTGTTTATCCATTCATCTGTTGATGGACACTTAGGTTGCTTCCATATCTTGGAGGTTGTAAATAATGCTGCTATGAACATTGGGGGGCATGTATCTTTTTGAATTAGTGTTTTTGTTTCTTTTAGATATACACCCAGGAGTGGAATTGCTGGGTCATACGGTAGTTCTATTTTTCGTTTTTTGGGAAACCTCCATACTCTTTTCCACAGTGGCTGCGCCAATTTACATTCCCACAAACAGTGTAGGAGAGTTTCCTTTCCACATCCTCACCAACATTTCTTATTTATGTTCTTTTTGATGATATACATTCTGACAGTTGTGAGGTGATAACTCATTATGGTTTTGATTTGCATTTCTCTGATGATTAGCAATGTTGAACATCTTTTCATGTGCCTGTTGGCCATCTGCATTTCCTCTTTAGAAAAATGTCTGTTCAGGTCTTCCGGGCATTTTTTAATTGGGTTGTTTGTTTTTTTGATGTTGAGTTGTATGAGCTGCTTATATATTTTGGATAGTAACCCCTTATCAGTCATATCATTTGCCAATATTTCTCCCATTCAGTAGGTTGCCTTTTCATTTCGTCAGTGGTTTCCTTTGCTATGCAAAAGCTTTTAAGTTTACTTTGGTTCCATATGTTTATTTTTGCTTTTATTTCCTTT
Organism: Balaenoptera borealis; assembly: GCF_965194805.1. Classification (NCBI taxonomy): domain Eukaryota; kingdom Metazoa; phylum Chordata; class Mammalia; order Artiodactyla; family Balaenopteridae; genus Balaenoptera; species Balaenoptera borealis. Next base: position 55,314,900 of record NC_138866.1, on the reverse strand, counting down.
ACTTTTGGAGACAGATCCAAAAATTATTGCTATGATTTATGTTAAAGAGTGTTCTGCCTATGTTTTCCTCTAGGAGTTTTATGATTTCCAGTCTTACATGTAGGTCTTTAATCCAATTTCCATTTATTTTTGTGTATAGTGTTAGAAAATATTCTAATTTCATGCTTTCACATGTAGCTGTCCAGTTTCCCAGCATCACTTGTTGAAAGCATTGTCTTTTCTCCATTGTATATTCTTGCCTCCTTCACTGTAGATTAATTGATCATAAGTACATGAGTTTATTTCTGGGCTGTCTATTCTGTTCCATTGATCTATGTGTCTGTTTCTGTGCTAGTACAATACTGTTTTGACTACCGTAGCTTTGTTATATAGTCTGTCTCCCAAGACTGAACCAGGAAGAAATAGAAAATATAAACAAACCAATTACCAGTAATGAAACTGAATAAGTAATTTAAAAACTCCCAACAAACAAAAGTCTAGGACCAGATGGTTTCACAGGTGACTTCTACCAAACATTTAGAGAAGTTTTAAAACCTATCCTTCTCAAACTATTCCAAAAATTGCAGAGGAAGGAATACTTCCAAACTCATTCTATGAGGCCACCATCACCCTGATACCAAAACTAGACAAAGGTATCACAGAAAAAGAAAATTACAGGTCAATATCACTGATAAACATGGATGCAAAAATCCTCAATAAAATATGAGCAAACTGAATCCAACAATACACTAAAAGGATAATACACCATGATCAAGTGGGATTTATCCCTGGGATGTGAGGATTTTTCAATATCCACAAATCGATGTGATACACCACATTAACAAACTGAAGAATAAAAACCATATGATCTTCTCAGTAGATGCAGAAAAGACTTTTTGACAAAATTAAACATCCATTTTTGATAAAAAGTCTCCAGAAAGTGAGCATAGAGGGAACATACCTTAATATAATAAAGGCCATATATGACAAACCCATAGTTAACGTCATACCCAATGGTGGAAAGCTGAAAGCATTTCCTGTAAGATCATGAATAAGACAAGGAGGCCTATTCTCACCACTTTTATTCAACATAGTATTGGAAGTTCTAATTACAGCAATCAGACAAGAAAAAGAAATAAAAGAAATCCAAGTTGGAAAGGAAGAAGTAAAACTGTCACTGTTTGCAGATAACATGATATTATTCATAGAAAGTCCTAAAGACACCACCAGAAAACTATTAGAGCTCATCAATGAATCCAGTAATGTTGCAGGATACAAAATTAATATACAGAAATCTGTTGCATTTCTATACACTAACAACAAACTACCAGAAAGAGAAGTTAAGGAAACAATCCCATTTACCATCACATCAAAATGAATAAAAGACCTAGGAACAAACCAACCTACAGAGATAAAATACCTGTACTTGGAAAACTATTACACTGATGAAAGATACTGAAGAGGGAAAGATACACTGTGTTCGTCCCAGCTTGCCCTTCCCCCCTCCCCGTGTCCGCAAGTCCATTCTCTATGTCTACGTCTCTGTTCTTGGATTGGAAGAACTAATATTGTTAAAATGACCATACTACACAAGGCGATCTACAGATTCAGTGCAATCCTTATCAACATACCAATGTCATTTTTTACAGAACTAGCACAAAAAAATTTTTAATTTGTATGGAAACACAAAAGACCTTGAATATTCAAAACAATCTTGAGAAAGAAGAACTGAGCTGGAGGAATCCAATTACGTTTCTTAAAGAGATAGAGCAATCCATCCTAAAATTTATATGTTATCACAAGAGAAACTGAATATCCAAAACAATCTTGAAAGAGAATAACAAAGATGAAGGGCCCATACTTTCTGATTTCAAAACTTGTTATAAAGAAATATTAGTCAAAACATAGTGGTACCAGAATAAAGACTTATGGCCCAATGGAGTACAATAGAAATCCCAGAAATGAAAACTTGTATATATGGTCAAATGATTTTTGACAAGAGTGTCAAGATCAGTCTTTTCTAAAAACAGTGTTGAGAAAATTAGACATCCACATGCAAAAGAACGCATAGCACTTACCTAACACTATTTATGAAAATTAACGCAAATTAGATCAAATACCTAAATGTAAGCTCTATAATCATAAAACTCCTAGAAGAAACGGGGGAAAGCTTCAACACATTGGGTTTGGCAATAATTTCTTAGATATGTCACCAAAAGTACAGGCAACAAAAGAAAAAATAGACTTCATCAAAACTAAAAAGTTTTGCATCAAATAACACTATCAACAGAGTGAAAAGGCAATCTATAGAATGGGAGGAAATATTTGCAATTCATACATCGGAAAAGGAATTATTTTTCAGAATATATAAAGACCTCCTAAAACTCAAAAGAAATACAAACAAATCAATGAGTAAACTGGCAAAGGACTTGAATAGATTTTTGTTCAAACAAGATGATACATGAGAAGAAACTCAACATCAGTAATAGTGAAATACAAGTCAAAACTTCAATAAAATACCACTTCACACCCATTAAGGTGGCTATTATCAAAAACAAATGGAAAACATAGAGTCATCAAGGATATGGAGAAAAATGAATCCTTGTGTATTGCTGGTAGGATTGTAAAATGGTGCCTTTGCTATAGAAAACAGTTTCATGGTTTCTTAAAAAATTAAACATAGAATTACTATATGATGCAGCAATTCTGTTCTGGGTATATACACAAAAAATTGAAAGTTGAAACTCAAATAGATATTTGTACATCCATATTTACAGCAGCATTATTCATAATAGCCAAAAGATTGAAATAACCTAAGTGTCCATTGATGGATGAATGGATAAAAAAAAATGCAGTATATATGTAAAATAAAATATTCTTCAGCCTTAAAAACGAAAAAAATTCTGACATGCTGCAACATGGATGAATCTTAAAACATTATGTTAAATGAAATAATACAATCACAAAGGATAAATTTTTTTAAGTTTTGTTTTTTATTTATTTCTACATCTTTATTGGAGTATAATTGCTTTACTATGTTGTGTTAGTTGCTGCTGTATAACAAAGTGAATCAGCTATATGTGTACATATAGCCCCTATCCCCTCCCGCTTGCGTCTCCCTCCCACCCTCCCTATCCCACCCCTCTAGGTGGTCACAAAGCACCGAGCTGATCCCCGTGTGCTATGCGGCTGCTTCCCACTAGCTATTTTACATTTGGTAGTGTATATATGTCAATGCTACTCTCTCACTTTGTCCCAGCTTACCCTCCCCCACCTCCATGTCCTCAAGTCCATTCTCTACGGCTGTGTCTTTATTCCTGTCCTGCCCCTAGGTTCTTCAGAACCACTTTTATCTTTTAGATTCCATATATGTGTTAGCATACGATATTTGTTTTTCTCTTTCTGACTTACTTCACTCTGTATGACAGACTCTAGGTCCATCCACCTCACTACAAATAACTCCATTTCATTTCTTTTTATGGTTGAGTAATACTCCATTGTATATATGTGCCACATCTTCTTTATCCATTCATCTGTTGATGGACAATTAGGTTGCTTCCATGTCCTAGCTATTGTAAATAGTGCTGCAATGAACATTGTGGTACATGACTCTTTTTGAATTATGGTTTTCTCAGTGTATATGCCCAGTAGTGGGATTGCTGTGTCAGATGGTAGTTCTATTTGTAGTTTTTTAAGGAACCTCCATACTGTTCTCCATAGTGGCTGTATCAATTTACATTCCCACCAACAGTGCAAGAGGGTTCCCTTTTCTCCACACCCTCTCCAGCATTTATTGCTTGTAGATTTTTTTTTAAACATCTTTATTAGAGTATAATTGCTTTACAATGGTGTGTTAGTTTCTGCTTTATAACAAAGTGAATCAGTTATACATATACATATGTTCCCATATCTCTTCCCTCTTGCATCTCCCTCTCTCCCACCCTCCCTATCCCACCCCTCTAGGTGGTCACAAAGCACTGAGCTGATCTCCCTGTGCTATGTGGCTGCTTCCCACTAGCTATCTATTTTACATTTGGTAGTGTATATATGCCCATGCCACTCTCTCACCCTGTCACATCTTACCCCTCCCCCTCACCATATCCTCAAGTCCATTCTCTAGTAGGTCTCTAGTAGGTCTGTGTCTTTATTCCCGTCTTGCCACTAGGTTCTTCATGACCTTTTTTTTTTTCTTCCCCTTAGATTCCATATATATGTGTTAGCATACTGTATTTGTTTTTCTCTTTCTGACTTACTTCACTCTGTATGACAGACTCTAACTCCATCCACCTCACTACAAATACCTCCATTTCGTTTCTTTTTATGGCTGAGTAATATTCCATTGTATATATGTGCCACATCTTCTTTATCCATTCATCCGATGCTGGACACTTAGGTTGCTTCCGTGTCCTGGCTATTGTAAATAGAGCTGCAATGAACATTTTGGTACATGACTCTTTTTGAATTATGGTTTTCTCAGGGTATATGCCCAGTAGGGGGATTGCTGGGTCGTATGGTAGTTCTATTTGTAGTGTTTTAAGGAACCTCCATACTGTTCTCCATAGTGGCTGTATCAATTTACATTCCCACCAACAGTGCAAGAGGGTTCCCCTTTCTCCACACCCTCTCTAGTATTTATTGTTTGTAGATTTTTTGATGATGGCCATTCTGACTGGTGTGAGGTGATACCTCATTGTAGTTTTGACTTGCATTTCTCTAATGATTAGTGATGTTGAGCATTTTTTCATGTGTTTGTTGGCAATCTGTATATCTTCTTTGGAGAAATGTCTATTTAGGTCTTCTGCCCATTTTTGGATTGGGTTGTCTGTTTTTTTGATATTGAGCTGTATGAGCTGCTTGTATATTTTGAAGATTAATCCTTTGTCAGTTGCTTCGTTTGCAAATATTTTCTCCCATTCTGAGGGTTGTCTTTTCGTCCTGTTGATGGTTTCCTTTGCTATGCAAAAGCTTTGAAGTTTCATTAGGTCCCATTTGTTTATTTTTCTTTTTATTTCCATTTCTCTAGGAGGTGGGTCAAAAAGGATCTTGCTGTGTTTTATATCATAGAGTGTTCTGCCTATGTTTTCCTCTAAGAGTTTGATAGTGTCTGGCCTTACATTTAGGTCTTCAATCCATTTTGAGTTTATTTTTGTGTATGGTGTTAGGAAGTGTTCTAATTTTATTCTTTTACATGTAGCTGTCCAGTTTTCCCAGCACCACTTATTGAAGCTGCTGTTTTTCTCCATTGTATATTCTTGTCTCCTTTGTCAAAAATAAGGTGACCATATGTGCATGGGTTTATCTCTGGGCTTTCTATCCTGTTCCATTGATCAATATTTCTGTTTTTGTGCCAGTACTGTACTGTCTTGATTACTGTAGCTTTGTAGTATAGTCTGAAGATGCTACCAGAAAACTACTAGAACTAATCAATGAATTTGGTGAAGTAGCCAGATACAAAATTAATGCACAGAAATCTCTTGCATTCCTATACACTAATGATGAAAAATCTGAAAAAGAAATTAAAGAAACACTCTCATTTACCATTGAAACAAAAAGAATAAAATACCTAGGAATAAACCTATGTAAGGAGACAAAAGACCTGTGTGCATAAAATTATAAAACATTGTTGAAAGAAATCAAAGACGATACAAACAGATGGAGAGATATACCATGTTCTTGGATTACACAAATCAACATTGTGATAATGACTATCCTACCCAAAGCAATCTACAGATTCAATACAATCTCTATCAAACTACCAATGGCGTTTTTCACAGAACTAGAACAAAAAATTTCACAATTTGTATGGAAACACAAAAGACCCCAAATAGCCACAGCAATCTTGAAAAAGAAAAACAGAGCTGGAGGAACAAAGGATAAATTTTGTATGATTTTACTTATAAAGAGAGTTAGAAGAGTCAAATTTATAGAGAAAGAGAGAAGAATAATGGTTACCAGGGGATTTAAGGAGGGGAGAATGGGTAGTTATTGCTTTAATGGGTTTAGAGTTTCAGTTTAGGATGATTAAAATGTTCTGGAGATGGATAGTGATGATGGTTGGTCAACAATGTAAATGTGCTTAATATCACTGAGCTGTACACTTAAAAATGGTGAAAATATTAAATTTATGTTATATATTGATATATTTTACCACAAATTTAAAAAAATTATAAATAAAATTCACCTTTAAAGAGGAAAAAACAATCTTTTCAGCCTTCCAAATACTCTGATTCTAATACCCAATCCAACTTCATTGCTTTGAGGTAACCACAGATAACATGTTCTTGCTTGATTTTCCAGGTATCTTTTCTGGAAATACAATTATGCGTATGGATATCTCTGTGTATTTGAGGGACAATGAGTGACAAATATTGTCAAATTGCAAAGAGTAAAATCTCCCCCATAACAAAGGGAGAGCATTATAATCAATCCTTCAAATAACCATTTTGAACACCAAAGTCCAGCCATATAAGAAATTCATTGAGGAAAATCTCATCATCCTGGAAAGTACTGTGATGTCTTATTACTTCTGTGTGGAAAAGGAGGATGCTTTCATGTTCCAAGGCATGTAAAAGGCTGTAAAGAATGGCTGCTTGCAGGACAATGTTGAGGAAATGTAATTAAAAACACAATATCCTCCAAATCCAGCAAACCTCTCCAGAGAAAGAAAAGAACACAATTATGTATTAAATATGCATCAAACCAGAATGTGATGGGCATCACAGGCAATCTGCTAAGAGTTTGCAAAGACAATCTTTTATGGTAAGAGGTAGTTTTACAGTTTGGAACTAGGCACCCTGAGGAAGTCAGGCTTCTAATTCCCACAGAAACAGAATATACTATCTTGGTGTATACATTTCAAAAAGATGGTTATCAGGTCCTTGAGAAATACAGGCCAAGGTCATAAAGTTGGCTAGTGGCTTATTCATATTTTAAGAAGTTTTACATACATTTCAAAAATAAAGATAAAGAACTTTATAATTACACCTCTTCTAAAGTAAGTGCTCTAAAACAAGGGAGGTGGAAGGACTCTTCCTTTACTTTCCCTTATTTTTCAACAGGTTGAAAGACTTCTTATTTTTCATTTGTATTTTCTCTTACAACAGGCATCATAACATCAGATTGAATTCTTACTATATCTCAAAAATTACACTAGCCCACACTGCTATGAGAGCAGAGTAACAGAGATTTCTTGACCTGGGGATCTTGAGAGTTAAGATGCCAGACTCTTACCTGGAAAAATCAGAAGCAGGAGGGTAGAGACAGCAATCTTCAATAACAGTGCAAAAAAATAGAGGGAAATAATGGTATAAAGTAAATTTTCATGTGGATGCCATCTTGAAATGCTAAATGCTAGGAAAAGTAGATGTCAGGCAGGTAACAACCAAGGGAGCATAAAAAGGGGGCTCTGAAGAGGTAAAACAGAGGAAGCAACACTCAGGGAAAAGTGCAGTTTGGAGATTATGGGTTTTTGGAATCCTCTATAAAACCCATTAATGTATCCTCGATGAAAAGTTTGCATTTAGATGCCTCTCAGAAAAGAAAGAATTAAATGTGAGATAAAATTACTAACAGCACAGACTCACTAAAACAGCATTTCCGTGAAGAAATTTTATCCATTCCATTTTTATCCTTGGAGTTTCAGTCGCAGGAGCAAGGGAAGAAGGAGGCAGAACAAAGACTGAAAATAATCAACTCCCCACTTCTTCCTGGTATTCTATCCCCTGCCTGGGGAAAGTAGTGAGACACTGAATTGGATGTGATATTAAGACTGATTTAGATTGTGTGAAATATTTTAATGCCTGAAAGTTGCTGTAACGCTTTAGAATCTTGCCAAGATGTGGGTAAAAGAGAGTTATCAATGTTAGCAGAAAGAAATACAACAAAATATTTAAGGGAAGATGAAGGGTTGGTATGTTTTCTAACAATACAGTAGAGGAAATGCCAGTATAAAGTCTTTCTGATATTTCCTTTGTTTCTTTGGCTACATAATCTGTGTTCTCTTTGTTTTGTCTTGGTAACATATGTGTATGTGTTTTGCTATCTGTAAAGAATACAGATGTCTTTTAGTTCTTTTTAAAGTTATTTTCATAACATAAATCATATAATTTAATTACTTTGCACACTACTTCCACCCACCTTCCCTCTCCCACTTTATCTCAATGTTTTTGCTATTATATAACATAACATTATCTCATATTGTCATTGTTCATAATTTTTCCCTTGTATACCATAATTCTTGCAACTGTAGTATTTTCTATATTTAAATGGATTCATTGCTCAACAGCAGCTATTCCGTGACATGGTTTCTATGTTTCTGAATTCTTTATTTCACTGAATCTATTAGTGGGCAGTATTACATCATATCTTTCCAGAGAGTCTATGGGTACTATGTTCCATGAGTGCTTGTATTGTTTGTAAAGGTCTTTTTTCTGTAACTAGGCATTAATGACAGCTTCCTTGTGTTTAACATTTGAGTCACCCTTTGCTTCACTTAGAATTCAATTGCCATTACATTATCGTAATTTTGAATTGACTGCTGCTATAGAGACATTTGACCTAAACTTGAGTTTTTTCCTCTTCATTGGTTGACTTGCATGTTTTTCTGCCTGAAAACTCAGTTGATTATTTCTTCATGTTTACAATTTAATATTTTTGCCCCTGACCAGTGCTAAGGGCATGGGTGCCCAAGGTCTTTAGGTGGGAGGAGGTCTTCCTGTCAGCAGAGGCAGCTTAGGGGTGCAGGGGAGCCTCTAGGGTAGGGGTGGAGGTCAGGGAGGGATAGGGGAAGAAGAGAAAAGAGCTACTGTTGCTATTGTGGTGGCTTTCAGGTAGAGGCTGCTCCTTCTAGCACCATTTCTACCCACAGGGTCACGGAATCCAGTAATCTGCACATCAGCTCCCACAACAGCTGTCACAACAGCCTCAAAGTTACAGACCACCCAGAGGGATGGCAGTGTCCTGAAGTCCACAGCTAGTGTTTTCCTGCTCTTGCTAGCTACTTTTCTACCTCTACATCTCTACTGTTAAGAGACTCAAGACAAGAAGCATCTCCACTTCCATACCTCATATTCTAAAACCCAATCCAAAAGACATTTAGAAGTTCAGTATGGCAAGGTAAAAAGTAAATCTTTATCAAACCTACTAATTCTATTCCCTATATTATGGGTACAGAAAAAGTAAAAAAAAAAATAAATTTGACTGGTTTTAAGAGCATATGAAGTATTTGTCTATATAGTCCCTGCCAATATTCAATCTTTTGGAGTTTTATGTACAGAAGATAAAAAATAAACATACAGAAATAAGATATGAGTCTATTAAATGTGGCTGAAGAAATAGACATAGAACTCTAGTTCAAAAATAAAATTTCACCTTGATAAAAAAAAGAAAAAGGATGGGGTTTGGATAGAAAAAAAAAGAATATGGAAGGGACATTCAATTTTCTTTTTGGTTCATTGAATCTATAAGGTTATAATATAATTCTGTAAAAAATTTTGTAGTATAAAACACTTTCATGATTCTCTTTTGTACATTGGAAAGACTCTTCTGGTGTTACTGTAAATCTTCTGTATTATTTGAGGAGTACTAATTTAATCCTGGTATGCTCTTAAAAATGTTTTACATTATTATGTTCTCACTGTTATCTTTCCTCTGGGCTTTGGATTTGATTTTTTACTTGACATTCTATAATTGGCATGTGCTAGGTCAATAAAGGATTGCAATCTATTCCAAACCCAAGTATAATGAGTAAATCTTGCTTATACACTTATAAAGGCAAAGGGTAGACATTTCCCACCACACACTGACCTCAACTAAATCTTAAAATGCTTGCTATTTCTGCATCTGTTCAATAATATTTCAATTTTAAAAAGTATCTCTTTTGAAGGCATATTTGACAAATTTTGAAATTAAGGAACAAACATTTGAAGGAGTCAAAATAATGTAAATCACGTATTTGGGAAGTGAAGACAAGAAGCTCAAATATATTAAGTTCACACACACACACAAAACCTTTTATACACTTTTTTAAATTCATGAATCCCAATAGCCACATTTGGGACATTTTCTGTACCAGTCAATAATTTTAGTTAGAACTTGGTCTTAAGGCTAAAATAAGTTTGATCTGGAATGTAAATTTTTTCCAACTTCTTCAATGTACAGAAACTGTTTTAGAAATAAACATTGTATGATTTTTTGGTTTAAATGGACATATGATAATGCTTAGATATTCTAGTGTCCAGTATGGTCATAGTTGTCTTAATAACCAAAGTCAGTTTTACCATCTTTAGAAACCTCACCAGGGACAACCAGATCCAGCAGATCTCAAACTACTATATGTGTGAATGAATGCTTCCTTTCACTTCACATCTGAGCACTGTACTGTTTTGGATTATACTTTGTATATTTATGCTCTGATTTGCAGTAGCTTCTCATGTTATGGAATCGATTTGCACTGAGGAAAACCTAAAAAAGAGAGAAACAAAAAAAGGCAAAGAACAACAACAACAAAAAATCAGTACACTCAACCAGGATATATGTCTGTGTGTACCATTGTGCATTAAGTTTTCTAGGAACATGGTGTTTACTACCACTATGCAGCTTTATGTCTTTATTTAGGTAAAGTCTTCTTTTGTTATATCTTTAATGGATTTCTGTTCCATTTTTCTGTTAGATTTTCAAGAAAACCCTCTGTGAATATTCTTGATATTTTTTGTTTCTCTTCCACATGTAGAAGACATTTGTTTCTTTGGGTGACTTTCACCAGCCTGTTCTTCGTGGCATTATGTACATGTTCAGTGACATTCCTTTTAAGTTCTTGCTGATTTTAATTTATTCCTCATTTTTGTAACAGTTCAATTGTTTTCTTTGCTTCACTTATCACTCATCTTGTTTTGTTGTGTCAGAAGTAATAGAGGCAAGTGACTAAAGAACATGGATTTTGGATCCATAGTGCCTGGAATCCAACCCTATCTCTGCAGTGTAAACTTGATAAAGTTACTTTACTTCTCATTAACTCAGTTTTATTATCTGAAAATTGGGAATTATAAGAATGCTATCTACCTTTTTAACTAAGGTATTGCTAAAAGGATTAAATGAGTGCTTAGAATACCTGACAAGAGAGGATTGGAGCACTTAGTAACTGAATACATAGTAACCACTATATAAGTTACTTATTATTTCTTCTTTGAATATTCTCCTCTCTTTCTTTGGTTGTGTTGTAGAGGTTTTTTTTTTTTTTTTTTTTGCTTATTTGTTTAAAAGAAGAGAGTTTTAAATATGCCTACTCTTTTCCTTAAAAAATTATACTTAGGTATGAGCTAAAGCATCAGCAAATAAATTATACTAGAAAGCTAAAAGTCAGGTGAATGCTGTCCCATTTCTGGGGAGTAAATCAATGAAAATGAACAGAATTGCTCAAAGATCTTTGTGATGGCACATTTATTTCTGAAATGTAGCTGAAAACTGAGCCTTGTGTCTTCTTGCTTCATTTGCAGCAGATTGGGATCAGATGGGAGTAGGGGATAAGGATTTTTGGGTCCACAGAATCTTAGGAGCTCCTTCTGCCACTCTCTGGAGTTAAATATGGATCCTGTAGAGACAGCTCTTGTTTCTTCCAGGGATAATTGAAACTGCCAACATTTATTGATCATTCATTCAGTAACTATTGAACAAATATTTATTGAATACCTCCTATATAACATTGATTGTGCTAGGTGCTGGCAATACAGCAAAGAAGAAATGAGGGGATGATATTTCCAAAATGCTGAAAGAAAACAATTGCCAACCAAGAATACTATACCCAACAAAACTGTCCTTCAAAAATGAAGGAGAGATAAAGACATTCCCAGACAGACACAGGCTAAGGAAGTTCACTAGACCTCCCTTACAGGAAATCTCAAAAGGAGTTATTCAAGTTGAAATGAGAGGACACTAAGTAACAACATGAAAATGTATAAAATATAAAACTCACTCGTAAAGGTAAACATAAGATAAAATTAAAAATACCCTAACACTGTCATGGTACTGTGTAAATCACTTTGATCTCTAGTATAAAATTTAAAAATTAATAATATTAAAAATAAATATAGCTACAAGAATTTGTTAATGAATGCACAATATAAAAAGATGTAAAGAGTGACATCAATAGCATAAAATGTGGGGGAGAAGTAAAAGTGTAGACTTTTGTATTCAGTTGCATGTAATTAACAGCTTAAAACAGACAGTTTTATATGTTTACATATATGATGTTTTATGTAAGCCTCATGGTAACAACAAAGAAAAAAATCTATAATAGTTAAACAGAAGATATAGAGAAAGGAATTAAAGCATACTACTACAAAAAATAAATTACAAAGGAAAGCAATAAAAGAAAGAAAAAAAATTTGTAAAGTCAGAAAACAGTTAACAAAATGGTTATAGAAAGTCCTTACCTATCACTAATTACTTTAAATGTAAATGAACTAAATTATCCAATAAAAGACACAAAGTGGCTGGATAGACAAACAAACAAACAGAAACAAGAGCCAATAACATGCTGCTTACAAAAGACTTATTTTAGCTTTAAGTATACACACATAGGTTGAAAGTAAAGGGATGGAAAAAGAAATTCCATGCAAATTGTGACTAAAAGAAATTAGAAGTGGCTATCCTGATACTTGATAAAATAGACTTTCAGTAAATATCAGTCACAAGAGACAAGGAAAGAAACTATGTAGTGGTAAAGGGGTCAATTTATCAAGAGGATGTAATGATTATAAATATATACATACCCAACATTGACGAATCCAAATATTTAAAGCAAATATTAATAGACTTGAAGGGAGAAATTGACAGCAATACAATGATAGTAGAGGACTTAATTACCCTACTTTCATACTGGATAGTTCATCCAGACACAAAATTAATAAGGAAACAGTGGAGGTAAATAACACTATAAATCAAATATCCTAATAGACATATAAACAACATTCCATTAAGTAGCACCACATATTCTTCTCAAGTGCACATGGAACATTCTCCAGGATAAATTATATTTTAGGTCACGAAACAAGTCTTAACAAATCTAAGAAGGCTGTAATCATAACAAATATCTTTCCTGACCACAATGGTATGAAACTAGAAATCAATAATAGGAGGAAAACTGAAAAATTCAAAAATAAACAAGTAAAACTACATTAAATTAAAATGTTTCTGCATGCAAAGGAAACAATCAACAAAATAAAAAGGCAATATATGGAATAGGAGGAAAATTTGTAAACCATGTATCTGATAAAGGTTTAATATCTAAAGTGTATAGGAAACTCAAACAACTCAATAGCACAAAATAAAAACAAAAGCAAAAACAAAAAAGCCATACAGTCCAATTAAAACATTGGAAAAAGACCTGAATAGACATTTTGCCAAAGACGACATACAAATGGCTCTCAGGTACATGAAAATATGCTCAACATCACTAATTATCAGAGAAATGAAAGTCAAAGCCACAATGAGCTATCACCTCACACCTGTTCGGATGGTGATTATCAAAAAGACAAGATATCATCTCACACCGGTCAGAATGGCCATCATCAAAAAATCTAGAAACAATAAATGCTGGAGAGGGTGTGGAGGAAAGGGAACACTCTTGCACTGTTGGTGGGAATGTAAATTGATACAGCCACTATGGAGAACAGTATGGAGGTTCCTTAAAAAACTACAAATAGAACTACCATACGACCCAGCAATCCCACTACTGGGCATATACCCTGAGAAAACCATAGGTCAAAAAGAGTCATGTACCAAAATGTTCATTGCAGCTCTATTTACAATAACCAGGACATGGAAGCAACCTAAATGTCCATCGACAGATGAATGGATAAAGAAGATGTGGCACATATATACAATGGAATATTACTCAGCCATAAAAAGAAATGAAATGGAGGTATTTGTAATGAGGTGGATGGAGTTAGAGTCTGTCATACAGAGTGAAGTAAGTCAGAAAGAGAAAAACAAATACAGTATGCTAACACATATATACGGAATCTAAGGAAAAAAAAAAAGGCCATGAAGAACCTAGTGGCAAGACGGGAATAAAGACACAGACCTACTAGAGAATGGACTTGAGGATATGGGGAGGGGGTGGGGTGAGATGTGACAGAGTAAGAGAGTGTCATGGACATATATACACTACCAAATGTAAAATAGATAGCTAGTGGGAAGCAGCCGCATAGCACAGGGAGATCAGCTCGGTGCTTTGTGACCACCTAGAGGGGTGGGATGGGGAGGGTGGGAGGGAGGGAGATGCAAGAGGGAAGAGAAATGGGAACATATTGTATATGTATAACTGATTCACTTTGTTGTGGGGCAGAAGCTAACACACCATTGTAAGGCAATTATACTTCAATAAAGATGTTTAAAAAAAAAAAAAGACAAGAGATAACAAGAGTTGGCAAGGGTTTTGAGAAAAAGGAACCCTTGTACAGTATTAGTGGAATGCAAATTGGATGGATAAAGAAAATGTGGTATATATCAATGAGATGTTATTTAGCCTTAAAAAAAGAAGTAACTTCTGCCATTTATTGCAACATGGATGAACCTGGAGGGAATTATGCTATGTGAAACAAGACAGAAAGAGAAAGATAATTCAGTATGGTAGCACTTATATGTGCAATCTAAAACATAAAAAAAGTCAGACTCACAAAAGTAGAGAGAATGGTGGTTGCCAGGGCTGAGGGGTGGGGGAATGGGTCATCAAAGGTTACAAATTTTCAGTTATAAAATAAAGAAGTTCTGAGGATCTAACCAATGGCATGATGACTATAGTTAATAATATATTGTATACTTGAAATTTGCTGAAAGTCTTAAGCATTCTCATCACACACACGTTTGCTATGTCTCTTCCAAATATATTTTTGCCTTTAATCTGTCTTTTAATGTTTTTCTTGATAGCCGAATGTGATGTACTAGGTAAAATGAACTGATGTAAATAAACCTTTAGTAATGGGTGATAAAGTGTTGGGGGAGGGGAAGTATGCTATAGTTGTTTTATTAGCTCTCAGTCTTTTAGCGAGCCTGTGTCCCTGGGCTGTGAACTTGACATGTGCTTCTCAGCACTCCCTCTCCCTTAGGTGGGACAGGATGGCTAGAGTAGGCTGGATTTGGGTACGTCCCTTCCTCTATGAGGAAGGCTAGACCCACCTAGAATTGGCTATTTCTCTTCCCTCAGGTCAATTAGGCTCAGATAAATTCCTACTGGGTCAGACTTCAGTTAAATACTTTCTCCTGAGGGCATACCTTGTTAAGAACAGCGTGTCCTAGAAAATTTCAAAATGGTTCCTTTTCTCCTCCTTCTGCTGGAAGCATGAGGGTAGTTTTCTCCACTATTCACTGTGAGAACCTGGTAAAACTCACAAACGTGTGGGTCCCCCCCCCCCACTATGATTTGCCCCCCCTGGAGTTTTCCACATTGAGCCTCCAGAAATTCGTCAATTGCAGTTCTGGTTTCTCTTTGCCAGCGCTCGTTTCCATTAAGGTTTCAGCTTGTGGATTTCTGCTCAGGTAAGTTATGATTCTCTGTATTTGACCATCAGTCTCTCCAATTTGAGGGGGTGGGGTAAGTTTTTGCTTACTTCTCTTATGGATCTAAGAGTTGTTGATTTTTCAAGTTAGCTTTTTACTTGCTGTTAGGACAGAGTGACGATTTCCGAGCTTCTTAAATGCCTTACTGGAAACCATTAGTCCCAGCTTTTAGCTTTTGAGGTGCTTCTATGGTCTGTTACTTCATTTTTTGATAATTATAAATAAGTTAAAGTCATTAAGGGGTTCTCACTGAAAACAAAACAAAACAAAACAAAAGCAAAAGGCTAAGTCTTTAGAGTGTTTTTTTCTTTTAATTTTGAAGTTTTAAGAGATCACATTTTATGTAAAAATCCCTTTCCACGTCTCTCCACAGCCCCTGAAATCAATGCAATGCTTTGATTTTGACCATGCTAATCTTCATGCAATTTTTGATCAACATCCTGACTGCAATGGCTGTTTATAATCCCCCCAGAACAGCAAAGCACATCCACCATCTTCCCAGCTGATAACTATTCTGTGTTACCTTGGGTGTTTCCTTGAAAGTATCCCCAAACCATTGTAAACCTTGCACTTTAATATCCAGCATGACACCCTTTATTTCTTCACAACTAGTCCGGCACTATCACTTGCAAGTCTTTTATCAGTTATTATGGGTCAAAACCATTAGCCCAAAGACACAATTTATGGAAAGAGTGAGGCATGGTGGTATAAAGAACACAGGTTTTAGAACACATTGAAATTAGTGTAGTATAGGAGAGCACTGAGATCAATTTCACTTAAACATACTTGTATTTGTAAGTGACAAATACAAACAAATGATGCACTGGGTAGAATTAAACTTTAATAGGTGTGTATTACTCTTTTCCCACTTCAGGTGGAGTGTTTTCCTATTACACTTAGCTAGCTGGGACACCGTTTCAGAAAATTTCCTGGAAACTTCCTTTCACTGTTCTGGTACGGACTCTGGAGCTAAATTCCTCAGCCTCAGATCCTGATCCTCATTTGGTTTTGTGATTTTGGTAAGTTACTAAGTTATGTGTTTCTAAATTTCGTCATCTATATAATGGTGGGTGTGTGTCAAAATTTTTTATGATAATTGAATGGGGCAAAGTAAAGAGTGTGTGATGTATTTCAGGCAAAGATCAGGAAAATGAAGAATCAGTGAGTTAAAAATATTGAGAAATGATAAGTAGAGTTGGAGCTTAGACGCAGAGCGTAGCACTGTGGAATGGAGCAGCAGATGGAACTGATGTTTGAGATTAGAATGAACTTTATAATCTAATGAAACTTACAGTTTTTAAAGTAGCATGTACTGCTTTGTGGAAGCAAAGAAAGGCCACTGAAGTTTTTTAAAGATCAGATCGAATATGTTAGTTTAGAAAGAATTTTGTAACTGAGTTCTTGAGGATGAATTTGAAAAGATCAAGAATGGAGTCAGGGAAACCAGTTGAGAGGCTAGAGGTGCTGGTGGGTGTATAAGAAGGTATTTGATTAAAAAAACAACATGGAATGTTTTTTTGTTTTATATAGGGTTTCATTAATAGTATATTCAAATAAATAGGAGCACATTATTGATACTCATAAAAATAAATAGTAAATAAGGTATCACCTCTCTGTTTAAAGCCATTTAATGTTACTTCATTTTCTGCTGCAAGTACAACAAAGAGCTTTTACATAGCTGGTACAGCCTTTCATAATTTGCTCCAATTTAGCTCTTGTATTTAACTGTAGTTTTCCTTCTGCAACCTTTATATTTAACCACCTTGTTCTACTTACAATCCTTAAATCACCATAAATTTTCAGTCCTCCATTGCTTTTGTTATCACATGAGCCTAAAGTTAATCTCTTCTTCCTTTTCATTTTTAAAGTCTGTAAATTCCAATTTAAGCATCATCTCTTTCTTTCCTTTTTTGCTTCCTCCATCCCTTTCTCTCTCCCATTTCTCCTTTCCTTCCTTTTTAAAATTTATTTTTGTATTGATTTTTTTCATACCTACCACCCCTCTCCCCTGTTTTTCCATACCTGTCACTTCTCTTAATATAATACCTATCACAGTGTGACATGCAATCATTTGTCACTTTTGTTTATATATTAGGAGAGTCTCTCTTTTAGGGCTTTAAGTTTGCATCAGTCTGTAATTCAAAGGGTTATTAAAATAGTTTACTTATTCAACCTTGTTATTTCTCTATTTGTGAAAGTTTAAAACACGGACAATGTTAGCACTGACTCTTTTTCAGTTTCTGTTTCTTCATTTCTATGGCCTTATTATTTATCTCCTTGTGATTTGTTTTTTAATTAAAAAGAAAGAATTCAAAAAAGATGAATACATATGTATGATTTCCCCCATGAGGTCCAAATGGCTATTGGGTAATCATATAATCAAGCATTTGGAAATACGTGGACTAAATACAGTGCACTGTATAGTTAAAGAAGCCTGTAAAGGCTCAAGCAATATTGTCCCAACATAAACCCATAAATCATTGCCTTCTGCATCAGTGGTGTCCTCACCTCTCAGCCTTAGAGCACTATTCATTAACAACCCCCATTGTTTTCTAAGACTTGCAAGCCCTAGCACACTGTAGTGCTTGCCTGGTGGGAAGTTGATATGCTCTGCAGAAATCTTAATCCTGAAAAATCCCTTAACACTAAGCTATTGTTACTGACACTTAACTGTAAAAAGTTGGGAGACAGAGAGAGAGAGAGAGAGAGAGAGACGGAGATGATTTGAAAGAGAGAGAAAATGAGAGACAAAGAGAAAAAAATAGAAAACAAAGTTTAAAATGTTGTTTATGACATATGTCCAGCATGACTAGATTCAGAGGATGCAAATTACAAATGTGGGGGGTTGCTTTTGTCCATGTTGATGAAAATGTAAGACTGTGGACAAAGTCGCACTTTCACCAAACAGCATTGATGAAAGAAGCAGAGATTGTTTTTTGGAAGTTTTCATAAGACGCCTTAGATTAGGCATCCCAGCAGGATCTGAAGCTCACAGACATTAATGTCCAGACATTCCAACATTTGCTACTCAAAATTAGACAAACAACCTACTATAAGTGGAAATATTCCTCACTACAAGCTGTTGTGCATAAAAATTTTTGTCATTGGAGGTGCATTGGTTAACATGCATTCCTTCCTCAAGCCTTAGTTCAAATTCTATCTGCTCTTGAAGATCTCTGTCAGTACCCAACTAACTTTAAACTGTCTCTATTCGATTTCTTTTGCATTCAGCTCTATACATTATTTCCTAATATAAGACCTAAGAAATGTTCATTTGTTCTTCCCTAAGCAATGGACACTATAATTTTAGTATCAAAGAGCCCTTTCTTATAACACCCTTAACTAAAGACTTATGGCATTAATATCAGAATAAACTTCTATAAGCACTACAAGGGACCAAACTCAGTACATGTATAAGGCAATCAAATTATTTTACCTGATTAAAAAGTAAATGTGAGATTATAAGTTAAAAAATATTAAATGCATATCCTTTATGAAAAACCTCTATACTACTTATTTAAATTGGTGTTTTGATTAGATGGGTGGTAGAGTTCCTGGTAGTTTTATCCAACAATTCATTGAATTGCAGAAATTCTGTGTTATAGATTAAAAGCAGGTACATATGCCTTGACAATTATCAGACAAGAGTAGGACTAAAATAATCCAATTCATTTTAGAGTAAATTAATTAACCAAACTGTTTATTGATTGATTCGTTACTTCAGCAAATGTTTATTGAATGCCTAATCAGAAACCGTATGTTGTAGTGAAATGGCAAACAAGAAACTTTCATGTTCATTTCTTAATATGATCATCCCAAAGCAGTGTGGATGTAGGCTCTAATAGTGCCAATGGAGAAAGGTCCAAAATAGTCCTTAAATACATCTCTGGTTTTTGAAGCCTCTAAATCCTGTATCATAAAATATGGTTAAAATTTTAATTGAATTTTTAAAATCTTTGAAGTCTAGTAATTTATTACCATATGTACTGATGTTGAATGTACTTTACTAGTTTTTTCTGGGACATGGTATATCTTTTCCATCTGAAGATATGTCATCTTATATCTGGAAAGTTTTACTAAATTATATTTTTAAATAATTTTATTATTTTGCTCTTTTGGAGAGGTCAATTATGTATATACTAGATTGTATTTGTTTGTCTCTATAATTATCTTATTAATCACTTTAATGCTTACTTTCTCCCATATCATTTTACTTTATTTTTAAATTTTTGTTCTCCCTATAATTCATTTCCAGTGATTACAGAAGCATCACTGTTTTGTGCATTTCCAAATTTTTCTATTTTTTACTGTTTATTTTTTTCCCAGGGCTTTGATTTGTCACTTTATACATCTCTTTCTGTTACCTCAATATTTCTTCCCTGTCAGTTATTTCTAATTTGTTCTCTAGCCCCATATAGGCCAATATGTTACTGCTCTTTAAAATTTTAGTAATGCCTTTTTCAGGTTTCTTGTCTTCGCAATATTCTTCTACTAAGTATTCTTTTCTGTCCCTCCCTTCCTTCCTTCTTTCCTCCCTTCCCCACTTCCCCCTTGCCCCCTCCCTCCCTTCCTCTCTCTTTCTAGTATAATATATTAGTATAGACCTTATACCTGGCTCCTTTTTAGATTATATATTCTTTGAAATAGTTGAGTATTTTCTAGGACTGGCTGTAAGACAGAAGTGTGTGTGTGTGTGTGTATGTATGTATGAGGTAGGAAGAGGATGGGGGCTGTTTTTTAAGTTAGATAATGAGCATTGTTCCTATGCCCAGGAGTTTTGTTGTGTACGCCTATTGTGCATTTAGCTCAGCCCCAACCCTATTACCTAAGTTATGTGGGGCTGTTCAAAATTCAGTCTTTTTTTTCTCTCAACTGTAGGAACAGATCTGTCCTATGAACCAAATATGGCCTGCCTATGGTGTTTCTCATTTAGGTCCATTTCTGCTGCATCTTAGGCCAAAATAGCATCAGAAAATCTCCTGGAGACAATACCCATATCTGTTGTAGACATAGGCTATGCCCTCACTTTTGAAAACGGTACTATTCCAGCTCTTTTCTGATATCCTAGACCAGAAATCCTCTCTCTGCTTCCACTTCCATTTGCCTTATTTTATCTCCTCTGTTCTGGCAGCTCTGCCACCTAATTTGTGTTTTGTAGTTTTTAGCTCTCTTCATTTTCACTGAAGATGGTACTTGCAGTTTTTATTCTCCTGTATAAAATAATATCTCCCTCTGCTTATAATAGCATGGAACATGTCATAAAAAGTGATATCAAATCATGATGCAAAAACAGTGGTTTCAAACACATTTATGTTTTACACTGTGTGAAGTTTTTAGCTAACCAGGCCAAAAAAAGAATTTCTTAAATTTCTGTCCCTTGAAGTATACTAATATTAACATTCTATATAAAATACCAGTAATCAGGGTTCCCTATTATGTCTTTTACAATCTCTAAGTAACATGATGCAAAATTTTACATTCTTTATCAAGAATAATGACTTCATAATGCTCTTTTGTATTAGTATGTCTTATACCCCTCTAGATTATGAAGCTCTTTTGTTAAAAATAATATTTTACACATTTATATGCCTTAGCAGAGAGCTGGGTACATATTTGGCTTGTAAAATGTCCTTATAAATTAAAGCCCTATAAATGAATGTTAAAAAGTTAAAAGCTATTTTAACAAAATATTTGAGATGGAAGACATTTATATATTCAGAGCCTCTATTCTATGAATCTAATAGGAATAGATAACATAGTATATGATATTTATCACAGAAGGTGTCTAAACAATCATTATTCTCAGGATGTTTAAGGTTAAACACTATAATTTTATAGCGTTTAATCTAATCTCACATATCTAAAAATTATTTTCCAAATCCCTATCCAGGTGACATTGCTCATAGCTATTAATCTCAGCCCCATTGTTCAATGACACAGTGGACATCAAGGCTTGGACAGTACTTATAAAACTAAAGATAAAACAAAGCAAAATTATATATATATATATATATATATATATATATATATATATATATATATATATATATATATAGTGATTTAACTTTGTTGTCTTTCCAAGATAGCTAAATTTGGGTTTCAGTAAATATCTTGGAAATCTTAGATGCTGATTGAATCACTTACACAATCTTTATTTTCAATACGTTTTGGTTAAATAAATCTAATTTTGCTTATGTTTCAACATGTGATTTAAATTTCTTTAATTTAATATTTTCCTGTTTATCTGATGTATCTCTCCTCTCCACAGAATCCTTACTATATATTTCCCTTAGTTGCAAGTTATTTTTCACATTATACAAGCATAAGTATGAACTATTCAATAAAAATATAATTCATGAAATATATATAATTCATCAGTCAGCCATTTGCCAAACTAATAGCTCTGCCCTGACTAACTGCCTGAATATTGAAGCTGGTTCCAAGGATCAGATAGGTTCCAATGTCCCAGATTCATAAAAGAAGTAGAGTCCAGGTGTAGTGTGCAACCCAACTGCCAGACCCACACCCGACCTCTCCAAAGTACTGATCTGAACTTGTGATGCCTTCCAGCCCATCAGGAGACTTAATTATAGCCAAGACTTATTCCTTCCCAAATTCCTTTATTTGTCTTAGACCAAAGGAGGTCACAATTTGATTTTTTGTGACAACATTATCTCTGTTTCCTAACAGTGGCTAGCCTTCCACACAAATTGAAAGCACCTATGGAAAAAAGCAGTCAACTTTGAAAATGAAAACAATAAAAAAACATTTGAATAAGTAATGTATGCACATAGTACAACATTTAAAAGAGAATACATTTTCTTCCTTAATATTTTTTCTCTTAATACCTCAAACACTCAGAGTATGTTACATTTTTCTTCCTGTGTATACTTCTAGAAATATTCTATGTTTACAGAAACATAATGTTTATATTCTGTCTTTTACAAAAATGGCCCCATAACATACACATTATTCTTGTTTTTTCACTATTATGTATTACTATTCTATATATGTATGTATTGTAGAGTTTGGAAGCTGGGAGTAGAGGGAGAGTGCTCTGGAATATGACTCAGACAGTGTAGTTGTCCTTCAATGAAGCAACAAAAAAGAGGGAGGGGGTTGGCTCTTTATACCTCAGTGTCAATCAATCCTGAGGAGAGGGAGGAAGTAACTTTCTTGAGGAAACAACTTCAGTTAGCCAAGTCCAATGAGCAATCCATTGTAGAAGAAGGGCAGCCATAAGCTATGAATATCCACATTCATAGCAACTGGAGGATGGGTGTACTGATCCACTAGAGAGAACAGGGTGGAACATTACATTACTAGACATATGTTTTACTTTAATAGTTTGATAGTTTTACTCATGCTTGCCTCATTTGTAAGTCATTAAGGGACAATCCAAAACTACATCAAGTTGAAGGAAATCCATAAAATAGACATGAATCAGGAAGAGACTACAAGATGACTTTGAATAAGGCCTTCAACAAAACCAAGATAATACACCACGATCTCATGCATAGCCCACAAAAAACGAGAACTTAACTTAGCATCCAATCCCTCTGTGCCCTCCACAGAACTTGTGGTTCGCATAGCACAGGACAAGGGACAAGTTCTCAATCAACAAAATAAGGACAAAAACCACAAAAAGCAATGAAACCTAAGATCACTGAGAACAAAGGAAAAGCGTTTGGACTATGTAAGCCAAGGAGAGAGTTCACAGTGCTGACAATGAATGCTTAATACAGGAACAGGAGTCTGAGTTAGATAAGTAAAAGTGTGTTCAAAAAATTTTTGAGGAAATGAGAGAGGGTGATGAATAAGTTGCTTGTTTTTTAAAGCTAGCTGGGATCATGTTACAAAAGCAGATTTTTTTAAATGGACTTATAAAAGGATTTATGCTCAGAAGACAGTAAGTTTAATGTAAAATGTAGATGGCCTAGGCAGAGAGATGCAGGAAGATGAAGTTGGACATGTGGGTTAGAGTCAGATTGGGAAATCACTATAAAATAACTACAGTCCTTTCATAATCAGAACAATCAGAAATGTTATTTCAAATTGGGAACTTGCATTGATTAAAACTTGGTGATCTCTATAATGTAGGTTTTGTTTTACTGGGCTGGGAAGTCTGTTCATATGTTAATATATTAAGCTAATTCAGATTCCATAGTTTACATAATGTGTCCCGGCAGATAATTTGTACATCCGTGTAATTCAGTTGTGCTCATGATATCGTATTTTTAAAACAATGTGTTAACATTTGTTATTTAAAGATAACAAGATTTTACTTTATTGGACATTATTGCTAAGAGCCAAGATAAAATATATTTTTCCATTTTTATGTCAAAGTGACAAGATACTGATTTTTTTACCTATCATTTAAAAAATAACCTATATTTTCTTCCTTTTTAACATATTAAAATGTTATTTATAAGTCTTTAAATTTTATTTAAAATAATTCTACACTGGCAAATGTATTCTTCCTTTAGACATAACCTTAGTGAGTATTTGATGAAAATTTAGTCAAATGATTGTTGAATCATTTACATCCAACTGTATTTCAAATCTCATCTTGATCTATGGGTAGAATTTGAAGACTCAGATCACTCTTACCTCTCCAAAATTTATGAGGCTTTTAGGATAGTATGATTTCCTCATTTTCTTTTGCCTTTACTGACCCTTTATTTAATTACCTTTGCTTATTCCTACTTATCTCCCCAAACTTTCATTGCTGGTGCCTCCAGGTTTCCAATCTTGAGTCTCTTCACTTTCATGTCATTTAATCTCTTGATGATCTCATCCAGTTTCATGGCATTAAAAACCATCTACCCACTGGGGAATCCCGAAATCACATCTCCTTCCTTGACCTTGCACATGAACATTAGACTTACATTTAAGCAAACACTCAATATCTCCTCATCATTTTCATCTCAAATTCCAACTCCATCCAAACACCAATTGCATCTCAAATTCACCATTTTTAAAAATGAATTCTAATCTTGGCCCCATGACTGCAAGTTCCAAAATCTCTCCATATTAATTCATGGTTGTTCCATCTTTCTGATTGCTCAGGTCAAATTTTGGAGACACCTAGAACACTTTCCTTGTCTTCTTTTTGACTTCCAATCCTTCCACAATATTTTATTGGCTCAACAGTTAAAATAGTACTAGACTTTTACCTCTTCTTAATACCTCCACTACCACCATCTCAAATCACATACATCTCTCACCTGGGAAACGGCAAATGCCTTTTAAAGTCTGATGTAACTCTTGGTCCTCTTCTGTTGATTTTCATCTCAATTGCCAGAGATATCCTGTTAAAAAGCAAATTGGAGATTTTACCACCCTGCTCAAAAGACTCCAAGGTTTCTGGTATCACTCAAAATAAAATACAAAGTCTTAAAAGCCTACAAGGCCCTACATCATCTGCAACACCAGCTACTTCACCAAGGATATCTTTTGACACTCTACCACCACTTCCTATTCCCATCATGTTGGTTTCCTTGCTGTATTTCACTGCTGGTTCAAATCCTTTGCACTTGTTCCGTGTTGCTGAAAGTCCCTTTTCCCAGGTAACTGTATGACCCATTTTTCTGTATTTCATATGTCTTTATTCAAGTACTAACTTCTCACTAGAAAATTGCTCTCCTCTATCACTACCTACTCTTTTCTACTTTATTTTCCTTTATAGAAAACTGGGCTTCTAGTATACTATAAATTTTTATACTTATTTTTTTAATCTATCTCCCTTTCTGCAATATAAAATCCATGAAGTCAAGGGAGTTTTTTTATTTTTTTATTTTTATATCTTTGCTTCTAGAACAATACATAGAATGTATTTATGCATTTACTAACATTTAATAAATAAAATTATTTGTTATAGTGCATTAGTTCTATAGTGGTGAATAATTATAAATACATTGTACAATGTCAAATGCATCTATAATTAAATGCCATGAAATAAACAAAGAGGAGCTCAAAGTTGTTTTCACAAGTATATTCATCAGGGCATTATTCATAATATTTAAGCATTTAAAACGGCTTAATTTTTAAGTAGTTAAATTATTGTCCCTGTTTATAGTGAAGTACAATAAAAGTATTAACATCATACTATAAGTAGTAAGAGAACATGGGAAAGTCCTTCAATTCTGTTTATGAACATGTTAATAGCTTAATTGTATGTCATCATAAACATGAACATGCATGTACGCACATATATATTTCTTTATATATATTTATATATGTAT
This sequence comes from Balaenoptera borealis, assembly GCF_965194805.1. Classification (NCBI taxonomy): domain Eukaryota; kingdom Metazoa; phylum Chordata; class Mammalia; order Artiodactyla; family Balaenopteridae; genus Balaenoptera; species Balaenoptera borealis. The sequence goes on along the minus strand of NC_138866.1, from coordinate 55,289,122 downwards.
ATGGAGAGAGAGAGAGAAAGGAAAGAAGGGAGGGAGTGAGGGAAGAAGGGAAAAGTTCCTCTATTATGCATAATAAATGTTAAAAGTAATGATAGATAGATAACTGTAGATAACTTAAAGATATTTTATAATTTGCCTTCAGGGATTTGTACTTTATATTAAAGAAGTATATGTACTAGAAAACATGATGTTAGTTGTTTCTTCACATATTTAGTCCGTAAATAAATTTGGAAGACCATGCTACAAGTTGACTTTAAGTGTAAATTATTTTATTTAGCAATGCTTACACAGTTAGAATAAAATGTTGCAGATAATTTGAATATGTGTCAGGTTTTTGCACCTTACCAGAAGTAGTTACAGTCTTTGCTTTCCTGCTTTCTCAAGTGTGTCACACAGCTTTTATTTTTGATACACTGAGGGCAGTTTTATGGGAAATATTGAATTTCTCTACAGGCACATCAGGTCACAGACCACTTTAGTTTTCTAGCATCATAGTGAAAATGTCCTCTCAATTTTTAATCACAGACATGGTGAGGAAAAATAATTGAGCCCAAAATTAGAAATACAATAAAGATATTGCAAAAGCAAATCCAAAGAATTGACTTTGAAATATGCAAAGATGCATTCCTTCCAAATGTTTTTTTAAAAGAGTTCTTAAAAATCTGTTTCTGCTAAAACATATTTCATTGTTTTATATGCCTGTCTTCAGACAGATTCATCATATGGTCTGCAAGTACTGCGTGACCTTTTAGTTTCTCCGATGAATACTGAGGTTAAAGGATCATTCAGGCCCTTGACAATATCAAGCTTTCTGCATTAACATGTCCTTTTGCCCTTTAATAGTGTCACTTATTTTTACCTGGTTATCTCCTTCTCATATGTTTTAAGTATTATATGCTGTTTTATTTCTGACTCACTTTCACATATTCTCTCATGTCATTTTTTATACTTCTGAGGGTTTTTTGTTTTTGTTGAAGTGTTTTTGTTTTTGTATTGTAACTACAGATAAATATTTCACCATTATAAAACAATACTTTGCAGACAATTTTCTGCCACAGGGAACAACAGAAGTCCATATGTCTCTATAAAAGAAGTACTGTTTTTTGTTTTTTGTTTTTTATAAATCTGATTCGTTTTTTTTTTAATTAATTAATTTTTTTATTTTTGGCTGTGTTGGGTCTTCGTTTCTGTGCGAAGGCTTTCTCTAGTTGCGGCAAGCGGGGGCCACTCTTCATCGCGGTGCGCGGGCCTCTCACTGTCGCGGCCTCTCTTGTTGCAGAGCACAGGCTCCAGACGTGCAGGCTCAGTATTTGTGGCTCACGGGCTTTGTTGCTTCACGGCATGTGGGATCTTCCCAGACCAGGGCCCGAACCCGTGTCCCCTGCATTGGCAGGCAGACTCTCAACCACTGCGCCACCAGGGAAGCCCAGAAGTACTGTTTTAAGAGGGAAGATAGAGAAAAACATTTTCCCCAAAAAGGAGTTCAACTTAGTTTAAAGACTTCCTCCTCCTCATTAAATTTTATTACACCCTGGGAGCCTATGATCTCATATAATTCCCATTAACCAAGATGATGATCTAAAGGTGACAGGCCAGGAAACCTGCAGGAAGTCATGAAGAACACGATTGAGTAATCTCACCTTCATGTAGTAAATGATAAGGTTACCAAGGAATCCAAATATGAAGGAAAGGTCAATATAAAGTTCAAATCCAATTTCTTCTAATTTTATAAAATAAATCACTCTAAAATCTCTTTGGAATATTGAGACTGAAAAATATGGTCAACTGCAACCAAGTCTGAATTTCCATAAACAAAGTCAAAGGAAGAATTGAACATTATGTAATGTCTTATTCTATGATCTGGAGAATTTTATTTTCCTTCAGTTTTTTATAAACTTGGCCTACTTAAACTCAGCTATTGCATCCTTTTATATAAACTAAATCATGAAAATTGTAATAATAAATGCCATACATGAACAGATAAACAAAGAAGCATAAGACCATTTATGAGTTACATGACATATTAAATCTTCTTTAAAGTATTTATCATATGTAATAAAGTTCAGAGATACATGTACATCTAGAACAATTTTGCTTATCACATATAACAAAGTAAATAGTGATTAAAGGTATAATACTCCCCTAAAAAAGACACCATAAAAGATAATATTGAAGGATAAAAAAAGAAACTAAGTAAAAATCTTAATTCAATCAGGCAATTTTAAAAATAGACTTGTGAAATTCAGTGATATTCCTGTTACTTTCCTAAAATTGCTGACTACTGTTTCAGAATCTATTTGTTTAGATATCTCTCATATTATATACATTTCAAATGGCATTGGTTCAAATAAGTGATTATTAATGTTTTGTTGGTTGGTACTTCACTTTATGAAGTCTCGTCTTTTAATAATTTTTTATCAATATCCATCCTTTGAAAGGCACTGAGAAAAGGAAATACAATTATACCTCATTTTATTGTACTTCACTTTATTGCACTTAGAAGATTTTACAAATTGGAGACTTGTGGCAACCTTGTGTCAAGCAAGTCTCTTGACACAATTTTTCCAACAGTGTTTGGTCACTTCATGTCTCTGTGTCACATTTTGGTAATGCTTGTAATATTTCATACTGTTTCATTACTATTATATTTATTATTGGTGATCTGTGATCAGTGAGTGATCTTTGATGTTACTTACTACTATGACCCACTGATGGCTCAGATGATGGTTAGCATATTTTAGCAAAAAATATTTTTAATTGAGTCATGCACATTGTTTTTTAGACATAATGCCACTGCACACTTAACAGACAGTGCTGTAGTGTAAACATAACTTTCATATGCGCTGGGAAACCAAAAAATCCACGTGACTTGCTTTGTTGCAATATTCACTTTATTGTGGTGGTCTGGAATTACCTCAAAATATCTCCAAGGTATGCCTGTAGTGAATAAGACAAGGAACATGCCTGCTATCAAGAAACTTGCTTCTTTTGCAGGAGATAATAACACAAGATGAATTACAACAATGCATGGAGGAAAGAGCCATATAGGAGTAAGAGATAAACTTTTTTGGATGTTAGTGAAGGCAGAAATTATTTCCTCTTAAAAATATGATTCATGGCATTCTTTCTGCATGACTAAGAACCAAACAGAAAACATAAAATGCTATCATAATCATAACTTGTTTGATATATCTTGGTGTTTTAGTGTGCTTTATGCATTTATTCTGTACTATAGCCCTAAATGATTTGGTACAATTTTGTCTGAGTTGAATGTCTAAATTAAAAATAACAATAATAAAGAGAAATAGGAGAGAGAGATTGAGGTACACACTTCCAGTTGCAAAATAAATGAGTCACAGGTATGAAATGTACAGTGCAGGGAATATAGTCAGTAATTATGTAATGTCTCTGTATGGTGACAAATTGTAACTAGACTTATGTGATAATTTTGAAATGTGTAGAAATATTGAATCACTGTGTAGTTTAACAGGAACTAGCATAGTGTCATAGGTCAATCATAATTCAAAAACAAACAAACACACTAACTCATAGAAAAGGGATTAGATTTGTGGTTACCAAAGGTGGGGGACTAGGTGAGGGGAGAGGGAATTGGATGAAGGCAGTCAAAAGGTACAAACTTCCAGTTATAAATTAGTACTAGGGAGTAATGTACAACATGATAAATATAATTAATGCTGCTATCGATATATGTTATATATAAAAGTTAAGAGAGCAAATTCTAAGAGTTCTCATCATAAGGAAAAACAACTTTTTTCTATTTCTTTAATTTTAAATCTTTATGAAGTGATGGACATTCACTAAACTTATTGTGGTAATCATTTCATGAGGTATATAAGTCAAATGATTTTGCTGGACACCTTAAACTTATTTATTGCTGTATGTCAAATATATCTCAATAAAAGTGGAAGGAAAATAACAATAATAATAAAGTTACTATTAGGCAATAGCCACTAAAATATGAGGTACCCCTGAAAATATGAGATACACCTGTAAATATAGCTTACATAATTCACTACATATTTAAAGGCTGGTTTCTCAAAGTAGTTTCTTTGAATAAAGTTTATGATGTGTTTTAGAGTAATTCTACCTGTTCTATAGGAAAATATAGATTCAAATACTTTGGTTATCTTTTTATTTTTTAATGTTAATTTTATGTCAAATTTTATAGTATTATGTAATTTATTTTGTGACTTTTTTACTCATTTAACCTTTAAAATTGAGATATAATTGGCATATAATATCATAGTACTTTCAAATTTATAACATATCACTCAATATTTCTACATGTTGTGAGATGATCATCACAATTAGTCTAGTTAACATCCATTACCACACATGGTTACAGAATTTGTTTTCTTGTGATGAGAACTTTTTAAGATGCACCTCTCTTAGCAACTTTCAAATATACAATATAATATTATTAACTGTAGTCATCATGCTATACATGATGTACATTCCCAGGACTTATGGATTTTATAACTGGAAGCTTGTACCTTTTGAGCACATTTACCCATTTTGCCCACCCCCAACCCCTGCCTCTGGCAATCACCAATCTGTTCTCTGTATCTATGTTTGTTTTTGGTTTTTTGTTTAGTTATTTTAGATTCCACATATAAGTGAAATCATACAGTATTTGTCTTTCTCTGTCTAACTTATTTCACTTAGAATAATGTCCTCAAGTTCCATCCATGTTGTCACAAATAGTGAATTTCCTTCCTTTTCATAGCTAAATAATATTCCATTGTATTCATATGTCACATTTTCTTTATCCATTCATGCATTAGTGGGCACTTAGGTTGCTTCCATGTCTTAGCTATTGTAAAAATACTGCAGTAAACATGGGGATGCATATATCTTTACAAATTGTTTCATATCCTTTGGATAAATACACAGAAGTGGAATTGCTGGATCATATGATAGCTCTTTTTAAAATTTTTTTGAGAAATCTACATTCTGTTTTCCATACCTGCTCTACCAATTTACATTCCTGACAGTACACAAGGGTTTTCTGTCCTTCTTATTCTCATCAACAATTGTTATTTCTTGTCTTTTTGATAACAGCCATTCTGACAAGTGTGAGGTGAAAGATGATATCTCATTGTGGCTTTCATTTGTATTTTCTTGATGATTAGTGATGTTGAGCACCTTTTCATGTACCTCTTGGCCATTTATTGAGATTCTCTGCCCATTTTTTAATTGATTGTGTTTTGTTTTGTTTTTCTAATAAGATGTATGAGTTTTTTATATATTTTAAATATTAACTCCTTATCAGATATATGATTTGAAAATATTTTCTCCCATTCAGTAGGTTTTCTTTCCATTTGTTGATGGTTTCTTGTGCTGTGCAGAAGCTTTTTAGTTTGATATAGTCCCACTTGTTGTTGTTTTTTCTCTTTTGTTACCTTTTCTCTTGATGTCAAATCCAAAAAAAAAAAAAAAAATCACCAAGACTGATGTCACGGAGCTTACCACCTATATTTTTTTCTAGGAGTGTTAGAGTTTCATATCTTATTTTCAAGTCTAGAATCCATTTTGAGTTAATTTTTGTATATGGTCTAAGATAGTGGTCCAATTTCATTCTTTTGCATGTGGCTGTCCAGTTTTCCCAACACCATTTATTGAAGAGACTCTCCTTTCCTCCTTGTATATTCTTGGCTCCTTTGTCAAATATTAATTGATATAATTAATTAATACATGCATTTATTTCTGGACATTCTATTCTGTTCCATTGATCTATATGTCTGTTTTTACGCCAATACCATACAGTTTTGCTTACTATATATAGCCATGTAATACAGTTTGAAATCAGGGAGTGAGATGCCTCCAGCTTGTACTACTTTGTCTAGATTAATTTAGCTGCTTAGAGTCTTTTGTGGTTCCATACAAATTTGGATTATTTGTCCTATTTTAGTGAAAAACTGCCATTGAAATTTTCATAGGGATTGCATTGAATCTGTAAATTGTTTTGGGTAGTATGGATATCTTAACCATATTAATTCTTCCAATCTATGAACATGGAATATCTTTCCATTTATCAGTATCTTCCTTAATTTCTTTTATCAGTGTCTCACAGTTTTCAGAGTATAGGTCTTTTACTTTCTTGGTTAAATTTATTCCTAGATATTTTATTATTTTTGATACAATTGTAAGTGGAACTGTTTTCTTAATTTCTCTTTCAAATAGTTAATTATTAGTGTATAGAAATACAACAGATTTTTGTATATTGACTTTGTATCCTGCAACTCTGAATATATTTATTAATTCTAACAGTTTTTTGGTTGAGTCTTTAGGATTATCTCTTCATAATATCATATTATCTGCAAATAGAGACATTTTTACTTCTTTCCAATTTGGATGTCTTTATTTCTTCTTCTTGCCTAATTGCTCTGGCTAGGACCTACAATACTATGTTGAATAAAAGTGGTGAGAGTGGGCATCCTTGTCTTATTCCTGATCTTAGAGGAAAAGCTTTCAGCTTTTCACCATTTAGTATAATTTTAGCTGTGGGTTTGTCATAAAAGGACTTTATTATATTGAGATATGTTCCCTCTATATGCACTCTGTTGAGAGTTTTCATCATAATATTGAAATTTTTCAAATGCTTTTTCTGCATCTATTGACATAATCATATGATTTTTATCATTCATTCTGTTAATGTGGTATATCACCCTTGTTGATTTGCAGATGTTGAACCATCCTTGCACCCAGGAATAACTTTCACTCGATCATGGTGTATGATTACTTGTAATGTACTGTTGAATTCAGTTCGCTAATATTTTGTTGAGGATTTTTGCATCAATAGGTATATTGACCTATAACATTTCTTTTCTTGCAGTGCCCTTGTCTGGTTTTGGTATCAGGGTAATGCTAGCCTTGTAAAATGAATTTGGAAGTGTTCCCTTCTCTATTTTTTAGAAGACTTTGAGAAGGATTGTATTATATTTTTCTTAAAACTTTTGGTAGAATTGACCAGTGAAGTCATGAAGTCCTGGACTTTCATTTGTTAGGAAGTTTTTTGATTGCTGTTTCAACCTCCTTATTAGTCATGGGTCTGTTCAATCGTCTTGGTAAGCTGTGTGTTTCTAGGAATTTATCCATTTCTTCTATGTTGTCCAATTTGTGACCATATAATTGTTCACTGTAGTTTCCTATGATCCTTTCTATTTCTGTAGTATCAACTGTAACATCTACTTTTTCATTTCTGGTTTTGAGTCCTCCCCTTTTTTTTCATGTCAAGTCTAGCTAAAAGTTTATCTACTTTGTTTATGTTTTCAAAAAGTAACTCTTAGTTTCATTGATCTTTTTTATTGTATTTTTAATCTCTATTTATTACCACTCTGATCTTTATTTCTTCCCTTCTATTAACTTTCAACTTTCTTCTTCTTTCCTAGTTCTTTGAAGTTTATTTAGGTTGTTTATTTAAGATATTTGTTGTTTCTTAATGTTAACTTTTTATTCTAACTTTTTGTTGCACATTGTTTACTTTTTTTTTTTTTTTAAAGATTGATTGATTGATTGCTATGTTGGGTCTTCGTTTCTGTGCTAGGGCTTTCTCTAATTGTGGCAAGCGGGGGCCACTCCTCATCGCGGTGCGCAGGCCTCTCACTATCGCGGCCTTTCTTGTTGCGGAGCACAGGCTCCAGACGTGCAGGCTCAGTAGTTGTGGCTCACGGGCCTAATTGCTCCGCGGCATGTGGGATCCTCCCAGACCAGGGCGCGAACCCGCGTCCCCTGCATTGGCAGGCAGATTCTCAACCACTGCGCCACCAGGGAAGCCCCTTGTTTACTTATTGATTGAGATTAAACTGCTGTGACCAATGGACTATGTGTGTATTCTAGAATTACATTTCCCAGAATCCCTTTCTCTCTACTTTCAGTTAGAATTGACCTAAAGAGGAATTTACATGAGAGTTGAAAGGCAGAAGTTGAGCAGTGGTTATTCCTCTCTAAAGAACATTGCAGTCACATAAACTGATGCAGTGACAGACAAATGCAGAGACGGGTGCATTTCATCTAGGACCTTAGTCTTCTCTTCTCTGTGTATTTTTCTTTCTGCCTACCAGGGACTTGTTGAACAATTGCCACTGGCCCACAAGTAAACTGTTGACTGTATACAGACAGAGGCAGAATCGACACAGTGGCAATAGCTTCCTGTAGACTTCCTCATCCACATCACATTTTGGAATCTGGACAGGCTTGCCGTGTCAAAGTGACCACTTGACAAATCCTCTGATTCTTCTCTCTTATGTGGACCTTCACTTCCCCATTTCCTTTCCCAAGTGTATAAATTCTAATTCCCATAATAACTTTGTCCCATAATATACTAATTTTGCTTTCCTGAATGAATCCCAACTGATACACAACTAACAATTTTCTACAACAAATATTTGCATTGCCACATAGGTTTTAATAACTAGAAAATCACATAGTTATCACAATAGAATGCACTAAAAAAACAGGTTACTGAATGTTACATTTTAGGTACTTTATTTTTAAGTAGGAAATATGGGGAAAGTGGTAGGATTATTTTAAGTTAATAAAAAAATAGAATTATCAGTAGTGACTAAACCATAAATTCCATACTCTTTTTGCTTTCTATAAACATAATTAAATGTAGATTTGAAGTTACTAAGAAATTAAATGTTAGTGAAAATTTTCTTGAATAGTGAACAACAAAATACAAACTTAATAGACTTATCTTAAGGTAACATGCTTTAAGATATCATAGTCAGTAATATGTCCTTATTCAACTTCTCATCTTTCTGTACCCCATAATCCTTTACTTATAATAATTGTAAGAATTGCCATCTGACATATAACAAAATACCCTGAACTGTAAAATATTAGAGTGACCCTATCTAGAATTGAAAGAAAAATATATAAGAAATTCCTGAAAAAAATTTTAGATTTTTATACTTATCTAAACTAAAATATGAAGTTAAATGTCATTCTACACATTCTGCCATTTTGAATCATTCTCCGCATATCATTCCCTTACTTTAAATAATAGAATTTTTCTAATGTTTTAGGGATAATTTGATACTTATTTGATACTTATACTTATTTAATTTGATACTGTGTGGGAAAGAAAGCATAATAAATGGCCTGTGACATTTTCCTTCCCTACTTGGAGGTGCCTAAAGTGATGAGTGGCGTTGGAAATGCCCAAGAGAATGAATGATCTCCCTCCAAACTTATTATATACACTTTAATAACATTTAATAATGTAAAGACATTAGGAGTCTTTGCCTTAAAACTTTCTTCTTAGCAAGGTATTTTAGGTTGTTCAAATTAATTAATGTAAATAAACCTGGAGTTTATATTTTGGGACATGGTTGAATGAAGAGTGAATATTATTTACACATTCCTTTTCCATATGTGTGACTCACAGATAAAACTAAGAAGCCATAAAGCAACTTTGGTGGTCAGTGTTCAGCACACATTGTTAGGCACTCATCTGTTACTCTGAAACCAAAATACATCCCAGAACAGAGAAAGAGATAACATGGAAGCTGCATATGACAGAATAAGAGACCGCTCAGTAAAACACACTATGTTTGTGTCTATGTCTTGCTTGTAGATTTTTAGTTATTTGCAGTGTTTGCTAAAACCTATGATTTGTGTGAGCCTGCTTTGATAATTCGATAATTTCTATATGCATATATTGAATAGCTTAAACTCTCAAAAAGTAATAAGGCATTACTAAAATGAGGTACTGTTAACCTCTAGCAGATAATCCAAAATTTTTGAAAATGATGCCCACTTTGGGTTTCCTGTGTTGAAAAACATCTGTTGAAGACTTAGGGAAACATTGCATTGAGAAACACTGACAGGCATAGTGTATTTATGATTTTCTGGAACATGAATCAGTGATTAACTCCAAGCCAGTTGCTCACAATCCAGGGTTTGAATTGCATCTATGTTATGATATTTTCTGCTCTATTTTCTTTATTAACATCATCATGTTTTGGGTTTTGTTTTTACCATTCTTTTACTTTGCCTCTTTATTTTCATCTTCACCTAAGTATTTTTTCTATCTTCTTTATCATCCCTCTATTGGTATGGAAACTGTAGATTAAATTTCTCATCTGTAAGAATTCCTCCTTAATTTCTGTCTCTTTTTTCTCTCAGATTATGTATAAATATGTACCTATCTACAATTTATAGTGTATATGTAATATATATTTTATAGGATATATAACTCTATATGTACGTTATACATATATATACTTAGCTATTTGAGAGGGGATTGGAGACATTGTGCTTCTCTGCTTCTAACTACTTCAGTGTGAATTTCTTAAGAACAAGGATATTCTCTTATATAAACATAGTACAAACAAGCATCAAAATTAGGATGTTTAACATTTATTTATTTAACATTTATTAACATTAATAAAATACTATTACATAGTTCAAAATTCATATTGAAATATTGTCATTTGTCTTAATAATATTCTTTTAACTTTTTCCCAGTCCAGGATGTAATCCAGGATCAAAAATTACCTTTAGTTTTCATGTTCCTTTATTTAATTTAATCTGGAAAAATTACTAAAACTTTCTTTGTCTTTCTTTAACATTTTTGAAAAGTATACAGGCCAGTTATTCTGTGGGCTTTCACTCAATTTGAGTTTGTCTGATCATTCCTTATAATTAGATTCAGCTTACAAATTTTCAGTAGAAATATCAGAAAAGTGATGTTATATCCTTGGTATATCATATCAGGAGCCAGATGTTGGTCTGCTCTCATATCAGTGATCTTAACTTTACCACTGACTTACAAGTCTGTCCACCAGGTTTATTTATGTTAAAGTTACTATTTTTCTCTTTGTAATGAATAAACAATTTGCAATGAGATACTTTGAGACTAGTTAAATGTATGCTTGCTCATCAAATTTTACTTACTGCTTTTAGAAACCATTTAGTTCCTGACTTCACTGTTCCTTCAACATTTATTAGTTGACATAATCAACATTCATGGAAGAGCTTTCCTTTCTTCCTTATTTATTTTTTAATTTATTTATTTTTCATTCATTCATTTATATCATGAACTCATGTTTTCAATAAGTTACTATTGTATTATTATATATTTAATGTTCAAATTGCTATATATTTGTCTTCAAATTTTAATCTATAGTACACCTTAAATGGATCAAATAAAATCTACAGTTAATCAGTATACCTATCCTCACTTTTAATTTTGACAAGAATCTTATTATCAACTAGACATTATGCTCCCCAAACATATTATTGATATTTAAAGTTTTCGTTCTATTCTGTCAGTAGACACATGAAATTGTTTATTATTATTATTAAGCAATAATTTACTAAAATGATTTATTAATATTTTGGCTCACTATTAATATTTTGGCTCCATGATTTCCCTCTGGGTTCTTTTTTCTTTAATAATGAAATTCATTCTTTAAAATTTCACTTAGGGAGGGACTGAGGGTGTTATGATCTTAATTTTTTTTTTTTCCCTTACACATGATATATGACTTGCCTGATTTATAAAATTTAGAATGATAGACATTCTTATCCAGTATTTTAACCTATTACTTTATCATTCTTTTTGTTGATCTTAGTAAAAATTTCTATGTCAATCAAAATGTCATTTTTTGGTAGGAAATTTATCCTTTATCTCTGGAAGTTTTCAAGATTTCATTATAAATCTTGATGGTCTAGAGATTAAGTATAGTGTTTAATTATTAAGTATTGTGTTAACTTATTAAGTCCATTATTATGATGTCCAAATTGCACTATATTGCATTTATTTTCAATCTTAAGCTATGAATGCCACTTAAATGGGCCAAATGAAATCTATAATTAATCAGAATGCCTATCCTCACTCTTACTGTTTATATTTAAAGCTTTGTACTCAGGTCTTTAATCTCCATTGTTTCCTCAGTTTTAGAAAATTCTCAAATATGTCTTTAAACATTGGTTTTGTTCCATTCTCTCATTTCCTTCAACTGCATTTTCCTTAGATTACTGCTATGGATTCTCCAAATATCTTCTATCTGTCTTCAAGGCTATCCACATGTTTTAAAAATCCTTTTATTTCTACTTTCTAAATCATTTACATGTCCTCTTAATTTTCTAAGTTACTTCACTTTTTAAAAATCTTGTTTCATTTTATTTTATTTTTTCATTGTGGTATGAACACTTAACAAGAGCTAAATTAACAAATTTTAAGGGCATAGCACAGTATTTTAAAATTTCTTTCCAACGTAATTGAGGAATAATTGACAAATATATATTTATTTAAAGTATATATATAACATGATTTGATGTACATATACATTGTGGAATTATTATTAAGATCAAGATAATTAACATGACCATCACCTCACATAGTTAACTCTTGTGTGGGTTGGGGTGCTGTAAGAACATTTAAGATATACTCTCAGCAACTTTCAAGAACACAAAACTGTATTATTAACTGTAGCAACCATGTATTACATTAGATCCTCAGTACATAGTCATAACTGAAATTCTGTACACTTTAACCTACATTTCTTCATTTCTCCCTCCCCCCCAGCTCCTGGCAACAATCATTCTATTATCTCTTTCTGTGATATTGGCTTTTTTTTTTTCAGATTCTATGTACAAGTAATACCACACAGAATTTGTCTTTTTCTTTCTGGATTATTTCACTTAGCAGAATGCCCTCCTGTTTCATCCATGGTGTTTCAAATGGCAGAATTTCCTTCTTTATCTGGCTGAATAAATTTCCATTATGTATATTTTTATATCATATACATAGTATACAAATATTTGTATACTATATATATATGTGAGATTTCATATACACACACACACACAAATGTATATACTACATTTTCTTTATCCATTCTTTCATTGATGACTCTCGGGCTGTTTTCATATCTTGGTTATTGTAAACAATGCTGCAATGAACATGTGGGTGCAGTTTTCTCTTTGAGATAGTGATTTTTTTCTTTCAGATATATACCCAGAAGTTGAATTGCTGGGTCATATGGTAGTTGTATTTTTAATTTTTTGAGGTACAGTCATTATGGAAAACAGTATGGTGGTTCCAAAATATAGTATTGTTAGCTATAGGTACAATGCTGTGCAGCAGATCTAGAACTTATTCATCTTGCATAACTGAAACTTTATACTCATTGAACAGCAACTTCTCATTTCCCTCTTGTATCTAGTTGATTTTATCCTATTTCACTTTTATATCAATGACTGTATTTAAAATTTTCATATCTACTTGAATATTATTTTTTCATTTTTGACTTAATTGGTTTGATGATTCCTTTTATATTATCTCTGTAAACATACTAAAATAGTTATTTTTAATTTACTGTCTGAAAATTCCTCTTTTGAATTTTGGATTTTGCTAGCTAACCTTCTTAGTATTAGATTTTATCATGTAGTTTGGAGTTTTTATTTCTAAGTTCATTTTACATAGAATCTCTCTCTTTCTCTCTCTGCCTTCCATCATTCTTTCCATCTCCCTTCCCTTCCCATCCCTTCCCTTCCCTTCCTTTCCTTTCCTTTCCTTTCATTTCCATCAACTATCTCCCCTTTCTGTTTTCTCTCTCCCTGATTACTTGTTTTGTAGCTACCTCAGTAGGCTCATATCATACTCCAAAAATGTATCTCAGATAGTGTTTCTGAGTGACTGCCAGATACTGGGAATATGGCAGATTCAAAAGCATGTTAACTCAGGTTCTGGTAGTAAGACTTGCCTCCCACCTTCCTGCTCTTCTCAGCTGTACTTCACAGTGGGTTTGGATTATACCTCACCCAAATCCCTGGCTTCAGTCTGTAAACATGGCTCTGGAGCTCAGTTTCGGAACTGAGGAACTCAGAAGAGTTTTTTTGGCACCTCCATATGACCACCTGTCATGATCTTGAATCCCACATACATATAGTCTCAACCAGGCTTACTGTTTTGTGAGGGCATGCTGTTTCTGGTACATGAAGAAGTTTTCTCTAAGCTATGCTGTCTTTTAATTTTTGTCTTTTAGTCTATATGTCTAGAGTAGGAAGATTTTTTTGAATTGAGACAAGAACTCACTTGTACCATTCTGATCCATAAGTCCTTATTTGGTCTTCACAAGACATATTTCAGTTAGTTATTATAAATTGTATAATGGGATAATTGAAGTCCAGAAATCTTAAATCACTAGATATTAAGTAGTGGATCTGGAATTTGAACTGAGATAATTTCAGATTCCAAAACCCATTTTCTTTCTAATCTACCAAACTTACCCTCTCAGAAACTAAACAAATGCATTTTTATTCCCTCTTTGCAAGTAAAGCCATAGGGTAGGTATTTGATGTCAAAACTGAAATTTTTACTCAAATGTTACTTTTAAGTCTCCAATTATCAAATACCCGTCTTTTAATTCCTGGGGATAACCAGGAAAATCCCTGCTGATAATAAGAGTTCAGACATTTCATACGCAACCACAAATGCTACCACACAACAGTGCTATCCATAGGGAGCACTACAGCAAATTTTTTTTGTGTGTGTGAGGAATACATTCCATAGTTTATTCATTAATAGATTATGTATACTTAAAACATTAACTTTCCTTGAAAATCTATTATTAAGTCATATTTATGTATGGGTATGTTTCTACATATATCTTCAATTAGATAGGAAATTATGGAGTTAAAGGAGGACAAAAAAGTAAAATATCCAAACAACTTTCAGTTTCGTCTTAACCCAGTAGTACTGAAGTTCTAAAAATAGCATGATACTCTGAAAAAACCAGTAATATAAATTGTAGATAAAAATGTAAAGCATTGTAATCAAACAGATATTAGAATTTAAATCCCTTTAAGATTTTATCCTGAAAATGTGGAAAATCTGAGAATTCATATTAGAAGGAACAGACTTCGTTCACTATAGAAAGCATTTCTTTTTCTTTTTTTATATTACTGAATATAGTTTAATTAAGCCAGACCAATTTTCTTTTTCTTTTTTTTTTTAACATCTTTATTGGAGTATAATTGCTTTACAATGATGTGTTAGTTTCTGCTGTATAACAGTGAATCAGCTATACATAAACATATATCCCCATATCTCCTCCCTCTTGCATCTCCATCCCACCCTCCCTATCCCACCCCTCTAGATGGACACAAAGCACTGAGCTGATCTCCCTGTGCTATGCGGCTGCTTCCCACTAGCTATCTATTTTACATTTGGTAGTGTATATATGTCCATGCCACTCTCTCACTTCATCCCATCTTACACTTCTCCTGCCCTGTGTCCTAAGTCCATTCTCTATGTCTGCATCTTTATTCCTGTCCTGCCCCTAGGTTCTTCAGAATCTTTTTTTTTTTTTTTTTAGATTCCATATATATGTGTTAGCATATGGTATTTGTTTTTCTCTTTCTGACTTACTTGACTCTGTATGACAGTCTCTATGTCCATCCACCTCACTACAAATAACTCAATTTTGTTTCTTTTTTATGGCTGAGTAATATTCCATTGTATATATGTGCCACATCTTCTTTATCCATTCATCTGTCAATGGACACTTAGGTTGCTTCCATGTCCTGGCTATTGTAAATAGAGCTGCAATGAACATTGTGGTACATGACTCTTTTTGCATTATGGTTTTCTCAGGGTATATGCCCAGTAGTGGGATTCCTGGGTCATATGGTAGTTCTATTTTTAGTTTTTAAGGAACCTCCATACTGTTCTCCATAGTGGCTGTATCAATTTATATTCCCACCAGCAGTGCAAGAGGGTTCTCTTTCTCCACACCCTCTCCAGCATTTATTGTTTGTAGATTTTTTTGATGATGGCCATTCTGACCAGTGTGAGGTGATACCTCATTGTAGTTTTGATTTGCATTTCTGTAATAATTAGTGATGTTGAGCACCCTTTCATGTGTTTGTTGGCAATCTGTATATCTTCTTTGGAGAAGTGTCTATTTAGGTCTTCTACCCATTTTTGGATTGGGTTGCTTGTTTTATTGATATTGAGCTGCATGAGCTGCATGTATATTTTGGAGATTAATCCTTTGTCAGTTTCTTCGTTTGCAAATATTTTCTCCCATTCTGAGCATTGTCATTTCGTCTTGTTTATGGTTTCCTTTGCTGTGCAAAAGCTTTTAAGTTTCATTAGGTCCCATTTGTTTATTTTTGTTTTTATTTCCGTTTCTCTTGGAGGTGGGTAAAAAACGATCTTGCTGTGATGTATGTCATAGAGTGTTCTGCCTATGTTTTCCTCTAAGAGTTTGATAGTGTCTGGCCTTACATTTAGGTCTTTAATCCATGTTGAGTTTATTTTTGTGTATGGTGTTAGGGAGTGTTCTAATTTCATTCTTTTACATGTAGGTACTACACCAAATTTGATCCACATTTTAACACCAAAGTCACATAGCATGTCAAATGCTAGGAAGCATGGGGATGTTGTTCTTTTATTTTGACAAGCATAATCAGATGCTATAATGATAGCAAACATATATAAAATCTTTTAAAATAAAATCATACTAAATTTATTTTCCCTTTTAACAGTCCAATCATTTCATTTTTAATTAACTTGGTTACAACTTGTTTGCTTAATATTATGCAATAATGTTCTCTTAAAATTGATTGCTTTATGTCTCTACATATATATATTATACACATGTACCTAACACCGGAAAGCCCTTGATATGACTTATTATTGCATAAACATTTCTTTTCTAGGGAAAAAAATTCTACAACAAACAGGTTAATTTCTTCCCACATAAGAGAAGAGAAATTAGTAAATTTATCAGTAAACTAAATTTTCCCTTACCACTCTTTTTATAAAAAGGCATCATGTACTTAAAGATTAATACATCCTTAAAATGAATGTGGCTTCCTTCAATAAAAGCTGTAAACAAAGCATATTTGAAAAAATGTATTGTTAATATTATAAGTAATTTATTATTATTGTATATAATTTTCAGAGCATCTTCTTGCAAGATTTTATACTTTTTTTTCAGTTTTGAAAATGCTGCTGCCCTTGAGACATTACTGATTTTCCCAAATGTCTCATGCATTCGTCATTTGCTTCCAGGAAAAGATACTATAAAAATGAGCAGGAAAAAATTTTTGTGAAGCTGCATTATTTTCTAGTCATTTTATTCCCAGGACACTAAACACTGAACAGTGATTTTTCACATCACATATATATTTTATATAGAATACACATTTTGTCCTCTATGTCTCTCCCTTCGTTTGTTAATAAAGATTATATACTATATTACCTTTGTACTCTATATTTGTGTATACTCAACAAATATTAGGATAATAGTTGTTAATATGATGATGGTATAAATGTTAATGGCTTGAAAACCCTTAAAAGGAAATTTTTTCCTATGACTTAGTTTTAACTCTAATTATTTAATTCATGTTTTATACATACACATCTATTTTAAAATAATATTCTTATTGATTGAAGAAATTTTAAGAGTGATATTTAGTAATATATATATATGCATATACCATATATATACACATATATACATATATATGTATATATATACACATATATATATAAAACAACATAACTTTTTAAATGTCCTCTAATGATGTGAACTTAGGGAAATTTGTCTAAATATTTCAGTCAGACAATAAATATAAGACTAGTTAAGGAGATAGGTTTTTATTTAGTGGGACCACAATTCAAGTTTAGTGCTGCCAATTACTTTTAGATCTTTGGCAACTTGATCTTTCTAAACTGCAATTTCCTCATCTGAATGAAGAACAATAATATAACATTTAAGGGTTTGGGTTTTTTTTAAGTGTCAAATAGGGTAACAGTTTAGTACTAAAGATACTGTTAGTTGTCTGTCTTGTTTGCTGCCATAAGGTTATAACGTAAGAAACTAAGAGCCTGGGTTGTGCAGTCAGGTTGTCTGGTTTCAAATTTCAAATCTTACACTGTGTAACCCTGAGCAAGTTACAGTGATTAATGAATGTAGGCCTCAGTTTTGTTATCTGGAGCAGATGACCCATCATCAACATGGGGCAGGTGATAACTATGAGCCCCTACTCATAGTGCTTTTGTGAGAATAAGATGAAGTAGTAGTTTAAAATATTTAGAAATAGCACCTGTTATTACCATAGCACATAACAGCTCCTATCATACATACAGTAGATGCTGATTAAATGCTGTTTGCATAAATGAATAAAAGCTAACACTAATTTTTATATTTATTAATTTAATTTTATATTTTAAATTTATATTATGTTTACTAGTTAAATTTATTTAGGCATAAAAATTAAGTTCTTCCCATTTCAGCAATGAAAAATTAAAATAAAATATAGGTCTCAGAAGATTCCCTAAATCTATAATCCCAGATAGAACAGAGGTCTCACATCAACTTGCTCTCTAGGCCCACCCTCATTCTATCCTCTGTTCATATTCATCTTAGTAACTGCATCACCTGACTTTTTTCGTATTGGCACGAGCTAACTCTGTTTCAGCTCTGGTATGCAACTGTATGTTTTACTTAGAGATTATTTGGTCATGATATATCTCTATTTGCTATTGTTTCAACTGCCTAGATGTTTACAAAGAAACAAACTCCTAATGGCTTAAAATTAAGTGTATATCTCCCATAGTACATTAATTCATTGGCTCAGTCATGTCATCATGAGACCATGTTCTTTCCATTTCTCTGCTCTGCCTTCTTCAGTGTATCACCTTTGATCCTCATAGTAACTCCCCTCTTGACAGGGTAACTGTAGCAGATCCAGGAACAAAATGAAAGTAGAGAGATTATTTCTGAATTATAATTTTTTTTTCTGCAAAATGCTTTGTTCAAAATTCCCTCCTGTTATTTCCTATCCCAAGCATTGCTTCTTTCATGTATTCTTGACTGGAACTAAGTCATTTATCACCCCCAAAACCAATCACTTCCAGAAGGAATGATTGGCTTGCAGTTTTCAGGATCTAACAATGAGTCTGAGGGAAAAGGATGGACACCTTTGACATTCAGGGCTCTGCTCACATGAAAAATGGAAAGGAAGGGCTATTGCGTAAACTATCAACAGTATTAAACTTGAGATGCCAAGTGGCTTTTCTGGACTTCTATTATTATTATTTAATAATGAAAAACAGGTTTTTTCACTCAACCTCAAGCAGGGGTCCCTTAGTTAGCTTCAGAGAAACTGTAGACCTCAGAGAACACAATTTAATAAATTTAATAGCCACTGAGGGGGAGAGATAAATTGGGAGTTCGGGATTAATATATATATATATATATATATATATATATATATATATATATATATATATATATACACACACACACACACACACACTACTATATATAAAATAGGTAAACAAGGACCTACTGTATAGCACAGGGAACTATACTCAATATCTTGTAATAACCTATAACAGAAAAAAAATCTGAAATAGATACATATATAAATGAATCAGTTTGCTATACATTTGAAACTAAAAGAACATTGTAAATTGACTATACTTCAATGTAAAAAAGCCACTGGAATAAATACCCACAGAAGTCCATTTCAGCTTTGAATCTTAGGAAAATGGAAAGAAAAAGAGAGAGAGAAAGAGTAAAAGTTGAAGAGCTGCATTAGTTTCCTGTGGCTTCTGTGACTTAAAACAACAGAAATATATCCTCTCACACTTCTGTAGGCCAGAAGCCCAAAATCAGTTTCGTTGAGCTAAGTTAAGTCAGCCAGCCATGCTCCCTCTGGAAACCCTGGGAGAGAATCTGTTCCTTACTTTGTCCACCTACCTCCTCCTCTTCTATGTGCATCAATCTCCCTCTGTCTCTTTCCTGTAAGGATTCGTTTGACTACACTTAGAGCCCACCTAGATAAATCTCTGTCAAGACCCATTATTAAATCACATCTGCAAAGACCCATTTTCCTTTTAAAGTAACATTTACAAGCTCCAGGGATTAGGACCTAATATCTTTAGGTGACCATTATTCAGTCTACTACTAGGATATATTGAACAGGACACATTAAAGAGTCAAAAAAACATATAAAGATTTTTCTTGAACACAAGAAAAAAAAAATAATGTTATAAACAATTGTGAGGCTTCCGTATTCATTGATATCTTAGAGAAATATATTTTTGTGAGGCTTCCCTATTCATTGATATCTTAGAGAAATATATTTAAAGGAATCTTCACTACCAAGGCTGCCAAACAACTGATGCTTCTTCTTTAAATTAATTTTCAGTTCCATGCTATTGAATTTTAATGGAGAGGTTTGGATGGGAAAGAATATCAATAAATAAATTCTTCCTGTGTTACAAAACAAAACTATATAAAGTATTTTATTAGTCTACATTTACCTTACATGTTGAACAAGTATATGTAAATATATAGATATGTATAAAGTAACTAAAAATTTTGCATCAAGACACAACTTTATTTTGGTCTCCAACAGTTCCTTCAAATACATTTACTGCTGTAAACTCCCCTGCCCTTTAATGTAGCCTAGAACAGGACAGTAACCCCCCTGATAATTCATAGGTGTTAAAAAGGCCCTTTTAATAATAAACAGAAATACATCTCAAGCCAGTAATTAGAACATTCTATCACACATATGCTTACATATTGATGTTATAAATAGATTTAGAATTATCTCTTCTTTTCCTTCGCTGTGCTCTTTTATGTGGTACATCTGAAGTGGAAAAGGGATCCCAACAAGTTTTTCTTTTCCTCCTCTTTCCCTACACAAGAACTGTTTTACTCTCAGCCAGGCTATGAGTAGATGGAGAGTAAAAAGTCAGAGGTAGGACAGTAATCCTTAGGTTAGGTACCCAGAGCACTTTGGATCTGATGCAGACTTAAAGCTGGTATCCCTAAATTCCCTGGACAAGATTGTGTTAATTCATTCATGAGCATGTTGTAGCTTTTCAGCAGTTCATTCCTGGACTACCTCTGCAGCAGTTTCCTTATAGGAATGCCTGTATTTTTATTCTAAGATGTAATTTCATTCCCCTTTGTGACCTACTGGGTGATTTGGTGGAACAAAACCTCTTTGTGTTGGAACCAGCCTCCTTTTGCTAAGATTCATTTAGCCTTATTGAAAATGGTCCATGGCACCCCACCATGGACAAAAGATACAATGGAAACATTCAACAATCCAACAAACTCTGGAAGTTATCTGGGCTCTGTTGCTAAATCAGTGAGCCCTATAACATTTCATCTCCACCCTAGAATTCCTGAGGGAATAGGTGAGGGGTTGGAATTCAGACATCCATCCATAATTCCACTATAGTATTTTAAAATGTGGCTCAGCCATGAGTCCTTGATCTAGACTGCAATGGACATATTTACATATTCTAATTTTTCAAACCCTGATGAGTAGGGTAAGAGCCTCATAGGGCGATTTTATAAAATCTCACCTTCTCAAATTTTGATCTCTTTTATATTCTTGGGGGAGGTGCTAGAACTCAAAAGTGGTGGATCATTTTCTCTAAAAAGCTCCATATGCATATTGGTCTCACAATCATTTTGGTATCTAATTCTGTCTCACTGACATTTCAAAAGAAACTGAGGAAGAATGAGTCCTTTTTAATGTCCTGTTATAAAGGTTTAAAATGCAGGAAACTGGCATATTTTTGTATGTAATGGAAATTGTTGGGAGTGCTATATTTTTAATAGACAGCAAAAATGCAAATAGAAAAAAAAGATTTCTTAGGGTTTTATATTTTACTTTTATAAAAAAAGAGCATCATATTCAGATTAAACTGAGTCAGGCACCATCACATCAGAGTTACTCCACAGAGAGGAAATTAAAGCCTGAGTATTCCAAGTAAAAGGCACATTATAGCTTTTCAAACACCTAATTTCTCTCAGTGGTGTGGGAGATATAATGACAGGTAGCACTTCTGCAACTTAAGTGGCTCTTATGCATCATCTACTTTTAAATGGTGTAAACTGCTTTGCAGTTTTTAATTTTTCAATCTTCAAGGAAGTATAAGAGTAGAGCAATCATGTACATAAGATCATCATCATACTTTTTTTAGTCTTTCAAAGCAACAGTTTATGACTCTAATAGTACAGGGTTACATTTCATGATTTTTGCACTTAGATTTTTTTCCTCTGGTTAGGCAAAAATATGTTAAACTATTTAAGTTTTTTCTTATACTAGTATATACCATTGGACTGTATAACTTAAGTAGGGTATGATCTGTTTGCCTTTAAAAAGAAAATGTTATGTGTAAGAGAAAATAATACTGAGTAATAAAAATCAATGAGTATTTTTTTAATATATGTGTTATTGCCTATATGGAAGAACCTCCAGTATTTTAAATGTAGAAAATTATAATTTCTACATGGCATTATCAACTAATTGAGAAAAATGAGACTGAATATCTCTAATACAAAAGAGGCAATCCTAATGAGTGAGTGACAATGACGACACATTTGCTTAATAAGTCTTTCTCATACTATAGATTTTACCGTGGATAAATTTAGAGATCTTGACTTTGATGATAATTTAATTTCTGTGACAACTGTTTTTACCTAATTTGTGTTTTTTGAATGGAGAAATGATGACTAGTTTCTTTCCTTTAGATTTTCAAATATTTTTTTCTTCTATGTATTTTTAAATGGCCCAGAAATAAATTGCTTTAACACAAAGAAAATAAAAGTATTTTAAAAGTAGGCAACAAAGTAGACAACAAATCCATTTCCTATAAATAAGGGAGAATAGGCTGATCTTAGAAGAATTTTAGTGAAAAACAGTTATTGCCTGCATTTGTTCAACAAATAATAAGTAGCTATTCTATGTCAAGCACCATGCTTGGCACTGAGACAGAAAACATATGTTTCCTAAATTCACTCAGCTTAAAAACCAAAGAGGCATGGTGACCATGACAATTTTCCCACACATAAATAAATATACAATGACAAATTATGATAAATTCTGTGAAGAAAAAAAAAAAACAGTAAAAAATGAAAGACCTGATTTATGTTGGAGTGTCAGGAGAGTCATTCTCCAAGAAAACCTAAAGGATAGTAGAGCATGGCCAGGTGAAGATTTGATAGCCAGTCTTTCCAGTAGTAAGATAAACATGTGAATGTCCTGGAAATAGGAAAAGGTTTGGCGTATTCCAGTGAATATGAGTAGGGAAACAGCATATACAGAGATTTTCAAGGGAATCAAGGGGTAAATCTTAAACATCTTATTTTTGTGATGAATACATGCATCTGGAACTTGGAAAAGAATGAAGGTGAATGATAGAAATCTGGGAATCAATAACATGAAAAGACTTTACAATTTATGAGTGAATGGAATCACCCAGGAGCTATCAGGGTGAGAGGAGAATGGGTCCCTGAGGAACTCCACCGTGTAGAGAGGGCAGAAAGGATGAATGTCAAGAGCTATGCAGTCTTTTTTAGATTCCACATGTAAGTGATATCATACAGTTTTTGTTGCTGAATTCGTAGAAACAGAGAATGGTGGTTACTAGGAGTTGAGGGATGGGGGAATTGGGGAGATTTTAGTCAAAGTGTACAAACTTGCAGTTAAAAGGTGAATACATTCTGAAAATCAAATGCATAGCATTGTAATTATAGTCAGAAATACTGTATTATATACAGTGGCCCCTTGGACAACGAGGGTTTGAACTGCAGGGTCCACTTATACACAAATTTTTTTCACAAAATCTGTAACACAGTACTGCATGATTTGTAGTTTGTTGAACCAAGAATATGGAACTGTGGATACAGAGAATCACTGTAAAATTATAGACACATTTTCAACTGCAGAAGATTGGTGCCCCTAACCCCAGCATTGTTTAAGAGTCAACTGTACTTCAAAGTTGCTAATAGACTGGACTGTAAATGTTCTTAACACAAAATGATAATTATGTGACTTGATGGAAGTGTTAGCTATCACTACATTAGGTAATCATATTGCAATATATAAATGTATCAAATCAACAAATTGCATACCTTAAACTTACACAATGTTATACGTCAATTAAAAAAAAAAAACAACTATGTAGGGTCCGAGATTTTGCCCCACTTACAAGCTCAATATTTAGCCTGAAAGAATTTCATTAATATCAATAGAAAACATGAGATTCTGACTCTATAAATAAAGTCTATAAAATACACTTTATTACCCATGTCTCAGCAAGTACCATGACTGTCAGCATATTTACAGCAGTTCTCCTTACCCCTAAGTCCCACATGTCAATGAGAATGGGCCCATATTGATGCCCACATATGCATTGGGCTGGGTTACAGGTCAGAAACCCTGAGATTAGGAACCCGAATCTTTTATAAAGGATAAAGTCTTCCTGCCTTTTGCTTCTGAGGGAGACAATACCTTTATTATACTGGACAATAAGCATTCCTCCAGATTAAGACAACATCCTGATCCTCCAAGGTTGTTTGCTACACACATATCCTTGTAAAGGTAGAGTGAAACAAAAAGAAGTTAATGGCTCATACGAGATGTGCAGAAATGCAAAAGACCCAGGAATAATTGTCTCTCAACAATGAAGAGACTGCAAAGGACACTTGGAAAAAGCAAGAAAAAAACAAATGTAAAAGCCAAGAGAGAGTGTTAACAGGAGGAAAAAGCAGTCTGTGGTGGCAAATGCTGTTGAGAAAAAAACTCAGATAATAACTGAAGCATCCACTGTATTTAGCAACATGAAAGTCATTATAAGTGATTCAGTTAATATTTTTGATAGCATACAACAGAAAATGACTGACAAGCCAAAAAGGAAAGTTATCATACTTCCTTTTGTTGGGAGATTCCTGGTGATGCAGGCTATCTAAATGTAATGATTAATAGCATCCCCATTAACTCTCAAAAGTGTCATGATTTGGACTATAAACTATGTTTGCTTAACAGAAGAGTTCATCAGAGTAAAACAAGAGCAGAGTATATAAGGTCAAGGATGATAGAAACATGAGCTGCCCCAAGGCCTTTCAGTAGGAGGATCTTATGGACATTTTCTGAGGGAGGACTGATCAATAATAGTTTTTAGTTTTTATATCTCACTATTTAAGTGTTTAAATCCTATTTAAAGATTTATAAGTAGTTCAGTTTGGTTTAGCTGACTCTGCACTTGTTTTAATCAGCCCTAGCCAGAAGATATCAGAAGGATGAAAGAAATTTTTACTGGAGGAATCTTAATGAGCCTGCATCTGTCTCACTTGATGTTTCCTACACTGATCATAAAAAAAGTCCAATTTAGGTGGCACTGTAGAAGTAAAAGCCAGTTTAGGTTGGGTGGAAATGTGACTGGGGAAAATAAAAAAAGAAGAAGACCAGATAATAAATAAGAGACTGCATATCCAGACAATTCCTACAAAATATTTGGCTCTGAAAGGGGATAGGTGAGTTTATTGGCCATAAGATCAGGGTGACAATTGGTGATTTCAAGGACTGATGTAGATGCGTAGGGGTTGAAGACATAGGAAAGTCTATAACAACTCATGTAACTTCTCTGAGACATCATTAGTGGTGAGGATCCATGGCACACACAGAGTGATTGGTTCTTGGCAGGAAGAAGGCATTTCATCCATTGTAACCCAACGTAGAAGAAGAACACCGCTACAGATACAGATGAGTTTAGAGATTTGATGTCAGGAAGATAAGAAAGCTCTTAGCTGATGACATTTACTTTTTAGGTGAATTATAAAATAAGATTGTATGCTGGGGATCAGGTAGGTGAGGGAGAGCTTTAGGATTAAAGGTAGAAAACACATGAAGTTGTTTCAGAAGCTAGAAAAATGAGGACAAAATAAAACTCTGGGCAATTCTGAGACCTCAATTCATATCACTGTTCATAAATGTATAGTGTTATCAACTTGCCAGCTATAGGATTCATAGTGACAGTGACCATATTTGCATCAATTCCAAACCAAATAATGACATATGTAGTCTATTGATAGCATGTAAGATTTTAAATCCCAGAATATATGATTGTTAAATCTATATTTTCTGGCTTCCTTTCTTAAAAGATATTAGTAAAAATTACTGGGTGGTTCTTTCCTTTTATATTTGAACATATGGTAATTTTAAATCTGGAGAGTAAAAATATTTTAGAAGAAATAACAGGATTATAAAAGCACTTTTGTTCTCTCCTTAAGTCTCATGTCTCATGTATTATTCATAAATGGCAAGAATTAGGGAGCATTTTACTCTGTAAAACCAAAAGTTTCCAAGGGAGAACCCAGGAGAGAAGGAAATATGTTGCTTACAGCGATTATGTGGGCCTGGTTCAGAGCATTCATTTAGCAAACATTGGCTACATGAGGGGAAAAAGAGAGAGAGAGAGAGAAAAGAAATGTGTAAATGAGTGGGATAGAGACCAGAAGAACAGACTAGTAGTTTATTTATTTTTTTAATTCTTATTCAGGGTATAGAATATTTATTTGGCTAGGCTGTCCATTGGACACTATATCTCAGAAACCTAAGCATGATGTTAGGTGCAAGATACAAATTTATTTCTCAATATCTTCATGCAATAATTATCCCCTTCTCTTCAGGCAGTAGTTCTTCATGGGTTGAGGGAAAAGGAGAATCAAGTCAGTTAAATTGCTATTGTAGGTCTCTTCATTTTTCTTCTCATGGGGCATGAGATTTAAGTTGTAGGAATTAATCATATTTTGTTTGAATTTGGTTATATCATCTGTAATGCATATTTCTTGTTACCCTTTAAACTCTTCCCTCTTTTTATTATGAAACTGTCCACTTCCCCAGGAATCTATAAGTTTTTCTTTAAGAAATAATCAAATCACGTGAGAGTTCCCACTCAGGTCTGTGGCTGGTTGTATAAGAGTGAATTTAAAACTTATTCATATCTCTTTATCAGTATTTATTAATAATTGTTGATTTCTGTCCCCTAAAACTTATCCGGTATACATGAGAAATGTAAACTCATCTTTAGCATAATCTGAGTCTCTATGTCAAAGCTGTGATATTACTTTGCTACAAAGAGATTATGTGCCCTTCTCTGACTCTCATTTGACCACATGTCATATCTTAAGTCAAAATGAAGAGGGTAACAGATACTGGGAATAGTTACTCTGTGGCTGTGAAGTTTTCTACTTCTGCTTTTAGTGGCATATGGTTACATTTTATACTTTATCTCTTCATAGATTTATAGTTAATGCAATTATTGAAACATTTTGTATTTCAATATAGCATTTAGTATTGCTATAATTCCTACTTGTACTGTTCTTTTATCTTTACTTATTCTCCTTTGGACTGAGGTGAGGGGGGTTGTCTGTTTATCTGTTTTAATTTTAACATTTCATTTCTATCTACTTGTTATGAATATTCTTTATTGTTATTTTAATTTTTACACTAGAGATTATACTATACACCCCAAAATTAGTCTATATAAATTATTATTTTGTATCCTCCTAAACAACACAATGACATTAGCATATTTTAACTTTAATTCTTTCCCAGTTTATGTGCCACTTTTGTGTATAGTTTACATATATATGTGTATGTGCACACACACACACACACACACACACACACACACACACACATACACATACATACACATGCATGCACAGCCAAGCCATGATTGGTATTTTTGCTAAGTCATTTGTATGTATATTTGCCTGTATATTTATCTTTCAAATTTTTCTTTATAATTATTTTGTCATTTTTATTAGACCTGGTGGATCTGTTTGTATCAAATTCTCTGATTTATTTTACTGAAATTAGATTTATTTTTACATTCAAGTTATATTTACTGTGTATAAAATTATAGACTGTCACATTATATTTAAGCATGAGGAATTGATTCTATTGTCTTCTATATTCCATTGTCCAGTTGAATGATATGATCTCATTATTGTTACTTCTTTAAAAGTGATCTGCCTTTTTTCTCTGTTTTAAGATTATTTTATTGCCTTTGATTTGACATAATTTTTACTAAAATGTGGTTTTAAGTTGTTTCTTCCTCATTTTCTCTTGCCTATTCTTCTTTTATCCAAGTACAATTAAGGTAGTCTTTTTCACTATATCCTTACTATCTTTTACCTCTCTTTTGTATTTCCCACTCATGCTTCATTTGCATATTTTCCTTAGGCCTCCCTTCCTATTCATTTGAGATTATTTTATTAATCTTTATTAATCATATTTTATTATGATGTGTATGTGAAAATATAAAAGAATCCACATAACAATAGAATTTATAGGTGAAAAAGAGAAGATACTACATACAAGGTCAATCTATAAAACTAATTTTTATTTCTACTGACTAGTAGCAAACTAATATAACATTAAAATTTTAAAGTGTCTGTTAGAATAGCATCAAAAATCATAAATATAAATCTACAAAAAGACATGCAAAATCTCTGTGCTGCAAACTAGAAAAAAATTGCTGGAAGACAGTAGAGAAAACCTACATTTAATGAAGAGATACACCTTCTTGTATTATAATCTCTGTTCCTGATCCAAGTGCTTGGTTACATATATGTGAAAATTTGCATCCCTACTCATTTATGATATTCATGCTCTTCTTAATCCATGTTACACTTCATTGAAAAGTTCATTATGAAAAGTAAACAGGACATTTACCATAGAAGACATATGAACAGACAATTCTTAGAGAAACAAAAAGGATTAAAACTGCTATGGATAGAGATAGATTTATAACTATAGGTATAGATATATATTCATTCCACACACTAAAATGACATGAAGAGCTTTAAAGGAATTACTTGCCAGATCCCCAACTTCCATGAATTCCATTTTAAAACTGATCTACCAAACATCTGTCTTCAGCCAAGAAATTGTGAGGTTTTCTTTTTCCTCTCCCACTTAAAAAAAGCTGAAAATAATATTTTTCACCCATTTTGAATTTGAGTAGCATGTATTAAGGTGTTAAAACTTCCAAAACAGCAAAGAAAAGATAACTTGAGAGACTGATGTTTATAAAGCCTCCTGATCAAGGCAGCATGCACCAATTCAGGCTTCATGTCTTTCCCTGTCTCAGAAATATTTCTGTTATGGAAAGGCATTACATTAAAAACAGGATGTTTGACCCCTAGTGGTATGTTCTGAATTCAGATTTTTTTTTTGAGTAGGGCAACAAGTGTGATGCCAATTTTAACTTAACAACCTGGTTTTTCCATACCCTCTTCATTGTCAAAGAATGCATTGCTCCTATGGAAGTGCCCTGAGACAGCAAAAGATCATCAGAAAGAAATAGTGAAGATGGTGGCCCTAATTGTTTTCAGATGACAAACTCAAAGCAAAACACCAGCTTGCTGTTAACCTGATGGCTCTTATCTCTTTCTCTTTCTCTTGCTCTCTCTTTTTTTCATTCTAAAAGCTCTCTCTCTAGTAAATAGAATGTTCAACCTTGTAACAAACTTTGTAACAAACATGCTGCTGGAAGATACAGACTTACTCTCACCTTCAGTATCCACATTTTCTCCATTCCTGGGAATGAGTATCATCTTGGTGAATATTCTCATTCATGAATCAGCTCTTTTGCAGTTGCATATTATGTATGATTTCCAAAAATGCAATCAAGAATATAACATCCAGAACTTTAAAAAATGATATTTTATTAATTACAACAAATTCCTGTTTCTCAGAGGTCTGTATGCTGTTCCAATTCTGTCTTAAGCATAATTAAAAGTTATTAATTACTAGACATAAAATAAAACTACTATTCTAGATATATATTGTGATTCTGAAATGCCCACCTCTTTCAATTTCTCTTACCATTTTTTATGCTTTTATTAAAATTGCAGTATAGTTGATTTACAATGTGTTAATTTCTGCTGTACAGCAAAGTGATTCAGTTATACATATAAAAACATTGTTTTTTACATTATGTTCCATATGGTTTATCATAAGATATTGAATATAGTTCCCTGTGCTATTCAGTGGGGTCTTGTTGTTTATCCATTCTGTATATAGTGGTTTACATCTGCTAACCCCAACCTCCTACCCCATCCCTCCCTCCTCTCCCCTCTTCTTTGGCCACCACAATTCTGTTCTCTATGTCTGTAAGTCTGTTTCTGTTTCATAAATAGGTTTGTATTTTAGATTCCACATATAAATGATAGTATTTATCTTTCTGACTTACTTAACTTAGTTTGATAATCCCTAAGTCCATCCATGTTGCTGCAAATGGCATTATTTTGTTCCTTTTTATGGCTGAGTAGTATTTTATTGTATATATGTACCACAACTTCTTTATCCATTTATCTGTTGATAGATATTTAGGTTGTTTCCATGCCTTGGCTATTGTGAATAGTGCTGCTATGAACATAGGGGTGCACGTATCTTTTTGAATTACAGTTTTGTCCAGATATATGCCCAGGAGTGGGATTGCTGGATCATATGATAACTGTATTTTTAATTTTTTGAGGAACCTCCATACTGTTTTCCACAGTGGCTGCACCAATGTACATTCCCACCAACAGTGGAGGATGGTTCCCTTTCTCCACACCCTCTCCAGCATTTGTTACTTGTAGACATTTTGATGATGGCCATTCTGACTGGTATAAGGTGGTACCTCATTGTAGTTTTGATTTGCATTTTTCTAATAATTAGCAACGTGGAACATCTCTTCATGTGCCTGTTGGCCAGCTGTATGTCTTCTTTGGAGAAATGTCTATTTAGGTCTTCTGCCCATTTTAAGATTGGGTTGTTTGTTTTTTTGTTGTTGAGTTGTGTGAGATTTTGTATAATTTGGAAATTAAGCCCTTGTCAGTCATGTCATTTGCAAATATTTTCTCCTAGTCTGTAGGTTGTCTTTTCATTTTGTTTATGGTTTCCTTTGCTGTGCAAAAGCTTGTAAGTTTGATTAGGTCCCAATTGTTTATTTTTGCTTTTTATTTCTATTTTTGTTTTTCCTTGGGAGACTGACCTAAGAAAACATTGGTATGATTTATGTCGGAGAATGTTTTGCGTGTGTTCTCCTCTAGGAGTTTTATGGTGTCATGTCATATTTAAGTCTTTAAGCTATTGTGAGTTTATTTTTGTGTATGGTTGTGAGGGTGTGTTCTAACTTTATTGATTTACATGCAGCTGTCCAACTTTCCCAACCCGACTTGCTGAAGAGACTGTCTTTTTTCCATTGTATATTCCTGCCTGCTTCAGTGTGGGTTTATTTCTGGGCTCTCTGTTTCATTGATCCACATGTCTCTTTTTGTGCCAGTACCATGCTGTTTTGTTTTGTGCCAATACCATCAACATGGCACTGTCTCACATCTCAGGGTTATGCCTCCTGCTTTGTTTTTTTTCCCTCAGGATTGCTTTGGCAATTCTGGGATTTTTTTATGGTTCCATATAAATTTTAGGATTATTTGTTCTAGCTCTGTGAAAAACATCATGGATAATTTGATAGGATCGCATTAAATCTGTAGATTGCTTTGGGTAGTATGGCCATTTTAACAATATTAATTCTTCCAACTCAAGAGCATGGGATATCTTTCCATTTATTTGAATCATCTTCAGTTTCCTTTATTAATATCTTATAGTTCTCAACATATAAGTCTTTCACCTCCTTGGTCAGGTTTATTCCTAAGTTTTTTTGTCGTTTTGTTTTTTGGGGGGGGATTTCAAAGGGATTTTTTTCT
This sequence comes from Balaenoptera borealis, assembly GCF_965194805.1. Lineage (NCBI taxonomy): Eukaryota > Metazoa > Chordata > Mammalia > Artiodactyla > Balaenopteridae > Balaenoptera > Balaenoptera borealis. Next base: position 55,257,557 of record NC_138866.1, on the reverse strand, counting down.
TTACATTCCTTTTATGATATTTCATTGTTAGTGTAAAGAAATGCAACCTATTTCTGTATGTTAATCTTGTATCCTGCTACTTTGCTGAATTCACTTATCACTTCTAGTAGTTTTTGTGTGTAGTCTTTAGGGTTTTCTATATGCAGTATCATGTCATCTGCATATAATGACAGTTTTACCTCTACCTTTCCAATTTGGATACCTTTTATTTCTTGTCTGATTGCCATGGCTAGGACTTCCAGTACTATGTTGAATAGAAGTGGTGACAGTGGGTATACTTATTTTGTTACAGATTTTAGTGGGAGGCTTTCAGCTTTTCACCATTGACTATTATATTGGCTGTGGGTCTGTCATAAATAGCTTTTATTATGTTGAGATATGTTCCCTCTATACCCCTTTGGAAAGAGTTTTTGTCATGAATGGATGTTGAATTTTATCAAATGCTTTTTCTGCATCTATTGAGATGATCATGTGTTTTTTGTCTTTTCTTTGGTTGATGTGGTATATCACATTGATTGATTTGCATATGTTGAACCATTCTCTTGCCTTTTAAAGTCACCTTGGTCTATACTACAAAATTCAAATTTTGCTTAAATGTGTGGTCTTTTTAGTTATGTCAAATTAAAAATATATTAAGATGAAAAATTTCCAATGTGGTTATGTTTACCATAACATCACCTAGTTTTAGCTCCATCAGTAAAATATCTATCTAGATCAGAGTTTCTCAGCCTCTATATTACTGAAAATATGAGCCATATAATTTGTTGGTGTGGGGAACTGTCTTGTGCATTTTAGGATATTTAGCATCATCCACGACCTCTACTCACTAGCTGCCAGTAGCACTTCTTCCTTACCACTCCTCCTCCCCACCAGTATGACAATCCTAAAGGTCCCCACACATTGCCAAATATCCCCAAGGTTGCAAAATGTTCCCCCATTGAGAATCACTGCTCTATATGAAAGGTTACCAAGTAGAAGTATTAGTATTTTCTAAGTGTTAGTAAAACATTTTTTTTCTCAAATATTGAGAATGTGAATGACTCTAATATCTGGGTATCAAATCCTCTTGCAAGACAGTTTCAAATTTGTTTCTTCAGCGTAATGGAAAGGAAGAGCTAAACAATTTGTCAGTCAATGATCATGGACATTAATTTTTAGGGTAGGTCTTTATTGATTTCTTTGGCCTATTTGCAAAATCCTATAAAATTCAAAGAATGAGTTTAAATAATTTTCCAGTTCTATCTTTGCACATATATGTGCAAGTTTTCCCAACACTCACATCTATAAGTATGAAAAAATAGGATTTGAATTGATTAAATGAGAATAATTGAATAAATGGGAGTAATTTATTATTCTCATTTCAACAATAATTTAATTTATTCAAATATATGAGTCAAGTGAAGAAAACTACCTTCATAAGCTTTATAAGATACATTTCTAATAAAATGATATCCTTAATTCTTAATATGTATTAATATTAGAAATATGATTATTATGAGCTACTTTGCTCTAATAATGGTTATAAAAATAACTCATTTTGGAAAAATTGAACACTTGGCATTATGACCACAAGAAATAATAAAAAATGCATTTAAATTTACATATATTTTTCTTTAGAGCTGTATGATAGTGAAATCAATGAGACTTCAGAATAAACATATTAACTTTAAGATAAATGTCTGTAGGAGAAAAGGAATAAAAGTAGGCATTCAAGGGAAAAAAGAAGTAAGCTTTCTGGCTTTTACAAAAGAACTAGTTCATGAAATTATTTGAGTACTATAGAGAAACTAACCGTTCTAAGGACTATGGAAACATGTGACCAATTATATATTTTAGATACGCTGTCAGGAGCAATTGTAAGAGGTTCTGATAAGGATTTATGCAGAACAAAATGTCAGAGGAAGCTTGATAAAGAATCATGGGGGCTTCCCTGGTGGCGCAGTGGTTGAGAGTCTGCCTGCCAATGCAGGGGACACCGGTTTGAGCCCTGGTCTGGGAAGATCCCACATGCCGCGAAGCAACTGGGCCCGTGAGCCACAACTACTGAGCCTGCGCGTCTGGAGCCTGTGCTCCGCAACAAGGGAGGCCGCGATAGTGAGAGGCCCGCGCACCGCGAGGAAGAGTGGCCCCCGCTTGCCGCAACTAGAGGAAGCCCTCGCACAGAAACGAAGACCCAACACAGCCTAAATAAATAAATAAATAAATAATTTTAAAAAAAAGAATCATGAAGCAATAGAATATTAGAGTTAACCTGATAACGAATTATGAAAAACAGGGCATCAGAGTAAGCTCAAAACTACTGATGTAGGCTTCCCTGGTGGCGCAGTGGTTAGGAATCTGCCTGCCAATGCAGGGGACATGGGTTCGAGCCCTTGTCTGGGAAATTCCCACATGCCGCGGAGCAACTGAGCCCTGTACCACAACTACTGAGCCTGCGCTCTAGAGCCCATGAACCACAACTACTGAGCCCGCGTGCTGCAACTACTGAAGCCCATGCGCCTAGAGCCCATGCTCCACAACAAGAGAAGCTACCGCAATGAGAAGCCCGCACGTTGCAATGAAGAGTACACACAACTAGAGAAAGCCCACACACAGCAACGAAGACCCATCACAGCCAAAAATAAATAAATGAAATAAATAAATTTAAAAAAATAACTACTGATGCAAATTGAATATCTGCTGACTACTTACTAAAAGTGGGATATATATAACAATTGTAGCTTTAACTGCATATAAATGGAACAAGAAATCTATTAAACTCCATAGAGTTTAGATTTGCTGGCCCTATATAAATTCAGGGTATCTGTGGTGGTCAGAAGCAAAAGTAAAACAAAAAATTCTCAGCTAATCCTATATTTTTGATTTGTCATGTTCCTTTAGGGCTTGATTTATTTTCTTCTTGAAAATATCAGATGTTAAAGTAATTAGACACTATTGAATACTTTTAAAGTGGCTATGACATTTTTGTTTAAATTATCCATAATTATAGTATACCAAAAAGTAAAGAATTTGCAACTATTTTAAATTATAATAAAAATGTTAGTTATTAATGTGGAAATGTGTTAAGAAAAGGAGTGTATTCTTTTAGGGGTTATAAAAGCCAAAATGGTTTGAAAATCCTATGCTGTACCCTAACAGGCATATAAATCCTGCATAAAACCAAAAAGTTTTCTCAGAAAACTTTAAATAATGAAAACAAAGTTGAAATATTTAAAGAAAATTATAGGCATATTTTATAAATAGTCCAATTACTTCAAGTAGTGGAAAATGATTTTATTGATGTAGCTACTTGATTGCTATGACTGTTTTATTGATAAAACTGATTGAAATAATTAAAAATTTTTAAATAGCTGAAAGCTTATTCCAAAAAAGATTATTATATACACTGATTATATCATATACATTATACTGTTATAATCAGTGATACAGTAGAAAACATGTAGAGTTTAGACATGAGAAAGTCCAAATAGTTTTATTACCTTTTACCTGTTTAATCTTAAGCATATCTCTTACCTCTTTAAATCTTAGTTTATTACTTATAGTAAGAATAAGGATATTCTATTTGTTCTGAGAACTTTAATAAGATTAATATTGGTTCTTGTCCTTTCATAATAATCTTAAATTGTTTTGAAATTAGTGTATGTACTTAAAATCTATTCTGTGATAGAATATCTATTAACATTTAAAAAAATCAATATATAGGAGCAATAAACCATGTTCTTAATATTTTCATAAGTAATTTTCCTGAAGGCAACCTCTTCATGCATAACTTTTCTGACCGCATCCGTGTAACTAATGGATGCAAATCCCCTGAGACTTTACTACTGTTAATTATCAACAGTCACGTATGTTCCTGGGAAATCTACAGGTTTCAAAGTCTAACACTTTTCAATCATCATTCTTACCAAGAGATGATTGATAAAATGTCATACAATGTATCTTGAAAGCTACCAGAGTTGTAAGAATGCTATCTGGGTAATGTTCATATAAATGATGAGACTAATATTCTTTCTGACAACTTGCCAATTACAATGTTGGAGAAGAATGAACAAAATCTAACCTAGACCCATTATTTATATTTCTTTAAAGTCATTATGAAAATAATTTGAGAAATAATTCAGGGAAAAATACAGATAAGCAAACAGAAAAATTAGCCACTTGAAACTATCCAACAAATCAGTTTAAAATTTAGAGAGATAGTATAAAAGATCAAAAGAGAGAAGAATTATGAAGATAATAATATTTTTACTTTTGATCTGAGTTGATAATTGATTTTTTTATGTTTACCCATATGAATCAATAATTAATTATTTCCTGATAACCATCTAAACACAAACTATTCTGTTTTTCCCAGGTCTGGTAGAAACTATTACTATGAATCATAAATTTCAGACAATTATTAATTGTGAATGATCATATGATTCAACATATGCCTGCCTCTTTATAGCTTTCAAAGATTTTTCATCTGATGTAATCATCCTAACATCACTGGGAATTTATTATTAAAATATTCTAATACATAAATGAAAAAGTATAGCTATAACTTATAGCTAAGACTCTAAATAATGCCTTCTGATTTCAATGTAATTTATGAATAAGTATAAAATAACAATTTTTATAAAACAGCATATAAAGAGGGAAGTAGGAGCTTTTCAGGAACAATCAAATTTGCTCATAATATATGTTTTCAGGATAGTACAACGTCAGCAAACTTGATTCCTTTGCAGGTCAAGGAATCTATCCATGTTTTGGTGTTCACAAAATAAAGTGTATAAATACATCTTGAAAGCAAATCTTTCAGATGCATAAGGATAACTACTATAATAACAGACTAGCATAAGGCAAGGAACAATACTAACTAAAAATGTTTCTTCAATCCAGCGTGCTCCTTCTTGAGATGTGAAATCTAGACTCCACTTTCATTTTTCTACACCAAATCAGAGAGAAAGATTATTGTATTGGGTAGGTGTAATAAGATGAAGAAACTTTTGTAATTCTCTCTCATAATATTGGAGAATTGTAAATAAGTACATTACAGTGAAGAACATGATTGTCATCTCTGTATTAACTTATTTAGGATGTCTTGCAAAAATTATATTGGCATAAACTGATCAGTAATAATAAAATAAAAATTCTATAATTGGTTCTTTTTGAATACTTTAAGAAATCTGTCATGCCAGAAATATTGTTTAACCACTAAATATCATTTTTCTTTACACTATGTAAATTAGTCATTTTCCTTAAAGATTTTCTAATCATTTGAAAATTTTGAATTGTTTCCAATAAGTAAGAATAATAAAAGTTCAGATAATTTAAAGAATTTTATAAATGATAGTAGAACAATTGAGTTAGATTCCAATTTCTTTAAAAATTACTAGTGATGAAAGACATCTCTAATAAAATATTCACTCAAAATTGGAATTTGAAAAATTTATCTGCTAAATCTATGAAAGTAAAATAAGAAAAAAGAAACAGATATGCTAAATGAATTATATGTCTAACTCAATACAATGCAGGGAAATACTATTTTAAATCAGTCAGATTAGGAAATATATAATATTTTAAGTTACCATGATTGTTACCTAAAATCGTAAAACTACAAAGACATCTAGATATATTTCAACATGATTCCTTTTTTGAATGATTTTACTTTATAAAAATTTTCCTATTTAAGTAATCCATCATGATTTCCAGGAAAGTCACTGAAACTCTTTGCTTTAAATTTTGTAAAGATAGCATAAAACGTGAACATAGGAGGAGAGAGCTGAAGAAGATAATGGTAATATTTAATTTCAATTTGATCTAAGATGATAGTCTTGTGTGTTTACCCATTTGTATTAATAGCTACCTTTCCCTTAAAACCATCTGAGCAGACTAGTATTCTTTCTAAAACTTAGTGTAAAACATTTTTCTCGTGATATGTTTTTATGACAACACTAAAGCGTCAAAGAAAGCGCTACAATTAAAATTAAAGTAAGCAAGTACTTTAGTTTTCATTTCATGTACTCACACATATAGATCTTGTGTCACTACAATCATGTACCTACTGAAATGAAACCCTACAATCCCAACTGCCAGCAGCAACATGGTTTTTTGTGTATTTAGAAAAATGTAAGTATTTTAATGTATTACAAAGGGTATATCTCCAGCATCATTGCCATTACCATATTTATAATTATGGTTATAATAAGATATGGTTAATTCTCAACCATATCTTAATGTTAAACCTCCGTCACTATTATGGCACATACTTCATTAAACTTAAATGTTATACCTTTTTGATATATAATTCTTTTTGTTCTGTCAATCAATAATTAGTGATTCAAATTGATTCATAATGTTTTTATAAATTATAATTTAGGATTGACTTGATGCCTGAATTGTCACCTTTGCACTTTTCAAATATTTTTGTGTAACACAAACACAATTGTCTTTACTACTTTCGATGATTAGGGCAAATTCCACAAGCAGTGAACTGAATGTGCTACGTAGTCAGTATTACTGTTTACTAAATAATCCCAGATCTTTACTTTCCAGACAAATGGTAGGTTTGCACTTTCTCACCTTTTTTTACTGAAGGTAATCACGGCCGCAAATTTGGTTGGCAAGTGAAATGCAAACCATAGTGACTTAGCAGACATTAAGTTTTGTCAGTTACAGGTGGGAGGTTTAGGAGCCAGCATGTGACTTCCTACATCCTCTCTCCTCTGCTACATGATCTTGGAGAACCTACATATTGATGGGAAGCCTCAGTCAGCCTCAGTGACTACAATGAGAACCATCCTGACAAATGGATGTATACACACACACACTCATGCCCATACCCACAGTGGACATAGAGAATCCGTGATATATAAACTTGACCATGTTTATCTGCTGGCACTTTTCAGTTGTCTGTTACCTCATCATAGCCTAGTATAATCTCACTGATGCACAGAAATAAAAATTATACTGAATTATATATATAGGATAATATAAAAGCCTTGAAAGGAATATACAAATTATTTTAATAGTTACTGGGATTGTAAAATTATTTTTCTTTCTTACAATATGCTTCATTAAAAATTATTTAGAAATAACATCAGAAGTTAGAAACACTGTTATTGTGAACATATCATAAGGTTTATAATTCACTTATACAAAAAATTCTATTTTGTGCCTACATGTGCTCATCACTGGGGACATTATGAGGAAGTGAACAGATAAGACCTCTGCCTCTTGGAGTTATATTCTATGGGGGAAATCAAATATAGAATGTAAGAGAACTAGTTTGTAAAATAATTTCTAGCAAAAATACTGCTGTTATCAAGGATATGTGGTCTAATTCCTACTAGTGACCATGACTTTGAAAAAGTCTATTTAATAAGTTTATGGTTGATCCTTGAACAACATGGATTTGAACTGCAATGGTCAACCTATATACGGAAATTTTTCAATAGTAAATACTAGAGTATTATATTATAGACCATACATAATCTGCAGACCAGATTATATATGGTCTGCGGTTGGCTGAATCTGCAGATATGGAGGAACCCCAGATATGGAGAGCCAACTATAAGTCATACAAGGATTAACCCTCTGCGTTATTCAGTTGTCAACTGTACTTACTTATAAAGAAACATAATAATTATATTTATGCTCAGACATTACTGAAAACTGAACAAACCATCAAAACTCATTCCCAAATTCCATCTTTCTCCTCTTCTTGAAGAGCCTTTAAAATATTGATTTAAGCAATGTGCTAGGTCCTCAATTTATATCTGTCTTTCTGCAATCTCCTTTGCATCCTCTCTGGGCCACTGAAGCTACTATATGAGAAGTCATTGATGACCTCCAATCTACTTGCAGACCTGGATCTATCTGAAGCCTTTATTTTTCCCCTTGGGCAACTTTAACCTGTCCCATGACTTTACCTACATCCATTCCTCGATTATTGTTTTATATATATTTTGCAAATTGAAATCTCTAGCCATAGCCTTTGTTGTGATATCCATTCTTAACCTTTCAAATGCTTTTGGACATTTTAATGTATGTTTAATGCTGAACATAATTTTAATCAAATATATTTACAAAAGAAGAATTTCTCAGATTGATTAGTTGATTAAATTGTGTTAAATTTTTAATATTAGCTTTAATTTAGAGAATTGAGGGAAATTACTTGTTTTGTTGACTTAATCATTTTAATTAAAATCTTATTTTTATTAATAATATCTTCTCAGAAATTAAAGAAATAGTTATCCTCCATTATAGTTTTTACACTCAAAGATGTTTGATAACCAATTCAATTGATTCTTCTTTTAGTTAAATTAGTTCCTATTTATTCCAGACACTCTCACCAAATATTTCATGGCCCTTTCCCTCACATGTACATAATTTGAACATTTTCTAAATGATCTCTCTAATTCTTCTTTTTCTTCAGTATACATAAATTTATGTACAGTCCAGATTATCAAAAGCCCTATTTAACTCAGGTTCCTTTGAAGAAGATAGAAAAATATTTACAGTCTGTACTTCATTGTCTAGAAATAAGTCAAATTTATGCTTAAGTACTTGCACATTTTATCTTGCCAACTATACTACCAAGGCTTTGAGGGCGTTTTCAGTGGTATACTTTATTTACTAAAGAATTTAACATCTGTCTTGCACTTTGTGTGCTCAGTAATCATTAGATTACTGATTTTTCAGTAACAGTTTTAGCAAAATTATGCCATATTGTGAAAATATGTATATTTTATTTGGCCCAGATGGGGCTGGGAAAAAATAATTACAACTTTTTTTCTGCATCAAGAGTATAATAGCAGTAACATACATTAACACCCACACACGAGCATGCACACACACACATACAGCGACACATTTTATTTAGTCAAAATAATAAACCAATATTTAGATATAAAGCCAGCATAAAATTTCATATTTCCCTTATTGTTCTTTCGGTATTTTTATCACTTTTTTTCTTTCTCCTGTATTTGGATGCCTAAGGAATTTTATTAAACTACAGACTATAAATCACTTTCCTTTTTGTCACATGAGAGTGTATATCACTTTGTATTGCATTACTTTTGCATGGATTTTATTAGGATTAATTGGTTTGCATTTCCACTGGAATCTCCTCAGCTTGCTTAATGGATTCTTTTCTTCCTAGGCCTCAACAGCTTTATCCGTGATTCTATTACATGATGAAGTAATGCCTGCTGGCAGTAGTAAAATGCCCTGTGGTATTTCTATTTCTGATACCATATTTCATAGGTTTAGCACCAACCATAAATAATAGATGTGAAACTAGAAGATAAATTTTGACTTGGGATTTTTACAAGTGCTGAACTAGTTCAGCTTTGTTAAATTTTACTGCTTTTTTTTTTTATAATTTGTAGATGGTAACGTGCTAATTCTGCAGTTTTATGGTATTTATAGCTATGCTAACTTTTGAGAACATACATCAGTTAATTGGGATTATATAAAGTATCCTACATTCAGAAAACAACCGTAATTTTTTTTCTTTTATTTCTGCTAAGGAAACTTTACCATAAATTACATTGTTATTAAAAATCATTCTGTGAACTAAGTTACATATTTATGTTTGTAATATGCTACGTGTTGAAAATCGCTTTTCTCCCTCACATTCCTAAATAATGTAGATTTGCATGATATACAGTTTGGGATTTTTTGTTCATCCTAAATAATTGGAAAGGACAGGCATGTAAATACACCAGCTGTTCAGGAGCACTAACTTTCAGGTCACTAAGTATCAAACCAGTGTGGTAGTAAGGAAAGTAGAAACTACCTGATTTATTCCAGGGAATTATTATTTCATTTGATGATTTTGAATAAAAGTATTGGAAATAAGATTTTTCTTGTTTAGACTATTACCTCTGTAATGAAACTATTTTAACCATAAGTTTTTTTTTTTTCACACACACACACTGTATTTTATTTTTACAAGAGATAAATAGACTGACACCAAGCATTGTACATGGATGACCACAACAAAAGCAACAATGATTGCAATTACCAAACATGAAACACACTCATACTATGTCATAATATTGACATTCAGTCCAGTAATCCTCCACTGTAACAGCTCCTTTACTTTGCAGTGAAAATTGATTTGTATATTCTTTGCCTCTGAGTCCTTGTGGGATTTTTTTTTTTTTAATTTAAACAGAAAGTCACAAAAATTATACTCATCCTCATCAGTTCACTCAGTCCCATGTAATTAATTTTTTTTTTCATCTTGATCTTTTGTTAGCACTTTTTTGAGTTCATCAGTTTTTCATTAGTTCTGAAAATGCTTATTCATTCAGTTCAGCAGTACAGTCAGCTACCAGAAACCTGTACTTGTCAGAGTCTTTTGCATGAATTTCTTGAAGATGAAACCCTTTTATAGGAACATATTTGCAAAAGCATCAGAGTACACCCAGAACTGTCTGTAAATGACAAAAGACTTAAAAATGACCACGGTTAAAGATTTGATGAAAGTTCTTAATAATGCAGTTGACAAGAAAATTAGTTATTTCTGAGATATACATTTTAAAGTAATAACTAGGTTTATGACTTATAACATTATACCAGAACATATAAGATTTTTAGAAATTTCATGTAATGTCTGAAACATTTATATTAACATATTTCCATACAAATAACCCAATGAAAGTTTAATTTTAGTTGTTTTGTTTGTTTGTTTATACTGCAGGTTCTTATTAGGCATCCATTTTATACACATCAGTGTATACATGTCAATCCCAATCGCCCATTCAGCACACCACCATCCTCACCCCACCGCAGTTTTCCCCCCTTGGTGTCCATATGTCTGTTCCCTACATCTGTGTCTCAACTTCTGCCCTGCAAACCAGCTCATCTGTACCATTTTTCTAGGTTCCACATACATGCGTTAATATACGATATTTGTTTTTCTCTTTCTGACTTACTTCACTCTGTATGACAGTCTCTAGATCCATCCACGTCTCAACAAATGACTCAATTTCATTCCTTTTTATGGCTGAGTAATATTTCATTGTATATATGTACCATATCTTCTTTATCCATTCATCTGTTGATGGGCATTTAGGTTGCTTCCATGTCCTGGCTATTGTAAATAGCGCTGCAATGAACATTCGGGTGCATGTGTCTTTTTGAATTACGGTTTTCTCTGGGTATATGCCCAGTAGTGGGATTGCTGGGTCATATGGTAATTCTATTTTTAGTTTTTTAAGGAACCTCCATATTGTTCTCCATAGTGGCTGTATCAATTTACCTTCCCACCAACAGTGCAAGAGGTTTCCCTTTTCTCCACACCCTCTCCAGCATTTGTTGTTTGTAGATTTTCTGATGATGCCCATTCTAACTGGTGTGAGGTGATACCTCATTGTAGTTTTGATTTGCATTTCTCTAATAATTAGTGATGTTGAGCATCTTTTCATGTGCTTCGTGGCCGTCTGTATGTCTTCTTTGGAGAAATGTCTATATAGGTCTTCTGCCCATTTTTGGATTGGGGTGTTTGTTTCTTTAATATTGAGCTGAATGAGCTGTTTATATATTTTGGAGATTAATCCTTTGTCCATTGATTCCTTTGCAAATATTTTCTCCATTCTGAGGGGTGTCTTTTCGTCTTGTTTATGGTTTCCTTTGCTGTGCAAAAGCTTTGAAGTTTCATTAGATCCCATTTGTTTATTTTTGTTTTTATTTCCATTACTCTAGGAGGTGGATCAAAAAAGATCTTGCTGTGATTTATGTCAAAGAGTGTTCTTCCTATGTTTTCCTCTAAGAGTTTTATAGTGTCCAGTCTTATATTTAGGTCTCTAATCCATTTTGAGTTTATTTTTGTGTATGGTGTTAGGCAGTATTCTAATTTCATTCTTTTACATGTAGCTGTCCAGTTTTCCCAGCACCACTTATTGAAGAGACAGTCTTTTCTCCTTTGTATATCTTTGCCTCCTTTGTCATAGATTACTTGACCATAGGTGCGTGGGTTTATCTCTGGGCTTTCTATCTTGTTCCATTGATTTATATTTCTGTTTTTGTGCCAGTACCATATTGTCTTGATTACTGTAGCTTTGTAGTATAGTCTGAAGTCAGGGAGTCTGATTCCTCCAGCTCCGTTTTTTTCCCTCAAGACTGCTTTGGCTATTCGGGGTCTTTTGTGTCTCCATACAAATTTTAAGATGATTTGTTCTAGCTCCGTAAAAAATGCCATTGGTAATTTGATAGGGATTGCATGGAATCCATAGATTGCTTTAGGTAGTATAGTCATTTTCACAATGTTGATTCTTCCAATCCAAGAACATGGTATATCTCTCCATCTGTTGGTATCATCTTTAATTTCTTTCATCAGTGTCTTATAGTTTTCTGTATACAGGTCTTTTGTCTCCCTAGGCAGGTTTATTCCTAGGTATTTTATTCTTTTTGTTGCAATGGTAAATGGGAGTGTTTCCTTAATTTCTCTTTCAGATTTTTCATCATTAGTGTGTAAGAATGCAAGAGATTTCTGTGCATTAATTTTGTATCCTGCAACTTTACCATATTCATTAATTAGCTCTAGCAGTTTTCTGGTGGCAGTTTTAGGATTCTCTATGTATAGTATCATGTCATCTGCAAACAGTGACAGTTTTACTTCTTTTCCAATTTGGATTCCTTTTATTTCTTTTTCTTCTCTGATTGCCGTGGCTAGGACTTCCAGAACTATGTTGATTAATAGTGGTGAGAGTGGACATCCTTGTCTCATTCCTGATCTTAGAGGAAATGCTTTCAATTTTTCACCATTGAGAATGATGTTTGCTGTGGGTTTGTCATATATGACCTTTATTATGTTGAGGTACGTTCCCTCTATGCCCACTTTCTGGAGAGTTTTTATCATAAATGGGTGTTGAATTTTGTCAAAAGCTTTTTCTGCATCTATTGAGATGATCATATGGTTTTTCTTCTTCAGTTTGTTAATATGGTGTATCACATTGATTGATTTGTGTATATTGAAGAATCCTTGCATCCCTGGGATAAATCCCTCTTGATCGTGGTGTATGATCCTTTTAATGTGTTGTTGGATTCTGTTTGCTAGTATTTTGTTGAGGATTTTTGCATCTATATTCATCAGTGATATTGGTTTGTAATTTTCTTTTTTTGTAGTGTCTTTGTCTGGTTTTTAACCATAAGTTTTGATTGGGATTTTCAACAGTTTTTTAAAGCAATCTTGTATGTAAAAAAAGCAAATTATTCCTGATGTACATCAAGTAAGATCATGTTATTTAGCTTTTACCTTGAGATGATTGCTGTATATTGAAAGAAATAATATGTATATATCTAGTATTTAGAAGAAAAAGATATTTTTATTGATGACCAAGGGTTAACATTTTTATTAAGTACATGAATTAAATCTTCTCTATCTCTTCAACAGATAATCTTGGAATAAAAATACGAAATACTCAGACTTGACTACATTTTAATAGTTAATCTAAGGGTTGTTCACACTCCATCTGGTAATCATGTTTTCTCTTATTTAGTTTGACAATAATAATATGTCAATGTCTTCCTTATAGAATAGAAATATTTACCAGCAATGTTCATTACATATGTGTTAACAGAAATACAACAATGTTTGGTACATCTTCTACCTTTAATGAGCTTAACTAAAATCGGAGAGTGACTACATATTTGTGAAGAGCTAACCATAGTCTAAATAACAGTAATGGTATGAAACATGAAAATTATCATATAAACTGCTGTGTATAAACCAGCAAAGTTAGTTCATCAAAATCTTGGTTGAAGATACAGCTTCTGTTGATCCAGAAGTTTTTTTCACTCTTAGCTTATGTGATAGAGAGATTCTCAAGTTTGTATGCAAAGAAATACAAACAAGGATGTTCATTATACCAATGTTTGTACTATAAAACATTTTAAAACTACTGTCCATCAGTGTATTAGTATTTTTAGGGCTGCAATAACAAAATACCACAGACTGAGTGGTTTAAACAGCATAAATTTATGTTCTCACAGTTCTAGAGGCTGAAAGTTTAAAATCAAATTTCGGCAGTTTACTTTCTCCTGAGGACTCTCTCCTTGGCTTGCAGATAGTTGTCTTCTCGCTGTTTCCTCACATGGCCTTTTCTCTGTGTGTTTCCTTGGTATCTCTTCTTCTTCTTATAAGGACACCAGCTATCAGATTAGGGCACAACCCTCATGACATCATTTCACCTTAATTACCTCTTTAAAGGTTCTGTCTCCAAATATAGTCACATTGGGGGTAACAGCTTCAATGTATGAATTTGGGGGGGGGGCACATTTCCATCAATAACAATCAACCAAAAAATAAATAAAAATTTTTGGTCTATATACACAGTTAAATATTCAATAGCAATGAAACTAAATTACATCAGTCAGCTTAACCTATACTTATGCTGTGCTAACAAATGATCCCAGTGGCTTACAATAAAGTTTATTACTCTCTCACACTACATCATAGATTAGCCTCTGTCCTGTTTTCCAACCTTTGCACTCTGGAAACAAATTGACAAAGATATTTCTGTAAGGATCATCAAGCTTTTCATGGAAAAGAGAAAGAAATCACAAAGTCATACCACTGACACTCATCACTTTCCTTCACATTTCATTGTCTAAAACAAATCTTATGGCCATTTCTGACATCAACAGGACACATATAATTCTCCCACTGGAGAAGCAGAAAATATTTTATACTCTACAACAGAAAAAAATCAATTTCATTTTTTAGGTATCTGTATAGATAAATCTCACATGAACGAGTGATAAAAAGGAAGCTAAAGATAGATACAGCGTAATATGGCACTAGCATAAAACACAACTTAATACTTTGAGGATATTTATTTAACATCAGTATAAAGGCACTCAAGGGAAATAGTAAGTACAAAATCGGGGATATTGGTTACTTCTGAAGAGAGCATGAAGATGTGTTTGGGAAGTGGACAAACAGATGTGCGTTATATTATTCTATGTATCTTCTTCATGTTTGAAAAGATTCAGTATAAGAACATTATTTTAAAAGACCAGAAATAGTTGTTATGAGGATAATGAGATCTCTATTGGATTTTCTGACATATATTAGTGGTTTATTATTATTTTTGTATTGAATTAAATCTGATGGTTAAAGAGTGCGTGATAAACTTTCCTAGTTGAAAACTTCTGCAATGTAAAACTTTTTACTGTATTTATGCTTGTATATCTCTTGGACTGTGTGCAGCTTAAGGAGGTATAGGACTTAATCACTTTTACATGAACTGTGCCTAGAATGGTAAACATATAACTAGAGGTAATAAAGCTTCTTTAAATTCAACTTCTTCCTTTATTCTATATTTCAAGTGTTTTACATCATGCAAGGATTACATTTTAAGAGAAAACAGTAAAATTCCATTTAAATTTCTGTCTTATGCTTCCCAGTAATCAGTGTGCTATTTGACATTTAATTCCTTGACCTTCTTATCACCAACGACCTTCTCCTCCACTTAATTTACTAGCTGTCATGAATAAATCTTCTATATTGTCATTTCTCTATATTTAAAAATATTGTAAGTCAAACATGTCACTTCTGATCACAACCTCTTAAATTTTTCACAAGTACTCAACTTTGGAGTTTTACATATGGATGTGACAAAGTGACAGAAGGTCAAGAAAGTTTAAGACATTGGCAAAATTACTATTAAATGGTGAACTATAGCGAATACTGTAGTTATTTACCTAGTACACTTTCCTCAGGTTTTACTAATAAAATCTCTTTTAGTTGGAAGCAGCACCAGAAGATGAATCAAGATGGGGGTCGGGGAGAGGACACTTCTGGGAATCTTTTTTTACTTTTTTACGACAGGAACACCCTTTGGCTGTCCTTTTTCTTCCTTCTTATGTGAGAAGTTAGTGAGAGGACAATGTTTGGGACTGCAGGATTCTTCTTCTCACCATTAAAGAAATACCAAAAAATTTGCACAGACACCAACGCCCTGATATTATTGCACTACTGGAGAGACTCAAGTCTTTACCTCCAAACATTTTGTTGCATGAGGAAAATTAATGTACTTTTATAACCCATTCAAAGTCATGCATGTGTTTTGTGTTTAGCCATAATCTAGATTTTAGAATCAAAGCTAATTAAGTAGGCAAATTTCAAAGGAAATAGACATGCTACACAGATTGGAAGCAAATAGACTAGGTGAAAATTAGGGGAAAGTATTGAGAGCTGGGTTCATAAAATGCAACCAACTGATCCTAGAATTGCTTTATAAGTTAATAAAAGGCTATCAACTTCAAATGGACCAGAAATATTTCCCAAAATTCTTACTAAGTTTTTCTGCTCAACTTAGTCTTGGTTTCCACAGTGAAATCTTCACTCTCCTCAGACTTCTGTCTTCTGCTACTTCTGAATCCTTGTTTTCCTCAGAAGACATTTCCCTCTTTACAAAGAGAAGAGAAACTCTTCAGCGAGAACTTTCTGAACATTGTCTGCAGATCAGTCTTAGAAACTGAGTTCCATCTTCTCCTTCCCTGCCTCCCTCTTACAATCCAGAGACTCTTCTTTCTCTCATCTAAGAACTACTCTTCCACCATTTCTTAAGGCTCCTATTCCTCCTCATCCAGAATCAGATTTTATGTATCCTTTCTATTTCCTTTGAAACTCCCACTCAAGTGGCTTTTTAAAAATATCATAAACTCTTTCAAGATATATCTGACCAAATCTTTTGTCTGTTTTTCTGTTTGGTTGTCCACCTTTTGCTTACTAATTTGTAGTTCTTTTCATATTCTTCAAACATGTTAGATATTTGTATTTTGAGAATTGTTAGACATATCTATAGTAAATATTTTTCTCACCCTGCCCCATGTATTGCATGCTTTTTTAATTGAAGTATAGTTGATTTACAGTATTGTGTTAGTTTCAGGTGTATAGCAAAGTGATTCAGTTATACGTATATATTTTTATCAGATTATTTTATATTATAGGCTATTATAAGATACTGAATATAGTTCCCTGTGCTATACAATTATTCCTTGTTGCTTATCTATTTTATGCTTAGTAGTTTGTATCTTTTAATTCCATGCTCCTAATCTATCCCTCCCCCCTCCCTTTCCCCTTTGATAATCATAAGTTTATTTTCTATGTCTGTGAGTATGTTTCTATATTGGATATAGATTCATTTGTATTATTTTTTAGATTCTACATATAAGTGATATCCTATAATATTTGTCTTTTTCTGTATGACTTACTTCACTTACTATGATATTCACTAGGTCCATCCTTGTAGCTGCAGATTACAATATTTATTTCTTTTTCATGCCTGAATAATATTCCACTGTATGTAATATATACCATATCTTATTAAGCCAATTGTCAGTTGATAGACACTTGGGTTATTTCCATGTCTTGGTTATTTTAAACAGTGCTGATATGAACACTGGGGTACATATATCTTTTAGAATCAGACTTTTTGTCTTTTCCAGATACATGCCCAGGAGTGGGATTGCTGGATCATATGGTAGCTCTTAGTTTTCTAAGGACCTCCATACTGTTTTCCATAGTGGCTGTACTAATTTACATTCCTACCAGTGGTATAGGATGGTTCCCTTTTCTCCACATCCTCTCTAACATTTATTACTTGTAGACTTTTTGATGATAGCCATTGTGACCAGTGTGAAGTGATAACTTATTGTGGTTTTGATTTGCATTTCTCTAATACTTAGTGATGTTGAACATTTTTTTTTTTTTTTTTATGTACCTGTTGGCCATCTGTATGTTTTCTTTGGAGAAATGTCTGTTTAGGTCTTCTGCCCATATTTGATTGGAATTTTTTTTTTTTTTTGATATTGAGTTGTATGAGCTGTTTGTATATTTTGGATATTAAACCCTTGTTGTTGGTATCATTTTCAAATATTTATTGATGGTTTCCTTTGCTGTGCAAAAGCTTTTAAGTTTGATAATGTCCCATTTCTTTATTTTTACTTTTATTTCTTTTGCCTTGGGAGACTGATCTAAGAAAATATAGCTACAATTTATATCCAAGAATGTTTTGAGTACATTCTCTTTTAGGAGTTTTATGGTATTGTGTCTTATATTTAGATCTGTAAACCATTTTGAGTTTATTTTTGTATATGGTTGGAGGGTATGTTCTAATTTCATTGATTTACATAAAGCTGTCCAGCTTTCCCAACACCACATGTTGAAGAGACTGTCTTTACTCCATTGTATATTTCTGCCTCCTTTGTCATAAATTAATTGACTGTAGGTGTGTGGGTTTATTTCTGGGCTCTCTATTGTGTTCCATTTATATATCTGGTTTTGTGCCAACATCACACTGTTTTGATTACTATAGCTTTGCAGTACTGTTTAAGTCAAGAAGATTTTTGTGTCCAGCTTTTTTCTTTTTCCTCAGGATTGCTTTGGCAATTCTGGGTCTTTTGTAGTTCCATATAAATTTTAGGATAATTTGTTCTAGTTCTGTGAAAAATCCCAGAATATGGGATTTGATTTTTATTTTGTTCTAGATTAAAGTATAGAAAATAAAAATTTGAAATTTCAAATATTTTTTAACTCCAAGATGGTTTCCTATGGTTGATTATGTACCAAATTTAACTAAATTATTATAATAGTAATCTATTAGCACAATAATGAAAGAAATACTAGTGTACCCAAAATGAACCTAAGTGGTATTACAGTGAGGCATAGTAATATTTTTACACATGAGCATTATTGTAATATGATAGATTACTTTTTAAGAATATGTTTAAGGACAGCAGTCTAACATATTTTTTTAAGGAGTAACAAACCAGTGTGGAACAGAAAAACACTTCTGGTTTTATTGAGTATATTCTGAGACCTTCAAGATGGTGGAGGAGTAAGATGTGGAGATCACCTTCCTCCCCACAAATACATCAGAAATACATCTACATGTGGAACAACTCCTACAGAACACCTACTGAACGCTGGCAGAAGACCTCAGACTGCCCAAAAGTCAAGAAACTCCCCACATACCTGGGTAGGGCAAAAGAAAAAAGAAAAAACAGAGACAAAAGAATAGGGATGCGACCTACACCTCTGGGAGGGAGCTGTGAAGGAGGAAAGTTTCCACACACTAGGAAGCCCCTTCACTGGCGGAGACAGGGGTGGCAGTGGGAGGCTTCAGAGCCACAGAGGAGTGTGCAGCAATACGGGTGCAGAGGGTAAAGCGGAGAGATTCCCGCACAGAGGATCGATGCCGACCAGCACTCACCAGCTTGAAAGGCTTGTCAGCTCACCCACCGGCGTGGGTGGGGGCTGGGAGCTGAGGCTTGGGATTCGGTGGTCAGATCCCAGGGAGAAGACTGGGGTTGGCTGCGTGAACACAGCCTGAAGGCGGCTAGTGCACCACAGCTAGCCAGGAGGGAGTCCAGGAAAAAGTCTGGAGCTGTCTAAGAGGCAAGAGACCATTGTTTTGGGGTGCACGAGGAGAGAGGATTCAGAGCACTGCCTAAAGGAGCTCCAGAGACGGGCACGAGCTGTGGCTATCAGCACAGACACCAGAGACAGGCATGAAATGCTAAGGCTGCTTATGAAGCTACCAAGAAGACTGTATGCAAGAACAGGTCACTATCCACACTTCCCCTCCTGGGAGCCTGTGCATCCTGCCACTGCCAGGATCCCATGATCCAGGGACAACTTCCCTGGGAAAACACACAGTGCACCTCAGGCTGATGAAATGTCACACTGGCCTCTGCCACCGCAGGCTCGCCCCACATTCCATACCCCTTCCTCCCCCCGGTCTGAATGAGCCAGAGCCCCCTAATCAGCTGCTACTTTAACCTCATCCTGTCTGGGTGGGGAATACTCGCCCTCAGGTGACCTACATGCATGGGCAGGGCCAAATCCAAAGCTGAACCCCAGAAGCTGTACGAACAAAGAAGAGAAAGGGAAATTTCTCCCAGCAGCCTCAGGAGCAGAGGATTAAATCTCCACAATCAACTTGATGTACTCTGCACTTCTGAAATACCTGAATAGACAAAGAATCATCACAAAATTGAGGAGATGGACTTTGTGTGATTCTGTCTATATAGCTTTGCTTTTACCATTTGTCCTAGGGTTCTGTCTGTCCATTTTTATTTTTTAAGTATAATTTTTTAGAGTTTGTTATCATTGGTGGATTCGTTTTTTGGTTTGGATGCTCTCCTTTTTTTTAATTGCTTTTCAATTTTTTGTATTTTTAATTATTTATTTTTTATTTTAATAACCTTCTTTTCTTTTCTTTTCGTTCTTCTTTCTTTCTTTCTTTCTTTCTCTCTGTTTCTTTCTTTGTTTCTTTCTTTTTTTTTTTCTTTCCTTTTTTCTCACTTTTCTTCTGAGCCATGTGGCTGACAGGGTCTTGGAGCTCTGGCCGGGTGTCAGGCCTGTGCCTCTGAGGTGGGAAAGCCGAGTTCAGGACATTGGTCCACTAGAGACCTCCTGGCTCCATGTAATATCAAACAGCAAAAGCTCTCCCAGTGATCTCCATCTCAATGGTAAGACCCAGCTCCACTCAACGACCAGCAATCTACAGTGCTGGACACACTACACAAAACAACTAGCAAAACAGGAACAAAACCCCACCCATTAGCAGAGAGGCTGCATAAAATCATAATAAGGTCACAGAGACCCCAAAACACAACACTGGACACAGTCTTGCCCATCAAAAAGGCAAGATCCAGCGTCATCCATGAGAACATAGGCACCAGCCCCCTCCACCAGGAAGGCTACACAACCCACTGAATGAACCTTACCCACTGGGAGTACACCAAAAACAATGGGAACTACTAACCTGCAGCCTGTGAAAAGGAGACCCCAAAAATAGTAAGTTAAGCAAAATGAGAAGACAGAGAAACACACAGCAGATGAAGGAGCAAGGTAAACACCCACCAGACCAAACAAATGAAGAATAAATAGGCAATCTACCTGAAAAAGAATTCAAAGTAATGACAGTAAAGATGATCCAAAATCTTGGAAATAGACAAAATACAAAAACGTTTAACAAGGACATAGAAGAACTAAAGAGCAAACAAAAAAATGATGAACAACACAATAAATGAGATTAAAAGCTCTCTAGAAGGAATCAATAGCAAAATAACTGAGGCAGAAGAATGGATAAGTGACCTGGAAGTTAAAATAGTGGAAATAACTATCTCAGAGCAGAATAAAGAAATAAGAATGAAAAGAATTGAGGACAGTCTCACAGACCTCTGGGAGAACATTAAACACACCAACATTCAAATTTTAGGGGTCCCAGAAGAAGAAGAGAAAAAGAAAGGGACTGAGAAAATATTTGAAGACATTAGAGTTGAAAACTTCCCTAATATGGGGAAGGAAATAGTCAATCAAGTCCAAGAAGTGCAGAGAGTCCCATACAGGATAAATCCAAGGAGAAACACACCAAGACACATATTAATCAAAGTATCAAAAATTAAATACAAAGAAAAATATTAAAAGCAGCAAGGGAAAAGCAACAAATAACATACAAGGGAATCCCCATAAGGTTAACAGCTGATCTTTCAGAAGAAATTCTGCAAGCCAGAAGGGCATGGAAGGACATATTTAAAGTGATGAAGGGGAAAAATCATCAACCAAGATTACTCTACCCAGCAAGGATCTCATTCAGATTCGATGGAGAAATTAAAACCTTACAGACAAGCAAAAGTTAATAGAATTCAACACCACCAAACCAGCTTTACAACAAGTGCCAAAGGAACTTCTCTAGGCAGGAAACACAAGAGAAGGAAAAGACCTACAATAACAAACCCAAAACAATTAATAAAATGGTAAGAGGAACATACATGTCAATAACTACCTTAAATGTAAATGGATTAAATGCTCCAACCAAAAGACATAGAGTGGCTGAATGGATAAAAAAACAAGACGCATATGTATGCTGTCTACAAGAGACCCGCTTCAGACCTAGGGACACATAAAGACTGAAAGTGAGGGGACGGAAAAAGATAGTGCATGCAAATGGAAATCAAAAGGAAGCTGGAGTAGCAATTCTCATATCACACAAAATAGACTTTAAAATAAAGACTATTACAAGAGACAAAGAAGGACACTACATAATGATCAAGGGATCAATCCAAGAAGAAGATATAACAGTTATAAATATTTATGCACACAACATAGGAGCACCTCAATACATAAGGCAAATGCTAACAGCCATAAAGTGGGAAATCGACAGTACACAATCATAGCAGGGGACTTTAACACCCCACTTTCACCAATGGACAGATCATCCAAAATTAAAATAAATAAGGAAACACACAAGCTTTAAATAATACATTAAACAAGATGGACTTAATTGATATTTATAGGACATTCCATCCAAAAACAGCAGAATACCCTTTCTTCTCAAGTGCTCATGGAACATTTTCCAAGACAGATAATATCTTGGGTCACAAGTCAAGCCTTGGTAAATTTAAGAAAATTGAAATCATATCAAGTATCTTTTCCGACGACAACGCTATAAGCCTAGATATCAATTATAGGAAAAAATTTGTAAAAAATACAAACACAAGGAGGCTAAACAATACACTACAAAATTACCAAGGGATCACTGAAGAAATCAAATAGGAAATAAAAAAATACCTAGAAACAAATGACATGAAGACATGATGACCCAAAATCTATGGGATGCAGCAAAAAGCAGTTCTAAAAGGGAAGTTTATAGCAATACAATCCTACCTCAAGAAAAAAGAAATATCTCAAATAAACAACCTAACGTTACACCTAAAGCAATTAGAGGAAGAAGAACAAAAAAAACCCCCAAAGTTAGCAGAGGGAAAGAAATCGTAAAGGTCAGATCAGAAATAAATGAAAAAGAAGGACATGATAGCAAAGATCAACAAAACTAAAACCTGGTTCTTTGAGAAGATAAACAAAATTGATAAACTATTAGCCAGAGTCATCAAGAAAAAAAGGGGGAAGACTCAATTCAACAGAATTAGAAATGAAAATAGAGAAGTAATAACTGACACTCCAGAAATACAAAGGATCATGAGAGATTACCACAGCAACTATATGCCAATAAAATGGACCACCTGGAAGAAATGGACAAATCCTTAGAAAAGCACAACCTTCAGAGACTGAGCCAGGAAGAAAGAGAAAATAAAAACAGACCAATCACAAGCACTGTATTTGACACTGTGATTAAAAATCTTCCAACAAACAAAAGCTCAGGACCAGATGGCTTCACAGGCGAATTCTATCAAATATTTAGAGAAGAGCTAACACCAATCCTTTTCAAAATCTTCCAAAATATAGCAGAGGGAGGAACACTCCCAAACTCATTCCACGAGGCCACCATCACCCTGATACCAAAACCAGACAAAGATGTCACAAAGAAAGAAAACTACAGGCCAATATCACTGCTGAACATAGATGCAAGAATCCTCAACAAAATACTAGCTAACAGAATCCAACAACACATTAAAAGGATCATACACCCTGATCAAGTGGGGTTTATCCCAGGAATGCAAAGATTCTTCAATATACGCAAATCAATCAATGTGATAAACCACATTAACAAATTGAAGAATAAAAACCATATGAACATCTCAATAGATGCAGAAAAAGCTGTTGACAAAATTCAACACCCATTTATGATAAAAGCCCTCCAGAAAGTAGGCATAGAAGCATACTTCATAGAAGTATGCATAGAAGGAACTTACCTCAACATAATAAAGGCCATATATGACAAGCCCACAGCTAACATCGTTCTCAATGGTGAAAAACTTAAACCATTTCCACTAAGATCAGAAACAAGACAAAGTTGTCCACTCTCACCACTATTATTCAACATAGTTTTGGAAGTTTTAGCCACAGCAATCAGACACGAAAAAGAAATAAAAAGAATGCAATTTGGAAAAGAAGAAGTAAAGTTGTCACTGTTTGCAGATGACATGATTCTATACATAGAGAATCCTAAAGATGCTACCAGAAAACTACTAGAGCAAATCAATGAATTTGGTAAAGTAGGAGTATACAAAATTAATGCACACATAAATCTCTTGCATTCCTATACAATAATGATGAAACATCTGAAAGAGAAATTAAGGAAACACTCCCATTTACCATTGCAACAAAAGGAATAAAATACCTAGGAATAAACCTACTTAAGGAGACAAAAGAACAGTATGCAGAAAAGTATAAGACACGGATGAAAGATATTAAAGGTGATACAAACACATGGAGAGATATACCATGTTCTTGGAATGAAAGAATCAACATTGTGAAAAGGGCTATACTACCCAAAGCAATCTACAGATTCAATGCAATCCCTATCAAACTACCAATGGCATTTTTCACAGAACTAGAACAAAAAATTTCACAATTTGTATGGCGAGACAAAAGACCCCAAGTAGCCAAAGCAATCTTGAGAAAGAAAAACGAAGCTGGAGGAATCAGGCTTCCGGAATTCAGAATATACTACAAACTTACAGTAATCAAGACAGTATGGTACTGGCACAAAAACAGAAATATAGATCAATGGAACAGGATAGAAAGCCCAGAGATAAACCCACGCACATATGGTCACCTTCTTTTTGTTAAAGGAGGCAGGAATATACAATTGAGAAAAGAATGCCTCTTCAATAAGTGGTGCTGGGAAAACTAAACAGCTACATGTGAAGAATGAAATTAGAACACTTCCTAACACCATACACAAAAATAAACTCAAAATGAGTTAGAGACCTAAATGTAAGACGAGACACTATAAAACTCTTAGAAGAAAACATAGGCAGAACACTCTATGACATAAATCATACCAATATCCTTTTGGACCCACCTCCTAGAGAAATGGAAATAAAAACAAAAATAAACAAATTAGGCCTAATGAAACTTAAAAGCTTTTGCACAGCAAAGGAAAACATAAACAAGACAAAAAGACAACCCTCAGAATGAAAGAAAATATTTTCAAATGAAGCAACTGACAAAGGATTAATCTCCAAAACTGACAAGAAACTCATGCAGCTCAATATTTAAAAAGCCAGAAACCCAATCCAAAAATGGGCAGAAGACCTAAATAGATATTTCTCCAAAGAAGATATACAGATTGACAACAAACACATGAAATGATGCTCAACATCACTAATCATTAGAGAAATGCATATCAAAACTACAATGAGGTATCACCTCACACTGCTCAGAATGGCCATCATCAAAAAATCTACAAACAGTAAATGCTTCAGAGGGTGTGTAGAAAAGGGAACCCTCTTGCACTGTAGGTGGGAATGTAAACTGATACAGCCAGTATGGAGAACAGTATGGAGGTTCCTTAAAAAACTAAAAATAGAACTACAATACAACCCAGCAATTCCACTACTGGGCGTATACCCTGAGAAAACCATAATTCAAAAACAGTCATGTACCACAATGTTCATTGCAGCTCTATTTACAATAGCCAGGACATGGAAGCAACCTAAGTGTCCATTGACAGATGAATGGATAAAGAAGATGTGGCACATATATACAATGGAATATTACTCAGCCATAAAAGGAAATGAAATTGAGTTATTTGTACTGAGGTGGCTGGACATAGAGACTGTCATACAGAGTGAAGTAAGTCAGAAAGAGTAAAACAAATACCATATGCTAATACATATATATGGAATCTAAAAAAAAAAAAAAAGGGTTCTGAAGAACCTAAGGGCGGGACAGGAATAAAGACGCATATGTAGAGAATGGACTTGAGGACATGTGGAGGGGGAAGGGTAAACTGGGAAGAAGTGAGAGAGTGGCATGTACATATATACACTATCAAATGTAAAATAGATATCTAGTGGGAAGCAGCCTCATAGCACAGGGAGATCAGCTCAGTGCTTTTTGACCCCCTAGAGGTGTAGGATATGGAGGGTGGGAGGGAGACACAAGAGGGAGGAGATATGGTATATATGTATATGTATAGCTGATTCGCTTTGTTATAAAGCAGAAACCAACACAGCATTGTAAAGCAATTATACTCCAATAAAGATGTTTAAAAAAAAAAGGAAAAGAAAAAAAAAAGTATATTCTGTAGAATAGAATTTAATAAATTATTTTAAGGGATTGTGATATATTATATATCTAGAAATCAGTTTTAGAAAGGTATCAAATCAAATACATTTTCATATTTGTAGTAACATATCCATGTTTTTCATAGAAAATCCTAGTTTTCAGTTTTATAACATCTTAAAGTATGGAAGTGTCCTGTATTATTCTCTTTAAAAAGTCATTTAGTTTTGGCTGCATTCAACATTTAAAAATTATAATTGGGAAAAACATTTTTTTCTATAAATAATAATCACAGTAATTTCAAATGTATTTTTGTCTGTATGTAACCTAAGAGCCAGTATTATAGGAATTTTTGAGACTCTACAACAGAAGGATAATAACAGAAAGGAAAATATTATTCCATATATTTTCAATTTTACATGTTCTTCATGAAATAAATTGAACTATCATGAAATCATAGCAAAATTATTACTATATGCTTTTGTTTATCTCTTTTTTGCAAAAGGGAAAATTCTACTTTCTCCACATGCTTACAAAGATAATGTGGCATACAAGGAATAACACATGAGAAAAAAAATCAAATCATCTGGAAATACGGAATTCTGTCCGAACAGTTTAGATATTACTGACTGGTAAGACTGGTTAATTGTACTGAGAGTTTCTCTAAAACATTTCCAACCTGAGTGAAAATGAATCAATATTTACTGATGAAAGATTATACATCTTTGAAAGAAGCAGACAAACTCTGAAATTGGTCTCTTACTACCTGAAACAAACTCCTGTTAGTGTACAGTCTGTGGGATGTAGAATAAAATAGCATTACCTTTGACATGTAATTGATTTTAGTTTTTAGAAGATACTAAACTAATCAATAACAATTATGATGACAGGAACTAGCGTCTCACGTTCAGAAGTTCACTAAAAAATATTCTCTATATTCATAGGAATGTGAAGGTAATAGGCACGAGCTCTCTGCCATAAAATGCCTCTCCAAATAGCTACAGTGATGTGCAAATCAATATATGTCCAAAGCAATGGGTGATATGCAGAATCTTCCAATTGAGTACAATAGTATAAAGTGATGGTAAAATCAAAACTCTGAATTTCAGTGAGACTGCTTTTGGCTGTCAGTATAGCAGAGCCAACTATAATAGATAAAATAAGAAAATATATTTGCTCAAACAACTAGAAGTCCAGAGATACAACTGATTCAATCTAGCTAAATCCATTGCATCTAGTCGGTATCTCTGCAATTTCCCAAACTATAAATTCATCTGTCTTCATTCCTAAGGTAGTGTCCTTCATGAGAACAAAACAACTATGGAATGTCGAAGCTTCACAGTCACATAGCACAAAATTAACAGAATGAGAAATTATATCTTCTGGTGGTTTATTTTAGGAAATAGAAAACTTCTTTATCTTTAGCCCCCAGCAAACCGCTTTTTCACCTCTTTGTCTCGGAGTCAGCCATATGCCAATCCTAGAAGCAAAGGGAATTTGCAGTTAATTGGTTTAGGGATTGCCATTGGATTTATCAGGCTCCTCCCTGGACCTGTAGATGAAGGAAGCTTTCCATTTTCTATGAAGAAAATATAGTAACCTGAAAAAAAAATTAGAGTACTCCCCAAATTAGAAATAAGATAGAGTTTCATATATTGGCAAATAAAAATATTATTAAGCTCTATTTTTCAGCTATACTAAAACAATAAAAATTATACTCAAAAGGAAAATATAAGCTTTATCTATAAGAGGAATTGTCAAAAAAAAAACAACACAAAAACAAAAACAAAAACAAAAAACAGTGGCCAGGTAAAATCTGCTATTTATTCACACGTTCATTCTTTAATGACATCTTCTCCTCATTGAGATTATATTCCAGTTAGGAAGATAAACAAATCAATAATTAAATGAACAAAATAACTACATAATGCTAAAGATCTATGAAAGAAATAAACCAGGAACTATGATAGAGAATAATAGGTGGAAGGTCGGACTACTTTTTGTAGAATGATCAGAGAAAGATTACCTGAGGAGACAACATTTGAACTTAAATATGAATGTTGAAAAACAAGTAAAGAGCAATGGAATAGAGAAGGTTGCTTGAGAAAAAGGAAACAATGGGTAAAAGCTTTTTGATACACACACACATTCTGGCCTGTGGAATCAAGACTCACGCTGTTAAGGGTGAAAGTGAGGTAGAAGAGACTTACAATAACGAAACAATGCAAAATAATTATGTAAAGTTGATCAGTGCTTTCAACAGAAATAGGTGGGGAAGGCTTGAATAAGATGGGAATGATGAGGATAGGAAAAGGTTGGACATGTTAAGAGTGATCAGGAAAGATCTTCAAAGAAAAGGTGAAATTTGAACAAACACCAGAAGGAAATGAAAGAATAAACCATTCATGGATCTGGAGGAAAATTGGCTTAGGCAGAGGGAAATGGAAATACAAACACACAAGATGAGAGATTGCCTGATGTTTTTGGTAAAAGCAAAAAGGCCAAGTAGCTAAAGCAAAATGAGCAAGTTGGGAGAGAAGAAGGAGCTGAAGTATTGTACAACTTTGTAGGTCTTGGTAAGAACTTTCGCTTTTACTCTAAGATCAAAGCCATTGGAGGATGAGTTGAGTAAGAGCTACAATGATCTACATGATCTGACAGATTTAAAAGATCACTCGGGCTGCTGTGTTGTGAATTAGAATACAAGGGGGCAAAGGCAAAATGGGGACTTATTAGGATACTGTTGAAAAATCCAAGTAGTAGATAACAATTGGGACAAAGCAGTAACAGTAGAGGTGGTTGACAATGGTTGAATTCTGGATATGTATTAAAGCAAAAATGGAAAGGAAAGGATTTCCTGATGGATTAGATGTGGGTCTGAGAAAAAGTATCCAATCTATTAGGAAAAAAAATGACAAGTTCCAAATTTCTAGGGGAAATGGCTATTTCCAAGTATATATAAATATAAATAATGTAACAAGATAAAAATTGCTTCATGTATTGTAATTCTTCATGTCTTTTTCAATAAATTTTATTACTTTTAACAAAGAGAATCTCATAATGGTGAACCTAACTTTACTTCTGGAAGTAAGTTATTCTGTGATAAGTAAACAATGAGCAATTACACCAGCATTATTTTTACAAGTATTATTTGTTTATTTATTTTGTTTTGTTTTTAATTTTTATTGGAGTATAGTTGATTTACAATGTTATTTTAGTTTCAGGTATACAGCCAAGTGAATCAGTTATATATATATCCACTCTTTTTTAGGTTCTATTCCCATATAGGTCATTACAGTGTATTGAGTAGAGTTCCCTGTACTATACAGCAGGCTCTTTTTAATCTATTTTATATATGGCAGTGTGTATGTGTCAATCCCAATCTCCTAATTTATCCTTCCCCTACCTTACCCCCTGATAACCATAACTTTGTTTTCTACATGTGTAACTCTATTTCTGTTTTATAGATAAGTTCATTTGTACCCTTTTTTAAATTTCACATATAAGTGATATCATATATTTGTCTTTTAGTGTCTGACTTACTTCATTCAGTATGACAATCTCTAGGTCCTTCTATATTGCTGCAAATGGCATTATTTTGTTCTTTTTTATGGCTGAGTAATATTCCATTGTATATATGTACCACATCTTCTTATCCACTCCTCTATTGATGGATAGTTAGATTGTTTCTTTGTCCTGGCTATTGTAAATAGTGCTGCAATGAATATTGGGGTGCATGTATGCTTTCGAATTATGGTTTTCTCAGGATATATGCCCAGAAGTGGGATTGCTAGATCATATGGTAACTTTATATTTAGTTTTTTAAGGAACCTCCATACTGTTCTCCATAGTGGCTGTACCAAGTTACATTCCCACCAATAATGTAGGAGGGTTCCCTTCTCTCCACACCCTCTCCAGCATTTATTGTTTGTAGATATTTTTGATGATGGCCATTCTGACCAGTGTGAGCTGATACCTCACTGTAGTTTTGATTTGCATTTCCCTAATAATTAGTGATGTTGAGCATCTTTTCATGTACTTTTTAGCCATCTGTATGTCTTCTTGGAGAAATGTCTATTTAGATCTTTCACCTGTGTTTTGATTGGGTTGTTTGTTTTTTCAATTTGAGCTGCATGAGCTGTATGTATATTTTGGAGATTAATCCCTTGTCAGTTGCTTTGTTTGCAAATATTTTCTCCCATTCTGAAGGTTGTCTTTTCATCTGGTTTATAGTTTCCTTTGCTGTGCAAAAGCTTTTAAGTCTCATGAAGTCACATTTGTTTATTTTTGTTTTTATTTCCATTACTCCAGGAGGTAAATTAAAAAAGATATTGCTGTGATTTATGTAAAAGAGTATCTGCCTATGTGTTCCTCTAGGAGTTTTACAGTATCCGGTCTTACATTAGGTCTTTAATCAATTTGAGTTTATTTTTGTGTATGGTGTTAGGGAGTGTTCTAATTTTATTAGTTTATATGTGGCTGTCCTGTTTCCCAGCACCACTTATTGAAGAGGCTCTCTTTTCTCCATTATGTATTCTTGCCTCCTTTGTAACAGATTAGATGACCAAAGGTGCTCTGGACTTCCTGTCCTGTTCCATTGATCTATATTTCTGTTTTTGTGCCAGTACCATACTTTCTTGATTACTGTAGCTTTGTAATATAGTCTGATGTCAGGGATCCAGATTCCTCCAGCTCCGTTTTTCTTTCTCAAGATTGTTTTTGTTATTCATGGTCTTTTGTATTTCCATACAAACTGTAAAATTTTTTGTGCTAATTCTGTGAAAAATGCCATTGGTAATTCGATAGGGATTGCATTAATCTGAAGATTGCTTTGGATAGTATAGTCATTTTCACCATATTGGTTTTTCCAATCCAAGAACATGGTATATGTCTCCATCTTTTGTGTGATCTTTTATTTCTTTCATCAGTATCTTATATTTTTCTGAATACAGGTCTTTTGCCTCCTTAGGTAGGTTTATTACTAGGTATCTTATTCTTTTTGATGCAGTGGTAAATGGGATTGTTTCCTTGATTTCTCTTTCTGATCTTTTGTTGTCAGTGTATAGGAATGCAAGAGATTTCTGTGCATTACTTTTGTATGTTGCAACTTTACCAAATTCATTGATGAACTCTAATAGTTTTCTGGTAGCATCTTGGGAATTTTCTGTGTATAATATCATGTCATCTGCAAACAGTGACAGTTTTTCTTTTCCAGTTTGGATTCCTTTTAATTCCTCTCCTTCTCTGATTGCTGTGTCTAGGACTTCCAAAACTATGTTGAATGATAGTGGTGAGAGTGGACATCCTTGTCTTGTTCCTCATCTTAGAGGAAATGGTTTCAGTTTTTCACCATTGAGAATGATGTTGGCTGTGGGTTTGTCATATATGGTCTTTATTATGTTGAGGTAGGGTCCCTCTATGCCCACTTTCTGGAGAATGTTTATGATAAATGGGTATTGAAATTTGTCAAAAGCTTTTTCTGCATCCATTGAGATTATCATATGGTTTTTATTCTTCAATTTGTTAATGTGGTGTATCACATTGATTGATTTGTGTATATTGAAGAATCCTTACATCCCTGGGATAAATCCCACTTGATCATCGTGTATGATCCTTTTAATGTGATGTTGGATTTTGTTTGCTAGTATTTTGTTGAGGATTTTTGCATCTATGTTCATCAGTGATATTGGCCTGTAGTTTTCTTTTTTTGTGACATCTTTGGTTTTGGCATCAGGGTGACGGTGGCCTTGTAGAATGAGCTTGGGAGTGTTTCTTCCTCTGCAATTTTTTGGAAGAGTTTCAGATGGATAGGGGTTAACTCTTCTCTAAATGTTTTAGAGACCAAACATTTAGTCCATCTGGTCCTAGACTTTTGTTTGTTGGAAGATTTTTAATCACAGTTTCAATTTCAATACTTGTGATTGGTCTGCTCATATTTTCTATTGCTTCCTGGTTCAGTCTTGGAAGGTTGCACCTTTCTAAGAATTTGTCCATTTCTTCTAGCTTGTGCATTTTATTGGTGTATAGTTGCTTGTAGTGTTCACTTATGATCCTTTGTATTTCTGTGGTGTCCATTGTAACTTCTCCTTTTCATTTCTAACTTTGATTTGAGTCCTCTCCCTTTTTTCTTGATGAGTCTTGCTAAAGATTTATCAATTTTGTTTATCTTCTCAGAGAACCAGCTTTTAGTTTCATTGATCTTTGCTATTGTTTTCTTCATCTCTACTTCATTTATTTCTACTCTGATCTTTATGATTTCTTTCCTTCTACTAACTTTGGGTTTTGTTTGTTCTTCTTTCTCTAGTTGCTTTAGGTATAATGTTAGGTTGTTTATTTGAGATTTTTCTTGTTTCTTGAGGTAGGAGTGTATTGCTATAAACTTCCCTCTTAGAACTGCTTTTGCTGCATCCCATGGGTTTTGGATCATCGTGTTTTTGTTGTCATTTGTCTCTAGGTATTTTTTGCTTTCTTCTTTGAGTTTTTCAATGATCCATTTAGTAACATATTGTGTAGCCTCCACGTGTTTGTGTTTTTTTACAGTGTTTTTTCCCTGTATAGCATTGTAGTTGGAGAACAAGTGTGATATGATTTCAATTTTCTTAAATTTACTGAGGCTCGATTTGTGACCCAAGATGTGTTCCATGTGCACTGGAGAAGAAAGTGCATTCTGCTACTTTTGGATGGAATGCTGTATAAATATCAATTAAGTCCATCTTGTCTAATGTGTCATTTAAGGCTTGTGTTTCCTTATTAATTTTCTGTCTGGATGATCTGTCCGTTGGTGTAAGTGGGGTGTTAAAGTTCCCCACTATTACTATGCTGTTGTTGATTTCCCCTTTTATGGCTGTTAAGATTTGCCTTATGTATTGAGGTGCAACTACGTTGGGTTCATATATATTTACAGTCGTTATGTCTTCTTCTTGTATTGATCCCTTGATCATTATGTAGTGTCCTTCCTTGTCTCTTGTAATAGTCTTTATTTTCAAGTCTATCTTGTTAGATATGAGTATTGCTACTCCAGCTTTCTTTTGATTTCCATTTGCATGGAATACCTTTTTCCATCCCCTCACTTTCAGTCTTTATGTGTCCCTAGGTCTGAATTGGGCCTCTTGTAGACAGCATATATACAGGTCTTGATTTTGTATCCGTTCAGCCATTCTTTGTATTTTGGTTCGAGTATTTAATCCATATACATTTAAGGTAATTATCGATATGTATGTTCCTGTTGCCATTTCCTTAATTGTTTTGGATTTGTTTTTGTAGGTTTTTTTCTTCCCTTCCTTTTTTTGTTCTCTTGTACTTTGGTGACCATCTTTAGTGTTGTGTTTGGGTTGCTTTTTCTTTTGTGTGTGTTTATCTATTGTAGTTGTTTGGTTTGCATTTCCCATGGGGTTTAGACAAAACAGTCTATACATATACAAGCTTGTTTTAGTTGCTGGTCTCTTAATTTCAAATGCAATTCCCATTTTCTACATTTGTAATTTCCTCACAGTTTTTGGTTTTGATATCATATTTGTGTTTGGATGATTTCCCACTTTTACTCTATGTTTGTCTTCAGTGCACTTTCCCATTTGTTATTTTCTTGTTTCTAGTTTTGGCCTCTTTTTTTTTTTTTTTTTTTTCCTCCTGCCTAGTAAAGTTCCTTTAGCATTTTTGTTGTAAAGCGGATTTGGTGGTGCTGAAGTCTCTTAGCATTTGCTTGTCTATAAAGCTTTTGATTTTTCCATCAAATCTGAATGAGACCCTTGCTGGCTAGAGTATTCTTGGTTGTAGGTTCTTCCCTTTCATCACTTTAAATATATCATGTCACTCCCTTCTGGCCTGCAGAGTTTCTGCTGAAAAATCAGCTGATAACCTTATGGCAATTCCCTTGTATGCTGTTTGTTGCTTTGCTCTTGTTGCTTTTAATATTATTTCTTTGTATTTAATTTTTGTTAGTTTGATTAATATGTGTCTCAGCATGTTACTCCTTGGGTTTATCCTGTATGGGACTCTCTGCTTCCTGGACTTGGGTGACTATTTCTTTTCCATATTAGGGATGTTTCCAACTATAATCTCTTTAAATATTTTCTCAGGCCCTTTCTCTTTTTTGTCTTCTTCTGGAACCCCTATAATTCGAATATTGGTGTGTTTAATGTTGTGCCAGAGTTCTCTGAGACTGTCCTCATTTCTTTTCATTCTTTTTTCTTTATTCTATTCTGCAGAAGTGATTTCCACCATTCTGTCTTCCAGCTCACTTATCCATTCTTCTGCCTCAGTTATTCTCCTATTAATTTCTTCTAGTGTATTTTTCATCTCTGTTTGTTTGTTCTTAATTCTTCTATGTTGTTGTTAAACATTTCTTGTTTCTTCTTGATCCATGTCTCCATTCTTTTTCTGAGATTTGGATCATGTTTACTACCATTACTCTGAATTCTTCTTCAGATAGATTGCCTATCTCCTTGTCATTTAGTTGTTCTTGTATGTTTGTATCTTGCTCCTTCATCTGCAACATGTTTCTTCATTGTCTCATTTTGTCTAACTTACTGTGTTTGTGGTCTCCTTCCTGCAGGCAGCAGGATTGTAGTTCCTCTTACTTCTTGTGTCTGCACCCATGTAGGTGAGTTTGGTCCAGAGGCTTGTGCCATTATCCCCTTGATAGGGAGTTTGACTGGTGTTGTGGTGACCAGAGCCTGCCTTGGAGATTGAGCAGGGCCTCCCCTTTGCTCTGTGGTTGTCAGCGCCCTGTCAGGGGTGGGGTCTGCTCCCTAGTTGTTGGAGTAGAGGCCCCCAGATCTGTTTCTTAGCTGTGTTTGTGATCTGTGGTGCAAGGTAGGTGGATTGGAGCACTCCCACTGGGAGAGAAGCTACTGAGTATTCCTCCTCTGGAGCCATTCACCTGTGAATGTGCTCTGTTGTGTCCCACGTCACACATTGTGTGGGCTCACAAAGTACACTGTTGTTGGCACTGCTCTCAGTCCCACCTTAACTGTGGGTATGCCAGCAATTGGCCCTGGTGACTCTCAGGCATTGGTTTCACCAGGCCACCAGCACAGATCCACTGAGGTCAGGTCACGGGACTGCAGTAGTCATGCACCTGGACTCACTCTGGGAGCTATGGAGGCAGCTCAGACTCTGACCTGACCCAACTCCCAAGTTCATGTGCCCACAAAGCCAACAGCTGCTAAAGCCAGACCTGTCCCAGCTGCAGGAGCACGTGTTGTCCTTCCAGATGTTTCGCAGGTGCTGAATATAGGAAGCCATCAGCAGAGGTGTAACTCCACTGTTCATGTACCCACAAGGAGGTTTCAACTCTTATTCCTTAGTCACACAGCCCCTGGGGCTCAGCTGGGTTTTCTGCCTCACCTCTGCATGTGTTCCTCCCACTGGAGTCTGCTCCAGAGGTTGCAGGAGCACACGAGCCTGCCAGGCAGGAAGGGGCCAAGGTGGTGATTGAGGTGAGCAGGCCACCCAGACGGGAGATGCTGGGGTATCAATTGGACTGTGCAAGCCCATCAGGCAGCAATCAGGACTGGCAGGTCGCCCAGGTCAGGGGGGCTGTGGAGGAGGCGATGGCAGGGGTGTGTGAGCTGGGGGGAACCCTCCCTAGTGCCTGTGGAGGCAGGGGTCGGTATGTGAGGAGACAGCCCTGCCTTTGCTTGTCACTCAGCAATGGTGCTTTGCTTCTGTGGCGGTCTGGGCTTCCTCCACGAGCATTTCTGGTTGTGGAGCTCCTCAATCCTGTCCCCACAGGCTGTCTCCTCACAGCCAACAGCAGTCCCCTCCCCAGATCTGCTCTCCAAACCCCACGTTCTAGCACCCAGCCCCTGTGCGCACCCACAGACACCCATCTTGGGTTGGGGCACCAGGGCTGTGGCACAGACCATCTGTGTAGGTCTCAGTCTGTCCTGCCTGCCACAGACTGGTTGCTGCACTCTCCTCTGAGCCCCCAAAGCTCCCCTTCTGTCCTAGCTGATCTCCCTGCCAGTGAGGGGCTTCCGCCCAGTTCCCCCCTCCCAGCTCCCTGCCATGGGCTCAGGTCCCATCCTGTTTCCTCTCCTCTTCCTTTTCCCTTCTTTCTTTCATCCTACCCAGTTACATGGGGATTTTTCTTGTCCTTTTAGGTGTCTGAGGTCCTCTGCTAGTGTTCAGTAGTTCTGTGAGAATTGTTCCATTTGTAGATGGATTCTTGATGTGTTTGTGGGGAGAGATGAACTCCACCTACTCCTACTCCTCTGCCATCTTGGAAAATCCAAGTAATATTTCTAACAAGGTAGGATGCTCATTTGTAAAAGTTTTGTAGAGATGTATAATGAATGAAACTACAAAAGAAATGAGTGAAGAAAAAAGTGAGAAAAAAATTTAAATGATCTTAAAATATTGACATAGACCATATATACTAAATGTAAATAAATTGAAAGGGTTTTTCTTTTTAGTTTTTATTGATGTATAATACATGCACAGGGAAAAATTCTTACACCATAAGCAGACAATTGAGGAATTTTCACTTGATAAACACAACCTTGTAACTCTTACTACTCAAAAGAAATATAAGTGATAGCTCAGAAACCATTTTGTTGCTCTTTCAATCACTATCCCATTTGGTAACAACCATCCTGACATATAGAAGTATAAATTGGTTTAATATTTTGCATATAAATGGATTTACTTAATATGTACTCTTTTGTGTCTGGCTTCATTAGCTCAACATAACATTTGAAAGATTCATCTTTATTGATGGGTAGAATTGTCAATTACATCAGTGCATTTGTGATAGATTGCATTTCCAAAGATGGCCAGAGCAGTATATCCCAGACCACATAGTCTTCTGTAAAATGGGCTAACCAGTTCCAAAGGATGGATTCTAATTCCTCTCCCCTTGAATCAGGGTGACCTTAATCACTGGCTTGTAATCAATACTTTGTGGCTTAAGAGATAGTGTGTGACTCGTGACTTCTAAGGCTAAGGCAGAAGAAACTTTTTAACTTTTACATTGGTTTCCTGAAACACTACCTCTTTGAGTACTCCCTCTAGGGACTCTACCTTCTTAGAATGAAGCAGAAATGCTCAGAGGAGCACAAGCCACATTCAGAGGTTCTAGTTGAGGATAGTCTTAGTAATGTCAATTAGACATTAAACATGTGAGTGAAGAAGCCTTCAGAAACTTTTGATTCCCAGACATTGAAGTCATTCCCAGTTACTGGAATCTTTCTAGCTGAGGACCTACACATCATAGAACAGAGAAAATCCATCCCCACTGTAACCAATTCCAATTCTTGATTCATAGTACTTGTGATCATGTTTGTTATTTTAATCTACTAAATTTGGAATGCTTTTGTAGGCAGCACGTGACAATTGGAACCTGTAGTATCCATTCTTTGAATGTCCCACAATTTATTAAGTCAACTATGGATGAGAATTTGGATTGTATCCAGTTTGTGGCTCTTATGAAAGTGCTTCTGTGAATATTATAGAGTTTATTGTTGAACCTGTGTATATATTTTCATTGGGTATATAAAAAGGGATAGAATTAATAGGGTATTCATTTATTCAGATTAGGAGATGGAACCAAATAATTTTCCACAGTAGATATAACAATTTGCATTCCTACAAGTAGTATATGAGTTCTGATTATTCAAAATCCTTGTCCACATTTAATTTTTTAAATCATTTTTAATTTTAGCTATTCTACTGGGTATGGAGTGGTATCACATTGTGGTTTTCATTTGCATTTTCCTGTTGTCTTAGTTGTGAGCAGCTTTTCATATGTTAGTTGGCCATTTGGATATCCACTTTTCAAAAGTTAGTCTTTAACTCATATTTCAGTTTTCTTTCTTATTATTTTAAAGAATTATTTATATATTCTGGGTATATATATTAAGTATAGTTTCTCATACTCTGTGGGTTGCCCTGTCACTATCTTAATCAGGTCTTGAAAGAATAAGAAATACTAACATTAACATAGTCCATTTTATCATTTTTTTCTTTTAAAGCTTTTTATACACAATTTTTAAAATTGATGCTTAAATCAAAGTCATAAAGTTTTTCTCCTCTAGAAGTTTTATTGTTCTACCTATCAAATTTAGGTTTTCAATACAACTGGGATTTTTGTGTTTGATGTAAGATAGAAATTCTGTGTGTGGAAAAGACAAAAAATAAGAGCTCTACTTTGCTTATTGATAAGCATTTATTAAGTAGACCATCATTTCTTAATGCACTACATTGCTACCTTTGTCATAAATCACTATTACATTTCAAAACTCCATCATTGCTCACTGGTACTTGTCCAGTAGTTCCTCACCAGTCAGCCTGGGCTAACTGCTCTCAAATTACTTCTAAAAACTAGAAATATGACAATATCAGTCTTCTACTTTTCAGCTTTCAATGTTTTTTAATGCCTAAAACAGTTTTTCTCCCAGTGCAAACCTTAAAAATGCAAATTCTGTGAGTCTTCCATCTACCAAAATGAATCAGATGGGAGAAGAGTTGATGGTAGCAGAGTTCTTAGGAATTTTCATTTTTAAAATAAGTGCAAGGAGGTTTTATGCACTTAGAAATATGAAAACCATTAGTTTAGCAAATTAAGACTAACTTCCAGAGTATAAGTAAAAATATACAAGGCCTTTTATGATTTAGTTCCTATTTACTTCACCTATTTTATGTTCTACTCATTTATATCTCCATTTACTCTTAATGTTCCAAAAAACACCTACAATTTTAGTGCCTCATACACATGCCATGCTACATAATCCATCTGCGTCTTTGTGTATATGGTGCTATGTGTGTTTAACATACCACCACCAGCCTACAAAGGTCTAGTAAACCCTTGTTACATTTCAAAATCCAGTCAGTAATTATCCTTCCTGTTCTGCCTTCACTGATAATTGTTCTGTAACCTCTTCAGTTCTCACACAACAATAATATATCACTCTCACTTCTCCAGTACTCCTGCAACTGGAAAATACTTTAATTATTGCATGTGTCTGTCTTTCCTATTAAAATTCCAAATTCCTTGATGACAGGGCCATGCACAATATCTGATATGTAATATATATAACATTTTTAACTGGAGCTAAGACCACATTAATGTTATTTTTATGAAAGCACATTTTCAAATTAATCACTTAGGGAAACAGGACATTGGATTAAATTTTGTAGTTTAAAATTATAAACCATTAATCTAAGAAAATAATATTAGAACATCATGATCACATATAACACTCAGCCTATGATTAAAATAATGAATTTTATTTCTTACTATGAAAAAAGCCACATTGTTTATGATTAACTTCTATTTACCAGACTTATTTACAAACAGAACTGTTTTGCTTCTGATAGTTTGCTCTCTAGAGCTGAACAGTGATTAACAGAAGAGCAAAACCTGTTTAAGAATCCCAGTCCTGATGAACAACTGCCTTTGTTAATCTTAACATTCTTATCCCTTTTGCTGTAAAGAATTTATTCATCTGTACTTATTAGAAATCAGTAGAAAAATTCATTAAAACTAAGACTCTATACAACTCTTTTTGAAAAGATTATCCTCGAAAATATTTTTAAAAGTTATATATGGCTGACTGGTAAAAAGGACAAATCTTAGGTTTTCTTTCAAACTTTATATGCTCGCATGTTTAAATTTTGCAGTTTAATAACTTCAGCCAAGTGGAAGAAGTATGAAGCAGGGGATTTCACTGCTTTTATAATGTAATCAGATTCCAGTTTATCCTGTAAAATATTGCCTGAGCCTCTGCAGTTTGTATTTGAGCACCTTGAGGAAAAGGAAATGAAAATTGTGCTTATTGCACCTCCTTCAATAGCACACAGCAATGCTGAACACATACCTGTCGCTTAATAAATTCTTTCTTAATGAGTATTAGTTACTGTGTCAACTGTGCACACTAAAATTACGGAGCACTGATGAAATTAGAAGGAACATGTGGCAAGGGACAACATGGGTTAGAGCAGAGATTGCCAAATGACTCTCATAGTCCTTGCTTATGTGAACTAGAAGCATGGGTTCAAGATTTCTAAAACACTATATTCATGCAGTGACATATATTCATGCCATATACATTTTTATTATATAGGTAATATGTGTATAGAAAGTCTGCATTCAAACGTTCTTAAATGAAAGTATGTACATTATGCAGAAATGGTCTGTCCCCCTCACCTTGCAATTCCTCTGGCGGAAGCAGATTGTAGGTAAGATGATGTTTAGTTTGTCCTTGAAATTATGATATTCCTGCCTAGGGCTGTTTTCAAATACAATATAAGAACCATCTAGGAAGCTGCAATTGCTCTAAGGCCATCCTGCTTTGATTTGGCTCAGTCTCTAATCCACTTTCTTAAGGCTCTTGTGTGCAGATTTGGACCCTGGTGCTCACCTGCTGTCCAACCAGATGCCTTGCTTACTGAAAGCCTCTGGAAGGCTCCGTGTGGTTGTTCTAGCCCCTCTACTCCAAATGGATAAAATGAGACTGATTGAGGGAAAACAAAATACTTAGCACTGAGGCCAGTGTCGAGCAATTGTTCTCATTCACATATAATTTAACTGTACTAACACCAGGTCAAACAAATGAATATCAAACACTCAATTTATTACATACTTTTCAACATATATTATTTTATTTAATATTTTTATAAGAATGTATGGTATAATAATACATGCTTTTTACAGATATATAGGCTAAGTGTCAATGAAATTAAATAATATGCTTAACATTAGTAGTAAAAAAAGTTGTGTGAACAGGACTAAATTCAAGCTGACCTTAAAGTAAATAGTTAATCTGCCTCACCTCACTATTTTCTTTTTTTTAACATCTTTATTGGAGTATAATTGCTTTACATTGTTGTGTTAGTTTCTGCTGTTAACAAAGTGAATCAGCTATACGTATACATATATCCCCATATCCCTCTTGCATCTCCCTCCCACCTTCCCTATCCCACCCCTCTAGGTGGTCACGAAGCACTGAGCTGATCTCCGTATGCTATCCAGCTGCTTCCCACTAGCTATCTATTTTATCTTTGGTAGTGTATATATGTCCATGCCTCCTCTCACCTTGTCCCAGCTTACCCTTCCCCATCCCTGTGTCCTAAAGTCCATTCTCTAAGTCTGCATCTTTATTCCTGTCCTGCCCCTAGGTTCTTCAGAACCATTTTTTTTTTTTTTTTAGTTTCCATATATATGTGTTAGCATACAGTATTTGTTTTTCTCTTTCTGACTTACTTCACTCTGTATGACAGACTCTAGGTCCATCCACCTCACTACAAATAACTCAATTTCATTTCTTTTTATGGCTGAGTAATATTCCATTGTATATATGTACCACATCTTCTTTATCCATTCATCTGTCAGTGGACACCCAGGCTGCTTCCATGTCCTGGCTATTGTAAATAGTGCTGCAATGAACATTGTGGTACATGCCTCTTTTAGAATTATGGTTTTCTCAGGGTATATGTCCAGTAGTGGGATTGCTGTGTCATATGGTAGTTCAATTTTTAATTTTTTAAGAAACCTCCATACTGTTCTCCATAGTGGCTGTATCAGTTTACTTTCCCACCAACAGTGCAAGAGGGTTCCCTTTTCTCCACACCCTCTCCAGCATTTATTTTTTGTAGATTTTTTGATGATGGCCATTCTGACCGGTGTGAGGTGATACATCATTGTAGTTTTGATTTGCATTTCTCTAATGATTAGTGATGTTGAGCATCCTTTCATGTGTTTGTTGGCAATCTGTATATCTTCTTTGGAGAAATATCTATTTAGGTCTTCTATCCATTTTTGGATTGGGTTGTTTATTTTATTGATATTGAGCTACATGAGCTGCTTGTCAGTTTTGGAGACTAATCCTTTGTCAGTTGCTTCATTTACAAATATTTTCTCTCATTCTGAGGGTTGTCTTTTTGTCTTGTTTATGGTTTCCTTGGCTGTACAAAAGCTTTTAAGTTTCATTAGGTCCCATTTGTTTATTTTTGCTTTTATTCTATTTCTCTAGGAGGTGGGTCAAAAAGGATCTTGCTGTGATTTATGTCATAGAGTGTTCTGCCTATGTTTTCCTCTAAGAGTTTTATAGTGTCTGGCCTTACATTTAGGTCTTAATCCATTTTGAGTTTATTTTTTTGTGTGGTGTTAGGGAGTGTTATAATTTCATTCTTTTACATGTAGCTGTCCAGCTTTCCCAGCACCACTTATTGAAGAGGCTGTCTTTTTGACATTGTACACTCTTGCCTCCTTTGTCAAAGATAAGGTGACCATATGTGCATGGGTTTATCTCTGGGCTTTCTATCCTGTTCCATTGATCTGTATTTTTGTTTTTTGTGCCAGTACCATACTGTCTTGATTACTGTATCTTTGTAGAATAGTCTGAAGTCAGGAAGCCTGATTCCTTCAGCTCCATTTTTCTTTCTCAAGATTGCTTTGGCTATTTGGGGTCTTTTGTGTTTCCATACAAATCGTGAAATTTTTTGTTCTAGTTCTGTGAAAAATGCCATTGGTAGTTTGATAGGGATTGCATTGAATCTGTAGATTGCTTTGGGTAGTATAGTCATTTTCACAATGCTGATTCTTCCAATCCAAGAACATGGTATATCTCTCCATCTGTTTGTATCATCTTTAATTTCTTTCATCAGTGTCTTATACTTTTCTGCATACAGGTCTGTTGTCTCCTTAGGTAGGTTTATTCCCAGGTATTTTATTCTTTTTGTTGCAATGGTAAATGGGAGTGTTTCCTTAATTTCTCTTTCAGATTTTTCATCATTAGTGTATAAGAATGCAGGAGATTTCTGTGCATTAATTTTGTATCCTGCTAATTTACCAGATTCATTGAGTAGCTCTAGTAGTTTTCTGTTAGCATCTTTAGGATTCTCTATGTAAAGTATCATGTTATCTGCAAACAGTGACAGTTTTACTTCTACTTTTCAAATTTAGATTCCTTTGATTTCTTTTCCTTCTCTGATTGCTGTGGCTAAAACTTCCAAAACTATGTTGAATAATAGTGGTGAGGGTGGGCAACCTTGTCTTGTTCCTGATCTTAGTGGAAATGGTTTCAGTTTTTCACCATTGAGAACAATGTTGGCTGTGGGTTTGTCATACCTGGCCTTTATTATGTTGAGGTAAGTCCCTCTATGCCTACTTTCTAGAGAGTTTTTATCATAAATGGGTGTTGAATTTTGTCAAAAGCTTTTTCTGCAACTATTGAGATTATCATATGGTTTTTATCTTTCAATTTGTTAGTATGGTGTATCACATTGATTGATTTGCATATATTGAAGAATCCTTGCATTCCTGGGATAAACCCCACTTGATCATGGTGTATGATCCTTTTAATGTGCTGTTGGATTCTGTTTGCTAGTATTTTGTTGAGGATTTTTACATCTATGTTCATCAGTGATATTGGCCTGTAGTTTTCTTTTTGTGTGACATCTTTCTCTGGTTTTGGCATCAGGGTGATGGTGGCCTCATAGAATGAGTTTAGAAGTGTTCCTCCCTCTGCAATATTTTGGAAGAGT
The DNA here is from genome assembly GCF_965194805.1 of Balaenoptera borealis. NCBI lineage: Eukaryota > Metazoa > Chordata > Mammalia > Artiodactyla > Balaenopteridae > Balaenoptera > Balaenoptera borealis. The sequence continues at coordinate 55,214,092 of NC_138866.1, read as the reverse complement.
TTGAGAAGGATAGGTGTTAGCTCTTCTCTAAATGTTTGATAGAATTCGCCTGTGAAGCCATCTGGGCCTTGACTTTTTTTTGTTAGAAGACTTTTAATCACAGTTTCAATTTCAGTGCTTGTGATTAGTTTGTTTATATTTTTTATTTCTTCCTACTTCAGTATCAGAAGGTTTTGGTTTTCTAAGAATTTGTCCATTTCTTCCAGGTTGTCCATTTTATTGTCATATAGTTGCTTGTAGTAATCTCTCATGATCCTTTATATTTCTGCTGTGTCAGTTGTTACTGGTCCGTTTTCATTTCTAAGTCTGTTGGTTTTAGTCTTCTCCCTTTTCTTCTTGATGAGTCTGGCTAATGGTTTATCAGTTTTGTTTATCTTCTCAAGAACAAGCTTTTAGTTTTATTGATCTTTGCTATCGTTTTCTTCATTTCTTTTTCATTTATTTCTGATCTGATCTTTATGATTTCTTTCCTTCTGCTAACTTTGGGGGTCTTTTTGTTCTTGTTTTTCTAATTGCTTTATGTGTACGAACACATGGAGCCTAAATGATAAGCTACTAAATAACAAAGAGATCACTGAAAAAATCAAAGAGGAAATCAAAAAATACCTGGAAACAAATGACAATGAAAACACAATGATCTAAAACCTATGGGATGCAGCAAAAGCAGTTTTAAGAGGGAAGGTTATAGCAATACCATCCTACCTCTAGAAACAAGAAAAATCTCAAATAAACAACCTCACCACACTACATTGATCCCACTGATGTGACAGTGGTTTAAAGGTAATTTAAATACTCAAGCTGAACAGATATGCCCTGTGACCCAGCAATCACACTTTTGGGTTACATATGACACAGAAATGTGTACATACATTCACCGAACACATGTACATATATTCATAACAGTATAATTTGCAGTATGAAAAAGCTAGAAATAACCTAGATTGTCCAATAGAATCAATAAATCATCATATATTCATTCAATGGAATATAATACAATGCAAAAAATTAGTTTATTGGCACTGACAACCATATGGGAAAATTGGACAAACCAAATGATATTGAAAGAAGCCATTCAAAAATAAAAAATACAGTATGATACCATTCTTGTAAAGTTCCAAAATAGGCTAAACTAAACTGTGGTGTAGCGGGTGGGCTGCAGCAGGTTGCTGGATTCTGGATGCTACTTCTGTGCTATTTACTGACCCAGGTTATGGTTACATGGATGTATTCACTTTGTGAAAATTCATCAACTTATAATGTGTGCACTTTTCTGTATGCATGTGGAATACTCATGTAAAATTTACCCCCCACTCCCCCAAAATGGGTAAATACAATAAACAGATATAGGGAGCAGGATATTACGTGACAGAAAATATATTTCCTCTAATTTTATTATTTTCATATACTCCTAGAAATATAAAATGACAAAGTAAAATAGTAGGTATATAAGTAATTTACATAACATCTGGTTAAGAATTTGTAACATAGTGATTTTTAAATAATATATCACAGATAATAGCTCAAGATTACTGTTTTCTGATCTAAACATAAATGAAGTTTTGTGGGAGCTCCTTATTCTTTTAAATATCCCAAAGATTTTTAGTGGTTAGAGATGACATATATTTTCTTTACTTCCATTCAATTGTCCTACTTCCTTTGAATTAATTAAAATGATAGATGCTTTCACTGTTACATCCTGAGACAAAGGTACCATGGAAAACAGCTACAGTCTTTGATTTTTCCCCCATATAAAAACAAATCAAGTATATAAGTGTCTGTGTATTTAGTACACTTCACTGAAGATTAGCAATATGGAAAGATGAAGTGAAGCATAAATTTAGCCTTCCTTTTTTCTAAAAAAATCTCTCTAACATTTTTGTCAACTGAGATCTCAGCTTTTAAAGGGAAAAGGAAAGGAGGATGGGAAAGAGAGAGAGATGGGGTGGGGGAGCGAGGGAAAAAGGAGAGAGAGAGAGAGAGAAGAGACAGAAGAGAGAGACAGGAGAGAGAGAGAGACACACACACAGGGAGGGAGAGAGGGACAGAAAGAAAGAGAGAGAGAGAGAGAAATTGACAGAGAGAGAACCAGTTGATTTTCCTATGCAGAGTATTCTCTCTCTTCCTCTAGGTCCGATCAGATGGACTCCAAAGGAAGAACTCAATCCCACAGTGGAGCTTTTAGCCTCCCTGAGAATAGCCAAAATTCATAAGTATGTACATTTTCTCCTAAAGGATGGTCATCTATTCAGGATCTTACCCATTTTTTTTCTATTCCACTAATGAATATAAGTGAAAGGAAGCAGTAGAAAAATTATTTCTATTAATACAATTAATTATGCATAAACATTAGAAGGCAGAAGAAATTATTACCAGTTTTAATTTTAAAAATTCCCATTTGTATTTTTATTAACAGGATACAACAACTTCAACATTAATTTCTAATGGTATATGCCACCATGAGCAAATTCATTTTAGCATTATGATAAAATGAATAGAAATAAATACATACTATATGTTCAAAAGCTATTATTAAAGTATTATAGAGAGAAAAATATTCTTTTCAATTATTCTGAAAAATGTATATGCTTTCATATACTTTTTTAAAAAATTAATTAATTAATTAATTAATTTTTGGCTGTGTTGGGTCTTCATTTCTGTGCGAGGGCTTTCTCTAGTTGCGGCAAGCAGGGGACACTCTTCATCGCGGTGCGTGGGCCTCTCACTATCGCGGCCTCTCTTGTTGCGGAGCACAGGCTCCAGACGCGCAGGCTCAGTAGGTGTGGCTCACGGGCCTAGTTGCTCCGCGGCATGTGGGATCTTCCCAGACCAGGGCTCGAGCCCGTGTCCCCTGCATTGGCAGGCAGACTCTCAACCACTGCACCACCAGGGAAGCCCTATGCTTTCATATCTTCTAAGGCTTTGTTTACAATTGCATATAGGCTTACTCAATTTCTCACCAACAATAGTAAGACAGTAAAAACTACAATTATAGACCATATTTTAAAATGTTTAATCATTATTGTAATGTAGTTCTTATTCTATTCTATGCATAAAATCTTATTTTGAGAAAATGTATGGCATACATACAAGGAAACACTTCTATGTACTTAGTGTTCAGAATTAAACAAATATTGCTATAGAAGAGTAACTACTGGGATTTAGCAACACATTTTGGATTCTCCAGCACTTATTTGTAATATGTGTGTTTAGGAGAGGGAAGAGGGCATTTGACATAATTTTTAAAATATAAAATACATTCACATATTACAGAAATTAACAACTACATGATAGTGACTACATATGCACTTAATTTATCAAAACCTAATGATTAACAATACTTTGAGCAAGTTATTCCTTAGTAACAAAAGGATCTTAGAAAATGTGAACACCACTACTATACTCTCAGTTGATTTTGAAAAAGTATCATTATTGTAATTCTATCTGGTTTTTTAACTGCACATATAATTATCACTGTTTAATACAATTGGCATTTATTAAGATTTATTCTTGAATTTGCCAATTTATTTTTGCTCCATTTGTTCTGGTATCACAGGCGTCCCTTCTGAGATCACTTTCCTTCTGCCTGAAGGACAGCCTTTCCTTTAATAATGGCAAGCTCTGTATAGGTCTGAAAACATCTTTGGGAGTATAGATTTCTAGGTTGAAACTTTTTTTCTCAGTATCCTGGCTTCCATTGTTGCTGTTTAAAAGTGAGCTATCAGTCTTACTATCACTCCTTGAAGAATATTTTTTCCCTTAGACAGGTTATAGGATTTTCTCTTTGAATTTTTCTTTTATTGTTCAGTTTCACTTTGTCATCCTTAAATGTAAATGTTTTTCTATTTATCTAGCTTGGGATTCATTGGGCTTCTTGAATCTGTGGCTTCTGTCTGTCCCTTAATTCTGGAAAATTCTTACCCATTATCTCTTCAATGTTGCATCTGACACATTCTTGATATTCTTTTACTATGGTTAGGCTTTCTTAATTATTCACCATGTTGCCTAACTTATTTTAACTATTTCCAGTCTGTGTCACTATCTGCTGTATTCTGGAAAATTTTACTGCTCTATTTTTCAGGTCCTTTGTTGTATTATGAACTGTATTTAATCAGCTTGTAAACCCATTTACTCAGTTTTTCTTTTAGATTACTCCATATTTAATTTATTCAATTTCTCTTTCCTTTTTTTTCCCCCCAAATCAGATAGGTCACTGTATATAGTGTCTATTTTCTATAGAAGTTTTGGAGACTAGAAATATTAAAGTAAGCAGAGCTATTTTGTGTGTCTGATATTTATTATATTTAAGGCTTCGTAGGTCTATGTTTGCTATCTGTTTTTAAAAGCTGATTATCACTCATGGTGCTTTTTCCTTGGGTACCCTTTTATTTTTTTATTCTAAGCTTCAGGTTTTTCTTGAAAAAATTTTATTAAACTACTTTGAGCCCTAGGATGAAGTTTTATTTCTCCAGAGAGAAACAACTTGCTTTGAGCATTTTTATTCCTTTTTAGCAAGATGGTTTGTCTGAATAAACTAGTCTGCCATAATATTGGAAATGAAAGTCCTCATGCCGTCAATTACTATATCTTTAACACATAAATAAAATTTAACCTAAAAATGTATGTTGCTTTAGTGAGTACATCCTTTAGCTAATGTTCAAGTTTTAGTACTAATTTGTTTTCTCTTAGGGACATAATAGAAAGACTTATTTGTAGCTTTTCTTTATTTTCTCTCTTACTCTTTTTAATTTGTTTTCTTCTATTTCTGTTCTTTAGGACAGAATTTTTCATGTTCTCCTTATCTGAACACATATTCTATGTTTTGAAAAAAATTTACTTTCTTAAAACAGCTTTATTGAGGTATAAATGATATTTTTAAAAAAACTGAACGTATTTATTGAATACAGTTTGGTGAGTTTGGGGATATGATGAATATGTTTATTGCCTTGACTGGATGTCTGAGAAGTTTTACTCTTCATTTTCACATTTCACAATCTTTCTTTTGTGATTGCTCAGAAGCTAAGTTAGTCCACTGTGGGTCTCAGTAAAAAGGTTCTGAGGCAAAACCACAAATACCTATTTAATTTCTAGGGAAAATGAAACATTCGGCTTTTGTAGAAAAGATTAAAAACAAAAACAACAACTTGAGGCAGCATAACTAAATGAATAAAAGAGAAAAAGTTTAAAGATGAACAATGCCTCTCTTTTCATTTTTGAATTTATAAAACTAAATGCTGATGCTTAAGGATGGAGATGCAAATTTAGTCGGAACTTTGATCACAGTTTTGAACATATTTTCTAACCAGTTTAATGGATTTAAATATTTTTAGCAGTATGTCTCTATAATGTTTCATTTCACTTTAAAAGCTCATAAATATATCATTAGATCTGAACCATTTATCACTAGTATCTTTCAGGAAAGTCATATAGGAAGTGAATGGAGGAAACAATGAGGACAAGTTTGAAAATATTTTTTCCTTGTATGGTAAGCAGGTGAGGTAAAGGAGAATGGAGAAGGAAGAGTTGTTAAGGCATCTAGCCCTTATTATATGCTCATAAATATAATGTCTCCACTGATAAAAGCTTCAAAGAAAATGCAAGTTAGTATTTTGGCAAGGTCTCCATAATTAAGGAGGGAGTGTGAAATAATAGAAAGATTTCTGCTACTTCTCTGCTTGGTGATCCTGGACAGGTTAATTGTTTCAACCTCAGTTTCTTCCTGTGTAAAAGGGGAGTGATAATATTGACTTTTTCAAACTACTAGAAATATCTAAAATAATGCATGTAAAATACTATATGCATACTAGGGATTGGAGAGTGTGTACCTCCTGTTATTAATGTTGATTTTCTTGTGATTAATTTGATCCTCCTGCATTTCATATGTGTATATCTCACAGCTAAAATTATATTAATTCCGTTCTCTTTCATTCAAACAATTATTTAGTCGGTACAGTGGGTTGCATTGTGCTAGTCACTCTAGAGCAGGCAGGAGACTAAAGAGTCAGTGCAAGGGATCTGTAATTCATACAAGAAAAACATTTTTTTCTGGAGACTGAATAAATAACATCATCCACATATAAGTACTACTGTTTTCCAATGCATGTGGTTGTGATTAATAAAGATGATTAAAGACATTTTTAAGGAGAGGGCTCTTTATTTATCCTTTGTTTTAAAATGATTACTAGAGATGAACACATGCTGGCTGAGAAGAGTTGGATGTATAAGCATATATAAATGAATATATGTTCACATGAGCAAAAAAGGGAATAAGCACAGGGAAGGAAGCTGATTAGTTACAGTAACTAATCATTACTAATCATGCAGTAAGAACATTTAACAAATATTAATTGAGCACTTTGAACCAGGCACAGAACTAAGTTCTGTTCCAAGTTAGGATTATAAATACTTAACAGGTAAACATGATTATGTGTGATTCTCTGATAGGAAGAAGAGAAGAAGTGTTGTACAGCTCCTATCTTTAGTTCCCTGCAGTGTTTCCTCAGATAGTTCAATCAGGCCAGAACAATGTATCTATCCATCCAGGCCAAAGTCCATGATATGGGCTAGCGCGTGTTTGTAGCCCAGAAATTGTGTGTTAATAGCAATCATCCTCAGAGTTTCCACTTGTCTTCACACCCTGCTTATCACAGGAAGGTGAAAATCAAAACAAGAAACTGTTTTTTATACATCAGTGAATTTATTTAATTGTTTTTGAAAAATTTTACTAGTGAAACTGCTGTCTTTAGGCACTAAAATAGCATTTTTTAAAACAAGATTTGTGAATCAGTATCTTATTTTTCAAGGAATTCTAATTTGCTAGAATATAGTTTATAAACTCTTCAGCAATCTTTTCCTTTGAGACTAAGGAAACTATACATGTGTAGATTTTTCCCTGACTCATTACGCCTACAAATCATACCTAATCTTGGTCGTCAACTCTACTCAAGTTCCAATGTCTTCTAGCAATTGTTTAAGTCTTTTATTGAAAGATTTAAATTGTGGACGTAAGCCCCAATCTTGGCTGATTTATTGCCATTAAACTTATTATATATTGAGTTATATAGATTTAGATGTGAAAATCCAGGGTAATTTTATTTGAAAGAAATACTATAGCTTCTCCCAAATTTCTTGTTTTTATATGACTATTCAGATGAGAATATTATCCAAATTGAGACATGTAATACATCTATCAGTTTTGCATAAAATTTATTTAGAAAAACAATGAAGATATGTAACAGAATTAATATTTTTAGCTTTTTTTAAACTACATTTCCACCTCTGTCTGAAAAGAATAAAATCTATCATTCTTCATTCTCAACCCCTTCCTCACTATCTAAATCTCCATGCTCTCATTTTTTAATTTTAAAGAATGGATAAAAATTTACTATGGTGATACTTACAATTCAGATGGATTCATAAGGAAAGTATATCTTAATAAAATTCCACTTGGTTTCTAAAGCATTATAGTGAAAATACTGATTTTCACTGATAATTTCTATTTGTCACAAATGATTTGAAAAAGTCAGCTAGTGATCAGGTAATTCTATAGTTAATAAAAACTTTTAACCCAATCTTTTTGAAGAAGTAATAATTTACAAAATCCTAAACAACTACACAGAAGTCATACACATTCATACTCTGAATATTATGTGGTCATGTTATTTATGTCCTTATGAGACATAAATTTTTGGAAATTTTTTGTTTGTTTTGTTGTTTTTTTTACCTCTGGTGAGTTTTGGTTTTTTTTTACGAAGTTGCCTTGGGTTTTTTTTTTTTATTTTTTATTTTTTTTTTAATTTTTGGCTGTGTTGGGTCTTCGTTTCTGTGTGAGGGCTTTCTCCAGTTGCGGCGAGTAGGGGCCACTCTTCATCGCCGTGCGCGGGCCTCTCACTGTCGTGGCCTCTTTTGTTGTGGAGCACAGGCTCCAGACGCGCAGGCTCAGTAGTTGTGGCTCACGGGCCTAGTTGCTCCGCGGCATGTGGGATCTTCCCATACCAGGGCTCAAACCCGTGTCCCCTGCATTGGCAGGCAGATTCTCAACCACTGTGCCACCAGGGAAGCCCGAGTTTTTTTTTTAATAAATTTATTTATTCATTTATTTAATTTTTGGCTGCATTGGGTCTTCGCTGCTGCACGCAGGTTATCTCTAGTTGCTGAGAGCGGGGGCTACTCTTTGTTTTGGTGCGCGGGATTCTCATTGCGGTGGCTCCTCTTGTTATGGAGAGCAGGCTCTAGGTGCGCAGGCTTCAGCAGTTGTGGCACACGGGCTTCAGTAGTTGTGGTGCACGGGCTTAGTTGCTCCGCGGCATGTGGGATCTTCCCGGACCAGGACTCAAACCTGTGTCCCCTGCATTGGCAGGTGGATTCTTAACCACTGCAGCACCAGGGAAACCCCCCTCTGGTGAGTTTTTAAACATTTTAAATTTCTTAATTTTCTTTCCCTTTGAAATTGAATATATATTTTTCATAATTGATTTAAAATGCTTTTGTAGTTTCTTTTATGAATCATTTCCTAAGCATTCATAAATAGTGCCTGAGAGAGTGGCATGAACATATATACACTACCAAATGTAAAATAGATTGCTAGTGGGAAGCAGCTAGATAGCATACGGAGATCAGCTCAGTGCTTTGTGACCACCTAGAGATGTGGGATAGGGAAGGTGGGAGGGAGATGCAAGAGGGTGGAGATATGGGGATATATGTATACATATAGCTGATTCACTTTGTTTTACAGCAGAAACTAACACAACACTGTAAAGCAGTTATACTCCTATAAAGATGTTAGAAAATTAAAAAAAAGATTAAATGAATTCATGCATGTAAAGGTCTTAGAAGAATGTCTAACACATAAGTTCTATGGAAGCTTTACTTCTTTTTTATTATTAAGAATAATAATAAATAAACAATGACTGTTTCAGTCATTGTTCTGAGTTAAAAAAATAAATAAAATAGTGCCTGAAGTACTTAAGCTGTAGGGAAATGACTCAAAAACAAACAAAAAAAGATAAGCCTTTCTTAGCAAAACAAGGGAAAAAAATGACAGGAAATCTACTGGTCAAAGAGAAAAACAGGTTCTTAAAGTCCAATCAAAGAGCATTTAGATGTGAAGGAAGTTGTAATGTAATCAACAGTATTAATACATCAAAAAAGTAATATATTACTGTAACAAGGATGGTCAATTGAGATACCTAGAAAATGAATGATGAGAGAGCAACAGTTTGACACTATTTATTCAATGTATCCCCCATCCAGTTTTGAGGGATGCTAGTATTATGAACACTCTATTCTGGGAGGTGAGCTCTGCTATGTGACACAAAGTGTTCACTGTACCTGTGATAATCTCACCTCCTTTCGCTCAGACATGTTCACCAAAACAACTTTCTGATTTTTTATTCCAGTTTTTTTTAGGTTTTACAATTTTAGAAATGAAGTGCCCTGGATAGAGGGCAGAAAAATTTCAGTAATTATAAAGGAATGATCTAGTGAAATGTTGGTATATTGACCATATAGCTTATTCATCATTCTTTTATAATTTTAAGAATTTAAGGACTTCCCTGGTAGTCCAGTGGTTAAGACTTCATTCTTCCACTGCAGGGGGCATGGGTTCCATCCCTGGTCTGGGAACTAAAATCCTGCATACCATGCGGCGTGGCCAAAAACAAAAAGGAATGTAGTTAAATACAACCAGTCCACCCCTGTTGGCATTCAAGTGGAGTTAAGAAGCTTAATTGAGTTTTTGCACATACATGGTAAGAATAGAACTGAGACACATGGTTAATTACTTCTACCCTAATAGGCCTTGCCCTAGATGCCAGCTAATTCTTCATTCACGTCTATATCTAGAGCATATATATGTTATGGGCTCTAGAGTATCTTTTTATTTATTGCAATCCTGTATGTCAAAAATAAAATATTTGGGGATTCTGGAAGGTGTAAGTTAGGACTGGAACAGTGTTATGAAGCTCATAGCAGTCATTAACAAGCCTATTGAAAATCACTCTGTATAACTGAGAAGGGTGGGGAATACAAATAAATCCCAAGGTATTTATATCTTGGTGGCGGGGTGGGGGTGTGGTGAATTTCAGAAACTCTCCTATTCATTGTAAATAAAATTAATCAAATAACAATTCAAAACAATAATATGAGAGGTGTCTCAAAGCAGTAGGTGGTCAAATACCAATTAATGATTAATGTCATGGGAATTCAGAGGAGAAGGAGATTACATTTTATGGTGGTGATCAAAAGCAGGGTAAGATAAATTGGGTTTTAGAGAGGAAAAGTAGAGAATTTGTAGGACCGGGACAAGATACAAATTGATATTCAACCAGGACAAAGAAGATAGATTCTGATCTGTTTCTAAACAACGCAAACTATAACCTGTGCTAAGGGATTCACTCCCAAATGGGACACAGTGCCAAATAAATAGTCCATCTCCCTTTCTGTATCAATTTTATGATTGTGAGAGATCTTGCAGAAAGTCCTCTTCTGTGAAGTCCAGTTCTCCAAAATATTTCAATTTCCTTTCAATTTGGAAAGTATAAATCTTACATCAGCTATGGGGTACAATCTCCTGTGTATACCATGTCACCCCAGCTCCCAATAAAAATATGCTTTATTATCTAAATATACTAACCCACCCTAATGTTTTAAGTATTCTCAACTGATTCTAAGTTTTGTTTGTTTCGTTTTAATGAGGAAACTGCATTTATCTATTTATCTTTTAAACACTGACGATAGATGACAGTTTGGGGGGGGTGTTAATTGCAGTAAGAACATTTAACATGCGACGTATCCTCTTAACAAAATTTTAAGTGCACAATACAGTATTGTTAACTACCTGCACAGTGTTGGACAGCAGGTCTCCAAAACTTACTCATTTTGCATAACAGAAACTATATCCATTGAACAGCAACTTTCATTTTCCCCTCCCCCCAGTCTCTGGTAACCATTCTACTCCCTATTTCTATAAACTTCGCTATTTTAGATATCTCGTATAAGTGGAATCATGTACTGTTCTTCTGTGTTCTTCTGTGACTGGCTTTAGCAATAGTCAGGAAACGTACTATACTATTTGATGAACTGGGCCCCTAACTGGCTGAGCCAAAATTTTTTGGAGGGAATCTTTCTCCACAGTACAGGAATACACCTCAAGACCCAATGAATAAGCATGAAATTTTAACCAGAATTTTTAATTCTTTCTCTCCTCACCACTATCTTTTATTATTTTCAGAATTTTCACTGAACTGGCCAGACTTTTTATTTAACTAGAAACGTGCTGTCTATGTTTTGGCTACAACAGCAAGTATTTAAGCACAACCATGTTTTTTGTTTTATTTTTACATTTCTGTGTATTTTGAGTAGAAAGAGGTAAGAAGAAGAAGTGCTGTTCTGTCCCCCGAAACAGCCAATTGCTTATTTTTATGTCTCTGTCTACTGTATTGTATGAGAGATAATCCAGGGCTCTTTGATTCCCTCAAGTCTTTGCTGCTACTAATACTCTATGATAGGAGGTGACTCTGACAAAAATATTGTTTGCCATAGCTTGTTTCACTAACACCAAAAAATACCTGTAAACATGTGAAAACAAACTTTGAAGTCCTGAGATGCCACATATTTCTATAAAAATATTCTTTCTTAACATTTAAACTTAATTTTCCAAGATGATTTATTTATGTATCCCCAGGTTGCTTATGTTAAATTATCAAATAGCCAACCTTGAACTTAACAAAAAGAGCAATCCTCTATGACCTAATTGGTACAGCAAGTGCATTTAGAATCCTTTGCTTAGATATAGAGTTACCCCTTTGCCAGTGGCAATAACCATGGAGTAGAATATTTCAGCACCTTGAGTGACATTGTGATATCTCCTCCTCTATCTGCTTTGGCTATATGTTAAGAGATTAAAAATTCTGAGAAAAAAGAAAAAGTTTAAAAGTTGGCAGCCCCTGGCAATATTCATTAAAGAGCATGGCACAGAAGTTGAAAAGCTCATCTTGGAACTACAGTCAGCATTAACACAACAGGGCTTCAGCACTTTACCAGAAAATGCGACACCTCTAGGCATTCTTTGAATTCTGATTGCCAGCCAAAGCAGAGCACCAAAGGCCAGAAAGAGTAAGAAAAATTGATCTTCTGTCAGCAACCTAAATGACCCCATAATCTTTCCCTACTTGAAAACTGTTAGTAAGCTGTGAAAAGACTTGGGAGAAGGAAATTTGGTAGAAACATCTTTCCTGAGATCCTTCCAAGATACTCACTATTCTCAAATATCTTAGAGAATCGTGTACCCACGGATGCTTAGGGAAAATGATAAGAAACAGAACACTTTATGTTTGCAATGTAAGAGGTACTATGCTGAGCACCTTAAATGGATAATTCTATTTAGTTCTTAAAACAACACTATGAGGTAGATACTATTATTTCCCCCATTTTACAAGTGATGAAACTGAGGTGAAATGAAATTAAGTAACTTGCTCAAGACTACATCACTAGTAGATGAAAGAAGTGAGGCTCAAACCAAGTAGTCTAATGCCAAATCCTGCTTACCTAACTACTATAATACATGGCCTCAAAATAACATCAAAATATAAAAATTCAAACTCTTATCTCTCCTATGCCAAAGAGAGGCTACTCCTTTCCTATAAATATACCCCAAAATGACTATGAAAAAACTAAGAGTTGAAAAGGGTCAATCATTTGACAACAAAACAAGCGACTAATTATGTGAAATCCCCTTTGCTCAAGAATATCATTTAATCTTTGGTATTCTCTATAACCATGTAATTTCTTTCCCACAAACATCTTTCTAACTATCTCTTTTCATTGTCCTTCACCAATATGAAGAGGCTTTTCTTATTATTACTGTATTTCTCCTCAAACAGAGAATCCTTGAAGATAGTTATGCTCCTATATTTTAGAAAGACTAGGTTCATTAAGCAGATCTTCTACATTTTCTAAGTATAACACTTGACACCATGCCGTTGATGAGGTAAGTAAGGAATCCATTTGCTCTGCCAGAAGCTTCATTAATTCTTGTAAAAAGTGGCAGAAGTTCAATAATACAGGGAGGCATTCTAAAGTTCTACCAGGAGATAAATATAAATACTGGATTGCATAGTTATGCTCAACCAAATGGGTTAGAACTGAAAAAAATATTTATGACACCACACCTTAGGCTAGGATTTTTAAAGATTCATACAGACATAAAATATATCTATGGAATAATTATTTTCTCATTAATTTTCATATTTCATTTTAGATATCTTTTTAATGATAGTGAATAAAATTAACTCATTGTTTGAATTGGATTTTACATATGTATTTTACCAGAATCACTTTTATTATGCAAATTATTTTCTTTTAAAAAAAGTATCAATGATTTAGCCTGACTCCCTTTACAAACCTATTTTAAATTTATCAAGGATTTGTAATTCAAAAGAGCAAGTATTTAGGTCATTGCTAAACACATGAACAGCAGCATTATCTTGCCACCAAGTGGTAGTTTCTGAATTGCATTGTCAAAGTTTGTTGTAATTTCACAAATATGTCTTTTATATCATCTTTAATATTTGCTAAGAAATCATCAAACCCATTGTGAAGGTGAAATTAGCAGTAGCTAATGATATACGCTTTTCCAAAAATATTCATATTTAAGGTGTTTATGATAAAAGGACTTGATATTTGTTCTTCCCAGTTTGTTGGATTGATTCAAATTCCATCAAGTTTTAAAGTACCCAAGATAAACAGAAGGTGATTAGATGGAAGTACTCTAAGAGCTTCATTAAGGACTTTGAATTTGAAGGCATGGTATCATCCTTTAATCTCTGTTAAGGATGTAATACTGTCCTTCCAAAAGGTATGGTGAAGCCTTAACCCTCCCAGTACCTCAGAATATGACCTTATTTGGAAATAGAGTCATTGCAGATCAAATTAGTTAAAATGAGGTCATATTGGAATAGAGAGATCCCCTAATCCAATATGACTGGTGTCCTTACAAGAAAAGGGGAATTTGGATTAGATGGATACACCTTCAAACCATGGAATAGCAAGGATTGCTGGTTTCAGAGAACCCTAATGACATTGTGATTTTGGACTTCTAACCTCCAGATCTGTGAGACTGCAAATTTCTGTTATTTTAAGCCACCTAGTTTGTGGTACCTTGTTATAGCAACCTCAGAAAACTAATGTAATTTCCCTTTCAAATTTAAAATATTTGTGCTAGATAACTAGTTAGAAACTGATGCTGAGAAGGCAAAGATTTATAAAAATGATTAGTCTTAACTGAGTTCCTCAAACAAGAAACATCTTTACTGAATTCTTAGTTCATGCATTGTTATCAAGGGATAAAAATCAATACAGTTTCAGAGAAGTGAATGTCAAGGTAGAACTGAGAGTGAACAAAAAACAAAAAAACAAAACAACTGAGGTGACCATCTAAGTTGGCTAATTTGCTTTATCCAAAAGAAAAACTTCTCATATCTTTAGTCCAAGAGGGAGTTTTACAAATAGAAGTTAGACTCTTACCCTCCCACAAAGACTGAGAGATAGGAAGGCTATCTTCCCTAATGAGTACATTTCTAAGAGAAAGTTCTCAGGTCTGCGAGAAAGATAGCCTTGTTTCTGTAAATTGGGAAGAGGCTTTTAAAATGATTCATATGTCAAAGGGGCAGAAAAAGAATCGCAAACAATTTCAAGTACATGTTTTCTAAATAAATGCTCTAAGAAAAAGGAAGACCTCTGTGGTTAGGCCTGGGTGAGAAGGAAATCAGGGGCCTAGAGGCACAAAGAAGCCTTTGCCAAGTCTAGTTAGGCTGAGGGAAATGTGAAGGCCTTCTTTTCATGTCAGAGAGGAAGAAATTGTCCTCTATCTTCCTAGGTTCTTCTGGCTGGTTTATGAATTAAATTAATGTGATACAGATTAACAGGAGGAAATCATATAAAAGTTGAATACCATGTATACCTGGGAGAGATTCAGGAAAATTGAGTAACCTGTCAAAATGGCTGAAACCCTTACCTTAAATATCATCTTCAGCTAAAGACAAAAGAGAATGTTGGGGGTAGTGGTTTGGGACTTCAGAGTGGGGAAGGCAATTGAGACAGAGATAGAAAAGCAAATGTTTGATAAACAAATGTTTGCTGGGCCATACAGAGACAGTGGGACACAGAGAGGAATTTAACTGACTTTGCTAGGTTCCTCCCTGTCTACATGCCTAGTTCATACTATAGTTATCTATGGTGATATCTCCCTTCCTGGAACAGGCCTTCTATCTACATTCTTCAGGCAGTTAGGGGGAAGGTCAAAGGTTCTTCCTGAGTCTCTCTGGGCCTTGATTGTTTTCAGCTTAAGAAAATCCACATTCCAAAGACATTTTGAGGTGGCAAGTTCTGCTCCCTTAGAGTCACTCCTTATGGTTAGTTCTTTTCATACCTGATAGAGGTTATGGGTATCATTCTCAAGGTCTTCTTCTCACTCAGGTTCAATCCCGAGGCCTTTGGTTTTTATCTCCCAAATGTTTACATGGTCTTTCCCTTTCAAATTATCCCCAGATTCTCTATCATTGGTCAAGTGCTCTCTCATGCTCTGGCCAGGACCATAATAATAGCCTCTTACTGATCCTTTTTTCTCTATCTACTTTCTTATCACTGTGACTCTTTTAGAATTTGGACTTGTTTCTTGTCATTTGGTTGCTTAAAGTCTGTCACTAATACCTTTGTGTCAAAAGATACAAAATCCAAGCTTTGAGGAACTTCATTAACATTGGAATACTTGTGTCCATTCCTTGCAAAACAAATGTCATTAACCATGTAAGAGGAAAGTAACCAAATACAGACTGACTTGATAGACATGCATTCTTATAGTCAGTCTGTGCTGATAACTAACTTTATGACATTGAGCGAGTTTTGTAACCTTTGGTAACAGGACCATGTAATCAATCAATAAAAGTTAAATTAGAAAAGGGACCTCCTCCTCTCCAATCCCACAGTTTATTTTGGCGACTCTCTCCAATTCCACAGTTTATTTTGCCGAATGGGATTGGCAGCACAAATTTTCCTTCTTTGGTCTTTTAACCTTTTGGTTAAATATGTCTCCTAAAGATACAGGAAGGCACAGCACCAAGGAGATTATATATACAATAATTTCAGGGACTTTACTTACTTTTTTCTTAAAAGGTTTGTTAAGAAAAAAAAAGAAAGATTCACAAGGCTGTTCTCTCAGGCAGTTTTCTTGAGTTCTAATTACCTAGGCCATTAAAGGTGTTATTTTTACTATTGCCTATGGGTATTTGTGTGAGAATTTTTGATAAGAGAATGGAAAAGAGAATAAAGTTCATAACCCTCACTTGCTAAGACACCTACTCTGGAAGGATACTAAGATCTCTTGGGTAAATTTACTTTAAACTGTTAATATCAATTTAGTATAGTATTTCTCTAGAAGTCATTTTAAAATATGATGGTACAACAAGTTTTTGACCTTAAGAAGATTGTGTAAAGAGAGGAAAAATTACTGAAAGCTAACTTTGGAGTCATATTACAGCACAGAAAAAAATCAGAATAATACATGTCTTAGAAGCTCAATTTTCTATCCCAATTAAAGTAAAATGGGATTTTTAATTCAGAATGTATAAGCACCCCATATGTTTCCCATATTGTGATTGTATCAGAACACTGTCAACATATTTTTAAATCATTGCCAATTAGAAATTGTTTAAAGAAGTACATGCAATTGTTTAACTTTAACAACCAGAAAATATCAATTATTCCAGTCTTCACATAATGACAATTTAAACAATATCTCCAGGGGCTGTTAATGCCTCTGATAATAGAGCAGTTTTGAATCAAATATTAAAGTTTTCACTCTGATTTTAAAATAACCAGGGGATTTTGTTTGTTTGTCTGTTTGCTTTGTATTTTCCTTTCTTGGGAGATTTTTAATTTCCTTAATATAGCCACTTCAGTTTAGTAATGTCTATAGAAATCATCTTCCACAAAATATATGGTTCCTTATATGTGTATTATAAAGACATAATATAGCAGTAAACACTTTAGGGCAGCACGTAAATCTAATTACAATAACTATATTCTGATTTACCATTTGATAATGTGTCCTCTAGGAATACATAATACAAATAAAACTATTTTACATGCAGAAAGCATATTATGCAAAATATCCTCATATTTTCCCATTTGACAGGTTTTATTAGCTGGATAGAAGTGAAAACTATACTGGACAATTAAGAGAGAATGAAAATTACATAGAAAATTAGGTTCACTGTCTTTTCTCATATTTTGCCAAGTGATTATTTGATATAAAACATTAATTTCCTAAATCAACTTGAGATAATAGAAATACAATCTAAAGGTAATATATAAGCAAGACCTATGTAAATTAGTATATGCATTACATGTTGTAAAATCTTATTAATTTGCTGCAAGTGGACTGCACATTCAGCTTTGAATACTCAAGCAGTAATACAAACATGGGAACATTATCAATTTTAAATAACCCATTTCTCAACAGAATCAACACTATTCCTACAACAGAAACCAGAAGGAAATTTCACTTTTAAGAAATCTGAGTAATCTAATGAAAGATGTAATAAATACTTTTAAAGTAATCAAACAATGAATTTTACAGGGTTGCTTCTGACAGTAAAGATAGTAACAAGAACTTAAATAGCCTTTTTATGTGTCAAGCACCGTCTCAAACTCTTTATATATTTTCATTCATTTAATTCCATGGTAATTCTATGGAGTAACTACTATTAATATTCTCACTTAGCAGATGAGGGAACTAAAAATCAGAGAGGTTAAGTAACTTTCCCAAGGTCACACAGTTGGTAAATTGTGAAACTGGAATAATAAACTCAGGAGCTCCAAATTCGTTGTTCTAATACCTACATCAATTACTTCCTAAGATGACATAAAACTAAAGCACTGTTACTGAATGGAAGAAACACCATTTATCAGGAGCTAACAATAATTAAGCCATTCAACTAATTAAATATTTTTAAAGTACTTATCTTTGCGAGGCACTGAATCGATCCTAGGGATACATTTATGAACAGCTAGCCCAGGGGCCCATTAGTACATACAAGACCTCTGGAAGAATTTTAAAAAGAACCTGATAATCAACTGCAAAACTGTACCACATCTGGTGGGAAACTGACAGAAAGAGCAAATGGCTTAGTAAAGAGTGGAACATAGACCCTAACAAAACATGCACCCTTGGATGGGCAACTTTGTTCAGTATATGAACTGCAAAATCCTGCTGAATGGGCCTGAGGTAGACATAGGTGTTGCTCTCACCAAGCTCTAGTCTAATAAAAAATACAAATAATAAAAAGAGCAAAAACAGAAAGTGTAATAATAATTATAAGCAAGGGAAAGCCTGTGCTATGTGAGTTACAGTGTAAGAACACATACCTAATATGCTGAGACCTGAAAAAAAGTTAAGTAAAAAAGATAGGAGTATCAGCATTTGCAAGGCTTATAGCAAAAAGAAACCATCAGTGGTGGGGATTTCAGAAAAAGAAAAAGTCATGATGGTGACCCAGAAGTAGTGAGGAGGGGGATGAGAAAGATAACAGATCTGACTTTATTTTAAAGAGAATGGAAATTGATTTATCTTTACAGTGCCACTGTAAAATATTAGCTTCTTATAAAATATTATAATGCCCCTAGACATGTTAGTGAGGCAATATGCAAAAAACAAAATAAGACCAAAACAAAACCATAAAGACACTATCTGAGGTGAATATCATAATCTCATCATACTAATAACCCATATAAGCACACTCAAAAGTGATAATTTTAAAAATGTTGAAACAGCTGAAATAAAGTGCTTAATGAAGTTCAATGTACTGTAGATTTATCAAATGCTTTTTCTGCATCTATTGAGATGATCACATGACTTATCCTTCTTTTTATTAATGTAGTGTATCACATTGACTGATTTGTGGATGTTGAACCATCCTTGGATCCAAGGAATAAATCCCACTTGATCATGTGTATGATCACTTTCAATGCATTGTTGAATTCAGTTTGCTAATAGTTTGTTGAAGATTTTTGCATCTATGTTCATCAAGGATATTGGCCTGTAATTATCTTTTCTTGTGCCATCCTTGTCTGATTTTGGTATTGGGGTAATGCTGGCCTTATAAAATGATACAAGTGTTCCATCCTCCTTGATCTTTTGGAAGAGCTTGAGAAAGATGGGTGTTAATTTTTCTTAAAATATTGGGTAGCATTCTCCAGTGAAGTCATCTGGTCCTGGACTTTTCTTTGTGAGAGGTTTTTGACTACTGATTCAATGTCTTTACAAGTAATGTGTCTGTTCAGATTTTCTATATCATCATGATTAATTCATGATAGGTTGTATGTTTCTAGGAATTTATTCACTTTTTTCTAGGTTGTCCAGTTTGTTGGCATATAACTCTTCATTGAATTCTCTTATAGTTGTTTGTATTTCTGTGATATCAGTTGTAACCTCTCCTCCTTCATTTCTAATTTTATTTATTTGGGCAATCTCTTTTTTTCTTGACAGTCTGACTAATGGTTTATCAACTTTATCTTTTCAAAGAACAAGCTCTTAGCTTCATTGGTCTTTTCTATAGTCTTTTTAGTCTCCATTTATTTACGCTCTAATCTTTATTTCCTTTCTTCTACTAACTGTGGGCTTTGTTCTTCTTTTTCTAGTTCCTTGAGGTATAAAGTTAGGTTGTTTATTTGAAACTTTTCTTGTTTCTTGAGGAAGGCATATATTGCTATGAATTTTCCTCTTAAAGCTGTTTCCATAAATTTTGGTATGTTATATTTCCATTTTTGTTTATCTCTTCATTTTTTATTTATCTTTTGTTTTCTTCTTTGACCCATTTATTGCCCAGTAGCATGTTGTTTAATCTCCACATATTTGTGAATTTTCCAGTTTTTGTTGTATAATTAATTTCTAGTTTCATACCATTGTGGTCAGAAAAGATGTTTGATATAAGATGCTTGTGGTTGGCCATATATAACAAGCCCACAGCTAACATCATACTAGATGGTGAAAAGCTGAAGGCTTTTCCTTTAAGATCAGAAAAAAGTAAAGGATATTTACTCTTGCTACTTCTATTCAACATAGTATTAGGAGTCCTAGCCAGGCCAATTAGATAAGAAAAATAAATAAAAGGCATCCAGATTGGAAAGGAAGAAGTAAAACTGTCACTATTTTCAGATGGCATGATATTATATAGAGAAAACTAAACACTCCATCAAAAACTGTTAAAGATAATAAATTCAATAAAGTTGCAGGATACAAAATAAGTACAGAAAAATCTGTTGCATTTCTATACACTAATAAACTATCAGAAAGAGAATTAAGAAAATAATCCTATTTATAATTGCATTACAAAGAATAAAATACCTAGAAATAAATTTAAGGCAGTGAAAGACCTGTATATTGAAAACTGGAAGACACAAATAAATTGAAAGATATTCTGTCCTTATGGATTAGAAGAATTAATATTATTAAAATGCCCATACTATGCAAAGCAATCTACAGATTCCTCAAATTTTCACTGGACTGCAGTTCCAGAAGAGAACATGTTTCTTCTTTAATTTTGGTGTCTACTTCCACTTTAAGGTCTACCTGTCTACATAAGATCTACATTTTTTTAAATGTACATAAATCAACACAGGGGAGGGAAAGAAACTGAAATGGTTAATTTGTCATTCATATGCCTAAAATGTTTTCACTGGAAATGGAGAACTCAGTCACACTAAGTATTCAGGGGGAAGGACACTTGATTTGGCAACACAGACCTGGTTTTGATTCATGACTTTGCAACTCAATTAGCTGTGTGATCTCTGGTAAGCTATTGAAAGTTACCAATCTCAGTTTGACATTTGTAAACATAGAATGAGATTCTATTTTAAAAATTGTGTTAAGGATTCTATAACATAACATCTAAAGTGCCTAGCACTGAGCCTAGCATAAAGAAGGCACTTAATAGATGGTAGATACTACTAAATATTTCAATTTTCCTGTAGTGCGCTTTCCACTGTTTCATTCCACATTACCTTAATGGCTCACAGAGTAGAACTATTTTGCAGCTATGGCAAAATCTTCTGACATAGCTCTTTGCAAAAGAATTGATAGGTGTGCAAATTTACCTTTCAGTCCTGTTAAGCATTGAACTATTAAGTATCTTCAGGCTATTTCTTTGAATTAAACAGTTACTCCTTATCTGAAGTACCAGCTACCAAATCACTCTCAGCAGAGGCAAACACATTTTTGCTGACACTGTTAAGTATATACAGGAAAACCAAGAAATTCATTCATACCTATAAATTTGGGTGCATTCCTTTTACCTTGAAGTCCCACCCCTCAAATCTACTAACTTTCCTAAACTACCAGCAAAGACCCGGCAAGTCAAAGAATAGGTAACAGACCAGTTTCCTAGAAGGGTTTTGTATACGCATTGCTTTCACATATGAAGTGCAAACTTTAATGGCAGGCTTGTCACTCCATAATAAATGAAATCTATTCTCAAATATGAAACTCTAGGAATGGCCTTGTTTGTACAATCAGTATGTCTAATTATATCCTAGTACAAAGGAGGACAGTTTCTTATTGAACATATGTAAATAACTATGTAGCCATTCAAAGTAGAGACTAGTTAAAAGTATTTCTTTCTCAATCCTAAGGGTTTGTCAAGAACAAGATACAATTTTTTAAATGTTTTGTTGTGGTTTGCAAAACCCTAGTCTACTAAAATGAGAGTTAAGTATAGATCAAGAAGAAAGAGAAGAGTCTTCTTTATAAGACTGTCAGATAAGAAAATGTTCAAAAATCTGACCATAATACATAATAATAAAAAATAAACATATTTTTCTCATTCATTTACTCAGTCCTACATAATTAATTCTCATTCTGTCAGATCAGGCAACCTATTACTCCGAATGATAACAGCTTCTTTTAAAATATATTCTTTTAAAATTATAAGGATTTTTAAAACTGTTTAAGGAGTGAAGAAATTCTGTCATTTGTTTGTCATTTTTAAAATAATTACGGGCAAGACAAATTCAGCACAAAAGCACATAAAGTTATTCTAGTATGGCAAGAAAGTTTTCATGGCTGGGCAGAGTACATTACCTTTCCTTACGAGCAAACTGCATAATTCCAAACCAATTTGTCACTTGAACAAAAAGAAAACAAAATTCTAGTCTTGAGTAATATAAAAAATGGCAGTAAAGAGCTCATAAGATTTGATTTTCTTTAAATAATCCAATCCAAACAGAGTTAACTTTGTCAAAATTTTTGCACATTTCATTGTTTCTTTTCAGACTCATTACTTGCAGGTATTTAAATCAAAAGATATCAAGTTCACTTTCCCTTAAACCTTCTACCACTTTCTATATTCCTGCAAATTGATGTTTTAGTATCTTCTTTCACCTGCTGGTACAACCACACATTTTTACTTTAAGAAAATAGTGTCTTTGTTTCTCTCTCTTTTTTTTAATAATCAGAAACGACAATCCTGATTAAAACACACACATACACTATCTTCAATGCACATTTGCATTCCTTTAATATCATTGGTTCTATTAGAGTCTTGATTATCTATATTAATTTTAATTGGAACTGAAACAATGATTTTTCTTATGGACATACAGAAAATAGGGAGAAGGGTATATGTTCCCCTCCAATCACACATGCCCGTTTACATGTCTTAAAGTGAGAAAAGATACAACACTGATACTATATTAGTTTTCTATTGCTGCATAAGGAATCACTACCATCTTTCCAGCTTAAATTAACACTAATTTATTATCTCAGTTTTCATGACTCAGGAGCTTTGGCATGGCTAATTGAGTTCTGTGCTCAGTCTCACCAGGCTGAAATCCAGACAGCACTTTAATCTTAACTGAAGTTGGGGCTTTTTCAAAATCCATGCCAGCTGTTAGCATAAGTTCCTTGTGACTGTAGGACTAAGGTTCCATTCTCTTTCTGGCTGATACTAGGGGTCACTCTTAGTCCATGGAAACTGCCCTCAGGTCTTAGCCACAAGGCTCTCATACAACATGTCATCTTACATCTTCAAAGCCAACAGGAGAATCTCCACTCGGCTTCTCTATTGTTAAATTGTGATTTTTGTGGGCAGCTGAGGACTGAGAGTTCCTATCCTGCAATCTTGCTGATGTGGAAAGTTCAAGGACTTTTTTATTAACTAGCTTTCCAGGGAAAAACAAACCAAATCCTTAAAAATTTTAGATATACACTTTTATTATATTCTATACAAAATTTTCAAAATTAGTTTTTGTTCTAGCAGCTTCGGTAAGAAGGCATTCTTCTGAAAAGTCTACTATATTTAAAGTATTAAAAGTTTAGCTTCTTTCTTCTTTTTGTACACCCAAATTGAATCTCATGAGCATTTCTATCAGATTCATTTATTCTTTATTAGCCAATCAGAATAGGGACTTCTTTAATGTTAAGAAACTTTATAATTTAATGTGTTATATCTTAGGAAAAGATTTCATGTTAATATAATATTAACACAATAAGAAATAAAGGCTCTTTTCTTTTATAGATAAAATGCCTAAGATCACAAAGAGCTTTACAACTTCCCTTTTACAACTTTTTTCATAGATGAAATAAAACACAGGCACAAAAAGACATAAAAACAATTCCTTTAGGGTTAAGTGGACCAAAAAAAAAGCCCACAGAAAATCCAAAAAAAAAATTTCCAATAGGCAAATCTTTAAGAAATGGTAATTTCTTACTCTGATAAAAATATATGTATACTTTACTCTTTCTTCAATTATAAGACCTACAGGCTCCTGTGGGCCACTACTTTCCTTCCCACTTACTTTGTGATTCTAACAACCCTCCACCCGCCCCACCCAAGCCATGAAATTCCTTAAACAAAAGAAACACTAACAGACATCTGAAAGTTCATTATTTTATTTCACCATTTGAAGATTTCACAGATTTTCACATTGAAGCAGTGGCATCCCAGACAGTATGCCAGTTGCAAAACTAAAAAGATAGGTGTCCAAGCAGAGCCAGATATACAAGGCTCTGACTCTAGAGGAAAAGAAAATGCCACTATGAACTCCAAGACCAAGTCAGACTAAATATTTCAAACTCCTATTTGAAAGATAATAGATTAATGAGGAATTGACCATCTTTTAATCAACTGTCAGTCATTACTTATAGGTTTTTTTAATTTTCTAACTTCTGGAAGATAAAGACACATTAGGTCATTAGATATTAACATATGGGAGCTCTGAAAATAAGGCCATTCTGCCACAACTCAGCAAGAACTTACTGATCAGTAAGGTCAGAGGTTTCAAAGTTGCACTTGTAATTTCCTTGATCCATGAGCTGTTTCCTAATCCAGTGAGTGTAACATCTCAGTGGGACTTCCATAAGAGTCAGTTATAATTCTCAAAATGTTAAAAACATAATGCTCAAACAAATAAAATTTATATATCAAAATATCATTTACTTAATGAGGGAACCAGCAGGATGCAAGGCTAGTTCAAAAAGGATTTGAGAACTGACATTTTATACAGTCAGTGAAGAAAAGGAAAAAGGTAGAAAGATCAATAAGTTACAAACAACTGATTTTTTGATAAACTTTTGAAGGGCTACTGTCTTTCATTGGACAAAAAAATCATGCTTTATTAGTTGTATACAATTATAAACTATACAAGTCCCAAGCTATTGTTCAAAGTTGCATTGCTCCCAAGAGTGAGGCAGCCTCACTCACTCAGGCAGCCTTGTTAGAAAATGCTCTAGTATAGTCTTTAAAGATTACATAGTCATTTTTTTATCTTAATTTAAATTTGGATAATTTTTATTAATATATACAAGTGGATATCTTTCCTTTTACTATGACAAATAATCATACACACACAATTCATGCATAATAAAGATATAGTAAGAACCCATTAATCCACAATCCAAGTTAGGTATCAGGAAATGGCAAAATAAGTATATTTTTGAATCCTGTTTATACATATCACTGATTCCAACTCTCTCTCTTCTCACCCAGAGGAAACTAATCACCAGAATGTTGTGTTTATAATTTTGTGGTTATAGTTTTTGTGCAAATCTACACATGCCCAACCACATACTGTTTAGTTTTGTATGGGTTGCTCTTTATATTTAGCATTATCATATTGCTTATTTTCTTCTCTGACTGAGTAGGAACTGTATCCATTTTGATACGTGCAACTATATTTCATTAATGTTCACTATATGAACATGTTGTAATTTATTTATCCA
Organism: Balaenoptera borealis; assembly: GCF_965194805.1. Lineage (NCBI taxonomy): Eukaryota > Metazoa > Chordata > Mammalia > Artiodactyla > Balaenopteridae > Balaenoptera > Balaenoptera borealis. The sequence goes on along the minus strand of NC_138866.1, from coordinate 55,188,825 downwards.
TTTCCCTATTGATGGAAACAAATTGTTTCCAGTTTTTTCCTATTATAAACAGAATTGCTTGGGCGTATTGGAGATGTTGCCTGGTGCATAAGTCTATTGAATATATATCAAGGATTATAGGTCATAAATTGTTTACCTTCTCAGTTTTACAAGATAATATCAAAATGGTGGTCCAAATGATTAGACTTTTTTTCATTCATAAGTGAGCATTTGAGCATTGTTTTTATTTATTCCACATCTTTACATGAAATCTTGTTTTATAACATATATAGAAGAAAATATATGAAAATGTCAATGGCCTTTAACTAACGACCACCAGGAAAGCACCTGCAGTAAAATACAGTTTATTACTGTATTTATTACTGAGTTTATTACTTATTGCAATGGGGTAGAACACATAGCATTGAGAACTGTAGAGTGCATTAGTAAGAGGTTGTTAGAAAAATCCTATTATAGTGTTTAGGCTTTGGTTGGGAAATTTGGGGAAGGTACTAAAGAAGCAGGGGCTCATTCTAGATTGGGTGCTGTCAGAAAGTGGGACAACTGCATGACTGGGCATTTCCATAAATTTTTTCTACAAGAAGGCAGACCAAAATGAGGATAAAACTGTAATTGGTAAAGACACTTAGAATGAGGGATATTTAGTATTTTGTGAATTTTCTAGTGACATTGTTTTTGTCTCCTTATATCATTATCTCAGAGTAATCTCATCTGATACAGATATTCTGTCACATTGTTATGTTCAATAGTAAAACAAAATGACTAAACTGTAAGCATTAAATCATTTTGTAATAACATCAAGGCTTAGCTATGAGCATTAGACTAGGTTCTGGATAGCAGGGGCTTCTTTTTTTTTTTTTAACTTTTTTCAACAAAAATATCAGCAAGCCTTGGAAGAAAGAAATGGAAGTATGCAGTTATGAGGTTCTTAAGGGACCTCATAAGGGAGTATAATATCACTTAAAGGTAAAATGTGCTAATTTAAAGATATATATAAATCCTAAAACAACCATAAAAGAACAAAACTAACAAGTCAACAAAGGAGATAAAATGAGATTGTAAAAGAGTACTAAATTTGTTTAAAATAAGGTAGAAAAAGAGGAAAAATGGAGCGAGAACAGATGGTACACACAGAAAACAAACAGCAAAATGATAGATTTAAACCCAGCAATATCAATAATCGAAATAAAGTAAATGAGCTAAATACTCAGGTTAAGAGACAGAATTTATTATAATGTATAAAATAAAAAGTGAAGCCCAACTACATGCTGCCTGCAAGAAAATCACATTAAATATACAACTAGAAAAAGTAGAAGTAAAATAATGGAAAAATATACCATCTTTCAAAAAAGATAGTGGTGGTTCTACTAGTATCAACATAGATTTCAGAGCAAAGTATAAAGAGAATAATGACAAGAGGATCAATTCATCAACAAACAAACAATCCCCCCCCCCACAATCCTAGATGTTTCTGCACCTAATAACAAAGATTCAAAATACTTAAGCACAAACTGATAAAATTAAAAGGAGAAAGACAAATCCATAGTAGTACTTGCATATTTCAAAATCCCTCTCTCAAGAATAGAGAGAACAAATAGATAAACCAGTAAGGATTGAAAACATTGAACAACACTATTAAACAAGTTAATCAAATTGACATTTATAGAACACTTCATCCAATAATAGCAAAATACACATTCTTCTCCAGTTCACATAGAACATTTATCAAGAACATTCACTATTTTCTTTGCCATAAAACAAAGCTCAATAAATTCAAAAGGATTCAAGTCTACCAAGTAAGTTCTGTGACCATGAAGGAACTAAATTAAAAATTAATAATTGAAAGATATCTGGAAAATCCCCAAATATTTGGAAATTAAATAGCATACCTCTAAATAACACATAGGTCAAAGGAGAAATCAAAAGAGAATTTAAAAACATTTTGAAATTTGTGAAAATGAGAACACAGCACACTTAATTTGTTGGATGCAGCTAAACTTAAAGGGGAATTTATAGCAGTAAACTAAATTAGAATGAAATAAAGGTTTCAAATCAATGTGTATAGATATTACCCTGAGAAACTAGAGAAATAAGAGTAGATGAACCATAAAGTAAGCAAATAAAAGGAAATTAAAAAGATCAGAGTAGAAATCAATGATACAGAAAAAAACAAAAAAACTCAATGAAAACTAAAGTTATTTCTTTCAAAAAATTAATAAAAACAGTTAACTTTTGTCCAGACTTATGTGAAAAAGAGAGAAGACATAAATTTAAAATATCAGGAATGAGTGATGCCACTTATAGCACCAAAAATACAAACTAGTTAGAGACATTTCAGGCAAAAAATTCTGAGGACTATTCGCTGAAAACTACAAACATTGCTTAAATACATTATAGGAAACCTAAATAAATAGTGAGATATACAATGTTTAGAGAGCAAGAAACCCAAATATATTTATTATTTCAATTCTTCCTAAACTGATCTGTAGAGTCAACACAATCCCAATCAAAATTCCAGCAGTGTTTTCGTAGAAATCTATCAACTGAAATGCATATTGAAATGCAAAAGACCTAGAGTAACTGTCATGGTTAAGTTTATGTGTCACTTTGAATAGACCACAGGGTGCTAGCAATTTTGTCAAACATTATTCAGGGTGTTTCTGTGAAGGTGTTTTGAATGAGACTGAAATTTATACTGTTAGGCTGGACGTAACAAGTTACTCTCCCTAATATGGGTAGGCCTCATCCAATCAGTTGAAGACCTGAACAGAACAAAATGACTGACCTTCCTCCAGGTAAGAGACAATTCTTCCTGACTACCTTAGAACTAGGACATTACTTTTGTTCCTACCTTAGGACTCAGACTGAAACATTGATTCTTTCTGGATATCAAGCCTGCCAGCCTTGGAGTCTCCGGCTTGCTGATTCAACATGTAGATATTGGGACTTGTCAGTATATATATATACACACACACACACACATATACACACACACACACACACATCCTGTTCATTCTGTTTCTCTGAAGAACCCTGACTAATACAGAAACCAAAACAGCTTTCATAAAATAGCAAAGTTGGAAGATGTGTGTTATAACAATATAAATTTACTGTAATCATTAGCATGTGGTACTGGCATAAAGATAGAAAACTAAATCAATATAGAGTTCAAAACTAGCCCCCATAATTCAGAATATAAAGTTCGCAACTGATCCATACATATGTGGTCAGTTTATATTTGTCAAAAGTACAAATACTCTTCAGTGGACAAAGAATAGTCTTTTCAACAAATAGGGCACAACCCATGACTATAAAACTTCTAGAAGAAAACATAATGGGAATTTTTGTGGCTTTTTGTTAGGAAAAAAAATTCTTTCATATGACACAAAACCCATAATCACTAAAAGTGAAAATGAATAAATTGTTCTTCATAAATATTAAGAACTTTTGCTCCTCAAAGATACTGTTGAGAAAATGAAAAGCAAACTACAGAATGGGAGAGAATATTTGCAAGTAATAAATCTGATAAAATACATATATTCAGAATATATGAAGACTTCTCAAAATTCAACTGTAAGAAAATAAAAAACTTAATTTTTTAAATGAGTGGAAGGTTTAGTCAGATACTTTACCAAAGAAGATATACAGATGGCAGATGAGCACAGGAATATTTCAAAATCAGTCATTAGCAAATGTCAGTTATAGTACAATGAGGTTCCATTTTATACTGTCAATGAAAAAATTTAGTCAGTTGTTCAAATAAAGAAGTGGAAAATTTTATTTGAACTAAATTGAGGATTATAACCCAGGAACAGCCTCTCAGAAATTTCTGAGAACTGTTCTGCTCGTTAGAGCCTAAAGCACAGTTATATAAAGTTTTGAGATAGAGGGCTATACATTAAATGAGGTATTATTGACAGTTTACACAATCCAGGACTACACATACAAAGTGAGTAGTAGGTCATGGGTCATCGTGGCCCCTTACAAGATTAAGCAAGAAGATTATCTCTTAAGGAGTAACCTTGTCGATGTGGGAGAATGTTGCTCCTTATGGTTGAACAGGTATTTCTGCTGATAGAGAGGTTTGGTCAATGCATAATGCAGATACACAATGCACAGTAGAGGGGAGAGAGGAGGCCAAAGGGCAGAGAAAAATTTTAATGTTTAAATTTTCCTTGATTTGCCTTAGAATACAAATTTTTATTTCATCAATACCTATTAAAATGGTTTAAATTCTAATTAACAACAACGACAAAATATCAAGTGTGTGAGCATATTGAGCAACCAGAATGCTCATAAACCTAAAATAGTATGATCACTTTGGGACAAGGGAGAAGGTAACAGTTTGGAGTGTCATAAAAGATAAACCTATGATTACCACATGACTGTGGCATTATATTACTAGGTGTTTACTCAAGAGAAATAAAAGAATGTGTCCATACAAAGATTGCTATGCAAAATTTCACCAAGAATTTATTTGTAATAGTTCAGAATTATAAACAACATAATTTTTTTCAATTGGTGAATCGATAAACACAATGCACTTTATACTTAAGATGAAATACTACCTAGACATAAAGAGCTATAAAAACTTTGGTACATGTAGCAATATGAATCAATTTCAAAATAGTCAAGCTGAGTAATAAGAGCCAGACACACCCCCATCCCCCAAATAAAGATAGTATACTAATGATTCCACTTGTGTAACATTCTTGGAAATGCAAACTAATCTATAATGACATAAAGTAGAACTATGGTTAACTGAGGACTGGCGTGGGGAGTTTGAGGGGGGTGGACATAGAGGTGAAAAGTGGTGGGATGAATAGAGGAAGTAAAAAGGAGCATAACAAAACTTTTGGACGTGATGGATATCTTCATTATCTTGATTGTGGTGATGATTTCATGTTTACTAATACATCAAACTTACCAATTGTGCACATTAATATATACATGTCAAGTCTACTTCAATAAAGCCATTTAAACAATTTGCATTTCTTATATGACAAATGAAGCAGAGCATCCTAGATGACTAATGAAATAAAGCATCATTTATATAGGTTTTTCCAATTCTCTGAAACACCAGCTCTGTCTTTTGACTTTGGTTCTAAGACCAATGTGCAGTTTTCCTTTAGAACTATAATGCCCCCAATTCTTTTTTTTCCAGCTTTATTGAGGTATAATTGCCAAGTAAAATTGTAAATGTTAGAGAGTACAAGGGATGATTTAATATACATATACATTGTGAAATGATTACCACAACATCAAGTTAATTAACACATCCATTCCCTCACATAGTTACCTTTTGTGTCTGTGTGGTGAGAATGCTCCAAATTCTGATTTGCTGTGCTAGACTTTTGCCCTGAGGGAGCAACACCGTCTTCTGCATTCATTCATCCTTTCAACTTACCTTTTAATTTCTAGAATCAGATACATTGTTTTATTGTAGGGGTATGTATGTTTGTTTGTTTCTCTTCGATGTTTCTCTTATAAGTGCTTAAAAACTTGGCAATACATTTCTTGTAGTATATCCAGCTCCTAAATATTTTGCTTTTCATAATATCTAGAATGCTATACTATCATAAATAATGTCCTAGATAGATTTGAGTGTGTGTGTGTATAAAATGCTGAAGACTCGTGTGTTTATATGATTCTCCTGGAACCCTGGAAGAACAGGAGAGAGATCAACAAAATCTATAAATTCATAAAAATTTCAAATGTATAACTGCAAATCTTTTCATATGAGATGATTTCCAAATTGATAATAGAGAAAATTATGTTAAAAAATATTTTTGTGGGTTTTTTTTTCTGTGAAAGATGGGAATTCACAGAGGTTGGTATGCAAGAAAGGGTTAAAACTAAGAGCAGAATTATTCTAGATCATAAGGTGGGGTGAGAGAGAGAGGAAGCAAGGGAGGGAGATTGAGACAGAGAGATTGAGAGGGATTAAGAGGTTAAAAACCAAGAAATTTGTGAAAGAGCAGATATCCAGAAAAAGAAGAATCTAAATCATGGAACCCTGATATACTCTGAATCTCATGCTCAAGCTTTAACTCTGCCACACACTAAATGTAAATCTGGTAAAGTTACATATCAAATATGAAATTCAATTTTCCTTCTGTAAATTGGCACTGTTAATCATGCTTAATATATAATTTTGTTGTGGTGAATTAAATGAGATAAGGCAGTGACTTTCAAATGTTTTGCCCATGTCCTACTATAAGTAGTACATTATATCAAGAACAGATAGGCATGCCCACGTGTGCACACACACTCATAAATAGAGACATAATACAAAATTGAAACAAATGTTACATGAAGAATAATGTTTAATGTTTCTGAAAGTGATGAACTCAGAGATGTATATATTTTTTCATACTATTCTGTTAGAAAAGGTTGTTTGAGACACTAAGATGATTCCATGTTGCACTAGAGGTTATAACCCACCATTTTAAAACATAAACTACTTATCACAGTACCTTCCAAGAAATTTTTCACAAAGTTTTATGTCTCAGTTGTACCATATTTTTCATTCTTTTTATTTTTGTTTCTTGTCTTAATTTAATTGAAGTATAGTTGATTTTTTTTTAGTTGATTTTTAATATTATATTAGTTTCAGGGATACAAAATAGTAACTCAATATTTTTATAGACTATACTCCATTTAAAGTTATTACAAGATAATGGCTATAATTTCTTGTGCTGTACAATATATTCTTGTTGCTTATCTATTTTATACATAGTAGTTCATATTTCTAAATCTCATACCTGTAACTTGCCCCTGCCCCTTCCCTCTCCCCACTGGCAACAAGTTTATTCTCTATATCTGTGAGTCTGTTTCTGTATTGTTCAACTTATTTGGATATTTTTAAAATTCCACATATAAGTGGTAACATAGAAGATTTGTCATTCTCTGTCTGATTTATAGCCTTAAGCATAATAACCTCTATGTCCATTTGTGTCATTGCAAATGGCAGAATTTCATTCTTTTTAATGTCTGAGTAACATTTCATTGCACATATATATAACACTTCTTTATCCATTCATCTATTAATGGAAACTTAGACGTCTTCCATATCATGACTATGAAAATTGGGGCACATGTATCTTTTTGAATTAGTATTTTTTTCTTCTTATATGTACCAGAAGTGGAATTGTTGGATCATATGGTAGTTTTATTTTTAGTTTTCTGATGAACCTCCATACTGTTTTCCAAAGCAGCTACACAAATTTACATTCCCACCAACAGTGTACTACATCTCCCCTTTCTCCACATCCTCACCAACATTTGTTATTTTTCATCTTTTTTATGACAGCCATTATGACAGGTGTCAGTTGATAACTCGTTGTGGTTTTGATTTGCATTTCTCTGATGATTAACAATGTTGAGCACCTTTTTATGTGCCTGTTGGCCAACTCTATGTCTTCTTTGAAAAAATGTCAAGTCTTCTGCACAGTTTTAATTTGGTTGTCTGGTTTTTTGATATTGAGTTGTATGAGCTGTTTATATATTTTGGGTATTAACCCCTTGTCAGTCATATCATTTGCAAATATTGTCCCCCATTTAGCAGACAGTCTTTTTGTTTTGTTGATGGTTTCCTTTGCTGTGCAAAAGATTTAAGTTTAATTAAGTCCCACTTGTTTATTTTTGCTTTTGTTTCCTTTGCCTTAGAAGACAAATTAAAAAAAATTGGTATGATTTATGTCAAAGACTGTTCTGTCTACATTTCCTTCTATGAGTTTATGGTTTCCAGTCTTAAATTTATGTCCTTAATCCATTTTGAGTTTATTTTTGTATATGGTGTGAGGAAATGTTCTAATTTCATCCTCTTACATGAGCTGTCCATTTTTCCCAGCATCACTTATTGAAGAGACTATCTTTTCTCCAGAGTATATTCTTGCCTCCTTTGTCATAGAATAAGTGACCATGAGTGCATGGGTTTATTTCTGGACTCTATTCTGTTCCATTTATCTGTGGATCTGTTTTTGTACCAGTACCATACTGTTTTGATTAATGTAGCTTTGTAGTATAGTCTGAAGTCAAGGAATGTGATACTTCCAGCCTTGTTCTTTTTCCTCAGGATTGCTTTGGCTATTTGGGGTCTTTTGTGTTTCCATATAAATTTTAGGTTTATTTGTTCTAGTTCTGTGAAAAAATGTCATGGATGTTTGATAGGGAATGCATTAAATCTGTGGATTGCTTTGGGTAGTATGGACATTTTAACAATGTTAATTTTTCCAATCTATGAACACAGGATATCTTTCCATTTCTTTGTATCATCTTCCATTTCCTTCATCAATGTTCTATGGTTTTCAAAGTGTACGTCTCTCACCTCCTCAGTTAAGTTTATTCCTAGGTATTCTTTTTAAACAGGATTGTTTTCTTTCTTTCTCATTTGATAGTTCATTATTAATGTATAGAAAAGCAAGAGATTTCTGTGTATTAATTTTGTATCCTGGAACTTTACTGAATTCATTTATTAGTTTTAAACTTTTTTGGTGGAGAATACAGGGATATATACATATATATATATATAATCTGCAAATAGTGACAGTTTTACTTCTTCCCTTCCAATTTGGATGAATCTTATTTCTTTTTCTTGTCAGATTGTTGTAGCTATGACTTACAATACTATGTTAGATAGAAGTGTAGGCATCCTTCTTTCATTCCTGATTTTAGAGGAAAAGCTTTCAGCTTCTCACCATTGAGTATGATGTTAGTTTTGGGTTTGTTATAAATAGCCTTTATCGTGTTGAGATATTTTCCCTCTATACCAACTTTGGTTAGAGTTTTTATCATAAGTGGATGTTGAATTTTGTCAAATATTTTTCTCCATCTATTGAGATAATTATGTTATTTTTATCCTTCATTTTTTTAATTTGGTGTATCTATCACCTTGATTGATTTGTGGCTATTGAAACATCCTTGCATCCCTAGAATAAATCCCACTTGATCATGGTATATGATCCTTTTTATAATTGTTAAATTCTATTTGCTAATATTTTGTTGAGGATTTTTGCATCTATATTCATCAAAGATATTAGCCTGTTATTATATGCTTTTGGATGGAAAGTTCTATAAATACCTATCAAGACCAACTGGTCTAATGAATAATTTAAGAACACTGTTTCCTTATTGATTTTCTGTCTGTTTGATCTGTCTGATGTGAATTGGGTGTTAAAGTCCCTATTATTGTATTATTTTCAATTTCTCCCATCATGTCTGTTAATATATATTTTATATACTTAGGTGCTCCTAAATTAGGTACATATATGTTGATGAATGTATTATATATTCTCTTCTTGTATTGATCCCTTTATCATTATGTAATGCCCTTTTTTGTCTTTTGTTACAGACTTCATTTTAAAGTCTATTTTGTCTTATGTGAGTATTGCTACCCCACCTTTCTTTTCATTTCCGTTTGTATGAAATATCTTTTTCCATCTGCTCACTTTCAATCTGTGTGTGTTTTTAGCTCTGACATGAATCTTTTGTAGGTAACATATGGGTGGGTCTTGTTTATTATTCAATCAGACACCTTATGTCTTTTGATTGGAGCATTTAGTGCTTTAGCGTTTAAAGTAATTATTGATAGGTATGTACTTATTGCCATTTTATTACTTGTTTACTGGTTGTTTTAATAGTTCTCTGTTCTTTTTTTCTTCTTATAGGTTTTTCCTTTTGGTTTGATAATTTTCTTTAATGATATGCTTGTGTTCCTTCCTTTCTAGCTTTTGTATATGTATTGTAGGTTTTTGATTTATGGTTTTAATGGGGTTCATACATGTTGACCTATGACTATATACATGTTTTAAACTGTTAGTCATTTATGTACAAATGCAGTCTAAAAGATCTACTTTTTTTACTTCCCTCACCCACATTTTGTGTTTCTGGTGTCATATTTTACATTTTCATGTTTATCATTTAACCCTTTATTGTGGTTGTTGCTTTTCCAATTTTTTTCTCTTTTAATCTTTGTACTAGCTTATTTACATGATAAACCACAGCTTTTACTATATATTTGCCTTCACCAGTGAGATTTGTTTTCCTTTCCTATAAATTCTTATTACTTGTTGCAACCTTTTTTTTTCCACTTAGAGAAGACTCTTAAACATTTTTTTAGGGTCAGTTTAGTATTGATGAATTCTTTAATTTTTTGTTGGTCTGAAAAGTTTTTTTATCTGTTCTTCAACTCAGTGATAATCTTGCTGGGTAGAGTATCCTAGGTAGTAGGGTTTTCCCTTTCAACACTTCAAATATATCATGCCACTCCCTTCTGGCCTGTAAAGTTTCTGCTGAAAAATCAGCTGATAGTGTTATGGGGGTTACCTTGTGTATGACTTTTTTTTTCCTTGCTGCCTTTAGAATTCTCTCCTTACCTTTAACTTTTGCCATTTTAGTTATGATATAATTTGGTGTGGGTCTCTTTGGGTTCATCTTGTTGGGGACTCTCTGCACTTCCTGTACCTGGATATTTGTTTTCTTCTATAGGTTCCAGAAGTTTTCAGCAGTAATTTTATCAAGTACATTTTTGACCCCTTTCTCTCTCTCTCCTCCTTCTGGGACCTCTATAATGCTAATGTTGGTACATTTGGTGTTGTCCCAGAGGTCCCTTCAACAGTTCTCTCTCTCTCTCTCTTTTTTAAATTTGTTTTTCCTTTTGCTATTCTGACTGAGTGATTTCCATTATTCTATCTTCCAGATCAGTATGCATTCTTCTGTAACACGTAGTCTGTTTTTAATTCCTTCTAGTGTGTCTTTCATTTCAATTATTGAATTCTTCAGCTCTGCCTGGTTCTTTTTTATATTTTCTCATTCCTATAAAAATTCTCACTGTGTTCATTTATTCTTTTCCATAGTTCTGTTACCATTCTTATTACTAATGTTTGAATATATTTATCTGATAAATTGTTTGTGTCTCTTGCATTAGTTGTTTTTTTAGGGTTTTTTCTTGTTCTTTCGTTTGAAACAAATTCTTCTGTCTCCTCATTTTGCTTAACTTTCTCTGTCTCTTTGACATTAGGTGAAACAGTTACCTATTGAAGTCTTGAAGAGGTGTCCTTGTGTTGGTGTGTCCCTACACAGTCTTTGTGTGCCCAGTGGCTTTGGTGGGAGAGTAGGATCTGAAGTGAGAAGCAGTCACATCTTTCCCCACAGTGTGCTGGCTGCTATCACCTGGGTGGGAGGTGGTACATGAATTTTTTAATGGTCTACAGAGTATTAAAAAGACAAAGTGCTTCATACTATAAAAATTATATTAAGTATCTGAATAAATTTTAAATTAAGATAACATGATGTTGCAATATCATACACTTCCTAATATTTAAAAGTACTTATTACTGAGGGGAGTAGATCAGATTTTTTTGATTTCAATTTTACTCTCTACATTAAATTATTTACCAGATTTTTTTGCCTTAATTGCTATCTGTGGAATCAAACCTGAATTAGTGGGGTTTTTTGCAACCTCACACCATTCAAATGTGTCTCATTTATGTCTGTTTCCCCAGTGCCTAAAACAGAAGACATACTATAGGAGTTCAATAACCTTCAATGTCTGGGCATTTTAAGTAAGTCCTCAAGATAAATGTGGTTTATAATTTTAATGGTACTAAATATTTAGAAAGAAGCACTGTAATTAATGTCTTAGGATAAGATCAATAAATAATCCATGCACAGTGGTAATAAACTCAAAGTTTCAATACGTGGTTTAATGTATTTTTCTTTAAATATAATTGATCCCATTGGACAAAGAACTCTTCTGGGACTGGACAGTGTCTTTTTCATCTTTATATCTCTAGTACTCATCACAGTTCCCAGGACACATAAGACACTCAATAGAAGTGTTTTAAACAATGGAATCAATAGGTTTCAAAATATATTAAATAAATGGACAAATAACAGTTTAAGACACAGCATATTAGAAATCTGTGATCATCAGGTATTACCAACTATTTTGTTTTGAAATTCTACCTCTAAATATGAGTCATAGGCAATATAGCAGACATTTTATTGAGTTTAAGTGATTTTTTTTTAATTTTGAAAATATCTGCCAACTTCTTGAGATATATGAAATCATCTGAAATAATTCAGGGGAAAAAATATCTAGGTTTATTAATAGAAAAAAGCTAAATTTATTAGGGAAGATAATAAGTATGTTTTTTTCCTTTTTTAAAAGATTAAAATTCAACAACACACAAAAAAGACTTACTAATTTTATGGTGTAATGGTATATATTTGTTCACTGTTTTTACATGCTTTTTAGTTTGTAATAGTTTTAGATAGTTGTACCAATATTCTGCATACAATTGTGAGTCCTTTTTTCACAAAATATAACAAGTGTTCTGTCATATTTTCACATGTATTTGGCAGCTGTTTTAATAACAGTATTTCAATAAAATGGCTTTCTATAACTGTTTAATCATTTTCTTTGGCATTTTTTAATATTATAAAGATCATTATTATTAAACTCACCAAATCTGTTTCATCATCTCTAAAATGAAAAAAATAATAGTATATTAACTGCAGGGTTTTTTAATGTTAGGAAAATTAGAAGATTCTTTTAAAACACTGAGCAGAGTGTTTGGCACACAATTTTTAACGAATAAATGTATTGAATATAATCAGTATTACTCTAATCATGGTTATTTTATTAGGTAAGTCCTAGACTAAACTGCAATAGTGAGAAGATTAAATGATACTGTGTTATTTTTTAACTCTCATGGAACAGACCAGACAGAGGTTGGTTTTCTAGATTTAGTAGGGTAATTAAACTTCATAAGGTCATTCAAGGACCATAGTTTCTTCTCCTTTTTTTATTTTTATTATTATTATTAAATTTATTTTTTGCTTTACTGTTCATTATGCTACTGTTATCGTCTGAAACCGATGAGGCTCACCAAGAGATAGTTGTTCTCTTCTGTTTGCAAAGAAATATAGTCTGTGGGTAGGTGGTTAAATGCTCAGAAGAAGGGAAGAAAGGGATAAGTGACATTAAGGAACAATTCCATCCCTCTGAACACCAACATATCCAAGGATATACGTCTTAGAATACTTACACCTCCTCAAAAAGAAGACAATGTTAAAGGGACATCCATAGATTCCATATCCAGCTGTAAACCCATGATTTCTGAGTAATATGCAGATGTGCAGGGCTCCTCCACCAGGTCCAGATATAGATCTTCATTTTCCTGTGGCCTATAAACTAAAATGTAAGTTTACTCCACTACACACATGCAGCTGATGTACACTACTGGTATAGGAACTGGATGACTTCAGTAGAATCCCCATTCTTAAAATATCCATTTTTAAAAGAAAAGAATGGGGTAGACATGTTGGGGACAGAGTTACTTTTCCATTGCAATTATTAAAATCTGAAGGGCAGGAATTAAAGACTCACTGACTGGGCATATGGGCTTCTCCTTTATTATTAGTTTTTTTGGAAACAAACAAAAACAAACAAACCTGTCTATTGTCCTTTCTGGATTCTGGATTTGCTAGGAGCTTCTTATTGATCCATTATCCTTCATGGTCACATCAAATGACACTGGAGTAAGTATGTATCCTCCTCTGCAATGACACAACTTCTACAGCCTGATTTCTTGTGTAAAAGTTGTGGGCACAGAGGTTACAAGTTGTTTTAGGAGTTGACGTGTCAAAGGTATTGGAGGTGACTTTTTGGTTTCTTGGGCAATATATTCACTGAAAAACTTAAATTTTGGACTATTTACTGTCAGAAAGTTCTAAGTGTAATTTACCAAAGCCAAAATTCTCATCTAAATATAGTTTTTAAATACAAAGTATCTCATTTATTTACTGTTTTCTCTTCTCAGTTCATGCCCCTCTTTCTCAATTTAATGAAAACTTGTGGCCATCTAAGCACTAAGTTTGACTGGGAAGGATGAGTCTGGGGGATGAGTCCCATTGTCTGATAGAGCGCATTTGTAGGGAGGTCCTTGAGAAAGGCTCTGAGTTTATCTCCTTATCTTTGTCATTGGAAAAAACTGAGTTCCCCCCCCCCCCAAATTTGCAAATTCTGGTTTCTGGTAAATTTAGACTTTAGGCAGCTGACAGAGTCCCTTAGCAAAGCTAAGCAGAGGTTTGTTTGCAAAACGTGTAAGTGCTTAAGGTTTTCATGACTTTGCTGCTTTTGACAATTACAGGCTACTTAATTGTAGATTGTCACTCAGTTTGGTTTTGTCTGATGTTTCCTCATGATTAGATTAATGTTAAATGCCTTTCACATAGCTATTGTAGTAGTTTGCTAGGGCTGCCATAACAAAGTACCACAGACTAGGTGGCTTAAACAACAGAAGTTAGTTTTCTCATAATTCTGGAGGCTAGAAATCTGAGGTTAAGGTGTCAGCAGGGTTGATTTCTTTTGAGGTCTGTCTCCTTGGCTTGTTGATGGCTGTCTTTTCTCTCTGTCTTTATGTTGTCTTCCCTCTGTAATAAGTATTTCTGGGGGTGGGGTGTTTATACTGTGTTTGTATTAGTAACTCTCCTCACTCACCATGAGAAACCTAGCCCCCACCATGCTTAATATATTGAACGGTTTTGAGACAGGTGGGGACCTGGGACCCTTTACCAGAGTGCTTGCACCTGGACAAATGTATCCTCCAGCAACAGAATACAAAGAAACTGTAAGGGACTGAAAATAACTGCACCCATATGCAGTTGGGGAAAAGTATGAACAATAAGATACAAAAAGGCCAAAACCCAACTGCCATTTTTGAGGTCCTGGAAGCAAAAGCAGGGTAACATGCAAGATCCCTGTATCACCTCCTGTCTGATCCACCTATCAGCTCCCATCCTCACACCGTTAAAGAAACCAGCTTGCCCCGACTTGCAGAGCGAGCAAAGGAACCTGTTACTTGTTTTTACTCCCTCATGCTGCAGCATGAGTCCCAATAAAGCCTTGCCTGAATTCCTCATCTGGCCTCTTATCAATTTCTATTGATTAAAGAGTCCAAGAACCCTGGTCGGTATCAGGTTGTTCTATCTTCATGGGTTTAGGACCCAAGGTGGGTGAAGATGTAATCCCATGGAGGCATGGCCAGGACAGAGGAGCCCAAATATGGTGAAAAATGTCAATAAAAGGCAGCAGTCTGATGAGGGGAGTCTTAGTTTCAGTGGGGTCCAGAGAGCTTCCATGAGTAGGGGCATTTTGGTGTCCATTGTCAGAACTAAAATGGGGTAAGGAGAACATCAACATGTGATGGTGGCTCAGAACAGAGATCTACAGCCCAAGCAGGAAGAAGAGGTCATCCACATAGAGGAGCAGCATGGCATGGGGTAACAGAACCCAAGTGCAGGGAGGAGGGTGTCTGGGTGGGGAGCCAGGGAGGAATCCTACTACAAGACCTGAAGCTGGATGAGGGGAACATCCATGCTGGGGGATGACCTTAATGAGGTATTGGAATCCTACCAGGGTGAAGAGAGCAATTGTATGGAGTGGTATGGTGGAGGGTGTTTAGAGTCCAGCCTGGGATGTCAGAGCCCAAGAATGTGAGGGGAGTAGTTATGACAGAGACCGTTTGACCGCAAAGCTTAAAACATTTTTAAAAAATGTGATGATGCCTGACCTAGAAAACAAAATTTAAACTCCAGTATATTGACTCCATTATATAACTTCCTTCAATAAATTATACTCTTAAACTTTTTACCACTCTTTAAGCAGAGTACTTATAGCTTTCCAAAAGCTATTTCTTATGATGATGATATACTTTCCTACATAATCCATGTGATAAACTGTTACTACTTTTTGAGATTCAGCTTAATTATCACTTACTCTGTGAAACACTTTTTGATTATCTCCAACCCCTAGTAGAGAAATGCCCTACTTTCCTTTTGTTACTATTTTTTACTTATTCCTCTACAACTCCCTCTCACATACCACAGTTTGGGGTAAGGTACACATCCACACGTATATATACATAGGTATGCACATATACACATTCCTATATATGCATGTGTACCTTACAACGAACTGTGATTTATATGAGAGATTTAAATATCTAAAAGATTGTTCTCTATTGTTTACAATGAATGATTGCTAAATACATGAGATAATATAACAACATAATTTTACTGAGGGAAAAAGGCTATCCCCATAACTTCATGTTTCATCCATCTGATTTCTGCCTATTTAAGCGCCAATGTCTTAAAATTTTACCCATTTTTCTGGTCATTTTTTTCCCTAAAAATCTAGTTTATCCTTTTACTGCTTCATAAGCTGACTTGACCATAATTCAGACTTTACTTGATGACTCAGCAGTCTCATAAGAATCTTTTATCCTTTTACTGTATGGCAATATCATTCCAGGAGAACTCATTTTTTCTTCATTCAATCTTAGGACTGTCAGCTAGCTCACTTTTTACCTGTCCCTAAGAGTCTCATTCTAGTGTTCTATTCCATTGGGCTATAGTCTGATACCAAATAACTAATTTTAAGAGTTATATGTTAAATGAGAATTAATGAAACTCTGAATAAGAACTAATAAGTACATTGGATATATTCCTTGAATAAACCTCATGACAAAATTTTATATATTCTAAGACGTTCTGTTGTTTTCTACTAGGTTTATGACTTTGTTACTAAACACTGAAATGTTATTCCTGAACATGTAACCTTGAGACAGTGCTTATGTGTATATTTTGATTTAGATTAAAAACCTAAGGTTTTTTTTTTTAATTACATTTATTTCTCTGTGCTTTAAAATTCACTTAGAAGAAATATTTCAAATAGTCTAAGTAATTTTTACTGATGTTGAATTTGAATTCAGAAGGTTAACACTATATATATAGTTATTTTCCCACTACCAACCCTAATATTATGTTTATACTATGCATTAGTGACTCAGAAAGCAATACTGCTGTTGTAAACTGTTCAGCTTGTGCCAAATATTCTTGCTCTTTCACCCCTGCTTCAAAATGTCATGTCTTTCAGCTGTTCAACTTCTAGCTGCCAAAAATCAACCAGCATCTGCTGGTTCCATTTTGTTGTTCTAAATCAAAATCCATTGCCAACTGGAAACTTAATCAACAATAAATTTTCTATATGATATTACTTGTGGTAATAACAATAACAAATGTATCTACCAAATACATGAAGCATCTAATTTTTTTTTATTTATACTTTTCAAATAGAAAAGAAAGTGAAAGAAGGTTGCTCTTCTAATCTATTAAAAATCTTTGTCATATATACATATATTTTATATATGTATGTAGTGTATATCATATCTAATATATGTAATACATATGATATCTATCTTTCTGTCTATCTATAATCGCTGTTGCATGTATTGTGGATCCCAGTCACATGTTCAGTTGGTTTTACGGAAATAAAGTCAAGTCCTAAGTTCATTATTGTCCAAGTAGTAGAAGTAACTAAAGGAATGGTGTTTTTGTCACAACAAACTCACATTCATATAACATCAATATAAACTCAAGTTTGTAATCTTTTTTGTGATTTCCTTACAACTTAGCTAAAGTTTCATATAGAAAAGCAGAGATTACAGCAAATTCTGTGATTGAAAGTTTTCACATTAGTACCAGTACTTCAAATTTCTACTTTAGCTTTTCAAAAAGTGCTTTCACAAGCCTTTATCTTCAGAGACATCAGTGCTATTTTCCATTGAAAATGCTAAAATTGTTAAATTAAGGTTGTCAATTTTTAAGATGTCTAAAATTTTCACATTAAAATTGAAAGTGACCATAGATAAATAGATTGATGGAATGGATATGAGGGAAAACATACTAACCCATACACACATATTTGTCACCATTTTTGTGAATGAAGGAAAAAGACTGAATTTTTGAACCAAATTTTAGACATTTACAAAAGTAGATCTAGTCCAAGTTTATAAACTAATGCTCTTATAATGTCTTTATTAGTCTACTTCAGTATTATTTCTCCCAATGAGTAATACTTATATTGGATATATCTCTCTTGGTCTGACATCTGAAAAGGACTAAAATTAAGAGTAAGAACAATTTAGAACAGGAATAGCAATTCTTACACACAAAATATGATTTCTAATTAACATGTTGCCCTCTTCATTCCATAAACTCTTTGCTCTACTTATGCAATAGTTATCATTTACTATCAGCTGGAAATCTCCCCTAGGCAAGACATAACAATTTATTTTAAGGAAACAATTTTGGTGTAAAAAGTTTTCTAGCTGGATTAATGAGAAGAGACCTAGACACATGGAAGTTTGCATTTCCATTTAAAGGCTTTGCATATGCTGATTTTCACTGGGTAAAGCTGAAGATTACCTATGTAAGTGTCAGAATAGTCCAGCATGTAGGTCAGGTGGCCCTGAATTAATCTCACTATGCTGAACAATACCTACTTTTCCTCAATTATTCATGATTTATTCTTATTAATGTTTGCAAACTCAACATATTAGTCAGGCCTCACTAAGGTGTATTCAAGAAAATTAATGTGTCAGAAAAAGCTATAGCTAATGTTTATGAATAACACTTAGAATTTAGGGAAATTTTTAAATGTCAGGGTTTTAAAAATGGGCTTATTGCTCCACTTTCTGTTTTACAGCTGAGCAAATGGCACTATATATTTATTCTATCTGTTTTCTCTTAAGGTAATAATGTCTGGATAAATTTCAATTTTATTCATGATGTAGTAATACAGATCTAAACAAGTAAACTTGACATGCTAAGTATTTATAAAACATGTTTTAATTTTCCTTTTCCAAGAGAAGCTTTTTCCCACACAATGCAGTTTTTCGTTTGAACACCTTTTCCTCCATATTGTTGCAGCCTATAATGATGCCAAGTGGCAGTGCCCTGAATATAGCATCTGTATAGTTATGTATTTCCAGAAACTGGCCACATAATAACCCATCACCAGTCCACTCCAACATGTCAAACTGTGATTATCTGCTTAGTTGTATCTCTCAACCCTAGCCTCCTTTCATTTTGAGCACACAACTGCACAGCTATTTACTGTTGTCAAAGGGTCTGTTTGGGGGCATGTCATCAATTCTAGTGCTGTTGGCATCAAATAGTTGGCCAGATTCCCTTATGGAATTTTATAATTTGTTTTCTTTATATTTTGGAGCAGGACAGTAACTTTTTAGAAAGGAAGATTATGGATCAGATGGATAGTTCCCCAGACATTGTATCTGTTTTTGATATGTAAGTATGTTCTTTAATCATCAAAACACTTAGGAGACATGCTCAGTTGATCAGGCATTTTGGGACAAAAAAAAGCAAGAGGGAAGGTAGTCAATGAAAGACAAGAAACCCATGAAAAAATGGATGTTTTCCTAGAGGAAAGGCTGAAACAATTGAATTTATAATAGAGATATCATTGAGTAAATAGGCATTCATTGAAGTGAAGAGAATTTTAGAAAAGCTAAATAGACTGTCACTGAGTGAAAGTTCCTGACTCAGGAGTCACAAAGTCCTTGGTTCAAGTCCTTAAAGCCATTTAATGCGGGTGTTGGTGGGAACAGTTCTCTTGTGTAAAATGGAGAAAATATTAGCAAACTCAAAGTGGTGTTATATAAACTAATGAGAAAATTGTAGTTGATTAATAATTATAGTTATTTCCTTTTTTTCCCCTTTAGATCCCAAGGCCTTGTCTGACTCTATTTAAAATTCTTTAAAAATATATATTTTATATGCATTAGGACATGTTCTATTTTTATAATCATTTAATCTCTTTGTCTTATTCCTCAAATTAGAGACTTCCTTAGGGCAAAAACTATATCTTATTTCTTGATTATCTGCCAATAGTCTCTCTTCTAATGAATTCAAAATATTAGTTAAGCAATAGGTTTTTAATTGTTTGACATCTGGAGGGAAGAAAGACTTCCCTCTGGTGTAGAATCATTTCAATGTTCTCAAAAATCCTACAGAGTCATAAAATAGAATTGCAATGCAAGTTTTTCCCCATCAGCAACATTTCTGTAATTAATGCCACTTCTTTCAGTTATTTATTTAATCAGGTTCCATGGAAAAAAGATAAATAAAACACCATTATTTTGTGTTATTGATGTTATTTTATTATGATAAATAAAACAATGTGTGCCTGAAGTTCCAAGTTTAGTTCACATGGCTAAAAAAAAAAGAATGCAATAAATTATGTAATAAATATATACACCAGTCCTAGGAGAAGAGGTAGAATTGTGCCTGTAGAAGTCTTCCTAGATGAGGTAAAAATTGATTCGATCCTTGTTGGATGCATATCAATTTAGAGATACACAAAAATGAAATTAATTTCAGATTGAAAGAAGAGCATATATCGATCAACGAAGAAGTGAAAGAGCATCAAATACACAGAAAACTACACATTTCCCAGGATTGCTGAAGTATGGAGTGAGAAGAATGGTTTGAAGGATTAGGTGCTACAGAACCTAATATGTCTTCTTAAGAGTTTGAGTTTTTTCCAGAAATAGAATAATTTTAAGATAAGCAGAGGCTTACAAGTTTTGAAATTTTAAAAGATAATTTTATAACTGTTTGAAGGATGGGTTTAATGAAAAAATAAATAGAAGCAAAGCAGTTAAAAGAAGTTAAGTAAGTCTGGTATAACATAATAGCAGTGAGGATGGGAAAGACATAACAGATTTCGGAGCTATATATGAGATAAATGGCAGATTTTAATAATTGAATAAATTTAAATAAAGAGAATGTCATAGGTTAAGCTTCCCTGGAAACAGATCTTGTGGCAGAGCTGTGTGTACACAAAGGTCATTTGGGAGTGCTCTAGGAATCAACCCAATGCAGGAATAAAGAGAGGCAGGATTCGGCAGAAGAGGTTGGGTTATTGATGTAGTCTAAACAGAGGTCATTCAATATGACAAGGACCTCTGAAGCTAGGATGGAAGTTCAGAATTGTTCAGAATTGGGCATGGACCAATCTTTGAACTTGACCCTAGAAGTAGCCTTGAAGTAAGGTCAGGGTGATGGGGTTGGGGGCTTAGTTGTGAGCTGTTAGCTCCAGTGGAATAAATGTCTTCGTCTAGGCAATGCACAATTGCATTCAGTGCAGAGAAGGAAAGGGAGAGACCAAAAATTTTTTCTAAGCTATGCGATTAAGATCATCTAAGTGTGATTTATGGACAGTTTCTTAAAATATATATATTTCTAACAATAACATTAGGTATTATATAGTACTATTCATGTTCTTTTTGAGAACAACCAAGAGCAACAAGACCCCTTTTGTTATTGTCTTTAAGGAAATGGAAAAGACCAGTGAGAACTTCTTATGACAAGTCATTGCAATTGTGTCTTTACTACAGTACAGTAGGCCCTCCATATCTGCAGGTTCCACATCTGTGGATTCAACCAAATCTGGATTGAAAATATACGGGGAAAAAAAATTCCAGAAAGTTCCAAAAAGTGAAACTTGAGTTTGTCCCTAGCTGGCAACTATTTACATAACATTTACTTTGTGTTTGCAGCTGTTAACATAGCATTTACATTGTATTGGGTATTATAAGTAATCTAGAGATGATTTAGAGTATACAGGAGAATGTGTGTAGGTTATATGTAAATACCAAGTCACTTTATATAATTGACTTGAGCATCCATGGATTTTGGTATGGAAGGGGAGTGGTCCTGGGACCAGTCCCTTGCAGATACCAAGGCACGACTGTAATCAGAAACAGCCAACCTCAGAAAACCATAAAAAATGAGAAGAATGGATGTTTTGTCTTATTGACTAACAAAATTAAATCAAACATTTAAATAAAGCATTTCAAATTATAACATTAAAACACTAATGTGATCTTATCCTAAAAAGGATGAGACCAAATTAACAATTAGGCAGAGCTTTTCTTAAGAATGAATAAAGTTTATTATGTCTAGCATTACTAACCTTGATGTTTGTCCCCTCAATGGCAATGTTCTCCAAATATGTTTGCCAACATATTTTAAATTAAAAACATTCATATCTCCCTATACAATTTAAAGTTGCTATCTAAAATTTTAAATAGTTTGACTGGATACATTTTCTGGCATATTGTATATTACATATGTGCTTTAAATATATTTCTATCAAAGCCTTGGAGCTACAGAGTTAGGTCATTCAATTTGTGAAAAAACATTCACCATGTATTACCTAATGGTACATCTGGTCCTCACTGTCAAATCTATCAACCAAATTTTATTAGCTTGCTGCCAAAAAGGTATAATTTCATTCTTTTCTCCTTCCAACACATGTCCTTTCTAACTACTGAATTCTAATTCTAAGATAGATGGAGTGAAAGAAAGAAGCAAAAGAGGGAGGGAGGAAATTATATTCAACCTGGAAAAGTACTTAGGGCAGTTGAAAATCTAAATATAGGTTGTTTTAAAGAAATCTGCAACTGAGAACCTGCTGGAAAGTCTGTTTTTCCAGGAGTACATATACTCCAGTAAGAAGATCACTGTGCTGTGGGAAGAAGTTTGCATTTACGTAGCTACATTAATTTGTACAATTATCATTTTCTTGTGGTCACTAACTACTTCTTTTTAGTAATATACTCAGACTAGAGGAAAAGTTACTTAGTTTTTTTCATAATATTTATCACTACATTTTATTCTATCATATACCCATTTGCCTATTTTATTTGTTGCCTGTTTCTCTTCAGTAAAATGTAAGCAACCTAAGGGTAGCTTCTTCACACTATATTTCCATTATTTACAATAAAAAAACCATTTCTTAGATATGTAGATAAATTTCAACCGTTCTTATTTGATTTAGAAACAACTATAGATAACTTGGCAGGATCCATATAGAAGGAGCTAGGAACTGTCCAAGTGGAATAAACAAAATTTAGAATAATTGTCTAATTTTCTTATACGTACTGCCTAAGTAGTAAAGCTGTTGGAAAGTCAGGTCATAACTGAATCAATCAAAGATGCATGGACACCCTTTACTTTATAATATTCTCTCTCCTTTTTCAATTTGCAGATCAACGTTTTCTTTATAAAACAAATTTTAAATGTCTTATTTTTCATTTAAAGATGACAATTTCTTTTTTGTTGCAGTGAAGATCTTATATTTTTTATTGAGCTATAATTGACATTTATATTAGGTTCATGTGTACAATATAATTATTCAATATATGCATATATTACTAAACAATAACTAAGTCCAGGTAACATACATCACCACACATAGTTACAATCTTTTTCCTTATGATGAGAACTTTTAAGATCTATTCTCTTAGCAACTTTCAATTATACGATATAGTATTATTAACTGTAGTCAGCCCACTGTACATTACATTCCTAGAACTTATTTATCTTATAACTGGAAGTTCGTACATTTTTACCACCTTCACCAATTTCATCCACCCCCCACTGCCTCTGGTAACCACCAATCTGTCTATATCTATGAGTTCAATTTGTTTTTTTTTAGATTCTACATTTCAATGAGATTATATGGTATTTGTCTTTCTCTGTCTGATTTATTTCACTTAGCTTAATGCTCTCAAGGTCCATCCATGTTGTTGCAAATGGCAGGATTCCCTTCTTTTTATGGCTGAATAATATTTCATTGTGTATGTGAGTATGTATCACATTTTTCTTTACCCATTTATGCATTGATGGACACATAGGTTGTTTCAATATCTTGGCTATTGTAAATAATGCTGCAATAAACACAGGGATGCAGATATATTTTCCAGTTAGTGTTTTCATTTCCTTCAGATAAATACCTACATGTGGAATTGCAGGATCATATGGTAGTTCTATTTTTAATTTTTTGAGGAACCTCAATACTGTTTTCCATAGTGGCTGCACCAATCTACATTCCAAGTAACAGTGCAAGAGGGTTCCCTTTTCTTCACATCTGTGCCAACACTTGTTATAGCTTGTCTTTTTGATAATAGCTGTTCTAATAGGTGTGAAGTGATATCTCATTGTGGGTTTGATTGTATTTCCCTGATGATTAATGATGTTGGGCACCTTTTCATGTACCTATTGACCATCTCTATGCCTTCTTTGTAAAAATTTCTATTCAGATCCTCTGCCCATAATTAAATTAGATTTTTTTTTCTTTTTTCCTTTTTTTTTTTTTGCTGTTGAGTTGTATGAGTTCTTGATGTACTTTAGATGTTAACCCCTTATCAGATATACAATTTGCAAATATTTTCTCCCATTTCATAAGTTGCCTTTTCATTTTAATGATGGTTTTCTTTGCTGTTCAGAAGCTTTTTAGTTAGATGTAGTCCCAATTGGTCATTTTTGCTTTGGTTGTTTTTGCTTTTGGTGTTAAATCCAAGAAATTATCACCAAGAACAATGTCAAGGAGCTTACCACCTATGTTTTCTTCCAGGAGTTTAATGGCTTCAGGTCTCACATTCAAGTCCTTATTCCATGTTGAGTTGATTTTTGTGTATGGTGTAAGATATTGGTCCAGTTTCATTCTTTCACATGTGGCTGTCCAGTTTTCTAAATATCATTAATTGAAGAGGCTATCCATTTCCCATTGTATATTCTTGACTCCTTTGTCATAGATTAATTGACCATATATGTGTGGGTTTATTATGGGCTCTCAGATCTCTTCCATTGAACTATATGTCTGTCTTTATGCCAGTGCCATACTGTTTTGATTACTATAGCCTTGCAAATATGTTTTGAAATCAGGACTTGTGATACAACCAGCTTTGTTCTTCTTAAGTTTGCTTTGGCTATATGGGCTCTTTTGTGATTCCATATAAATTTTAGAGTTGTTTGTTCTCTATTAAAAATGCCATTGGAATTTTGATAGGGATTATAATGAATCTGTTGTTTGATTTGGACAGTATGAAAATTTTAATATTATTAATTCTTCCAACCTCTGAGCATGAAATATCTTTACATTTACTTTTGACACCTTCAGTTTATTTTTATCAATGTCTTATAGTTTTCAGGGTACACGTTTTTCACCTCCTTGGAAAATTTTATTTCTAGTTATTTTTTGAATAAAATTGTAAATAGGATTGTTTTCATAATTTTTCTTTCTGATAATTCATTATTAGTGTATAGAAAAGCAACAGATTTTTGTTTATTCATCTTTATCCTGCAACTTCACTGAATTCATTCATTAATTCTAATAGTTTTTCTGGTGTAGAATTTAGGGTTTTCTGTATACATCATGTCAACTGCAAATAGTGACAGTTTTAATTCTTCCATTCTAATTTGGATGATTTTTATTTCTTTTTCTTGCCTAATTGCTCTAGGTAGAACTTCCAATACTATGTTTAATAAGAGTGGCAATAGTGGATAGTCTTGTCCTGTCCCTCATCTTAGAGGAAATGATTTCAGTTTTTTACCATTGAGTATGATGTCAGCTGTGGCCTTGTCATATATGGCCTTTATTATGTTGAGGTAAATTCCCTGTATACCCACTTTCTTGAGAGTTTTTATCATAAACAGATGTTGAATTTTGTCAAAGGCTTTTTATATATCTATTGAAATAATCATATGACTTTTATTCTTCATTTTGTTAATATGATATATCATGTTGGTTGATTTACAGTTGTTGAACAATCCTTGCATCCCAGGAATAAATCCCACTTGATCATGTTGTGTCATCATTTTAATATATTGTTGAATTTAGTTTGCTAATACTTTGTTAAAGATTTTTGCATCTATGTCCATCATGGATATTGGCCTATAGTTTTCTTTTCTTGTAGTGTCCTTATCTGGACAGAAAATGACACTATAAGAAAACTATAAACCAATATCCTTAATGAATATAGATGCATAAATTCTCAACAAAACCCTAGCAAACCAAATTTAATAGCACATTAAAATGATTATAAATGATGACCAAGTGGGATTTATACCTGGGATGCACCAAGAGTGCACAAGGGCTCCAATTATTGTTATTCAACCCCACTGGTTATGCTGTTATCTGTTTTGTTTAGGTTTTTATGGTGGTCACCCTAACATGCGTGAGGTGATATTTCATTGTAGTTTTGTTTTGCGTTTCTGATGATTAGTGATGTTGAACATTTTTTATATACCCATTGGCCATTTGTATGCCTTTTTTGGAGTAATGTCTATTCAGGACCTTGCTCATTTTTTTAATCAAGTTACCTGTTTTTGTTTGTTTGTTTGCTTAGTTTTTGTTTTTGCTATTGAGTTGTAGAAGATTCTTATATACTTTGGAGATTAACTCTTTATCAAATATATGATTTGAATTTTTTTTTTTTCCTTTTCCACAGATTAACTTTTCACTCTGTTGAATGTTTACTTTCCTGCACAGATGTGGTTTGATGTTCCACTTGTATGTTTTTGCTTTTGTTGCCTGTGATTTGGTGTCAAATTCAAGCAATCATTTCTAAGACCAATGTAATGGTATTCTCCTTATGTTTTCTTCTAGGAGTTTTATAGATTCAGGTCTTACATTTAAGTCTTTAATCCATCTGGAGTTGAATTTTTTGTATTGTGTAAAATATGAGTCCTATTTTATTCTACTTCTACTTCTTCCTTTTTAATTTGTATGCCTTTTATTACTTTTTCTTAATTATACTCACTAGTAGTTCCAGTACTATGTTGGAAAGAGTTGGTGAGAATGGGTATCCTTGTTTTGTTTCCTAATCTTAGAGAGATGTCTTTTGGTTATTATTATTATTTTTACTGTTGAGTATGATTTAACTGCAGCTTTTATTATGTTGAAGAAATTTTCATTATTCCTTGTTTGTTAGTGTTTTTAATAATGAAAATGTTTTAAATTTTGTCAAATGCCTTTTCTGCATCTATTGAGATGATTATATAATTTTTATCTTCTGTTTTGTTAATATGGTGTATCACACTGATTCATTTTTGTATGTTGAACCATTCTTGTATCCCAGGAATAAATCCCACTTGGTCATGGTGTATGATTCTTTTAATGTGCTGATAAATTCAGTTTGCTAGCATTTTATTGAGAATTTTTGCATCTGTATTCATCAGGGATATTGCTTTGTAGCTCTCTTGTAGTGTCTATTTCTGGCTTTGGCATCAGGATAATGCTGGCTTCATAAAAAAAAGTTGGGAAATATTCCCTCCTCTTCGTTTTTCAGGGAGGGTTTGAGAAGCATTAGCGATCTTCCCTAAATAATTGATAGAATTTACTAATGAGTCCATCTGGTTCTGGTCTTTTCTTTGTTGGGAGGTTTTGGATTACTGATCTCCTTGCTGAGACTTAGTCTTAGGTTGTTGTTTCTAGGAATTTATCCATTTCTTCTAGGTTCCCCAATTTGTTAGCATATGATTGTTCATAGTGGACCCTTATGAGCCTTGTATTTCTGTAGTATCAGTTGCAATGTCTCCTTTTTCATTTATAATTTCATTTATTTAAGTCCTCTTTCTTTTTTGCTTGACTAGTCTAGTTAATGTTTTATCAATTTTGTTTGTCTTTAAAAAAAAAAAAACAACTCTAAGTTTTATTGATCTTTTTTATTGTCTTTTTAGTTCCTATTTTATTTACTTTTAATCTCTATTAGTTCTTTCCTTCTGCTAATTTTGTGCTTAGTTTGTTCTTTTCTAGTGTCTTGTGGTGTAAATTTAAATTGTTTAAGATCTTCATTTTTAATGTAGGTGTTTATTGCTTTAAATTTCCTCTGAGTACTACTTTGCTGCATGCTGTAAGTTTTGGCATGTCATAATTTTGTTTGCAAATTGTCTCAAGATATTTTCTACTTTTCCCTCAATTCATTTTTTGACTTGGTTGTTTCAGAGCATGATGTTTAATTTCCACATATTTATGAATTTTCTAACTTTCCCTCTGCCATTGCTTTCTAGTTGCATTCCACTGTGATGAGAAGATATACTTAGTATTATTTCAGTCTTCTTAATTTTGTGGCCTAATATGTGATCTGTCACAGAGAATGTTCTATATGCACTTGAGGAGAGTATGTGTTCTGTTGCTGTTGAGTGCAATATTCTGTTTATGTCTGTTAGACCCGATTGGTCTATAGTGTTTAGTCCTCTGTTTCCTTAATGTTCTTCTGTCTGATTGTTCTATCCATAATGAAAATGGGTATTAAAATATCCTGCTATTATTGCATTGTTTTCTATTTCTCCCTTCTGTTCTTTCAATGTTTGCTGACAGGAAAGGATTTAGTATTGCTATCTTTTTAATTGTCTTGTCTGTCTTGTAGGTTCTTTGTCTTTTTCTCTTTTGTTGTGTTCCTTTGTGTTTCATTATATTTGTTGTGACATACTTTTATTTCGTTCTCATTTTCTTTTGTGAATTTTCTCTAGGTATTCTCTTTGTGATTACCATAGGACTTACATAAAGCATATTATAGTTACAAAAATTTATTTTCAGTTATGATAACAATTTCAATCATACACAAAATTTTACACTTTTGCTTCTTCATCTTCCACACACATTTTATGCTGTTTATGTCACAAGTTATTCCTTGTTTTACCCTGTATTCATTAATATATTTTACATAGATTTTTCTTTTAAATTCTATACAGGAATTAAAAGTAATTTACATACCATCATTACAGTATTACAGCATTCTGTATTTGTCTATATATTTAACCTATCAACATTCTTATGCTTTCGTATTACTATAAGGCATCCTTTTTTTTCAACATGAAGGACTCCCTTTGGCACATTTTCTAAGTCAGATCTAGTGGTTGATAAACTCCCTTAGTTTTTGTTTTTTGGAGAATGTCTTTATTTCTCCTTCATTATTGAGGGACAGATTTGCTAGGTATAGTATTCTTGGTTAGATTATTTTTGTTGTTTCTTTCAGCCCTTAGAATATATTATCCTAATCCCTTCTGATATGCAATGTTTTTGCTGATAAATCTACTGATAGTCATATTAGGAACTCCCTCATACACAGTGTGTCAATTTTTCTTGTTTTCAAAATTTTCTCTTTGTCTTTGACAGTTTTATTATAATATATCTCATTGTGGATTTCTTCAGGTTCCTCCTATTTTCTGTCTGCTGAGCTTCTTGAATCTGAATGCCCAGATTTGAGAAGTTTTCAACTATTATTTCTTCAAATGAGCTTTCTCTCCCTTTCTTTCTCTTTTAACCTTTTGAGATCCAATAATGTGTATATTGTATATCATATGTATAATGAGTACATATGGTGTCCCATACATCCCTTAGATTTTCTTCACTATTCTTCATTCTTTTTTTCTTTTTATTCCTCTGGCTGGATAATTTCAAATGACTTGTATTTTAATTTGCTTATTTGTTCTTCTGCTAAATCAAGTCTGCTCTTGAATCCCTTTAATGCACTTTTCAATGCAGTTATTTTATTTTTGAAATCCAAAATTTCTCTTTGGGTCTTTTCTTATATTTTTTATCTCTTTGTTGAAATTCTCATTTTGTTCATGCATTGTTTTTCTAAACCCAATGAGCAGCTTTATGATAAATGTTTGGAATTATTTTTTCAGATAATTTATAGACCTCTTTCTATATGTTCAATTTCTAGAGATTTATTTTGTTACTTTTAATGGTCTATGTTTTCCTGTTTGTTCATGTTTCTCATAATTTTGTGCTGGTATCTGTGCACTTTAAAAAACAGCCATCTCTCCCAGTCTTTGCAGCCTGAGTTCCTATGGGAAATACCTACTAGAAATTCTGGGGGCTTCTCATAACTTTTTGGTAGATGTGTCTTCTCTGGACATGTACATGTAAATTTCCAATAGTCTTTACCAGTTTCTCTTTTCAGAAACTTGTAATGTCTTGCTCTCTTTTGTGCTGATTTGTGGTACTGCTGGTTTTGTGGAGCAGCAGGAGGCCACAGTTAAGTGGCCTGTCCCTCTTTTGTTCTTATTGGCCCCAGGATCTGGAGTTTCTGGGTGCCATCCATGCTCCCATGTAGGCAAGACAGAAACCAGTCCTTCAGACAGCCCCCTAAAAAGCCAGAATATTATATGTGCACTTCAGCTATCTCTCTTTCCAAGAAGTCAGGAGCTGGGGATTTACTCCTGATTGCTCCATGCTGTGCCGGGGGAGAAGGGCTCTGGCAGGTGTATACATGTGTACATAGTATTCCATTGCCACCTTTGTTCTCAGTATCTCCCAACTTGATACCCTTTCCTTTCTGCTCTTAGATTTGGAAAAGACAGAAACAAGTCTCTTGGGCAGTCCCCTCCCCCAGAACTGGAAAGTTGGACACACAGTGCAACTGTTCTCCTTTTTCCCAGAGGTAGAATTCACCAAGCAAATTGATCTCTGTCTGTTGTACCATGGGTCTTGCAGAGCAGGAACAAGCCTCAAGCAAACTTCCCTCCTCTCTTTTGTTCTCATTAGCTCTCAGGCATCTAACATATGCTGATCCCATCAGCACTCACAGAGGCGCAACACAGAAACCAGATGAAAGAGCAGGCTTCACCCCTCAATGCCCCAAAAACCAGAAGGTTGGACTGGTTCAGTTGCATGCTCCAACTTTTTCTCCTCACAAGGAATAACCAACAGTTGGGTTTTTTACTGATTGCTTTGTGCTTTTCCATGTGGGAGGGGCTCTGGTGGGTGCATACCTGGTATTCTAAACCATCACTTTTCTTCTCTAGATTAGAGTCAGGAAAAATAGAATCCTGTCCCTCCAGCAGGTTTCTGAAAAGTCAGAACTTTGGATGTATGGTCCATCCTTCTTTCTTTGTTTCTACGAGAACCTGAGAGTTGGGATTTTCTTCTCTATTGCACTGTGGTATGCTGAGGGGAGAGGGTGTAGAGAGTGGGTGCCAAAATTTTCCTTTCTGCTTGAATGCAGCTGTCTTCACACTCACCTGGGATGCAGGAACCTCTTAACTGGTTTCTGAATTTCTCATGAAGGGAGTTGTTCTGTGTATTTTTAATTTGAAATCTTAGTAGGGAGGGTCTAAGGCTTCCTATTCTACCATCTTGCTGACATCACTCCTTCTCAAAGTCACTATTTTTAATCTAACTGTGCAGTTATAAACTTTCTTCCTCTGACCTCTGTATCATTTTATTTTAATATCTTTTCAAACACTTATGTTACCTTGCATGATAAATATTTAACATTTACTCTATAATCTCTTAGAGATTAGAATTTTCTGAGGGAAGCAATTATGTCTTTTTCAACTTTGTATCACCTCACTGCTTAGTAAATAATTATTAAATGAATGAATCATGTATTCGTTTCAATTTATTTTTCTATACATATAAAACAAAAAAATCTATGCCTTCATATTTCAACAATAAGATCCCAACCCTTTTCTTCACATGCTTATATGTGTAGCTATCATTAGATCTTACTTGCCATTGTATTTTTAATTTCAAATTCCAATTGTTCATTACTGGTATATAGGCAATCAATTAACTTTTGTATATTAACCATTTATCCTGAAACATTGCTATAATTATTTACAAGTTCCAGGAGAATTTTATTGATTCTTTAGGATTTTCTATAGACAATCATGATATCTGAGAACAAAGACATTTTTATCTCTTTTTTCTCAATCTGTGTACCATTTATTTCATTTTCTTGTATTTTTGCAATAGCTAGGATTTCTGATACAATGTTGTATAAAGTGGTGAGACAGGGCATTCTTGCCTTGTTCTTTGTATTATGGGGAAAGCATCTAATTTCTCACCATGAGGTAAAATGTTAGCTGTAGGTTTGTTGTAGATGTTCTTTATTAAGTTGAAAAAGTTTCTCTCTGTTCCCATTTTGCTGAGATATTTT
This sequence comes from Balaenoptera borealis, assembly GCF_965194805.1. Classification (NCBI taxonomy): domain Eukaryota; kingdom Metazoa; phylum Chordata; class Mammalia; order Artiodactyla; family Balaenopteridae; genus Balaenoptera; species Balaenoptera borealis. Next base: position 55,157,218 of record NC_138866.1, on the reverse strand, counting down.
TATCCACAAATGGTTTTTGCATTTCGTCAAAAGCTTCTGTTGCATCAATTAATATAATCAGATAAATTTTTCTTCCTTAATTCATTGATGTGGTAGATTATATTAATTGATTTTTTTAATGTTGAATCAGCTTTGTATATCTGGAATAAACCCCATTTGGTCATGGAGTATACTACTTCTTATATATTCTTTGATTTGACCTGCTAATATTTTAAGAATTTTTATTTTTTTTCATGAGAAATATTGATCTATAGTTTTTCTTTCTTTTAATGTCTTTATCTGGTTTTGGTATTAATGTTGGTCTAATAGAATGAATTGGAAAGTTGGATTAGTTCGCTGGAAATGCCAAAGTAAAAATATCACAGACTGAATGGCTTACACAACATAAATTTATTTTCTCACAGTTCTGGAGGCTAGAAATCCAAGATCAAGATGTTGGCAGGTTTGGTTTCTACTGAGGCCTTGCTCCTTGGCCTGTAGATGGCCATCTTCTTGTTATGTCCTGACATCATCTTTCCTCTGTGCATGTGCATCCCTGGTCTGTGTGTGTGTGTAAATTTCCTCTACTTTGAAGGACACCAGTCACATTGTATTAGGGTCTACCATCACAGTCTCACTGTAACTTTACCACATCTTTAAAGACTTTATCTCCAAATACAGTCATATTCTGAGGCACTGCGTATTAGGGTCTCAACATATGAATTTCAGAGACACAATTCAGTTCATAAGAGAAGTGTTCACCCTACTTATGTTTTCTGCAAGAGATTATAAAGAATTGGCATAATTTCTTCCTAAAATGTTTGGTAGAATTCATTATTGAAACCATTTGTGCTTGATGCTTTCTTTTTTGTGGTGTTATTATTTATTTCATTTCTTTAATAAATATAGACCTATTAAGATTCTTTTTCTATATGTGAGTTTCAGTTATTAGTGTATTCAAGAATTGGGTCAATTTCATCTAATCTATGAAATTATGTCCATAGGGTTATTCAGAATATCCCTTTACTATACTTCTGATGTCCTTGGGATCAGTAGTGATGATTTTTCTTTCATTTCTAATATTGGTAATTATATCTTCTTTTATTCTTGGTTTTTCTGGCTAGGGGTTTGCCAATTTTATTTCTTTTCAATAACCAGCTTTTGATTTTATCAACTGTCTCAATTTACTTCTGTTCTATTTTTTATTATTTTTTTCTTTTGATTGCATTAGTTTTCTAAGGTAGAAACAAATTATTGATTTTAAATCTTTCTCCTTTTCTGATTTATTCATTCAAAGCTATACATATCTCAATAAGTACTGTTTTGCTCCATACCACAAATTTTCATTAAGTTCAAAATACTTTAATATGTCTCTTGAAACTTCTTTGACCCATATTTTATTTAGAAGTGTGCTGTTTAACCTCTGGGTATTTTGGGATTTTCCAATTATCTTTTTGTTAGTGATTTCTGGTTTCATATTTGTGACCTGGTAGCATATGTTGCATGATTTCTATTATTTTAAATTTTTTTCAGATGTGTTTTATTACCTAGAATGTAGTTTACCATGTAATGTAGTTCCATGTGAGCTTGAGAAGAATGTGTATTCTGCAGTTGTTGGATGAAGCATCTATAAATGTCATTTACAGCAAGTTGATTGTTGGTGCTTTTCAGGTCAAATATATCCTGACTGATTATTTGCCTGCTTAATCTATCAGTTACTGAAAGAAGAATGTTTAAATCTCTAACTATAACACTAGATCTATTTCACCTTATAATTTTATTTAATTGTTTATTTATTTACCTACCTACCTCAGGTATTTTGACACTGTTGCTATGTACATAAGTGTTAAGGATTATTATGTCTTCTTAGAGAATTAACCCATATATTATTATGTAATCTCCCTATTTATCTGTAATAATTTTCTTTGTTATGAAGTCTGTTTTGTCTGAAATCATTAGAGCTACTTAAACTTTCTTCTGGTTAGTGTTAGCATAGTATATCTTTCTTCATCCCTTTACTTTTAAACTGAGTCTTTAAAGTTAAAGAGAATTTCTTATAGACAACATATGTTGGTGTATTTTTTTTTTAATATACTCTGATATTCTCTGTCCTTTATTTGGTGTATTTAGCACACTCATATTTAAAGTGATTACCGAAATTGTTTGTTTAATCTGTACCATATTTGTAACTGTTTTCTATTCATTTAAATTGTTTTTTTCTTTTTTCCTCTGTTTTACAGGCTTCACTGATTTTTATAGTTCATTTACATAATTTCATTTTATCTCCTCTCTTAGGATATTGATTATATTTCTTTTAAACATTTTTTTAGTGTTTCACTAAAAATTTTGCAGGATTCAGTTACAACTAATCTAAGTCCATACTCAAATAACACTGTACAGCTTTATGGGAGTGCAAGCTCCTAAAAACAAATTATTCGCAATTCTTCCTTCCCATCATTTATAATGTGGGTGTCATTTATTTCACTTTTCCATATTTTATAATCACCCAATACATTGTTGTCATTCTTATTTTGAATAAACAGTTTTCTGTTAGATTAGTTCAGAATAGGAAAATAAAATATTTTATTTGACCATCATTTATTCCTTCTCTGACACTATTCCTTTCTTTATGTAGATCTGAGTTTCTGACTATATAATTCTCTTTCTTCATGAAGAGCTTGCTTTAACATTTTTTTGCAGAGAAGATCTACTGGTAATGAATCCCCTTAGTTTTTCTTTGTTTATAAAACCCTTCCTTTGTTTTTCATTTTAGAAGTAAACTTTTGAAGACCTCTAGGTTGGTGGTGGTGGTGGTTTTTTTTTTTTTTTCTTTTAACTGCTTAAATATTTCACTCTACTTCTTATCATGTTCCTCCTCTAGTAAGGTGCTTTTTTTAATTTTTTAAAAATTTATTTAAAAAAAATTTTTGGCCACATGGTATGGCATGTGGGATCTTAGTTCCCCTACCAGGGATCAAACTCATGCCTGCTGCATTGGGAACATGGAGTCTTGACCACTGGATCACCAGGGAATTCCCATAAGATGCTTTTCTTTTTTCCCTTTCTGGCTGCTTCCAAGATTTTCTCTGCATTTCATTTCTTGCAGTTTGAATATGATATGTCTAGGTGTATTATTTTTGTTATTTATCCTTCATGGTAATTGTTAGTAAGAATCCTATATCTCTGTTTTGGTGTCTCTATTAGTCAAAATTCTCCAGTGAAACAGAATCAACAGAATGTGTATGTGTGTGTGTGTGTGCATGCACACGTGCACACACATGCATGCATATGAGAGAGAGAGGGAGGGTGTAGAGAGTGAAAGAGGTTTATTCTAAGGCATTGGCTCACATGCTTGTGGTGGTTATGTCCCAAATCTGCAGGATTGGGAGGCAGACTGGACACTCAGGCAAGAGTTGCACTTCGAATACAAAAGCAATCTACTATCAGGATTCTTTTGTGGTGAGAATAGGTCGGTCTTTGTTTTATTAAGGCCTTCAGCTGACTGGATGAATCCCATTCACATATGGAGAGTAATTAGCTTTAATCAAAGTCCATGCATTTAAATGTTAGTCTAATCCACAAAACACCTTCACAGAAACATTCAGTATATTTGACCAAATATCTGGACACTATGGCTTAGCAAAATTGACATATAAAATTGACAATCACAGTGTCTGTCATTAATTTTGAAAAATTTGTGGTAATTATTACTTCAATTATTTCTTCTGTTTCAATATATCTTTTTTCTTTCTGCTACCCAATAACATATTCAACTTTTGAATTGTCTTACAATACTGGATGTTCTGTTGTGATTTTTCTCCCCATCCTTTTCTCTTTTCTTTTTCTTTTTTTCCTTGTTTAATGCTTTTATTTATTTTTAACATTTTTATTTTACATAAGAGTATCGTTGATTAACAATGTTGTGTTATTTTCAGGTGTATAGCAAAGTGATTCAGTTTTACATATATATGTATCTATTCTTTTCCAAGTTAGGTAATTATAGAGTATTGAACAGAGTTCCCTGTGCTCTACAGTAGGTCCTTGTTGGTTATCTATTTAAAATATCACAGTGTGTACGTGTCAATCCCAAACTCCCAATCTATCCCTCCCCTCACCCTTCCGCCCGGTAACCATAGTTTGCTTTCTACATTTGTAACTATTTCTGTTTTGTAGATCAGTTCATTTATGTAATTTTTTTAGATTCCACATGAAAGTGATATCATATGATATTTGTCTTTCTCTAACTTATTTAGTATGATAATCTCCAGGTCCATTTATGTTGCTGCAAATGGCATTATTTCATTCTTTTTAATGGCTGAGTAATATTCCATTGCATATATGTACCACCTCGTCTTTATATCCATTCATCTGTCAATGGACATTTAGGGTGCTTCCATGTGTTGCTATTGTAAACAGAACTGAGATGAAATTGGGGTGAATATATCCTTTTGAACTGTGTTTTTCTCTGGATATATGCCTAGGAGTGGGATTGCTGGATCATATGGTAACTCTATTTTTAGTTTTTTAAGGAACCTCCATAATGTTCTACAGGGTGGCAGTACCAATTTACATTCCCATCAACAGTGTGGGAGGGTTCCCTTTCATGCACACCTTCTCCAGCATTTAGAGTTTGTAGACTTTTTGATGATGGCCATTCTGACTGGTGTAGGTGATATCTCATTGTAGTTTTTGTTTGAATTTCTCTAATAATTAACAATGTTGAGCATCTTTTCTTGTGCCTCTTGGCCATCTGTATGTCCTCTTTGGAGAAATGTCTATTTAGGTCTTCTGCCCATTTTTTGATTGGGTTGTTTGTTTGTTTTGATATTGACCTGCATAACAGTTTGTAAATTTTGGAGCTTAACTCCTTGCCGATCTCATCATTTGCAAATATTTTCTCACATTCTGTGGGTTCTCTTTTTGTTTTTTTTATGGTTTCCTTTGCTGTGCAAAAGCTTTTGAGGTTAATTAGGTCCCATTTGTTTATTTTTGTTTTTATTTCCATTAATTTTGGAGACATATCAAAAAGATATTGCTGTGACTTATGTCAAAGTGTGTTCTGCCTATGTTTTCCTCTAAGAGTTTTATAGTATCCAGTCTTACACTTAGGTCTTTAATCCATTTTGAGTTTATTTTTGTGTACAGTATTAAACAATGTTCAATTTCTTTTTTAACATGTAGCTGACCAGTTTTCCAACAGCATTTATTGAAAACACTGTATTTTCTCTACTGTATAATCTTGCCTCCTTTGTCATAGATTAATTGAGCATAGGTGTATCAGTTTATTACTGGGTTTTCTACTTGTTCCATTGATCTTTATTTGTTTTTCTGCTGTTTTAATGACTACTATACTGTTTTAATGACTAACTTTGTAGTATTGTCTGAAGTCAGGGAACCTCCTCCAGCTCCATTTTTTTTTTTTCACAAGATTGCTTTGGCTATTCAGGATCTTTTGTGTCTCTATACAAATTTTAAGATATTTTGTTCTAGTTCTGAGAAAAATTCCATTGGTAATTTGATAAGGATTGCATTGAATCTGTAGATTGACTTGGGTAGTATAGTCATTTTGACAATATTGATTCTTCCAATCCGAGAACATGGTATATCTTTCCATCTATTTGTGTCATCTTCAATTTCTTTCACCAGTGTCTTTTAGTTTTTGGAGTACAAGTCTTTTGCTTCCTTAGGTAGGTTTATTCCTAGGTATTTTATTCTTTTTGATGCAATGGTAAATGGGATCTTTTTTTTAATTTCTCTTTCTGATCTTTCATTTTTAGTGTATAGAAATGCAATCTATTTCTGTGTATTAATTTTGTATCCTGCAACTTTACCAAATTCATTGACGAGCTCTAGTAGTTTTCTGGTGGCATCTTTAGGATTTTCTATGTATAGTATCATGTCATCTGCAAATAGTGACAGTTTTACATCTTTGTTTCCAATTTGGATTTCTTTTATTCCTTTTTCTTCTCTGATTGCCATGGCTAGGGCTTCCAAAACTATGTTGAATAAGAGTGGCCAGAGTGGACATCCTTGTCTTGTTTCTGGTCTTAGAAGAAATGCTTTCAGTTGTTCACCATTGAGTATTATATTACCTGTAGGTTTGTCATATATGGCCTTTATTATGTTGAGGTATGTTCCCTCTTTGACCACTTTCTGGAGAGTTTTTATCATAAAAATGTATTGAATTTTGTCAAAAGCTTTTTCTGCATCTATTGAGATGATCATATGGTTCTTATTCTTCAGTTTTTTTAATGTGGTGTATCACATTGATTGATTTGAAGATTTTGAAAAATACTTGTATGCCTGGGATAAATCCCACTTTATCATTTTATATGATCCTTTTAATGTATTGTTGGATTTGGTTTGCTAGTATTTTGTTGAGGATTTTTGTGTCTATGTTCATCAGTGATACTGGCCTGTAATTTTCTTTTTTGTATGTGTGATATCTTTGTCTGGTTTTGGTGTCAGGGTGATGGTGGCCACGTAGAATGAGTTTGGGAGTGTTTCTTCCTCTACAATTTTTGGTAAGAGTTTCAGAAGAGTAGGTGTTAACTCTTTTCTAAATGTTTGATAGAATTCATCTGTGAAGCCATCTGCTCCTGGACTTTTGTTTGTTGGAAGATTTTTAAATCACAGTTTTAATTTCAGTACTTGTGTTTGGTCTGTTCATATTTTCTGTTTCTTCCTGGTTTAGTCTTGGAAGGTTCTACCTTTCTGAGAATTTGTCTATTTCTTCTAGGTTGTCCATTTTATTGGCATAAGTTGCTTGTAGTAGTCTCTTGTGATCCTTTGTATTTCTGTGGTGTCAGTTGTTACTTCTCCTTTTTCATTTCTAATGTTATTGATTTAAGCCCTCTCCCTTCTTTTTATGAGTCTGGCTAAAGTTTTATCAATTTTGTTTATCTTCTCAGAGAACCAGCTTTTAGCTTCATTGATTTTTTTCTATTGTTTTTATCACCTCTATTTCATTTATTTCTGATATTTATGATTTCATTCCTTCTATTAACTTTGGGTTTTGTTTGTTCTTCTTTCTCTAGTTGCTTTAGGTGTAAGGTTAGGTTGTTTATTTAGATTTTTCTTGTTTCCTGAGGGAAGATTGTATTGCTATAAACTTCCCTCTTGGAACTGCTTTTTCTGCGTCCCATAGGTTTTGGATCTTCGTGCTTTCATTTTCATTTTTCTCTAGGTATTTTTTGATTTCCTCTTCAATTTCTTCAGTGATCCATTGGTTGTTTAGTAGCTTATTGCTTCGCCTCCACATGTTTGTGTTTTTTACAGTTCTTTTTTCCCTGTAGTAGATTTCTAATCTCACAGCATTGTGGTCAGAAAGGATGCTTGATATGATTTCAGTTTTCTTAAATTTACCGAGGCTCACTTTGTGGCCCAGCATGTGATCAATCCTGGAGAATGTTCCAGGTGCACTTGAGAAGCAAGTGTATTCTGCTGCTTTTGGATGGAATGCTCTCTAAATATCAATTAAGTCCATCTTTTCTAATGTGTCTAAGGCCTGTGTTTCCTTATTGATTTTCTGTCTATATGATCTGTCCATTGATGAAAGTGGGGTGCTAAAGTCCCCCACTATTATTGTGTTACGGTCAATTTCTCTTTTTGTGGCTGTATTTGCCTTATATATTGAGGTGCTCCTATGTTGGGTGCATATGTATTTACAATTGTTATACCTTCTTGGATTGATCCATTGATCATTATGTAGTGTCCTTCCTTGTCTCTTGTGACAGTCTTTATTTTAAAGTCTATTTTGTGTGATATGAGTATTGCTACTCCAGCTTTCTTTTGATTTCCATTTGAATGGAATACCTTTATCCATCCCCTCATTTTCAGTCTGTATGTGTCCCTAGATCTGAAGTGGGTCTCTTGTATGCAGCATATATATGGGTCTTATTTTTGTATCCATTCAGCCATTCTCTGTCTTTTAGTTGGAGCATTTAATCCATTTACATTTAAGGTAATTATCGATGTGTATGCTCTTATTGCCATTTTGTTAATTATTTTGGATTTGTTTTTGTAGGTAATTTTTCTTCCCTTCCTCTTTTGTTCTCGTCTCTTGTGATTTGATGACTGACTTTACTGTTTTATTTGGGTTCCTTTTTCTTTTTTGTGTGTGTGTATCTATCATAGAGTTTTGGTTTGTGGTTACCATGAGGTTTTGATATAGCAGTCTATATATAAACAAGATTGTTTTAAGTTGCTATTCTTTTAATTTCAAATGCATTTCCAATCTCCTGCATTTGTGCTCTCCTCACAATTGCTTGTTGATATCATATTTGTGTGCAAATGATTTCCTACCTTTACTGTATATTTTCCTTTACTGGTGTGTTTTTCTTTCATAATTTTCTTGTTTCTAGTTCTGGTGTTTTCCGCCTAGAGAAGTTCCTTTAGCATTTGTTGCAGAGCTGGTCTAGTGGTGCTGAATTCTCTTAACTTTTGCTTGTATGTAATGCTTTTGCTTTCTCCTTCAAATCTGAATGAGAGCCTTGCTGGGTAGAGTATTCTTGGTTGTAGGTTCTTCCCTTTCATCATTTAAAATATATTGTGCCACCCCCTTCTGGCCTGCAGAGTTTCTGCTGAAAAATCAGCTGATAACCTTATGGGGATTCTTTTGTATGTTATTCATTTCTTTTCCCTTGTTGCTTTTAATATTTTCTTTGTCTTTAATTTTTGTCAATTTGATTACTATGTGTGTTGGCATGTTCCTCCCTGGGATTATCCTGCCTGGGACTCTCTGCACTTCCTGGACTTGGGTGACTGTTTCCTTTCCCATGTTAGGGAAATTTTCAGCTATTATCACTTCAAATATTTTCTCAGATACTTTCTCACTCTCTTCTCCTTCTGGGACCCCTATAATGTGAATATTAGTGAGTTTATTGTTGTCCCAGAGGTCTCTTAGACTGTCCTTATTTCTTTTTATTCTTTTCTCTTTATTCTGTTCCATGGCAGTGATTTCTACCACTCTGTCTTCCAGCTCACTTATCTGTTCTTCTGCCTCAGTTATTCTGCTATTGATTCCTTCTAGTGTATTTTTCATTTCAGTTATTGTATTGTTTGTCTCTGTTTGTTTGTTTTTTAGTTCTTCTAGGCCTTTGTTAGTTCTTTAGTTCTTCTAGGTCTTTGTTAAACATTTTTGTATCTTCTTAATCTGTGCCTCCATACTTTTTCCAAGATCTTGGATCATCTTTACTATCATTACTTTGAATTCTTTTTTGGGTAGATTGCCTATCTCCACTTCACTTAGTTTTTCTTCTGGTGTTATATCTTGTTCCTTCATCAGGGACATATTCCTCTGCCATCTTGTTTTGTCTCACTTTCTGTGATTGTGCTTTCCATTCCTTAGGCTGCAGGGTTGTAGTTCTTCTTGCTTCTGCTGTATGCCCCCTGGTGGATAAGGCTGTCTAAGAGGCATGTGCAGGATTCCTGATGGGAAGTAGTTGTTCCTGCCCACTGGTGAGTGGAGCTGGGTCTTGTCCCTCTGGCACTCAGGGCCATGTTCAGGAAGACTTTAAGCAGCCTGTCTGCTGATGGGTGGGGCTGTGTTCCTGCCCTGTTGGTTGTCTGACGTGAGGAATCCCAGCACTAGAGCCTACTGGCTTTTGGGTGGGGCCAGGTCTTGGGTAGAAAATGGCAGCCTCTTGGAGGGTTCACACCAATGAATACTTGCCAGAACTGACACTGCCTGTGTCTTTGTCCCACAGTGAGCCACAGCACCCTCCACCGCAGGAGGTCCTCCAATATTAACAGGTTGGTCTGGCCCAGTCTCTTATGAGGTCACTGCTTTTTTGTCTGGGTCCTGGTGCACGCAAGACCTTGTGTGTGCCTCCAGGAGTGGAGTTTCTCTTTCCCCCAGTCCTGTGGAATTCCTGCAATCAAACCCCACTGGCCTTCAAAGTCAGATTCTCTTGGTGCTCCTCCTCCCATTGCCAGACCCCCAGGCTGGGGAACCTGACATGGGGCTCAGAACTTTCACACCTGTGAGAGAACTTCTGTGGTATAATTATTTTCCAGTTTGTGGGTTGCCCACCCAGCATGTATGGGATTTTATCATGATTGTTATCATGATTGTGCCCCTCCTACAGTCTCCTTGTGGCTTCTTCTTTGTCTTTGGTTGTAGGGTATCTTTGTGGGTAGGTTCCAGCATTATTTGTCAATGTTTGTTCAGCAGTTAGCTGTGATTCTGGTGTTTTTGTTAGAAGAGGTGAGCTCACATCCTTCTACTCCTCCATCTTGTCTCCATCCCCCCGCCTCCAAAAAAAAAAACAACAAACTCTTTTTGCTTTTCAATTTGGGAAGTTCTTACTGACATTCAAGCCCACTGATTCTTCCCTTGACAGTATATAATCTACTGATGAGCCCATCAAAGGCATTCTTTGTTTCTATTACATTTTTTAAAAAATTCTAGCATTTCCTTTTGATTCTTTAGCATTTCTATCTCTCTGCTTATATTATCCATCTGTCCTTGTAGGTTGTCTACTTGTTCAATTAGATCCCTTAACATATTAATCACAGCTATTTTACATTCTGGGTCTGATAACTGTAAAGTCAATATTATATTTGAGTCTGATTAAGATGCTTGCTTTGTCTCTTCAGACTGACTTTCACCTTGCCTGTAGAATATTTTTATTTTTTCAAAATTGGATATGGTATACTGGGTAATAGGAACTAAACTAAATAGACCTTTGGTGTGAAATTTTATGTTAATCTGGCTAAAAGTTGGTATGTGTTTATTGTGTGCTGTAGATGTAGGTGCCAAATAATTCAAATTTATCTGGATCCTTGTTTTTGTATCCCCTATTGACTTTGGCTTTTGTTATAAACTCTTTAAAAGGAATCTAAGCCTTGCATCTCTTTCAGCTATAATCCACTGTTACACTGAAACCCCACTGTAAGGTGTGGAGCACAGAGATGCATTCTTTAATTTTGTAATTTAGCCTCAGTCTTTTTGTGTTCCTGGGTCTCAGGACTATAACTTTCACAAATATTTCTGCTTCCCTGCTCCCTCCTTAGGTTAAATCAAAAAGCTGGAGGGTGTTAGAGATAGGTAACTTCCCTTCCCCCACAAAATATATGGCTTTGATAAAATATTTTCCTTTACTAGGAAGACCATTTTCATGGAGAATATTCTGGTTGTATTTCAAAATGGTAATTTTTCATTTGCCCTGCCAGAAATATGAATATTTTGCTTGATTCTTCACCATAGGAACCTGGTAGAGTTCCTGGAGATAAAACTCACAAAAATGTGTAGGGCCACCCTAAGGCTGTGGTCCTCAGGAGTTTCTCACTCAACACACTAACGTACATTCCATCTCCAGCAATTTTTTAGTTATCATTTGTAGTAGTTTCCTAGGGCTGTCATAAAAAATTAACATTTGGTGACCTAAAATAATAGAAATTTATTCTCTCCCAATCCAGGAGGCTAAAAGTCTAAAATTAAGATATCAGCTTCTTGGTTCCTTTTGGAAGCTCTGAGGGAGAATCCATTCCATGCCTCTCTCCTAGATTCTGATGGCAGACTCCAATCCATAACAGTCCTTGGCTTAGAGCTGCATTGTTCCAATCTCTGCCTCTTTCTTTATATGGCCTTCTTTACTGTGTCTCTTCTGTCTCTCCCTATGAGGACATCAGTCATTAAACTTAGGGCATACCCTATCCCAGTATGACCTCATCATAACTGGATGATATCTGCAAACTCTATTTCCAAATGAGGTAATAGGGGTTATGTCTTGAATATATCTTTTGAGGAGACACAGTTCAACACAGTACATTATTTAAGTTTTCCTACGAGTTGATGGCACTAGCTGCTTCTACTCCGAATAAGGTGATCTTGGTGGTAGCTCTCTGTTTACCTTTCTCTCCAGACTTTAGGGTGGCAGTTTGCCTCATGATCTTAGTTGTCTTATGAGTAAAAGACAAGTCATTGGTTTCAGTTTTTTCAGCTTTTTTCTAACTGTAATACTGAAGTGACTATTTCCAAGTTTCTTAAATATAAGGACTGAAACCAAAAGTTTGTATCACCTTATTGACTAATCCATACTAAAGGCTCAGTAATAATTGTTGAATAAATAGAAAATAAATGAATAAATGTATGAATTATTATTTTAGACTTATTTTCTATATAGATTTTTTAAAGTCTATATAATTTTACTTCAACAATAAGATCTCAGACCCTCTTCTCCATCTACTTATTTCTTAGTTTTCATTAGATCTTAATAGAAAAATATTCATATTATTCCCAGGTGAAGTATTTAAATGTTCAGTTTATCAATTTTTTTTTTCTGTAAAAATTGATGATTGTTACTGACACAAATATTTTCTAGTGATTGTTCTTTCTTTTTTGCTTAGTTGTTTTACTTTGATTTTTTTACTTTGTTTTCTTTTGTCAGAAGATAGAAAGAGTGGGGGCCAAGAACAAGATCAAAGTGATTAGAAAATAGTGGATCTTTCTTTTTTCTTAAATCTGGAGGTGTTCTCTACAATGCATATGTTTAAACAAAAAGCTCTATATAAATATCTATAGCAGTTTTATTCCTAATAATCCCAAACCAAAAACATCCCAGGTGACTTTCAATAGGTGAATGTTTAAACTGTTACATATGCATACTTTGGAATAATACTCTGCAATACAGGAATAAACTACTGATACACATTCATGATAAACTTCATGAGTGAATCTCCAAAGAATTTGCTGAGAACAAATAGCAAATATCAAAAGGTTACATTTCATTCATACAGCATTATTAAAATGACAAATTTATGGAAATGGAAAACACAAAGTCATGGCCAGGGATCAGAGTCTGGAGTTGGGTGGGAGACAGAGTTGAGGAGAAGAGATGTGAGTTTGGCTGTAAAAGAGCAACATGAAATGATCCTTGTTTTGATGGAATTATTCTGTATTTGGACTGTCAATACCTGGTTGAAATATTATACTATTGTTTTGCAAGATGTTACCATTAGGGAGACTGGGTAAAGTGTACATGGACATCTCTGTATTATTTTTTACACCTGCATGTGAATCTACAAATATCTAATTTTTTTTAAATTTAATTTTTAAAAATGGGCTTATCACAATATCTTTGTTTAAATTGTCAAATTGCGTTTTACAATTGAAGCACTAACATGTTTCTTAAATAACTGAAGTACTACCATGTTTCTTAAATAGTTTTAAAATCATTAACTAGTAAATGAGGCATATCTTGTTCAATTCCTTTGTATTTCTCTTTTGAAAGTTTGTGTACTTTATGATAGTAGAGGTAATACTTTCCTACTGTAAAACAATTTATAACATAGACAGGTATAATGAATTATCCTCTTTACATCAACCTCATCTTTTTCATTCTTTTTTACTATAATGGAATTAGTTCTTTTCTTGAAATGAAGCTGGTCATTTTTCTTATGCTTTGCATCCTTCATTTTTTTCCACTTTTCAGTATCTTTGAGCTGTCAGTTAACCCTTTATCTTTAAACTTCTACATAATCTTATTTTGCTTCCATTAGCAATTACATATGCTCAATTCAGTCCAGTTTAAAACACCAAGTCAAAACAAAATGACACTTTCAAAGTTACTTTCCCCCCCTCTGCATCTGATTCTTTCCTTTTACCAAATTCCCTTTACTTCTGTACTACAATATAATTTCTATCCTTAAATTTCCACAGATGTTGCAATCATTAAATGCACCAATAACCTCAGTGTTGTCAAAAGTATACACAAAAGATTCTACCAATTAAAATTTTCATTATCAGAGTCATTGCTTCCTCATTCCCAAGGTAGCACTAAGCACATTATATTTTGTATTTAATCAAAAGAAGGTACATTTGGTATTTAATCAAAAGAAAGTGAAACTAATAATACTTAAGATTTAGGATGCTTTAGTTACACTGTAAGAAGCACTAGCAATGTATTCACATTTTTGTGTATTTTGGACGGTTTTGGAAAGTAAGATTTTTATTGTAAAAGTTTAACACTTTTGTCTTTTTACACTTTAAATTGCTCTCATTTACAATTCCCTTTCTTTCGAGTGACATCGGCATGGTCTCTGACATTTCCTGGATCTAGATAAGGGGGTGTTGAGTTTGGCCGTAGTAGGAAATATTTATGTGTTTCATAGTTGCCTTTGTTAAGTCATTCTGATATAGGAATGACTTCCATCTTCTATCTCCCTCTGTGCCAATACATTAGATATCATGACAAGATATACCTTATTGAAATATAAAAGAGTCTGTGATACACAATCCCAAAATATATCCCCCAAAGAAAAACTTGAAATCAGTAAAGCCAAAAGCTAATCTTTGGAAAATTCCTTAAGTAATCACATGTGAAAAGTCGTAAGCAGAATGTTTGGTTCTCTTTGAAGCATGGTCCAACCAGAAGTTTTCTCCTGACAAGAATATAGGAAGAAGTGATCAAAGATTATGCATCCAAACCTTTAGAGAAAACCGTGTTTGAATGGTGTGTCAAGCAGTTTATTACTACAAACAATGTTGTTTTTCTGGATATTTTCAAGTTTGTGGTAATTTAGAGACTTCTTTCTTAAATTCTAATTGTAGTGATTTTTAAAAAATTCTAAATGGGCACTTATTATGTGAATTTGTACTTTTAATTGTGTATTCTTTTTTAAAAACAGCAACCAAAATTTTAAATACTCAGTTTTCACAAAATCTGGAGCTACCACTGTTTATTCCAGTGCTCATTTATACTTCACAGATGGTACATGGTTATAGAGTATCACATCTCAGCTGCCTGCCATGCCTTATTTTAGAGCACATCGCTCCTCCTCTGAGCTGATGATTCCAACTAGACATCCTTGGTCTAACCTCTCATATGCATGCACATATATATGTACAGCCTTTTTGCTTGTATGTTTGGGGGGCACAAAAGTACCCCCCAAAATGGCTATACCATTCTCATTCCAGCAGCTGGCAAATATTTCTTGATACTTCACATCTATCTTCCAGATTTTTCCCCATACTAGGTATAAAATCATATATCATTTTAACTTGCATTCTTAATGCATGTTTATGCATCTCTTCATGTGCTTGTTGGACTTCCACATTTGTTTTTCTGTATATATCTGTTGCCTATTTTTACAATGAGGTTGCTGTCTTTTTATTTCTGGTTTGAGTGTATTATTAGTGTATTCTAGGTATTTGATTTTTTTTCCTTAGGCACTACATATAATCTCTCATTCTATCACCTATATATTCACTTTATCTATGGTATCTTTCTTTGTACAAAATCCTCTAATTAAGGTATTTTTTAAAATAAAAGGACAGGCTACAGATGGAGCCCATTCATAGGACTTTAGAATAAGTAGCTTTATAAGAATTAGCACTGCTGAGCTGTCTTCTTGGTGTAACTCGGAGACATTTCTACTAAGCTAATTTCTAATTCAGGATCATATTCCCCATTTTCAGGCATTAAGTCTGATGATTTTTAAGATAGAGGCTGCTATTCAATCAGGCCTTGTTTGGGCCGGTTCATAGAAGGGCTATTATCTGAGTGAAGTTCACTTAAACTTCCTTAGCCTCTGCTACCATAAGTACAGTGCTCAGGAGACTAGAAGTTCCCCGTTGGGTTCTGTGTGAGGCCAAATTAGTTCAGATGAACTTATTCCTAGAGATTTGTTAAATCTGATATTTTTGAATTTTTAAAACCTAGATAGTTTAGAAACACTTTTCTATTCATATTGTACAACTTAAAAAGTTATGAATCTGAGTGGCATTTTCATACACTCTTAATACTCAGTTTAAAAAGGAGACCATATGAGCCTATCCTTATTGCTCTTATAAATGTATCACATTTTCCATGGCTTTTTATCTCCCTTATTGTATCATTTTTCCTTCCAGTTTTATTGAGATTTAATAACATATGGCACTGCATAAGTTTAAGGTGTACAGCATAATTATTTGACTTACATACCTCATGAAATGATTATCACAAGTTTAGTGAACATCCATTATTTATATAGATATAAAATTAGAAAAAATGTGTGTGCAATGAGAACACTTAGGATTTACTCTGTTAACAAATTTATTATATAACATACAGCAGTGTTTAAATGTGTATAAATATAAATTATATTTATCATGTTGTATATAACATCCCTAGTACTTACTTATAAGTGGAAGTTTGTAGTACATTTTGACTGACTTCATCCAATTCCCCCTCCCCCCAGCTTCCACCTCTGGTAATCACAAATCTGATGTCTTTTTCTATGAATTTGTGTGTATGTTTGTTTGTTTGTGACTATAATTATCCTACAATACTATGATAGTTCCTGTTACATAACATAGTGATTTTTTTATACATTTCAAAATAATCACCAAGATAAATCTAGTTATATGTCACCATACAAAGATATTAGTTATTGACTAAATTCCCCACACTGTACATTTCATAACTGTGACTCATTTGATGTGGAACTGGAAGTTTGTACCTTTTATTCTCCCTCACCTATTTCTTCCCTCCCCCATCCCCTCATCTCTGGCAACCACCTGTTTGTTCTCTGTATCTATAACTCTATTTCTGTTTTGTTATATATGATCATTTGTTTTGTTTCTTAGACTCCACATATAAGTGAAATCATACAGTATTTGTCTTTCTCTGCCTGATTTATTTCACTGAGCATAATACCCTCTAGGTCCATCCATGTTGTCCCAAAAGGCAAGGTTTCATTTCTTTTATGGCTAATATTCCATTATATGTGTAAACTACATCTTCTTCATTCATCTATTGATGGGTCATTTGGGTTGCTTCCGTATTTTGCTATTGTAAATAATGCTGCAGAGCACATAGGGGTACATACATCTTTTTGAATTAGAATTTTCATTTTCTTTGGATAATAATACCCAGGAATGGAATTGCTGGATTTTATTGTAGTTCTATTTTTAATTTTTTGAGGAACCTCCATACTGTTTGCCATAGTGGCTGCGCCAATTTACATTCCCATCATCAGTGCATGAGGGTTCCCTTTTCTCCACGACCTCATCAACACTTGTTATTTGTTGAGAATAGCCATTCTAATAGGTTTGAGGTGATATCTCATTGTGGTTTTGGTTTGAATTTTCCTGATGATAGTGATATTGAGCATCTTTTCATGTGCCTGTTGGCCATCTGTGTGTTTTCTTTGTACAAATGTCTATTCAGATCATCGCCTATTTTTTAATTGGGTTGTTCGTTTCTTGTGTTTTATGAGTTCTTCTTTTTATATTTTGAATATTAACCCCTTATCAATCAGATATATAGTTTGCAAATACCTTCTCCCATTTAGTAGGTGGCCTTTTCATTTTGTTGATATTTTCATTAGCTGTGCAAAACCCTTTTTAGTTTGATGAAGTCCCATTTGTTTATTTTTGCTTTTGTTTCCCTTGCCAGAAGAGACATATCCCCCAAAATATTATTAAGACCTATGTCAAAGAGTTCTGCCTATGTTTTCTTCCAGAAGTTCTATGGTTTCAGGTCTTACATTTAAGTTGAGTTTATTTTTGTATATGGTATGAGAGTTGTCCAGTTTGATTCTTCTTTTGCATGTAGCTGTACAGTTTTCCCAACACCAAGTATTGAAGAGGTAATCTTTTGCCTATTGTATATTCTTGACTCCTTTGCCCTAGATTAATTGCCCATGTAAGTTTAGGTTCATCTCTGGGCTCTCTATTCTGTTTCCATGGCTTTTACTGCCTGTTTTTCTAGTACAAAAAACATTGTTTTCTAATATCATCAACCTATTAGGTATGACTTTATAATAATCTATGATAAATTTTGACAGTAGAGACCTCAAAGATGAATCAATCTCTATCTCAAATGCTTCAAGATATTTTAGCAAATTCAATATAAAATAATGAGTCACACTTCTTCCTCATCTTTTCACCTAGATACTTAACACATTTAACATTGATAAAGTTTTTAAATATTGTGGATGCTAAAATTATTATTTTATGGACTACTACTTTAAAATTAAGTGATTGCAATTTCTAAGGATATGAAAGAAAGGATAATGAATAGAAGGTGAGTACTTATTCATATACCACAGCAGAGAGGAAGAATTCCTATAGCTACTGGGTGTATTTGTGTGTGTGTGTGTGTGATGAACACACAAAAATGGAATAACCTTGGCTTGTAGTTTATTATTAACAAAGCAACATATACAGCATGACAATAAATAAGTAAAATAATTCAAAGAAATGAGAGGCTGGTATTTATTACATAGTAATCTAGCACATAATTAGTGCTGGCTGTTCCAATGATGCCTCTCAATCACTCTGTAATACATCATTAAGTTTATGTTGTAGATAAGAAAATGAAAGCTTAGAAAGTTTAAATGATGGGTCTAAAGTTACACAAGTGGTTAGAGAGAAAGTCAGGGTATTACCCAATTAAGACTATATACCACACTGCCTCTAGGTAACATGATGTTAATGCAGTCCTAAGAGGAGAGAAAATTGTGAGAGTTACGCATTCAATCATATATAATCATTTTTCTTTTTCCTTATTGGAGGCATCAGAGAAAAATGATTATTCAGAACAGTCATTTCAAGTATATTAAACTAAGACTAGGCAAATATATTTCTCTTTTTAAAAAGAAGTATCTCTAAATAATACATTTATAAGCAATTTATATAATTGTATCAACCAAAGCTCTATTAGAATTCTTGTGTCAGATTTTTGTTAAGAAAATAAGAAACAAATGCTACGGATAAAAAGAATAAAATTTTTTGGACATTACCTAAGTATAAAGGTATTCTAATCTGACTTCTGATTTAGATTTTCTTAAAAGATTAAATTTTAAATAAATAATTGGCATTTTTCATGAACAATTTTATCAGAAATGTTATATACTGTTATGCCATAGAAAATATGTAAAGAATCATGTCATTAATTTGATTTTTATTTTGCAACATCTGTTTCAGCCATAAGTATCATCTTCTTTAAGAACAAAAGCTACCAGTATGTCATCTATTTCTGTGTACTACACCTGAAAAACTGCTTTATGTTTCCCAAAAGGGAGCCCAATTAGCATATCATTCTTTAATGCTGCTCCCTAAAACAACCTGTAAAATAGATTAGACATTTGTTTTTGGAAAGTAAGTATTATCAAACAGGCCCACAAAAACAAGAGGTAAAAAAAGACAGTCCTAAAAAAAAACTGGTAATGCTGAGACTACAATTCCTAAAACCTGTCTGGTTAAGCAGCCATTAAAGCACCTGGATATCCCAAGGAGATTGACATAGTGACTAAAGAAAGACTACCTAGGAGAGTTTTGCTCAGTCAGCCAGAGATTTGGCTTTTACTAAATGTACTCTAACACAGAGCAGAAGAAAATCTGAAACACGTTTAAGGGATCCAAGTTAAGGCTGGCTAAGCACAGATATGTATGCTTGTTTGAGGCTTTGCAAACTGGCTCAGAATATTGCAAAGCCTTGCCAATACCACCAAGAGAGTCTTCTTTGAAGCAGCAATAGTATATTGGGCTTAACTAGGCTGCCATAAGCAAAGGGTAAAAAAATATATTTTAGGAAACTATGGATATAGCTCAATTGACAAACAGTTTTTCTGCCAAAAATTCATTTGTAAATTGATCCTTGGAAATCTGAATCTATTTCTCAAAATATATAGCAATGATTAGTGCATCAAAGATAAGCCACAGATGCCTAACTCAATCCTTAAAATATATAAAATCTAGTATTGATTAATGCTTTTTACCCTAGCAGCTATTTTTACATGGTTAAATTGTAATCTAAGTTCCAAGTAAGGTTGCCAACAATACATATCACTAGCTGATGATGGACAGACCCACAGGATCCTGCTGGCTGTAGTGGTGATCATCTGGGGCATACTTGGGTGGACTAGGACCTCAGAGAAAACCAAGCATTGCAGATCCTCTAAGAGCCTGTTAAAAGTTTTCTAAATAGCAATCAATGTTCGTTATAACACTTTATAAGAGAGTTTAATTAAAACATGTGGAATAGCGTTATAAAAATGGGATTATATTTATGATCCTAAAGAATATTGTTTTACTGATATTTCTCTATTAATGTTTATTTTTTACAATGGCATTAAGTCTTGCTTGGGAAGCTTCTCATATTCGTTAAATCATTATCCACTAGGAGATGTTTCTTAAGATTTTTACAACTGGGAAGAGAAATAACATCTGGCCAAATGATTTCTTTAATTCTCAAATAATTAAATAGGTTTGTCTTTGACACATTAATGTGATTAAATCAAATAATTTTTGTAATATAGATCTCTTAATATACACATTTAGAATGTATAAAAAGAAATAGGATATGTGCTTATCTTAATACCAGTATTTATTTAATATGTCAGGTAAGAGCCATTCCCCTAAGTTGCCAGTTCTGAGGAAGAAATAATACTTTCTTAACACTGAGGGAAAGGACTTTTTTACCTCGTTTTCTGGTTAGTTTTTTCCCTCTCTCCTCCTCCGATGTTGTTCTCTTCTACTCTTGCATACTCTGTTCTGACACAGATAATTATATGTTCTGTGCACTGTAATAGGTGTTGAAGAAATAGTGGTAACCAGAGAGGTGCCGCCCCATGACATCAACACCTGACCTCTATTGGAGACAAAAACATATATTAGAAGTGGGATGATTATTACCACAAACATGAAATATAGGGTATTGTGGAACATATAAAATAATTTTCTGACTGTAGGTTTATGCCTGAGATAGAGAAATGAGGAAATTTATCATATTTGGGGAAATTAGGTAGTATACTTAAATTTTTTTTTAACATCTTTAATTGCTTTACAATGGTGTGTTAGTTTCTGCTGTATAACAAAGTGAATCAGCTATATGTATACATATATCCCCATAATCCCTCCCTCTTGTGTCTCCCTCCCACCCTCCCTATCCCACCTCTCTAGGTGGACACAAAGCACAGAGCTGACCTCCCTGGGCTATGCAGCTGCTTCCCACTAGCTATCTATCTGTTTTACATTTGGTAGTGTATATATGTCCATGCCACTATCTCACTTCGTCCCAGCTTACCCTTCCCCCTCCCCGTGCCCTCAAGTCCATTCTATATGTCTGTGTCTTTATTCCTGTCCTACCCCTAGGTTCATCAGAACCATTTTTTTAAAATTCTATATATATGTGTGTGTTAGCATATGGTATTTGTTTTTCTCTTTCTGGCTTACTTTACTCTCTATGACAGAATCTAGGTCCACCCACCTCACTACAAATAACTCAATTTCATTTCTTTTTATGGCTGAGTAATATTCCATTGTATATATGTGCCACATCTTCTTTATCCACTCATCTGTTGATTGATGGGCATTTAGGTTGCTTCCATGTCCTGGCTATTGTAAATAGTGCTGCAGTGAACATTGGGGTGCATGTGTCTTTTAGAATTATGGTTTTCTCTGGGTATATGCCCAGTAGTGGGATTGCTGCATCATGTGATAGTTCTATTTTCAGTTTTTTATGGAACCTCCATACTGTTCTCCATAGTGGCTGTATCAATTTACATTCTCATCAACAGTGCAGGAGGGTTCCATTTTCTCCACACACTCTCCAGCATTTATTGTTTGTAGATTTTTTGATGATGGCCATTCTGACTGGTGTGAGGTAATACCTCATTGTAGTTTTGATTTGCATTTCTCTAATGATTAGTGATGGATACAAAAACAAGACCCATATATATGCTGTCTACAAGAGACCCACTTCAGACCTAGGGACACATACAGACTGAAAGTGAGGGGATGGAAATAGATATTCCATGCAAATGGAAATCAAAAGAAAGCTGGAGTTGCATTCTCATATCAGACAAAATAGACTTTAAAGACTATTACAAGAGACAAAGAAGGACACTACATAATGATCAATCCAAGAAGATATAACAATTGTAAATATTTATGCACCCAACATAGGAGCACCTCAATACATAAGGCAAATGCTAACAAACAGCCATAAAAGGGGAAATTGACAGTAACACAATAACAGTAGGGGACTTTTAACACCACAATTTCACCAATGAACAGATCATCCAAAATGAAAATAAATAAGGAAACACAACCTTTAAATGACACATTAAACAAGATGGATTTAATTGATATTTATAGGACATTCCATCCAAAAACAACAGAATACACTTTCTTCTCAAGTGCTCATGGAACATTCTCCAGGATAGATCATATCTTGGGTCACAAATCAAACCTTGGTAAATTTAAGAAAATTGAAATTGTATCAAATTAGATATCAATTATAGGAAAAAATCTGTAAAATATACAAACACATGGAGGCTAAACAATACACTACTAATGAACCAAGAGGTCACTGAAGAAATCAAAGAGGAAATCAAAAAATACCTAGAAACTAATGACAATGAAAACAAGACGACCCAAAACTTATAGTGTATTTAAATTTGATACTCAGTGTTATATACCAATATAATTCCTTGGTTGTTTTGTTTTGTAACAATGTTCTTTTAACTTGAGAGCAATTACAGAGAAAACAAAAAGAATGATTCAGTGTTGGGGATTGACATGACAAAATGATAAAGGAGTTGGATTTTGGGACTCCCAGAAAAGTCTTCCTTTAAAAGTATGTGTACAATCAACTGTCTGCCTTTCAGGTGATCTGTTATTTACCCCTGTTCACAAGTGATTTATTCTAGGAAATGTAAAACAAGAGGTGAAGGAAGTAAGTTGGTCTCTAATCCTCTGACTGTGCTTGATCTGCTGTTGCTAGTGCTACCTGTATCTTTTCCTCTTTGTCTCTTCTTGTGTATTTTGTAGACACTTGATGCTTAAACTCTTTTCCTTTATTTCCCTCTTCTATTAGCCCAGGTGCCTGTGGCTGAATATCCACTGCTTTATGGCTCAGCCTGTGGCTTGAATTATTTCTCTGTCTTTCACTACTAATGGTTTCCCCCATAAGTGTTCCTTCCTCCTTTAAAAAAAAATCTGTATCTGACCCAGCCTGCCTTGTTGAAATCTTCACTACTTACTGATCTCATTTGACATTTGCCAACTGCTTTCCTATGTGGAACAGATTTTATGCCTTTTTCTCTTCACTTCTGACACCTCAGGGTCAGAATTTGCCATGCCCATAGACTTGTTATAGCCTGCCAACTGTCCTCTCTGCCATCTGGTCTGCCTGTGGGCAGTTTCAATTTAAATCTTCATAGTTTTCTCCACCTTTTAACTTGACGCTTACTAAACTGATTTGGGCTGCTCTTTCACCCTTTAGGCCATAGTCTCCTGTGGTCAGGCTTGTTTCCATTTTAGCCACACTGAATGCCCAGCATTCGACAATATTTTTGAAAAATTAATTTTCTTCTTTTGCTTTAGATCTCATGTTTGTAAAAAATACTTATAATTCTACTCTTAAGCTTCTGCAAGTATGTTTACATTTCATAACACTTTGCTTTTCAGTCATGCATCAGACTCAGTAAGTATTTAAACCAACCTTTCCAAGGAGAAACTATGCTAAAGTTTGTTTTTCTAGTTTTGTTTTTTTAGTTTTTTAGGTCACACTATGCTTACTTCTGACTTAGCTCCATAAAAATAAAACTCCCTGAGTATTAATAAATTTTATAGCCTTCTTAATAAGACACCTTCACCAAGGCCTCACACATTGTTTATTTTGAATGAGGTGTATCATGCATTCTCAATAGCACAAGATCACTCCTGAGTGGGAAAGTCATTTTGGGTGAGGGTAAAAAAATCTTACTCTTTTTGAGGGAATGAAGAAGATGGTGGAGAAGAGAATGTGGAACTCACCTTCCCCCATGAACACAACAAAAATACATCTACATGTGGAACAATTCTCACTGAAAACTAACTGGAAACTGGCAGAAAGAAAGACTCCTGTACAACCAAGGCTATAAGAAAAATCCACACATAATCAGGATGGAAGGGAAGAAAATGATCAAGTCGAGACCTGTGCCCTGGGAGAGGAAAGGGAGAAGATACACAGGCAGAGACCAAACCTGAGAGTGAACAGTGAGAGCCACGGATTGGATGCCCTAGTCCTGGGGTCATACACAGGGGAGACAAGTCCCCTTGGCTGAGGAGTGGAGAACTGCTGAGACTAATTGGAGGCCTGTGGAAAGGCTGAACTCTGCTCATGAGGATTGCATGCAAGCTGGCTTACCCCTGAGGCTGGTCAGGAAGGGCAAATTGAAACAGCATGGCTGGCTGACTCATTTTTGGTGACCTACTCAGTGTGGGCTCCAGCCCAATCCTAGTGAACCCTCAAGCCCTGCTTATTCCACATCACAGCATGGCATTGGATCTAGGGTTAACATGATTGGGGAGAAAACTCCACCATGGGATACACACACAGAGGCAACTAGGTCCCAAGGCAGAACCTGGGTGGGGCAGCAGTGACCATCCTTGGCATTTACTCAAGCAGTGCATCAGAAGCAGCCCAGAACTCTGGAGGTGGCTACTCCCCAACAGCTCATGCCCTGGTATACACCAAGAGTCCATGCAGACCCTGCCTGCACTGCAGTGTGATTCCACAACAGTTGAGGGTGATGGAGGCTGTGGGGAGTGATTGGCTGTGACAGACAAAGGGGACTTGGACTCAGGACTGTCGCCTAGCAGAGTGAGTGGAAATTGCTGGTGTCTGCACAGGCATTAGAGATGGCACAGACCTCTGTCTGTGGCTAACACGGGCCAAGAGGCTTCAGGGACCACTCGCTTTGGTGCTCCTCCCCTGTCACAAGGGTCCCACAGCAGGGAGAGGGAAAAGTGCACAATTAAAGAAAACAGAGCCAGCTCAGGCCTGACCCTCAAGGCTTGTGCTATAGCAACTTGGGATCAGACTCCACCCTTGATAGGGCAGTGATGGCCACTGAGCATAGGAGAAATCCTGCCTCACACACAGTACTAGCTCTAGCCCCTCTATCTGCAGTCTTTCTTACTCTCTATCCAGGTGATAGGTGCAGCATACCATGAGGAAAAATGTGAATAGCATCTAAATCAAATCCAGTTCTCCCACCAAAGGCATTGGGCACACTCAGTTTGTATAGGGATGCTTCCACATAAGAACACACATTTAAGACCACAATAGGTAACTGTTTCACCTAACTTCATAGAGGCAGAGAAAGTTAAGCAAAATTAAAAGGCAGAGGAACTGGTCTCAACTGAAAGACCAAGAGAAAACCCCTGAAAAAATAAAAAATAAAACAGAAATAAACAATTTACCAGATAAAAAATTCAAAGCACTCATAATAAGATTGCTAACTGAATTAGGGAAAAGAATAAGTAAACAAACACAGTGAGAACTTTAACAAGGAATTTGAAAATATGGAAAAGACCCAATCCAAAATATAAAAAATTTAATAGCTAAAATAAAAAGCACACTGAAAAGAATGAATAGAAGACTGACTAAGTGGTACAGAAGAAAGCATAAGTGATCTGGGAGCTAGAATAATGGAAATCACCCAATGAGAACAACAAAAAGAAAAACAAATTTTAAAAAATGAGAAGAGATTAGGAGCTCTGTAATAACACTAAGTATACTAACATCAACATCATAGGGGTCCCAAAAGGAGAAGAGAGAGAGAAGGGGATTGAAAATGTATTTGAGGAAATTATGGCTAAACCTTCCCAATCCTGAAGAAGGAAACAGATATCCAGGTACAGAAAGCACAGAGGGTTGGTCCCAAACAAGAGAAACCCAAACAGATCCATGCCAAGACATATTATAATTAAAATGGCAAAAGTTAAAGAGTAAAAGAGAATTCTAAAAGCAGCAAGAGAAAAACAAAGACTCATATACAAGGGAATCCCTATAAGTCTATGAGCTGATTTTTCTGCAGAAACTTTCCAGTCCAGAAATTAGTGGCACGATATGTCCAAAGTGCTGAAAGGGAAAAACCTTCAACCTAGGATACTTTACGTAGAAAGGTTATCATTTAGAATCAAAAGAGAGATAAAGAACTTCTCAGACAAGCAAAAACTAAAGGAGTTCATCAATATTAAACATACCCTATAAGAAATGTTAAAGGGTCTTCTCTAAGAGGAAAAGAAGTAAGAATCTATAGGAAAGGGAAATCCCACGAGGAAAAGCAAATATATAATAAGGACAGAGGATCAACCATTAAATAAGCCAGTATAAAGATTAAAAGACAAAAATATTGTAAAAGCAATATAACTAAACAATTAAGGGATAAACACAAAGATATAGAATATGACAGCAAAAACACAAAATGTGGGGAAGGGGAGTAAAAAAATGTAGAACTTTTAGAAAGTGTTTGAGCTTAAATGGCAACCAGTTAAAAACAAGTAGATATAATTATAGGCCAACATATATCAACCTCATGGTAACCACAAATCAAAAACCTACAATAGATACACAAAAACTAAAAGGGATAGAAGCACACTACTAAAGAAAATAATCATACTGCAAAGGAAGAAACAAAAAGAAGAATGGAGAAGAATTACAAAAACAACCAGAAAACAAGTAATAAAATGGCCATAAGTACACACCTGTAAATAATTACTTGAATTGTCAATGGACTAACTGCCTCAATCAAAACACATAGGGTGGCTGATTGGATTAAAAAAACAAGACCCATCTATAGGCTGCCTACAAGAGATTCACTTCAGAGCTAAAGACACACACAAAGTGAGGGGCTGGAAAAAGATATTTCATGTAAGTGGAAATGACAAAAGTGGGGGTAGCAGTACTTAGAAAAAAATAGATGTTAAAACAAAGGCTATAACAAAAGACAAAGAAGGGCTTTATATAATGATAAAAGGATCAATATAAGAAGAGGATCTATTCTCATTAACATATATGCACCCAAATACAGGAGCACTTAAATATATAAAGCAAATACTAACAGACATAAAAGGAGAAATTGACAATAATACAATAATAGTAGGTGACTTTAATACCCCACTTACATCAATGGACAGATCATCCAGACAGAAAAATCAATAAGGCAACAGTGGTCTTAAATGACACAATAGACTGGTTGGACTTTATATATATCTACAGGACATTACATACGAAAACACCAGAATACAAATCCTTTTCAAGTGGACATGGAAGGGTTTTCAGGATAGATCACATGCTAGGTCACAAAACAAATTTCAACAAATTTAAGAGGATAGAAATTATACCAAACACTTTTTCTAACCACAACAGTATGAAACTACAAATCAATTACGGAAAGAAAAATGGGAAAAGAACAAACACACGGCAACTAAACAATATGTTGCTAAAAAAACCAGTGGGTCAATGAAGAAATCAAAGAGAAAATCAGAAAATACCTTGAGACAAATGAAAATGGAAACACAACTTTCCAAAATCTCTTGGATACAGCAAAAGTAGTCCTAAGAGTGAAGTTTAAAGGGATATAGGCCTTCCTCAAGAAACAAGAAAAATCTCAAATAAACAACCTATCCTACTATCTCAGAGAATTACAAAAAGTAGAACAAAGAAAGCCCAAAATCAGCAGAAGGAAAGAAAGAAATAATAAAGACAGAGACAAATAGAGATGAAAGAAAGAGAGAAAGAAAGAGAGAAAGAAAGAAAGGAAAAGAAAGACAAAGAAAAAGAAAATATCAAAGAATCCAAGAGCTGCTTTTTTAAAAAGATAAACAAAATTGATAAACTTTCAGCCAGGCTCATCAAGAAGAAGAGACGAGATGCAAATAAAGAAAATAAAATATGAAAGAGGAGAAATAACAACTGATACCACAGAGATACAAAAATCATTAAAATAATAATAACAGACAGTTATATGCCAACAAATTGGACAACCTGGAAGAAATGGAGAAATCTTTTTGAAACATACAACCTGCCAGGACTGAGTCAAGAAGAAAAAGGCAATCTGAACATTCCAATCACTATAGTGAAATTGAATTTGTAATTTAAAAACTCCCAGCAAACAAAAGTACAGTAACACATGGCTTCAAAGGGGAATTCTACCAAGCATATAAAGAAGAACTAATACTTATACTTCTCCAACTATTCAAAAAAATTGAGTAGGAGAGAACACTCCCAAATTCATTCTACAACTCCACCATTACCCTCATTACCAAAAGCATACAAAGACACTTCAAAGAATAATAATAATTACAGGCCGATATCATTGACGAATATAGATGCAAATATCCTCAACAAAACGTTAGCAAACCAGATCCAACAATATATAAAAAGAATCATACACCATGATCAATTGGAATTTATTCCAGGGACATAAGAATAGTTCTATATTTGCAAATCAATCAATGTGATACACCACAATAACAAAAGAAAGGATAAAAATCAAATGATCATCTCCATAGATGCAGAAAAATCATTTAACAAAATTCAACATCCATTCATGATTTAAAAACTTTCATTAAAGTGTGTAGAGATGGGACATATTTCAACATAATAAAAGCCATTTATGACAAACCCACAGCTAACAGCATACCCAACAGTGAAAAGATGAGAGTTTCTGGTAATTCAGGAAAAAGACGAGGGTGCCTACTCTTGCCACTTCTATTTAACGTAGTATTGGAAGTCCTAGTCACAGAAATCAGACAAGAAAAAGAAATAAAAAGGCATTCAAATTAGAAGGATAGAGGGAAAAGTGTCACTATTTGTAGATGACATGATACTTTATATAGAAAATCCTAAAGTCTCCATCTGAAAGCTAATAGAACTAACAAGTAAATTCAGCAAAGTTGCAGAATTGAAGAAAATATACAGAAATCTGTTGCTTTTCTATGTACTAATAATTAACTATCAGAAAGCAAAAGTTAAAAGGAATCTTATTTAAAAATCACATCAAAAAGAGGAAAATACCTAAGAATAAACTCAACCAAGGAGGTGAAGGATCTATCATCTTAAATCTATAAAACATTAATGAAGGAAATTGAGGACGAGTCAAAGAAATGGAAAGATATCCCATGTTCTTGGATTAGAAGAATTAATGTCAAAGTGGCCATACTACCCAAAGCAATCAACAGATTTAATGCAATCCCTATCAAAATACCCATGACATTTTTCACAGAACTAGGAAAAATAATCCTAAAATTTACATCAAACCACAAAAGACCCTGAATTACCAAGGCAATCTTGAGAAAAAAACAACAACACTGGAGTTATCACCCTCCCAGACTTCAGACTATACTAATATACTACAAAGCTACAGTATTCAAAACAGCATGGTACTGGCACAAAAACAGACACAGCAGATCAATGGAACAGAATAGAGAGCCCAGAAATAAACCTATGCACTTATGTTCAATTAATCTAAGACAAAGGGGAAAAGAATATACAATGGAGAAAAGACAATCTCTTCAATACGTGGTGCTGGGAAAATTGGACAGCTACATATACAAGAATTAAATTAGAACATTTCCTCACACTGTATGCACAAATAAACTCAAAACGTATTAAGGACATAAATGTAAGAACAGAAACTATAGAACTCCTAGAAGAGAATATAGACAGAACACACTTTGACGTAAATCATAGCAATATATTTTGGAATGTGTCTCTTAAGGCAAAAGAAATAAAAACAAAAGTGAACAAATAGGAGCTAATTAAACTTAAGAGCTTTTACACAGCAAAGGAATTCATCAATAAGATGAAAAGACAATCTATGGAATGGGAGAAAATATTTGCAAATGATATGACCAAAAAAGGGTTAATAACCAAAACATATAAACAGCTTATATAACTCAATATAAAAAAAAATAGAAATAAAAAAATGGGTAGAAAACCTGAATGGACATTTTTCCAAAGACTTACAGATGGCCAACAGGCACATGAAAGGATGCTTAACATCACTAATTATTAGAGAAATGCAAATCAAAATAATAATGAGATATCACCACAGAGTAACAAATGTTGCAAGGATATGGACAAAAGGGAACACTTGTGCACTTTTGGTGGGAATATAAATTGGTGCAGCCACTTTAGAAAACAGTATGGTGGCTCCTCAGAAAACTAAAAATAGAACTACCATATGATCCAGCAACTCAAGCCTAGGTATATATCTGGAAAAATTAAAACCACTAATTCAAAAAGGTAATGTACCTCAATGTTCACAGCAGCATGATTTACAATAACCAAGATATGGAAGCAACCCAAGTGTCCATCAACAGAAGAATGGATAAAGAAGAAGTGATATACATATAATAAAATATTAGCCATAAAAAAGAATGAAATTCTGCCATCTGCAGCAACACGGATAGACTTAGAGAATCTTATGCTAAGTGAAATAAGTCAGACAGAGAAAGTTCTGTATGATAACACTTATATGTGGAATCTAAAAAAAAAAAAACAAATGAATGTACATAGCAAAGCAGAAATAGACTCACAAGTAAACTCACAGATATAGAAAAAACTAATGATTACTTGTGAGAGAGGGAAGTGTAGGAGGGTAAGATAGGAATATGGGATTAAGAGATACAAACTACTATGTATAAAATAGA
This sequence comes from Balaenoptera borealis, assembly GCF_965194805.1. Taxonomy (NCBI): domain Eukaryota; kingdom Metazoa; phylum Chordata; class Mammalia; order Artiodactyla; family Balaenopteridae; genus Balaenoptera; species Balaenoptera borealis. Next base: position 55,126,821 of record NC_138866.1, on the reverse strand, counting down.
TAAGCAACAATGATATATTTTACAGCACAGGGAATTATAGCCATTATTTTGTGATAACTTTTAATAGGGTATAATCTATAAGAATACTGCATCACTATGTTGTACACCTGAAACTAATATACTGTAAGTCAACTATACCTCAATAGAAAACAAATACAATAAAATAAAACAGGAAAAAGTTGTACTCATTTTATATATAATGCACAGACATTTATACAGTACATAACAAATATATAGTATATTTGTGATACTAACATTTCATGGAGGTGATTAGGGAAAAAATGCTTAAAAAGGCTCCTTGTGGAGGGTGATAATGAAAAAAATGTTGAGAAACACTGGTAAACAAAGGTAAGAAAGAGCTTCATATCTGCTTTGCAGAAACATCCAAGTCAACAGGTAAAACTTACCAGGGATTGACTCCTTTAAGAAGTGACATCTTTTGAACAAATTGTAAGCACAGCCTCTAAAATGATATGGTAGTCACAGAGGAACATAGTCAAGAGATACTTCCTGGATTACCAACTTCTTTCAAACTTGAAAAATGTTTTTCAATGTATTATTTTCTGACAATCTTTCAAGTTTTTAATTATTTTTCCAATCAACTACATCAAATAAATAGCCATTTATACACACATAACCTTTTTGCACTAATGCCATATTACTTTTTAAACATATATAGTTATGTCAAGAACTTATTTTAGTTTGAAGGTGCAAAAATCAAATTCAAAGAGATATCTCTGCTGTCTCATGAATCACAAACTCATTTAGTCACAGCTACTTCTAAGAGCAAACTATTTTCTCTAGAAATAATCCATTTCAGGTACAGCCAACTTAGCACAACCCTCATAGGCCCTATATACTCTTAACAAGTGAACACTGTTCACATCTCAAGTGCAGTCAGAGACATGACACCAACATTTGAAAATACATTCTTTGGATTGATGACTTACATTAGCTTCACCATCCCTAACCTTCCCCTCCATTACAAATGACTTTCTCTATTGTGCCAATCAGGTCAACATACTTCAATACTTGTAATCTTGGAATTCTAGAACACTAAAATTTTATATTTATTTCTTTGGCATTCCTATTACTTGTTAAATACAATCAATCAAGTGATATCTTCTAAAATCTCATCCACTTGATCTTTTGGTAACATTTGACAGATTTTATTATTCCTTAAAATTTCTGATTTTTGGTACATTTTGTGGTACAGTAAGTCCCTACATATGAACAAGTTCCATTCTGAGAGCACATTTGTAAGTCCAATTTGTTCGTAAGTCCAACAAAGTTAGCCTAAGTACCCAACTGACACAGTCGGCTATATAGTACTGTATTGTAATAGGTTTATAATACCTTTCACACAAATAATACATAAAAAACAAACACAAAAAGTAAAGAAAACATTTCTAATCTTACAGTACAATACCTTGAAAAGTACACTAGTACCAGCCACATCACTGCTGCTTTTACTCTTGCTTCAGACATCCTGAGCTTGAGATAAAGATACTCTATACAGTACTGTAAAGTACACAAAAGCATAACCACTTGTAGAGGATGCACGTGCGTGACAATGTACACCTGACACATGAACTAACTTACGTGACTGGACATGGGAACACACGCTTGCATCTTTGAAAGTTTGCAACTTGAAGGTTCGTATGTAGGAGACTTACTGTACTGCATTTTCCAGATTCTTCTTTGACCAATCTGAGTTCTCTTTTGAATTCCCTTTCCTTAGCCCTTCTGTTCTAAGCACATTTTTCTGTCTGTAGACATTCTCATCAACTTCCATGAGTTCACTGTGTAATGTACCAAACTATATTAATGTGCAAGTTGCTAGGTATACAAAGATAGACTAAATATAGTTCTGCCTTCTAGAAGCTCTGTTAACATCTTTCCTAAACGTCATACATATATTTCCAACATGATTTTAGAAATATTCACTTTCAAGCTCTGTGAACATCTCAAGCTTACTATATACAAACTTGAATTTTTTTGACCCTAAAACATACTCTTCTTCCTTGGTAAATGTCACAGTATCCACCATAACAACTATATAGTTAACTTTCTCTCCTGTTTCTTCCTTAAACCTCAAATAGAATCAGAGAGAAAATTCAATTTCAACCAGTTTCAAATCCTGGTTTCTCCACTTATAACTTGTGTGGTCTTTAACAGGACAAATAAAATCCTTGTATCTCAATTCCCTTATTGATACAATGAAAATGTCCTCTAAATAATAGAATTCTGTAAGAATTACTTAAACATGTGAAGAGCATAACACATAGCATGTACTGAATGCATTTTTGTTTTCTCTTCCCCCAAATGTTTCTCCTTTTCTCATGTCACTGACATAGACTATATTTTTATTCAGTTCCATCTGGATATTCTGGAACAGACTTACATGCCTCTATTCTCTGTCAATATTTATCTAAACACCACAATGTTATCTAATTAATTATTCTGCTGAAAGCTTTCCAGAATTTTCAATTGCCCACAAGAAAAATGTTAATTCCCATGACATACCAAATAAGAATCTTTATCACATCTTATATACTTCTGTATATGACCAGTAGAGTACAATTTTAGACTTACAGCAGATATTTGCCAAATGTTTTCAGGTTTTGCTTACCTCCCTTTTTAAAAACTTGTGTATAAAGTCCATGATTAATGCTTTGTAGATATTACTGAGATTTGAAAGGGGGCTATTATATGCAAGCTAACGTTGATTTAAGAATTCCTAAAGGGATGGAGTCAAGATGGCTAGGAGGACGTGGAATTCACATCTCCTCACAACTAGGACACTTACCAGGCACTGGTGGGGGACAACGGACAACTAAGGGGATGGGGGGACCCCCAGGGACCAGTTGTTTCAATTATAGTTTTATTTTTCCTAATATAGTTTTTATATTTCAAATTTTATTTTGTGTTTTATTCTTTGATATTGTACTGCTGCTTTTTTCTTCCTTCCTTTTTTTTTTTTTTTTTTTTTTTTTTTTTTTTTACCATGCCACAAAGCTTGCAAGATCTTGTTTTCCAGGCCAGAGGGTGTGCCCAAGCACCTGTGCTGGGAGCTCTGAGTTCAAAAATCTTGACTAACAGAGAAACTCAGACCCCGGGAAATATTAATCGGAGTGAGGCCTCCTGGAAGTCCTCATCTCAGCACCAAGACCCGGCTCTATCCAAACGCATACAAACTCCAGTGCTGGACGTCTCAGGCCAAACAAACATTAAGACAGGAATACAGCACCACACATTGAAAAGAGGAAAAAAAAAAAAAAGAAACGAAAAAAAAATATGTCACAGACAAAGAAGCAAGGTAAAAACCTACAAGACCAAATAAATGAAGATGAAATAGGCAACCTACCTGAAAAAGAATTCAGAGTAAGAATACTAAAGATGATCCCAAATCTCAGAAACAGAATGGAGAAAATACAAGAAACGTTTACCAAGGACCTAGAAGAAGTAAAGAGCAAACAAATGGTGATGAACAACACAATTACTGAAATTAAAAATATTCTAGAAGGAATCAAGAGCAGAATAACTGAGGCAGAAAAACGGATAAGTCAGCTGGAAGATTAAATGGTGGAAATAAATGCCAGAGAGCAGAATAAAGAAAAAAGAATGAAAAGAATTGAGGACAGTCTCAGAGATTTCTGGGACAACATTAAACACACCAACATTTGAATTATAGGGGTCCCAGAAGAAGAAGAGAAAAAGAATGGGTCTGAGAAAATATTTGAAGTGATTATAGTCAAAAACTGCCCTAACATGGGAAAGGAAATAGTCAATCAAGTCCAGGAAGCACAGAAAGTACCATACAGGATAAACCCAAAGAAAAACATGGCGAGACACATAATAATGAAACTATCAAAAAATAATTACAAAGAAAAAATATTAAAAGCAGCAAGGGGAAAGCAACAAATAATATACAAGGGAATACCCATAAGGTTAACAGCTGATTTTTCAGCAGCAACTCTGCAAGCCTGAAGGGAGTGGCAGGACATATTTAAAGTGATGAAAGGGAAAAACCTACAACCAAGATTACTCTACCCAGCAAGGATCTCATTCAGATTTGACAGAGGAATTAAAACCTTTTCAGACAAGAAAAAGCAAAGAGCATTCAGCACCACAAAACCAGCTTTACAACAAATGCTAAAAGAACTTCTCAAGGCAGGAAACACAAGAGAAGGAAAACACCTACAAAAACAAACCCCAAAACAACCTCCCCCCCAAAAATGGTAAAAGGAACATACATATTGATAATTACCTTAAATGTAAATGGATTAAATGCTCGAACCAAAAGACATAGGTTGAATGGATACAAAAACAAGACCCATACATTTGCTGTCTAAAAGAGACCCACTTCAGACCTAGGGACACATACAAACTGAAAGTGAGGGGATGGAAAAAGATATTCCATGCAAATGGGAATCAAAAGAAAGCTGGAATAGCAATCCTCATATCAGACAAAATAGACTTTAAAATAAAGACTATTACAAGAGACAAAGAAGAACACTACATAATGATCAAGGGATAAGTCCAAGAAGAAGATAAAACAATTGTAAATATTTATGCACCCAAAATAGGAGCACCTCAATACATAAAGCAAATGCTAACAGCCATAAAAGGGGAAATCCACAGTAACAAAATAATAGTAGGGGACCTTAACAACCCACTTTCACCAATGGACAGATCATTCAAAATGAAAATATATAAGGAAACACAAGCTTTAAATGACACATTAAACAAGATGGACTTAATTGATATTTATAGGACATTCCATCCAAAAACAACAGAATACACTTTTTTTCTCAACTGCTCATGGAACATTCTCCAGGATACACCATATTTTGGGTCACAAATCACACCGTGGAAAATTTAAGAAAATTGAAATTGTATCAAGTATCTTTTCTGACAACAATGCTTTGAGGCTAGATATCAATTACAGGAAAAGAGCTGTAAAAAGTACAAACACATGGAGGCTAAACAATACGCTACTAAATAACCAAGAGATCACTGAAGAAATCAAAGAGGAAATCAAAAAATACCTAGAAACAAATGACAATGAAAACACAACAACCTTAAACCTATGGGATACACCAAAAGCAGTTCTAAGAGGGAAGTTTATAACAATACAATCCTACCTTAAGAAACAGGAAACATCTCAACTAAACCACCTAACTTTACACCTAAAGTAATTAGAGTAAAAAGAACACAACCCCAAAGTTAGCAGAAGGAAAGAAATCATAAAGATCAGATCAGAAATAAATGAAAAAGCAATGAAGGAAACAATAGCAAAGATCAATAAAACTAAAAGCTGGTTCTTTGAGAAGAAAAAAAAAATTGATAAACCATTAGCCAGACTCCTCAAGAAAAAAAGGGAGAAGACTCAAATCAACAGAATTAGAAATGAAAAAGGAGACAACTGACACTGCAGAAATACAAAGGATCATGAGAGATTACTACAAGCAACTATATGCCAATAAAACGGACAACCTGGAAGAAACGGACAAATTCTTAGAAAAGTACAACCTTCCAAGACTGAACCAGGAAGAAATGGAAAATATAAACAGACGAATCACAAGCACTAAAATTGAAACTGTGATTACAAATTTTCCAACAAACAAAAGCCCAGGACCAGATGGCTTCAGAGGCGAATTCTATCAAACATTTAGAGAAAAGCTAACACCTATCTTTCTCAAACTCTTCAAAAATATAGCAGAGGGCGGAACACTCCCAAACTCATTCTATGAGGCCACCATCAGCCTGATACAAAAACAAGAGAAAGATGTCACAAACAAAAAAAGTACAGGCCAATATCTCTGATGAACATAGATGCAAAAATCCTCAACAAAATACTAGCACACAGAATCCAACAGCACATTAAAAGGATCTTACACCATGATCAAGTGGTGTTTATCCGAGGAATGCAAGGATTCTTCAATATACACAAATTAATCAATGTGATACACCATATTAAAAAAATGAAGGATAAAAAACATATGATAATCTCAATAGATGAATAAAAAGCTTTGGACAAAATTCAACACCAAATTATGATAAAAACTCTCCAGAAAGTAGGCATAAAGGGAACTTACCTCAACATAATAAAGGCCATATATGACAAACCTGCAGCCAACATCGTTCTCAATGTTGAAAAACTGAAACCATTTCCTCTAAGATCAGGAACAAGACAAGGTTGCCCACTCTCACCACTATTATTCAACATAGTTTTGGAAGGTTTAGCCAATCAGAGAAGAAAAAGAAATAAAAGGAATCCAAATTGGAAAAGACGAATTAAAACTGTCACTGTTTGCAGATGACATGATACTATACATAGAGAATCCTAAAGATGCTACCAGAAAACTACTAGAGCTAATCAATGAATTTGGTAAAGTAGCAGGATACAAAATTAATGCACAGAAATCTTTTGCATTCCTACACACTAATGATGAGAAATTGGAAAGAGAAATTAAGGAAACACTCCCATTTACCATTGCAACAAAAAGAATAAAATACTTAGGAATAAACCTGCCTAAGGAGACAAAATACCTGTATGCTGAAAACTATAAGAAACTGATGAAAGAAATTAAAGATGATACAAACAGATGGAGAGATATACCATGTTCTTGGATTGGAAGAATCAACATTGTGAAAATGACTCTACTACCCAAAGCAATCTACAGATTCAATGCAATCCCTATCAAACTACCACTGGCATTTTTCACAGAAGTAGAACAAAAAATTTCACAATATGTATGGAAAAACAATGAATAGCCAAGGAAATCTTGAGAAAAGAAAAACGGAGCTGGAGGAATCAAGCTCCCTGACTTCAGACTATACTACAAAGCTACAGTGATCAAAACAGTATGGTACTGGCCCAAAAACAGAAATACAGATCAATGGAACAGAATAGAAAGCCCAGAGTTTACCCCACGCACATATGGTCACCTTATCTTTGATAAAGGAGGCGAGAATATACAGTCAAGGAAAGACTGCCTCTACAATAAATGGTGCTGGGAAAACTGGATAGCTACATGTAAAAGAATGAAATTAGAACACTTTCTAACATCATACACAAAAGTAAATTCAAAATGGATTAAAGACCTAAATGTAAGAACAGACACTGTAAAACTCTTAGAGGAAAACATGGCAGAACACTCTATGACATAATTCATAGCAAGATCTTTTTTGATCCACCTCCTAGAGAAATGGAAATAAAAACTAAAATAAACAAATGGGACCTAATGAAACTTAAAAACTTTTGCACAGCAAAGGAAAACATAAACAAGATGAAAAGAGAACCCTCAGAATGGGAGAGCATATTTGCAAATGAAGCAACTGACAAACGATTAATCTCCATTATATACAGCAGCTCAATATCAAAAAACAAAGAACCCAATCCAAATATGGGCAGAAGACCTAAATAGACATTTCTCCAAAGAAGATATACAGATTGCCAACAAACACATGAAAAGATGCTCAACATCACTAATCATTAGAGAAATGCAAATGAATACTACAATGAGATATCACCTCACACCAGTCAGAATGGGCATCATCACAAAATCTACAAACAGTAAATGCTGGAGAGGGTGTGGAGAAAAGGGAACTCTTTTGCACTGTTGGTGAGAATGTAAATTGATACAGCCACTATGGAGAACAGTATGGAGGTTCCTTAAGAAACTAAAAATAGAACTACCCATATGACCCAGCAGTCCCACTACTGGGCATATGCCCTGAGAAAACCATAATTCAAAAAGAGTCATGTACCACAGTGTTCACTGTAGCACTATTTACAATAGCCAGGACATGGATGCAACCTAAGTGTCCATCAACAGATGAATGGATAAAGAATATGTGTCACATATATACAATGGAATATTACTCAGCCATAAAAAGAAACGAAACTGAGTCATTTGTAGTGAGGTGGATGGACCTAGAGTCCGTCACACAGAGTGAAGTAAGTCAGAAAGAGAAAAACAAATACCATATGCTAACACATATATATGGAATTTTAAAAAAATGGTTCTGATGAACCTAGGAGTAGGACAGGAATAAAGACACAGATGTAGAGAATGGAGAGGACACAGGGAGGGGGAAGGGTAAGCTAGGACGAAGTGACAGAGTAACACTGACCCTACCAATGTAAAATAGATAGCTAGTGGGAAGCAATTGCATAGCACAGGGAGATCAGCTTGGTGCTTTGCAACCACCTAGAGGGTTGGGATAAAGAGGGTGGGAGGGAGACACAAGAGGGAGAGGATATGGGGATATACGTATGCACATAGCTGATTCACTTTGTTATACAGCAGAAATTAGCACAACATTGTAAAGCAATTATACTCCAATAAAGATGCTAAAGGAAAAAAAAAAGAATTCCTAGAGATTGTCACTATGAGTGAAGTAAATCAGACAAAGACAAATATCATATGATATCACTTATTTGTGGAATCTAAAGAAAATGGTACAAATGAACTTATTTACAAAACAGAAATAGTCACAAATGTAGAAAACAAATGTATGGTCACCAGAGGGGAAAGTGGGTGAGGGATAAATTGGTAGATTGGGAGTGACATATACACACTACTATATATAAAATAGATAACTAATAAGGACCTACTGTAAAGCACGGGGAACTCTACTCAGTAATCTGTAATGGCCTATATGGGAAAAGTATCTAAAATGAATCGATATATGTATATGTATAACTGATTCACTTTGCCGTACACCTGAAACTAACACAACATTGTAAATCAACTATGCTCCAATAAAAATTAAAAAAAAAATAATTATATGGATAAGGGAAGAGGGACTGAGTTAAAGCACATCTTCCACTGGATGTATGGAATCTAATGTCCCCTTACCAAGTCTGTTTTGTCTTCTACTTTATTGGCATCTTTCTGTAGAGTTTTTATTGTCTGGGAGATGAGAAAAGCCTGTAGAAAATCCGTGTAATCTACATGCTCTCTGCTGGAGCTAACAGTTTTGTCATCCTTCTCTCCATTCTAATACTCTTCTCTGGATTGGAGGTTAAGTCTGGATAATGATAAATAATAATGATAATAATAATAATTAGTAATAATAATAATGTGATGTAAGCAGACTTCCCCATTGAGCTTCACCTCTTGTGTAGTCCTGTGGTAGGTATGACCTCAATCACTGTAAGAAAGTATGGGTTCCTGCTGTTGTTCTCATGTGACTATAGATCCCAACACCTTGATCATTGGATATAACAGTCAGTACAACCACAATTTTTGGAAAAATCTCTATCTTGCTTGTGAACTAAGGAAGTATGTACCACCTTTCAGTGTCATCTTGCTATTGCTTCTAGATTTAACAAAATATGGCAATTTTTCTTTCTAGTTTGTAATGTAATGTTAGCGGGGCTCTGTTTCTGATTTTCACATGTCTTTAAACACTGATTAAATCAATTTACTTGTTAGCATCCATAATTTGGAAATACAAGTTGTTTCATAGATGGATAAAAGAGATTTGATAGATTATGAAAACACCTGGTAGTCAAATTAACACCGTCTCCAGTTCTACAGAAGAAGTTTTCTTCAATGGTCTAGTTTTATACATGGACCCTAGGAGGTAAATTTTAATTTCCAACATTTTGTATAATATATCTTTTATAACTTCAATTTTGTTTTGCATAAGCATAGAACATTGTTTATTTTTGAGGTGGAAAATATATGTAAGTTATAATTTTTCATAATTATATTCATATAAAACAAAACAAGAGTATAAATGTCTGGTTTCTTATTAAAGTAATATATGTATTTATAATATATTTTCAGCCATAAATCCATTGCTCATTAAACATTGTATTCTCCAGGCAGATCAAAGTAGTGGTAAAGATTCAAACACATCCTGAACTTCTACCATGTGTCTGCTACTGCCACTATTGCCTTCACCTAGAACACTCATCTTTACATCCATCCAACTGAAACTTAGTTGAGTTTTACTTTTTTCTGTTTCCTCATATATTCTGTAACCCTGGTTTAGCACTGTCATATTTGAGGTAAATTACTGTTGATTTTATGTGTTACTTCTATTACCAAATTGAAGACTTCTCGAGGGTAATAATCATATCTTGTTCTTTTTGAAATACTTAAGTATGATTGTGGATTTTTCTGTCTTCCTATATTTCTGTCAGTTGTATTTTCCTATATTCTGAAGTTCTTCATTTAGGTTCATAGAGTAAGAAAGCTATAATTTTTTTAATAAAATTCACTCATCTGTCTTACAAAATGTCTTTCATCTCTAGTCTCTTTGCCTTCAAGTCTAGTTAATTTGACATTAATATAGGCAAACCAATTTTTTAATATTTATTGTTTGCATAAAATATAGCTTTCTACTATTTTACTTTCAACTGGTTTGGTTTCTTAATTTAGAGAGTATTTCTTCTGAACAACATCTTATTTTTTAATCCAATCTGACAATCCCTGTCTTTAAATGGAAGTGTTTAGTCCATTTACACATAATGTAAGTGTTTATACACCTACATTTAAATCTACTATGTTTGCATGTGTCTATTTTTCCATCTGCTCTTTTCTTCCATGTTTCTTATATCCTGCCTTCTTTTTTGTTTAATCAATTATATTTAGTATTTTAGCTTATATCTTCTTTGAAGTTTTAAATATTTATTTATTTTGTTGCACCGGGTCTTGGTTGCAGCAGGTGGGCTCCTTAGTTGTGGCTCCAGGGCTCCTTAGTTGAGGCATGTGGGCTCTTTGGTTGTGACATGCGAACTCTTAGTTGCAGCATGCGTGTGGAATCTAGTTCCCTGACCAGGGATTGAACCCGGGCCTCCTGAATTGGGAGCGTGGATTCCTATCCAGTGCACCACCAGGGAAATCCCCCTTCTATGAACTTTTAGTTAAAGGTATTTTAATTATTTTAGAGATTGCTGTAAAAATTCCAGTATGCATGCTAACTTTGCAGTCTATTTTCAAATAATATTAGGCTAACTTTATGAACTTAAAGGTAAAAACTTGTAATACTTGAGTTCCATTTACTCTTCTCATGAACTTTGACCTCTTATTTATCATTATGTTTTTCTACATATGTAGTAATCCCATGATATAAAATTATTTTCTTAAGTAACTAGTGATTACATACATATATTATATATGTATTCACATACACTTATATAGTTATGAGTTTGTTCATAAGTTAACTTGTAAAAGGTATTTCATAATTACCCAGATATTGACTTCTTATTTTTTTTTTCCTGCAGCCAAATTTCTGTATGTAATCATTTCTTTCAGTTTGAAGAATTTTCGGTATTCCTTATAGTGCAGGTCTGCTGAAGATAAAGTCTCTCAGAAAATATTTTTTGCTTTCATATCTACACAATGTTTTCAATGATGCAATATTGTAAGTAGATGGGTTTATTTTTCCCCCAGTTTTACACTTTAAAGCTGTCTTTTCTTTTCTGGCCTTCATTATTTCTGATGAGAAGCAGCTGTTATTTTTATAGTTGTTTCTCTCTGTTTAGTGCATTTTGTTTTAGACTCTGGGTGCTTTTAAGATTTTTCTCTGTATCTTTGGTTTTCAGCAGTTAGAATGATAGACCTAATCTGGCTTTATTTGCATTTTTCATACTTGAGATACTTTCATCTTTTTGGATCTCTGTGATATTTTTCATGTACTTTTGAAAATTTTTGTCCACTATCTTTGCAAATAATTTTCTGCCCTATTTTCTCTCTCCTCTTTATCTTGTACTCCAATAATCATATAAACACACACTTAATATTGTTCCATATATTTCCAGACAGCCTGTCATAATTTTGTTCACTTTTTATTATCTTTATGTTTCAGTTTGGACTATCTTCAGTTTTAATGATCTTTCCTCTGCTGACTCCAGAAGAGGATCAAGTGACTACTTTAAGATCTGAAGTGAGTTCTTCTTAAAAATAGTATATTTATTATAAGTGTTTCTATTTGGGCTATTTTTTTTAAATAGTTTCCAGGTTTCTGCCAAATTTTTTCACCTGTTTATGCATATTGTACACTGTGATAATTAATTTTATGTGTCAATTTGAATAGGCTAAGGGATGCCCTACTAGCTAGTAAAACATTACTTCTGGCTGTGTCTGTGAGAGTGTTTCTAGAAAAAAATAATATTTGAATAAGTAAACTGATTAAAGAAGATCTGCCTTCACCAGTGTGAGTGGGCATCACTAATCCATTGAGGGCCTGAATAGAACAAAAAAGCAAAGGAAGGGTGAATTCATTCATCATCTTCTCTCTCTCTCTCTTCCACTCTCTCTCTCCCCCCACCCTTAATCTGGGACATCTATTTCCTAGTGTCTTTGGATATATGAGCTCCTTATTCTCTGACCTGACTCTGGGACTTAACTAGCAGCTCCCTGGTTCTCAGGCCTTTGTCCTCAGACTGCGAGTTACACCATCCACTCCTGATTTTCAGGCCTTCAAATTCAGACTAAATTATACAACCAGCTTTCCTGGTTCTCAAGCTTGTAGATGGCAGATTTAGGGACTTCTCAGTCTCCATAAACATGTGAGCAAATTTCTATAATAAATCTCCTCTTATATATACATATGTGTATATATATGTGTGTGTGTATGTATGTATCATATTGGTTCTTTTTCTCTGGAGAACCCTGACTAATGCATACACATTTCATGTATGTTTTTGTATAGTTATTATACTTATTCTAAATTCCCTGTCTGAAAAATACAATACCAGGGCCATCTGTGGATTTGTTTCTGGAGTATGTTTACTTTTCTCATCTTGGGTCTCATTTTCCCACTTCTTAACGGAAATTAAAAAATTTTATAGTATGCTAGGCATTGTGTAAATAACATTAGAGATTAGAATAAATAATAAAGAAAAGTATGTCCTTTCCTTTGAAAGATTGATAGTGTTACTGTGTCATTGTACTCTGTATTTTCAGCAGTTAAATGTGAGTAATAACTTTTTTTGTGATACATAAGATTTTCAATTCACCTGAATGCTATTTGGAAGGCAGCTATGCTCACTACTATACCACCAACAAACACATAATACTACTTGATACAGAAGCAAAATAATTTACTAAAGCCACAAATTAAATTTTATATGTATGTATCTTATAAATATACATATGCAAATATATAATACACACATATTTGCATGTATGTAAATGTATATAATATACATTAAAAAAATCAGAAACTAAAACTCTACAGGAGGTATATTTTTGTATTAAGAATATCTCACACAAAAATAATCAAATGTATGACCCATTTTCCAATATGCATTTCAAAATAACATATTTATTATGTGTCATATTATACACATGCTAGATACTAATTATCATTTAAACATCACAAGAGAAAATTAAGAAGTAGGAATATTGTTCTGTCCACCACAGAAATAAAGAATATGAGCTTTAGAAGAATTCAGCAATCAGGTCTCGGTCACAAAGCCAATGAGTTTGTACGGCAAGGCTATATTTGCCCAGATCATTTCTTAACCACTACCCTAGGACTATACAAAATGCCTTAGGAATAAATGGATACTATTTATTGAATAGTACTAAATATTTATACTAAATATCATGAATTGGGCACAACTGATCCTCTCACATCCTTACAAATTCTAGACCTCTCAGAGATAGCAATATAGTATGCATTTCTTTGCTAAAAAAAAGTTGCTTTTGGATTAACTTATATATATACTACATGCAAGATATTTTGGAAGAATGCACATATATTTTTGTGGTTTATAGTACCATTGACTAAACTTGTATTATTCCTAAAAATATTTAATAAATTATTCCTACACACATAAACTTATTATATATATGTATACTATATATGTGTAATTCATATTTTGTTATGGTAGATCTGAGTCTGGTAATGTAAATTGGAATCGATTTTTATTGTTACATATTCAAATATAGAATTTATGATACCATATTTTTAAAAATTAATAATGAGTTTAGGGATTGCAAATAAAATGTAAAATTTGGGATGGAAGCATTCATATAGCTATTCCAATATTTTGACTGCAAGAATAAGAAAACTCTAACTCCCCTGGGCTCAAATAATAAAGAACAATTTATGCTCATATAACCAGATTCAAGGCAAAGTATAATCCAGAATTGGTTAATTTAACAGCACAATCATAATATCGTGGTTCCAAATTATTACCATCTTTCCACCTTGCCACCTTCAGTGGTTGAATTTGTCCTTAGGCTGCCTGCTATTATTACCACGAGATCACAGATCACAGGTGCAGTTACAAGCATAGGATACAGATATGACAACATCCATCAGAGAAAGAGGGATTCTCTTTTTATTACTGAACTTTATAAGATTTAAGAAACAGATTCTAGCAGCTCTCAATTTAAAAAATAAATGCTTTTATTTATCTCATTAGCCAGGATTGCATCAAAAGCCCAAACTAAACCAATGCCTGGCAACAGGAATGAGCCACAAAAATGGACTTCTTAGATTACCCATGATTTACCCTTAAAACTTGGAATTAGCTCTGAGTAAAAGAAGGGGGAGAGGGAAGACCTCAAACTTTTTTGAGACTGCAATTATAAAGGGAGATAATGGCTGTTGTCAAACATAATATCTGCTACTCAGTATTTTGTTCATGAAAAATAGTTGTGTATTAGCCCTTCAACTGCAATGAAATTGAAAATATTTCACGATATGTCATTTTACTACATTCATAAAAACAAAAAAAAAAGATGACTTTTTTCCAAGAGTGGCTAGAAATTCCATAAAATAGTTGGGGGATGTCTGTAAAATTATGTGATTTTAAAGTACAGCTGATAAATACTATCCCAGCCACTGGTTATAGTCACACTTATGAATTTTCACTGTATAAAGAGTGAGTTTTCAGTTAGAGTATTAACTTAATTCTGGAGTTACATACCAAGTAATATTGTAAATGTTACATGGCTTATGGGCTTATAGAAATTGTCCAACATAAACTGTTTAGGTGAAAATTGTCTATACTGACTTCTATATTTTTCCTTATAATTAGGGACATAATTTATTATTTAGAGAAGGTTTCCTTTTATCATATTTTTGGGGTTTTTTTACTAAGTAGTATTTGGGAATAAAATATTTAGAAATCAAAACAAATACTGAGGAAACGATAATACAGCAAAAGGTGAAATAAGGATATAAGGTTGGGAGCAATCTCATTGGCTCTCACAGAATTTTATCTATATTTAATCTGATCTATGTTTATAAAAATCATTCAATATTTTTCTTATTATAAACCTCCTCATAGCTCAACAATCATTTAATGAATACCCTGGTATACTGTATGACTTGATAAGAGTTACTGAATAATCTGTACTTCAGTATTTTTTAATCTATAAAATGCAAATCAAAACCACAGTAAAATATCACCTCACACCTGTCAGAATGGCTATCCTCAAAAAGTCTACAAATGGCAAATATTGGCGAGGATATGGGAAAAAGGGAACACTTGTGCAATATTAGTGGGAATGTAAATTAGTGCAGCCACTATAAAAAACAGTGTGGAGACTCCTCAAAAACTAAAAATAGAACTACCATATAACCCAGCAATTCCACTCCTGGGTACATATCTGGAAAAAAACAAAAACACTAATTTGAAAAGGTACAGGGCACCCCATGCAGCACTATTTACAACAGCCAAATATAGAAGCAACCCAGTGTCCATCAACAGATGAATGGGTAAAGAAGATGTGGTATGCATATATAATGGAATATTACTCAGCCATAAAAAAGAATGAAATTATGCCATTTGCAGCAATGTGGATGGACCTAGAGGATATTATGCTTAGTGAAATAAAGTCAGAGAAAAACAAATACTATATGATATCACTTATATGTAGAATATTTTTAAAAAATACAAATGAGTATATATACAAAACAGAAACAGACTCACAGCTACAGAAGACAAACTAGTGGTTAACAGTGAGGACAGGAAATGGGGAGGGACAAGTTAGGGATATGGGATTAAGAGATAAAATCTACTACATATAAAATAGATAAGCAACAAGGACATATTGTATAACACTGAGAATTATGGCCATTATCTTGTAATAACTTTTAATGGAGTATAATCTCTAAAAATACTGAATCGCTATGCTGTATACCTGAAACTAATATTGTAAATTAACTATACTTCAATTAAAAAAAAATTTATATTTTATAGTATCAGCTAACATTATATCATAATCATCATCATCATTGCTATCCTCATCTGTTGGCATAAAAACATACTTTATATATTTTAGAGGGAAAGATGTATTTGCTTTGGGGAGTGGGGCTGCTATTTCATAAAAAATAGTTTTGTGACTATATTTAAATATAATTTAAGTCCATCTATCATTTTTGAGATAACACTGAACAAAGAGGGGCAGGTTCTGTTTCCAATAATGCAAGGCATATTATAGGGTTTTTTTATTATGAATATTTTCTTATAACAGTTTTTCTTTCCAAAACATGCTTTTAGTTTAGACTGACAGACTGACCCCAAAAGCTTTGTATGTGTGTGTTTATATTTCTTTGTTGGTTTGTTTTGGTTTGTAGAGCATATGCATTTTGGGAGTTGTGAGTGTATGTGTATCTGTGTTTAATGCTGGTCACATTAGAAAGAAATTTTAAAGAGACATATTAGGAAGAGGCTTTTCCAGGGCAAAGCACTAGCTTGATTTTTCTTTACTACTGGCTCAAGAAAAAAAAATATGAAAGAGACTTCACTGGTTTAGTACTGCACTACTTGAACTATTATTACCTATATCTGAACAAATCACACATTAGAAACATATCAGTGTCTAATGTTACTATGTTCTGAGTCTGGAGGTCTGTCCATTGCATCTGAGTGAGAAAAGGAGATATCTAAGGAAGCTGCATGTCAGGCATACTGGGAGCAAAAATAGAACTGAGGAAGGAACTTTGGTAAATTCGATTGTGACAAAATGAGGAATTTTTCAGCAAAATTAAAAATGAGATTAACCAGCAGAAGGGGAGAGGAGGAGGCTATGGGAGATTTGAGGGAGGATAGAATATACAAGATTTTGCAAAGTTATTGGCATGTGGAAGAGAATGGTGATAAGGCAGGAAATATACATACAAATATAAACATGGACATCTATATCATGCTTATAATTTTAAAGCACTTTCTAAGATATAAAAAGGTCTTTGATTTTTTTATTTAAATAGATGTAGTATTAAATGTGCATTTCCTAAGTTTTCTTTTAAAGAAAATGGCTTTTCAAAACGAAACACTTCATGCAAAAATTAGGCATAATTACACGAGTCATAATTTACTTCATTATTACACAATGTAATGCTTGAAGTGGGGGTAGAGGGAGTTAAGAGTATTTCCAGAATTAGAATTCTTGGTGGAACATTCTAAAGCAAAAGGTGTTAAAGTAGCAGATTTACCTGAATAAGCAGAAGAATTTAGTACATAATCCAGGAATTACTGGTTTTTGTCCAACCAACTTTACTTTTCATCCAGTGGATTTCACTAAAGGAAGGCATTGAGAGTTATGGTCCCACTGAAGTTTATTTGAAACAACCACACATCCTCCTTTATATTCCATGTAAAGTGAGTGCTTGGATGTAGAGTCCTGAGAGTTGCTGGATGCATATGAAAGGGCTCAATGTACCTTGTGAACTATGATAGCCTGCCTGCGGGTGCAAAACCTGTGACAAACAGTGCAAAGAGCAGGTACCTATTTTCAACCACTAGTTTTCCATTGTTGCAGAGCTGAATGTGAGTGTAATCCTCCAAATGTGTAAAACAGCACTTGCCTGCTTAAGAAATCTGAATAATAATGATAACAAAAGGTATAATTTAATTAAAGAGCAGGTTATTGAGTAAGGAGGTTTATCAAGAAATTAATGGTGAAGGAAATTTTAGGAAAGTATTGGATTGGCAGAAACACCTAGAATTACACCTGGCTCCTAATTAGCAGAAATAATTTGCAAACCATTTTATTCAGTGGTGTGCCCTTTGCTGTGAATATATTTCATCCTTACTTAGAAAGACAGTTTTAGGATTTTGCCAGTATTCTACCTCTATTCAGTCTTATATGCACTGCCCAACATTATTCACTTGGTATACATGGACAAGTTAAAGTAATTATTTAGAAGTATAATTCATTTTGTATCCCCAGTTTGCAACTGAGTGTAGTAATGCCTTCCCAGCCGGAAGGCAAGTGTCCAGGAAAATCAATTTATTGAGTTCCCCCTACAGGGCTAAGATTTTTTATTATGTGACAGATCAATTTATTGCTGTCTTGTAACACTGATAAATTGTGATTACCAATGATCATGACAGTTGGCATTCTCAAAGTTTCTTGGTGAATGTAGTAATAAAATGACAAACTTTGTTGAGTTGTTACTCACACATGTACTTTAGAATTCTCACCCTACTACTCAGCCATGAAGTCCTGGTAACTGGTCTAGGAAGACTATTTGAGTTCAGTACTAAGAATCACGCCTCCTCTTAAGCTAGCCTGTTTTCTTGAACTTAAACTACTCTACCAACAGTCTACTTTTTCTTGGTTTAATATATACAGAGACACTCCTTAGAACAGACTCTAATTGAAGGCTTCCTATCAATTCTCTAGAAATGCTCAAATTTTGGGTGAACAGAGTAAGGATATGAACACAGGTCATCACAAGCCATTTAGCTTACTTGAATTAATAGCCACAATATTATGCTTATGGGAACTCTTTAGAACTATGTATTCAGAAGGCATGAAAAAAATTAATGGAATATGCTTCTCAGAGGCATGAATAAGATAAATTGGACAACTCTATTTTTAAAGAGCAACATTCAAGAACAAAAACTACATTTGAAGCTAATAAAAGGTTACATCATATGGGAATTATTGAAAAATACTTTTTGATAGGAGGCAATCGACTAGAAATGGATACCCTAGGAAACAATGGAAGCTATGAAGCATGAATACAAAAAAAAATCAATTTGAAAGGAGAAAGCGTTATAGGCTCATACCTTTGATACTTGCTATCACAGAGAGCTTTTTTCCGTTTTTCCATTTAAATTATATGATTGTTATAAATATTGCTTTTTTTAAAAAAAATAAAATGTACTATCACAAAACTTTTTATCTCCTAAATTCAGTAATTTTTCTGAGATCTTTGGAAAGTAGCAATACATCTCTATGAAAGTCTTAACCTGTGGTTCTGCTTTATTTGTTTTCTCCATTCCCCCAAAACCTGATTTACACCTTGTTAATAATATTTTCTTCAAGATGTTCAACACAATCCAGCTGACCCAGATTCCAGTTCCTGCCCTCAAATGTGAATGGCAGATAGTTACTAACTACAGTTGTCATCTCTTCATTCTCTCACTTAGAAAAGTGTTTTATTTAATTCAAAATCATCACCTACTTTAACTAGTTTACCTGAATCCAGCATCCTGTTTATTCAAATTCCCATCTGTTAGCTATTTACTGTATGTGGTAGTTCTCTACAGTCTAGCTATTTTATTTCATTGCATTCTTGGATATATTTTAGTCATATCTTTTGAAGAAAGTGAGATCATTAGAATATATTTCATCAGAAGTATCATTTATAGATAAGCAAATTGAGTACTGAAATACTTCAAACCAATATGCAGCAATCCTGTATATGAGGGGAATATAAAATGTTCCTATAATTTAACATGTTAGATTTTTTTAAAAGATTTTTTTTGATGTGGAACATTTTTTTAAAAAAGTCTTTATTGAATTTGTTACAATACTGCTTCCGTTTTATGTTTCGGTTTTTTGGCCACTAGATATGTGGGATCTCAGCTCTCCAACCAGGGATCAATCGCACACCCCCTGCATTGGAAGGCGAAGTCTTAACCACTGGACTGCCAGGGAAGCCCCTAACATGTTAGATTTTAATATAGTTGCTACGGTGTCTTAGACGTATTGTTATTTTCTTGATATCAGTTTAAGTCCAATTCTGAGTCCTTATTCTGCCAGATGAGTGAGTTATTCAATCTGCTACTCCAGAATTGTCCCAAAGTTCTACATAGAAGCACTATGTCAGGGAAGAATCTGTGATTGACAGCAATCCCCCTTAGCTTATGCTGAGATAACCAATGTACAGTCTGTAAAACCTTTAGTCTATTACCTCTGTTGATTTCAAACCAGTTTCTGACCTCTGTGCCCATAATCCAGCCTCTGAAGGCACATCCCAGAGTCAACCCTTTCCTCTACTCCAAGTCTTATCACCCCAAATATGTACCACAGATTTGTAGACACACTTCTCATTACTCAGTCCCCACCTCTCAATTTTCAACTTCTTTGTTGTCTTTATAAGCTTTATCCTTTCCCAATTCTGTTGCCCTCCAGAGTAGAGAAGTAAGAATACACTCCCAGAATAACCCCCTCAATAACTTTAGACTTCTATAAAAGTCAGAAATAAAGGCTCCAGGCAACTACTGTTTTCTGCTCTGCCAAAGTAACCTAAAGTAAAGAAATGCAAGGGACCTGGGCAGATGCTTGGAAGGAGGAGGAGTACGAAATAGGGAGAAATACAGAAACACACATTTTTACCTCACTAAATTTCCGTAACATGTAAACAAATATCTCAAATGCTTTAAAAGTTTCTTTAAAGTCTATTTTCAGGCAGATGCCTTCAAACAACTAAGATATACAGCTATGATAATGCAAATGAGGTCGATACACTATATGCCTCATCTAAGGTCAAATGGGGAAAACGTGAGCAAATTGGTCTTGCTTCATGAAATTTATAATATAGCAGAGAAAATAAATATCAAAAATACAGGCATAACTCAGAGATATTGCAGGTTCAGTTCCTCACCACTGCAATAAATTGAATATCGAAATAAAGTGAGTCACACAAATTTTTTGGTTTTGCAGAACATGTAAAAGTTATGTTTCATTATACTGTAATCTATTAAGTGTGCAATAGCATATGTCAAAAATGTATATATCTTAATTAAAAAATCCTTTTTACTAAGAAATACTAATCATCATCTGAGCCTTCAGCAAGTCGTAGTAGTAACATCAAAGATCACAGATCACAGATCACCATAGTAAATACAATAGTGAAAAAGTTTAAAATATTGTGAGAATTACCAAAATGTGACACAGAGACACAAAGTGAGCAAATGCTGTTAAAAAAAAAATGGCGCTGATAGACTTGGTCGACATTGGTTGCCACAAAACTTCAATTTATAGAAGAACTCAATATCTATGAAGTACAACAAAGCAAAGTGTAATAAAATGAGGTATGCTTGTATAGGAATACCCTTGATAAAGACGAGAACAGTGTGAGAGGGCCTGGTTTGATTGTTAAGCCATAGATTCTATCTTGGTCTGTGTATTAGTTTTATATTGCTGATTTAACAAATTACTATAAACTTAATGCCTTAATACAGCACAAATTTACTATCTTAAAGTTCTAGAGGTTAGAAGTATAACACAAGTTGCGCTGGGCTAAAACCAAGGTGTTGGCAGGGCTATGTTCCTTTCTTGAGGCTCTTAGCAGAAAATTCATTTCTTTACCTTTTCCAGCTTGTAAAGGTATCTAACATTCCATGGCTGATGATCTACTTCTTCCATCTTCAAAGCCAGGAACGTTGCATATCTCTGACCATTTTTCCATAATCACAGCTCCTTCTGACCACAGTCAGAAAAGGTTCTTGTCTTTTAAGGTTTCATGTGATTAGATTAAACCCAACTGAATACTCCAGGATACTCTCCCCATCTCAATGTCTTTAATGTAATAACATCTTCAAAGTCCCTTTGCAATGTGAGGTAACAAAGTGACATCTCCTGGGAATTAGGATGGCGATGTCTTTTGGTGGGGCCATTATTCTGCCTATAAAAGACTAACTGAGTTTAAGGATCTTTGAAACAGAATTGTTCATGGGTATTTTTTGTACTATATTAAAAAATTCCTGCTCTCTGGTTGGAAAAGAATCATATTAAGTTTCTTCCTAAGTTTTCAGAATGGATTACTGGTGTCATTTAATTGGTTTTAAGCTTGGGCATGGGAAGATAAGCCAGGAAGGACAGAAAATTCGTTTCTGGACCCCACTAAATATTTTGATTAGAGCATAAGAGGATGAAAATTGACATAGCAAGTTTCAAGTGGATAGGGCAAAGATCTTTTTCTTAATTCTTTTTTAAAAAAATGGAATTCAAGCCAGTGTGTTTCAAATAGTAATATTAAAGCCCTAAATAATTGATTTTTCTGTTGACCATATTTCGTCAAAGTGTGATCTTAGAAAGTAGCTTACTGTGGAGTGCTTAATGCTAGATTTAAATCCTAAGTAATTCAGGGAACAATTAGCAGTAACAGCCCTAACTCCACGAGTAAATATTCTAACTGACATGAATGGTAATGCCTCTTAAGTATGGAGATGAGAGACAACAAAATGAGGGAGTAACATCTATCATTGAAATAAATTCTTGTAGATTTTCTAAGTCAAATAAATTTTTGTTTTTCAAATGCATTGCTATTCCTGCGTAAAAATATCATATGTCTGGTTAAAATACAGATAGAAATAGGATTAAATATAATATGGGTGGGGAGAAAGTGTTATCTCTAATAATGACATCACAGAAATAAAATTATTATATCACTTGAGAAGTGATAAAAATGTGCTTTAAAATTCAAATTAGGTTGAAAGAGAGACCAATTTATAGGAATGTTAGAACAGTGTTTAAATGATTTATATAGCAAAGGAAAATGCATTTTATAGAATATAATTTTAAAAATATTTTTCCCTAAAGCATATGACTAAACTGAACAACTTAACCTAAAGCAGAAATCCCTATACTGTATTAAATAATTTTGGGAAAAAATGTTGACATAAAAGGAAACAAATGATACAAGTATGAAAAATCACATTGTTTTTAACAGTGAACCAAACTAAAAAATAGTGCAATACAGTAGTAAATTGTTTCATATATTAAAAAAGAACCTGTATGTACCCAAATAACCACCTTGACAGTAACAGTTCGATGAATTCAAGCAAATAGAAGTGAAATCCTTCAAATACTTATGAAATGAATACAGGACCCATAACCTTGGTTTCCACTTTTAGCATCTAGACTTACTAGAGTTTTCAAAATATTGGGTTGGCCAAAAAGTTCATTCGAGTTTTTCTGCAACATCTTACACAAACATTTTTTTTTTTTTTTTTTTTTTTCAGATTTCCTTTGGCATTTGTCTGATTTTTTCAGAATGGGGTTATGGGTTTTTGGAAGGAAGACCATGCCTTTTCATTACAGTATATCACGTGTACATAGGATCAAAATGACTTAACATTGTAGATGTTGACCTTAATCTCCTCACTGGAGCAGTATTTATCAGGTTTCCACACCTAACTTTTTTTTTTTTTTTTTTTTTTCTCCCTTTCCACACTGTGCTCTTTAGAATGAAGTCACAAAGTACAACCCAAACTTCATGGTGGGGAGTTATGCTACACCTCCTTGGAGGCAGAATATCTACATAAATTATTAGAAATTCTTCTACATAGGCGATTTTTCTTTTCTCCCCCAATTATCCATTTTACAGAAATGTATTTATATTAATATGTACTCATGGATATTTATTTTATACTTTTGTTTATAATCCAATACTACTCTATTTAGTGGCTCATATTGTTCACTGGTGGTATACAGAAAAACAATTGACTTTGTATATTATCCTTGTATCCTGCAACCTTGCAGTACTCAGTAAATAGTTCCAGGAAGTTTTTTCTTGATTCTTTGGTATTTTCTTGATAGATAATCATGTTATGTATGAATAAAAATAGCTTTATTGAATCCCTTCAAATCTATATAATCCCTTTCTTTTTCTCATCTCCCTTCCAGTGAGATTTTGAGTAAGGGTGTTAAAAGAGGATAACCTTGCCTCACGGCAAATCTTAAGGGGAAAATATCCAGTTTTTTCACTATTGAGTGTGACATTAGCTATCTTTTTTTAATGTTGAGGAAATTCCTCTTAATTTTTAACTTGTTCAGAGTTTTTATTATGAATGGGTATTGAATTTTGTCAAATGCTTTTTCCACATCTATTAATATGATCTTATGATTTTTTTCTTTAGTCTGTTCATGTATCAGATTATATTGTTTGATTTTTAAATTTTGAACCAGCCTCATGAAGCTGGAATAAATCCCATTTTATCATGGTGTATGATCATTTTTATACATTCTTAAATTTGACTTGCTAATATTTTATTGAGGTTTTTTGCATCTATGTTCATGAGAAACATTTGTCTGTAGTTTTCCTGTAGTATGTCTTACTTTCTTGTAATTAGGTTTAGTTTATTTTTATCTGTTTTCTTAAAGTAGATCCTGAGATTATTGATTTTAGATCTTTTTTCTTCTCTTATATGCATGTTTAATGCTATAATTTTCTCAGCAGCAATTTCACTGCATCCCACAAATTTAGGTAAGTAATATATTCATTTAGTTCAAAATATTTTTAATTTCTCTTGAGACTTTGACCTATGTGTTATTTAGAAGTGTGTTGTTAAATTTCCAAATATTTGGAGATTTTGAGCACTCTTTCCCTTACTGATTTCTAGTTTAATGTCATTGTGGCCCTCAGACATAGTTTATATAATTTCTATTTTGTTAAATATGTTAAGATGTGTTTTGGTGAATGTTCCATGGGAATTTGAGAAGAAGGTATATTCTGCTGTTAATTAATTATTCTCCTGTTTATTAATTTTTAAAATTAATAAACTACTTTCTATTTTAGCAGTTTTAGGGTCACAACAATACTGAATGGAAAGTACAGAGAGTTCCCATATACCCCTTGTACCCACACATGTACATTCCCCCTTACTATTGACATTCCCATCTGTTACAATTGATGGATCTACACTGACACATCCTTATCACCCAGAGTCCATAGTTTATATTGGAGTTCACTGTTGTTATTGTACATTCTGAGGGTTTGGACAAATTTATGGGTTTGGACAAGCATGTATCCACCACTGCAGTATCATAAAAAATAGTTTCCATGCCCTAAAAATATACTATACTCTGCCTGTTCTTCTCTCCCACATCCCAAACCCTGGCAACCACTAATATTTTTACTGTCTCCATAGTGTTTCCTCTTCCAAAATGTTACAGAGTTGAAATCATACACTTGTAGCCTTTTCATATTGGTTTCTTTCACTTAGTAATATGTATTTCTTTCATGTCTTTTCATGGCTTGCTCACTTACTTCTTTTTAGTACTAAATAATATTCCATTTTCTGAACGTACCATTTTACTTACCCATACACCTACTAAAGAACATCTTGGTGGCTTCCATATTTTGACAATTATACAGTCATACCTCATTTTATTGTGCTTACTTTATTGCACTTTGCAGATACTGAGATTTTTACAAATTGAAAATTTATAGCAACCCTACATCAAACAAGTCTGTCAGTGCCATTTTTCCAACAGCATTTTCTCACTTTGTGTCTGTGTATCACATTTTGGTAATTCTTACAATATTGCAAACTTTTTCATTGTTATTTACATGTTATGGTGGTCTGTGGTCAGTGATCTCTGATGTTACTATTGTAATTGGGATTTTTTAGGAATAAAGTATTTTTAATTAAGATATGAACTTTTTTAGACATACTGTTATTATACACTTAATAGACTACAGAACAATGCAAACATAACTTCTATATGCACTGGGAAAACAAAAAATGCGTGTGACTTGCTTTCCTGCAATATTCACCTTATTTCAGTGACCTGGAACTGAACTGGTAATATCTCTGTGGTAGGCCTGTAAATGAAGCTGTTATAAACATTGGTGTACAGATTTTTGTGAGGACACAAATTTTCAGTTAATTTGGGTAAATACCAAGGAGAACGACTGCTGGATCATATGGTAAGAGTATGTTTAGTTTTGTAAAAAACTTCTAAGCTGTCTTTCAAAGTGGCTGTACTATTTTGCATTACTATCAGGAATAAATGAGAGTTCCTGATTCTCCACATCCTCACCAGAATTGGTATTGTTAGTGTTCTGGATTATAGCTATCTTAACATATGTATAGTGGTGTTTAATTATTGTCTTAATTTGCAATTCCATAAACTATGGGTAAACTTTATTTATTTATTTTTTTGCAATGCTCAATAAGTGATGTTGGCTCCCTATTACCTACTAGATTAAATCCAGGTTTAACTTAGCTTTCAAGAATTGCATAAAGGAGTGATATCACCAAGATGGCAACATACGTCATTCCTAACTTTGCTCTCCTTCATAAGAAGAACAATTAACAACTATTCTTGGAGAAAACACCACTAAGAAAATCCTAGAACACAGGGTGAGGCTGAAGCATTCCCCTGCACCACAGAGACTGAGACAGACCACATTAGAAGGGTAAGATTAGTAGCTAGATCTGACCGCATTGCCCCTCCCCCAGGCCAGTGCAGCCCCATACTGAGAAGTCTCTCCTAAGCCTACAGTTGCTCCAGTGGGAAAAAGTACTCAGGGTGGACATCCAGTTCCCCACGCATTGTGGGTCACTTCTTGGGAGTCCCCACTCCAGTCTTACCCCATGTGAATTGCAGGAGAATCTGCAGGGCTTGACTGGGAATCTGATTCTGAGAGAGAAGGGGGTAGAGCCTTGCAATAACTAACACCCAGGTCTTGGTAGACCAAGCACCTACCTAAAGCACCCAAGCAGCAGTCCCAGCCAGTGGCTTTGTTTATCTGCAGAGCCAAGATGGTGGTAAGTCTGATCAGGGAACTTGGTGGGCTGTGCAAATCTGCCCGACTTGGGATATCAAATGGAGAACCTAGCCCTGCCTGACCAGAAAGCCTGGCCAGAGCACCTGGAAGCTTTAATCCAGCAATGTTCAAGCAGAGTCCAGCAGACAGAGCTGATTGACCACAGAGCAAATCCAGTAGCACCTTTTGGCCAGGGAACTTGGGAGCATGAGTCAGCTTGAGTGAAGACCACAAACAAACTTTCCTGGCCTTGGAGCTGGTTCTGCCACCCTGCCTGGGCAGGGGAGCTAATTAATAGCCTCACTCACTGATGAGTGTAGCTGTTAGCACTGCCCAACCAGAAAGCTGGACTGGACCACCTGGTATGCTGATTAAAGCCAGCTCTCCCACTCTACTTGGGGAGAAGAGCTAATTCATAGCCTTGTCCACAGCTGAGCATAGCTCTCAGCTCCACCCAATGAAGAAGCTTGGCCTGAATACCTGGGAAGCTGCATAGTGTAGTAACACTCAAGTAGAGAACCTGGCCAGCAGCACTGCCCATCAGCAAAGCTAAGCAAGTGGCCCCATTCAGGCAGAGAACTTGGTATACAGTTCTGCTTGACTCAAGAACCCGAACAGAGGAGGAGAAGATGGCGGAAGAGTAAGACGCAGAGATCACCTTCCTCCCCACCGATACATCAGAAATACATCTACACGTGGAACTGCTCCTATAGAACACCCACTGAACGCTGGCAGAAGACCTCAGACCTCCCAAAAGGCAAGAAACTCCCCATGTACCTGGGTAGGGCAAAAGAAAAAAGAAAAAACAGAGACAAAAGAATAGGGATGGGACTTGCACCGGTGGGAGGGAGCTGTGAAGGAGGAAAGGTTTCCACACACTAGGAAGCCCCTTCACCAGCAGAGACAGTGGGTGGCCGAGGAGGGAGCTTCGAAGCCACGGAGCAGAGCGCAGCAACAGGGGTGCGGAGGGCAAAACGGAGAGATTCCCGCACAGAGGATCGGTGCCGACCAGCACTCACCAGCCCGAGAGGCTTGTCTGCTCACCCGCCAGGGGTGGGCAGGGGCTGGGAGCTGAGGCTCGGGCTTCGGTCGGATCACAAGGAGAGGACTGGGGTTGGCGGCGTGAACACAGCCTGAAGGGGTTAGTGCACCACAGTTAGCTGGGAGGGAGTCCGGGAAAAAGTCTGCAGCTGCCGAAGAGGCAAGAGACTTTTGCTTGCCTCTTTGTTTCCTGGTGCGTGAGGAGAGGGGATTAAGAGCGCTGCTTAAAGGAGCTCCAGAGACGGGCGCGAGCCACGGCTATCAACGCGGACCCCAGAGACGGGCGTGAGACGCTGGGGCTGCTGCTGCCGCCTCCAAAAAGCCTGTGTGTGAACACAGGTCACTCTCCACACCGCCCCTCCCGGGAGCCTGTGCAGCCCGCCACTGCCAGGGTCCCGTGATCCAGGGACAACTTCCCCAGGAAAACGCACTGGGCCTCAGGCTGGTGCAACGTCATGCCAGCCTCTGCCACCACAGGCTCGCCCCGCATCCATACCCCTCCCTCCCCCCGGCCTGAGTGAACCAGAGCCCCCGAATCAGCTGCTCCTTTAACCCCATCCTGTCTGAGCGAAGAACAGACGCCCTCAGGCGACCTACACGCAGAGGTGGGGCCAAATCCAAAGCTGAACCCCGGGAGCTGTAGGAACAAAGAAGAGAAAGGGAAATCTCTCCCAGCAGCCTCAGAAGCAGCGGATTAAAGCTCCACAAACAACTTGATGTACCTGCATCTGCAGAACACCTGAAGAGACAATGAATCATCCCAAATTGAGGAGGTGGACTTTGGGAGCAAGATATATTATTTTTTCCCCTTTTCCTCTTTTTGTGAGTGTGTATGTGTATGCTTCTGTGTGAGATTTTGTCTGTATAGCTTTGCTTTCACCATTTGTCCTAGGGTTCTGTCTGTCCTTTTTTTTTTTTTTTTTTTTTTTTTACTTTTTAAACATTTTTTTCTTAATAATTATTTTTTATTTTAATTATTTTATTTTATTTTATCTACTTTATTTTATCCTCTTTCTTTCTTTCTTTCTATTTTGTCTCCCTTTTATTCTGAGCCATGTGGATGAAAGGATCTTGGTGCTCCAGCCAGGCATCAGGGCTGTGCCTCTGAGGTGGGAGAGCCAACTTCAGGACACTGGTCCACAAGAGACCTCCCAGCTCCATACAATACCAAACTATGAAAATCTCCCAGAGATCTCCATCTCAACAAACACCAAGATCCAGCTTCACTCAACAACCAGCAAGCTACAGTGCTGGACACCCTATGCCAAACAACTATCAAGACAGGAACACAGCCCCATCCATTAGCAGAGAGGCTGCCTAAAATCATAATAAGGCCACAAACACCCCAAAACACACCACCAGATGTGGACCTGCCCACCAGAAAGACAAGATCCAGCCTCATCCACCAGAACACAGGCACTAGTCCCCTCCACCAGGAAGCCTACACAACCCACTGAACCAATCTTAGCCACTGGGGACAGACACCAAAAACAACAGGAACTACAAACCTGCAGCCTGCGAAAAGGAGACCCCAAACACAGTAAGATAAGCAAAATTAGAAGACAGAAAAACACACAGCAGATGAAGGAGCAAGGTAAAAACACAACAGACCTAAAAAATGAAAAGGAAATAGGCAGTCTACCTGAAAAATAATTCAGAATAATGATAGTAAAGATGATCCAAAATCTTGGAAATAGAATAGACAAAATGCAAGAAACATTTAACAAGGAACTAGAAGAACTAAAGAGGAAACAAGCAATGATGAACAACACAATAAATGAAATTAAAAATACTCTAGAAGGGATCAATAGCAGAATAACTGAAGCAGAAGAACGGATAAGTGACCTGGAAGATAAAATAGTGGAAATAACTACTGCAGAGCAGAATGAAGAAAAAAGAATGAAAAGAACTGAGGACAGTCTCAGAGACCTCTGGGACAACATTAAATGCACCAACATTCAAATTATAGGGGTCCCAGAAGAAGAAGGGAAAAAGAAAGGGACTGAGAAAATATTTGAAGAGATTATAGTTGAAAACTTCCCTAATATGGGAAAGGAAATAGTTAATCAAGTCCTGGAAGTACAGAGAGTCCCATACAGGAAAAATCCAGGGAGAAACATGGCAAGACACATATTAATCAAACTATCAAAAATTAAATATAAAGAAAACATATTAAAAGCAGCAAGGGAAAAACAACAAATAACACACAAGGGAATCCCCATAAGGTTAACAGCTGATCTTTCAGCAGTAACTCTGCAAGCCAGAAGGGAGTGGCAGGACATATTTAGAGTGATGAAGGAGAAAAACCTACAACCAATATTACTCTACCCATCAAGGATCTCATTCAGATTTGTTGGAGAAATTAAAACCTTTACAGACAAGCAAAAGCTGAGAGAGTTCAGCACCACCAAACCAGCTTTACAACAAATGCTAAAGGAACTTCTCTAGGCAAGAAACGCAAGAGAAGGAAAACACCTACAATAACAAACCCAAAACATTTAAGAAAATGGGAATAGGAACATACATATCGATAATTACCTTATGTAAATGGATTAAATGCTCCAACCAAAAGACACAGACTGGCTGAATGGATACAAAAACAAGATCTGTATATATGCTGTTTACAAAAGACCCACTTCAGACCTAGGGACACATACAGACTGAAAGTGAGGGGATGGAAAAAGATATTCCATGCAAATGGAAATCAAAAGAAAGCTGGAGTAGCAATTCTCATATCAGACAAAATAGACTTTAAAATAAAGACTATTACAAGAGACAAAGAAGGACACTACATAATGATCAAGGGATTGATCCAAGAAGAAGATATAACAATTGTAAATATTTATGCACCCAACATAGGAGCACCTCGATACATAAGGCAAATACTAACAGCCATAAAAGGGGAAATCGACAGCAACACAATCGTAGTAGGGGACTTTAACACCCCACTTTCACCAATGGACAGATCATCCAAAATGACAATAAATAAGGAAACACAAGCTTTAAATGATACATTAAACAAGATGGACTTAATTGATATATATGGGACATTCCACCAAGAAACAACAGAATACACATTTTCCCCAAGTGCTCAAGGAACATTCTCCAGGATAGATCATATCTTGGGTCACAAATCAAGCCTTGGTAAATTTAAGAAAATTGAAATCATATCAAGTATGTTTTCCGACCACAACGCTATGACACTAGATATCAATTACAGGAAAAGATCTGTAAAAAATACAAACACATGGAGGCTAAACAATACACTACTTAATAACCAAGTGATCACTGAAGAAATCAAAGGGGAAATCAAAAAATACCTAGAAACAAATGACAATGGAGACACGACGACCCAAAACCTATAGGATGCAGCAAAAGCAGTTCTAAGAGGAAAGTTTATAGCAATACAATCCTACCTTAAGAAACAGGAAACATCTCAAAGAAACAACATAACCTTGCACCTAAAGCAATTAGAGAAAGAAGAACAAAAAACCCCGAAAGTTAGCAGAAGGAAGGAAATCATAAAGATCAGAAAGGAAATAAATGAAAAAGAAATGAAGGAAACGATAGCAAAGATCAATAAAACTAAAAGCTCGTTCTTTGAGAAGATAAACAAAATTGATAAACCATTAGCCAGACTCATCAAGAAAAAAAGGGAGAAGACTCAAATCAATAGAATTAGAAATGAAAAAGGAGAAGTAACAACTGACACTACAGAAATACAAACGATCATGAGAGATTACTACAAGCAACTCTATGCCAATAAAATGGACAACCTGGAAGAAATGGTCAAATTCTTAGAAATGCACAACCTGCCGAGACTGAACCAGGATGAAATAGAAAATATGAACAGACCAATCACAGCACTGAAATTGAAACTGTGATTAAAAATCTTCCAACACACAAAAGCCCAGGACCAGATGGCTTCACAGGCGAACTCTATCAAACATTTAGAGAAGAGCTAACACCTATCCTTCTCAAACTCTTCCAAAATATTGCATAGGGAGGAACATTCCCCAACTCATTCTATGAGGTCACCATCACTCTGATACCAAAACCAGACAAAGATGTCACAAAGAAAGAAAACTACAGGCCAATATCACTGATGAACATAGATGCAAAAATCCTCAACAAAATACTAGCAAACAGAATCCAACAGCACATTAAAAGGATCATGCACCATGATCAAGTGGGGTTTATTCCAGGAATGCAAGGATTCTTCAATATATGCAAATCAATCAATGTGATACACCATATTAACAACTTGAAGGAGAAAAACCATATGATCATTTCAATAGATGCAGAGAAAGCTTTCGACAAAATTCAACACCCATTTATGATAAAAGCCCTGCAGAAAGTAGGCATAGAGGGAACTTTCCTCAACATAATAAAGGCCATATATGACAAACCCACAGCCAACATCATCCTCAATGGTGAAAAACTGAAACCATTTCCAGTAAGATCAGGAACAAGACAAGGTTGCCCACTCTCACCACTATTATTCAACATAGTTTTGGAAGTTTTAGCCACAGCAATCAGAGAAGAAAAAGAAATAAAAGGAATCCAAATCGGAAAAGAAGAAGTAAAGCTGTCACTGTTTGCAGATGACATGATACTATATATAGAGAATCCTAAAGATGCTACCAGAAAACTACTAAAGCTAATCAATGAATTTGGTAAAGTAGCAGGATACAAAATTAATGCACAGAAATCTCGTGCATTCCTATACACTAATGATGAAAAATCTGAACGCGAAATTAAGAAAACACTCCCATTTACCATTGCAACAAAAAGAATAAAATATCTAGGAATAAAACTACCTAAGGAGACAGAAGACCTGTATGCAGAAAATTAAAAGACACTGATGAAAGAAATTAAATATGATACAAATAAATGGAGAGATATACCATGTTCTTGGATTGCAAGAATCAACACTGTGAAAATGACTCTACTACCCAAAGCAATCTACAGATTCAATGCAATCCCTATCAAACTACCACTGGCATTTTTCACAGAACCAGAACAAAAAATTTCACAATTTGTATGGAAACACAAAAGACCCCGAATAGCCAAAGTAATCTTGAGAACGAAAAATGGAGCTGGAGGAATCAGGCTCCCTGACTTCAGACTATACTACAAAGCTACAGTAATCAAGACATTATGGTACTGGCACAAAAACAGAAATATAGATCAATGGAACAGGATAGAAAGCCCAGAGATAAAGCCATGCACATATGGTCACCTTATCTTTGATAAAGGAGGCAAGTATATACAGTGGAGAAAAAACAGCCTCTTCAATAGGTGGTGCTGGGAATACTGGACAGGTACATGTAAAAGTATGAAATTAGAACACTCCCTAACACCCTACTCAAAAATAAACTCTAAATGGATTAAAGACCTAAATGTAAGGCCAGACACTATCAAACTCTTAGAGGAAAACATAGGCAGAACACCCTATGACACAAATCACAGCAAGATCCTTTTTGACCCACCTCCTAGAGAAATGGAAATAAAAACTAAAATAAACAAATGGGACCTAATGAAACTTAAAAGCTTTTGCACAGCAAAGGAAACCATAAACAAGACCAAAAGTCAACCCTCAGAATGGGAGAAAATATTTGCAAATGAAGCAACTAACAAAGGATTAATCTCCAAAATATACCAGCAGCTCATGCAGCTCAATATCAAAAAAACAAACAACCTAATACAAAAATGGGCAGCAGACCTAAATAGACATTTCTCCAAACAAGACATACAGATTGCCAACAAACACATGAAAAGCTGCTCAACATCACTAATCATCAGAGAAATGCAAATCAAAACCACAATGAGGTATCATCTCACACTGGTCAGAATGGCCATCATCAAAAAATCTAGAAACAATAAATGCTGGAGAGGGTGTGGAGAAAACGGAACACTCTTGCACTGTTGGTGGGAATGTAAATTGATACAGGCACTATGTAGAACAGTATGGAGGTTCCTTAGAAAACTAAAAATAGAACTACCATACGACCCAGCAATCCCACTACTGGGCACATACCCTGAGAAAACCATAATTCAAAAAGAGTCATGTACCAAACTGTTCATTGCAGCTCTATTTACAATAGCCAGGACATGGAAGCAACCTAAGTGTCCATCATCAGATGAATGGATAAAGAAGATGTGTCACATATATACAGTGGAATATTACTCAGCCATAAAAAGAAACGTAATTGAGTTATTTGTAGTGAGGTGGATGGAGTTAGAGTCTGTCATACAGAGTGAAGTAAGTCAGAAAGAGAAAAACAAATACAGTATGCTAACACATATATGTGGAATCTAAGGGAAAAAAAAAAAAAAGGTCATGAAGAACCTAGTGGTAAGATGGGAATAAAGACACAGACCTACTAGAGAATGGACTTGAGGATATGGGGAGGGGGAAGGGTAAGCTGGGACAAAGTGAGAGAGTGGCATGGACATATATACACTACCAAACGTAAAATAGATAGCTAGTGGGAAGCAGCCGCATGGCACAGGGAGATCAGCTCGGTGCTTTGTGACCACCTAGAGGGGTGGGATAGGGAGGGTGGGAGGGAGGGAGATGCAAGAGGGAAGAGATATAGGAACATATGTATATGTATAACTGATTCACTTTGTTATCAAGCAGAAACTAACACACCATTGTAAAGCAATTATACTCCAATAAAGATGTTAAAAAAAAAAAAAAAGAACCCAAACAAAGATACTGGTGTTGGAGCCATTTTTTCCACCATGCCTGGCTGGGCAGGGGAGCTAATTCATAGCTTTACCACTGCTGATGGTAACTTCCAAACCTGCCTGACCAGGAAGTCTGGCCTAAGTACCTGGGAAATGACTGGCCCAGTAGCACTCAAGCAGAGAATGTAGCCAGTGGCTTTGCCTATCTGAAGAGACAAGCCAGCTACCCTGTCTGCCCAGAGAGTTTGGTGTATAGGTCAGCCTGGTTAGCTCCCCAAACAAGAGTCTTGTCAATCTTGGGCCTTGCTCTGCAACCCTTTCCTAGTCAGGGAAGCTATTTGGTAGCTCTGCCTACTGCTCCTGCTAACCAGGAAACCTATCCAGAGCTCCTGGGAATCTTGGTAGCCCCCCATGCAACCTCAATTATTGCAGCACTTGATCAGAGAACCCGACCAGTGGCTCTACACCTGCAGAGCTAAGACAGTGGCCTCAATTGTCCAGGGAGCTTAGTGAGCAGGTGTCTAATTTGTTCCCCAAGGAAGAACCTTTTGGACCAGGGGTCTGTTCTGTAGCCCTAATGAAGCAGGGAAGCTAATTTATAGCCACACCCAAAGGCCAAATACAGTGTCCAGCCTGACCCAACCAGGAAACCTAACCAGAGCTTCCAGGAATTCATGTAGCCCATCTTGCAACTCTGATTATAGTGGAACTTGAGTGGAGAACTCTGTGGGCAACTCTACCCATCTGCAGAGCTAAGATGGTGACCTGTCAGGGCAAGGAACTTGGTGCATAGATCTGCCTAATTTGATCCCCAAACAAGAGCCTTGCCAGTCTTGGGGCCTATATGGAGGCCCTACTGGGTTAGGAAACTATTTTATAGCTCTAACCACTGCTGAATATAACCTTCAGCCAACCCAGTGGACCTAATCAGAACACATGGGAAGCTTTGTAGCCCATCATACAGCCTTACTTACTGTGACGCTTGAACATAGAGCACAGCCTGGGTCTTTCCCCATATGCAGAGCAAAACTGGTGACCTCATCTGGCCAGGAAGTTCTGCATGCAATCTAGCCTGATTCAGGTCCCCAAACCATGGGCAGTTCATGCTTTGGAATCCATTCTGCTGCCCCTCCAGGCAAGGAAGCAAGTTCATAGATCCAACAATTGCTAAGTATAATAGTTAGTTCCTATCATCTAGGAAGTCTGACAGGCAACCACAGTACAGCCTCCCTTGGGCAGGGAACCAAGCCAGCAGGCATATCTAACAGTTCTCAGCCAGCAGCGCCCTCCCCCACCCCACCAACCTCAGAAGACAGGCAGTGGTCTCACCCTAAAATAGACTATGATAGTAAGTCCCACCTGCCAGAGGACATTATGAGAACACCAAGCTGAGCAGACTGGTGAAAAACTCTGTGACAAAATGAGCTTATAAAATCTGGAAAAGGAGACTGCTTACTCAGATGCACAGATACCAATGCAAGTAATCAAGTTTCGCAAAAAATCATGTAAACATGACACCACCAAAGGAAACTAATAAAGCTCCACTACTGACCCTAAAGAAATGGAGATCTATAAAGTCTCAATGAATTCAGAACAATCCTCTTGAAGAAGTTTAGTAAATTACAAGAACACAAATACAGACAACTAAACAAAATTAGGAGAATAATGTATGAACAAAACGAGAAGCTCAGCAAAGAATTAGAAACCATC
The DNA here is from genome assembly GCF_965194805.1 of Balaenoptera borealis. Classification (NCBI taxonomy): domain Eukaryota; kingdom Metazoa; phylum Chordata; class Mammalia; order Artiodactyla; family Balaenopteridae; genus Balaenoptera; species Balaenoptera borealis. Next base: position 55,090,653 of record NC_138866.1, on the reverse strand, counting down.
AAAACAAACACACAACTTGAAATGCTAGAAATGCCTAAATAAATAAAACAAAAACTAAGAGAACTAAAAGGATAAATAAAAAGCAATACAATAATAGCTGAAACTTTAATATCCCACTGTCAACAATGGATAGATCATACACACAATGAAGAAGGAAACAGCAGATTTAAACAACACTATAGACCAAACGGACCTAACAGATGTACATAGGACATGCTATCCAACAAACGCAGAACACACATTCTTCTCAAGTGCATGTGGAACGATTTCTGAGTAGACCTTATGTCAGGCCACAAAACAAATCTTACGAAGCTCAAGAAGACTGAAAGCATACCAAGTATCTTCTCTGAACAAAATGGTATGAAATTAGAAATTAATAACAGGAAGAGGACTGAAAAACTAATGAATGCATGAAAATTAAACAACACTCTCCTGGACAGTCTCTTCAATAAGTGGTGCTGGGGAAACTGGACAGCTACATGTAAAAGAATGAAATTAGAACACTCCCTAACACTATACACAAAAATAAACTCAAAATGGATTAAGACCTAAATGTAAGGCCAGACACTATAAAACTCTTAGAGGAAAACATAGGCAGAACACTCTATGACACAAATCACAGCAAGATCCTTTTTGACCCACCTCCTAGAGAAATGGAAATAAAAACTAAAATAAACAAATGGGACCTAATGAAACTTAAAAGCTTTTGCACAGCAAAGGAAACCATAAACAAGACCAAAAGTCAACCCTCAGAATGGGAGAAAATATTTGCAAATGAAGCAACTAACAAAGGATTAATCTCCAAAATATACCAGTAGCTCATGCAGCTCAATGTCAAAAAAACAAACAACCTAATCCAAAAATAGGCAGAAGACCTAAATAGACATTTCTCCAAACAAGACATACAGATTGCCAACAAACACATGAAAAGCTGCTCAACATCACTAATCATCAGAGAATGCAAATCAAAACCACAATGAGGTATCACCTCACACTGGTCAGAGTGGCCATCATCAAAAAATCTAGAAACAATAAATGCTGGAGAGGGTGTAGAGAAAAGGGAACCCTCCTGTACTGTTGGTGGGAGTGTAAATTGATACAGCCATGATGGAGGACAGTATGGAGGTTCCTTAAAGAACTAAAAAGAGAACTACCATATGACCCAACAATCCCACTACTGGGCATATACCCTGAGAAAACCATAATTCAAAAAGAGTCATGTACCGCAATGTTCACTGCAGCACTATTTATAATAGCCAGGACATGGAAGCAACCTAAGTGTCCATTGACAGATGAATAGATAAAGAAGATGTGGCCCATATATACAATGGAATATTACTCAGCCATAAAAAGGAATGAAATTGAGTTATTTTTAGTGAGGTGGATGAACTTAGAGTTTGTCATAGAGTGAAGTAAGTCAGAAAGAGAAAAACAAATACCATATGCTAACGCATATATACAGAATGTAAAAAAATGGTACGGATGAAGCTAGTGGCAGGGCAGGAATAAAGACACAAGTGTAGAGAACAGACTTGAGGACACAGTCGGGGAGGGTAAGCTGGATGAAGTGAGACAGTAGCATTGACATATATACACTACCAAATGTAAAATAGATAGCTAGTGGGAAGCTGCTGCATAGCACAGGGTGATCAGCTTAGTGCTTTGTGATGACCTAGAGGGGTGGGATAGGGAGGGTGGGAGGGAAGCTCAAGAGGGAGGGGATATGGGGATATATATATATACATATAGCTGATTCACTTTGTTCTACAGCAGAAACTAAGATAACATTGTAAAGCAATTATACTCCAATAAAGATGTAAAACAAATAAAAATAAAACCCTTTTGGTATTCTGAAAAAGAAAGAAAATGAAATAAGAATGATCTTAAATAAACAACCTAACACTATGCCTCAAGGAACTAAAAAAGAAGAATCAACTAAGCCCAAAGTTAGCAGAAGGAAGAAAATAATAAAGGTTAGAATGAAATAGAGAAAAGGAAAACAAAAGATTAACAAAACTAAAAGTGGGTTCTTTGAAAAGTAAAACAAGATTGACAAACTTTATCTAGACTAAGCAAGTAAAAGAGAGAGGATCCAAATCAACAAAATTATTTTTAAAAGGAGGCATTACAACTGATAGCACAGAAATACAAAATCATAAGTGGCGTCTGTGAATAAGTACACACCAACAAAAGAAGAAATGGAAATATTCTTAGAAACATACAACTTACCATGATTGAATCAAGAAACAGAATTTCTGAATAGACTAGCAAGGAGATTTAATCAGTAATCAAAGTCTACCAATGAAGAAAAACCCAGGACCAGTTGGCTTCACTGGTAAATTTACCAATCATGTAAAGAAGAATTAATGCAAATCCTTTTCAAATTCTTCCAGAAAATCAAAGAGGAAGAAATACTTCCAAACTAATTTTATGAGGCCAGCATTACCCTGATCAGAAAGCCAGAAAAGGACACTACAAGAAAGGAGAGTTACAGGCTAATATTCCTGATAAATATTGATGTAAATATATCTAATAAAATACTAGCAAGCCAAATTCAGCAGCACATTAAAAGGATTATTCACCATGATAAAGTGGGAATTTTCCCTGGGATGCAAGGATGGTTGCACATATACAAATAAACAAATGTGATACTTGACATTAATAGAATAAAAGGAAAAAATCATATGTTCATCTCAATAGACACAGAAAAAGCATTTTAAACAAGATTCAATATCTGTTCATGGTAAAAAAAAACAAAAAACAAAAAAACTCTTTAAAAATTGGTTATAAAAGGAACTTACCTCAACATAATGAAGGCCATATATGACAAGCCCACAGCTAACATCATTCTCAATGGTGAAAAGTTGAAAGCTTTTCCTCTAGGTTCAGGAACAAGACAAGGGATGCTCACTCTCACCACTCTTATTCAATATAGTACTGGATGTCCTACCCAGAGCAATCAGGAAAGAAAGAGAAATAAAAAGCATCAGAATTAGAAAGAAGTAAAATTATCTCTGTTTGTAGATGACATGATTTTATATATAGACAATCCTATTAGACTCACCAAAAAATATTAGATCTGCTCAACAAATTCAGTAAAGTTGCAAGATACAAAATTAATATACAATAATCATTAGCATTTCTATACATTAATGACAAATTATCTGAAAAAATAAATAAAGAATATGATGCCTCTCACAATAGCATCAAAAACAATAAAATACTTAGGAATAAATTTAACAAAGAAGGTAAAAGATCTCTAAACTGAAAACTATAAAACACTTAGGAAATAAATCAAAGAAGACACAAACAAACGGAAAAGTCCCCCATGTTCATAGATTGGAAGTAATAATGTTGTTGAAATGTCCATACTACTCAAAGCCATCCATAGATTTAATGCAATCCCTATCAAAACTCCAGTAGCATTTTTTAGCGAAGTAGAAAAAATAAAATGTATATGAAACCACAAAGACCCCCAAATAGCCAAAGCAATCCTGAGAAAGAAGAACAAAACAGGAGGCATCACACTTTCTGATTTCAAGCTATACTGTAAAGGTATAGTAATCAATACAGTACTATAAAAATAGACTCATAAACCAATGGAACAGAATTGAGAGCCCAGAAATAAACCCATGTGTACATATATAGTCAACTAATATTTGACAAGGGAGCATTAATACTCAATGGAGAAAAGAGAGTCTCTTCAATAAAGGGTGCTGAGAAAATTCTCATGTAAAAGAATAAAACTAGACTGTATCTTACACCACTTACAAAATTTAATTTGAAATGGATTAAAGACTTAATTGTAAGACCTGATACCATAAACCTCCTAAAAGAAAACATAGGAAAAGTGCTCTTTGACATGAGTCTTGGCAATCAGTTTTGGATAAGACACTTAAAGGATGAGCAACAAAATAAAACATAAATGATTAAGACTACATCAATCTAAGAAGCTTCTGCACAGCAAAACAAAACAAAACAAAACAAGGAAACCCAAAACAAATTAAAAAAAACAAAAAAAGAAACCCCAAACAAAAACTAAAAAACAAAACCCACAATAAAACACAAAAACAAAAACGAAAAAGCAAAAAATAACAAAAAAAAACCCCAAAACAAAACAAAAAAAAACCCCAAAACCCAAAAAACAACAACAAACAAAATAAAACAAAACAAAAATAAAATGACAACCTACAAAATGGGAAAAAATATCTGCAAAGCATATATATGATAAGGGGTTAATATCTAAAATATACTTAAAAAAACATACAACTCAGCAAAAAAAACCCCAAATAATCCAATTTAAAAAATGGGCAAGGGACATAGACGTATTTCCAAGGAAGATATACAAATGGCCAACAGATACAGTAAGTCCCCTACATAGGAACATTTTGATGATATCAATTGGTACAGCCACTATGGAAAACAGTATGGAGGTTCCTCAAAAAATTTAAAATAAAAATACCACATGATACTGCAGTTCCCTTCTGGGTATATATCTAAAGGAAATGAAAACACTATGTTGAAGAAATACATGCACACCTATGTTTATTTCAGCATTATTTACAATTGTCAAGACACAAAGACAAACTAAGCATCCACTGATGGATGAATGGATAAAGAAAATGTGGTACTGTATATGTACACATTGGAATGTTATTCTGACATAAAAAGAAGGAAAATCTTCCATTTGTGACACAGGATGGATCTTGAGGGTATTCTGCTAAGTTAAATAAGTCAGAACAACAAAGACAAATCCTGTATAATCTCACTTATATGTGGAATCTAAAAAACAAAAAAAACCAAAAACAGCTAATTCACAGAAAAACAGATCAGATTTGTGTTTACTTGAGGCAGATGTTGGGGGTGGGAGAACTGAATGAAGGTATTCAAAAGGCCTAAACTCCCAGTTATAAGATAAATAAATACTGGGGAAGTAATATAAAACGTGATTACTATAGTTAAGACTGCGGTATGGTATATTTGAAAGCTGCTAAGAAAGTAAATCCTAAAAGTTCTCATCACAAGGAAAATTTTTTTCTTTTTTTTGTATCTATATGAGATTATGGACGTTCACTAAACCTATTGTGGTAATCATTTAAGAAGATATGTAAGTCAATGTGATGTACACCTTATACAGTGCTGTATGTCAATATACCCCATCAAAACTATAAAAAGAGAACTGCATCAACTCATAACTACACCTCATTGTTTTTTGTTCTTATTTGACACAAATTATTTTTTCTGCTTTAACACATGTGGTTTGTACTGCAAATTAGTTATGTAAGCCAACTAATTACAGTGTAATATGGAATATTACAAATGAATGCTGCTCAAGTATCCCTGCAAGCAACTAGAACAGCCTGAGTTGGGGTGAATGAATGATTTCCTGGAGTAGGTGACATTTTAGCTAGGTTTATAGAGTAGGTACAAGGAAGTCGATTGAAGAAAATGGCTAATGGGCAATTCAAGTAAATGAAATAGCATATATTTAGTCCTCAGAGCATAGGCAAGTTGAGGATTAAAAATATAATAATAATTTTTTCAGTATACCTAAAGCACAGTATGTGGATCTAAAAATTTCAATGGGTGAAGATGGAAAAGTAGAGAAGATTCATATAAGAAAAATCATGGGTATAGTATCAAGAATTTGATGTTTCCCCTAAAGATGTCACTGGCAGGTTTTAGAAAGATGTGACATGGTCAGATTTATGTTTTAAATACAAGCTGGCAACAACAAGAAGGATGACATAGACAAAGGAAACACTAGATGCCAGAAAATCAGTTTAAGAGACTTACAGTATCCAGATGAGAAACAATGGAGGTCTGAACTAAGGAAATGACATTCAAATAAGTGAAACTCATGCAGAATTTAGTGACTTAGCAGATCCTTTTGGACCCTGCTCAAATCCCTAGGACCTCTTTTACTGGTTTGTTATGCCCACATCCTAACTCTTGCCTGAGTTGCTGCCAATGGCTCTCACTCGCAACTCTTCCAGAGAACTGTCCTTGCATAAATGGAGCAATCATGCCATTTATATCACCCCACGATCTACTAACATGACTGACCAACTTGGTAGTGTTTGGGGTAGGGGTGGGGAGAGAACTGGTACGAAAACCAGTCTCTAGCCTCGACAGGACTAATTCTGTGGTGCAATGCATACTTCCCTCTGGGTCAGGCTAAGCCTAGACTTCACCTAAAACTTCATCATTGTTTGGCTTTCCTTCTTGTTATGGACTGAATTGTGTCTCCCCAAAATGTGTATGTTGAAGTATTAACCCCCAATATGACTATATTTGAAGATGGGGACTTCAGAGAGATAACTGAGATTAAACAGGGTTGTAAGGGTGGGACCTTAATCTGACAGAACTGGTGTCCTTGTAAGAAGAGGAAGAGATAGAGATCACTCCTTCTCTGCCCACAGACAGAGAAAAGGCCATGTGAGCACACAGCGAGAAGGTAGCTGTCTGCAAGCCTGGAAGACAGGCCTCCTCAGGAACTGAATTTCGGAGCACTTTGATCTTGGATTTTTAGCCTACGGAACAGTAAGAAAATAAATTTTTGTCATTTGAGCCACCCAGTCTGTGATATTTTGTTATGGCAGCTTAAGCAGACCAATTCCCATCTCTCTCTCTCTCTTTCTTTTTTTTTTTTTTTCTTTTCTTACAAGTTTCTCCTGAAACTATCACCTTATTGGCCCTTTCTGGGTCATAAACAAGGAATGGTATTTTATTTGTCAAGTCATCTACTTTCTTGGTCCTTAATTTTTCCATCTTTAAATTGGACTCTCTTACTCTAAATCAGTAGGTGTTCAGCTTCCTCTGCTAGATTGTTAACATCTTAAGTGCATTAAATGGCATTCCACCTATTATTTATTGAAGTCCCCCTATTCTTTTCAAGGTAGTGACTGATACATTGTGTTCTATACTAACTAATCTCATAGAATCATAGAAAAGAGTACAAAGAGGCCAAACAAACCCCCTTCATACATTAAGTACAAGTCAATGTCCCTTTTAAAGTGAAGGGGAAAAAAGACACCTAGGATATGAATGACATTAGACATACACATTTCTGTAGCTATTTTAGCTCTTTCAATTAACAATTATCATTTGGGGGAAGTTAACTGATTTTTGAATGAGTACAATATGAGAGATATACTGATATTCAAAAGTCTGATTATCACTGATTACCAAGCTAATTATTGACTCAATCCAAACATTTAAAAGGTTAGCTTTTGCTTTGCAAACATACCAGGTTCTGTGCCTACAGCTTACAATACACAGCCATGAAATTAAAATAAACTGCTCATCTTGGCAATACATACAAGGTTCTGGAAAAGAATGAGCTTAAATATGTGAAAAAAGTCAGATTGACATAATACGAGCCAGAAAACACTGTAATGGTTAAAGGGAACGAGAGCAGCCTGTGTAAAGCCGTCCATCAAGAATTGACATGTGTTATACGCATAGCAGGACACTGAGTTTGTTGAAAGTGCTTAGAATTTGGCAAGCCTATGCAGAGGGGAATGCGGCAAAATTTACTTTGAAGGACAAAACAGCTTGGAATGTGAAAATGCTAATGACGCGATCATTCAGTAAGAGTTACCAAGCTATTCCAAAAAGACATTTATCTGAGAGTTACATTATACTTCATATCATTACAGGCAAAAGTAAGTTTCTTCAGGAAGGAATCCTGCAAGACTTTTCTTGGTTTTTGCTCACTCTGGGAACTGGAACCTTAACTCTAATGGACAGGTAATAGATATCAGTTTAGGCTTTTGTTGTTGTTTTGGGTGGAGAAAATATTATAGTAAGAGTTTATCATGATAAACCTATAATTTGATTTAAATAATGAACTTCATGTAATGATAACACATAATTTATATATGTACATATACATTTACATCAATTTTATATATGTATATGTTTATCTACATAAATAAAACTAGTTGATTCTGGTGTCTAACTTCAATTCTGCCTCAGTAAGGGATTTATGTTCATCCTGAACCAGAGAGGTGGTGGAGGTAGAGTGAGAATTAAGACTCTTTGCAAATTCAACCTGAAACACTTCCATATTTTCCAAGAACTGGTTTGGGTTGGAATGGCTGACTGGGCTGGTGCTTTCTGTAAGCCATTTATTGGCTTTTATTAAGAAGATTGGCTTTGATTAGGCACTTGCCCAAAGTGCTCTGTGGACTTCTTCCAATTTCCTTATAAACTACAGCCCAGAAATGATTACCCATATCTGCAATTCTAACCTAAGAACATTGTTTCTACTCTCTTTCTACCAAAATCTGCAATTTTCTTCTTAGATGGCTGAGTTCTCTCCCCTTGCCCTGTCAAAAGGATAGTACTGAAAGCTCTTTTCTTGCTTCAGAGTATGAACTGAAAATGGACTCACATTTGACTGTTACTGTAAAATGTATTCTTTAATAGTATTAAATATTCTCCTACAAGGGTTACTATGGAGTGGTCCAGGACTTTATTTAGTTAATTCATGACCAAGATTGTGATGGTTACATATATGACTGAATTAATCATGGTAAGAATCAGCAAAGAGTCTGCAAATGGAGCCAAATTATTTTTTAATCAGCATCTGTAAAATTCATTCATTGTTTTGTGACAGAAACTACATGACACAAAATTTGACATGCTCTTTTCTAGGAGGTCAATAAATAGTTGGTAATTGGGGTTGTAACAGAAAATAGACATTTTAGCAAAGCCTGCATGTCTATGCACTTCTGAAGAGGAATTCCACAAATTTTATTACCTCCTTATATTCATGTGTGTAAAGCAATTAGTTCTTTACAGAAAACCTTATACCCTTGCAAGCACTTGCATCTTGCATAAGAAGTTTTAGACTCTGTAAATAAATTCTTTACCAAATAAGCAGGTGGCCTTTCTTAGGTACACTTATTATGAAAGAAAAGATGAATTTACATGAGCTAAGTTCTTTCAAGTACCTGACAAAGGCAATTCTTTTAACAAGAATTATGAAAAGGGGAATATTTTGTGAAAAATCACCAGTGCAGCTTTGAGTGTAGAGTATGAGGTCCTTTTGACCTTTGTCCCTGCCAAAATTTTGAAATATCTGTATGTTGTAGGAATAAGAGAATAAATTAGATTTATATCTGTATCTACGTTGGTTTAGAAATAGACAGTGACTTCAAACAATCACTTAGCTCAAATAATGTTGCTAAGAAAAATATGGTTCTGTGTGATCTTCATTTTGGCCTTATACTTTAAAATTATTTAAAAAAGTGAATATGACTGTAGAAAATAACTTATTACAAAGGACACTTAAACTAAGAAAAACATAATAGAGCACTAGACAGAAAATCCAAAAAGTAGGGATTCTAGCTCAACTCAGCTACTTGTTTACATGACATCCACTTCACAAAACATATATAAAATGAATACAGAAAACTCCCAATTTATAACAAGGTAAAAATGCACATACTGATTCTGAAAATGGCTAGTGAAAACAAATTACTATACAAAAGCATAAATGTTACTGTCATCATCTTTTTCAACTGCTGACATTCCACCAAGATAACCAGTTGGCAAGCAAAGATGTGTTTGCTGCAATAATAGACAACACCACCTTGACAGAGTCTTAGCAGTGTCTCTAAAAGGTAGTTAGCAAGTAGGTATAGGAATTATGCTCTGATTTAAGGTGGGTCTTTTAATGCAGCAGTCCAAAATTCATGATATAATAATTGAGAATTGGTAGACAGAGAGTGATGAAATTTTTGAAGATGTCTTGATGAATGATCATTCATTTGATAAGAGAATGTTTTCCCTGGTTGAGGGAGCCAGTGCCCTGAGAAGGCAGGCCAAAGGAGTAGTCTATTATTCACATAAATACATTTTCAGGAAGTTTCTGAAACAAATAATAATATATAATATTCATAGGCAAGAATTTCCTGAAAAAGTAAAATGTCAATTTAGATAGTCTTAGTTTAGTTTTCGATCCTATTAACTCTGTGTTTGCATGTAGTTTATCACAGTTATCAAGTTAAGCAAATGTTATCAAGTATGAGTTATGTTGAGGCATTCTTCTATAAGGTGCTGTACATAGCAAATCTTACTTAATTCTTACAGCTAGTCTATGGTGTTATTTTCACCATTTTAAAGATCCAGAAGGTGAGGTTATGACTCTTCTTAAATGTCACTAGTCCTATTTCTTTTAAATAGAAAGAAAGCAAAAACCAGAAAATAAAATAAACAAGCAATTGATAGGGCACTAAACTTTTAAAAGATATTTGCTTTTTCTTTAGTTCATTTAGGGTAAGGTTGTGCATGTGTGCTCATTTCAACCCAGGAATGTTACAGGCAAAGACTAGATTACTAATGCTTGTATCCCCCTGGAAGACGTTAAAAAGACTGAAAGAGTTTAAATCTTTTGAATCTTACTCAAGTTCTTAGAAGATGAAGGCACAACTGTAAAGTTGCCTTAACCTTCTATCATTAAGACTATAGTAGAAAAATAATGATAGATTAAAACTGCAAGGATATAAATTAGTGACTCTCTAGCACATGAAAAAAATTGTTGTATTCAGTGAGCTAAATTCAGGGTGTATAAGTACAGAAAGGTACTGCCCATATAGGAAGTGTGAACATCTTCATCAGACTCTAAACTAAATCTCAGAATTGGATAAACTCTGAATCTGCACAAATTCCAATGACTACTTCACCCTCTAATCAAGTGTCCTCTACTTCTCATATTACAGGAGTTAGAATTATCACTAAGAAGAGGGAAAAAAATGAGTAATAAAAAGGTCAAGAATAAATGAGACTCATTTTTTAAAGAGATTCTTATTTAACAAAGTATTGTTTATAAGATTCATGAGTTCATATATATTTTATTTATGATAAATTCATGCAAATGATGGATTAAAATTAATTTAAAAGAGAAAATATCTCTACGGAATGTTTTGTAACTCATCAGTTTGAGCTTGATTTGTATTCCATTCAGGAAAAACATTTTCTGTATCTTTAAAAAATAAACATTTTTATTACAGAAAGCTAGAAATTTTTACTGTACTAATTACTGCTTATAATTAAGCAAGCTTATTTTAGAACAAATTTACCTGAATAAGATGAAAATTACATATCAGCTGATCTTGAGAAAATTCATGAACTATAAAAGGACCATAAAAATATAAAAGAAAAAGAAAACTGAAAACCTGTTCTTGAATTTGCACATCAAGCAGAGTAAGAACAAATTTAGTTTTCTATATTTAGAGACATACTTTGAGAGAAAATCAAAAAGCAATTAAGAATATCACCAAAGTTACAGAAACCCATTACTTATATGTTCATTATACAAAACTAAGAGATGTTGTCTTTGGCACTGCAAGATAATATATTCCTCCTGAGAACACAGAAAATAAAATATCTTAAAGTTATATATTTTTCTAATTTTAAATTTGCTCAAATATTATAAATGTTTTTTATAGTAACAGAATAGGTGCTCACTAAAAGATTATCATATGTCTGTGATATGAAAGAGCTATATTTTTGGGGGTGCCAGGAAGAGAGAACTACAGTGAAAATCTATTTGGAATATCAGAATGTATTTAAGGAAAGCATTTGCTAACCAGCATAATGTAAAATGTATCAAGAATACATCCAGTACATTTGGTTTGGAGAAACACTAAAATATATGTCAGTCTGGATTTTCATGTTTTTCTGTGTGAATTGTATTTCTAGCTCTATGAAGGAGAACCCAATGTTACAAGTGTAATTCAACAAATGCAAGTTTCATTTACATAAGTATTGTAAGGGATAAATAATAAACGAATGGTTTTCAGATAGGAGACTTATTTATTGCTTGAACAAAGGTAGTCATGGATCTACAAACTATGTGAAAACTTACAAAAGCTTAATGTAATTAATGAATTCAAATACAAATAGTAGAATGAAAATTATAAAATTACTAATGGTGTTTGTGACAGGCTGAAAGGTATACAAGTCATGATACTTCTTTTTGCCTTTTAAATATATTTCCACTTATATTTAAGGAACCTGTGGTAATCTGATAATATATTTTTTCAAGGGAAAATTGAATATTGGAGAAATTACAATGAAGAGCATAAAAATTAGCACTAATCTCACTGCTCGAGGATATCAACTGTTTAAATTCCAACATAAAATAGGGATTGTATATGATATAAATTAAAGAAAAACTGTCAAAAAGAGAAATACACCATAAGGAAATAAGTTAAAATATCAATTTAGGATATTTTGAATGGCAAGAATGAAGACGAATTTTTTCTCCTCCCTATAAGAGTTAACATGGCATCTCTACATATTATCTTTTTTTTTTTAACATCTTTATTGGAGTATAATTGCTTTACAATGTTGCTAGTTTCTGCTGTATAACAAAGTGAATCAGCTATATGTATACATATATCCCCATATCCTCTCCCTCTTGCGTCTCCCTCTCACTCTCCCTATCCCACCCCTCTAGGTGGTCACAAAGCACCGAGCTGATCTCCCTGTGCGATGCAGCTGCTTCCCACTAGATATCTATTTTACATTTGGTAGTGTATATATGTCAATGTTACTCTCTCACTTCATCCAGCTTACCCTTCTCACTCCCTGTGTCCTCAAGTCCATTCGCTATGTCTGTGTCTTTATTCCTCTCCTGCCCCTAGGTTCATCAGAACCATTTTTTTTTTTTTTTTAAGATTCCATATATATGGGTTTGCATATGGTATTTGTTTTTCTCTTTCTGACTTACTTAAATACGTATGACAAACTAGTTCCATCTACCTCACTACAAATAACTCAATTTTGTTTCTTTTTATGGCTGAGTAATATTCCACTGTAAATATGGGCCCATCTTCTTTATCTATTCAACTGTTGATGGACACTTAGGTTGTTTCCATGTCCTGGCTATTGTAAATAGTACTGCAATGAACGTTGTGGTACATGACTCTTTTTGAATTATGGTTTTCTCAGGGTATATGCCCATTAGTGGGATTTCTGGGTCATATGGTAGTACTATTTTTAGTTTTTTAAGTAACCTCCATACTTTTCTCCATAGTAGCTGTATCAATTTACATTCCCACCAGCAGTGCAAGAGGGCTGGCTTTTCTCCACACCCTCTCCAGCAAGTAGTTTGTAGATTTTGTGATGATGCCCATTCTGATCAGTGTGAGATAATATCTCCTTGTAGTTTTCCTTTGCATTTCTCTAATGATTAGTGATGTTGAGCATCTTTTCATGTGTTTGTTGGCTATCTGTATATATTCTTAGGAGAAATGTCTATTTAGGTCTAATGCCCATTTTTGGATTGGGTTCTTTGTTTTTTTGATATTGAGCTGCATGAGCTGCTTGTATATTTTGGAGATTAATCCTCTGTCAGTTGCTTCGTTGGCAAATATTTTCTCCCATTCTGAGGGCTGTCTTTTCGTCTTGTTTATGGTTTCCTTTGCTGTACGAAAGCTTTTAAGTTTCATTAGGTCCCATTTGTTTATTTTTGTTTTTATTTCCATTTCTCTAGGAGGTGGGTCAAAAAGAATCTTGCTGTGATTTAAGTCAGAGTGTTCTGCCTATGTTTTCCTCTAAGAGTTTTATAGTGTCTGGCCTTACATTTAGGTCTTTAATCCATTTTGAGTTTATTTTTGGGTATGGTGTTAGGGAGTGTTCTAATTTCATTTTTTACATGTAGCTGTCCAGTTTCCCAGCACCACTTATTGAAGAGGCTGTCTTTTCTCCATTGTATAGTCTTGCCTCCTTTATCAAAGATAAGGTGACCATATGTGGGTGGGCTTGTCTCTGGGCTTTCTATCCTGTTCCATTGATCTATCTTTCTGTTTTTGTGTTGGTACCACACTGTCTTGATTACTGTAGCTTTGTAGTATAGTCTGAAGTCCAGGAGCCCGGTTCCTCCAACTCCATTTCTCTTCCTCAAGACTGCTTTGGCTATTAGGGGTCTTCTTTGTTTCTATACAAATTGTGAAATTTTTTGTTCTAGTTCTGTGAAAAATGCCATTGGTAGTTTGACAAGGATTGCATTAAATCTGTATATTGCTTTGGGTAGTATAGTCATTTTCACAATGTTGATTCTTCTACTCCAAGAACATGGTATATTTCTCCATCTGTTTGTATCATCTTAATTTCTTTCATCAGTGTCTTATAGTTTTCTGCATATGGGTCTTTTGTCTCCTTAGGTAGGTTTATTCCTAAGTATTTTATTTTTTTTGTTTTAATGGTAAATGGAATATTTCCTTAATTTCTCTTTCAGATATTTCATCATTAGTGTATAGAAATGCAAGAGATTTCTGTGCATTAATTTTGTATCCTGCTAGTTTACCAAGTTCATTGATTAGCTCTAGTAGTTTTCTGGTAGCATCTTTAGGTTTCTCTATATATAGTATCATGTCATCTGCAAACAGTGACTGTTTTACTTCTTCTTTTCTGATTAGGATTGCTTATATTTCTTTTCTTCTCTGATTGCTGTGGATAAAACTTCCAAAACTATGTTGAATAATAGTGATGAGAATGGGCAACCTTGTCTCGTTCCGGATCTTAGAGGAAACGGTCTCAGATTTTCAACATTGAGAATGACGTTGGCTGTTGGTTTGTCATATTTGGCCTTTATTATGTTGAGGTAGGTTCCCTCTATGCCTACTTTTTCGAGAGTTTTATCATAAATGGGTGTTGACTTTTGTCGATAGATTTTTCTTCATCTATTGAGATTATCATATGTTTTTTATCCTTCATTTTGTTAATATGGTGTATCACATGATTGACTTGCATATATTGAAGAATCCTTGCATTCCTGGGATAAACCCTACTTGACCATGGTGTATGATCCTTTTAATGTGCTGTTGGATTCTGTTTGCTAGTATTTTGTTGAGGATACTTGCATCTATGTTCATCAGTGATATTGGCCTGTAGTTTTCTTTTTTTGTGACATTTTTTTTCTAGTTTTGTAATCAGCGTGATGCTGGGCTTATACAATGAGTTTGGGATTGTTCCTTCCTCTGCTATATTTTGGAAGAGTTTGAGAAAGATAGGTGTTGGCTCTTCTGTAAATGTTTGATAGAATTTGCCTGTGAAGCCATCTGGTCCTGGGCTTTTGTTTGTTGGAAGATTTTTAATCACAGTTTCATTTCAGTGCTTATGACTGGTCTGATTATATTTTCTATTTCTTCCTGGTTCAGTCTCAGAAGGTTGTGGTTTTGTAAGAATCTGTCCATTTCTTCTAGGTCGTCCATTTTATTGGTATATAGTTGCTTAAAGTAATCTATCATATTCCTTTGTATTTCTGCAGTGTCGGTTGTTACTTCTCCCTTTTCATTTCTAATTCTGTTGGTTTGAGTCGTCTCCCTTTTTTTCTTGAGGAGTCTGGCTAATGGTTTATCAATTTTGTTTATCTTGCTAAAGAACCTGCTTTTAGTTTTATTGATCTTTGTTATTATTTCCTTCATTTCTTTGTCATTTATTTCTGATCTGACCTTTATGATTTTTTTCCTTCTGCTAGCTTTGGGGTTTTTTTTTGTTGTTGTTCTTCTTTCTCTAATTGTTTTAGGTGTAAGGTTTGGCTGTTTATTTGAGATTTTTCTTGTTTCTTGATGTAGGATGGTTTGCTATAAACTTTCCTCTTAGAACTGTTTTTGATGCATCCCATAGGTTTTGGGTCGTCGTGTTTTCATTGTCATTTGTTTCTAGGTATTTCTTGATTTCCTCTTTGATTTCTTCAGTGATCTATTGGTTACTTAGTAGCCTATAGTTTAGCTTCCATGTGTTTGTATTTTTTAGTTTTTTTCCTGTAATTGATATCTAGTCTCATAGTGTTGTAGTCAGAAAAGATACTCGATACGATTTCAATTTACTTAAATTTACCAAGACTTGATTTGTCACCCAAGATATGATCTATACTGGAAAATATTCCATGAGCTCTTGAGAATAAAGTGTATTCTGTTGTTTTGGGATAGAATGTCCTATAAATATCAGTTAAATCCATTTTGTTTAATGTCTCATTTAAATGGTGTGTTTCCTTATTTATTTTCATTTTGGATGATCTGTCCATTGGTGAAAGTGGGGCGTTAAAGTCCCCTACTATTATTGTGTTACTGTCGATTTCTCCTTTTATGGCTGTTAGCATTTTCCTTATATATTGTGGTGCTCCTATGTTGGTTGCATAAATATTTACAATTGTTATATCTTCTTCTTGGATTGGTCCCTTGATCATTATGTAGTGTCCTTCTTTGTCTCTTGTAATAGTCTTTAAAGTCTATTTTTTTCTGATATGAGAATTACTACTCCAGCTTTCTTTTGATTTCTATTTGCATGGAATATCTTTTTCCATCCCCTCACTTTCAGTCTGTATGTGTCCCTAGGTCTGAAGTGGGTCTCTTATAGACAGCATATATACAGGTCTTGTGTGTGTATCCTTTCAGCCTGTCTATGTCTTTTGGTTGGAGCATTTAATCCATCTACACTTAAGGTAATTATCGATATGCATGTTCCCATTACCATTTTCTTAAATGTTTTGGGTTTGTTTTTTGGGTCTTTTCCTACTGTTGTGTTTCCTGCCTAGAGAATTTCCTTTAGCATTTGTTGTAAAGCTGGTTTGGTGGTGCTGTATTCTCTTAAGTTTTGCTTGTCTGTACAGGTTTTAATTTCTCTGTCAAATCTGAATGAGATCCTTGCTGGGTAAGTAATCTTGGTTGTAGGTTTCTCCCTTTCATCACTTTAAATATGTCCTGCCACTCCCTTCTGGCTTGCAGAGTTTCTGCTGAAAGATCAGCTGTTAACCTGATGGGGATTCCCTAGTATATTATTTGTTGCTTTTCCCTTGCTGCTTTTAATATTTTTTCTTTGTATTTAATTTTTGATAATTTGATTAATATGTGTCTTGGCATGTTTCTCCTTGGATTTATCCTGTATGGGACTCTCTGTGCTTCTTGGACTTGACTATTTCCTTTCCCATGTTAGGGAAGTTTTCTACTATAATCTCTTCAAATATTTTCTCAGACCCTTTCTTTTTCTCTTCTTTTTCTGGGACCACTATAATTCGAATGTTGAAGCATTTAATGTTGTCCCAAAAGTCTCTGAGACTGTCCTCAATTCCTTTCATTCTTTACTCTTTATTCTGCTCTGTTGAGTTGTTTCCACTCTTTTATCTTCCAGGTCGCTTACCGTTCTTCTGCTTCAGTTATTCTGCTACTGATTCCTTCTAGAGAATTTTTTATTTCATTTATTGTGTTGTTCATCATTGTTTGTTTGCTCTTTAGTTCTTCTAGTTCCTTGTTAAACGTTTCTTGTATTTTCTCCACTCTATTTCCAAGATTTTGGATCATCTCTACTATCATTACTCTGAATTCTTTTTCAGGCAGACTGCCCATTTCCTCTTCATTTGTTTGGTCTGGTGGGTTTTTACCTTGCTCCATCATCTGCTGCATATTTCTCTGTCTTCTCATTTTTTTTTTTTAACTTACTGTGTTTGGGGACTCCTTTTCACAGGCTGCAGGTTCATAGTTTCCATTGTTTTTCATGTCTTCCCCCAGTGGGTGAGGTTGGTTTGGTGTCTTCTGTAGGCTTCCTGGTGGAGGGGATTGATGCCTGTGTTCTGGTGGGTGGGGCTGGATCTTGTCTTTCTGGTGGGCAGTGCCACGTCCAGTGGTGTGTTTTGGGGTGTCTGTGAACTTAGTATGATTTTAGGCAGCCTCTCTAATGGGTGGGTTTGTGTTCCTGTCTTGCTAGCTGTTTGGCATGGGGCATCAAGCACTGGTGCTTGCTGGCCATTGGGTGGAGCTGGGTTTTAGCATTGAAATGGAGATCTCTGGGTGAGCTCTCGCTGATTGATATTACCTGGGGCTGGGAGGTCTCTGGTGTTCCAGTGTCCTGAACTCGGCTCTCCCACCTGAGAGGCACAAGCCTGACATCAGGCTGGAGCACCAAGACCCTGTCAGCCACATGGCTCAGAAGAAAAGAGTGAGAAAAAGAAATAAAATGAAAGAAATAAAGTATTAAAATAAAAAATAGAAAAAATAATAAAAAGAGACAACCAAACCAATAAACAAATCCACCAATGATTACAAGCACTAACAACTAAACCATGATAAACATAAAAATCTGAAAGAAATCAGTCGCAGACAGCAAACCCTAAGTCTACAGTTGCTCCCAAAATCCACCACCTCAGTTATGGGACAATTCGTTGTCTATTCAGGTACACTCCACAAATGCAGGGTACATCAAGTTGATTGTGGGGATTTAATCTGCTTCTCCTGAGGCTTCACAGAGAAATTTCCCTTTCTCTTCTTTGTTCACACAGCTCCTGGGTTTCAGCTTTGGTTTTGGCCCCACCTCTGTGTGTAGGTCACCCTCAGGCATCTGTTCCCTGCCCAGACAGGATTGGGTTAAAGCAGCGGCTGATTAGGGGGCTCCTGCTCATTCAGGTTGGGGGTAGGGAGGGGTACGGTAGTTATAATTGGAATGCGGTCTGAGCCTGTGGAGGCAGAGGCTGGCGTGACGTTGCAACACCCTGAGACACACCATGTTTTCCCCCAGAGAAGTTGTCCCTGGATCTAGGGACCCTGGCAGTGGCAGGCTGCACAGGCTTCCAAGTGTGGGGCTGTGGATAGTGACCTGTGCTTGCACACAGGCTTCTTGGTGGTTGCAGCAGCCTTAGCGTTTCATGCCCATCTCTGGGGTCTGAGCTGATAGCCGTGGCTTGCGCCCATCTCTGGAGTTCGTTTAGGCAGTGTTCTGCCTTTTGTGGGCAGACAGGGAAGGAACCCCCTCTCCTCATGCACCGCGAAACAATGGTCTCTTTCCTCTTAGGCAGGTCCAGAATTTTTCCCGGACTCCCTCCTGGCTGGCTGTGGTGCACTAGCCCCCTTCAGGCTGTGTTCACGCAGCCAACCCCAGTCCTCTCCCTGGGATCTGACTTCTGAAGCCCAAGCCTCAGCTCCCAGCCCCCACCTGCCCTGGCGGGTTAGCAGACAATCATCTCAGGCTGTTGAGTTCTGGTTGGCATCAATCCTCTGTGCAGGAATCTCCCTGCTTTGCCCTCTGCACCTCTGTTGCTGCACTGTCCTCCATGGCTCTGAAGCTTCCCCCCCTCCCACCCCCTGTCTCCACCACTGAAGGGGCTTCCTAGTGTGTGGAAACTTTTCCTCCTTCACAACTCCCTCCCAGAGGTGCAGGTCCATCCCTCTTCTTTTGTCTCTTTCTTTTCTTTATTCTTTGGCCCCACCCAGGTACGTGGGGATTTTCTTGCCTTTTGGGAAGTCTGAGGTCTTCTGCCAGCATTCAATAGGTATTCTGTAGGAGTTGTTCCACATGTAGATGTATTTTTGATGTATTTGTGGGGAAAAAGGTGATCTCCACGTCTTACTCTTCCGCCATCTTGTAGGTACTCTGTTGATAACGTTTTAAAATTTAATTTTGTTTGTTTAAAATGTATAAATCCCTGTCTAGAAATAATATAAAAGATAAAATAAATCAGTTTCTTAATAAATACAAGTTGACTGAAAAAAGTTAAAGCATGAATGTCATGGATAATGACAGAAAGAAAAATAATAAAAACTTCCTTTGTGGGAAAATTTGACTAAATATATAAACATGAATAAATATATATTTACTAAAATACACTACTTTTGTTTTTGATTTTTATTTATTATACATTTTTAGAAAATCCTTAATGATGACCCCATTTATAGCTATACTTTTCATTTTTCTATGTTCTTTTTCAATCTTTGGTATTTTAAAAGCATGCACATAATTTCTGTGCTTCTTCACTTTATACTCTATTTCACTATGCATTTAGCTTTTGATTTACCAAACATTTAACTGATAAGTTGAATTATTTTATTTTCTTCTAGATACTTTGTTTTTATGCAAACATGCTCACAGTCATTGCTAAATTTAACCTATTTCAAATCCGTGGGGCTTTAGTTGGAAAATCTGGGTGTTGGTCACCTTTTAATATAGTCATGTGACTGTATTTTGGGCATACATCAATTACCTTTGTTTCTCAGCAAAGGTCATGGTTGAACAACAATTTTCATGCTCAAAAGCAACTTATCTAAAGTTGTAACACCTACTGCCTACTGTGTGCAAAGTAAGAAATTATGTATGATTATTAATTACTATAAAAATAATTTTATATTAATAATCAACCACTAGATTTAATAATTGTGATTGTAGGAAAAATGAAGTTTTAAAAATAAGTATCAGGCTTCCCTGGTGGCACAGTGGTTGAGAATCTGCCTGCCAATGCAGGGCACACGGGTTCGAGCCCTGGTCTGGGAAGATCCCACATGCCGCGGAGCAACTGGGCCCGTGAGCCACAACTACTGAGCCTGCACGTCTGGAGCCTGTGCTCTGCAACAAGAGAGGCCACGATAGTGAGAGGCCCGTGCACTGCAATGAAGAGTGGCCCCCGCTTGCCACAACTAGAGAAAGCCCTCGCACAGAAACGAAGACCCAACACAGCCATAAATCAATAAATAAATTGAAAAAAAAATTATTAAAAAAAAGAAAAAATACTGACTTTAAAAAAAAAAAAGTATCAAACAACACAAATCATATATTTTCACATGATATTTTAAAATTTTATTTTCATAGTTTAGGACTAATATTTTTCTTGTGTGAATATATTATGAATATATAGAGATTTTAAAAAATCAATATAATATGCAGTTTGAAACTAAAAGCTATAAATTCTTCAGCAAACTAGTAACAGTTTCTACACAAGAGCTTTTCATAACTGCTTTAGGGTGTTATTATCAGGCTTCTAATCACAGGTTATAGATCCCAACCTTCATCTAGTCACATAAGACATTAATAGCGATATAGTAGTGTATATTCTCTAAAGATAGTTTAAAAATATGCTGAAGCACAGACACTCAACTTCAGTGCAATTAACAGTACAGTAACCTCAAGATCAGGAAAGTTTAAAGTCAATAGCTGAGAACCACTTGAATGGTCAGTGATTGATTTTGCTTTCTCTGGCCAATAGGGGAATGATTGATCTAAGCGTTATTTTGTGCTAGCCTTTTCTCTATTGCAAGCCTAATGAGGCATAAGGAGTGAAGTGAAAGTGGAAACGAAACAAATAGATTTGTGTCTGCATGGGACCAACAACATGGTGGTGAAATAAAAAATTAATCCAACCAGCTATCTGGTATCAAAAAGCTGTACTCTCAAATTTCCAGTAACTTTTTTTCCCAAAAATTATTACTTTATGTTTCTTACATTCAGCAGTTCAATTCTCTTTGATTAAACATATTGCAAATGAGTAACTTCTATGAACTTAGAACTATTAGAAGATATTTAGAAGGAAAAATTTATTTAATATATTTTAAAGAAATGCCATTAAAATTGAAGATTCTGTTGCCAGAATATATAAGTATACTCTTGGCTGTCATCTATGAATAACATTTGTAAGAATCAATTCTGTTGGTAAATACCTGTTTAGAGGGTTTATTGAAGAAATTAAAAATAAATGATATTTGGGAAATCATGGAAAATGGTAGCTCTAATACTCCATTGGGTTCATATAGGTGCTTACACCATCAACTGATGATACCTTGAAATTTGAAACTAGACATTTTTACAACTAGAAAAGTACATGTAAATAGTTTTGTGGAGACAGTATTTAAGATGTGGATAAAATATTTCCTAGAAGAAAAAAATATATTAAATGTAATTGGTCACAATAAAGAAAGAGCTGATGTGACTAATAAAAATTGTTGTATTTGTCTCTGGAGTATAGTTTTACAAACATAAAGTACATTATTTTATTCATTCAATAAACATTTATCATGTTCCCTCCTACTTCAGCTAATTAATTCCTATTCAGCCTTCAGAATTCAGCTTATATTTACATTTCCTCAAAGCAATTTTTCCAAACCTTTCAAGCTATGTCAGGTCCATCCTGCTTTTTATATCCTTATAATCTTCTAACTTTCTTTCCTTGCACTTATTCAGTAGTAAAGATAAATAATTGTGTAATTAGTTTTCCCATGTATATGTATACTGAATAAGGACAAAACCTATTTTCCTTATTTACATCTGTATCTCCAGCACAGGGCCTTTCACTGAATAAACACTAAATTAAAACTCTGTTAAATTGGAAAGTGAATAAATCTGTCAGGTATAATTTTAGGCACTAAAGTTATAGAGTCAAGTAAGGCATGGGAAATCTATCTCCTCGGGAAGACTAGGTGTTAGGAGAGAGACAAGTGAATGAACAATTACAGTTCAACGATGGAGAAGAAGGGAACTGTTGGACTTCAGTTTAAAGGGAAAGTCTGAATGGATGAGATGGAACTCCATGAAAAGGACAGAGTAGGTATCCTTTGCTGAGGGCCAGCTTGCATAGGCACACTGAACCTTGTATCACTTGGTTCCTCTGGGAAATGGCAACTGAAACCAAGTAATGAGTTTATTAGAGAGTCAGACCTGTGAAAAGAAAAGAGGGGGATCAGGATCAGGCAGGGGAAATTGAAACCATAATATAAGCCTGGCAAAGGCTCTGGCAGCACCATGTGGGGCTCTGGAGCAAAGATTCTAGTCAGAGGGTCCTGCAGTGGGCAGAAGTAGTAGGGCAGTAGGACCATAGTCTTACTCAGCCATTGCCTGGAGCCACTCTGAGAAGAGCATGACTCAGCTCAAAAGCAGAGGCAGACATGAAGGAGGTACAGCTGGCCACAGTCCTCCCTTGAAAGGATTCCCTGTCTGCTACCAACATGCATGGTATACGCAGCAAATGTCTCTATTCCATACACATCTAGGGTGCGCTTGTTAGGACGAGGCATGAGACTAGTGATGATGCTGGAGCCAAGACTTGAATGGTCTTAGTGCGTCTCTTTGAGGACTTTGGGTCTTATCCCATAGGCAGCAGAGGCCATGGAAAAGTTTTAACTAGGGAAGCACCGGGAGAAAATTTGTATCCTAAATCTTTTCTGCAGCACTCAATGAAACCTGAATTCAGGGCCATTGTTGAGGAGCTGTTGGAGAAGGCCCTGTGGAAGCAAGAACAGAGAATTTGACATAGGAATGGGGAGGAGGAGAAAATTAGAGAGACTCGAGAAGGCAGGCATCAGTCACCAGTGATAACTGATCAGACTTGGAGAGAAGGAAGAGCAAGGAGTCTGGGACACCTGATTCTTCTATGACACATAAAATTTCTATATGTTCTGAGAATAAGCTTAGAAGAAATAATAAAATGAGGCTCATTGCAAACTTCTACCTCGCAAAATGTAAAGTTGTCCAATTATCACAGCCAGATCCTTGATCATCTCCCTAAAATCTATTTCTTGCTGTGATTACACAGCACTGTGTCTCAGACTGGCGCCAAGTGTCAAAGGAAGACCAATTATTAAACGTGATTTGGAGCGTGGGAGGCATCCCAGGATCTCAGTCTCAAAGGGAAGTCTTAGGTGGGCCGAGAAAGTTAAAGCAGAGTTAACTCTTACAAATACCAAAAACAAAAGAAAACAAACAAACAAAAACAACCCCCCGCCACAAGCACATACATACATAAAATGGAGTGCTAAATGTGATATTCACTGGCACTGAATTTGAAAGCAAAATAAAATGCTAATAATTAATATTGGGTTACCCTGTTATTTAAGTGAAATGTTTAATGAAAACTTTGTTTATAGAGTACACAGGTGAATTAAATATGCACATAAGGCCATTTACTCCCTGATACCAAGATAGTTATCCAGCCTTATTCTCCAAAAAACAAGCACATTCACACCTCTGCCTTTACTCCTGCTCTGTGGTATCTTCTCTTTCCTCTGTCCTCAAATTCACACTCATTTAACAGAGTTCAATCCAAATTTTATCTTTTCTGGGTGTTTGTCTCTCATGTTCTCCTATAAAATGAATTAATTGCTCATTCATCTCTGTTTTCATGGACACTTACATATATACATATATATGTATGTACATATATATCCATATATATTTTTTAAACATCTAAAAAGATCATTGTTGAATTTGTGGGTCTAGCAACATGTTTGAAAAATAATAGTTACTGAGTAATTTCAATTAAGCTAATTCCATTGGATACTGTCACTTAATCATATTAAGTAGTATGAAAATGTGTAATGAAATGTACTGTAGAGATAGAAGAAAAATAATGAAGAAAATAAGAATAGAAGATGTCACAGTCCCTTTTACAGAGTTTGGAAATTTCTTATCCCTGACTTAGCATGTCTAAATCCTACTAACCCCTTAAGATGAAATGAAAATAATGTTTCCTTCAAAGGATTTTTAGATTCCTACTCAATTCAAATAATTCTTTGAACTTCCATATAATTTCAAATTTTCTTTCTCAATATCTCCATTTTATATGTGTAACTATGTATAAGTAACTATAATTAACTAAAAATGGTGTCTTCTCTTATTACATTAGATTATAAGTTCCTTGAAAGCAAGTTTCTTATAGAATTCTTTCTTTGGTTCCCAACAACACTTAGTACAATGTGCGATGATATAAGTCAGTATTAAGTGGAAAATTCATATCTAAACCAAGATCTTCCAATCCCAGCACTGTTGACATTTTGGGCTTTCCTAAAGATCTCACTGAACATTTGGACATTGTTTTGGGCTGTCCTGTCCACTGTAGGATGTTTAGCAGTATCTCTGGGCTCTATCTATTAGATGTCAGTAGCTCCCAGCTCCTAGCTCCCTCTACATAGTTGTGACAACCATAAATGTCTCCTGACATTGTCAATGTCTTCTGGGGTGGAGAGGAGACAAAACTGTTGATAACCACTGATTAAAAAGATGAAACTAAAATTGTATAATGACTTTTAACTTAGATAGGCAATAATCACTCATTGACCCATGTATCATGTAGGAGACATGTAAATAATGTGGGAATCCATGAAAGTTCCAATGCCTATTTACCTGGAAAATGAGAAAGTATAAAAGAGCCAGAAACTCAGAATCTGTAAACATTGCCACTGCATTCTTTTCATAGTAAACATTTTTGATAGTGATATAAACTGACACAACATATTCAGGGTCAAATGAACAGCTTTGTGATTGGATTTAGTAATATGTTAAAGAAAGCAAAATTTACCCCTGACCTACACAAACTATCCACCCAAATGGAAGTATCTAAGCTTAAGTACTCAGAACAAAGACATAATATTTTGAATATGCACTGTATTTTCACACTTATATAGATATTAATAAAATCTTATGAGTTAGCATTTTGTTTCATACCTTGCAATATAAGTTGGTTGGTTTCTGCTATTAGTAATCTGGATGATTTATTCTACTTATCAAATACTTATTAGCCACCAAAAATTTTTTTTAGAAGTTCTACTAACAGCTTACAGTTTAATAGACAGGATCATAGCTCTCAAAGAACTTACATTTAGTGGGAATAAGCAATCCTATAGAATAAAACAACAATATAATATACTTAGATCTATGATACAGATGAAAATATTGCTGACACATAGAAAAGGTACTTTTAGCTCAGTCCTAAATGCAGTGCAGGAGGCACCTGATGGTTTTTAAGCAGAGGAGTGATATAGTTATGAATGCGTTGTTCATAAAGCTTCAGGACTGGAGGCAAGAAAACTACTTCAAAATCTCTTACAATAATCTAGACAAGATATGTTAAGGGATGAAATAGGCCAGTGGTAGAAGGCTGGGGAAAAAAAGACAAAACAAACTTAAGAAAACTTGGAGACAAATATCATTAGAGGGACTTCCCTGGTGGTCCAGGGATTAAGACTCTGGGCTTCCAATACAGGGGAGGCAGGTACGATCCCTTGTCGGGGAACTAAGATCCCACGTGCCACATGGCCAAAACAAAAACAAACAAAAATAAAATATCTGTTAAAATGTCAAATCCTTTTAAAGAAATATCATTAGAATTTCATGAGTACAATGATGTGAAGATTTGGAGACAGAAAGGATTTAGATTGTCTCCTTACAGTCTAGGTGACTGGATAGTTAGGTGTACTACTAACTGAGATAACAGAAGAAGAAAAGCTTTAGGGAAAAAGACAATGGGTTCCCTGAATTTCTATTGTTACCAGTGTACATGGCTGAGGTGTTTTACCTAGTCCAAGTTTAGAAGCTTAGAAGCAATAAAAATAAATATTAAGATTGATTCAAGGTTAGAGAGGCCTTTACTTATTTATTTATTTATTTGGTCAGATGGGTGTAGTAGAAGGACTGGAGATGGGAGAGATTTGAGAGTGATGGCAAAAAAGTGCTTCAGGTAATGAATCAAGGGTCATAGACTGTCTAGGAAAGTGAAAATAAGAAAGCCCCTCTTAGACCCTGAAAAAATATGAGGATCAATACAGTGGAAGATTGTAGAATTTCATAGAGTGGGTGTAACAGTGTGTTGTTGTATGAGAAGTCTGGGTGGGAAAATTGTTGTTTTCAGCAAGAGAGCAGCTGAAAAGTTAAGATTTCTGATCTGTAATTGTACTAGGAGGTGGCAAGGTTTAGGCTATCACCATGGGTGTGAGTAACACAGAGAGTCAAGTTACTTAGGAAATACCTAGAAAATGGTGT
The DNA here is from genome assembly GCF_965194805.1 of Balaenoptera borealis. Classification (NCBI taxonomy): domain Eukaryota; kingdom Metazoa; phylum Chordata; class Mammalia; order Artiodactyla; family Balaenopteridae; genus Balaenoptera; species Balaenoptera borealis. Next base: position 55,064,130 of record NC_138866.1, on the reverse strand, counting down.
TTGGATAAAACATCTACATGAGACTTGCAGTAAGTGAGTGTGATGGCAGGATTTAGGGTAAAGAAAGAATATTTAATATCAATGTTTTCAATGTCCGACCGGATCTTCAGATTAAAGAGGAGTAGAAAACCACATGGAGAGGACTTCCAAAAAAATGCTAGTTTTGTCGTGTTTATTTCCTCAGTAGAGGAAGAGCAATTATTAGAACATACACTTAGCACTGAGGAGGTAGTCAAGGAATTGCTTGAGGGAAGAAATATCTTCCACTTGATAGAATGACAAATTTGTGGGTTGAAAAAAAATTTGTGCAAAGAATAAAATCTGAAGCAATACTTGCTCACTGATATGAACTAACACTGATTTCACCATTTTACATTCACTTTAATGCTGTTTGGGAACTACTATATAAAGGACATAAGTCAAAATGTTCTTTAAAATAAGACCAAGACTTGGAAAGTACAATAAAATTAAATTTGTCCTGATCAAAAAACAAAGCAGATTTAGAAAGAAACTTTGTCATAAATAGTAGAGACGAGTGTCCAAGTTTCATGGTGCACTTTTCTTCTAAGGTATTTATGCTCCTTAAGGCTTATATAAAGATCATGAAAATTCCATTCAACCATGCTGCTCTGTATAATAGTGCTGAGATGCTTCCCTAGTAATGAACTTGTTTTAAGACCCTTGGGGTTCATATGCAGTTGAAATGTTGAGAATATTTCAAGGCATGGTAATCAAAATGAAGACATGGTCCAGAGTCAGCATTAAAGGAATGAATTGAATGTATTCAGGGAAAGCAATTGAGAACAGATTATAGTAGATTTTATAATTATATAAGATAGTGTACTCATGTCTACAAAGTCTTTTAATAACAAAAATTATTGTTGGGTTGCTAAAGGTAATTGAGTTACTACAGCTGTGTAAGCATAATGCAGTGTGAGAGAAAAGCACATTTTACATTAATCCTGTGGAGGAGTGTATGCTGGAATATTCTCCAAACCCCAAAAATGGTGCTCAAAACCCATTTGCCATAAACAGTCTCAGTTTTAAAATTTTCCTCCTTCCCTCATTCCTTCCTCCCTCCCTCCTTCCCTTCCTTCCATAGTCCGTGGAACAGAACCAGTAACATTCCTATTGTACAGCTTAAAAGACAGAAAGTCAGAGGATTTTCATGATTTTTCCAAGAAGTTCCAAAATTAAATGCAGGTTACATTCTTTCAACTATAGCCCCAAACAATGACCACCTTACTTATGCTAAGAACTGTATAGTTCTTTGCAGTTATCATTTTGCCAACTCAATTTTTCATTCTTTTCACATACACATTAACACTATGAAGTGACAGGTAGTGATAGTAAAGATCACCACTACACTAATAAGAGGAAGAAGATGATACAGATTAAGAAAATGAAAAATAGATTTAACTATAAAAAAATCTCATTATTGAGTAGTTTTGAGGTGCTTCATCCACCAAAAATGAATATAATTTAATTGGAGAATTCAGCTCAGGCCTTCATAATTTCTAAGTGCTCAACCATGAGGAAAACATTCTACCCTCAAAATATTTAGAAGGCCTTTTTCTTATGCTATTCATTCTTCCGTTCAACAAATATTTATTGAGCACCTACCATATGTCATATAGTAAAGACAACACTGAAGAAAACAAATTTCCCTTATTCATTTTTACAATGGAAGGATACAGACAATAAACAAGATGAATATAATAAAATACATATTATATGTAAATATTATATATAAGTATATATATTATATATATTTATATATATACTTATATATAAGTTTATAAAATATAGTAAAATACATATTATATGTAAATATTATATATAAGTATATATTATATTATATTTATAAATACTTATATATAATAAGTTTATAAAATATATTATAAGTAAAATATATATTATATGTAAGCTGGTGATAGTGTAATGGAGTAAGATAAAGGAAGGTCAATAAGCAGAGTTGACAGGGGATTTTGGAATTTTAAATAAGGTCAAGCCTTAATGAGAATGTGGCATTTATATGAAGACTTAAAGGAGCTGGGGTAATGAGCCATACCACATGAGTAAAGAAGATTCTAGGCAGAGCAAACAGAAAATGCTAAGGTCCTGAGGACTCAGTGTGCTTGATATGTCCCAGAAGAGAAGAGGACAGGATGGTGGAATGCAGTGAAATGGAAAGAGAGTAATAGTGGATAAGATAGAGAGCTGTGTATAAGGGGCAACAGACCAATATCATCTAGGGCCTGTATTCCATTTTAATGAATTTAGCTTTTACTCTGCATGAGGTAAGAAGTTGTCCAAAGGTTTTGAGCTGAAGTAACATTATCTAACACATTTTAACAGCCTTCCTTGGTTTAGAAGTGACTAAAGGGGGCAAGGGTCGAATCAAGGAAACTGCTAAAGACTGCTAGATTTTTGGATTAGAGTAGTTACAGCGAAGATGAAGAACAGCTGGATTCTGCATAAAATGTGAATGTAGAGCTATCGGGGTAGATAATGGATTACATGTAAGTTCTGAGAGAAAGATAGGAGTCAAAAATTATGCAAGTTTTTTGGCCTGAAGAATTAGAAAGATGAAGCTGCCAATAAATGAGGTGGTTAAAGATAAAGGACTATTATTTAGTCTCTGAGTGCTTCTTGTCAGTAGTAATATTTGAGGATAGCCTGCCTTTTTGTGTCTTCACATTTGGTTTTCTTAGTGTGGGTTTAATTCCAAGTTTTATCAAACCATCTCGTGTATTATGTCTATTAATAATAAATATCCCCATTCTTTTCATATTTCTTCAGCACAATCATGTAATAAATGAATAATGATATTTTAACTCATGTTTGATTTTGCAGTTTGAAAAAGCTCTGATAATTTTAGTCTCACCAGGGAATTAGCCCCTTGACCATAACTGTCTTTCTCTTTATTAAACCCACTGATTTAGCAATTTTGAGAATATGCAGAGAGGGATACACATAGCTCGTTAATAAATTACAATATATTCAACTTTTTTTTTTTTTTGCATTCATTAAAGGACAATGGTGAACTATGTAAATAAGAAAAAAATTTAAATTACTCTGGTCATGAAGTAAATGGAGGCAAATTACATACAAGAAGGACAAAAAAACACTGATGTTAGCTATTCACTGATTGAATAGGAGCTGAGTCCTTAGGTAGAGTCACATAATCTAGTTGATCCCCAGCTTTCACAATTATTAGCATGTATTTGTTGTGCTTTTTAAGGAATGAGACAATGTATGCAAACTATCTGAAGACACCTGAAAAGTATTAATTGCCAAACTAATGTGAACTTATAATTCCCACAGCTTCAAGAAACACAGACCTAAGAGGAGATCAAGAGGGCAGAGTAAGAGGATGTGGAACTCACCTTTCCCCACATCAAAAATATATCTCCATATGAAAAAATTCTCACTGAAAACTAACTGGAAATTGGCAGAAAGACCCCTGTACAACCAAGGCTGTCAGAAAGAGACACACATAATCAGGTAGAAAAGGAATAAAAGTGATCAAGTTAGGACCTGTGCCCCTGGAAAAGGATTCAAAGGAAAAGGGAAATTCCATGAGGGACACCTGCCCTGAGGAGTTAGCAGCTTGAGCCACAGATTAGGTGTCCCCATCCTGGGGTCCTGGGTGGAGGAGACAAGCCCCTTGGCTGGTTGGAGGAAGGCTGTGACATATAGAATAGCTGGGGAAACCCTGGACTCCAATCATGAGGGGCACGCATGGGCTGGCTAGACCCTGAGGCAGAATGGAGAAAGGTCTGCTCTAGTGGCCACCGTGTTTACTGCAAGTACTTCACCATCCATCCAAGCCTGAGCCTAGCAAATGCTTCAGGCTGGCTCACTCCATGCCACAGTGCAGCACTAGATCTGGGGGAGCTATGACCAGAGAAAGGACTTGACTGTGAGACAGAGGTGACCTGGTCCTGAAATGGAGCTCAGCTGGGGCAGTAGTAGCCATTGTTAGAGCTTACTCAAGCTGCACCTTAGAAGCCATCCAGATCTCTGATGGCAGATGCCCCACCACATCTAACATTCCAATACATGCCAAGAGACCATGCAGGCCCCTGCCAGCCCCACTGAGTGGTTCCACAATGGGGTAAGGTGGCAGGGGAAAGTGATTGGCTGTGAGAGACAAAGGGAGATTGCACCTGAGAGTGTGTCTGAATGGAGCCATGGATGCCTACACAGGCAATACATTGAACCTCTATCTGTGCACAGGCAACACTTGCTTTGGTCCTCCCCTCCTCTGAGGTAAAGTTTCCAGTGCAGGGAGAGGGAAAAGCACAAACTTAACAGGAAAAGAGCCATCTCGGGCTTGACCCTCTGGGCTTCTGCTCCAGCAGCTTGGGATCAGACCCCACGCTGGACAGGGTGGTGATGGCCACTGAGCAGAGGGGAAGTCCCATCTCACACCTGGCATTGCCTCTAGCCCCTCCATCTCCAGCTTCACTCCCTACCAAGGTGATAAACGCCACACACCCTGAGGAAGATGTGACTTGTGTCCATGTCAAATCCAAATCTCCTAACAAAGGCACTGGGCACACAAAGTCTGTATAGGGATGCTCCCACCAAAGAACACCACTTTAAGACCACAATAGGTAACAGTTTCACCTAAGTTCATAGAGGCAGAGAAAGTTAAGCAAAATGAAAAGGCAGAGGAACTACTCTCAATGGAAAGAGTGGGACAAAGCACCTAAAATATAAATAATGAAACAGAAATAAACACTTTACCAGATAAAGAATTCAAAACACTGGTAATAAAAATGTTAACTGAATTAGGGAAAGAATTGATCTAAACCATGAACATTTTAACAAGGAACTAGAAAATAAAAATGACTCAATCAGAAATAAAGAATTCAATAGCTGGAATAAAAAACACAGTAGAAGGAATGAATAGAAGACTAAGTGATACAGAACAATGTATAAGTAATCTGGAAGACAGAATAATGGAAATCATCCAATCAGAAGAACAAAAAGAGAAAAAAAAAAACATTTTAAAAAGTGAAAGCAATTTAAGAGATCTCTGGGATAACATTAAGCATTCCAACATTTGTATTATAGGGGTCCCAGAAGGAGAGGAGAGAGAGAAGAGGATTGCAATGTGTTTGAGGAGATTATGGTGAAAACTTCCCAAATCTGAGAAAGAAACAGATATCCAGGTACATGAAGCACAGAGGGTCTCAAACAAGATCAATGCAAACAGACTCATAGCAAAACATATCACAATTAGTAAGGCAAAAGTTAAAGAGAGAGAATTCTAAAGGCAGCAAGAGAAAAACATAGTCAGTTACAAGGGAATCCCCATATGACTATCAGCTGATTTCTCTGCAGAAACTTTAAAGGCCAGAAGGGAGTGGTATGATATATTCAAAGTGTTAAAAGGGAAAATCCTGCAACATAGGACACTCTACACAACAAGGTTATCATTTAGAATAGAAGAGGAGATAAAGAACTTCTCAGACAAACAATAAATAAAAAAGTTCATCAATACTAAACTTACCCTGACTGAAATGTTAGAGGGTCTTCTCAAAATGGAAAAGAAGCAAGAATCTATAGGAAAGGGAAAATCCCATTAGGAAAGGCAAATATATAGTAAGGACTGAGGATCAACCACTTAAATAAGCCAGTACATAGATTAAAAGACAAAAATTGTAAAAGTAACTATAAATACAATAAACAGTTAATGAATAAGCATGAAGATGTAAAATATGCCATGAAAAACATAAAAGGTGGAGGAGGGGGTTAAAATATAGATCTTTTAGAATGTGTTTTAACTTAAATATCTACTAGTTTAAAACAATAATTATAGATACAGTTCAACATATATGAAACCCATGGTAACCAAAAATCAAAAAAACCTACAATAGAAATACAAAAACCAAGAAGAAAAGAACACCAGAATACTACTAAAGAAAATTATCAAACCACAAGGGAAGAAACAAAAAGAAGAAATGAACAGAGAAGAACCACAAATCAACCAGAAAACAAGTACTAAAAGGCTAATAGGTACATACCTATCAATAATTACGTTAAATGTCAATGGACTAAATGCTCCAATCAAAACATAGTGTGGTTGATTGGATTTTTTTAAAAAAGACCCTTAGAAGAGCTTAAAAGAGCTAAACTTCAGTGATAAAGAACCACACAGACTGAAAGTTAGGGGATGGAAGAAGATGTTTCATGCAAACGGAAAAGACAAGAAAAAGCAGGGGTAGCAACACTCATATCAGACAAAATAGACTTTAAAACAAAAGCTTTAACAAAAGACAAAAAAGGGCATTATAATGATAAAGGGATCAATACAAGAGGATATTACACTCATTAACATATATGCACCCAAGTCAGGAGCACCTAAGTATATAAAGCAAATACTAACAGACATAAAGTGATAAATTGAAAAACAATATAAAATTGTAGGGGACTTTAACACCTCACTTACGTCGATGGTCTTAAATGACACAATAGATCAAGTGAACTTAATAGGTATTTACAGAACATTACATCCAAACTAGCAGAGTACACATCATGGAAAGTTTTTCAGTATAGATCACATGCTAGGCCATAAAATAAGCCTCAACAAATTCAAAAAAACAGAAATTATATCAGTATTTTCTCCAGCCACACGATATGAAAGTAGAAATCAATTACAGAAATAAAAATGAGAAAAGGACAAGCATGAGGAGATGTAATGTGCAACTAAAAAATTAATGGGTCAATGAAGAAATCAAAGATGACATCAGAAAATACCTTGAGACAAATAATGCAATACAACACTTCAAAATCTATGGGATACAGCAAAAGTAGTTCTAAGAGGGAAGCTTATAGCAATACAGGCCTTCCTCAAGAAACAAGAAAAATCTCAAACAAACAACCTACCTAACATCTAAAGGAATTAGAAAAAGAAAAACAAAGAAGGCCCCAAGTCATCAGATGGGAGGAAATAATAAAGATCAGAGAGTAAATGAATAAAATATATTTTAAAAAACTACAGAAAATATCCATAAAACATGAATTTTTTTTAAACATAAACAAAACTGATAAACCTTTACCCAGGCTCACCAAGAAGAAGAGAGGAAGGACCCCCCCCCGAGAAAAATAAGAAATGAAAGAGGATAGATAAAAACCAATACCACAGAGATAACTAAAAAAGCATAAGGGAATACTATGAAAAGTTATATACCAACAAATTGGACACCTAGAAAAAAAGTAGATAAATTCCTAGAAACATACAATCTCCCAGACTATATCAGGAAGAAATAGATAATCTGAAAAGATGAATCAATAGTAATGAAATTGAATCAGTAATCAAAAAACTCTCAGCAAAAAAAGTCTAGGACTGGATGGCTTCACAGGGGAACTCTACCACACATATAAAGAAGAACTAATACCTAACCTCTCAGACTATTCAAAAAAATTGAAGAGAAGGGAACACTCCCAAATTCATTCTATGATGCCACCATTACCCTGATACCAAAACCAAATAAAGACTACAAAAAAAGAAAATTTCAGGCCAATATCTTTGATGAATATAGATAAAAAATTCTCAACAAAATATCAGCAAACTGAATCCAAAAATATATAAAAGGGGTCATATACCATGATCAAGTGGGATTTATTTCAAGGATATAAGGATGGTTCAACATTTGCAAATCAGTCAATGTGATACACCACATTAACAAAAAGCAGTATAAAAATCACATTATTATCTCAATAGGCCTAAAAATAGCATTGACAAAATTCAACATCCATTCATTATAAAGGTTCTCATCAAAGTTGATATAAATGGAATACATCTCAACATAATAAAGGCCATTTCTGACAAACACACAGCTAACATCCTACTCAACAGTGAAAAGCTGAAAGTCTTTTCTCTAAATTCAGGAACAAGACAAGGGTGCCCACTCTCACCACTTCTATTTAACTTAGTATTGAAAGGCCTAGACACAACAATCAGACAAGAAAAAGAAATAAAAGCATCCAAATTGGAAGGAAAGAAGTAAAACTGTCACTTTTTGCAGATTACATGATACTTTTTATAGAAAACCCTAAAGTCTCCACCCAAAAACTATTAGAACTAATCAATGACTTCAACAAGGTTGCAAGACAGAATATTAATATACAGAAATCTGTTGCTTTACTGTACATTAATCATAAAATATCAGAAAGAGAAACTAAAAAAAAAACAATCCCATTTAAAATCTCATCAGAAAGAATAAAATACCTAAGAATAAATGTAACCATGGAGGTGAAAGACTTATACTCTGAAAATTACAAAACATTGGTGAAGGAAATTGATGATACAAAAAATAAAATGATATCACATGCTCTTGGATTAGAATTAATATTGTTAAAATGAACATTCTACCCAAAGCAATCTACAGATTTAATGCAATCCCTATCAAAATACCCAGGACAGGGGCTTCCCTGGTGGTGCAGTGGTTGGGGGTCTGCCTGCCAATGCAGGGGACGCGGGTTCGGGCCCTGGTCTGGGAGGATCCCACATGCCGCGGAGTGACTGGGCCCGTGAGCCACAATTGCTGAGCCTGCGCGTCTGGAGCCTGTGCTCCGTGGCGGGAGGGGCCACAATGGTGAGAGGCCCGTGCACCGCGATGAGGAGTGGCCCCCGCTTGCCGCGGCTGGGGAGGGCCCTCGCGCAGAGGCGAAGACCCAACACAGCCATAAATAAATAAATAAATAAATAAAAAATTAAAATAAAAAAAGAAAGAAGAGAGAAAATTACAAGCAAGTTTAAAAAAAAAAAAAATACCCAGGACATTTTTCACAGAACTAGAAAAAATAATCCTACAATTCAGATAGAACCACAAAATACCCCAAATTGCCAAAGCAATTTTGAGAAAAAAGAACAAAGCTGGAGGTATTATGCTCCTAGACTTCAGACTATACTAATATATTACAAAGCTACAAACAAACAGTATTCAAAACAGTATGGTACTGGCACAGAAACAGGTATGTAGATCAGCAGAACAGACTGGAGAGCACAGAAATAAACCCACATACCTATGGTCAATTAATCTACAACAAAGGAATAAAGAATATACAATGGAGAAAAGATAGTACTCAATAAGTGGTGCTGGGAAAAGTGGACAGCTACATGTAAAAAGAATGGGATTAGAACATTTCCTCATACCTTATACAAAAATACACACAAAATGGATTAAAGAACTAAATGTGAGACCTGAAATCATAAAACCCCTAGAAGGGAACATAGGCAAACACTCTTTTACATAAATCATAGCAACAATTTTTTGGATCTGGCTGCTAAGGTAAAAGAAATGAAAGCAAAAATAAACAAATGGGACCTAATTAAATTTAAAAGCTTTTGCAAGGCAAAGGAATTCATGTAAATGAAATAAAAAGAACCTGGGAGAAAAAATTTGTAAATGATATGATGAACAAAGGGTTAGTACCCAAAATATATAAACAGCTCATACAGCTCAGTATCAAAAAAACATACAATCCAATTGAAAAATGGCAGAAGACCTGAATAGACATTTTTCCAGGACTTCCGTCGTGGCACAGTGGTTAAGAATCAGCCTGCCAATGCAGGGGAAACAGGTTCAATCCCTGGTCCTGGAAGATCCCACATGCCGCGGAGCAACTAAGCCCATGTGCCACAACTACTGACCCTGTGCTCTATAGGCCATGCTCCGCAACAAGAGAAGCCACTGCAATGAGAAGCCTGCCCACCGCAACAAAGAGTAGCCCCCACTGGCCTCAACTAGAGAAAGCCCACACACAGCAACAAAGACCCAACATGGCCAAGACATTTTTCCGAAGAAGACATACAGATAGCTAACAGGCACCAGAAAAGATGCTCAACATCAGTAATCACTAGAGAAATGCAGATCAAAACAACAATGAGGTGTCACCTCACAACTGCAGAAAGGCTATCATCAAAAAGTCTACAAATGACTAATGTTGGCAAGGATGTGAGGAAAAGGGAACCCATGTACACTGTTGGTATGAATGTAAATTTGTGCAGCTGCTATGGAAAACAGTATGGAGGTTCCTCCAAAAACTAAAAATAGAACTACCATGTGATCCAGTAATTCCACTTTTGGGTATATAGCTAGAAAAATGAAAACACTAAATCAAAAAAAAAATACATGCACCCCCAACATTCATAGCAGCATTATTTACAATAGCCAAGATATGGATGCAACCTAAACGTCCATCAACAGATGAATCAATAAAGAAGATGTGGTATATACGTACAATGGAATATTACTCAGCCATAAAAGAGAATGAAATTCTGCCACTGACAGCAAACATGGATGAACCTAGAGAAATAAATTGCTTAGAAACAAATTGCTTAGTGAAATAAGTCAGACAAAGAAATACTGTACAATAGCACTTGTATGTGGAATCTAAAAAAATAATACAAACGAATGTATATGCAAAACAAAAATAGAAAACAAACAGTTTGTTTTCACAGATATAGAAAACAAACTAGTGGTTACCAAAGGGGAAAGGGAAGGGGGGAGGGGCACGTTACAGTTGTGAGATTAGGAGACACAAATTATAATGTATAACTAAAATGTATAAAATAGAAAAGCAACAAGTATACAATGCACAGGGAATTATAGCCATTATCTTGTAATAACTTTTAGTGGAGTATAATCTGTAAAAATACTGAATCACTATGCTGTCCACCTGAAACTGTTATTGTAAATCAACTATACTTCAATTAAAAGAATGAAAAAATGAAAGGAACATAGAGCCAACAAATGTAAAAATATTTAGAACACTGATAAAGAGATAGGTGGTACACCCTATAGCCTCAAGTATTAACCAATTATATTTTATTTTTCTTCTTTATGCTTCTTTATGTTTTCTGAAAGTATTTACTTTTCTACTACAAACTTCTTCATCATTGTCACTTCTACAAGTTTAGAGGCAGAACTCCTGCATCTACAACTTTAAACACAACTATTTAGCCATGAGTAATCATAAAAATGAAGCAAATGGCAGAAAATGTTCACTCCCAGTTATGATTGTTACTCTCACACCAAACAGCCATGGGCACTTTATTTTCACATTCTATCTTAGTTTTATCTTTTCCAACTTGAAAATTATTCCATATTATAAAAAACGTGATGTAAAGAGTACAGGCAAATGGAAGAAACAAAAAATGCTTGTACATGCATAGTTGCACAGCACTATCCTTAGATTTTTAATGACTGGATTTAGAACAAAAGAGTGTTGTATCTCAAGATTGCTTTGGCTATTCGGGGTCTTTTGTGTTTCCACACAAATTGTGAAAATTTGTATTCTACTTCTGTGAAAAATGCCATTGGTAGTTTTATAGGGATTGCATTGAATCTGAAGACTGCTTTGGGTAGTAGAGTCATTTTCACAATGTTGATTCTTCCAATCCAACAACATGGTATATCTCTCCATCTGTTTGTATCATCTTTAATTTCTTATCTTTGATAAAGGAGGCAAGAATATACAATGGAGAAAAGACAGTCTCTTCAATAAGTGGTGCTGGGAAAACTGGACACCCACATGTAAAAAGATGAAATTAGAACACTCCCTAATACCATACAAAAAATAAACTCAGAATGGATTAAAGACCTAAATATAAGGCCAGACACTATAAAACTCTTAGAGGAAAACATAGGCAGAACACTCTATGACATAAATCACAGCAAGATCCTTTTTGACCCACCTCCTAGAGAAATGGAAATAAAAACTAAAATAAACAAATGGGACCTAATGAAATTTAAAAGCTTGTGCACAACAAAGGAAACCATAAACAAGACCAAAAGACAACTCTCAGAATGGGAGAAAATATTTGCAAATGAAACAACTGACAAAGGTTTAATCTTCAAAATATACAAGCAGCTCATGCAGCTCAATATCAAAAAAACAAACAACCCAATCCAAAAATGGGCAGAAGACCTAAATAGACGTTTCTCCAAAGAAGATATACAGATTGCTAACAAACACATGAAAGGATGCTCAACATCACTAATCTTTAGAGAAATGCAAATCAAAACTGCAATCAGGTATCACCTCACACCCGTCAGAATGGCCATCATCAAAAAATCTACAAACACTAAATGCTGGAGAGGGTGTGGAGAAAAGGGAACCCTCCTACACTGTTGGTAGGAATGTAAATTGATACAGCCACTATGGACAACAGTATGGAGGTTCCTTAAAAAACTAAAAATAGAACTAACATATGACCCAGCAATCCCACTACTGGGCATATACCCTGAGAAAACCATAATTCAAAAAGACACATGCACCCCAATGTTCATTGCAGCACTATTTACAGTAGCCAGCACATGGAAGTAACTTAAGTGTCCATCGACAGATGAATAGATAAAGAAGATGTGGCTCATATATATGATGGAATATTACTCAGCTGTAAAAAGAAATGAAATAACTCAAAAAGAGTCATGTACCACAATGTTCATTGCAGCACTATTTACAATAGCCAAGACATGGAAGCAACCTATGTGCCCGTCGACAGATGAATGGATAAAGAAGATGTGGCACATATATACAATGGAATATTACTCAGCCATAAAAAGAAACGAAATTGAGTTATTTGTAGTGAGGTGGATGGACTAGAATCTGTCATACAGAGTGAGGTAAGTCTGAAAGAGAAAAATAAATACCTTATGCTAACACATATATATGGAATCAAAAAAAAAAAAAAAGGTTCTGAAGGACCTAGGGGCAGGACAGGAATAAAGACACAGACGTAGAGAATGGACTTAAGGACAGGAGGAGGGGGAAGGGTAAGCTGGGACTACGTCAGAGAGTGGTATGGACATATATACACTACCAAATGTAAAATTGATAGCTAGTGGGAAGCAGTTGCATACCACAGGGAGATCAGCTCGGTGCTTTGAGACCACCTAGAGGGGTGGGATAGGGAAGGTGGGGGGAGATGCAAGAGGGAGGGGATATGGGCATATAAGTATACGTATAGCTGATTCACTTTGTTATACAGCAGAAATTAACACAACAATGTAAAGCAATTATACTCCAATAAAGATGTTTAAAAAAAAACAGTGTTGTAGTAGACACAGTTAAGCATAAACAACTTAGCCTGAATAATTAAATGAACTTTTACAATTTTACTAAATCAAACCAAAAATTACCAATATAAAAATCAGAAAACATGATTTTTCTATTTCAATGACAAATTAATATTGTAGTTTTTAGGCAAACCCAGGAATAAATTTCTTAAGTCAATGTTGAGTTATAGGTAGGTATTAGAAGATAGTGATATATCATTTAAACTAAAGTCATTTTGCATATTGACCTATATATTGTTTTCTACAAAATATGTTAACAGATATGTCATTTACTTGTCAGTAGCAATGAAACGCAGAGCATGGGATCCCAGCACATTAATGAGAGTAATTACGGAATGATTCTCAAGAGGAAAACAAGCAAACATGAAAGGCAAATTCTTCTACTTCAAAATTTTGTCTAGATCTAGCTGTTGCTTTTTTCCCCTCTAACACCAGAATGAATTGCTTTCTTTACTAATGTTTTTTCTTAAGCTAGGTACCCATATAACAATGTCTGAGACAAAAACCTGTCTGTTGGAACAGAAAATGAGAGACTGGAAGAGTGGCACAGGGAAGGAGGGGAAGTTAATGTCCTGGTGTATTATTGACTTAGCCATCACCGTGTGTGATCAATTCTCAGCGTTGCTGGGACCTGTTGCGGAGTCTTAGGAAAAGTATCTCCAAACCATTCCCTCCAAGGATAAAAAAGGGAAGCTTTATTGTCATTCTCTCTCCTAGTGGAATAAAAGATTGCTCCCGGGATATAAACTCTTTAGTACTTCCAAATTGTGTATGTGTGAGAGACATGAGTTTCCTGCAAGTTCTTATGTCAAGGCATCAGAGAAGAACTTGGGTAAGAAGCAAGAGGTTCAGAATATATGCTTGACATGAGAAACTCTCAGGCTTTACCCACTCAAAATTAGTTGCCACAGCTATACTAGTATATGAGATGAAGCCAAGAGGATTTGAGGTGCTTTAAAGAGGCATTTTATACAATCCAACCCATGCCCCACTCAGACATGTAGATATGTGTTTACTCTCCATTAACCCCCATCCTAATCCCCTTCAGCCAAATCCAAACTGTATGAGGTTTCATGAAAGACAGTCATTATGACTAATTGTAGCTCCTGCTCCTCCAACTCACTCTGAGTCCTTAATTAATATGCACCATTTTCCTCCTATCCTTCTCCACCATGTGTTCTAGATTTCTTGGTCTCTCATTTCTCCTATCAGCTGTTCCAGTGTTTTTTTTTCTGGTGATGTAACTCAGACCATCCCTCAAGGAATCCCTCAATTGTCTTGCCTTGTTGAGGCCATGGTTTCTGCAAGTGCAGGCCAGTAGAAGTTAGGATGAAAGGGGCCCATCTTAGTTCCACTTCTTGGTTCCCAGCTAAGTACTTTTTAGGATGTAGCACAACATACCAATCATTGGTTCAACATCTATGCTACATTCTAGAAGGTAGAACTCTAACCCTCAGTGGCAGTCCCTGAGCTGGCATTTTAGCTGAAACTTTATGAGGTCAATCTATGGTTCTATCAGTCTAGATATTTCTGGATGATGAGATATATGGGACGAACAGTGGTTCCCATGGTTTTGTGCATATTGTAGAGTCTCTTATTATAAATTGAGACCCTTGTTCCAATGTAATGTTCTGTAGGTGCCACGCTAAGTGATCAGGATTCTGAAAGCTCTCACATGGTGGTGCTGTCCAGCAGTATTTCCTATCAGTAATAGGCCCCTGTTGTCAGATGACTAGTAAATAATACAGTCCCCAGATCCTATCCTGTAGGTATGCTTTCTAGGGCTAATACCAGTACCAACCCTCTCGGCAAAAGCAGAGCCTGAAACCAAGACCTAAAGTCAGGTAGTTTATTTTGGAATGCCAGCAAGTTGGAGTGAGGAAAGGAGAAAAAACAATAGAAAGATGGATATGACAATGACTGCAACTAAGGGTGACTCATCACTTGATGCCACCAAAAATTTATGGGGAGCCTTAGAAACTACACCTCAAAACTATCCACCCAGGGGACAAAGGAAGGAAGCATTTAGCTATCTGGTGGCTCCTATCCCCCACTGATAAAGTGTCACCCTATGAAGTGTTAACTCTCACACATTTTCAAGGAGTACATTCATGAGGATCAAGCAATTTCTGCAGGATTCCCAGCTGCCTCCCTATACCATGTCTCCGGAGAAGACCTAGGGCAGGAAGTAAGAGGTACCAGGGATGCAAATAAAGCTTGTTGAAGACGGCCCAGAATAAATGCTGTGTGGCTGAAATAATGGGTAAAGGCAAGAAGCTATGAAGCTGGCACAAAAGCTCTTCAGAGGTTCAGTACTGTCTACTGGTTAAGGTTGATGTATGAAAGTGAATTCTCATCATATACTTGATCAACATTGCTTTTTCTTCCTCCAAAGTAGGTCAGGTTGAGCCTTCAATATATCCTATAGGGCTTCCCTGGTGGCGCAGTGGTTGAGAACCTGCCTGCCAGTGCAGGGGACATGGGTTCGAGCCCTGGTCTGGGAAGATCCCACGTGCCGCGGAGCAACTAGGTCCGTGAGCCACAACTACTGAGCCTGCACGTCTGGAGCTTGTGCTCCGCAACAAGAGAGACCGCGACAGTGAGAGGCCGGCGCACCGCGATGAAGAGGGGCCCCCGCTTGCCGCAACTAGAGAAAGCCCTTGCACAGAAACGAAGACCCAACACAGCCAAAAATAAATAAATAAAAAATAAAAATAAAGGAATTCCTTAAAAAAAAATATATCCTATATATGTCCAGAACTATGCAACTATAATCTAATAAGGCATTAATTAAAATACTACCTTAAGAAAGTAAATGGCAATTACAAGAGATGTCTATAATGTACAGTAATTTTGAATTATTTTCTTTGCCAGTGGGAGGATTTGTTTCACTATGTTAGTAGGTGAACTTCCTTCCTCTAAAAATAATATTAACCAAGCCATGAAAATTGGTTTATTCTCCTACATAAATACTTTAGGGAGAGTCTCAAAGCAAAGAATAGGGGTTTGGCAATTCATCTAAGGGGAATTCGTGTTTCTTAATGTTTTTGCATCAGTGGTTTTATGAAGCTGTTTTTTTATTTCTTATTTTCCCTTTCAGAATAAAATTAGATAAATTAAAGGCATTAATGGTTATACGTTTTTGATTTCATGGTATTTTTGTCATAATTATTAAGTGAGCTAAAACAATATCAATGGGCTTAATTGATTTTTTCTGTCCCATAGCCTTGTCATTTATCCTGATTTAGTAAAGACACTGGATGACTTTATTTCATTTATTAGAAATGGATGTTATTCACTCTTCCATGATGTACCTGGGGCAGTAAGCTTTGAGATGAGGTTTGTGAATTGAATTATTATCACAATAAAATTGTTCTCTAATACACCTTATTAGGAGTATTAGAATTTATTTCCTAGGCTAGATAACATTAAAAACAGAGTTTTAAGTAGAAACTTCCTTTTAAGGTTAATCAAAACAATATCGATGAAATGCTTACTATGTGCCATGGACTGAACTAGATTTTGGTGGACAAAACAATAAATATAACTTAGTCCTTTGCCCTCATTGTCTAGTAAAAAATTTCAGTTCAGTTTGTAAAATTCAATGGTATCTTTGCATTAGAATTCCGTAACATTCTATACATACCATTTTCTTTCATTTTCTCTGACACATGTTAACATTGAAGCTAGTAGTATAGATTTAATAATTTTCAAGAGTGATATATTCTTTTAGACATATCCAGCCAAAATAGGCATCATTTTTACCCATTCTTGTAGCCACATCAAGCAAACACTAAATACTATCCATTTGTCTTTACATGTGCCTTTGAATTGTTTGCTTTCATTTTATCCTCCCTATTATCATTGTAGTCGAGGCCCTCATATTTCATATCTAGACAATGTCACTGTTCACTTTTCCTGCTTCCATCCTCTTAAGTGCATCCCTAATGCACACCATGTTCTATAATTTGGGTGACCATACATTCCAGTTTGCTTGGGATACTCTCAATTTTGACTACTGTAATTATCAAGAATAGATCCTTGCAGTCTCAAAAACTGGGCGGTAAGTTTCATGTTCATCTTACCTGTTCATCTCACATTATATTCAACTTTGTGACCTTACACTTTTCAAAGTCTTTCAATGACCAATGTAAAAAGCTCATACAGGATTCAAAACTTCTACAATTTGACCACAATGTACCTTTTAAACTTTATTTAATATATGTTCTCATTTCTCAACCTATGTAAATTGTTCTCCATCTTTGATGATCTTGATGGCTAACTCAAATTTCTTGATTTCATGTTGTCTTTCCTGATCACTTTCATATTTCCACTGAACTACAGTAAATATTCTTTGTCACTCATATGCAGACTTGTGAGAGCCAGGATATTGTTTTTTAGTAAAGTTAGCTCTAATACACATCATTTGGTTGCCTTACACGTTCTGATAGGAGACATTACTTAGTAGTGTTTAATATCATGAACTGGTATCATGATGCTTAGGCTTAAATAGCAGATCTTCTAGTGCATTCTACCATGCAAGCTCTTTCTTCACTTTATCATACAACTTCCTAAGGCAACAAATATTACTTAGTAAACAGTAAAAAAAATGTTAGCAAATAGAAGGAAACAAGAGGAACAAAATAAGACCAGGTAGACATCAAAAATGCTACCCACTCCATCAATTTTCTCCCACCAATAAATCTTCGCATTACTTTTATGAAAATAAATATTACTTCCTTAAAAAGATCCAGACATATATCTAAAACTACGTTTTACATGGCTGAATATACCACATTCAAGGAATGTGAGAATATGATGGGGTGGAGTAATATTTTCCCCAAGCATTTTGGTTCTTGAGCTTGATCCTGGGAATTTCTTATCTCACTTGAGGGCAACTACTCATTTATTCAGGGAGGCTCTTCTTCATCCCAGCACTGGTTTTCTCCTCTACAAAAGTTATGGCTTAAATTTTTCATATTCCTTGAACCTAAACCCATTAAATCCAGGCCCAACAGAGTTTCCTATCTGATCCTTACCTGCAGGCAATTTGCCATCTAGTGTAAAAGAGAAGAAAACACATAAACAAGTTAAATTCAGTGTGATAGGAACTATGATAAAGCAATGCACAGGTGAAATGGAGAACAAGTGTTGGAACTTGGACAAATTTCTATCTCTCAAAACTAAGATAAGCTGGAAAAACATGCATAAGTAGTTGATGAGCAAATTAATTCACTGAATTAACTATTTTATGGATAATTAATTTCAATAATCAATTTTTAATTCTATACAAGTTTTTTCTGTTGTGATATCCCAACCATTTTAAAAATGATGAAAAAAGGGGTTATGGGAGTAATCTACAACTTGTAAGGCAGGATTACTTCCAGGTCATGATCAGATTGTAGTGCTTTAAACTTTTTCACAAGGCTAGATGAGTCTAATAAACAGTCTATGCAACACCAAATTAATACAAACAGATAAAAATAACTTTTATAATAAAAAATAAATGCCAAACATATTTGATGAGTGAATTATTCAAAACTACCACAATGTATATACATAAATTTACATAATAAGCCAGTCTGATTAACTCTTCACTTCTCACCACAACAAAAGGTGCAGAGGAAGGAACACTCCCAAACTTATTCTATGAGGCCACCATCATCCTGATACAAAAACCAGACAAAGAAACCACAAAAAAAGAAAATTACAGGTCAATATCACTGATGAACATAGTTGCAAAAGTCCTCAACAGAATACTAGCAAGCCAAATCCAACAATCCATGGAAAGGATCATACACCATTATCAAGTGGGATTTATCCCAGGGATGGAAGGATTTTTCCATATCTGCAAATCAATCAGTGTGATACACCACATTAACAAACTGAAGAATAAAAACCATATGATCATCTCAATAGATGCAGAAAAAGCTTTTGACAAAATTAAGTACCCATTTATAATAAAAACTCTCCAGAAAGTGGGCATAGAGGAAATATACTTCAACATAATAAAAGCCATATATGACCAACCCACAGCTAACATCATACTCGATGAGGAAGAACTGAAAACATTTCCTCTAAGATCAGGAACAAGACAAGGATGTCCACTCTTGCCACTTTTATGCAACATAGTTTTGGAAGTCCTGGCCATTTCAATCAGAGAAGAAAAGAAATAAAAGTAATCCAAATTGGAAAAGAGGTAAAACTGTCACTGTTTGCAGATGTCATGATACCATACATAGAAAATCCCAAAGATGTTACCAGAAAAGTACTAGAGCTCATCAATGAATTCAGTAAAGTTGCAGAATATGAAATTAATACACAAAAATCTCCTGCATTTCTATACACTAACAACAAAAGATCAAAAAGAGAAATTAAGAAAACAATCCCATTTACCATTGCAACAAAAAGAATAAAATACCTAGGAATAAACATACCTAAGGAGGCAAAAGACCTGTACTCCTAAAACTGTAAGACACTGATGAAAGAAATCAAAGATGACACAAGAAGATGGAAAGATATACAATGCCCTTGGGTTGGAAGAATCAATATTGTCAAAATAACTGTACTACCCAAGACAATCTACAGTTTAAATGCAATCCCTCTCAAACTACCAATGGCATTTTTTTGCAAATCTAGAACAAAATATCTTAAAATTGTTATGGAAACACCAAAGACCCTGAATAGCCAAAGCAATCTTGAGAAAGAAAAATGGAACTGGAGGAGTCAGGCTCCCTGACTTCAGACTATAATACAAAGCTACAGTAATAAAAAAAGTATGGTACTGGCACAAAGAGAGACTTATAGATCAATGGAAAAGGATAGAAAGCCCAGAAATAAACCCATGCAGCTACAGTCAATTAATCTAAGACAAAAGAGGCAAGAATATACAATGGAGAAAAGACAGTCTCTTCAATAAGTGGTGCTGGGAAAACTGGACACCCACATGTAAAAAGATGAAATTAGAACATTCTCTAACACCATACACAAAAATAAACTCAAAATGGATTAAAGACCTAAATGTAAGACCAGATACTATAAAATTCTTAGAGGAAAACATAGGCAGAACACTCTTTGACATAAATCGTAGAAAGATTTTTTGAATCCATCTCCAGGAGTAATGAAAATAACAAAAATTAACACATGGGACCTAATTAAACTTAAAAGCTTTTGCACAGCAAAGGAAACCATAAACAACAACAAAAAAAGACAACCCATAGAATGGGAGAAAATATTTGCCAAGGATAACACTGACAAGGGATTAATCTCCAAAATATACAAACAGCTCTCATGCAGCTCAATGTCAAAAACAAACAACCCAATCAAAAAATGGGCAGAAGATCTAAGTAGGCATTTCTCCAAAGAAGACATCCAGATGGCCAAAAAGCACATGAAAAGATGCTCAACATCACTAATCATTGAGAAATGCAAATCAAAACTACAATGAGGTATTACCTCACACTTGTCAGAATGGCCATCATCAAAAATCTACAAACAATAAATTCTAGAGAGGGTGTCAAGAGAAGAGAATCCTCCTACACTGTTTGTGGGAATATAAATTGGTGCCACTATGGAGAACATTATGGAGGTTCCTTAAAAAACTAAAAACAGAGCTACCATTTATCCAACAATCCCACACCTGGGCATATATCCAGAGAAAACCGCAATTTGAAAAAATACATGCACCCCTATGTTCACAGCAGCACTATTCACAACAGCCAAGACATGGAAGCAACCTAAATGTCCATCGACAGATGAATGGATAAAGATGTGGTACATATATACAATGGAATATTACTCAGCCATAAAAAAGAATGAAATAATGCCATGTGCAGCAACACGGATGGACCTAGAGATTATCATACTTAGTGAAGTAAGTCAGAAAGAGAAAGACAAATGTCATGTGATATCACTTATATGTGGAATCTAAAAAAATGATACAAATGAACTTATTTACAAAACAGAAACAGACTCATAGTCTTATAAAACAAACTCATGGTTATCAAAGTAGAAAGGTGAGGGGGGGATAAATTAGGAGGTTGAGATTAACATATACACACTACTATATATAAAATAGATAAGCAACAAGGACCTACGGTATAGCACAGGGAACTCTACTCAATAGTCTGTAATAACCTGTATGGGAAAAGAACCTGAAAAAGAATAGATATATGTACATGTATTACTGAATCACTTTGCTGGACACCTAAAATTATAAAAAAAAGTAAATGTTGAAAATATTTGCTGAGTGAGTTTTTCAAAACTACTACAATGTATATACATAACTTTACATAATAAGCAGATCCCATTAACTCTTCATTTCTTAACTTAAAAAAAAGTTACATATTAGTCTGTTTTCTCCAAGGCACCAATATACTTGGCAATTTAACATAAGGCATCTTAAAATTTCTGTCATCTAGATGATACTTCTGAACAAAAATTCTTGGTAATAGTTTGAAAGAAACAGATTTCTTAAAAGAAGTTAAATGGGCAGCTACAAAATTTAAGAGAATAAAATGTCAGAAAGTGACATGTCTTTTTATTCATGAATCTGTCAAGAAATCTCCTTGTCCCATTTCAGACGTTTAGTATATTTGTACAAAGCAACATCTGTACATTTACGAAACACAATTCAAAAATGCCAAAAGAAAAAAGTGGCAATTTAAAGGTATCCTAAAAGGAAAGTTTTGAAATACTGTCTTTGATCACTTCCTATGACCAATGTTTTTGAACTGACATATTTCTTTGAAGTTCTTCTATTCAGGTCCCTAATGAAATATTACCTGCAGGTAAAGCTAGGTAGAGAAACATACAAAGTGGATAGAGATTCATTAATGCAAATTTAGGAAAAATACACCTATGCGCATACACACTATTCCTGTCATGTATGTTTAGGATACAGTTTGATAGTTACTATCAGTCCTGACAGGTGATTAAAGGTATTTGGAAAACCTACAAAAAAAAAAATAAAGAAAGAATCAAGGGTCCAAGTCATGTCAGATTAAAAGATTACATTCCCCAGAAGGCTCTTCAGCTTTCTGTCTGAGTGTTTGGAAGTCAATCACACATGGGGTTAGTAAGGTTAACTCAGATCGGTATAGGCCATAAATAGTAACTGGTCAGAAAAGCAAATATCTGGGTAAATATGATTGTCGGCATTCATGGCAGGTAAGAGTCAGCTATGAGACTGGCCAGGAAAAATCACAGCCAGCACAGGTGTAATTAGGATTATAAAATTAGCAAGAAGTTGCATCATGAGAGAATTAGGCACTAGGGTTGCCACGCCATTGAACAATGGGACTGGAAAGTGCAAAAAAGCTGAAGAAACATAATAGAAGACATGTGAGCATGTTAGTATCAAGAAGTCATGATTCAATGAGGCAGTTTTCTTCTTCCTGCCCCCAGTTTATGGCTGTTTTTATATGATCAACAGCAATATATGTCCAGATGAAAAGGACCAGGTAAAGTTTGAAAGACATATTTTAGTTTCACCTGCCTCAGCTGCATGCTAGATTTATTCATTAAATATGTATTTACTAAATAAGGTTAACATTTCTTCTCTTCAATACTGAGGTGGTCAAATAACTAAAAAGGAATTTTGGTTCTTCTGTAATGATATTTTAATTACTTAACCCAAAATTTAAAAAATAAATTTCATTTTGATATTCAGATACTAAATAGATATATTTCTTTGCTCAGCGCAGCAGAGAGTCTGCTCACTGCTGTCTATGAGATCCTCTTCTTCTTCCTCCTGGGCACACATCAGGATTACAAAGTTTAGCTTTCTTTCAATTAGATATGTCCAGGTTACTAAACCGTAGGCAATGAATAGTGAGTAGAACTATGTGTGTCTTTTCCAGATCAAGACAGTTATGAAGTGGTTGTGTATCCTCCATATTTGCTCAACCCTTTTCTAGTTAGATAAAGACAACAACAAGACCCTAGATTTACACTATGCCCAATATGACAGTCACCAGTCACATGTGGCTATTTATATTTGAATTAATTAAAATTATATATAATTATAATTCAGTTCCTCAGTTACATTAGCCACATTTCAGGCACTCAAAAGCCACATAGCTAATGGCTACTATAACATATCCATCATTGCAGAAAATTCTATAGACCTGTGTTGCCCTCGACAATGGTGAAACAAAAGGACAGAAATAGACTGGGTCCCTGAATCACCACAAGGAAAACCACACAAAATCCAGTACCATCTACTTCTGACTATTCTGTGAGCAGAAAATCTACTTTCACTGTTTGAGACATTCTTCAGTTTGGGCCTTATGTTGCTACAGCTGCTAGTTACCCTAACTAGTACAATAAGTATGATATATTTATAGAAAATGGAGTTCCAATTAACCCAAAAGATAGCAGCACATTACCAGACATAAGCAGAGAACTGGCGTCAGGTGAGAAGAATGATATTTAATTTCTATGGCAGAAAACCTGATGCTCAGGTAGACACTTAGTCATTTGTAAGCAAGTGTAACTTCAGCATCCATGTGGAACTGATATCAAGGAAGTCAAGGCAGTTCCAAGTTTCAGTACATGTGGAAAATGGGTTTATTTTATAACCAACACAATTTCCATTACACAGGACAAGAGATTCTCTTTAGTAAATATGGGAAGCTGCTCATCTACTGGCTGCTAGCCAATTCAAGGACAAACAGAAATTGAGACTATGTAATTTCTTCAAGACAGCAAGCAATAGCAGATTTACACTCACAAATCTATGAAAGGTTAAGGAAGAAAATAGCTAAATACTCACTGAGAATAGTAAGAACATTAAATTGATGCAAGGACTGAGAAAAGGGTCTTGATTATTTATTAGGAAATCTTTATGACCTTTATTAAGGGCGTACTTTTTATGTTGACATTCTTTGTCCTGCATATTCAAACTACAGTTTGCATATAATTCTTTGGCCAACAGCAAAGAAAACTGACTACATCAAGGAAAATACAAAGAGACAAAGTATCCCTCATCTTATTTTTATTCCTACAAAAAAATGGTGCTTAGAATAACAGTAAAGAAAATGTTGTGAAATATGAAGTGCATCTTTTCTCTTGTACTGAAAGAAAAACTTTAATGGGAGTATAAATCTTCAGAGGATAAAAAATAACAGATTCTATTCAGAGTGAAGTTTTTGTTCTTGTTTTTATTTTTTCCCCTCCAGTTTACTGCAAGGAAAGTAATAAGAAATATGAAGAGGCTTCCGTGAGATCTTATAAAATAGTAAAAAATAATCACTCTGGAATCACTAAGCAGTGATATGCAGGAGAGTAATTTACTCTATGAGCCTTTCACTTTAGGCCAGAAGGTACATTTGTAATAGCTGCTTAATCTTAACCTCAGGATTTTACAGCTCATGAACTTTTGTATTGACATTAATAAATAGCCTAGGCAAGGTAAAATACTGATCAACACAGACATCTTGGTTTCTTCAGAAAATTAATAAGGAGAGCTCTCTGAATGAGAATTTATTGTGAGTGCCTTGAGAATTAACTGCTGTAATGGTGAGTCGTGACTGAAAGGAAAAAAAAAAAAAACATTTTGTAGGTGATCGTGTGGGAAACTACCATACTATATACTTTCCAAATTTCACTATTTTTGTTTTTCCCTTGTCATTACTTAAGCAATGAGTGCTGAATAAGATGGTAGATTGGCATTTAGAAATTGGAAAACTTGGGAAAGAATCCAGTTCATTAGCAAAGTAATTAACTGTTTCTTAACATAATAATACTGCAAGGAAGAGTAATTAGTGGTACTAAACTTATTGATACCAAGAAATAGAATTTTCTGGGTGTACACATACAACAAGAATCTATTCTCCTTGCTCTTTCATAAGATAGTTTCATAAGGCACTATCTACAATGTGTAGAACTCCAGCCACTTGGACTTTAACCGTAACTATCCCCATGTTCGAATAAAGATTGGATGCAGAACAATGAATAAGCAGTTTGTCTCTTAATAACCTCAGCGCCAAGTAAATATACCTGTTTGGCAGAGTCAATGGGTAGTAGAAATTGAGCAGCTTTGCCCCTCATTGGCCATATATCTTTCTAGACCATGTGCCTGAGAATGCGATTGTATTTTTACCAAGAATGTTAAAGAAACAGAATTCTTGAGCTGCTATAAGGGTACAGCAACACTAAGTAATCCATGTTACCCAGTATTTTAGTCACGTTGGGCTGCTATAACAAATTACCATAGACTGAGTGGCTTATAAAGAACAAAAATTTCTTTCTCATAGTTCAGGAGGCTGGATGTCCAAGATCAGGGTGCTATATTGGTCGGATTCTGATGAGAACCCTCTTCCAGGCTGCAGACTTCCATCTTCTCCTTGTACCCTCACATGGCAGAAAGAGGGCTCGGAAATTCTTTAAGGTCTCTTTTATAAGGGCACTAATCCCATTCATGAGGGTTCCACCCTCGTGGCCTTGTTACTTCCTAAAGGCCCCAACTCCTAATATCATCACAGTGGGTGTTAGGATTTTAGCATAGGAATTTTGAGAGGACACAAACATTCGGTCCATAACACTCAGTTATACTTTCTGTGGCCAGAGTTTGACAAAAAGGTTGAGGCCATGTTGTCTGCCGTAATCCTATTTTTGTTTTAGAAAGAGCAGGTTAGACAGGTGAAGACTATCAGAGGCTGAGTAGAAAAGTATGCAAAAGTCTGAAAATTGGTATAGGAACAAAAGTAGAGCACAAATTAATGTTTTGGTCATTCTGTATTGTAAAATTCCATTTTAATTTCACGAATGAAGGTCAACAGTTATGTTTGACAAAATAAAATATTGTCATGATCTTGTCATATAAGGAGACCAGAAATGCAGCTGTTCTGTTAATGTCTATTTGACATTTTGGGAATATAATTTCAATATAAATACTTTGACAAATGTAAATAAACCAGCCCTCTCTCTACACCAACCTGCAAGGAATAACAGACCTCCATAACTGGACACCTCAGAATCTGTGTGATAGACATCTTTTAATCAAAGTAGGGACCAGAGTCCTGATGGAAGACTCAGATTTTCTTGACCAACATTATCATTATCTGCTTGTATAGACATTTGGTCCTTGGCATTTGGAAAACAAAATTCACATTTGTACTTGAGATTGATGGCTATCTTAGGGAAAAAAACAAAAAAACAAAGAAGTACACTTCATTTGTTCTAGATTATTTTTCCCCTGCCCAAGATGGTGAAAAGCACATAATTAAGACTTTCAGTATTGCACTCTCAGGACAAAACCATGTGTGACTGCTGTCCTTTTACTGGGCATTGTAATGCCCACCTAAACAGATTTGATTTAGTTTTAGCTCCACTGAAGGAAAGTTTGAGTCTCTGCTCTGGAGATTCTCTGCTCTCTTTCTTAGTGCTGGGTAATCCCACTGTGCATGTTTTTTCAAACCTTCATTCCTAATTGGTGCCAGTATTTGCAGGGACCACATATTTGATTGACTCAGCAGCTTCAAACTTCCAGTCATATATTCATATTTTTAGAATCCCAAATTCCATGAAACCCATCATTCAGACAGTTTCAATATCATATGAGGATTGCCTAAGAAAGAAAGAAAATTAGCATCTGAGCTCAGAAGTGAGCACTAAACTGCTTGGGAGAATCTAGTTTTGCATGGGTGAGACGTTAATCTACAGCCAGAATGGGAGAGATCTCCACGAAAGAAAGTGAAAGTCTTTTACTCCTTTTTTCTTTCATTGTCCTTACATGACAGTTTATCTCTTATCATCAATATGAAAAAAATAAAAATAAAAAGCCTCAAAATATGTGATGAACATAGTGAGAGGAATTAAGCAGCTCCTGGTACCACAGGGTTCATGGTACCAAATCATCCTTATCTCCTACTAAGGTTCAAGGGTTCAGAGGGCCTGGTTTCTCTCTAATCATCATGCTTCCCCTCCTATAGGCACTCTCCAGTCTCGAACTAATAAAGCTGTGCTGGTTCATTAAAGGGATTTGCAAGTCTGCATTTATTTGCCCAAACTCCTACAGACCTTACTAAACATTCAAAAAGAGTTTTAATTTTCTAAACTAGTGGGATTAAGCCATTTGGAAAAAAAAAAAAGATATTGTCAGGATTTGTGCTCCAAACATTTTGCTCACTCTTCCCTGTTATAGTTACACACTAACATCACATGGTGAGTTTTGTAAAAATATAAATTCCTGCATCTCACATCCAAAAATACTAGTTAGCAAATGAATAAACATGTAAACTGACAGTGTTACATATAACTGTAATGTATGTAAATATATCACTTATCTATTTTAAAATATCTTTTGGAAAAGGATTTTAAGCATATCTCGTTCAAATAATTCTATTTTCCTGTTAACAATATATCAGAAATCCAGGTAAAATTTAAATCAGTACTAATCTTCCAATGACCTTTATATAAAATAAAGACATTGGAATGCATGTCCCAAACTTTTTTTGTAATTTATTTACAACACTGATATTAATCAGTGTTAACTTGCTTTTTTTGCTACAACATTGACAAATATTTTTCATTTAGTTCCAGAAATTATATTAGATACAATGTATTTTATATCATGTTTTTTAAGTTGGTAAATTAATTGTTTATATCATCAATTAAAAAAAATAAGTATAGCCTCAGACCTGGATAATGATTAAATAGAATGGCTTTTCTCTTACATAATAGGAAATACAAGTTTTCTGTCATGTGTTGCACAGAAATTCATGGTTGACTTCTATTCAAAGAATAGACACGGTGGTTGTCTCACATTCAGATATCAAATCTCTTGCTAGTAGGATTATGATTTTATATTTCATTATTGTGTTTTATGGTAAATTTATTAATTTTAAAAGTCAAGTTCCCAAATTATAAAGAACTTATCTTACATTAAGACAAACTCATTTGTGAGATATATATACTTGGTTTGAACTCTCTCCTCCTGTCCATTTTTCAATTTATGTATTCTTATGTAAATTTATATATATTGTTTAACATATATAATATATATACTAATGCAAATATATAAATACATATAATGATATATTTATATACATGTATATATGTTTACATATTTACAACACAAACAACTTACTATGTGAATCATCATATATTGGTAATAAGTCTTGGTATCTTAGGAAAATTCAATTTCCCTATTCTTTTTCAGGTGAATTTTAGGTCTTTCACATCTACATGTATTTTATCATATCTCAGGAAAATACCCTGCTGGTATTTTTATTGCAAATAATAATATATAAAGACCTGATTGAGGAGAATTGATATTATTAAAATATTGACTCTTCTTACCCATGTACATGTTATCTTCAATGTTTTCCATGAAATTTTAAAATTTTTCCAGTAAAGTTTTTACATCTTTTTCTTAAAAATATTAATTTGAAATATGTAACACTAGCAATAAAGATGTAAGGTATTTCAGCATAAATATAATTTGTATTGCTTGTGTATAGAAATACTATTTATTTTGTATATCCAGATGACTTTTTACCCTTTTAAAAAATCATTTTTTTCCTGACGAGTATTTGTATGTAGACAACTGCATTATTTGTAGATAATAAAACTTTTGTTTCTTTCTTTTTGATCTTTATATCCTTTATGTCTTTTGCTTACCTACTGCCCTGATTAGGACCGCTGTACAATGTTGACTAAAAGGGGTGATATAACTGGCATGTTTGTATAGTTTGATTTTAAGTTAAAAGGATCAGCATATAGGATGATGCTAAACTTACTGTTATTTTTAGCTTTTTCCAATTAAGTATATTCTTTTCTATTCTATGTTTCCTAATTTTTAAAAAAATAAATGGGTGATGATACTTTCAATCATTTTTTTCCTTCATCTATTGAAATTACACTATGGCTTTTTCCTTTTAATCTGGTAATGTATTAAATTGATTTTCTAAGGGTACCACCCCTGTTTCTGTAGGGTAAATCTAATTGGATATGATATATCTTCTTTAAAGGATGCTGAATTGTGGCCTATAATTTAAGGTTTGTCATATAATTTTATTTTCTTAATATTTTGAATTTAGTATTTTGAATTGAATTTCATGCAACTATTTGGGGGAAAGTGTTCATTTTCTATCCTCCAGAAAAAAATTTTGAGACTTAAGACATCAATTTACTGAAAATGTATTTAAAAACTTTTCTCTCTGGTGGGCTATTTTTACTTGAATTGATTGTCAAATTTAATTTTTCCAGCAATTTTACACTTCTGTCTAAATTTCAAACTTTTGATCTTACTATTAATAGCTTTCTCTGCTTCATTTCTCTCAGCAAAATTTTTCATTTCTGCCTTTTTTCCTTATATCTATCTCATTAAGACTTTCATCTATCTATATTCTAAAATATCAACTTTTTGTTTTGTTTCATCTCTGTCTTGTATTTTTGTTTTCACTTTTATTAACAATGCCTTATGGCTATTATATTCTTACTTTTGGACTTATTCCATTTCTTTTTGGAATTATTACTCATTTTACTTTTGACTTTTTAATTTAAATTTTTAAATCATTTATTTTTAGCCCTTTTTCTTTTTTATAAGCATTTAAGAGTCTACTTCAACTTGTTACACAAGCTTTGATAACTAGTATTTTTATTCACTTACTAGTATTTTTCCTTTATGTTAATATTTTTCCTGAACCATGAGTTACATAGGAATAGGTCTTATTCCTAATTCTTGAGTGTTGAAATTTTACTCTTTATTTATTTATTTCTAATTTAATTGTATTTAGTCAGATGACATGGTCTGTCTTATATACATTCTTTGAAATACCTATTTAATTCTGGGTTTACCTGTTTCAAAAAACTCATTTTATGTCTAGGTGAAGTCATTTTTAAAAATATTATACATCTGCTTAAGGAAAACAAGTTATTTCCTAAATAAAAGAATTATTAGCTGCAGGTCTATATATGTCAATTAAATCAAGCATTTTGGAACTTTTTTTTACCTTACATAGCTTTTTTGAATATTCTATTTATTGATAGATCTGTCAATTTCTTCCTGTAATATGCCTGTCAATACATCAACTAAAAGACAAATACTACCAGATTAGAAAAAAGAAAAGACAGTAACAATATATTGTCTACAAGAAACCTAATTTAAATATAAAGACACAGATTGATTAAAAATACAGAAATGGAGAAAGATATATCTCACTAATATTAATCAAAAGAAAGCTGAAGAAGCCATTTTAATCAAAAAAAAAAGCAAACTTCAGAACAAGAGAAATTATCAAGGATAAAAAGGAGAATTACACAATGTAAAAGGGCCTAATTTTCCAAGAAGATATAATAACATTTCTTAACATGTGTTCATCTAACAACACAATATCAAAATACATGAGGCAAAAACTGTCAGAACTGTAAGGAAAAATAGACAAATCCACTATTATAGGTAGAGACCTCAACACCCTTATATCAGGAATTGAAAGACTCAGCAGACAGAATATCAGAAAGGTCACAGTTGATCTGAAAATCACCATCAATCAACTGAATCTAATTGATAGTTGTAGAATACTACATACAATAACAACAGAATGTATATTATTCTCAAGCTCAGATGGAGAATTCTCCAAAACAGACCATATTCTAAGCCATAAAATAAAATTTAGCAAATTAAAAAAAATAGAAATCATGTAATATATACTCTTAAAGTATAATGGGATTAAACAAGATATCAATAACAGAAACATAGTTGAAAACCCCCCAAATATTTCAGATTAAACAACACAATACTAAATAATATATGGGTTAAAGAAGACATCTCAGGATAAATTAAAACCTATTTTGAACTTAATGAAAATGAAAATACAACTAACAAAAGTTGTGGAATGCAGCAAAAATAGTGCTTGGAGGGAAATTTATAGCATTGGATGCATGTATTAGGAAAGAAGAAAAGTCTAAAATCAATAACTGCAGCTTCCACCATAGAAAACCAGAGAAAGGGCAATATAAGTCTAAGCAAGCAATATAAAAGAAAAAATAAAAATTAGAGTAGATATCAATTACATTGAAATCAGGAAAACAATAGAGAAATTAAAAATAAAAAGGGCTTCTTTGAAAAGATAAAAATGACAAGACTATTCAGAATAACCATGAAAAAAAGAGAGAAGACACAAGTTACCAATACTGAGAATGAAAGAGGAATCGTCACTATTAAATCCATGGATAGTAAAATGATAATAAAGGAACATTATGAACAAATCTGTGCCCACAAATTTGATAACTAGATTAAATAGACCAATTCCTTGAAAGACACAAACTGCAAAAACTCACATAGGAGAAACAGATTATATCAGTAGGCCCAACTCAATCAAATAATTTGAATCAATAATTAATAACCTATCAATAAAGAAAACACCAAACCCATATAGTTTCACTAGTGAATTCTATCTAACATTTTAGGAAGAAATTACACCAATTCTCTACAATCCTCTTCATGAAATAAAAGTGAAGACTTCCCAACTCATCCTATCAGTCCAACATTACCCTAATACCAAAACCACATACAAACCTTCAAGAAAAGAAAACTACTAATCATTATCTAATTAACATAGCAAAAGCTCTTCAACAAAATATCAGTGACTTAAATCTAATGATATATGAAAAATTTTATACACCACAGCCCAGTAAAATTTATTCTGGGTATGCAAAACTGGTTCAACATTTGATTATCAATTAATGTAATCTATCACATTAACGGGCTAAAGAAGAAAAGTCATATGATCTTATCAATAGATGCAGAAAAAACATTTGACAAAATGCAACACTCTTTCAGGATAAAAACTCTTAGTAAATTAGGAATACAGGATACAGGGACATTTCCACAATTGATTTTAAAAAAAAATCTACAAAGGCCTGAGCTGACATCATATCAATAGTGAGAAACTGAATAATTTTCACTAATTATAGGGAATAAAGCAAGGATATCTCCTTTCACCTCTCCTATTTAACGTTTTTTTCTTTTTTTTCTTTTTTTTGGAGTATAGTTGCTTTACAATGTTGTGTTAGCTTCTACTGCACAGCAAAATGAATCAGCCATACATATACATATATCCCTTCCCTTTTGGATTTCCCTCCCATTTAGGACACCACAGTGCATTAAATAGAGTTCCTTGTGCTATACAGTATGTTCCTACTCAGTTGTCTATTTTATACATAGTGTCAATAGTGTATATGTGTCAATCCTGATCTCCCAGTTCCTCCCAACCCATCCATTTCCCTCTTCGTAGCCATACGTTTATTCTCTACGTCTGTATCTCTATTTCTGCTTTGCAAATAAGGTCATCTATGCCATTTTTCTAGATCCCATATATATGCATTAATATATGATATTTATTGTTCTCTTTCTGATTTACTTCACTCTGTATGACACTCTCTAGGTCCATCCACGTCTCTACAAATAACCCAATTTCATTCCTATTTATGGCTGAGTAATATTCCATTGTATATATGTACTGCATCTTCTTTATCCATTCCTCTGTTGATGGGCATTTAGGTTGTTTCCTTGTCTTGGCAATTGTAAATAATGCTGCTATGAATATTGGGGTGCATGTATCTTTTTGAATTATGGTTTTCTCTGGATATGTGCCCAGTAGTGGGATGGCTGGATCATATGGTAATTCTATTTTTAGATCTTTATGGAACCTCCATACTGTTATCCATAGAGACTGTATCAATTTACATTCCCACCAACAGTGTAAGAGGGTTCCCCTTTCTCCACACCCTCTCCAGGATTTATTGTTTGTACATTTTTTGATGATGGCCACTCTGACCAGTATACGGTGATACCTCCTTGTAGTTTTGATTTACATTTCTCTAATAATTAGTGATGCTGAGCAACTTTTCATGTGTTTCTTGGCCATCTGAATGTCCTCTTTGGAGAAATGTCTATTTAGGTTTTCTGCCCACTTTTTTATTGGGTTTTTTTTTTTTAATCTTGAGCTTCATAAGCTGCTTGTATATTTTGGAGATTAATCCTTTCTCAGTTGCTTCATTTGCAAATATTTTCTCCCATTCTGAGGGTTATCTCTCTGTCTTGTTTATGGTTTCCTTTGCTGTGCAAAAGCTTTTAAGTTTAATTAGGTCCCATTTGTTTATTTTTGTTTTCATTTTCATTACTCTAGGAGGTGGGTCAAAAAGGATCTTGCTGCAATTTATGTCAAAGAGTGTTCTGCCTATGTTTTCCTCTAAGAGTTCAAAATGACTATACTACCCAAAGCAATCTATGGATTCAATGCAATCCCTATCAAATCACCACTGGCATTTTTCACAGAACTAGAACAAACAATTTTACAATTTGTATGGAAACACAAAAGACCCTTAATAGCCAAAGCAATCTTGAGAAAGAAAAATGGAGCTGGGATATCAGGCTCCCTGACTTCAGACTATACTACAAAGCTACAGTAATCAAGACAGTATGGTACTGGTACAAAAACAGAAATATAGATCAATGGAATAGGATAGAAAGCTCAGAGATAAATCCATGCCCCTATTGTTACCTAATCTATGACAAAGGAAGCAAAAATATTCAATGGAGAAAAGACAGCCTCTTCAATAAGTGATGCTGGGAAAATTGGACAGCTACATGTAAAAGAATGAAATTAGAACACTCCCTAATGCCATAAACAAAATAAACTCAAAATGGATTAAAAGCCTAAATGTAAGCCCAGACACCATAAATCTCCTATTTAATGTTGTACTGGAGGTCTAGCTAATGCATAAGACAGGAAAGGAAATAAGCTAGTAAAGAGTCTACAGGTTGGAAAGAAAGAAAGAAAACTGTCTTTGTTCATAGATAACATGATTATCTATAAAGAAAATCACAATGAATTGACAAATTCTCCTTTAACTTATAAGCAGTTATCACAAATCTATAAAAATCAATTTCTTTCATAAATACCAACAATTAACAATTGGAATTCAATATTAAAAACACAATAACATTTGTATTAGTATCAAGAAAATAAAATACTTAGGTATAAATGTAACAAAATATCTCTAGGATCTATATGAAGAAAACTACAAAACTCTGATGAAAGAAATGTAAGAAAGTCTAAATAAATGGAGAGATATTCTATGTTCATGGTTAGAAAGACTCAATATTTTTAAAATGTCAGTTTTTCCCAACTTGATCGATAGATCTAAAGCAATCTTAATCATATGCCCAACAAGTTGTTATGTGGATATCAACAAATTGATTCTAAAGGTTACATCTGAAGGCAAGAAACCCAAAATAGCTACACAATGCTAGAGAAAAGGACCAAATTTCGTGGGCTGAAAATGCCAATCACAAGGCTTATTATAAAAGTACAGTAATAAATACAATATAATATTTATAAAGTATAAACATATAGGTCTCACAATATATGTAAATCAAATCATTACGCTGTATACCTTAAACTTAAATAGTGCTGTATGTCTCTTGTTTACCAGTAAAACTGGAAAAAATAAAATATATTGTCAAATATATATATATATATATATATAAGTGAAATGGAATAGAGTCCAGAAATAGAGTCACACAAATATAATCAACTGATCTTTTACAAAGAAGCAAAGACAACTCAATGGGAAAAAAATAGGCTTAACTAAGTGGTACTAAAAAATTTGGATGCCCAAATCCTCCCCAAAAATATTAACCTAAATGCAGACCTTACACCTTTCCCAAAAATTAACTCAAAATGGATCATAGATCTACAGGTAAAACACAAAGCTACTGAACTAGAAGATAAAATAGAAGTCAATATAGGTGACCTTGGGTTTGATAAATAGTTTTAAGATACAACACCAAAGAATAATCCATGAAAAAAATAAGTTGATAAGTTAGCCTTTATTAAAATTAAAGATGGGGCTTCCCTGGTGGCACAGTGCTTGAGAATCTGCCTGCCAATGCAGGGGACACGGGTTCAAGCCCTGGTCTGGGGAGATCCCACATGCTGTGGAGCAACTAGGCCCGTGAGCCACAACTACTGAGCCTGCATGTCTGGAGCCTGTGCTCCGCAACAAGAGAGGCCGTGACAGTGAGAGGCCCGCGCACCGCGATGAAAAGTGGCCCCCGCTCACCGCAACTACAGAAAGCCCGCAAGCAGCAACGAAGACCCAACACAGCCAAAAATAAATAAATAAATAAATAAATAAATAAAATAAAATAAAATAAAAAAATAAAATTAAAGATGTGTGCCCTGCAAAGACACTTTTAAGAAAGTGAAAAAAAACAAGCTACAAACTGAGATAAAATATTTGTAAAACACATATCTAATAAAGGACTTATATCCAAAATATATGACAAACACTTAAAAATCAACAATAAGAAAACAAATAACACAATTAAAATATGGGCAGAAGATTCTAACAGACACCTCTCCAAAGAAGATATACAGATGTCCAATAATCATATGAAAAGATATTCATTAGAGAAATGCAAATTAAAACAACAATGAGATATCACATACACACATCAGAATGGCAAAAACAAAACCTGACAATACCAAATGATGGTGAAAATGTGGAGCAACAAATTCATTGCTACTGGATATGCAAATGGCACAGCCACTTTGGAATATGGTATGGCAGTTTCTTACAAAGCTAAACGTTTTCTTACCATACAGTCCAGCAATCTCTCTCCTATGGTATTTTCCCAAATGAGTTGAAAAATTATTTGTAAAAAGCCATGCACATGAATATTTATTGCAGCTTTGTTCATAACTGTGAAAACCTGGAAGCATTTAAGATGGCCTTCAATGGGTAGATGGATAAATAAACTTTGGTACATTTATACAATGAATATTATTCCATGATAAAAATAAATGGTCTATCAAGTCACAAAAAAATACACGGTGAAATCTTAAATGTATATTTATAAGTGAGAGAAAACAGTCTGAAAAGCATTATTAGTTCAACTATATGGCGTTCTGGGAAAGGCAAAACTATTGAGAAGGTGAAAAGAATGATGGCTTACAAGGTTTCATGGCGAGGGGAAGAGGGATGAATAGGTTGAATCCAGGAGATTTTTAGGGTGATGAAATTATTCTGTATGATACGGTAATGATGGACATATTGCGCTATGCACTCATCAAAACCAACAGAACCATACAATACGAAGAGTTACCCTTAATGTAAACTATGGTCTTTAGTCAATAATGTATATCAAAATTGATTCATCAATTTTAATGAATGTACCACATGAAGGCAAGAAGTAAATAACAGGGGAAACTGTAGGAAAGCAGGGAGGACAAATAGAAACTCTCTATATCATCTTTTCAAAATTTCTGTAAATCTAAAACTGTTCAAAAATAATGTCTATTAATTTTAAAAGTTTTGAAATTTTTAATTAATATTTCTTTTTAGCATTAGCAAGATAATCAGTTCTGTATGTGTGAAATAGTTTTATAATATAAGATTTTTTTTCTGAAGTGACTCAATACTTAGCATTTAAGCATTGTCAATACTCTATGTTAATAACAATTAGTACAATACTGGACAAACTAATTGTTATTTTATTGGAGAGAATAATTGTGTCATTAAAGTCTTCCCACTGAGATTTCTCATTAGTATAACTTACAGTACTATAATATTTACCAATTAGTAACAGATTTATATCTAGGCCAAATAGTTACTTCCTTCATAATTTATCAATAGTTTACTTATTTTTTTTTTTTACTCCAAATAAGTCACACTTTGTATATTAATTAATGTAATTCCCCACTCCCATATTTACTTTGTACCTACATTACTGTGATAAAGGTATGGTCTTAAGTTTACACAGGTAAAATGCTACCTGACTTTTACTGGTCACTAAAATCTAGAAGTGTATATGATGTTTTCATCCATAGAAATTTTCTCTAGGAATTTCTCTAGCAATCCCAGAGATTGTCACCTTTATTTTATAGGAGAGGACACAAACTCAGAGAAGTAAATTTGTAAGTAGTAGAGTTGAAATTTATATCATGTTTGCTTTGAAACAAACAAAAAATCTATAACATTTTCATTACAGTATGATACTCTTTTTTTCATAAAGTTAGAGAGAAATTCATACAATTATAGAACTTCTCAGATTAAAAACTAAAATATGAGTCAAGAGAGCTGAAAGTGTCTCCAATAAGCAATTCTGACGGCATAATCTCAAATGAGCTCTATGAGAAAAAAGGGGATCCCTGGAGAAACTGACTGATTTGCATGGAAAACTTGAATTATTTCAGACCTGAGACACTTATACAATAGACAAAAAGAAACATGATAAAATACTGATGAAAGTGGGCATCATAGAGCTAAAGAAATGATGTGAATGCTAAAAGCTCTAATAAAGCTTGTAAACATACTACTATCATAAAAGAAGAAAGAGAAACAAAAGAAGGAGAAGGTCATAGTGTAAGTCTGATGGATGCCAAAATCTGCCTTCTCATTTCAATCTAAAATGTATTAACTGAACAGTGATAATAATAATACATAGCAGAAACCAATGACAGGTAGAGGAATTGTAAAAATATCTGAACAAATTGAATTTATTTAATTTAACTTAAAAGCTCTTGGCCTAAATATATTTTAATTTGTGGTACTGACTGCTCCAGAAAATTAAAACTATAGGACTGATAATCCTTGAGAAATTATAGAATGAGCAAGAGCTGATGAAAACTGGAAACTATGAAAAGTTGTTCCAACTTTTTAAAAATGAAAATACATGGATTTTGAAAACTATAAATATGTAAACTTGATATCATTCAAGGTAGATCTGCCAAAAGAATCCCTGAGAAGATTAGGAATTAGAAATACCAGTTTGTATAGTGGTTGGACATGATAATAGGGTTAAAAATAGTGTAATATGTTTAAATATTTATGTGAAGAGGTCAACACTCCTTACCTCCTAATGCCTCTTAAACAGAACTCCTGGTAGTTACCAAATTAAAACAAATAAATAAATAAAGGAAAGTAAAAGAAAAAAAGAGTATTCTGTGCTAGAGAATGATTTCAATACATAGTGTACACTGACGTTTAAGGTTAACTCAGTATAACTGCTTCAACATTTCAATCTTCAGTCTATCTGTTAATAAGATGCACACAAACTAAAAGCCCCAAACCATGCTTTCTTGTTTTGCTTTTTTAATTATTAAACCATAGATGGACAATCAAGGACCATTGTCTACATATTTGAGAAATACTCTCATGTGAAATAGAAAATAAGCAAATAAAAATATGTATCATGAAAGAAAGCAAACATAAATAAGGGAACACAAACAAACCTTTACAGAAAATATAACACCTCACAAAACTACCTTCAAATACTAACCTCAGAGCAAGAGAAGACAATTCATAAAGTGGGAAGAAAAAGACCAGAGAATTTTAAAAAACGCTTACTAAAGTCTAAAAACTTGTAGAAAGATTGGAAAGTAGTTAAGAAAACGTAGTTACTTAATTTAGAGGATTCAGCATCTGATTAATAGAAATTATAAAGGGGGAAATGAAAAAGATGAAAGGTAGAAAGAATTTTTTATATGATGCAAGAAAATTTCACAGAAAGGGAGGATATGCATTTCCAGATTGAAATGACCCATTGAGTTATCCCTTGACAAAATGAGAATGAAAATTAGAAAGACACACACTGCCACCTTCCAGCAGGTTTATGGAGAAAGGGAAGGCCACTTAGTATATTTATCAGGGTGACATTTTATAAACAAAGGAAAAGAGACAAATGTAACCTTAGCAACATGAGAATAAAAATTTGTTGCCTATAGTAAAACACAGATCAGACTGACATTAGATTTTTCTTCAGCAATAATGAATACTAAAAGCAAAGGAGAAACTGCTAAAACTAGAAGGAAAATGTAAAATTTTTATATTGTTTTTTTCCCTCCTGAGACCACCTCTGCTGGACAGCTCTAAGACCAACTCTAAGGACAACTTAGATTTTACATTTAGCAGTTTGTTAGATTCTTCTGTTCCAGACAGTTTAATTTCAATTTCTTTTCTTTAAATAAACATTATGTCTGTGAATGGTAAGACAGGGCTAAAGTTTAATCAGACTCCTGGGTTCATGGCACATTACATTGTCAGTCAGCATAGGTGTGTTCCTGGTGGTCTTTGGCTGGAATACATTGACAATGCAATTGCCTTCTTATTTGCACCAACCTATAATCACCATTTGTATGCATATGCTATAATTTAGTTATTCAGGTTATCAATAAGTATAGGTTGCTTCCAACTCTTTGCTACTACCATCACTACTGAAATGAGAACTCTGATACATTTGCCTTAAGGAAAGAGATCCAAGCAATTCCATACTCAGGAGTGCAATGAGAAGATTGAAAAATACTCATTATGTGGTACACATGAAACTAATATAATCTTATGTCAATACTGCAGTCTCAATAAAAAAAAAAAGAATGGAAATTATAAACTGGTTTTCCTCTACTAAACAAACACCCAAATTTGTAGGAGCTTATTGAAAGAAGGAAATTACCACTTGCTACAAATGGAGTTTCAAAATTGCCTTTTCTTTTGACTTTGTGGTCACGGAGAAATTTATAATTTATAATTTGTTTGTAATCATATTTACCAAAATTTCCACCATGGTTTCTGGGGTTTATATCTTGATGAGAAAGGCCTTTGTCACCCTGATATAATAAGTAAGATTATCCATGTTTCTACAAAGAAATAAAAGAAGGACACTCAATTTTGTGAGGCCTGACAGAACTCTGGCACCGGTCCACATTCCCGTCAGTAGTGCATGTAGATTCCCACTGGCATTTCATTGTATGTGATGTTCTATTTTTTAACAACCTGATGTTTACAAGGAGTGATTCCTTATAGCTTCTAATTTCTACTCTATAACTATTAATAAAATTAATAATTTCTAACTAGATTTCTTAACTATTCAGCTTTACCCAATTTCCATCTTTTAATTTTTTATTGTATTTTCTGTTTCTGTTATTGAACTTTAGTAATGCTTTCTGCAACCAAGTTACTAAGCTCTAATCAGTTTAAGATATGCAAACCATGCATAGTCTGCTTTTTAAAAAATATATAATTTTGTCCATGGAAGGCACTGAAATCAATTATTAATTTCTTCTCCTAATTTGGGCTTCTTGGTGGTCTATTTAAAAAATCCTTGTGCAAATAAAACTCAGAAGAAAATTTTCCCAAACTATAATGTTAGTTTTATTATTTGAACATTTACATTAAACTTTCCTGTTTTTATTTATTCATAGTATGAGGCAGTGTTTTAACTATTAAGGAAACTTTCCCAACACCAATAATAAACAATACTTTTTTTACTCATCTATATGTTGCTTCTCTCATATTTTGATTCCTACACATATTGGTTTAATTGGACTATTTATATGCGCTGACAAATCCACCTATATCCTCATTACATTTTTGCTCTATTTTACAAGTTATTTTAAGTATCTCTGAACTTATATTTTTCTTTAAATATATTAGTATCTTTGTCAAGTTCTCTACAAAATGGTACTCAAATTTCAAGTAGAACTATATTTAATTGGTAGATAAACCCTGGGATCATTGATACTTTAAAAATTTTAGTCCATCACTATCAATTATTTCTTGGTTTATGGATTTATAATGTTGTGCATTTTTGTTATGACAGTATGTAGATACATAACTTTTACTTCCATTATAAATAGTAAATTCCCAGTATATTTTCTACTTGGCTACTAATGAGATGTAAGAATGCTATTGACTTTTGAATGTTGATCGTATATCTGAAAAACTTGCTAAATTCTATTTAAAAGGTTTTTTCTTTTTTATCTTTTGTCTCTCTTACATTTTGTTGTACATGATCACTTCATCTAGAAATAGTGAAAAAATTTTCTCTTACTTTCAGTAGTGGATACTGTGGTGTGCCACCCAGATCCTGTGCTTTCAGGACAATGACACTACACTCATTCCTCCAATGCTGGGAGTGTTGGAGGACAGGTCTCAACTAAGTACCTCTCTGAGAATTGGCTTAGGCTGAAGAAAACTGCTTTGTCTGAGGTCTTGTCCCCTTCCCAGAAGCAGTCCACATCTCTTAACTGGTCTATGCAGGGATATAAAGACCTAACCTGTTTGTTTCAGTTCCACGCAGTTCTGAAGGATGGCCCCAGCTTCAGAGTTACCCATGGGATTGCCTTAAGCTATCAGATCCATTTCAACATATGAATTTTAGGGGAGACAAAACATTCAGACTATATCAACATATTATTCTTTTTATACATTGTTGGATTTGATTGCTAATATTTTGTTGAGAATTCTTCTGTCTTGTTAATAAGAATTATTGCCTTTGGTTTTCTCAGTTATAAAGGGGTCAATTCTTCAAGAAGACAGCAATACTAAATATGTATGCAGAGGATAACAGTGTTTAAGAATATCTGAAGAAAGACTAATGGACTCAGTAGATAAATAGACAAATCTACAATTACAGTTAAAGTTTTCAACACTCTTCTCTCTCTATTTGGTAATCAGAAAGAATATAGAAGACTTGAACATTATTAAATCAATGATCTAATTGATATCTATAGAGCACAATCCCCATAATAGTCAAATGCATATTTTTAAGAACCCATCCTTAAACTTACACAATGTTATGTCAATGATATCTTAATAAAGCTGGGGGTGGAGAGAAGAACACATCAAACTTTCACTAAAATACACTATCATGGAGGGAGTAGACATAAACCAGTGCCAAAATTTAAAATGTTTGAAATCATAGAGAGACTTTGCTTTGATCACTAAAACATGAAATAAGAGGTCAATAACAAAAGATATATGAAAAAAATCTCCATTTTAAAGTTAAACGGCAAAAATTTAAATGACCTATGGGTGAAAAAATGAGAAAGTTAGAAAATATTTTGAACTCACTGAAAATAAAAACATGTCAAAATCTAAGAGATGCACTTAAAACACTGTTTAAATGGAAATGTATAAGTTTAAACACATATATTAGGAAAAGAAAATTATATTTAAAATTAATGATCTAAGTTTCTACTTTATGAAGTTAGGAATCAGTTGATGTAAACACAGATATTTTATAAAATAAAGACATTGGGGTCAACTTCTTTTAGTGGAAGAGTTTTCTAACATAAGACCCACTTTAGCTTTAAAAAAGGAATAAATAAATTATTAAAGAAAACTCTTGGATGTTATGCATCTCTTATTAACAGTTTTTCTATACCTTTTGAGTACTTGTAAATATGAATCAATTTTAATGCCTGTTGTGCATTTCCTAGAATGTGGATTACTTTAGATTCATATACTGTTTAGATATAACTGCATATCTTTGGAATTATATTAGGAATTCTTCATATTAAAGAAATCATGTCCCAATGCCACAGCCTTCACTATGGAGAAAGCCTGGACACTGTTGTTGAATTTCAAAAAGAATTATCCTGTGTAATATATTCTGTTCCATTTTTAGACATATTTTGAAACTATAGATCACAATGAGAAGGTCATCAGAGATTCAAAGAAAAACCTTCAATAGAAGTGGGTTTTGGTTTAATAGTGTCTGCTTTTACATGACTAGCTGTTAAGAGCCCACAAGATTTCCTTGGAAGGCTTCTTGTGTTTATTTAGAATGTTTCTCCTTGGAGAATGCAAGTCTGATTTCTGAAAATGGCTCTCAGTATTCACTGTGGAATAGAAATAAATGAACAACTAAGCCCAACTCAAAGCTTATCAGAGGAGAAAACTCCACTGAATTCAATGCTGAAGTGAAAGTGTTTGCCAAGTCACTAAGGATTTATTTCAGTTTGCTACAGCCAAAAGGTGCCAATTCTAAAAATCCATTTACATGTTAGTGCTGACTATCAAAAGTCCTTTTGTAACTTGTATGGATTCATTTCCCATTACTTATTTATAAAAGTAAGTGCATGAAAGTGGTAATAGACAAATAGGTTTTGTTGCATTGAAACTGTCAGCGACTTTATTTTCAAGCAAAATAACTTCTCTTTTTAAACTTTATTTATTATAACCAGCTGAGCCTTCATCAGTTCACATAAAATAAAGCCATTTTTATAAAAAAATGAAGGCTAATACTTTCCATTTTTTAATAAAACTCATGGGTGTTTTATTAAGATTTTTATGATAGTTTTAACATTTCACAATAATTTTGTTTATTAGAAAAAAGGGAAAGTTATTTATAAATGGAAAATATAAAGTGCAAGTATCTTTGACATTCTATTAATTAGTCATCACTAAAATGATTTATCTTAAGAGTTCATGTATTACAAGAACTGATTTCCATAAGAAGAATGAGATTTGGAAATTTTACAAAATCAAGACAATTAGACCATTCCTTTAAAAGCACTTAATTTAAATGCATATCAGGT
The DNA here is from genome assembly GCF_965194805.1 of Balaenoptera borealis. NCBI lineage: Eukaryota > Metazoa > Chordata > Mammalia > Artiodactyla > Balaenopteridae > Balaenoptera > Balaenoptera borealis. The sequence continues at coordinate 55,020,698 of NC_138866.1, read as the reverse complement.
CTAAAGATAATTGTAGCAATTATTTCCTTATGAAGAACAACCTAGATTTCAGCCTATTATTAATCACCTTCCCAGTCACTGAAATATATCATATATTATTTTTAATCCTGGGATGCCATTTTTAGTAGTTATAAAATGTGTGATCAAGAATAGAAGCCTACAGGTAGATAAATGTGAAGCTAATGAAGCTTAACTTTCAGGGCTGTTCACTTCATGGGTCCCTTCCTGGACCTTGGAAGAAACACTAGCACTGTGTTCATGTGATCCTATGTTTAAAAAAAATGGCAAGAGTAATATTTTAACTTCAATTAGTAGAAGCCCTATACTTTATAAACAGTCATATGTTGCTGGAATGGTTGTGAGAATTTTGGGGATCTAGGAAAGGGAAAGGTGAATCTGTGTTATATTTAGTTGGGTTGTAGAGGAGTGTCTTTATGTAAATTACAGTGATTTCAGTGTCTAGATAGTTTATTGGTAGCCATCTACCATAGAGATAAGTTCCACTCTGCCAACTTACCTAGCATCAAAACACAAAGATACAGATGCTGTTACAATGTGCCCCATGGTAAATCCACTGTATGGGATGTATGTATGTACAGAGTGGAAGAGAAAAAAGGTTTGAAATGAACAGAGTAAGAAGTTATAGAAATCCTTCCAAACATGCAAAATTAAAGTGGAGGATTCAATTCTAATCAATTCTTAGTCAAATTCTCCTATCACTCATATACTTGATAATGTATATGGAATTATGCATACACAGAACTTTTTCGCTTATCTTATCTGATGAGAATCATGCAAAAGAAATTATCAGAATTTCCACTTTGTATAACACACATCTGTAGTGGTGCTACAAACAATGGACAAGTCCATGTGTGGAGTCAAATCTTAATAATAAACAAATTTTGATCAACTATAACGGAGGAAACACTGAATTACCTTTTTATTTTCTCTATGGAAAATTTTATTACAGAATTGTGGTCACATGAAGAAGAAATCTGAATGTGTAAGCCAAAACTATGGGAACCGTTAGAGTTGTGTCAGGAGATTAATATTTTTTCTGGATTATATGATGTTTGTGGTAAAATAAATATAATAAATATTTTACAGTTTGTAATTTGTCGCCATTTTATTTCTCAATGCAATAACAATACGGAAATAAATTACCAAATTTATTATTTATAATTGTATATCCTGTTTTTAAAAGAGATATTAAAATTATAAAAATTTTAGGCTCCAAAACACCTGGTTTGCCCTTATTAAAAAATTAATCTTCATATTTGAACAATTAGATCAATATTTTTAGAAATTATGAATTTTTCCAAAGCAAGTCTATTGCCATTCTCCTAAACATAAATGTCTGGGAAATTGCATTACTAAGTTTCTCATTCTTCCCGCGGAGAGTCCACTATGTAAAAAAAAAACCTCACATACTGCTTGTAGCAAGCAGAGCTTCCCAAGAAGCTAGTTGGGTTAGGGGAACAAAGAACCCTAAATTTCTGTGCAACTGTGTGGATTGAAAAATAAGCTTAGCAGAATATTTATCAAAGATAATTAAACAAATGTAGGGATATCATTCAATTTTTTTTAAAAGTTGTTTCTCTTGCTATCATTTTGAGTACTACATAATGAATATGAATCCTATTATATAAGAAATTGTAAACTCATATGGTTTATATAATACAAAAAAGCACCTTTAAATAGTAAGTCACTCTACAAAAAATGGGTAGAATTTTTTAAATGTCCCCAAATAGGTTGACTCTAGTTAGACAATCACAGTGCTTAAAAACATTACTGTTCTGTAAGTCTTCCTCTATTTTGCTCAAAGTTCTTGTGTTCCATTGAAACTTTTTCTTTTGTTTACTGGAGAGTTCATATGAGAAAATGCTGTTCATTGCCTATATTATTGTTTCGCTTTCATCTCCAGAGGCATGTGACAATGAGAAATCTCATTTTAAATGGAAATAGGAGGATTTCTCTGTATTTTCTTTCATCATCTCAGGGGTATGACTTAAGATACACTTGAATTTCACAGGAGAGCATTTAAAAATAGTCTATATAAATTATTTAACTATAAAATAAAATGCATTAAAATAATCAGAAATTTAAAATTTAATATTCTAAACACCATACTGTTATTAGAAAGTCTGTCATTTTTCTCTCTTCACTAGTTTAATTACATGACAGGGATCTTAGGATCAATGTTTAGCTCACCATTTATTTTAATTAAATGCTCTTTCATTCCCACTCTAATATCTATACAAAGAACTATTTCTTATATCTTTATATTTTTGCAATAGGGAAACATTTTGTCAAACACTTAACAATATTTTATATAATACACATTAGATATTCTTTGTAAATAAATGACTTCTTGTAAATGACTTGTATGGGGCTTGTAAAGCCATGCTTAGCAAGGGTGTCAATATTGTAAGCTGAGAAGGCTTTGGATGAAGAATGCACCCTGAGAAGTAAAATAGTATTTCATCTTAGAAGGATTTCTACATAGAGAGAGCTAGATGGGTACTTACAGAGGCTTTATTTTCTGTCTTTGAAATTAAATAGTGATATGTGGAATAAATATCACTTTTTTCCCAATTTTACTGAGATAGAATTGGCATGTTACATTATATAAGTTTAAGGTGCACAAAAAATAATTCGGTATCTGTCTATTTTATGAAATGATTACCAGAGTAAGTTTAGTTAATATCCATCACCTCACATAATTACAAAATTTGTTTTTTCCTTCTGATAAGAACTTTCAAGATCTATTCTCTTAGCAACTTTCAAATACACACAAGAGTATTGTTAACTTTAGTCATCATGCTGTACTTTATATCCCTGGAACTTATTTATCTTATAACTGTAAGTTTGTGCTTTTTGACCACCTTCACCCAAAACTTGCTCTTCATAACAGATTCAGGAGGAAGAAATATACTTCTTTATATTTGGAAGACATATACTATGTCCAATTGAAATCATTTATCATATTTCCTTTGTTAAAAATTTCTTTCCACTAATTCTGCCTCAAAAATCTCCTCGATTTATCCTTCCACTATGTGATTGGACATATTTCATTGCAAGCTCTTTGTCTCTTCTAATTTTTTAAATTGCTTTATTCCTTAGGCCTCTCTTCTAGGTCTTCTCCACTTCTTTTATAAATTCTCCCCATGGCTTGAATTCACACATAAATCTCAACGAAGAGCAATTCTATATCTCTAGGTCACCCTTCCTTCCAAGTTCCAGACATATGTATCCACCTCTTTCTTGGATGTCTTTATTGAGTATCTCACAACATCAAACTTAACATGACAACAATGAGCCATTCAGACTTCCCTAATTTGAATGTCACAATAAATTTAATCTATAAATTTAAGACAAGAATTCATTCATTCTGTTATATAACTAGATATCAAATTCTGTCAATCTACATCTTTAAATATAATTAAACTTCTCACTGACACTTTAATACAATAGCCTACCACCATCTTCCACTTTGCAGCCAGAGTAATTTTCTAACAGTTTCTTGCTTAAATTCTTTAAATGGTTCCCCATTTAGCATAGAATATATACTAAATAATAAAGCATGGTGTCTTAGCCTGTTTGGGCTTTTATAATGAAATACAACTGACTGGGTGGCTTAAACAACAGAAATGTATTTTCTCACAGTTTTGGAGGCTAGAAATCCATGATCAAAGTACTAGAAATTTTGGTTTCTTGTGAGAGCTCTCTTCCCACTATATAGATGGCCACCTTCTCACTATATCCTCACATGGACTTTTCTCCATGCATGTCTACCAGAGAAAGACAGATCAGCTCTCTAGTACCTCTTCTAATATGGATGCTAATATTATTGGATCAGTGTCCCACCCTTATGACCTCATTTAACCTTAATTACTTCCTAATAAAGCCACACGGGGGATTAGGGCCTCAACATGTAAGTTTTAGGGAGACATGTTCAGTCCATAATACATAGTAATGGATCAAGAGCTGGTTTGTGCTGTACAGTCTTTCTCTCTATGCTAAACTTTTTCAATCTATGCTCAACTTGAGTAAATATTTTCATGTTCCTTTTATTCCACAAGTTTTTTTGTTTGTTTTTTTGAGCAGCTACAATGTTCTAGACAACATTCTCATTATATGGAGCAACATCTGAAGGGAAAGCAAACACTGTTTCTGCTTTCATAAAGCTTTCATTCTGGTGGGAAAAGACAGTAAATAAATAACTAAAAGCAATGTCTCTAAAGATATTTCCAAAGCTGGAATATCCTCTACCTCTTTACCTCCCCTGAGCCAGTCATTCTCTCTCTCTCTCCCTCTGTGTACATGTGTGTGTCTCTCTTTCTGCCTCTGTCTCACTTGCAAACACATACACACACACACACACACACACATCCCCACCTACTCATATTTCAGAGCTTACTTTAGCTCTCTTTTAAAAATCCTTTTCTGGTCACTTCAGACTGAATCAGTTTGCACCTGGCACATGATGTCAAATCACACTATGGCAATAAAACATGCTCACAATTTATTTCAGCAGCTTATTGAATTGACTGTCTCCAGGAAGATAGAAATGATGTAGACCTGTCTGCATCATTGCATGCCCAGTGCAGGAGAGCATAATTTGCCATCCCAAAATGTCTCTTTAACATGCGGATTGTTTTGAGCTGAAAACAACTGAGGTCCAAAAGAATTAGAAAGAACCTTTGACCTTCCCCCTAACTGACTAAAGAATGTAGATAGAGGGCCTTTTCCATGAAGGGAGCTATCACCCTCGATAACTACAATATGAACTAGGCATGTAGATAGGGAGGAACATAGCAAAGTCTGTTAAAATTCCTCTCTGCATCCCACTGTCTCTGTATGGCCCAGCAAACATTTATTTACTAAACATTTGCTTTTCAATCTCCATGTCAGTTGCTTTCCTCCCCTTTGAAGTCCCAAACCACTACACCTAACATCTTTGGCCTTTAGCTGAAGATGATATTTAAGGTAAGGTTTTTAGCCGTTTTGGCAAGTTACTCAATTTTCCTGGGTCTCTCCCTTGTATACATGGTATTAAACTTCTGTTTGATTTTCTGTTAATTTGTCTCATTTCAATTTTTAGACCAGCCAGAAGAACCTAAAAGGTAGAGGAAAATTTCTTCCTCCTCAACATCAGCATCTAGCAGTGACTGATATATAATGGACATTTCATAAACACTCATTGAGTATTGTTGAATATTATAACACATTTCTTATATAGCACTTCTGAAAATATCTTGCTAGGAACACTAATTATTTGGACTAATAATGGGTGTTATCTTGAAAAAAAGTTTGGTAGCTAATCACTGAATTTAACAATGTTCAACTATTTATTTACTATAGAAGTACTTACTCAGAGCACGTAATATGAAAATGTGAACCATGGATCATGAAAACACACTGTATCCTCTTTCTCCAAATGATTTTATTGTATAAACTTTCTTTCTCATAGCATCTCTTATAATGATTAATCAGTATAGCTAATTTTAGTCAACAGTCTCCTACAATCTTTTTATTTCTCCACAGTTGGGCCAGAGGTAAGCCTTCCTGCAAGAGTTAATGGTGCCCTTTACTCTCAACATTTGTAGGTTAATGAGTGACAAAATTGTAACACTTCCATAGATCAAAGAATCATACGGAAGTCTTTTTCCAGAACTATTTTATACTAGCTCATTAATACTCACCATCAAAGGCACATGTAGAATATAAAGGTCTATTGTGAAAAGAACTAAATAAATAACCTCATTAAAATTTAACTGAGAGTGCATGTATTAAGGAACAATTAGAGTTTTCATGATAAACACTTTAAGTGATAATTGGTTCCAATGGGAGGTCTTAAGATTACAGTTTCTTTGAAACTTGTGGGCTGCTGCAAATAATGTCCGTATACATACAATAATAAAAATAATAACAACAAAAACATTAATATAAAACACTTTATCAATTGACCATAAGGAATATGAACAATATCATTAAACTGAACTTTGCAAGATCTATAGTCAATCACAAGGCAAATAACAATCACAGGCAGTAACAAAGAATGATTCTGAAAATGTAGCTGTAAATCATCAGAATTAAAGTGCTTATTAAACTTCTGATTAGTCGCTATAAGACATACGTTCTGGTTCAATAAATCTGAGATAAGGAAAACCTGGGATTACTTATTAAAATGCCATAAATAAGATATTCCCTAACTTTCTCTATTCTCAGCACCCTTAGTGCTTTGTTTTGTTTTATCCCACAGCACCCTCAGGCCAAAAGAAATACATAACCATTTGTTTATTGAGTGGTTAGGTCTAAACTACTTAATAAGTATTTAAGTCTTAAAAACTTAATAACCATTTGAAAAAAAAAATGAATACAAATCGAGATAAAAGTAATCTTTTATATCATTGTTAACTAACATCTATTACTTACTGGGATGTATGCAAGCAATTGTTGGGCACTGTAGGACTTCTCAAATTTTGGAATCAGATTGGACACTATCACCCTTATTTCAGATTCGGCATTGACTTTTGTTCAGCACTTGCTTCTCATCACATCAATTATCAAAAACCAAACTATTGACTTGATATTGTCTTCCCTACTTTAATATGAATGACTCATTTTCAGAATCTGCTTTTTCAGAGCCCTTTAGGTGCTTTTGCAATAGCAGAAAGGTATTGGTAGCAAATAGGGTGCTACCACAGGTATTGAAGCAACAGGTATAAGAAGAGCTCCACTCTTATTTGTATATGACCATTACATGATATAATTTTTAAATTATCTACAAACCAACTCTAAAGGAACTACATTTCTGCTCAGTTATAGCATGTTAAATAATTTTTACTATAAATAAAATTTTCTTATATTTTTCATTTATATCACATTCAATATTTTAAAATATTTCAATGTGTAGGTCTGTTTAGGTAGAAAAAATAGGTAGGCTATTTAGGTAGTGTAATGGTTAGATATATATCATGTCAGGGGTCTCCAAGACCACGTTAACTCACAGAAATCAGAAAAGCTGTTACATTCACAGTTACAGTTTATTACTGCACAAAAAAATTCATTAAAGTCAGAAAAGGAAAAAAGAATGTGAGTGAAATTATGGGTAATCAAAAACAAACTTATGGAGTCAAAGAGATGGTGTTTATTTCTCTGAGCAACAATGTATGACAACAGGTATTACCAATCAGGGAAGAATACTGGACTATTCTCTTAGATGTTCAAGCTGATTGACCCCTTGACTGTGAGTGCAAGGGTCAAGCTGATACAGCTTGGCACAAAGCCTCAAGCATACAAAAACAGGCATTCACCATTAACCATATTATTAGCATAAACTCTCAGGCTTGGCCCAAGTCCTCAGACATACAAAAGCACTTATCAGGCAGAATACCCAAGGCTCAGAGCTCTATCAAGTTCTACTTCTTTTCCTTGAAATGTACAAGGTTTGAGTAACACAGGCCTGCTGAATTAACCCTTTACTGCACATCTGTAATTTGGCTTTCATATTGATACCAACTGTGTTTTTCTTCAGATAATTTTTTTTTTCAGATCATTTTTTCAATCATATTTGTCCCCATTTCATTTTAAACTCTCAGTTTTGTATCTCTTTTTTATCTAAAAACTCTATTTCACATCTTCTTCACTCTTTTTGGCATTAATTAGCTAATTTACATCTTTTCACATAAAAAGTACCCTTTCAAATTCATCAGGTATATTGATATATAAAAATATATCTCACATTGTGTGTATAAGTAGAATTGGGAAAAATCAATTAAGTGTATTTTTAAGTCTCTCAGTATTGAACTTCGATATGGGCTTAAACAGAAAGATCCTCCTCAAACATATGACTTCCTGTTATATTTTTCTTTCTGACTTGAATGATAAATGGAATTGTCATCCTTCAAATTCTTAACACTAAAAACAACCCACTGAAGTCAATTATGAAGAGAATCTTTTCCTAAGTCAACTGCCAATTAGCTAATTCTACATGTCAATTTGGTTAGTAACACTATGTTTTTATAGTTTTATGTACTTATAGAAATTCATTTGTTCATATAGGTTGAATAAGTTGTTTAAAACTGAATGTAACTCAAAGGTCCTTCTCTGTGATCACCTTATTTTACACACTAGGAAATTAAGAGGTGAAATAACAGGCAAACCCTTCAAAAAGGGTTTTACAAGAAAATACCCAAGAGAAAAAGTTCATAACTTAGAAACTTAACAACAAATATACATTAAGCATCAGATAAATGTAAATTAAAACCACAATTATACACCACCACCAATCACAAGAATGGTTAAAGGGAAAACTGAAGGAGAATACCAAGTGCTGGGGAGCACTGGGGTTAATGAAAACTTTCATATACTGTTGCTGGTGGTGGGTACTTAATTTGACAAACATTTTAGACAAATGTTTGTCAGTATCTACTAGAACTGAATATATGCATATTCTATACCCCCAAATTCTACTTCTATAAATATAACCAACTAATATGCTTAAAACAAAAATTTAATGTACATGTTCATAAAACTCATATTTTAATATCCCCCATCTGGAAACTACTCCAAAGCTCATCAGATATAGAATAAATGAATAGTTCCCATTATGCTCACATTGTGGAATACTACACAAAAATGGGAATAAATATATACATACAGTCACTTTGGAAGACAGCTTGGCAGTTTCTTACAAAACTAAATATACTTTTACCATACAATCCAGCAACTTGTTTTCCTTGGCATCTACACAAAGAAGTTGAAAACTTATATTCACATAAAAACCTGCACACTTATGTGTATAGCAGCTTTATTCATAATTGCCAAAACTTGGAAGCAACCAAGATGCCTTTCAGTATGTGAATGGATAAATAAACTGTAGTACAGCTAGACAATGTAATATTATTCAGCACTGAAAATAAATAAGCTATCAAGCCATGAAAAGAGGTGCAGGAAAATTAAATGTATATTGCTAAGTGAAAGAAGTCAATCAGAAAAGGCTAAATACTGTATGATTCCAACTATATGTCATTCTGGAGAGGCAAAAGTTGGAGACAGTAAAATAATCAGTAGTTGTCATGGGTTGAGTTTGGAAGGAAGAGAATAGACGGAGCACAGAGAATTTTTAGGACATTGAAACCACTCTGTATAATACTGTAATGGTGGATACATGTCATTATATATTTGCAAAAGTCTATAGAATGTACCACACCAAGACTGAGTCCTAATTTAAACTATGGACTCTGGGTTGATAATGATGTATCAATTAAAGTTTATCAACTGTAACAAATGTGCCACTCTGGTTGCAGATGTTGATAATGGGGAAGCTATGCATATATGGAAACAGGGATTATAAGGGAAATCTCTGTATCTTCAAAAGGAAAGTTAATATATGCCTCCTTCTCCTAATTTTGACAAAGAAAAATAAGCACCCATATTACATTTAGAGTTTTGTAGCTCTATGTAGCTCTACCACCAATGCCTGGTCCCTGGCTTCTCTACTCTTTTTACTTTTGAATCTAGTTCTATTCTGAGTGTTGAGAAGCCTCATCCTTGCTGAGGCCCAGTCCAGCCTGCAGGTCCATGATTTTTTCATAGCCCTATAAACTTCCTTGGGTGTGCACACCAGCCATATAGTCCATATTTTGGAGGACAGACCCAGAAATATAGGTCCCTGACCCAACACAGGCCCCTGAAATGGGTTCAAGGCCATTTGGGCAGGAAATACTGATGTGTGGTATAGAATCAGGATGGGTAACTCCACTGGCCTTTAGAATTCAAACCTTAAAATTGGGTTCAGCCAATGGAGGCTCAAAATGAGTTTATCTAAAGTATACAGCCTAGTTAAGGACCACTCTTACCTAGGTCTAAGGATGGTCTTTCAAATGGTCCTATTTCTGAGGTATATAGATTGGAAGTAATACATCATACACCGGTAGCTCTGGCTCACCCCATACCCTCACAGTTCCATCAGTATTAACATGATTATGCCATCCAAGGATCAAAATCACAAGTAGCAGACCTCATACCTGAAAAGTAACCATAGGTTTCCAAATGCAAAACTCCTTCAGATAGTCAGAAAATTACATATCTTCATCCCAGCCATAGGGATGAACATTCTTTCCCTTTCCACTGGTCTAACAGATGCAGAGAAAATGATTCCTATTTATCCTATCTTGCAGATCTGCATAGGATTGATATCTTCAGTCATACTTTAATTTATCCCAGTTTCCTTTAGTATGTGTGAGTGAACACAAACTATGAATTGTTAAATCAGACTTTGACAGTATCAAGCTTTATAGTAAGTTCAAGGATATAAGAAATCAAGAGGCACAGATGAAGTAGAGAGAGGCGTTAAGACACAGGGCTCCTCAGATCACTCTCTATGGCCCAGAGTCATAGATGACATCTTAAATGAGATTTGCAGGTCATTTCACAAAGTGGAGAGTACTTAGCATGTGAAAAATGTCCATTTTACATCTACATGTTCACCTAGTTTATGTGACAGTTGTCAGGGAGCTATGCCCCCTTAATCCATAGATCTTGGGTTTGCTTACCAAAAGCAATCCCTAAACCAAGTACATCCTGTTCAAAGCAACCTATAGATGAGGATTCCCATCCTAGCAATGTACTTTTTTAACTTCTACAAAACAGAAAGAGTAAACAAAATGGGGTCCTTCTTCTTTAAAAGATAATGTGGGTTTTTAGAGGTTTTTTGAATGTTTGTTAATTTTTAATAATCTATGCTTTGGAACACTATAGGAGTTCATTTCCCCACATACTGAATACAATTTTTAAAGCTGCAAAGTAATTTATAGGTATTCTTTGTTTAATCTACTTTATGGATGTGGAAACTGAAGGAGTGAAGTAAACTGTCATTCAACTCTATAGGATCTGCTTTCTTAACACTTTTTATATAGTACCTAGTAACTCAAATAATTTCTGAATTTGCTATTGTGCTCTCCATATTGCATTCTACTACTTAGTTGCTCCTAATTCAACATTTCAATTTTAATTAATTAGGATTTATTTTATTTAAAAACCTCTGTGCATTCAATCTGTGTATCAATTGAATATTATAAAATTGTATGCATATTAAGCAGTAGAGAGTGACAATTATTGTTTTTAAGAAACTGAAGGTCAATTTAACATGTTTTAAAATATTGCTTTAAATGGTCTAAAATTCTCATCTCCTTTTTAATTCAGAAATGTCACAAACTGAGGATTTCTACAAAATGAAAAGATGATGACTGACTCAACTGAAATTTAAATCAGTCAGAGAAAGAGTAGTGGAATTCACGGAAACTCTCATTAACTTAAAGTACTTATTAACTTTCGATTTCCTTTGCATAAATGTACCAACTACAATGATGATTCATGCATTATATGCATCATCCTTCTGGTTAATTATATTCTAAATTAATCTCTAATGACAGTATAATAATGATACTGTATAATTATATTGTCTATTTTCAGATAACACTTCCACCTTAGAATCAAATTCTTATCCTCAAAACACCAGTTTGTTTCTTTTCTTAAGCACATAAATTAAATGGATTCATATTTCTAAAGTTAGTTGGAATATTTGGGTAAGTGACCATAAACTTATTCTATTGGTAGGAGTTATCCTGCAAAGATCAAATAGCTAAGATGAAGCACTTTGAAAAATTATTCCAAAAAACTGGAAAAAGAAAATATAGATATATAATTCAGTTGGATCTGGCTTTGTTTCTCTGGATTTATATTCATTCAATACCTAACAAATACTTATTTAATATCTGTCACGTGATGAACATTACATCATGGGCTGAAGATCACAGAGAATCAAAGTTTTATTGTCAGAGAACCACTGTCTCAGTGGCAGGCACAGGCCAAAATTTCCAACTCATAATATAGTAGAATAAGTCTAAATATTGTGTATGTGCAGTGTCCTATGAGAATAGCTAAAATCATATGGCAGGCTGGTATCAAAGTAAATAAGATTAATTTTGTCAAAGAGAGCATTTTAAAATAAATAAATTGTATTAATTTGAAACAGTGTAAAATTATAGATAACTTTGGAATCTAGTTGCTAATCAAGAAATGAGAGCACTCCCTTTGACAGCTCAGCTGGTACTGGGGAGAACTGTAGTACTTCCCAGTATAGTCACCTTCAGGTCACCGGTTTGATTCCGGCTCGAAGAAGGAGTTGATGTTTTACTAACACAACACTGTAAATCAACTATACTCCAATAAAAATTTAAAAAAAAAAAACACACTTTACATATAGAAAAAAAAGAAATGAGAGTACTTCAAGCATCTGTGACTTTAGAGTTTCACACTGAAATTTCTATGTGAGTATCAATTTGTAAGTACATAATACAAGAAACGAGGCATGGGATATCTACATAGACTCTGTTCTATCTATATTTTTTCTTTTATTTATCTAAATATAATTATCAAACAGTAGATCAATACAGAAATAATCATTATAGTAAATGGCTTTTGGCCTTTGACTTTCATCATTTTAATAATTATGATGTTAACATATGACTATGTTGTAAGACACCATCTGTTTTCAGTTTTGGAAAAATTCCCATATCCATACACTAAAATTATTAAAATGTTAAAAAATAATAATCTGGTAAGATTGACTCCAAGATCAATTTTGGTCTTCTAGTTTAATGTCAAACTTCTAAAAATTAGTTGCTCTTCTGTGAGCTCAATAATTTCTACTTTTCCAGTAAAATTTTAAAATTTGGATGGCTTTACAGTCATGCTGATTGGAAATGCTGACTTTAGGACTCAGGACACACATAACAAATAATTGCCTGAGTTTAAAGCACAATGTTATTTCCTAGTGATACATTAACCACTTGCAACTCTACAGAGATTGGCTTTAGCAGCAGTACCATGAAAGTGTACAGTGATGACTGTCTAGTGAAACCTGAGCAGTTTAACACATCTCTATATTTAAGTATGATTTTTCTAAATCACTGATGTTGTAATGCAATCTCATATTTAGCTATTATTCTTTCAAATAAATGCGTTCAATTTGGAGCTTTATATACTTGGGGTAATAAAAATTATATAAAATTCAAAATTCATAGAATAATATGAATATATATATATTCATGACTAAAATATATGTCTCATGAATGACAATAATGACCAATCATTAATTTATACTTGATTTTTTAGTTTCCTTCTGTAATTTAAAAAGGAATTACATTTTTGTTTGAATCTTAATAAGCTATTACATTGCAACTCATTATAATTTCAACCTTTTTCTTTAATCATGATTTGAAGCAGGATAACACACTAATAAAAGACTAGGTTTTCGAGTTTGAGAGCCCTAGTTTGGAGTCAAATTTACATTAATTACCAGCAATGTTGACATTGGAAAAGTTATATAACATATTTAGGCTACATCAACCATAAAATTGGGTATGTACCATATAAGTTTGTTTTTATAATCATTTCTGAGCACAAAGTAAATACTCAGTAAATGTTAGCTTTAAAATAGTTTACTAACTCAAATAGTCATGGCTTCTTCCTTCAATGTAATATCAATTATATTTGAATATCAGAAATTTACAGGATGAATCAACAGTCACCCTCAAACAACAGAAACTCATCCCCTTCCAATCAATAGAAAACACAAAGTCACTTCAACTAAATCAAATTCAAAATCTAGCATCATCTACTTCTACTTTGGAAGTATTAAGCCTCAAGAAAAAGTCACTAACAAAGAACAATCTAACAACAAGAACCACCTGGATAATCTATAAAATCGTATTTTTTTTAGTCCATCAGAGAGCTTAGAATGCAAGGTCACTTGAACTAAAATCCGAAGAGTGACATGCCTCTCTATGCAGATATGGTTCATATGGATTATTTTATCTTGGCAGAGCATGAAAAGAAGGGGTAGCCATAATAGAGGCTTGTAGGAAAACAGCTGAATTTTTAAAAAATTCTGAAAGGCCAAGTGGAAGCTAGTATGAAAGTTTAAAATCTCTGGGAAACCCAGAAACAAGGTAACTCTGTACATACCTGCTTGCCAACTCTTTTCCATAGTCTTCCACTGACTGCTAAGAGGAGAAGAAAACCCCCTGAGGAAAGATGACTATGAGATGGAGCTTACCTGTCTAGGCAATGTCACCTGCCAGAAAGGTGAGAAGAGTGCTAAAGGACAACAATGGTTTGGAGTATTTTAAAGCTAGGGAATTTATCTAATCTATGGCTAGCAGATGTTGGCTGCAGTTTCATGGAGCATGAAAAGCAGGCAGGCTCTAAATTGATTTAAAAATATTCTAATTGAGCTATATTTAAAGCAGCTGGATGTGTAGGATTTGAGTTTGGTGCTGGTGGGCTTTGAGCTAACAGTCCTAGCCTGCTATGAAGAAGTAAACAATATAGAGATCAATATGCATGGACCAATTAGCCCATTTATATAACAAAGCCAGAGAAAGCTATCTGCCCTCTGGGACCTATATGAGTACCAGTGGTTTTCTATTAATGGCGAATGGAGAGGAAATCCTACTGTGCCCTTGACCCTGCTCTGATTTTGTCAGGAGTTGTGTGTGGATTTGATAGGTGTTATTTCCAGACAAAAGTTTTTAGGAGCCAGTGCATGATTTTTGCTCTTTCCATTGCCATGATTCTAGTCAGTGTTCATGATGAAGGCTCAGTCTACTTCCATGAGTGAGCTCAACAGAGAACAGAACACCAACTAAGCCAAGATGAATCTACAGTGTGAGCAATAAGTCATCCTTGTTTTAATTTACAAAGATTTGGGGGTTGTTTATTGTCACAGCATAAATTAGCCAAACCTGACTAGAACACTGCAAATGAATTTTGGTCCTAATTCTGATTTGGTCATTTGTTCATGAAAATTATATTTGACATTTTACTGAGAGGATGTGATTTCTAATGAATTACCCATAATTGAAAATTTTTGTGAATTCACTTTTGAAATAATATTGAAGCAGGCATTTTGTTTTGTTTTGTTTTATAAGTGCTAGTCTTTTTTACTGACTCAACCTCATTTCACCATTAAGGACATTATATGTCTGAGCTTACTTTCTCAACTTTGTGTAATACAAGTGGCATCTTGAGCTCTCAGACCAGACACAATTCTGTCTTATGCCTACTCTAAATTTTTTTTTTTTTTTGGCCTACTCTAAATTTGTATCACAAGTCACAGGTTGTTTTGTCATGAATTCATCACTGAATAATATTTGTATCTTCAAAACTGTAATATGATTAAAAATAAATATTAAGATAGTTTAGAAATCCACATATTTATATCTATCTATCTATATATCTATATATCTATATATCTATATCTCTCTCTCTCTCTCCAGGACATATTGTAATTGTACTTCACCTCAATAACACCAATAGATAGCTTGTATTTCTTAATGAGGATTTTGCTGTGTAATGTGAAGGAAGCATGGTAAAACAGGAATGTTTCTAAAAATATTCTTTGACCACCTTTTCAGTTATATTACAGTGTCACTATAATTTTATTGGTCTTAAAATCCTACAATTTTTTAAAACAAATATCTCTTACATTTATCTCTTTTCATGCTCATCTGTACCTCCTTTTTCCTGCCCATTTTACCTTAGATCTGGAACACAGAAAGAGTCCACTGTCTCCTTAATCTTCCTAGTGAAACATTCCTATCTACCTAAACATCTTTTTAATTTCAATTCCATATTGAATTACTTCTAATAATTACTGTAAGATAAAACCCAGTTGGAATCTCTTCCCCCACCGCTTCTAACACTAGAAAATTATAGCTTATCACTTTTCACAATGAATTTTCCTTTCCAGAGAATTTCAGTTTCCTTCTCCCAACATCCACTCAAAATCCTCTCCATTTTACAAACCTGTAAACTCCTTGATGTTAGGAAGTCTAGATTTGCCAGCAGAGCGTTTCATAGGTCACTGATGTTCAGTACATATATGATTAGATCTCTCTATACAGAATACCCAGAAGCTCTAAATCTTACTTTATCTAATTTCAGAGTATGAATTGCCCCTATGGGTATCATGCAGAAATGGCATAGTCATTATGCTACCGGTGCAATGGTTAAATCACTCCTGGATGTTACTTAATTTATAAATTAGATTAAATGCTTTTTCTATGTGATCTATTCTGTCCTTTTCTCAGAACTTCACATTTTTTTTGTTTAGTTGTTTCAGAGTCAAATTTAAAACTATCATTCAGAATATCATATATGTATGTATGTATATATACATACACACATATTATTTTTTAGAACAAATTTAGGTTCACGGCAAAATTGAGCGGAAGGTACAGAGATCTTTTACAGAATACTTTTTTATAGAATGTCATTTTTAGAGAATATCTTTCAACACTAATAATCTAGAAAAAGGAAAGCATCTGCTCTATCTTGAAGCCAGTCATGCTTACATTTTTCATATAATGTGTCTTATAGAAAAACTCTCTCTTTACCATCCAGTAAAATGTATCAAGCATGTTAAAATACAATTGTAACTAAAGGATAGACCCTTCATTTCTCTCAACAAGAAAGCTTGTTGAAAGAAACTATCATGTGGAGCTGAAGAAAATATAAGATCTTGCTCTGAGGTATAAGATGCAACATATAATGCTAATCAGAATATCAGAGAAAATAAAAAAGAAAATAAATTCAAAAATAAAAGGTGCTAAACAAGTGCCAAGAATTTTGGGCAGTAGATCAAACCTAAAAAATTGATAAAATATTTTATATTATTGTCATGAATTTTAAGACCTAGGTGTTTGTTTTTATATTTTAACATCTCTGGAAACATTTGGTTTCTTATAGTTCATGATTCATTGATAATTGGATGCATTCTTTATTTCTTGGTGGTACATAAAATAATGGCTTGTGTTATTATAAACTGCAACTAACATTTCATGAAATATGGTAAATATAGGAAATGTTTTAAGGTGTGTAGTAAAAATCTATTTTACAATTGATATCATGATTCCATTCAGAAGTTATTCATTTCCAAAACATCTAACTTAATATTATATTATGAAATGTGTATAATTTACATGATCAAAAGGAATTGTCAATAATCCTAAAAAGCACTATTCCTACATATATATTAAACATTCCAGGAAACATTAACACTAGAGCATTTCTGAACCATCTTTTAAAATATATATATATATATAGTAGTTTGAAATGCAGCATTTAAATATTTTACATTTTGGTATTATGAAATATTTATACTCACACTCCCACAAATGGAAAGAATAAGGTCAGCAAAAGCTGTGAAAGACAAATGTCTCACTTACAAGATTGTCTTTGGAAATAGAATGTGAAAATTTATCCCCACAAAATAAATTAGTGCATGAATTCACTCCATACATTAAGATTTAAATATTGAAATTTGGCTGAAAAATATTCATGTGTTCTGATTTTAGTTTAGAGGGTTATCTATTATTATAATGTACCTTAAGTTTAAAACTCATGTTTTTACATACATAGATAGCCATCTACTATTTTTAATACTAAATAGTTAAGTCAGATACTCAGGCTGTGGTGAACTTTTCTGTTATTCTATTATGATAGTTTTGACATAAAAAAAGATTTATATTTCTGAAATATATTGGCACAAAACCTCAAATACAAGTAAATAAAAGGTCCATGATTTTAAATTTATTTTATTTTATCTATTAAAGCTGCCAAAGTTCAATCATATATTATTTATATCCAAATATTTTATACTGCAGTTTTCATAACCGTACACTTATATAAAGTAATATGGACAGTTTATAGATACAAAATAATAAAATAATCATGTACCCACTAAAATCAAGTGAATAGCATTAACTTTGAACTCCATGAGTGTACCTTCAGAAAGCATTGTTCTCCCTCTGCCCAGAAATGTCTGCTATTCTGAAATTTTGTTAATAATTTCCATGTTCCTCTTCAGTCCCCAAATGGCATACTATTAAATTTTGTACACTTTGACCTGTATGAATTTTTTCATTAAAAAAATATTTAAAATTACACTTCTATATAACAACAGTAGATCTACTATTCCTTCATAAAGTTTCTTGCTTCTCACCCACTCTAATTGTTCATGTACTTCAGCCTTATCACCAAAGTGAAAAATCCCTTGCTAAATGTCAAGAAGAAACATACCTAATCTATGTAGCATGAACTGCTGTTCATTGCCATTGCTTTTGTTCAGCCACATAGAGTTGCTGGTGAAAACTGGTCCTGTGCAGCCTAATGCATTCTTGTCCACTGCTACAATAATGATAGAACTGCAATGGTGTGCATTTCTTTAATGCAGATCATGGAGAATACATATGAGTTTAGTTGGATAAGGCAAGTTACAACTCAAGGAATTTTAACACAGACATTGGCTTCAGCTTTCTGAAAATTAGACCCTTCACAGAAGCAATTGCATCAGAGAACACAGGCTTCTTTGCCAGCTGGACATGTGTTTTTTTGTTATTTGGGCTTTCCAATTCTATACTTCTGCTGTTGTAAAATGGAAACCATTGTGAAGAAGAGTAAAATTCTGATTTGCCATCATAAAGGCATGGACAGGAATAGGTCCAGCATTGCTCTTGCATTTCACTTACCTGCCTTCCTTATTGACTTCATCTATTTTCATTTCCTCTTCTGCCTTTTGATACTGATTAAGTATGTTTTCTCCACATAATTATGTTATCAAATTTTTAATCATTAAGTTATGGTGTATTAATATATAAAATTGCCTAAAATTTTATTCTGAATTGTGCAGTAGCCCCTTCTTAGAGATATACTTTTCCTCTGAATCTTCTAGATTAAGAATCAGTAAATTTTTTCTGTGAAGGTACAGATATTAAAATTTCTAGGCTTTTCACGCCATACAGTTTCTATCCCAACTACTTAACTCTGTTCGTGCAATACAAAAGCCACCACAGACAATATCTGAATTAACAAGAGTGGCTGTGTTCTCATAAATCTTTATTTATGAACACTATAATTTGAATTTAATTCTATAATTAATTTGTATGTGTCCTGAAATTGTCTTTGTTTTTTCTTCAATTCTTTAAAATTGTAAAAACAAGTCTTAGCTGTGAGCTGTGCAAAAACAGGCGGTGAGCCAGATTTTGCCCATAGCAGTAGTTTTCCAGCCTCTGTTCTAGATCTGTACTCTTCAATCCTAGTTGCATATTGGAACTAGGGCCTAAACATCAATTAAATCATAATCCCCATTAATAGGGTCTCCTAGTCTTCGTTATATTTTAAAGGTTTCTTAGGTGATTTCAGTATTGAGATTCTAATCTATGCTAGTAAAGTCTTAAAAAAAAAAAATCCACTGGTTGATTTTCTCCCCTCTCTATTCATTCACAAATAATAGGTACCTAAACTCAATTAGTTTGTGTGGCAAAAGTGTGAGGGAATTGCAGATTGCTCTGATCACTCACTCTCTACTCTGTGAGTAGGTGAATATTCTTCTTAGATCTGGAATTGGACGTCCAGTTGAGGTATACATATCTTAGTCCTAGTCTCCTTTTCTAGTAAGATATGGTAGTATCTTCTTCCTATCCCTAACCTCCTGGTGGTCTGATGCTCCAAGACAATGTAATACATTGAAAACTGCTTTCAGATATAAACTGTTACCCTGTTCTCTTTCTATCTGACAATCCCAACCAAACTTGACTCACAAAATCTAAAACCATAGATTGTATCAATCCATCCCCCTCACAATCCTTGCTTCATGTTCACTTACAGTCTAGGATTTATGGTCTCCATCTGGGTGCAGTCAGATTTTAGCACAGCTGAAGGTAAGGTGGCAGCTGTCAGATGCCAAATGTCTCCAAAAGATCACTAGAAAAGACTGCTGACCAAGAAAAGCTGTGTAGTAGGCTTACTGCTGTATGGGGGATGCTATTTTGACTAAATCTTAGTAGTATCTCAGAAGTGTGAAGTCACAGGAGTATACTTAAATGATCTTAGGGACTAGGCTGAATGATTTTTAAGGTGGATTTTGCAAGGTGGAAAACTCACAGTTAGGAAGATTACACCGTAATAGTTTTAGCTTAAGACTCATGGTGAGGTGTCTTGAAGTGAGCCTTGATGATCAGAAAAAAGTTTTGAAAAGTAAGGTATTTTAGTTCTTTTCCCAATCTTATCTTCTAGAAACAAGAACTTTTTAGGGCAAATTGCTAAATTGTTTTTGCCAGGTCACAGTAGTATTTAGTTTAGGGACAGGAAATTATGTTGCTATCAGTTCTCAAGGCAAATAGAATAGAGAAAACAGCATTCTGCTTACTTTATAAAACAACTCTTCAGAAAAGTGAGTGGGCAATGCAGTTTTAAGTTTGTTTAGGCCCTAAAAGTCTGAATCACAGAGACCATGATGGAAAGTTACAAAGCATGTTTTGTGTTCTTAGGTCAGGTTTATTTCATATTGTAAAGTATCAATTCCAGGAGTTAAAATATGAGAGTGGCATGGACATATATACACTACCAAACGTAAAATAGATAGCTAGTGGGAAGCAGCTGCATAGCACAGGGAGATCAGCTCGGTGCTTTGTGACCACCTAGAGGGGTGGGATAGGGAGGATGGGAGGGAGATGAGAGAGGGAGGAGATATGGGGATATATGTATATGCATAGCTGATTCACTTTGTTATAAAGCAGAAACTAACACACCATTGTAAAGCAATTATACTCCAATAAAGATGTTTAAAAAAGAGATATTTTCAACCTATTTTATATCATAGTTAGTTATGAATTATTCCTGATTCTATAATTAGGTGGTCTGATGTGTTTTTTTAATACCAACAAGAAACTTTCCAATTTTTAGCAGACACTGATTGGGTGTCCTACAAATCTAACTGCATTCTCACACCATCTGGCTGGAGATAGTGTCACATCCCACAGGTTAAGTGCTCAGTCTTACAAGAATACCTCCATTTCAGATGCCAATCACAAGTACAGATTGGTAACCTGTGCTTCTGACTAACTGGCTAAAAATCAGAGGTTCCCATGACCCCCTCCCTCAGGTTCAATTAATTTGCTAGAGTGGTTCACAGGACACAGGAAATCTGTTTACTTACTAGATTACAGGTTTATTACAAAGGATATTAAAGGATACGAATAAACAGCCAGATGAAAAGATACATAGGTGAGGTCCCATCGGGCCTATAACAAGGAACTCTGTCCTTGTGGAGTTTGGGGAACACCACCCTCCCAGCAATAAGATGTGTTCTGGTTCACCAGCCTGGTGAACCAAGCTCTCCAAACCCTGTCCCTTTGGATTTTTTATTAAGGCTTCATGACATAGGCATAATTGATTAACTCATTGGTTACTGATGATTGAACTCAATCTCCTACAGTCCCTCTCCCCTCCTGGAGTTGGTCAAGGGGTGGGACTGAATGTTCCAATTCCCTAATCATGTGGTTGCTTCCCCTAGCAACCAGGCCCCATCCTTAGGTTGCCTAAGAACTTTCCAAAAGTCACCTCATTACAACACAATAGACAACTTTATTGCTCTTATCTCTAGGAAATTCCAAGTGTTTTAGGAGCTCTGTGCCGGGAATGGAGACAAAGACAAAACATATTATTTCTTGTTATAAATCACAATATCACAGGTTGCCTGCCACTGCTTTTATTGGTGTAGAGAGTTTTCTCTTTATATGTCTATTTATGGGTATTTTATAAGAAGTTAGAAGTCTGCTAAACTGTATAACATTTTGAAATGAAATTGCCTATGTAATAACTTGTAAGATCATACACATACAGATCACTAACAGTCCAGTATATGTAGGCACAAAACCACTGGCGTGGTAAGTAGTTTTTATATGAGAGTAGCTCTGTTGAGAAGAATATCAATGTCATAGATAAACAACCCACAATGACCTGGCAGTGAGGGAGCAACGGGAAATGAATACCCCAACATCACTCTCCTTCTTACTTTCAACCTCCTGGTTTCATGAGCTGAAATAAACCAGAAATCAGAGTCGTTTGAAGAAGTCCATTCTTGTTAGCCTCCTGTACCATAGAATGGCTAGAGGAGGGTTGAGAAGGGATTTGAAAGGGCAAGTGAGAGATATGCAGGACAACCCCTTCCACACAGTTCTATGTGGGCATGATGTTTGCACATAAAAACATCAGACAAGAAGGAAACCAGCATCATACAAATATTAGACCAGAAGGAAAGATGTCACAAAAACCCTAATAGTAGCACAGAAAGCAGATAAAATAACCCTGGGATACTGGGGACAATGCTAAGCTGCAGAACCAAAACTGGAACCACCTACCTACAAATTATCTGCATGAAAATAATCAATGTCTCCTAGAAAAGGCCATAAGAGAAAACCTAGATGACCTTGGATATGTCAATGACTTTTTAGATTCAATTTAAAAAAGACATGATCAATGAAAGAAATAATTGACAAACTGGACTTAAAATTAAAATTAAAATTTCTATTCTGGAAAGGTAATGTCAAGAGAATTAGAAGATAAGCAACAGACTGAAGTAAAATATCTGCAAAAGACACATCTGATAAAGACACACTGTTACCCAAAATGTACAAAGAAGCCTTAAAACTCAATAATAAGAAAACAATCCAATTAAAAAGGGCCCAAAATCTTAACAGATACCTCACTACAGAAGATAAACAGATGGAAAACAAGCATAGGAAAAGGTGTTCCACATCATGTGTACCAGGGAAAAGCAAATTAAAGCAATGATGAGGTACCAGTACACACCTATTAGAATGGACAAAATCCAGAGCACTGACAACTCCAAATGCTAGCAAGGATTTGGAGCAACAGAAACTCACTCATTGCTTGTGAGAAAGTAAAACGATACAGCCACTTTGGAAGACAGTTTGTTGGCTTCTTACAAAATTAAACATACTCTTACTATATGATCCAGCAATTATTCTCCTTAGTATTTACCCAAAGTTGTCGAAAACATGTCCACACAAAAAAACCTGCATAGCAATGTTTATAGTAATGTTACTCATGATATGATTGCAAAACTTGGAAGCAAACAAGACGTCCTTCAGTAGGTGAATGGATAAACTGTGGTACATCTAGACAATGGAATATTATTCAGCACTAAAAAGAAATAAGTCTTCAAGCCATGAAAAGACATGGAAGAAACAAATGCATGTTACTAAGTGAAAGAATCCAATCATAAAAGGCTACATACTGTATGATTCCACCCATGTGAAATTCTAGAAAAGGCAAAATATGGAGGCAGTAAAATGACCAGTGGTTGCCAAGGAGTTGAAGGGGAGGGAGGGATGAATAGGCAAAGAGGATTTTTAGTGCAGTGAAAATATTATACCGTGATGATAGATATATGTCATTATACGTCTGTCCAAACCCACAGAATGCACAAAGCTAAGGCTGAACTGTAATGTAAATTATGGGACTTTAGGTGATTACAATATGTACTGTAGATTTATCAATGATATCAAATGTAGTATTCTGATAAAGTATATTGATCATAGGGGAGACTAAGCCTGCGTGAGCAGGGTGTTATATGGGAAATCTCTATACCTTCCCCTCAATTTTGCTTTGAACCTTAAACTGCTCTTGAAAAAAATAAAAAGTCTTAAAAAAAAAATCAATGTCTATGTTATATAAGCCACCATTCGGTATTTGTAGTTGAAAGTATCTTAACTGATGCATTGCCTGGTGAGGCAATTACTGTTGTTATTTCTATCATCCAGGTTTTTAAAAAAAATGTAGTCATAAAAGGAATTGGCAACTTGACTAAGGTCACATAGCTGGTAAGCATCAAAGCCAAACTATGTCTGATTCCAGTTCCCAACCTATTAAACACAGGGCTATACAGCCTCTCATACTAATATACATGTAATTAAACATGCATATCAAAATAATGATTTACATTTGAAAGCAGTTCTGTTATAGGATTTGGAATAAAGAGACATGTATGCTTTTTCTTAATTTGTGAACATGACCTCAATGAGCTTCATTTCCTTATCTATAAAAGGGAAACAGGGCTTCCCTGGTGGTGCAGTGGTTGAGAATCTGCCTGCCAATGCAGGGGACACGGGTTCGAGCCCTGGTCTGGGAAGATCCCACATGCCGCGGAGCAACTAGGCCCGTGAGCCACAACTACTGAGCCTGTGCGTCTGGAGCCTGTGCTCCGCAACAAGAGAGGCCGCGACAGTGAGAGGCCCGTGCACCGCGATGAAGAGTGGCCCCCGCTCGCCGCAACTAGAGAAAGCCCTCACACAGAAACGAAGACCCAACACAGCCAAAAAGAAAGAAAGAAAGAAAGAAAGAAAGAAAGAAGCTTTCATTTAAAAAAAAAAAAGTGAAACAAACAAAAATACTAATCCTGCAGGCACAGTTGTTATGTTACTTAAATAACATATTGAAAATATTTTGAAGCAGCAAAATCCTATTAGCATTTAGCAACATGCAACTAAATATTTATTAAGGTACGTTTTAAAATTTTATATCTACCTGTATCTATACATTTCTCTACCAAAGACCTCTCAGACAATAACCTCTCTCTGTTTCTACAAACATTTTATTAGTAGCTTTCTCCTGTTGCTTTTCTACTTTTCCTTGTCTCTTCTAATTTAATGTAAGCTCTTGAAGCTGAGGATCATGATTTCACAGCTTTATATCCCCATAGACTTGTGAATCATAAAGTGATACGCATAATAGAAGTTCAATAAATTTTGTTGAATGAACATGATGGTCTTTTTATTCTTTCACATATAGAATATACTTTTCCTATTATATCCCATAAAGTATAAGATGATGCTTATCTCCAACATTAACTAAAAATACAGTATCAACAAAAAGCGACATGTCATTCTATAACTCAGGTTAGGAGAAATGCTCTCATTTGTTATTCTTACTGAATAAAGCAAGCCCACCAGATATATCATTTCTGAATTCACTTCAGTTGGCTCAGATTTTCGGACCAGCTGAAAAGTTTGTAATAAGAATAAACCTGCTGGGGATCAATAAAGTTTCATTTCCACTTCCAGCTTTTTTCTACATTTTTTTCTTCCAAACTATCTATCCAACCATCCACGGTCCACAGGACACTGAGAGCATGAATTTACCTGAAAGAGTTCGGAAAATGCATTTGGAAGCACAGCTTTCTTTCTTATTCTTACAATTTTCATTGTTAGAATATATATTTAACTATAGAATTCTTAGAGTTTTAATACATTCTTCCTACTAAATGAGCAAATAATTGAACTACACTAACCCCCCAAATGGATAAAATGTAATATTAATGCTTGATGCTTGTGTGCCTCACCTTTTAAATATGTTACCATCCCTTAACAGAAAGAAAATCAAATGAAGTAAACAGATGGTTTAAATTGTTTAAAACTTTTGACATAATTTCTGCAAAGGAAGATAGCATCTATTGTCTAAAACCAATTTGTATACAACTTATTCATCACATTTCTTATTCCCCATTGTCAAAACTAAGATCAGATATTAGAATACATTTATACATAAGCCTATGAATCAGGAATAAATTATATCAAATGTTTATTTAATCCTATGTAACCTAAAAAGAGCGACTACTTAAGGTATGTGAATATGATTTTTTTAAATATAAATAACTATTAATCACTTACTACAATTGAAGGAATATATTAAAAATAATTTTATTTATTATTTATTTCAATAATGATTCTCTAATATAGATAAAATAATGACAATTTTATAGCTTAGAAAGCTAGGGTTACTGGACAAGCTTTCATGACTGTTTCTAGGGCTTTTGCAGAGCTTCATAAAATGCACAGGCTTCCTGATTTAATAGTCAAATAATAATCAAGGTCTTGCTTCTATGATCAATCATTGTATAGCCTTAAGCAATTCACAACTACTCTGTGCTGTTGTATCTGTCCTAAGAAAATTATAATTCATTTACCCATTCTTTCTTCCCTATATTATTCATTGATTCATTTATTCAATCAATCAATATTTATTGAGCATATAGTATCTATTTAGCCTAGTCCTTGCTCTCAAGATCTAGAAGTATAAGAGGCAAATCTTGCCTTAAAAGACTCCAATGTATTGGAAGAGACAATTTAAAAGCCTAATTGCAATGCAGGGAGATAAATGCTGTAAGAGTGGCATGCACTCGATTCTAATTAGAACACAAGGAAGGTGCATTTAATTCAGTCTCAGTCTTATCTGGAAAAGCTTCCCAGAGGTAGTACCATTTGAACTGAGTAGTTGTGATACAATACCCTCAAGCTAGTATCCAGTCTCTAAAGTAAAGTCATTGCTTTTAGGACTCAGTAAAATTTTCCTTTATCATCTTCATTTGCTGGGTCAATTAAAATAAGCACTTAGCTCTTAACAAGGTCCATTTTTGGTATTGAAAGATGGATGAGGAGTTACTGCCCCTTTATTACCCTCTTAGTTTTAGACACAGAGGACATAATAGGGAAGAAGAAATCAGGCATATGTGTCCTTCTGATGAAGAACCAGTGAATGAAATAAAGGAAAAAGCTCTTTGATATAAGGACAGAAAGTAAGCTATCAATGAGCAGGAATTTCTTAGATGCTATAAAGTTTAGATTCTATATGATTCCATCATTCATCCTCTTAAGCTTTATCCTCACTGGCCAGTTTCTCATAATTAGAGAGAGGAAACAATTTAAGATTGGTCAATTCCTCAAGTTTATGAGATTGAAGACAATTCCAGACAGGCTGTCTCTAGTCTTCTGATAAATAGGCTGATAAATAGAGTTTCAGGTCCTCAGCTTTCTTCAATCCTTGGTATTGCAAGTGGCTTAACATTTCTAGAAATTCAGGCTTCCTATTGTGTATTCCAGTAAAGAGGAAGGAGGATGAAAGGAAAAAAAAAAACTTCAAAAGCCTTATTTCTTTTTGAGTCAGCGCCCTTAAATAGCCTTTCTGGAATTACCACACAATACTTCTATTTAGATATTATACGGGCACTTCTAGCTACACATGAAGTAATAGTAACAGTAGTAGTAGTAGTAGTCATCATCTTGGCAATGTAGTTTGGAATCAGGATATGTTTTAGGGGCAGGGTCAACAAAACTTAGTAGTGATGTGCATATGAGAATTGAAGAAATCAAGGAATTAGGGTAACTTCCAGGTTTTGGACCTGAGAAAATGGGTGTCTATAAATAACATCAAAATTGAGAAGGAAAGAACAGGTTTTGGGTCAGAGAGAAAACCTATAATTTTTGTTTTGATATTATTAAGTTTGCAGTGCTTATATATAAGTGTTTTTAAAAGTTGGTATAAATTTAAGAGAGAGGTTAAGATTAGGTTTATAAATTGAGAGTCATTCATATAATGATATTTAAAACCATGGAACCAGATGAGATCACCAGGGAAACAAAGGGCTGGGAAATAATTCTCCAAGACAGTTCTTTAGTTTTTTGTTTGTGACTTTTTCAAGGATGTTTGTGAAGTAAATTGCCTTGGAAGATACAGATAGTGTATCAACCTGGAGCAGAGATTAAATTTGCTTCCTGACCCAGATAATAAAAAGAATGACTCCACCCCAGACAGAAGTTGGGCATATTGGCTAGTAGCCTTTAAAACATCAGTTCAGGGGTTTTCTGAACATGTGGTGGATTTTTACAATAGCATCCACCTGGGTCACTTCTGCATTATCTCTGTGGGCCTTGGAGGAAAAGGGAAAATAATGGAAACATGAAGCTCCTGCTACCTGTTATACCATGAGCAATAAAGTCCTTTGTCTATGACTCAGGAGTTTGGTGTCTTTTGCCAGCATCTATAGAATTTTGGAAAGCCAGTTTGTTAGCTTGCAATTAAGGTAAAACTTCAGAGTCTTCGCAGTTTTTAAAAATATAAAGAACAGAAAAAGAGTAACATCTTGGACTAGCCAACATGTACAGGTCAAGAGAGACTGAGAATCCAGGAAAGGAAAATAAGAAGGAATAGCCAGTCATATCGAAACAAACAAGAATTTATTTTACTTTTTTCCATGGAATCCTATATTTAAGATATATATTTCAAATAGGATGAAATTTTTGTTCTGATGTCAACTGTTTGGATAGATAATTGACCACTGGATTCAGTAAGTTTTAGGAACTAGTTAAGGAACTTAACTAGACCTATGACTAGTAGAGATTTATGTTGGGAGATTAATAATCTATACCGCTGTCTATAACTTATTTATGTATATGTGAAGAAGCAATCTCTTTAATAAACAGTGCTAATGTCGCACAAATAATACAGATATTTATGGCCATCTGAGAAGGTTATTTTTTAAACCTTTTTATTCTGAAATAATTATAGATTCACATGCAGTTGTAAGAAATGATATAGAGAGATCCTATTCTACTTCACTCAGTTTTCTCCAGTGCTAACATCTTGCATAACTGTAGTACAATACACAACCAGGAAATTGACATTGAAAAAAATTCATTGACCTTATTCGGATATCACTAGTTTTACATTCATTTATGGGTGTGAGTGTATTTAGCTCTACGCAATTTTATCATATATGTTGATTTATGGGATCACCACCACATAAGATTCAGAACAGTTCCATCACAAGAATCCCTTGTGCTACCCTTTTATAGTCATAGTCATCATCTTCCTTCATCAAATAAGAATTAGCCAAATGAAACAGAGAAAGAGAGAAGTTTGGCAAAGAGAGAGAGAAAGTTATGTGGCATGAGAATGTGTGACAAGCATAAAAAACAGTAACTTTAACTCTGTGTTGTTAATTTATGTACCTTTGCTTTATTGTGAGTATACTTATTTGCTTTGTTTTGGGGGGGAGAAAAATTTGTATGGTAGATAGCTAGATAGCTAGATAATAGATGGATGAATGATCAATGGCTCAAGCAATAAAATAAGTACTTTTGAAATTTTCAGCCTCTTATTTTATCACTTGTAATCAATCCTCAGCAATTTGCTATACAAATGTTATTAAGTGCCTTCCATTTATTTAAAAAAGCTAAGTTCTGATAAATGAAGACTATATGATCAATGCAGATACCATCTTTTATCCTCTCCCAGATAGCTGGTTATAAAACATGATATGACTGAATCCAATGGTGTGATTTAAATGACAGTGCTTTGTAAATAGCCCACTACTATATAAATATTTTTATTATATAACTTAGAAGGGGATACATTCCATAAAGTAGATAAAAAGCCATGTCAGTTCAAAGTGAGAGAGAAAGAGGGAGAGAAGATACTTTGCTGGAAGATAGAAGAATATAGTACAGAAGCCATAACTTACATCTCCAACTTTTCTTTCCTCTTGCCCAAGGGAAGTTCCCTTTGACATACAGCAGGGAAATAAGATTGGACAGCTTTTCTTGTGTTCATCTAGTTCAGAATCCTTTTTTAGCACCGATAGTCTTTTGCCAGTGATACCAAATTTTTTATCAACAACATTCCTATATGTCTGGTCACCAGATAGAACCCAGATTCATGATTAACTATTATTCTACTGGAGTCGGTGAGGAGACGAAGTGAGAAGGACCTCCAATCCTATACTTCTGTGACCCTTCAGTCTCCTCTGAGATTATCAAACCATGTTGTACAGAAAAATGGAACAATTCCAAAGGGAAAGTACAATGGAGGAGTAAGAAGTTAGTCTCTCCCTACTGTAGACTACACCTTAGGTCTCAAAGGAAAGGAATCTTTGAGAGTTCTTCTAATCCATCTGCTCCTCTCTACCTAGGTTTGCCTTCCTCGGCTTTACTCTCTCTTTCCCTTCTTCAAGTCTCTTCATCCAAATCTCTACCTACACTCCTGGAAACACAGCTTCTTCTCCTGACAAGAGGAAATCTTGTTCTCTTCCTGCACTACATTTGAGTTGGTCTATCAGAAGGAATCCCTGAATTTCACCAATGATGTCTGTTGCTCCCCAAGTTTACAAATGAGTCAGGGACTCTAGAGCCCCTTCGGTAAGGTCCTTATGGATCAGCTGGTCAAATCTCTTTATTTTCCAAGCCATGTCGGGTAAAGATATGCCAGTTCTCTTAAAGTTTCTGTTCAGTTATGCACATGCACATTTCCAAGTATAAATATTAATTTTCATGGATGATACAGTTTACATCCTTATTAAAATTTTTTGTTTTATCAGTTAACAAATCACCTGGCCCTTTTTCTAAAGTCATGAGGTCCACTGAATATAAAGATTAACCTCAAAAGCTTCTCCCTTTGCAGACAGTCCTGCTCTGGTATAAGATGGCAGTGGAGAAGGGGTAGCCTGTTCTTCTCTTTACAGTTGGCTTATGAGCTGATGTCAAAGATGGGCTATAGAAATAGGAGCAAGATTAGCATTCCTCGAAGGTGAAAAACATGAGCACCCACATATAAAATCAGAAAGTTGTGGGAATTACAAGGAAGCAGTGAATAATTCTGCTTTGCCAGATGATAGTGGCATGGAAAACAGTGAACTCAAAACCTAGGAAACAAGTCGAATTACTGAAAACTTTTATAGAAAAGACAAGATTATAATTAGTCTTTAGGAACCCAAAGGAAGAAGCATGCATGGAAAAGGCTAAAAAGGACTAAAGTAAAGTGAAACTGGACACAGTGAGATGATTAAAACAATCCTGGTGAGGGAGTCCTGGAATATCTTTTGTTCATATTACCCCCAAGACAAGAAATGTCTTTCTACTGAATAGGAATACAAAATAATGGCTGAATTTTATAGCCAGATTCTGAACAAGTAAACATACAAAAGAAAACAATATGAGAGCTAGGGATTTTGCAAACTGTTAACTTTCCCAGAATACCAAGATATAACCTTTTAATATATTAAAGGAAAAAAAAAGATATTATCTGAAATATTTATCTTTATTTTCAGATAGCACCCAGGTCTTAAGAGAATATGGTGAGGCATGCTAATCAGTTTAGATAAACTTGGTAAAATATATTTTGATTCCTTTGGTTTATCTGATATTAACACTGACATTCAAGTGTACTACTGTAATTATTGAGCTATAAATAATATATTCTGTACTGCTATAATATGTTAGAGTTTTATAAAATTCCTATTCTTGCTATGAAAATTATAATAAAAGTTGCTAAAATATATTACTCATAATAACTTTAAAGCAATGTGTGCTTTTTGTTCCATTTTACAGATACAGAAAATGAGGTTCCCAGAACCTGGGTAAATTATCCACGTTAATAAGGGGCAAAGCTGTGGTTTCAAAATGGTTCTGTCTCTAAACACAGTGCTAATGTTTATAAGAAGAGTTATGTATCAAAATTGTTATCAAAGAAACGTTAAGACTTAGCAACTTCATTCAAAATATCAGTTTATTGGGCCTTCAAAGCCAAGACTCACTGTTATTGAAACCATCTATGAAGCTATTTAAAATTATAAACAGGAATAGACTTGCACTCTTCATAGTATATTTGATTTAGTTCAGGAAGATATTTCCAATCTGAAAGAGAACCTGTGTTATCCAATCTCAGGCTGGCAAACGCACAACATTGTTGCTCCTTCTTATTCCAAATGTGACTTCTATTTAAATCCACTGTTCAATAATACACTCAATTATTTTGGGTAGATAAATCAGCAAAGCAAGAATTGGATTTTTCTCCTTACCCCTGTTTTTTCAGGTTCATTACTAAACTGCATCAGAAGATTTTTCCCATTTTCCTCCACCCTCTTAAGGGCAATTTATTCTAACTTTTCTTCAACTGAGGTAATACTTCTTTCTTTGAAAGAGAACTCTAGAAAACATTAAGACATAGGCAGACATTTTTCCATCAAGTCCAACTCATAACTTATAATACGAGTGTCTTCCCATTCACCCTGTCATCCTTAACTATCAACATCGAAATGGGATTTCAAGTGAGGATCTAATACACAAATACATTAAGGTATAAAGAATGTATTATCTGCATTTTAATAGAAGGTAAAAAGCCTAGGCCTCAGAAAAGGATTTAAAAAATGGAATTTAGACCTTGGAAAGGTAGGGAGAGCTCTTTTGGGAAAAGGAATGCAGTATAGAGAGTAAAGTCATGGATATCTTCTCATTCCCTCTAAAGTCGCCAAACTATGCAGACAATTATATCCCTTAAAAGTAAATGAAGCCCCAGTGATTTCAAAGTGTTGACATAGACTATTCCTGCTAGAAGAAACTTTGGTGACACATAGAACACTAAGTCAACTACAATAATTATACTTTTAAAACCTTAATCCACTTCCTCACAAGCCATCCAGATAATCAGTAAAACACTAGGAAACGAGCTTTAGGAGACAGCTGCCTCATCACAACACTGATAACAGAAACACAACTTTAATTTTACAAACTAAGAAAAGCTTGATAGAAGTTAGCTGAAAATAAACCATACGCAGGACAACATATGAAATCTATTTTATGACCCATGAACAGTGGTCAATGAACTATTTTAATAGAAGAACCATGTATTTATCATTGAAAATATACTTTCTGTGTGTAGAACATTTTTTATGCCTCTTCTCACATCAGTTAGTCTCATCTTTTTTGCTTCAGCCATTGCTGTGGAACCAAGTTGTATACAAATGCAGCCTAACCTCACCTAGCTTGAGCTAATATGATTGGACCTCTTGTTTTCTGCTCTGGGGCATATCCGCCACCATCGTACAGGATGCAATAACTCAATTAAACATTCTAGCCCATGCATAAGACAAAGCTGGATGTATGAGGTGTTTATGCTCCGTAGGGTGACCCCTGACAAATGGGGGAACTGAATGGAGCCAGTACAAATAGTCCCTCATTCATGTCTTGGGCAGAGATGTAATGCTGAATAGAGGGCCTCGAGTGGGGTTAAGACCCAATCACCCTCAGTGGTAAGCAGCTGAATGGTGTATTCTTGAATAGCTTTCTCTCCTTCCCTGTGTCTTTCTTTCTAGTTCCCCTTCTTGTTTGTAACCAGCAAATTTCTTGCACACAAGGTCTATTCTCTCGTTCGGAAATAGCTGGTTTTAGGAGTGTCCCTTATAGTAGCAAATGGACTGGTCACTTATCCAGCGACTTAAAGAAGAAAGATCAGAAGATGGAGGGCAAGGAGTTCTGGGAAAGAGACATTATGGATGGATGGATGGGAGTGGGTAAATGTGAAGATCGTTAAGCATATGTGAATTCCAACAAGAAAACATCTAGAGTAGAAGAGACAATAAACAACCAGTGCATAAGAACATATATCAGAAATACATAGCAAACATGTCCCCACAAAGAAGAGCATGCTTTTCCAATAGAATTTAGAGCCTTGTTTGGTAGACATTTGAACCTGTAATTATAGGCACACTCAACACCTAAATGTCTATACATGTTCTCAAAGGGAAAGAAAATCCTGTAATGAATATTTCACAACACCTGTTCCCTTTTTCTGCTGAAGGCATTAATTTTTGGCATGCCTGACACAAAATCATCTGAAAGTTTTAGAGATATGAAATGTGATGTCTTAGTGCACCTCCACATGCACACTCACAATGTTATATTTCCTTGAATTATAGAAAAACACAAAGCAACATAGAACTGTATGAGAAAATCTATGCAGGTTACTCACATTTAAGATTTGAAAGAAGGGACGGATTATTGGGGTGAGAGTAGAGATAAATTTCAAACTGGCTTTCGAAGGAAAGGAAGAATTTGCAAGGGCAGATTCAAGGGCAAGGACAAAGTTAAAGGTACACAGGAAGAGATTAACAAGTGTGGTGGAAAAGGAGAGCTAATATGTAGTGTGCTCTTTGGATGAGACAGGTTATATCCTTGGCCATACCCAGTCCATGCCCCTCCGCAACTGAAGTCCTACCCTTTGTCTTAGCCTTTCTCATTTCAAAAATTGTCAAATTTATTCTTATAGGTGCTCAGGTAAAAATTTGGGAGGGCTAGTTATCTACAAATCTTATGGGCTCTGCTTTCAACATATATCCTGAGTCTAGCACTCTCTATCACATCTACCACCAGTAGTCTCCTCTAACCCACAATCATGTCCCTCCTGGACAACTGCTGCAGTCTCCCAGTAGGTCTTACTGTACCCTCCCTTACTCTCCTATAGTTTCTTCTTCCACAAGAAGCCAGAGGAACAATTCCTTAAAATCCCAAGGCACATCGCATTACTCTTCCACACAAAACTCTCTAATGGCTTCTCTTCCTGATTAAGAGTAAAATCTAAACTCTTTTCTATAGCTTCACAAGGCTTGGCATGCCCCCCATCCCCTCAGCTATCTCTCTAATCTAATCACTGACCACTTTCCTTTTGCCAACTTTGATCCAGACACAGTTGCCTCCTTGCTATTCTTTAAACCTGTCAAGCACACGCCTGCCTTAGGGCTTTTGTACTCACTTACTGGTCTCTCTAAAAAATAAAACACTCTTCTCCATATTATAACCACTTGGCTAGTTTCACTTTATTGGGTCTCAACTCCTCTCTCAAATACCACCTCCTGAGAGAGATCTTCCCTGATAACTACATCTAATATAGCAGTTCCATTTACTCTCAATGCCTTTACCTTGCCTTATTCTCCTTTAGAGAATTTATTACTGCCTCTAATGCTATGTATTTATTATTTATCTCTTCTCACTAGAATTTCATCTCTATAAGAGCAGGGATTTTGTCTATATTTTCTTCATTGCTGTATGTCCAGAATCTACAATGGGATTTGGCACATAGTGGTTAGTTTACAAATATTAAGTGAATAAATAAACTTATTACTCTAATTCTTTCAAAACCCTATGAGATAGATAGCATTCCCCATTGTGCTAAGAGGAAACTGTACACAGAAATATTAAATGCCTTTACCACAGTCAGTAGCTAATAAGACTTATAATTTAGATTTATATGTGGGCTTCAGAGTCTACATTTTTAATGACTCCTTTATACTGCCTTTCCAGGATGCGACTATAAGAAGAGGAGGTATAAATGAGCAGAAGCTGCATATTAGCAAGTAGTAAAAGGTAAGGATTGACAAATTATATTTTCACACTAGGACATAACATAAAATTCCCCACATTTAAATTCCTCATCTATTAATGCTTGACTCAGGGTTACAGGAAGTTTATTCCAACCCATAAATATAAATTTTAAAAGAAATTAAAGATAATTACTGCTGAGATTTTAAATGTTACATATTTTATTACTTTATTACAATAGCATGAAATAAATATATTGAACATATCTTCCATTAAAAAGACTCCTAGTATTTAAATCTTACTTGCAATCTTGCAATTTCCCACAAGAAGAAAAATTAAGAGTAACAGACTATGCTATTGCCAGAGAAAAAAATTACTGTAAATATAATTTAGGAACTACTATTTGCTAACGGCTGTTATTTGGAAGTGCATATGAAAGAAACTATGTTCATTTCCAGAATCAGTATCACGTACTTCAGAATGATGTCAGTCAGCCTGATGAAGACTGGGGCTATAATCTGAACTCCCATTACTAACTAGACTCACTGCTAAATATTTAGTACTGAATGATACTGCTAAATTGTGGTCATTTAGCTGAGAAAAACCATCTGAAAATGCTAGCATGCATGCAGGTGGTGTATCAATGACAAATTAATTTCTTTTAATCCTAAAACATTTGTTAAATAAATCAATAAACTGTTAGAAAACTTAGAAGCTATTCTTAGTTACACTGGTAACTATAATTTGTTTCTTGTCAGTGTTTTTTCATTTATAAAATAGGACAATTTAATTAAATGCCTTCATTTTTTGCCCTGGTCACATGCTCTGCATGCTTATCTAGACTCGGAAGTACACCATTTCTTATACTGAAGTGTCTTTAGAAGCCATTCTTTACTCTCCAAATTTCATCAGTAGCTAATGTATTTTCAGTTGTTCCAAGAAGGTCAGCTTTGTCTCTGCATAAACATGATAAGCTTCACTTGGGCTTAAATTCTGTTTGATCATTCTTTGTAACTCTAACAGCACAAAATTCGGTAGTCTATGATTTGTTTAAAAACAAAAAAAAGAGACATGAATATTAGCTTTTCTTAAGTTGCTCTATATGAGGAGAAAGGTAGCCAAATGAGATTTAATTTAATTAGCACCTATGAAAGGAGGCATAATATCTCTTAATTGGAATGGAATAAAATGATATGCATACCTAAAGAGTGGATATGTAAAAAATCTCAGTGTGATGCTATGTTAACAGTTTGAAAACAATATACAGAAAAGAGAATCAGTGATCTTAAAGATAATTAATAGAAATTTCCCAAACTGAAATGCAAACGGAAAAACAATGACAAAAACAGAACATTCAAGAACTATGGGAAAATTACAAAAGGTGTAGCATACACGTGGTTGGAATACGAGAAAGAGAAGGAGCACATAACAGAGTTAAAGAAATCACTGAAGTAAAAATGGACACATTTTTTTCTAAAATTAATAATAGACCATGCATCCAGAAAGCTCAGAAATTACCAAGCAGGATAAATATTTTAAAAATCTACATCTAAGCATATCATATTCAAATAGAAGAAAACCAAAAACAAATAGCATCATACTACTGTATTAATCCTCATTCTGGTCTAAAAAGAGGTTTCTAAACATCTTCAAAAAGAGTGCCTTCTTGAGATTAAATCTGATGGAAACTCAACTGTAAAACCTAAAAAAGTATAACAGAAGGTCCGCACTTGTGTAAGGGAAGTTTGATATGGGAAAGATAACACTGCGGACCTTCTGTCTGCACACACCCCATATTCTAGGACAGCTCTGTCCAATAAAACCAAGAAGTGAGCCATATGTGTTATTTTAAATCACCTAGGAACCACCTTCTTAAGTAAAAAATGAGAGTTGAAATTAATTTTAAACTATATTTTATTTTATCTAATACATAAAAGCATTTTAATATGTAATTAACAAAATTAACAATATATGTTATATTATTTTTCTACTAAGTCTTCAAATTTAATGTGCATTTTTTACTTACTGTGCATCTCAATTCATATGCTTAATTTTAATGAAAATATGTAATCTGTTTAAAGATTTCAGAAAAATTAGAGTTGAAAAAGTATATTTACATACGCATGTTGTTGGTATTTTTTTAATTTATTTTTTAGACAGCAGGTTCTTATTAGTTATCTATTCTATACATATTCGTGTATATATGTCAATCCCAGTCTCCCAATTCATCCCACCACCCCCTCCACCGCTTTCTCCCCTTGGTGTCCATGCGTTTGTTCTCTACACCTGTGTCTCTATTTCTGCCCTGCAAACCGGTTCATCTGTATAATTTTTCTAGATTCCACATATATGCGTTAATATACGATGTTTGCTTTTCTCTTTCTGACTTACTTCACTCTGTATGACAGTCTCTAGGTCCATCCATGTCTCTACAAATGACCCAATTTCATTCCTTTTAGTGGCTGAGTAATATTCCATTGTATATATGTACCACATCTTCTTTATCCATTTGTCTGCTGATGGGCATTTAGGCTGCTTGTATGACCTGGCTATTGTAAATAGTGCTTCAATGAACATTGGGGTGCATGTGTCTTTTTGAATTATGGTTTTCTCAGGGTATATGCCCAGTAGTGGGATTTCCGGGTCATATGATAGTTCTACTTTTAGTTTCTTAAGGAACCTCCAAACTGTTCTCCACAGTGGCTGTATCAATTTACATTCTCACCAACAGTGCAAGAGGGTTCCCTTTCCTTCACACCCTCTCCAGCATTTGTTGTTTGTAGATCTTCTGATGATGCCCATTCTAACCAGTGTGAGGTGATAACTCATTGAAGTTTTGATTTACATTTCTCTAATAATAAGTGATGTTGAGCAGCTTTTCATGTGCCTCTTGGCCATCTGTATGTCTTCTTTGGACAAATGTCTATTTAGGTCACCTGCCCATTTTTTAGTTGGATTGTTTGGTTTCTTTAAATTCTGAGTTGCATGAGCTGTTTATATATTTTGGAGGTTAATCCTTTGTCCTCTGATTCACTTGCAATTATATTCTCCCATTCTGAGGGTTGTCTTTTTGTCTTATTCATAGTTTCCTTTGCTGTGAAAAGCTTTTAAGTTTCATTAGGTCTCATTTGTTTATTTTTGTTTTTTTTTTCATTACTCTAGGAGGTGGGTCAAAAAGATCTAGCTGTAATTTATGTCATAGAGTGTTCAGCCTATGTTGTCCTCTAAGAGTTTTATAGTGTTTGGGCTTACATTTAGGTCTTTAATCCATTTTGAGTTTAATTTTGTGTATGGTGTTAGGGAGTGTTCTAATTTCATTCTTTTACATGTGGGTGTCCAGTTTCCCAGCACCACTTATTGAAGAGACAATCTTTTTTCCATTGTTTATCCTTCCCTACTTTGTCATAGATGAGTTGACCATAGGTGCATGGTTTTATCTCTGGGCTTTCTATCCTGTTCCATTGATCTATATTTCTGTTTTGTGCCAGTACCATATTGTCTTGATGACTGTAGCTTTGTAGTATAGTCTGAAGTCACGGAGTCTGATTCCTCCAGCTCCATTTATTTCCTCAAGATGGTTTGGCTATTCAGGGTCTTCTGTGTCTCCAAACAAATTTTAAGATTTTTTCTTCTAGTTCTGTAAAAAAAATGCCACTGGTAATTTGATAGGGATTGCAGTGAATCTATAGATTGCTCTGTGTAGTACAGTCATTTTCACAATATTGATTTTTCCAACCCAAGAACATGGTATATCTCTCCATCTCGTTGTGTCATCTTTGATTTCTTTCATCAGTGTCTTATAGTTTACTGAATACAGGTTTTTTAACTCCTTACGTAGGTTTATTTCTAGGTATTTTATTCTTTTTGTTGTAATGGTGAATGGGATTGTTTACTTAATTTCTCTTTCTGATCTTTCCTTGTTAGTGTATAGGAATGCAAGAGATTTCTGTGCATTAATTTTGTATCCTGCCACTTTACCAGATTCACTGATTAGCTCTAGTAGTTTTCTGGTGACATCCTTAGGATTATCTATGCACATTATCATGTCATCTGCAAACAGTGACAGTTTTACTTCTTCCTTTTCAATTTGGATAACTTTTATTTCTTTTTCTTCTCTGACTGCCATGGCTAGCACTTTCAAAACTATGTTGAGTAATAGTGGTGAGAATGGATATCCTTGTCTTGTTCCTGATCTTAGAAGAAATGTTTTCAGTTTTTCACCATTGAAAATGATGTTTGCTGTGGGTTTGTCATATATGGCCTTTATTATGTTGATGTAGATTACCTCTCTGCCCACTTTCTGGAGAGTTTTATCATAAATGGGTGTTGAAATTTGTCAAAAGATTTTTCTGCGTGTACTGGGATGATCATATGGTTTTTGTTCTTCAATTTGTTAATATGGTGTATCACATTGATTGATTTGCATATACTGAAGAATCCTTGCATCCCTGGGATAAATCTCACTTGATCATAGAGTATGATCCTTTTAATGTGTTGTTGGATTCTGTTTGCTAGTATTTTGCTGAGGATTTTTGCATCTATATTCATCAGTGATATTGGTCTGTAATTTTCTTTTTTTGTGATATCTTTGTCTGGTTTGGGTATCAGGGTGATGGTGGCCTCTTAGAATGAGTTTGGGAGTGTTCCCTCCTCTGTAATTTTTTGGAAGAGTTTGAGAAAGATGGGTGTTAACTCTTCTCTAAATATTTGATAGAATTCACCTGTGAAGCCATCTGGTCCTGAGCTTTTGTTTGTTGGAAGATTTTTAATCGCAGTTTGAATTTCATTACTTGTGACTGGTCTGTTCAGATTTTCTGTTTCTTCCTGGTTAAGTCTGTGAAGGTTATACCTTTCTAAGAATTTGTCCATTTCTTCCAGGTTTTCAGTTTTATTGGCATAGAGTTGCTTGTAGTATTCTCTTATGATGCTTTGTATTTCTGTGGTGTCCGCTGAAACTTCTTTTTCATTTCTAATTTTATTGATTTGTGTCCTCTCCCTCTTTTTCTTGATGAGTCTGGCTAAAGTTTCATCAATTTTGTTTATCTTCTCAAAGAACCAGCTTTTAGTTTTATTGATTTTTGCCTTTGTTTTCTTTGTTTTTATTTCATTTATTTCTGCTCTGATCTTTAAGATTTCTTTGTTTCTACTAACTTTGGGTTTTGTTTGTTCTTCTTTCTCTACTTCCTTTAAGTGTAGGTTAGCTTATTTGAGATTTTTTTTGTTTCTTGAGCTAGGATTGTATTGCTATAAACTTCCCTCTTAGGACTGCTTTTGCTGCATTCCATAGGTCTTGGGTCATTTTGTTTTCATTGTCATTTGTCTCCATGTATTTCTTTGATTTCTTCTTTGATTTCTTCAGTGATCTCTTGGCATTTAGTAATGTATTGTTTAGCCTCCATGTGTTTGTTTATGTTTTTTATGTTTTTTCCCTGTAATTTATTTCTAATTTCATAGTGTTGTGGTGGGAAATGATACTTGATATGATTTCAATTTTCTTAAATTTACTGAGGTTTCATTTGTGACCCAAGATATGATCTATCCCGGAGACTGTTCTGTGCGCACTTGAGAAGAAAGTGTAATCTGCTGTTTTTGGATGGAATGTCCTATAAATATTAATTAAATCTATCTGGTCTATTATGTCACTTAAAGCTTGTATTTCCTCATTAATTTTCTGTCTGGATGATCTGTCCATTGATGTAAGTGAGGTGTTAAAGTCCCCCACTATTATTGTGTTACTGTTGATTTCCTCTTTTATAGCTGTTAGCATTTGCCTTTTTTACTGAGGTGCTCCTATGTTTGGCACATATATATTTATAACTGTTATATCTTCTTGGATTGAACCCTTGATCATTATGTAATGTCCTTCCTTTTCTCTTGTAACATTCTTTATTAAAGTCTATTTTATCTGTTATGAGTATTGCTACTCCAGCTTTCTTTTGATTTCCATTTGCATGGAATATCTTTTTCCATCCTCTCACTTTCAGTCTGTATGTGTCCCTAGGTCTGAAGTGGGTCTCTTGTAGACAACATATATATGAGTCTTTTTTTGTATCCATTCAGTGAGCCTGTATCTTTTGGTTGGAGCATTTAATCCATTCACATTTAAGGTAATTATCAATATGTATGTTCCTATTACCATTTTCTTAATTGCTTTGGGCTTCTTTTTGTAGGTCCTTTCCTTCTCTTGCGTTTCCCACTTAGAGAAATTCCTTTAGCATTTGTTGTAGAGTGGGTTTGGTGGTACTGAATTCTCTTAGCTTTGGCTTGTCTGTAAAGTTTTTGATTTCTGTCGAATCTGAATGAGATCCTTGCCCGGTAGAGTTATCTTGGTGGAGAATCGTGAAAGGTTCTTCCCTTTCATCACTTTAAATATATCATGCCACTACCTTCTGGCTTGTAGACTTTCTGCTGAGCAATCAGCTGTTAACCTTATTGGAGTTCCCTTGTACATTATTTGTCATTTTTCCCTTGTTGCTTTTAATAATTTTCCTTTGTCTTTAATTTTTGTCAATTTGATTATTATGCGTCTTGGCATGTTTCTCCTTGGGTTTATCCTGCCTGGGACTCTCTGTGCTTCCTGGACTTGGGTGGCTATTTCCTTTCCCATGTTAGGGAATTTTTCGACTATAATCTCTTCAAATATTTTCTCAGTTCCTTTCTCTCTCTTCTCCTTCTGGGACCCCTATAATGTGAATGTTGGTGCATTTAATGTCCCAGAGGTCTCTTAGGCTGTCTCATTTCTTTTCATTCTTTTTTCTTTATTCTGTTCCACAACGGTGAATTCCACCATTCTGTCTTCCAAGTCACTTATCTGTTCTTCTGCCTCAGTTATTCTGCTACTGATTCCTTCTAGTGTATTTTTCCTTTCAATTATTGTATTGTTCATTTCTGTTTGTTTGTTATTTAATTCTTCTAGGTGCTTGATCTTTAGTTCTTCTAGGTCTTTGTTAAACATTTCTTGCATCTTCTCGATCTTTGCCTCCATTCTTTTTCCAATGTCCTGGCTCATCCTCACTATCATTATTCTGAATTCTTTTTCTGGAAGGTTGCCTATCTCCACTTCATTTAGCTGTTTTTCTGGGGTTTTATCTTGTTTCTTCTTCTGGTACATAGTCCTCTGCCTTTTCATTTTGTCTATCTTTCTGTGAATGTGGTTTTCGTTCCACAGGCTGCAGGGTTGTAGTTCTTCTTGCTTCTGCTCTCTGCCCTCTGGTGGATGAGGCTATCTAAGAGGCTTGTGCAAGCTTCCTGATGGGAGTGACTGGAGAGCTGGGTTCTTCTCTGGTGGGCAGAGCTCAGTAAAACTGTAATCCTCTTGTCTGCTGATGGGTGGGGCTGAGTTCCCTCCTTGTTGGTTGTTTGGCCTGAGGCAACCCAGCACTGCAGGCTACAGCTCTTTGGTGGGTCTAATGGTGGACTCCAGGAGGGCTCATGCCAAGGAGTACTTCCCAGAACTTCTGCTGCCAGTGTCTTGTCCCTACAGTAAGACACAGCCACTCCCTTCCTCTGCAGGAGACCCTCCAACACTCGCAGGCAGGTCTGGCTCCATCTCCTAGGGGTCACTGTTCCTTCTCCTGGGTCTTTATGTGCACACTTCTTTGTGTGTGCCCTTCAAGAATGGAGTCTCTTTTTCCCCCATCCTGTTGAAGTTCTGCAGTCAAATCCTGTTAGCCTTCAAAATCTGATTCGCTGGGAATTCCTCCTCCCATCACCAGACCCCCAGTTTGGGAAGTCTGAGGTTGGGCTCAGAACCTTCATTTCTGTGGGTGGACTTCTGTGGTAAAATTGTTTGCCAGTTTGTGAGTCACCCACCCAGCAATTATGGGATTTGATTTTATTGTGATTGTGCCCCTCTTACTGTCTCATTGCAGTTTCTCCTTTGTCTTTGGACGTAGGGTATCTTTTTTGGTGAGTTTCAGTTGATGATTTTTCAGCAGTTAGTTGTGATTCTGGTGCTCTCACAAGAGGGGGAGAGTGCACATCCTTCAACTCTGCCATCTTCTACATACCCATGTTCTTCTAAACATAAGTTTTTGAAACTAAATTGACTAGCTATTTTTAACTTTTGACTTAAATTAAGTAATGTTAAAATTCTAACAAAATTAAAATTTTATGTAAAATTAAAAATTCTGTTCCATAATTTCACCCGCCACATTTTAATTGTTCAATATTTATGTATGGATAGAAGCTGTCATATTGGACAAAGAAGTTCTAGAGTTTCACAAAATACACCTTGAAAACCACTGGCCTAATCAAAATACTTCTCAAGACTATCATTCAAGAGACTAATACCTTGCTCACCAAGAAGGATTCTTCTTCGTATTTGGCATCTGGGTGCACTGATAAAATCTTGTTCCTAGACCTATAAGGTGGAATTTCAGACCACAGACTTAGTTAAATTCACTGACATAGTAACATCCTGTGAAATATCTGGGAATCCAGCTAGTTAGCCAAAATTGCCCTGGCAGTGTTCCCTTTCAGCATGCAATATTACTTTCAATATGTCAACATAACATCACTCTGAGATTTGTTCATCATACAGATGGCAGTGTCAGCTCCTTAAATTAATCAGCCTACCCTGAAAGACATAATAATTATGAAATAGATTGGGCAGGAGTTATTCTCCAAAGACTTGTCAATCCACCAGCTTAAAGCAAAGCTGATCACTGCTCTAATAGTTGCAGGTAGTTGCTGAAGATAGGCAAATAACTCCCAGATGGACTGTTAAAAGGAGGGAGTAAGAACTGAATCTGCAAAAGCATAATCACAAAATGAATTATAATTTCAAGTAATGTAGAGCCAATTGAGGGTACAGTAATATGAAGTGAAGCAATCAAATGAAATTAATGCTATCTTAGGTTACTGTAGTTCATGAACTGTGAAAAGTAATTCTTCAGGAAGCACTAAATCTTGAAAATGGTGGGAATCTTTACGAGGATGGGCTTCACTTGGAATTTTAACTGGTAAAATCTTGGATACTGGACATGGATCTATTAGTAAAGGAACAGAGAGGAGGAATTCACTATGGAACACTCTTCTTTCTTTCCTCTTCTTTTCTGTCTTGGTCCTTCTATAACCCTACAGAGTGCAAATGAACTTAGACATGGCGACTTAACTTGCATTTGTTTCACTTGAACACAATCTCCCTCAGCTATCCCTGTGTTTTACATAAATTTATAAGTATTGTGAAAAGAAGTTCCACTTAATGGAATTAGAAATAATATAGTTTAGATATAAGAGGAACAAGAATAGATTTCAAAGATTAGATAGTATCCATGTGATTTCACTTGGTCTATTGTAATCATAATTTTCCCCTAGCCATTTTGGACACTTACATCAAATAATGAATCCATGCACTACTTTAACATTAGAGTTACTTTTTTAAAAAGTAATAATTACAGTATTTGATCATGTCACCTACTTCTCATAAAAAGAATAAATTCCCCCCAAATCCTGAGCACCATAGTCAAGGCTTTTCACAATATGTTTTTCATTTTTCTTTCCAGCTATATCTTCCATTCTAATCTATCTAACCAGGGATTAAACTCACAATATATAATAACAGCTATGGTAAATTTACTGACTGATAAAAATTGATCCTAGACATCTTTAGTCTGAACCAGGCTATTTGAGATCCTCTGTTATGCCAGGCAAGTTTTCCTTT
Organism: Balaenoptera borealis; assembly: GCF_965194805.1. Taxonomy (NCBI): domain Eukaryota; kingdom Metazoa; phylum Chordata; class Mammalia; order Artiodactyla; family Balaenopteridae; genus Balaenoptera; species Balaenoptera borealis. Next base: position 54,976,175 of record NC_138866.1, on the reverse strand, counting down.
CACTGTTAGATCCTGAGAGGTACACTGAATCCCAAGAACGGTCCCAAGCTGGATGGAGCAGAGTGGCATATTTGAAGAACTAGGGCTGTGACTATTTATCAGATGAAATCACAGCATTTCAATATTTTAACACCCAGAATGTCTGTATCGTTGTGTATCAGCTGAATGTCTGAAATTCACCTTGAATTACAAATTTCCAGCTTCTAACCATTCCTCATGCATGGGATCAAGAAAGAAAATATTTCTTGAACTGAGTGAAATTAAACTATGCTATGAATTTTCTTATTTCTCAATGTTTGCTCATAAGATTTCTCTTAGATTACTTTTTAGTTTGTCCACAATCTACCTTCAACTCATCTTTTGTGAATCAGCTACACCAGCTCTGCTCTTAAGCCTTCCCAGAATCCTATAGTTACAGTTAAAGGCTGCCTTCTCCTCAGGATAACAATAATTAAACTATACCCCTAATGACAGCTACCATAGGAAGACTTTAATTATGCTTACTTCTAAATGTGTTATGATAGGATTTCTGACTTATTCACTTTGTATATCTATAATGGGAGCCTAACTGAGTGCCTTTCCATAATAATAGTGCCAAATAAAGAAATTTAAGGGGAGGCCACAAATGCTGGATGAGTAACCATATTGAAAATTTATATCCATTCAAGAGTGTACAAATAACTCTTTTATATATGTTAAATCCAATGAGTTTATTCTCTCAGGAAAAGATAAGTTATTGCAAGCACAAAGAAGGGAAATGCAGAACTAAGGTCTGCTCTTTAAGGTGAGAGCTATATGCTAGTACTAAGCTCAAGTTTTATACTTTTATATTTCACCCTCAAACTACTTTAATAATTCAGAATGGTATAATTTACTTTCAGTAGTGGAATAAATACTATAATGACCTTTTTACTGGAAAGGAAAAGAAACATAATTTTTTTGCATTGTAATACTGTTTTTTTCTTGACTTTCTGCTGAATAGGTCATCCAAGGGCAAGATCAAGTAACTTGAAATCAAACTTTGTTAGTGCAGTGATGTCAATTTGCAAGAAATCTGTAAATCTCATTATGCTTTCTTTTCAAGATGACCTTCCTGTAACTCCCATTTTGCTTTTATATTTTCACATATTTTATGTATAAAGATTCACTGAAAACTATAAGAATTATTCCAACTTTAGGGCAAAATTGCTCTTTTAGCTGCATAAAGAGAAAGAACATGGCAACCTCATATCCATTTCAGGCTTACATTCCACCTCTCTTTCAAGATATTCACTGCATCAAAGATTAGAACTCACTTTTGAAATAAAGTCCATAAATGCAATACACAGTTCCTATTCTATCCAGTATATCCTCAGCTTCTTATTTATTTGCTTCTAAGACAGAATAGGGTAATTCATTAAAAAGTGCTCTATCTTTTCTTTCTCATTGATTCTTCATTTGTTTCCAATCTCTGAGTTTCCCTGCTCTCTGCTATAAATGTCTAAGGGAACTGTGAATAATCAATCTCCTATTGCTACTTTCCATTTTCTAATTTTTGACTTTTCATTTCAATGTAATACCTTTTAATAAGGGCTATTATATACCTGCATGCAGTTTCCACCAGCCTAGTTGGTAGAAGTGACTTACAGTGTTCATTCTATCATCCATACCAAGAAATTTCTTTACCATACCTGTGCCTCCTTCCCCTTTCACCTCTGATACATACACACACCAAATAAGGGAACAGCTAATGTTCCCCTAAAAAGTCTTTCCATTTCTCATTTTATTTTGTCAGTCCTTTTGTTTCAGTATGATATACTGTTACTAAAATAGTTATGGGGGCAAGTACATAAGCTAGTGAATCTTTTCTAAAGTTGGTACACATGTATTCTTTAGTTTTTAGTTTATATTTTCACTGAAAATTAATGGAATCACAACATATTTGGTATATTTTTGTAGCTCATTTCATGTATATTTAACTTTCATGTTTTCAACAGTTTAAATTATTTTTATTTTTATTTCTCTGAGGTATTTAGAAAACAAAGTGAGAAGGTTGGTGGGAGGGAACACCTTACAATAGGTTTATGTTTGGGTAGCAAAGTAGGAACTAAAAGGCATTTTATGTCTAACTCATATTCTTTTTGCTGCAAGTTAAGTGTTTCTCCTCTTGTTTGTTAAGATGAAAATAATTTAAATTATTTTCTAAAGATATGTGCCAATGTAGAAAACGTTAAAAGTTTTCCTGGAACAGATACATTTTCTTCCATATTCCATCTTCTATACTTTCCATATACTTTATCCTGAAAAGTGACAAGAGAATAAAAGAGACTCTAAAAATTATTTGTACCAGTGAGTGCACTAAAACAAATGAACTCTTGTTAAATCTTGGTCTTGAAATTTTATGAAAAAGCATAACAATAATTTATATAGATATGGCTATAATTACAGATTACAAATGTCAAAAAATTTTCTAGCCTCAACTCTTCCTTAAGACCAAAAGTGATACGTTATAATTTTTCTTCTAGCACAAAACTAGAAATTTCAAAAATTACTCTTGCTTAATCTTTCCAGTGGTTTACAATACAAGTCAGAAAAAATAATTGTTATGACTTACACAAATTCTTTCTGCTGTACTTTAAACTTTTAGCTTCTTGTTTGTTACTGAGATGGAGACAATCACCACCCTCCTAGAGTATTTTATTAGATACTTAGACAAAATAAAACAATTACCTAGGCATATTTGTTTGTTTTATTTTAGTAGGCCCAATATTCGTATTTTGACAGCAATCCCCTGGACACTTTCTCATTCATCTTCTGATTTCACACTTTTTCACTGCATACTGACTTAGGAGTGAAGGCAGATTTCTCTTTTAGAAGATTTATGGGTGTTTTGTTTTGTTTTTGTGTTTGAGGTCCAGCTAGTTGAAGACATCTCATCCGACAGGAATGGGTTAATCTATAAACATATTTTGAATGCTTTTTCCCCCTCTTTGTTCTTACCAGATTTTAACTCTTATACCCCACCTCATTATAGAAAGCAATGAAAAGAACATTTTAAGAAACACCTTTTCCATTTTTTATGGAAGCAAAGAAAAGGAAAGAGATTACCAGCAGTTTATGACATTTCCTAAAAAACAATTCTAGTCTAATCTAGACATTTAGCTTCCAGGTAATGCCCAGGGCTCTAGATTCTCAATATTCAGAAACAATATGTGTCTGATCAGGACCCAAGGGACCAGCCTGGCTTACATACAACCTGTAGGCAGCTGGACTAGCCTGAGAATAAATTTTGATGTTCAAGTTCACTTTGCAATGGATCTAGGTGTCTTAAATCTCTGTAATGTTTTTGAAATTACCTAAATTCCTCAAATTGTCTCAGAAATGAATAAAAGTTCCTTGATTTGCTTTACCCTGAAACCAGATTCTTGATTCTTTCCATCCCATGTCCAGTTTTCTAAAATGTACTGGCATTAGACAAGCTTCCCAGACAAGGATGTGACAAGTGCAATCAGTAGACTGTAAGTATATCAGAACTAAGGACTCAATAGATACTTAAAAGAATAGCTTGTGGTATATATAGTTTCAATTTATAGTGCCAGAATACAAAGACCCAGAATAGGTCTTTCATTACAGGCATATACACCGATATACAGTGACACCAAGCACGTGAATTTTTTAAGCTGACAAAGGAAATTACCATTTCTACCTGATTTCTAAAATAGAAGTCATGAAAACAAAAATACATCTCCTACCATTTAATAACTTTGTTTGAAATACATGTCTTGAGCTTGTCTTTCAACAAACTGGGAAGAACAATTTCTCTTCCATATTGGGCTCTATCTTTTGTCTTGGTGACTTTGTATCTTTCAAGCGTTTCTTACTCCTTCTTGCTCCCTAGCAATTTCCTCACTTGGCAACACTCTGGGAAGGCCCAGATATTTTCCTGTTTGACAGACCAAGGCACCTTTATCCTGTCATCTTAGGGAATGTGTTGACTAAATGAATGGATACAGCTCAATGTGATTTTCTCCCAAATGATTAAAACAGATAAAGTATATAAAGATTTATGAACTGTAGAGTTCATTCATTCAGCAAAAATGTACTGAGTCTATTATCTACCAAACCATATGTATTCCCATAAGTACAATCCACAAAGAACATTTAGGTTAGGAAGATTACTATTGAATGGAATGTTTTGGAAAACATATTAGTACCTTTCAAATTTATTACAAATGTTAATGCTTCATACATGAAAAATCTATGTATAATACCATAAATGTGTATAGTTTATAATTAAAAGGGAATTATTTCCTTATTATCTTGCAAATAAGTATTGCAGAATATTAGGGCTGAAAGACGCCTAGATATTACTAGGTCTTACAGTTTAACACATGAAGATACCAGGTAGAAAAGGTAAATGTTACACAATTAATTATTGAAAGACTTGGAACTTAATCTCACATCTCTTGATTCCCAACCCAAATTCTCTTGCAAAAATAATAAAAACAATGTTTTCTAACAGGCTATTTTATGATACTATATGCTATTTCTCAACAATAATTTAAAACTATTAACAATGAGATTTTTTTTCATGACTCTCAAAACTACACAATTGATTTTATCAGCATTACCCTGGGTAAAAAATTCAGAACAAAAATTTGGAATAAAATAGTAGTCTATAGTTCAATGAAAGTATTTCATATTTTAAAAACCTTTCTGTCGTTATCAGTTTAAATAAGGTCAAACCTTACACATTGCTTTGGTATCAGTAGACTTTTTATTTTTTTGATGCTATTGTTAATATAGGAGGTTCAATCTGATTGACAAGGATAGGGGAGCATGAGATGCCCTTTGAAATTACTTAATTCTCTCTTTTTAAGTCAAGAGAGAATTAATCATAGTCTTTATTTAGTAGAGAAGGTAGATCATCGACCTTTCTATTGCAACAGTCTCACCTTATGACCCAGCTGAGAATCTTGCTCCACAATTAACTATGTTAACATGGGGCAGCACAGAGTTACCATGCTCCGTCATATGAGAAGGCACATGTCTTCCTCTTTGGGAACATTTTCCTGTGCTGAGTAGTCTTCGTGCCATTTAGGTTAATGAATTATTACCATCTAGGTAAACTACTGGGACTTTATAATAAACATGAACTTCGTTTGATCTTCTCTCAAAATTAAGCCATATATATTTGTTATTTAAAATTAATTTCCTCTAGGATTATGAGAAATATTGTTGATGGCATTTCATATCCAGACGTCTTTACCTTTTAATACCATATAAACAGCAAAGCATCATGGAACTAGATTCCTCATCTTATGAATAATTAAGCTCCTTTTTTTACCAATCTAATTTGTCTCAATACTGAAGTCTCTAGATTTAGCTACAAAAATCTAAAATTATCAAGACAATTAAGCAGCAGGAAAGAGCTAATATTTCTAGATATTTAGGTGAAGCAAAAGGTGAGCAAAATTTAGGTTAATGAAAGTCAAACTCAAAATGAAATCAAAGAACTCAGAATCCTAGTGGTGTAATTGAAGGAATTTCAAGAAATGAAATATATGTATTTTCTCACAACCATTACAATGATAAAAATAAAGTATTACTCCATTGACAATCACATCTTGACTACTATGTAATGCTTGGAGATATATTTGCTCAATTAATCTCATTATGATTTTTTTATGAAATACTCATCAATAGGTATATAATACTATCATGTGAAACTTATAGGCTTAATTTTAAAACACATATATTTAAAAAAGAAAATATTTTATTGATGCTATATATTTTATATATAATTATCATATATAAATAAATATATATAATATTGATGAGAAAGTAATTTTATTATATTCAAGAAGAAAAATATTAGCTGTTAAAATATACTTGTTAGTAAAAAATAAATCAGTAAGTTAAGGGAAATATGTATAGATTAGCAGAACATTTTAAAGAAAAAGAACAGCTCTACTGTAGACCTAGGAAAACAGGGGCTCCTGTTCTGGACCCTGTCTTTAGAGTTTCCAGTGTTGACCTTACCCTGGCCATGCCTCTCCCCACTGGGTGAAGAGTCAATGCAGTCAATGGGATGTGCCCACATTGAGCCTTTTACCTAGTCTAGGCCATGCTCTGGATTCTAAGACACTGGAATATCTGCTCAAATTGACTATGTTCATTTCTAGGGCCTATGCAAGTTTCTTCCTGATTCTGTCTTCTTGAGGAACAATGAAGCTGTTCCTATGCCTAGCCATAGGTTACACTTGATCTTTTGTGTTATACACAATTACTGATAAATGCAATGGTAGATTGGTAAGCAAAAGGAGGAAGGTGGAAAATGAGTAAGGATAGTGCAGACATTCACAATGTACAGCTCTTATCTTTTCTACCAGGAGACAAAACAAAAATCCCTCTCTTTGCCTCACTGGCATCCACTATCATAATCTGATGATTAGTTTGTCATAAATTGATTTAAGGTATGATGTGTTATCCTTTGCTGAAATCATACTTTAATTTTAACTAGAATTACCAAGGTTTAACTCAGGGGTCTATATATTATGAGAGAGAGTCTGTGAAGTCAGGGATTTTTTAGTAGCCCTTCATATCACACTAAATAATGTTATGATTTGTAGACAGCCAGAAAGCTCTAGGAAAAGTATCTACTAGATTGCATTGCCTTGACAAAGTATAATAAAATATGTTGTCTCTTTCTGCATGCTAAATGCCTTGTTGCACTTATTTTTCTTAGTATGATGGTCCTCATGAATTGTTGGCATTTTACATCGGGCTTTATTTTGTGTACAAAATGAAATTCACATGTATTAGGTGTCATTCTCAAAAGTCTTCATATTTTTTGAGTTGATCAAAGAATCATATTAACAGATAGTCCCCACTGTTCTAAATTATACTGTATGATAATTGACCACAGTAGGAGTTACTTGTAATGGCTACAATACAAGAGCAATTAGTGGGCAGTAACACTTACAGAGAAAGCAACATGGGCTGCAAGAAAGTGCTTTTAGATCAATACAGCTTTTAAAATCTTCTGAATTTTAGGGGAGAGAAAGAACCTGTGATGAACAGAGAATGTTCAACCACTTATAAACATTCCCATCACAATAATATGAAATGCCAGGGTGCTGGTACAGAAAGAAGTTCTGGTTTAATTGAGGAAAGCTTATATTTCTAATTATGTATAACCTTTTAGCCGGTATTTACTTTATAAGACAATGCTTGAATAGTGGGCAAACTGTATAACCAAAGGTAGTTTCTCTGGTCAATATTCTCATCCTTTGCCCCTACTCAGGAAATTTCCAAGTTAAAGGAAAATTAAATGGCATAACTTCTATTTTGTCTCATCAAATGAATTTCTACTATAGCTTATGTTGGAAATAAAGAAGGCAAAATGGAAGCTGAAGGTATAATTTGTAGATTGGACTCAGTTAATAATGACATTAAAAAATTTAATACAATTAAGTTTGCCCTGAAAATGACTACATTTTTTATTTTTAGATATTGATTTGAATATTATTATCTAGGCACATAAATTGGTACAATCTAAGGCATAAAGATTTCAAAATAAAAGATTATTCCAGCATAGGAATATGTCTATGCCCATTAAGGTTTTGTTTAATGATGATAACTTCAAGTAAATTATTAATAGTTTTAAACAAAATCCAGTGTGATGCAATCATTTCTCTTGATTACTTTTACATTTACTAAAAGATTAAAATAAAACAATCTTAAGTTCAGGAAAATATTGTTTGATAATATTAGAAACTTTTGTATTACACAATCTAAAACAAGTGGGGCATAAGTACTCCTTGACAGATATGGATAAATGTTAGAATATTATAAAAGTCCAAATGATGGGAAAAACTTTTAATATTTCTCATTCTTCACATCATGAAAGTATTCAAGTATATCCACATTTATAGTGGAACTCTTCCAAAGCACCAATTCTGAATTAGGTCAAGTGTCTGAAAAATACTTCCTATAGATTATATTAAAATTACCTTAATCAGAGAATGGTCACAAAAGTCTCTTTCTAGTTATGATACAAAAATAATACAACTTTTTTTAACCACAGTGTTACTTAATATTTATGGAGAATAATATATTATATTAGTATTATCTTGGTTATAATATGTGAAAATTAAGATATTATAAACAGATTATTATTATTTTTCTATTAAATTACTTCTAAACCATAGTCATAGAGTGTGGTAGGTGGGATTCTAAGATAGCCCCAGTTACTCACACTCCCCTATCCTTTGTGTTATCCTCTCTCCTATGTGTGGGCAGAACCTGTAGCTTTGCTTCTAACCAATATAACATGGCAAAGGTAAAGAGATTTTAAAGATGTGATTAAGGTCTCTAATCAGTTGACTTTATGTTAATCAAACAGGAAATTATCCTGGGTTGGCCTGATCTAACCAGATAGGTTCATTAAAAGAGAATCTGCAGATCAAAGAGAAATGCTTGCTGATCTTGAAGAAGCAAGCTGCCATGAGTTCTTAGAGCTGCAAGGAAGTGAATACTATCAAAACTGAAGTGAGCTTTGGAAGATGACCCTGAGGCTCAGATGAGAATGCATGCCCAGCTGACCGCTTGATTGTAGCCTTGTGAAATAGTGAGCAGAGGAACCAGAAAAACAGTGTCCAGATTCCTGACCTATGGAAACCATATGATAAATTTACATAAATTTAAATTTATTTTCTTCGTAACACATCACGTTTGACATCTTTTGGTTTTATTTATTTATTGTATGAATTATGCACCAGAATATATGTTTTTGGAAGACTGGGACTATGTTTTGTTCACTGCTGTATCTTAAAAATCCAAATAGTGCCTGACACATAATGAGTGCTCAATGAATGTTTGATTATTATCAAAAATACATATATGAATATATATTATATATTTGTGTTGAGACTATAGATATGTCCAGAAACAAAACATGAAATTTAAAAGAATCCTTAATATCAGTTTTACTGAAAAAGTATACTAACTGATCGAATCCAATCCTTTTTTTTTTTTCTAAATTTATTTCAGTCCTCTTTCCTCAGTATGCAATGTCATTTCCATCATGTTATTTCTCTGATGCAAACAACCTTGGCTCTATAATACACATATTATAAGTGAACCATTCTGCCTGGTCATAGAGATCTTCCCTAAGTCAGCTTCACCAATCTTTACAACTTGATATCATTTGAACTCAACTTCCCTGTACATGTTCTACTCAAACAGGTCTCTCCCTGCTCTGTCAGTCCCCTAAACCTCTGTGTATTTGCTCACTTTCTTCCTCAGTTCTGAAATGCTTATTTCTTTATCTCACTTTATCCACTCTTGAAAGTTAAGTTTAAACACATAAAATCTTGCCTAGTCACATTGCACTGAACTTCAGTTTCATCTCTCCAGTTATGTGTCGAAAACATTTGATGGCCTGATAGTGTGGCAGAAAGTGTAAAACAGAAAGGTGATGGACTTCAGGCTGCACTAGTTAAAAATTGTGTGGCTTTGAACATATAAAGTAACCTCTCTAAACAACACTTTCTGCATTTTAAAATGATATGACAATCTCACATACTTTACAGCTTGCTTCAACATTAAATAATCCTTTTAGCCCAATTCCTGATACATTACAAGTTATTGCATATGAATTCATTTCTACTTATATGTTTTCTTTCCCCCAAAACAAACTGCACAAATCCGGGTATATCAGGTCTCAATAAATACTTTCTGTTTGTCCAATTGTTTTCATGTTTATCAAGAATATTAAAACAATGACTGACAAAACATCAGACCCTATGCTATTTTAAAAACATTAATGGAAAGTAAATAGATGCAAATAAAGACTATAAACACACAAAAACACACACACCTCACATCTTTAATGTGCCATGAAAGTTCTCTATGTTCAGAAATCTTTCACTCATTTGTGATGCTATTCTGGTTATGGCATGAGGGAATTGTAAAGGAAATTAGTGGAGCTCCCAAAGCTATGCTGACAAAAATATTCACCTAACACAAAGACACATCAGAAAATTAAAGAGTATTTTGCTTAATTTCAAATGAAAAATACTTCTATTTAGCCTAAATTACATATAACATATAATCTAGGATAGCTTGTTTTAGATTTAAATATATATTTATAATATGTTCAATTTTGTTTATCTTAATAAGTGGAAAAGAGCAACATTAAATGAAATTCCAAAACATTTTCCCATAGCTTTTTAAGTTTGTTTTCATAAAAGTATTGTTATATGTCAATTATTGGCATTTAGAAAGTTTATGTGCTTCCAAAAACAAGAACTCCTGAGTTTATTAAGTGATAACTCTTACTGTTTCTACTTGTTTCAGATTCATGAGAACAGGACCCAGGGACAACAAATAGAGGGCTTCTATGCACAGGTATTGTCCACCTCTGACCACACTTAGAACCTATTTTAAACTTCTTTAAGGATAACAGTATTTATTATTTAAAGACAACCCTTCAGTTAAAAATGTTTTATTCTGGATCAAAAATAATTTTTTAAAAATGCATCACAAGGTTTTTTTTTAATCAACTATACTACTTCTGGTGTTTGTAAGTTGATGGTTAAAGATATGTGAATCTAATAAAAAGGGCTGAGTGCTTTTTACTTTACAAATGGAGGAGGAAAAGATTCAATAATTTAACAAATATTTACTTTGTCTCTTACAAGTACTGAGAGATGAAAAATATGGTTTAAGATCTCTGTCCTACACCATATAATGATAAAAGGATCAATACAAGAAGAGGATTTTACTCTCATCAACATATATACACCTAATATAGGAGCACCCAAATCCATGAAACAAATACTAACAGACATAAAGGGAGAAATGAACAGGAATACAATAATAGCAGGAGACTTTAACATCCCACTCACATCAATGGACAGATCTTCCAGACAGAGAATCAATAAGGCAACAGAGATCCTAAATGATACAATAGAACAGTTAGACATAATTGATATTTTCAGGACATTATATCCCAAAGAACCAGAATACACATTCTTTTCAAGTTTACATGGAATATTCTCTAGGATTGACCACATACCAAGCCTCAACAAATTTAAGAGTAAAAGAAATTATCTTAAGCATCTTTTCTGACCACAACAGCATGAAACTAGAAATAAACCACAGAAAAAGAAATGAGGAAAAAACGATTACATGGAGACTAAACAAGATGCTACTAAAAAACCAATGGGTTGGGGAAGGGAGGGATGGACTGGGTAGTAGATGCAAACTATCACATTTAGAATGGGTTAACAGCAAGGCCCTACTGTATAGCATAGGGAAATATATCCAATCTCCTGGGATAAACCATAATGGAAAAGAATATAAAAAAGAATGTATATATGTGTATAACTGAGTCACTTTGCTGTACAGAAGAAATTAACACAACATTGTAAACCAACTATACTTCAACAACAACAAAGAATAAACAAAAAACAGTGGGTCAATGATGAAATCAAAGAAGAAATTAAAAAATATCTTGAGAAAAATGACAATGAAAATACAACCATACAAAATCTATGGGATGCAGCAAAAGCAATTATTAGAAGGAAGTTCATAGGATACAGGCCTTCCTCAAAAACACAAGAAAAATCTCAAATAAACAACCTAACCTACCACTTAAAAGAATTAGAAAAAGAAGGACAAAATAACTCTAAAGTCAGCAGAATAAAGGAAGCAATAAAGATCAGAGAGGAAATAAATAAAATGGAGACAAAAAAATAGAAAAAATGAATAAAACTGAGAGCTGGTTCTTTGAAAGGGTAAATAAGATTGACTGACCTCTGGTCAGGCTGACCAATAAGAAAAGAGAGAGAACCCAAATAAACAAAATAAGAAATGAAAAAGGAGACATAATAAATGATACCACAGAAATACAAAAAACCATAAGAGAATACTGTGGACAATTATATGCCAACAAATTCGGACCTAGAAGAAATGGACAAGTTTCTAGAAACATGCAGCCCACCAAAATTGATTCAAGAAGAAGTACATAATTTGAACAGACCAATCACTAGAAGTGAAATAGAATCTGTAATTAAAAAGTTCCCTAGAGGGCTTCCCTGGTGGCACAGTGGTTGAGAATCTGCCTGCCAATGCAGGGGGCATGGGTTCGAGCCCTGGTCTGGGAAGATCCCACATGCCACGGAGCAACTAGGCCCGTGAGCCACAACTACTGAGCCTGCGTGTCTGGAGCCTGTGCTCCGCAACAAGAGAGGCCGCGATAGTGAGAGGCCCACGCACCGCGATCAAGAGTGGCCCCCGCGTGCCGCAACTGGAGAAAGCCCTCGCACAGAAACGAAGATCCAACACAGCCAAAAATAAATAAATAATTTTTTTTTAAAAAAGTGTTTAAAAAGAAAAAAAAAAAGAGCTCCCTAGAAACAAAAGTTCAGGACCAGATGGCTTCACAGTCGAATTCTACCAAACATACAAAGAAGATCTTATACCAATACTTCTCAAACTCTTCCAAAAAACTGTAAAGGAGGGAATGCCCCCAAGTCATTCTATGAAGCCATCATCACCCTGATACCAAAACCAGACAAAGACGCCACCAAAAAAAAAAAAATTACAGGTCAATATCTTTGATGAATATAGATGCAAAAATTCTCAACAAAATATTAGCAAACCAAATCCAACAACACATAAAAAAGATCATATACCACGACCAAGGGGATTCATCCCAAGTTCACAAGGATAGTTCAACATATACATATCAATCAATGTGATACACCACATAAAAAACGAGACAAAAACCACATGATCATCTCAATAAATGCAGAAAAATCATTTGACAAAATTCAACATCTGTTCATGATAAAAACTCTTACCAAAGTGGGTATAGAGGGAACATATCTCAACATAGTAAAAGCTATTTATGACAAACCCACAGCCAGTATAATCCTCAATGGTGAAAAGCTGAAAGACTTCCCGCTAAAATCTGGAACAAGACAAGGATGCCCACTCTCACCACTTCTATTCAACATAGTATTGCAAGTCCTAGCCACAGCAATCAGACAAGAAAAAGAAATAAAAAGTATCCAAATTGGAAGGGAAGCGGTAAAATGGTCATTATATGCAGATGACATGATACTATATATAGAAAACCCTAAAGACTCCACACGAAAACTACAACTGATAAATGAATTCAGCAAGGTATCAGGATACAAGATTAATGTACAGAAATTGGTTGCATTTCTTTACACTAACAATGAAATATCAGAAAGGGAATGTAAAAAGATAATAAATTTTTTTTTAAAATCACACCACCCCAAAAAATACTTAGGAATAAATCTGAACAAGGAGGTGAAAGACTTATATGCTGAGAACTATAAAACATTAATAAAGGAAATTGAAGATGATTCAAAAAAATGGAAAGATATCCCATGCTCTTGGATTGGAAGAATTAATATTGTTAAAATGGCCATACTACCCAAAGCAATCTACAGATTTAATGTGATCTGTATCAAATTACCCATGCCAGTTTTCATAGAACTAGAACAAATAATCCTAAAATTTATATGGAACCATAAAAGACCCAGAATTGCCAAAGCAATCCTTAAGAAAAAGGACAAAGCAGGAGGCATAACCTGCCCAGACTTCAGACAATACTACAGAATTGCAGTAATCAAAACAGTTTGATACTGGCACAAAAACAGACATATAGATCAATAGAACAGGATAGAGAGCCCAGAAATAAACCCACACATCTATGGTTAATTGATCTTGACAAAGAAGGCAAGAATATACAATGGGAAAACCATAGTCTCTTAAGCAAGTGGGGTTGGGAAAGTTGGACAGCAGCATGTAACTCAATGAAGTTAGAATACACCCTCTCACCATACACAAAAATAAACTGAAAATGGCTTAAAAACTTAAACATAAGACATGACACCATAAAATTTCTAGAAGAGATCATAGGTAAAATATTCACTGACATAAATTCTACCATTGTTTTCTTTGGTCAGTCTCCCAAGGCAATAGGAATAAAAACAAGAACAAACAAAAGGGACCTAATAAAACTTTAAGCTTTGGCACAGGAAAGGAAACCATAAACAAAATGAAAAGACAGCCTATAGAATGGGAGAAAATATTTGCAAATGATGAAACTGACAAGGGCTTAATTTCCAAAATATGCAAACAGCTCATACAACTCAACCAAAAAAACCTCCAAATAAACCAATTGAAAAATAGGCAGAAGACCTAAACAGACATTTCCCCAAAGAAGATATACAGATGGTCAACAGGCACGTGAAAAGATAATCAACATCACTATTAGAGAAATGCAAATCAAAACTACAGTAAGGTACAACCTCACATGGGTCAGAATGGCCATCATTAAAATGTCTACCAATAAATACTGGAGAGGGTGTGGAGAAAAGGGAACCCTTCTACACTGTTGGTGGGAATGTAAGTTGGTGCAGCCACTATGGAAATAGTATGGAGGTTCCTCAGAAAACTAGAAATAGAATTACCACATAATCCAGCAATCCCACTCCTGGGCATATATCCAGACAATACTATAATTCAAAAAGATACATGCACCCTTATGTTCATAGCAGCACTATTCGCAATAGCCAAGACATGGAAACAACTTAAATGTCCATCGACAGATTAATGGATAAAGAAGATGTGGTACATATATAATGGAATACTACTCAGCAATAAAAAAGGATGAAATAATGTCATTTGAAGCAACATAGATGCAACTATAGATTATCATACTAAGTGAAGTAAGTCAGAAAGAGAAAAACAAATACGATATGATATCACTTATATGTGGAATGTAACATATGACACAAATGAACCTATCTATGAAACAGAAACAGAACCATGGACATAGAGAACAGACTGAGGATTGCCAAGGGGAAGGGGGTTGGGAGAGGGAGGGAGTGGGAAGTTCGGGTTAGCAGATGTAAGCTTTTATATATGGAATGGCTAAACAACAAGGTCCTACTGTATAGCACGAGAACTATAGTCAATATCCTATGATAAATCATAATGGAAAAGAATATTAAAAAAGAAGGTATATATATATATATATATATATATATATACATAACTGAATCACTGCTATACAACAGAAATTAACACAACATTGCAAATCAACTATACTTCAATAAGAAAAAAATTTAAAAAAAAAGATCTCTGTCCTAATGTTTTTCCCAGTTTTAAGAGAATGGACACAAATATGAGTGATCATAATAGAGTGTGGGAATTGAAATTAAAATGAATAATAGAGCCACTAGGTTGGTCAATTACAGAAGAGTTATAATAAATAATTAACATATATATTTACTTTATATACATATATTTCCATAAATTCATTTTGCTTATTTATATATCTTATATACATGCATGCGCACACACACACACACACACACATGCACACACATATACACACACACTGTAAAATAGTAGAGTATAGTTAGATATATAGACATATATCTGCCCCCAGTTCCTGGCACAGAGCTCCTAAAAATCTTGGAATTTTATAAGTGATAAGAGTACTAGGATCATCTTTTGTTCTCATGAGGCAACTCTCAGTTTCCTGAATAACTTCAGGATGGCCGTGGTCATCAGAAAGACCAAATCATGATTAGAAGCATATTGCTTTCAGCCCCACCCCTATTCTCTGGGAAGAATAGAGAGGTTTGAAATTGAATTAATGATTAATCATGCCTACATGATGAAGTCTCCAAAAAAATTCCAAAAGTTCAGGGTTCTGAGAGCTTCTAGGTTGGTAAACACATCTATGTGCCACAAGTGTGGCACACCCCAACTCCACAAGTACAGAAGATCCTGTGTTCAGGTCCCTTTCAGACCTTGCCTTGTTCATCTCTTCATCAAGTTATTCACCTGTATCCTTTACATCCTTTATTATATAATAAACTGGCAAACCTAAGCAGAAGTTTCCCTGAGCTCTGTGAGGTGTTCTACCAAATGATTGATTCTAAGGAGGGGGTCATGGGAAGTTCTAAATTGTAGCCAAGTGGGACAGAAGTTGTGGATTACCTGGGGACCTACTACCTTGATTGGCGCCTGAAGTTGGGAGCAGTCTTGTGAGACTGAGCCCCTTAAGCTGTGGGGTCTGTACTAACTCTAGTTAGTGTCAGAATTGAACAGAATTGCAGGACACTGAGTTAGTATTGGAGAATTGGTTGTTGTGAGGAAAAAAACCCACACATCTTGTGTCAGAAGTATTATGTGGTAGCATTATGAAAGTGTAGAGGAGAAACACAAGAGTGTTTTTCCTTACATATATACACATTCATATATGTAGGAACCTTACATGAAAAGTATAATAGATTATTAGGTATATAAAATAAATCTTAAATAATTGGGGATTTGTGCCTCATTCTGAATGGGAAAATTAATGTTATAAAAGTATAAACTGTCCCTCAGTGACCTGATCTATTTCAAGCAAATTAAAAATAAAATTCTAATGGAAACTGCTTTACATCTTGACAAGTGTTTATAAAGCTTAAGCAATGAATAAAAAGGCAAGAAGAGCCAAGAACTTTTTTCATTAAGAAAGTAGTGAGGGAGGATATAATTTAAAAAATGAAAATATTTTAAAGTGCAATAATTTTGGTGATCATGATAGTAATATAGAGAACTAAATAGAAATTTAAGGAGCAAAATTTACACTATATACACATTCAGTATGTGCTCAGAGTGTCATTTTTGATCATGAGGCAAGGATGAAATTCAAAAATACTCTTGGCACCATAAGCCCTCCCAATGGAAAAGAATGAAATGTAAATAACCTACTGATTGCATATGTCATTAATCGTAAAGACCATGAGAATTACAAAATTTTTAAATAAAACTACATATTAAATAGAAGTAAATACAGAGTTTCCTCATAATGGTTAAGCATGTGGAATAATGGAGTTAGACTGCCTGGATTGAAATCCTGGCTCTGCAAATTTCAGCGTGTTATGATTTAGAGGAAATCATTCAATATTTTCATTGCTAAGTTTCCTCATCTGTAAAATGAATATAGGGATTTTGTGACGATTAAAAGAGTGAATATATTGTAAAGAACCATGCCTGACACATAGGAAGCTTCATATAAGTAAAGTAGAAGTGGTGAAAAACATTCTAAGTATTAAACCAGATAAAGAAATAACAGAAAAATGACTTGTGAATTTTTTTAGAAAAAAGTCAAACACTACTTCAAAAAATACTGTAAATAAGACTGAAAGGAATAATAAACTGAGAAAAAAATATTATTACATAGAAATTGAATGGATACTATCTTTGCTATAAATTTGCAAAGAAAAAAAAAGTGAACCTACCAGAGGGAAAATGGACAAAAGCAAATACTTCATCAAATAATAAAATAAATGACTAATCAATTTACGAAAACATGCTTAACCTAGCTACATAGAAAATGAGAATGTCATAAATAACTTTTGGGTAGAGAAACTTAAAATAGTAGCAATAGTAGATTTTTAAAAATCCAAGCATTTCCACTTGACCCAGGGTGTAATAAAATAGAAACACTTTTAAACTACTAGTAAGAATGTTAGTACTATCTTTCAGGATAGCAGCTGGTCACTTTGAATCAAAATATTTTAGTATGTTTAGGTTCTTTAACCCAGAAACTATATATCTAATGTTCTCCACAGGATAGAATTTGAGTTGTATACAAAAATGTAGACAAAAGTCTTGTTCACCAAGGTCTTTTTACGTAATTATATAATAGCAAAAAACTTAAAGCAATATGAATGTCAAATATTAAATTAGGGTGTGCTGTATTCAAATTAAAATTGTTTTACAGAAGAATATTTTGTGATTTGAGAAAATGTTTACAGTATAGTATTTAAAGGGGAAATGTTACAAAGCTATTTAAGTAACACTATCCCAATTTTGTATAAAATAGAAAAAAGAGAAAAAACATATTCAAATCTTGACAATGGTACTATCAGTGTCATTAATTTTTAGTGATTTGAATTGTCTCATTTATATTTTCTCTATTTTCCTAATTTTTCTATAGAATGTGTTTATTTTAATAATCATACAAATTATAATTTATATTTTTAATAAAATCTCAATTTCCACTTAGGCACAAAATGTTAGAACCCCTAAGTGAGCATCCTGAATTTTAATCAATTTTTTTCAATAGTAATTTTATTTTGAATATTAAAGCATTTTTGTTCTTTTTTAAAAAAAATTACTTGGGACTTCCCTGGCGGTCCAGTGGTTAAGACTCCGCGCTTCCACTGCAGGGGGCGTGGGTTCGATTCCTGGTCAGGGAACTAAGATCCCTCATGCCGTGTGGCATGGCCAAAATAAATAAATAAAATAAAATAAAATAAAATAATAAAATAAAATAACTTGAATCTAGTGACAGAAATGATATAATTTTAGCATTAATACTGTGACTAATTACTTTTCAAAACTGACTGTTAAAATTGGACCAACTGATGTATTAGTAAATTCTTTGATAACAAATCCCAATTATAATAGTTCGATTGAGAGCGGACTACACTGTCAAAAGACTTCAATAAAACATCCCTCCTTAACTGCATCTAAAGAGCTATGTACTAGGAACTGTGTAGATTGGCAGAGCAGTCTTTTAAGTATTCATAAATGTAAATATCAACTTCTTTTGCATGACTGCATTCCCTAATTTTCAATTTAAATACTCTTAGCAAAGAAGCCTAAGACTTTGCCCCTACAATTATCCTTTATTTTGTTCTACGGGTGAAAAATGTATGTCTCATTATCCTTCTGAGAGTCTGTATAATGTTGACAAAGATGTTTAATGTTTGCACACTTCTGACTCAGTTCATGTGCCTCCCTGGGATTGGCTCAGCTCCACCCGCTCCTCAGGTGTTGGCTACTTGCTTAGTAGATGAGGCCACAAAGGCAGCTGGCCCCATATCCCCTGTGGTAAGGCCAGGCTTCAGCCTGGCCTCCGTGGGCCTCCATGGCAGGATTCACGACAGCTCTGTTGCCCACATTCAAACTCTGCACATGACCGGAGGCAGTGGTTCTTCCCACTGTTCTGTAAGATATGAGACCTGGCTTTCCTAATGCCTGCTTGGGAGGTTCAGGAAAATAGGGGATACAAAAAATCCTATCTTTGTAAGTACTAGTTTTAACAACAACAACAAATACTTTGTGAGAAGTTATATAAACTACAAACTATTTCAACAACTTTTGAAAGTATTTTTCATGTACTTTTTAAAGCAGTCACAAGACATATATCAACAATCTGTTGAGTAGAATACCTAATTTTCATAGAAACTCTTCTAAATACTTAGTAAAATGTGATCAACAAATAAGACTTAGTCCCTCACCTCTTTTAGCCTACAATTCAGGTTCAGGGAGGAAGACACACAATTAGAAATGCAATAACAATGCATGCAGCACAATAATTCTTATTGTAAGGAAAGCATATCATGAGACCTGATTAGGTTAAACTTGCTGGAAAAAGTGATAACTATACTGACTTTTAAAGGAAAATAAAGATGTAGATAAACTGAACAAGGGCTCCATTCATTAATTTATTTATTCAACAAGTATTTATAAATACCTACCATTTGCTGTGAACTTTTCTAAGCAGTAGAGAGAGATCACTGAACAAAAGAGAAAGAAAGAATCCCTTGTCTTATGGATTTTACATTCTATTGGGTAGACACAGAAATTAAAAATAAGTAAATACATGATAAGTTAGGTGATAAATATTATGGATAAAAATAAACCAGGGAAAGTGTTCAGTCAGTGCAGGGTAAGAGCAATGGGCAATTTAAAAAAGACTGGTTAGGAAACTGTTCAGGAGGAGGTTGTATTTGGGAGTGTATTTAAAGGAGGTGAGGGAAAGAGTCCTAAATATATCTGGGGGAAAGACATTCCAGGCAGAAGGAACAGCAAATGCAAAGTTCCAAAAGTAGAAGTATTCCTAACAGACCTCAAGCACCAGCAAGGAATCTAGTGGAGAGATAAAGAGAGGTCAAGAAGAATACTGGAAATGAGTCAAGGGAAGAAACAAGGAGTCAAATAATGTGGGGCAAATGGAGATGTGAATTTAAATCTATGTATGAGAGTGAGATCACCAACAGATTGAGAATATGTACATAGAAGAAGAGACAACCAAGGACTAAGTCTGGAACGTTTCTATGTTAATACTCTGAGAGATGAGAAACATCCTGCAAAGGAGACTGACAAACAGACTGATGAGATGGGAGGAAAACAAGGGAAGTAAATTTTTCTAAAAGCCAATAAAGAACATGTTTCAAAGAGGAGAAATGACAGTTTTGATGAATTCTACTAAAAGGTCAACGTAATTTTATATGAGGATTTACCATTGAATGTAGCAACGTGGAGATCACTGGTAACTTAGAAAAGGTTGGGTTTAGTGAAGAGATGGGTAACAAAATAAGATGTGAAAGGAAGAAACTGAGGCAGCTTTTCTGCAGGGAGATTTGATGCAAAGGGAAACAGATAACTGGGAAGTAGCTACAGGGGTAAAGGTGGTCAAGTATGATGGCAGATGAGAATACTCAATAATAAAGAAAAATCAGTGATTAGCTTGATAGTGGGGAGATTTACTGAAGGAATGTCCTTGAATAAAAGAAAAGAGATGGGATATAGAAAACAAGCAGAAGTTTCTGCTTAGTAGAGGGGAAGTGAGGAATGACCTGGAGGTCTGTGCTTCTCGTAGTGATTAACATAAACATGAGTCAAGTGCACAGTGAGAGCAGTGATGATGGTTGAAGGCAGTGAATGTTGGGATGTATGTGTGGGGGCCTGCTGTCTCTTCCACTTTGTCAAGTAAAGATCTGGAAACTGAGTTGGGCGAATCCAGGGTTGGCCTGTCTGTGAGATGGTGTAGATTTCTCTTAAGAGCTGATGACAGAAGTTTAGAGGTGTAGGATGAGAAAATCATATTTCCAGCATGCAGCAATCTCTGTAAACTCCGGCTGATGGAGGCATAAATGCCAGGGAGAGATTTCAAGCATCACAGGAATGTTTGCTGGCAAGAGAAAGCCTAAAACCTAAAAGGAAATACAACGCAGAAATACATATGGCTGGTCCTAATTCTCAATGAGGAAAGTGACACGAAATTGAGATAAAGTGACAATATATGAATAGAACATGAAGGAACTTGGAACATATTTTAAACACCTTGGGCTTTTTCCTAATGGAACTGGGAGAATAGCTATTACAGAGATTTAAGCAGAAGATTGCCATGGATAGATTGCAATGTGTGCAAACATATCTTACCTACAATATGGATAATGGATTGGAGACTTAGGTGGGATTTATATAGTTTCATTTAACCAATCTAAAATTTTGAATATGAAAAATGTTTTAAAAATCATTCCGATATAAGAACTATCAGAAAACTAAACATGACTAGTTCCTAATGAGAGTCAAGTTAAGGTTGTTATACATAAGGTCCTCTCCTTTTGAAACCTTCTGTATGCCCATCCCCTCCTGTTTCCTTTGCCTGTGCTTTTAAAGAAAGAGCTCAGGAATTATTTCCCTCTTGGACTTCCTCCCAGACTGCCAAAGCTCTTTCCTCTTCTACCAAAGCAGTTATTATATGTTACTCAACAGACGATTCAAACATTTCCATCCTCTCCAAAACCTAAACTTCTCAAAATCAGGGACTGTAATTTATGTATTTTTGAATATTGAATAAGTACTAACACGTAGTACTTATTCAGAGATCTTTCGAACTTAATTTTTGTTAAATTTTCAGGGTGAGTTTTATGGATTATCTAGTTATATATGCAAATCTCTGGCTCCCCTTTACTAAGAACAAGAAAGAAAGAGCCATATGTTCTCTTTAAAGATATTAAAAATCAGTCCTGTTTTATATATAATGTATATCCCCAAATGTTCTTCTTTTGCTAATGAAAGACAAAAGCAGCAATGAAGCAAATTAGTGATTTCTTTTAAACAAACACACATCTCAACTGACATTAGCACTTTGTCAGCTAAAAGTTTTGATCCAAAATGTGTTCACAAATAATATTTGTATGTATATGTACATATGTATGTATACATATATACACAAATATGTAATGTACACGTTTACATGTGTGTATATATATGTGTATATATATGTATGCGTGTATATGTGTATATATATATATGTATATATATATATATGTATATATATATATATATATATATATATATATATATATATATATTCTTCGAGGACTTTAATCTATCATAAGAGTATATCCTACAGAGTTGTTTAAAAAGTTTCTTTTAAGGTGAAATTTGAACAAACAATCAATGACAAAAATATTTCTAGCTTTTAACCTTTTACTCCTCTGAAGTCCAAGATTGGGATAAGATTTGTTAACAGCATTTTCAAAACCTCAAAAGTCACTCTTTGTTGGCATTGCCCAATTTTAATTGTTTGGATACAGATTTTAACTTATTACTTTTAAATCTCAAATAACTTATTGTCAGCCAGCAAGTCACTGGATTTGATTCCTTACCCCAAAATATGTATCAACTAAAAAGAAGTCAACTTTTTTAGTTAAGTTCATGAAAAAAATATTATTCACTTCTAAAATAGTAAAGGATCACTTCTGCTTCAAGGCAGGATGTTGGAACAGGGATATGATTTATTCTATCTTAAACAACCAAAAAAATTAGATGAAATATATGAAACAATGGTTTTCAAGACACTGGGCATCATGCAACAAAGGACAGTGATCCTTGAGAGAAAGGACACAAGAGAGCTGTCCAGTGACTGTGCAACTTACTGCTTTAAAAGAGTTTCCAGGTCATGACATAGATGAGAAAAACCCATGTGAAGGGGATGGACTTCCTGAGTTGAGAATCCAAGACCAGGGCAGAGAACCACAGAGCAAAGAACTGAACAGAAAGAATTGCAAAGATCTGGAGTGGGTCTCCCATAGGCATTTATACTGATCAGCACATGCATTGAGTAAACTACCAAAGACCAAGAAAAGAATCACCTAAAAGGAGCTGAGGAAACAGTAGTGGATGTTCCCACAGGGCCAACCAAACTGAAAAAAACCCATGAAAACTGACAGGGCATTGGATAAAGCATCTGGACTCATTATTAGGACACAATTAGCTTTAGTCTAAATGCTGCTCTAGTCCTGTCTAACACATTTTAAAATAAAAAAACTGAAAGGATCAAACTGTTTCCAAGTAATTTAATTGCATTGAAGAACAAAGCTCAAATATATTTATAGGAATATAAAAATATCCAACCAGCAAAAGAGAAAATTCAAAATGTATGGCATTGGAACCAAATTTCCAGTCAGCAAAGGATGCAGGAAAATATGAACAACAAAGAGAAGAATCAACTAATTTAAACAACCCAGAACTGACATAACTGCTAGAATTAGCAATAAAGGACATTAAAACAATTATTAAAATATATTCCATATGTTTAAAAATTAGTAAAAATATTGAACAAGTATAGTCATGGGAATTAGAAAAGAGACTCAAATAGAACCTCTACAGATGAAAACTACAAAGCCATAGATGAAAAATACACTGGATGGAATTAACTGCAAATTATATATCACAGAAGAAAACATAACAAACATGAAGACATAATAGAGTTAATCCAAAATGAAAGACATATATAAAAAAATGATCAGAGAATCATTGAGCTGTTGAACAACTTCAAGATACATAAAATATATACAAAAAAGAAAACAATAAAGAAGAAACACTGGTTGAAATCAGATAATACTGGTATTATATCATTACTTTTACTTTTAAAAATTTTGTTGGCTATTCTAGGTCCTTTGCATTTTTTATGAATTTTAAAATTAGCTTTTCAATTACTACGAGAAAGCCTCATGGGATTTCGGTTAGGACTGCATTGAATCTATATATAAAATTTGGAGAGATTGACATCTTCCATTTGATTTTTTAATCAATGAATACAGTATAACTTTCTCTTTATTTAGGTCTACTTCAATAATGTTTTTTAGTTTTCAGTGTTTGGGTCATACACACACTTTTTCAGATTTAGTCCTAAGTATTTTAGATTTTTAAAGCTATTGCGAATGGCAGTGATTGTTTAATTTTGACTTCCGATTGTTTGTGGCTGGTATATGTAAATACAATTGATTTTTGTATATCAATCTGATATCCTCCAACCTTGCTAAACACGCTTGTTAGTTCTTACAGTATTTTCATAGATTCCATTGAATTTCAATGTGGATGATCATGTTATAACAAGGACAGTTTTACTTCTTTTTTCAATTTAGATGCCTGTTATAGACACAAATACAGACATGCACAGAGAGAAGATGATGTGAAGACACAGGGAGAATACCATCTACAAGACACGGAATGCCCGAAGCTAACAGAAGCTTAAGAGAGAGAGGCATGGAACAGTTTCTCCCTCACAGCCCTTGGAAGGAGCCAAGCCTGCTGACACCCTGATTTCATACTTCTAGCCTCCAGAATAGTGAGACAATAAATTTCTGTTGTTTAAAGCACTCAGCTTCTGGTACTTTGTTCTGGCAGCCCCAGGAAACTAATACGCTTTATCAGCTTGTGGAAGTTTTATATAACCGCACTTTGCTGAAAGATTTATCAAGAATGGATGTTCTATTTTGGCAAATGCCTGTTCTTTATCTATTACATTGAACATATGGTTTTCTTTATATTTTGTTGATCTGTTTAATTGTATTAACTGATTTTCAATTGTTAACCAAACATTGTATTCCTAGGATAAATGTCACTGGTCGTGATGTATTTTTCTTTTTATATATTATTGAATTAAATCTGCTAAAATTGTGTTTACTAGGTGTGTGGTATGTTCTACAATTCTTAATTAGCTCAACACTTTTATAGGAACTGCAGGAAAAAAAGTTTCTAAATCAAAAATACTTTTGTATAGTTGAAATGTTATTAATCTGTGCACATGTCAGAAGTTGTACACTTACAGAAAGGATTAGAAGGTGTGTAAATCTGGTAATACTATCACTGTCCATAACATGTTCTGACCCCCAGGGGAATCAACGAGATCCTGATGAACAAGTTATGTATTTTACTCCAGCAAAGAATTTTAGTCTTCTCCCTTCTTTTATTATGTGTTATTATATTATCTGTTTAATAGTTGTGTAAAGAAGTCCCTGAGGAACTATTATCAGTTGTTATACTAAAAGGACACTTTATCTGGTGACGTGAGTCACTAGGTCTATCTCAAGTTACTTAGACTGAAGGTGAAAGTGTATGTTACTGAGGATATTTATAGGACAGAGAAAAGAATATATAGTCTGTGAGTGAAATTCTGAATATGATTGAATGTATGAATGACTAAAGGAATGAATAGAGATGATATAGTCAGACTTGTTTAGGTGATCTCAGAGTTCAGTTTTACATGCATGAAATATACCTGCCTACTTACATCTACATCTACTAACACATCTGGTAACAGAATATAAAAATCTGCAAAAGGAATAAAAACACTTCAACAAAATGTTTATCAAATTGAAAAAAATGAAGAAGGAGGCTATCCTCACATTTACTATTAGCATTTAGCTTAGATTAATGAGTATTTCCAAATAGTTACATTTCTGAAGTCATTTTTATTGAACTATTTGTTGCTTGACATATAATAGGCGCTAAAAGTATTTTTGGCATCAATAACTAATTCATTAGGTCCTAGGCTTATATCATTGTTGCAGTTAGTGTTCTGTGGTATCTTTAAAATGTTACAATATATGCTTATATTAATGAAGACTGTTTAAATGATTTAGCTATAACAGCATTAATTTGTAATTATTCATTTTAGTGAACAAGCTGAATGGATAATGATAGCATTTCAGTTATTTAGAATAAGATACACAGTACAAGGACATTGTATTCAGTCATTAGCAGTCATCCTATGGTGAAATAGTTACTGCTGTGCACCATGTACAACTAAGTAGAAACATAACTTTTAAATGATAAATATAGCTGAAATATAGTACAATTTCATCTTGTTCTTTTTATGTCTGTGTGCACAACGTATACAAAGTGAAGAAGAATATACATGGAGATATTAGTGTAGTTATTTTGGGGAATTGAATTTGGAATGTTTTCCATTTTTCTTCTTTGCTTATATGATTATACTTTTCTCTAAACATTTAACAAGTTTCATTTAAATAAAATATATTTTTACTCTGAATTATATTCTCAAACTGCTTCAGTGAAGGACAGACTGGATTGATCATGTATGTGGAGACTCAGAGATATGATTCATTGACTGTGTTTTTCATGAACTGCCTGTATGTTGCAGGAAGTTTCCAATTACTCAATTGCTCAATCTGTCTTCCAACAACTCCCGTGAAAGAGAGTTCCACTTTAAATGAAATGTACTTGATTTATCTTGGAAAAAATTCAAATAGCCATTACTTTTTAACAGATTTCTTTTCCCTCTTTGCCAAGTATTCACTTGAGGGGTTTCACTGTACCATATTTCTATATTTTGTCAGACAGGGAACAAAGGATTTATTCTTTTAAAACTTCTTTGCCTTTGGTAGCTATTCTTTTCAGAGCAGACTACCACACTGAGATTTTTCTCCAATCAAGTTCCACAGTAGGAAAAAAAGAACAAAACATTAAGGAAAAAATAGAAAAGCCATTAACTTGGAAAACGGGTTCCTGGCTGAAGTGTTATTGTTTTAGTGTCCTTCACATAAAAAGAATTTTGTTGAAGAGTCAAAGTCAACTTTTCTCCTTAGTTTTAGAAATTCTCAAATATTCTTCAGTGGAAGAAAATGACAAAGCCTCACTTTGCAAATACCTAGTCAACAATGCACTGTGTCAACTGGCTTCAAATTCCAGCTCTGTCACTAGCAGTTTGCGCCACCTGGGCAAATTAAAAAACTGCTCTGTGCCCCAGACTCCATATTAAGCTCCAGATAGATGATAAAATCACCTATCTTAGAGGGCTGTGGTGAAGATTAGGTCAGATAATTCATGTAACGTGTCAGAATAGTACCTGACCCACTATACATACTCAATATATATTAGCTATCACAGTATTATTATATTATCAGTATCATGTAATAGAAATGTTACTCTCAATGTTATCATTGCTATAAGAGCAGTTTAAGCATTAAGGGTTTTTAAACTAATCTACTAAAAATTTATGTGGTATAAAGTTAAGATGGCCTAAGTTGTTATATTATCAGAAGACAATATCTGTTAAAAACTACTTATTGATGTGAGTAAATCAATGTTTTTCTCTTCAGTGACAGCAGACTATACCCCTTTTATTTATGAGTATAGCCAATTCATGATAATGTTTATCGGGGAGGTAGATAGAAACAAAAGATTCATAAGGGTAAATGAATCATCATTATCTGAAAATGCACCTCCAAATATTTATTGTGCATTTACAGCAATAATGTACACTTAACTATCAGGTATTAGAAGAGATTCAAGACAACATATTTGACTATTAGTTTACAAGTAACTATTCAAGTATCTATATGTATTATTTCTGGAGACAAGCCCAACACAATAAAATGTCATCACTATTACATATTTTGATGTCTATATATGTGTCTAAATATACACGTATATACATGTATGAAATATTACATATATCTACATACACACACATATATACACATAGGCTTTATTCTTCATTTAGATTATTTCCTTAGACTAAACACTAAAATTAAAATTGAGTCAAACAGAAAACAATTATGAGTTTATACATGTTTTTATATTTGTATCTACTTTTCAGAGGGCCATATTGACCTACTGTCCTACAACAATGTAGAAGTATAACATCTTCATGAAAAACCTTCAGCATTCTCACTAGGGGGAAAATTGCTATTTAATCAACCTGAATAATATGATATTGCAGTCTTAATGTACAATGTTAACTCTAATTAACACTGATCATTTCTCTATGGGTAATCAAGTGCATTTTTTGTTATTTATCTTGTTTTCATGTCTTAGGGTCAGGAATTTTCCTAGGAACAGCTCTGTCCTGCTGATCCTGGACTTTGACTCCCTCCCTTAACTTTTGTTTGGAAGATCAACAGTAGATTCATGTCTTATAATTTTCTTTTTGAGAATGTTCTTTGATACTCTAAAGCTGCTTATTTTTCCACTTAAGATGCGGATTTATATCAAATTAAAACAAAATCCAATTCAAGTTTACTGAGAGTTCAATAATCTTATGACCTACATTATAAATGATTGATATTTTGATAGTCAGACACCGAAAATCATTCATTTCATTATATTTTGTTTTACTTTTAAATAAACAATGATTATATATATATGTATATGTATAAACAATGATTTCATACGTGCGCACACACACACACACACACCCACCCCACACACATACACCTCTCTTAACTCTAATTCATTATGAAGTATTCCAGTCAAATCAAGAGGTATAAAGTAAGAAACATTCATGTACCTACAAGCCAGCAACATACTCTTGATGTCCCCTAAATATACCTCCTGAAATCCATCTCTTTCTCTCCTTTTATAGAAGTGTATTATATCCTGATTTTAGAGTTTATTATTTGCATGCATGCCTTTATATGTTTCTGTAAATAATTTATAATGTTATTTTCTACTTGTAACATTTGCATAAATTGTCATCCTGTATATATTCTTCTGAAACTCATTTTCACTTAATGTAATGTATGGAAGATTTAACCATATTGATAGAGTTCTCTTAGATCATTTATTTTTTACTCCTGTTTAGTCTTTGACTGAATGTAAAATTACTTATCATTTTGGTTGATATTTAAGCTCTTAGTTGCTTTCTTTTTTTCCCCTGCTATTACAGATAGTGTTTCTGTGACTATTCCTATTGGTAGCTCCTTGCGTGAGTGGACATTTCCTTATTTATATCTATAGGAATAGAAGAGTGCTTCGTTAGGAATGATTTCTTTAACTTTTCAAGAAACTCCAAATTAAATTTTGCTCCCACCAGCTATGTATGATGGTTTATTCTTCCGCATCTTCTTAAGCATGTGGTATTTTCAGGTTTTGAAATATTTTTCTATGACTATGAGTGAAATGGTATCTTCAGGCAGGCTTGTTTGGCAATTCTTTGATCACTAGTGAATTTGAGCATTTTTTTAATGAACCTATTGGCCATTTATGTTTCCTCTTCATTCGTTACACATCAGTGTATTTAAAACCTTTTGCAATTTTGACTAACACACTAAGATATGTAGAAATGAAACACTAAGGTGAGATGCCAGATGACTAAGACATCCTTAACATTCCCCTCAGCTTGAGTAGACTTCAGACAGGTTTCTTTCCAACTATAGGCTCCTGACCTCCCTTTTATTAAAGCATTTACTTTAGAAAACTTGCCATTGTAAACATTTTCTCTTTCCCTTTGAGATGTAAATCTTCTCCCAGCCTCTGGCTAGTTAACCCAGGACTAACTTTCTCAAGGACCTGGGAGTCAGCCCTTTGAACTGGGACCTAATTAAACTTAAAAGCTTTGCACAGCAAAGGAAACCATAAACACAATGAAAAGACAACCTTCTGAATGGGAGAAAATATTTGCAAATGAATCAACCTACAGGGGATTAATTTCCAAAATATACAAACAGCTCATGTAGCTCAATATCAAAAAAACAAACCCAATCAAAAAATCAAAACATGGGCTAAAGATCTAAATAGACATCTCTCCAAAGAAGTCATACAGATGGCCAAGAGGCACATGAAAAGATGCTCAACATCACTAATTATTAGAGAAATGCAAATCAAAACTACAATGAGGTATCACCTCACATGGATCAGAATGACCATCATCAAAAAGTCTACAAACAATAAACGCTGGAGAGGGTGTGGAGAAAAGGGAACCCTCCCACACTGTTGGTGGGAATGTAACTTGGTACTGCCACTATGGAGAACAGTATGGAGGTGCCTTAAAAAACTAAAAATAGAGCTACCATATGATCCAGCAATCCCACTCCTGGGCATATATCTGGATAAAACTGTAATTCGAAAAGATACATGTACCCCAAAGTCCATCTCAGCACTATTTACAATGGCCAGGACATGGAAGCAACCTAAATGTCCATCAACAGAAGAATGGATAAAGAAGATGTTGTACATATATACAGTGGAATATTACTCAGCCATAAAAAAGAATGAAATAATGCCATTTGCAGTGACATGGATGGACCTAGACATTGTCATACTGAAATATCATATGATATTGCTTATATGTGGAATCTAAAAAAGGGTACAAATGAACTTATCTACAAAACAGAAATAGAGTTACAGAGGTAGAAAACAAACTTATGTTACCAGGGGATAAGGGAATGGGGTGAATAAATTGGAAGATTGGGATTGACATTACATATTACTATATATAAAATAGATAACTAATAAGGACCTACTGTATAGCACAGGGAACTCTACTCAATACTCTGTAATGGTCTATATGGGAAAAGAATCTAAAACAGAGTGGATATATGTATATGTATAACTGATTCACTGTGCTGTAGCTGAAACTAACACAACATTGTAAATCAACTATATTCCAATAAAAGTTTTTAAAAAAAGATAGTGCCCCCCTAGTCTCCTAGTATCTGTGGGATTTTAAGAGCGAAACTTCTTCTATTAGCAAACACAATTGTCCTAATCACATTGACCAACATCTGTCCTAATGTCCTCCAATACTTTTCCACTAGTTCATACAAAAGCTCAGGCACTCTCCTGCCTTTTGTTTCTGCAGAGTTCAGTCTCTCAGCCCTAGAGCATTAGTCTTGCCCTCTACTGCAATAATGTATTGCCTTCTTGAATAACATATCTTCCTTGTCTATTTAACCCATCTGGTACAATTTTTCTTTGACACAGATTAGGATACATATTTTCCAAAGGAAATCTGAGAACTGATATTATAGCTCAAAAACCTCTCCTTCACAAGAATAAATATATGGCATGGATTTTATGAAGATAATTTAAGGAAATCTTCTTTGGAGATAGTTGCAGTGTGACTCTCATTAAGCTTCACCTATATCATCTGAAACCAGATCAGACCAGAGAGGGTGGCAGAAGGCACTGTGGATGGGCAAGAGGGAGGGATTACAAAGGTGCATAAGAAGACTTTAGTGGGAAATGTTCATTATCTTGATTGTGGTGATGATTTCCACAAATGTAGACATATATCTAAACTCATCAAATTGTACACCTTAAATAAAAGCAGTTTACTGTGTGTCAAGAGCATGAAAGAAAAATAAGAAAAGGAAGAAATTAAGGGAAGAGCAAAGTTGAGGAGACAGAATCACCCTGTCAGTTAATCCAACACTAAAGTAAGGTGATAAATAACTGACTGGATACTTTTGTGTTTTTGTTCTTGTTGTCATTGTTGTTTTAGAACTGTGTCTAGAGGAAATGAGAATAGCAGAGAGGGAGAGAGAATGGGTTGCAGTAAGTCTAGCAAAGATGGCGACATTCCAGACCTAGGCCGAGGGCATTTAGAGAGGCATATATATTGAAAAGACATGTTGATGAAAACTGGTTGGATTTAGAAATCAAATGAATTTAAGTGATGAGGGAGAGATCTGGGCTTTTTCAAGGGAGAAATATAAAGCAGGCTAAGAAAATAGTCATTATTTTATTAACTCAGTAGTATGATTGTTAATTTTTAGATATGTTTCTAAGTACAACTATAGCAATATGTCTGAAATTAAAATTAAGACAGAAATTAAATAGATGCAAGCTTATGTGGTATGGTGCCAAGGGTAATAGAGTGTACCCCATACATAGCCTGCTGCAAATTAGCTTTGAGACTTCATTTTTGGGTCCTTTTTGAATGCTATACCAGGAAGATCTAAATGTTAAGAAATTCATCCTTGAAATCAGACAGACCTGAATGCACATTCGTGCTCATTTACTAGCCCTGTAATTTTAAGCCAGTTTTTCCTTCTAATATTCAGTTTCCTACATTGCAAAAGGAGAAATAATATCAAAAATTCTAGGGGCTGGTATGGATGAAATTAAATTAATGTGTATGAATTATGTAACAATGCTTTGTACAAAATAAGTGCTCAAAAGTAGGATTAGTTTTATTATAATCTCTATTCTCCTCCACCTCTTAAAATCAATCAGAGCATTTCTATGATCGTTTTTATTTATGACTTTGTAATTGGTGGTTTTATATTCATAAAACTGTGTTAAAAATGATATAACAATAAAACTGTGCTATGAATACATGGGAAGAATTAATAACTGAATCATGAAAAGCATTAGAAGTTTAAAGCTCATAAAAGCCCTTTTGTGTATTTTAGGAGACAATATTTTTGATTAAAACGTTTTAATCTTTTATTTTCCATAACTGTATAAAAAGTATATTTTCAAGCAACAGCACCTTGTAAAGCAATTTTATTTTTCTGAGAAATGTTTAATGTTTTCATTAATGTCTTCTGAACCAAAAATAGTTTTAAAATGGTAAAATTATAAATATACCTCTGCACATATTTGGCACCTCAGACAATTGTTTCAGTGCTGTCAACAAAGTCACCTAGTACTCTGAAAGGAAATTTACTTCTATCTATGACATTTTTCCTTTTCTATCAATGGACCACAGTTTTGCTTTAACATAAACCACTTTCATCTTGACTTTTATAGAGAAAAATTCTATCTGTGCACAAGTTTTATACTCAGTAGTATTATCTTTATACTATTTTATCTCTTAAATAAAAATTTGGAATCATGAGCTTAAAAATAAAGTCACATTTATCAAGTCAGAAATACATATTTTCTTTTGTAACAATTTATGAATTCAATGGAAAAGAATCACACCTCAGAAAATACCTATAAATAAAGCATCATTATCTCCTTTTTAACAACAAAAAGAGTAGATGTCTAGTTGTGATATAATCCCAAACACGCACACAAAATTAATAAAATCATCTGATCAAACTATTATAAATTTCAACTGAATATAAAATAGATTCGAATGGCCCAATAGTGTCTTCAACATTAAATTCATTAAATGTTTAATAAAGAGTAAATTTTTTTTTACTTGCAATTAATAATATGAGCCAACAGTTGTTAGCCATAGATATACCTTACTGGAGTTATTTTCTTTTTTCCAGGAAAAAAATTACCATTTATTTATGAACGTTTTCTTGCCAGATGGAAGTATCTATTACATCACACCATTCAGGATTCCACTTTTTTTTTTAACCTGGATGTCAGACTCTCTTTAAGCCTCTTGTAAAGGAATAAACAGAACTGAACTTTTGATACAAATGCATTTATATGAAGATTATAATTTTCTAGCCTTTATTTGAGATATATATGGCCCCATATATTTGATATTTATTATTCTTCCTAGTCCCTGTTTCTCTGTGCTACCAATTTATATTCTCTAAGCAGTAACCAGCCCCTTACTTACTTTTTTATTTTGCAAAGTAAGTTTGCTGCAGAGAAACTTGTTCTTCATTTCTATGCTTTCCAGGCATAAGAACCAAAGTTTTGGGGTTTGTTTCCAGCAGAAATCCGAATTCTACTGAGAATAACAAGAGCCATGTTATCTACCTCATTGTATTTTAATTATGTACTCTCATCTTTCAGACATTCATCATTCAAAAATGATGAATGATGACTATTTTCTTCAGTGATAGATTAAAAGAATATTTATTGAATTTAAAGAGTACACAATAAAAATGTAATTTATATATTGTCAGGTTGGATCATCTGTAATTATTTCTAGAATATTCAGGGAAAATCTCATGATATTTATGCCAAATTTGTTTAAGCTGTATTATTTCAGTAGGTAGAACTGGCATACAGTCTCATAAGGATTGGGAAACCTATTTCTGTAAGCTTGGTTTTCCCATTATTTCAGTTACACAGGAGATAATAATCATCTTGGAACTACAGTAAACAGAAAGTCTCTCCTTCTTGATTCAAACTTCTAAATGGATACATAAGCACTACTACTAAATTCTAAACATATCTTAATATTTATGTATTATTATATACATATTTTCTTGTAAATTCTAGATAATTGCAAACATCTGTTTCCTTGTACTTAAAAAAGGTTACATGCTGAACACTGAATTTTAAATTCAAGGCATCTCTTTTGTACTCTACCTACATCTTCCTTTGGCTTCAGTATTGATACTACAAGTCCTTTCCATACATCAGTTCATGTTTTCACAGCTCATTAGGCCCTTCTTCCTTCACTGTAAATAGCCTCTGAAGCACTCTCTCCATGGGCTCATTGTACTTACTCCAACCCTATTTTGTTTTGTCACACTCAACCAACACCTATCTCTGGATCAATTCTAAAAAGCAGCTTCTTTACTTTCATGACTGGTCCACAAAGAAATGGTAGGGAGAAAGAAAAATAGGAGGTGTGGGTTGATAGCACTTCAAATCTTCATTTTTCCATGTTCTTCAAGTCAACTTAGGTCTTCAATGCTCCTCCATAATTTTGTTACCAAGTTACTTGTTCTTATTTGACTATCTTTTGAATTCCCTTTCATGGCTATGCTGAAGATGGAGTGCTGGTTTAAAATGCAGATGTCATGTCCTGCCCAATCAAATGTCTGGAGAGGGACCCAGACCTCTACATTTTAAAGAGGTCCTCAATTGCTTCTTACAGACACTAAAGTTTGAGAACTCCAATGGTGAAAATAATATTAAATAAAATAATAATAAAAATGTATAAAACTTTAAAAATTAAATGTTAAAATATGTATAAACACAAAACCAAAACATGGAGGTGGGTAGGGTACAATTAGTATTAGTAAGTTAAATTCTCCATCTTTCATAGTAGTAAATCAATTGCTTCAAAAAACTAACATATATTTTGTTATTACCCACATTCATATTTACTTACAGATGAGGGTAATAGTTAATAAATTGTTGTCTGTCATTGTTCATAAACACATGATTTGAAGTATGAGAGGAGAAGTTAGAACTATACAGATAGTTTTGAAATATTAAATTTTGTATTTTTGGAATACATTGATTAGCTAGTTCCTAACAAAGAAGATTGGTGGTCAGACACTTCCTGCTCAAGTTCAATTACCATCCACTCGTCCTACTTCCCCAAACCCAATTTTTTCTAGCCTTATTTACTCCTCCTTATAAAAGAAAATTGCGTTTACTTGCCCTCTGAGATGTTTGAAAATCTTGTGGTCAGAGTGTTTTCCCTAAGTATTAGTCTTTTGAAATAAAGTCTCTCCTTTAAATCTAGACTTTTTTTGACAATAAAACTCCCATAAACTTTCACTCAGCTGTCCATACCTTAGTAACAGGCACTATACTTCTGATTGTTTCTTTTCCATCTGAGGTATACAGATGAGTGTTTTGATAGTTTTCCTACCCATTGATTAATTTTGATGAAGGTACACTGATAAACACTGTTAACCAGAATATTCTAATGACATTCAGCAAGGAACAAGTATTTGATAAGTACTGTTGTGTAGAAGATACCTGAGAACGGATTACAATAGCTATTTTACAAAGAAATGCTTTGGGTTAACTGTTTAATAATTTGGCAGACATGAAGGTAGTTTTTAATCCAGTACCTTTCCTCCTATCCACTGACATTGACTTTTATCTTCAGACGTGCTGGTCACAGGG
Source organism: Balaenoptera borealis (assembly GCF_965194805.1). Taxonomy (NCBI): domain Eukaryota; kingdom Metazoa; phylum Chordata; class Mammalia; order Artiodactyla; family Balaenopteridae; genus Balaenoptera; species Balaenoptera borealis. Next base: position 54,940,589 of record NC_138866.1, on the reverse strand, counting down.
TTTTGAAAATCTGTCTATTAAAAAGATACTGACTGAATAAAGTTATACCTAATATTCATTTTCATTTTGCTGAAGAAGGAAGGACTTCCAAAATTATTCTTCTCCTCCTGAATTGTTATTCTCTATGCTTACTAACAAAACAGAGTGACTATAAAAAATGGATGAAAGACAGCTTCCAGATGCAGGAAATATTACATGAGTAAAGGAAACATAGGAATGTGATGAAATACAACCGACTGTCTTACTTATCACACCACATCTTGAAATCTAAACTATGGTCAACAGTAAGAAAACCAAGATGATAATTTTCCATAATTAACTGACTCCCAATTCCTGGTCCTTAATCACAAGGATGTTATAGGACAGAAGCAGTGACACCATGAATTCAACCTGTATTATTTATTAAGTGTGACACTTGAACACAGCTCAAACAAATTCATCGCAGGTAACAGACACACTGTTTTTAAAATCGTTTGCAATATTTTTAAAAACCATTGCCTTATTGAACACAAACAAAAAACCCTTTACTCACCAAAGAATCTATTTTGCATAAACTTTTTAATAGATTGTATTTAGCCTTTAATCATGTGGAAGCACATTTAAAAAATTAACTAGCATATACTCCTGTCAAAAAATTTCATAAGCGGAAGAGAGCTTAAAAGGCATAATTTAGATATGATTTCAAATCAACTCTAAAGGCCCATATTAAAAAAGCTTCTACTTTGAGGACTTTTTGAAAAGTAATAATCTAAATAAAATGAAGCATTTTTTTTTTTTTTTTTTTTTTTTTTTAAAACTTAACTTGCAACTCTCACATTGAAGCATTTTTTATTTTAAGAACAAGTTTCTAGATACATATGATTCATGTGAGAATGGGCCAGTGTGCTTATTGGAGGTAAGTTTTTCAATATTTTTTTTAAAAAAGTATACTTTACATAGATAAATAACACAAAAATTTTGGAATAGAGTAAATTTCCAATTCTTATACCTATTTAATTTGGAAGGACTCAACTATAAAATCACTAAAATTATTTTCAGTAAGAAACAACTAAAATTGGGCTTCCCTGGTAGCACAGTGGTTAAGAATCTGCCTGCCAATGCAGGGTACACGGGTTCGAGCCCTGGTCCGGGAAGATCCCACATGCCGTGGAGCAACTAAGCCCACGTGCGCAACTACTGAAGCCCGCGCGCCTAGAGCCCGTGTTCCGCAACAAGAGAAGCCACAGCAGCGAGAGGCCTGCGCACCGCAATGAAGAGTGGCCCCACTCACCGCAACTAGAGAAAGCCCTCATGCAGCAATGAAGACCCAACGCAGCCATAAATAAATAAATAAATATATTAAAAAATCCAAAAAACAAAAAACAACTAAAATTAAAAAACATTTAAAGCCCTTAGCAGAATAAATAAAATATTTTCCCAACATATAAACAAAAAAGCACTTGTCTTGTTGATGTATAAAATTCTGATTTCCTTATGCCACTCCATGCAGCTTTTAGATAATGTGGGGGGGGGAAATGGTTCTTCATTAACAGGATCGTGTTAGAGGAAGATAGTATCGTGGCCAGAAAATGATCATTTAAGTCATTTAAATGGATTTTATATCTTCCATATACTTCAAATGATTATGATCAAAGATATTATTACATGTCCCAAGTTGATAAATTATACAGAAATATTATTATAGAATAATGTGATTAATCTTATATTTTATTACTCAAAATATTTATTTTTGATTCTTAAATGAATGGCTTTACTTTCTTATTTCCCTGGTAAGCCTGAGCTATAAAATCAGTTTTCTGCAATTAACTATTTTATTTATATTCGGCTTGCATACTATGAAACTCAGATTTTTGATTTTTTTTTTTCATTCAAGTAAATGAGTTTTATCTAGAAAATTAGCATTCATTCTATTTAGCTATTCTTAGTAATAAGATAATAGTTGTAAAGCTCCTTTGTAAAATATAAAACACTTAAAACTAAAAGGATTATAATAGAAATTTCTATGAGGTAATTAGTGATAAAGTATTATTACTAGCCATCTTCAAGTTATTAGAAATAGCTTCATTATACCTGTAATAAATACTCATATTTTAATGAAGTAGATTATATAATACATGATTTGAATATAAAATAAATATCAGTATTTATTTGGTTAATTAATTTTTTAGTATTTTATTTACTTTATAGGAACTTTTCTTAAATGATTTTACATGTAAATTAAATGTAAAGTATCATTAATAACAAAAATAGATATTATGCTGGATTTATTCTATTTGTGCTTTTATAGCTACTATTATTCTCCATCCTCCTCTCTGATGTCTGGAGGCTGACTTGCATAGACTTCATGAAAGCATTCTTTCTCTCTTGTTTTCTTATTAGGTATGAGGATCAGAGGGTAGAAGAACCCAATTTAGGAAGAGAATTAGGTTAGGTAGGGAGCCTAGGGATAATAAAGTCTTCCTATTTTTGCTAGCCCCTGAATAACACATTATCTTATTGATTTTCCTAACTTCCGCCCAAACCTTGGCAGAATTTTTTAAACTATCCTCAATTAAATAGTTTAAGAGTGCATCTTGCTCTTCCAAGGACCTTGATGGATGGAAAGATCACCTGCATTATTAAATGGAATCGAGAGATCAATCAAGATGGCAGAGTAGGAAGATGCAGAACTCATCTCCCCCCATGAACACATCAAAAATACATCTACATGTGGAACAATTCTCACTGAAAACTACCTGGAAACTTGCAAAAGACTCCTGTACAACCAAGGCTATAAGTAAGATCTACACAGAATTTGGTAGGAAAAGAAGAGAAACCATCAGGTTGGAACCTGTGCCCCTGGGAGGGGACTTAGAGGAGAAGGGAGATTTCACTGGTGGAGACCTGTCCTGGGGAATGAGCTGTTCAAGCCACATACTGTGCACTCCAATCCTGGGTCTGACACAGGAAAGACAAGTGCCCTTGGCTGGTTGGAGGGCTGGTGAGACTAACAGGAGGGCTGTGGGAAGCCTGAACTCTGCTCATGAAGAGCTTGAGTGCTCTGGCTGGCTCGTGAAACAGGGTAGAGAAGGTGGATTGAAAAACTCCTTGAATAGCTGCCCATTTTCCATGCAATTACCCTCCCCCTCGGCATGTGCCCCCGCCTGAACAGAGCGAATGCTCCAGCCTCACTTACTTCACACTGCAGTTGCACATGCTACAGTGAGTGCTGCCCCGACCCCACACCAAGGAAAGAGCTCGGCTCTTAGACGCAGAGGCAACTCAGACCTGAAGCAGTTACTGAGTAGGGTGGGGACAGCCATTACTGGCTCTTACACAGGCAGCACATCAGAAGTAGTTCTGAGCTAATGGCAGCTGGACCACTACAGCCTGTGCCCTGACACATGCCAAGAGCCTGTGCAGGCCTGCCAGCCCTATGGTGGGTGCCACACCAGGGTGGGGGTGGCAGAGGCTGAGGGGAGAGATCGACCATGAGGGACAAAGGAGGCTCAGACCTGAAGAGGCGGCTATTGCTAGAGCTGGCACAGGCAGCATCAGAAGCAGTGTGGACCTCCGTTTGCGGGTGGACTGCTGCAGTCTGTGCTCCATCAGAAGCTGAGAGCCCACACAGCTTTCGCTCTTGCTACAGCATTGCTCCCTATAGGTAAAGGGTGCAGGTGCTGGGAGAGGCAAGAGCACACACTCAAGGGAAACAGAGCCAGGTCAGACCCTACCCTCAGGGCTTCTGCTCCAGCAACTTGGAATTCAACCCCACCTTCAATAGGGTGATGATGGCCACTGAGCAGAGGGGAAGCCCTGGCTCACACCTGGCTCCAGCCATAGCCCCTCCATCTCCAGCCCTACCTCCTACCAACATGATAGCTGTCAGGACACCCTGAGTAAAGACGTGACTTGTGTTCACATTGAATTCAGCTCTGCTACCAAAGCCACTGGACACATGCAGACTATATAGGGATGCTCCCACATAAGGACAACACTTTACGGCTGCAATAGGTAAGTGTTTCACCTAAATTCATACAGACAGAGAAACTTAAGCAAAATGAGGAGAGACTGGAACTGATCTCAATTGAAAGAGCAAGAGAAAACCTCTGAAAAAATAAATTACATAGAAATAAACAATTTACCAGATAAAGAATTCAAAGAATTAGTAATAAGGATGCTAATGAATTAAGGAATTGAATAGCTGAACACAGCGAGAATTTTAACAAGGCAATGGAAAATATAAAAAAGAACCAGTCAGAACTGAAGAATATAATAGCTGAAATGAAAAACACACTAGAAGGAATTAACAGCAGACTAAATGATACAGAAGAACACACAAGTGATGTGCAAGACAGTGTAATGGAAATCACACAATTAGAACAGCAAAAAGAAAAACAAATTTTTAAAAATGAGAACAGTTTAAGAGATCTCTGGGATAACTTCAAGTGTACTTTGCATTTTAGGAGTCCCAGAGGAGAAGAAAGAGAGAAGGGGGTTCAAAAATGTATTTGATGAAATTATGGCTGAAAACTTCCCAAATCTGAAGAAAGAAACAGGTAACCAGGTACAGGAAGCACAGAGAGTTCCAAATAAGATGAATCCAAACAGCCCGCACCAAGACTTAAAATTAAAATGGCAAAAGTTAAAGGTAAAGAGACAATTCTAATGGCAGCAAGAGCAAAACAAAGAGTATTATACAAGGAAATCCCTGTAAAGCTAACAGCTGATTTTTCTGTGGAAACTTTGCAGGCCAGAAGGGAGTGGCATGATATATTCGAAGCACTGAAATGGAAAAAACAGCAAGCTAGGATAGTCTCCCCAGCAAAATTATCATTCAGAGTTGAAGGACAGATAAAAATCTTCTCAGAAAAACAAACACTGAAAGAGTTCATCAGTACTAAACCTAACCTAAAAGAAATGAAACAGGCACATAAAAAGATGATCAATATCACTAATCATTAGAGGAAAACAAATCAAAACCACAATGAGATATTACCTTACACCTGTCAGAATGGCTGTCATCAAAATGTCTACAAATAACAAATGCTGGAGAGGATGTGGAGAAAAGGAAACCCTCATATAGTGTTGATGGGAATGTAAATTGGTGAAGGCACTGTAGAAAACAGTATGGAGGTTGCTCAAAAAATTAAAAATAGAACTACCGTATAATCCAGCAATTCCTTTCCTGGTTACTTGTCCAAAAAAACCCAAAACAAAACAAAAAAACACTAATTCAAAACAATACATGCACTGTAATGTCATAGCAGCATTATTTACAATAGCCAAGATATGGATGCAAACCAAGTGTCCATCAACAGATGAATGGATAAAGATGTATACACACACACGCACACACACACACACAATGTAATATTACTCATCCATAAAAAAAGAAAAAAAGAAAAAATCCTGGCATTTGCAGCAATGTGGATGGACCTAGAGGGTATTATGCTTAATGAAGTAAGTCAGACAGAAAAAGACAAATACTGTATATTATCATTTATATGTGGAATCTAAAACATAAAACAATCTACATAAACTAATATATAAAACTAATCTACATAACAAAACAGAAGCAGACTCATAGATATAAAAAACATACTAGTGGTTGCCTGTGGGGAGAGGGAAGCAGGGAGGGACAAGATAGGAGTATGCGATTAAGAGATTCAAACTGGGGCTTCCCAGGCGGTGCAGTGGTTGAGAGTCTGCCTGCCAATGCAGGGGACATGGGTTCGACCCCTGGTCTGGGAGGATCCCACATGCCGTGGAGCGGCTGGGCCCGTGAGCCACAACTGCTGAGCCTGCGCGTCTGGAACCTGTGCTCCACAACAGGAGAGGCCGCGACAGTGAGAGGCCCACGCACCACAATGAAGAGTGGCCCCTGCTTGCCGCAACTAGAGAAAGCCCTCGCACAGAAATGAAGACCCAACACAGCCAAAAATAAATATAAAAATAAATTAAAAAAAAAAAAATATTCAAACTACTACGTATAAAATAGATAAGCAACAAGCATATATTGAACAGCACAGGGAATTATAGCCATTATTTTGTAGTAATGTTGAATGGAGTATAATCTGTAAAAATACTCAGTCACTATGCTGTATACCTGAAACTAATATTCTAAATCAACTATACGTCAAAAAAAAACAAATAAATAAAAAATAAAAGGAATAGTTACTAGTAAGTTTCATAGATCAGCGGTCCCCAACCTTTTGGGCATGAGGGACTGGTTTCGTGGAAGACAATTTTTCCACGGACGGGGGCGGGGTGGGGGAGGATGGGGGTTGGTTCAGGTGGTAATGAGAGCGATGGGGGGCAGCAGATGAAGCTTCGCTTGCTCGCCTGCCGCTGACCTCCTGCTGTACCGCCTGGTTCCTAACAGGCTGTGGACCGCTACCGGTCCACGGCCCAGGAGTTGGGGACCCCTGTCATAGATGACTTAACTTCTATAATTTACAAATATAAATGCCTGCCTGTAAATCAATTAACTGCAAAGAGGAGAAATGTGATGTTATAGTCTGCTTTCATTTCCTAAAATTATAAATAATGTTAAGACATTTTTTTTGAGATTACACTCACATATAAATATATCTTACAGACCCAAGTAAAAGGGATATTAGCTATCATGGTGGACAATTTAAACTACACATTTATAAAAGATGCAAGAACTTTGTTTAAATGGATTCTTTTTGTGTTTCTAGGAAAGATGATATTAAATCATATTTCAGTGATTTTTTTTAAACTGCAAAACCAGAATTGGACAGACACGTGGACCTTGGTGACTGACGAATTGCTCTTTTTATGTCAAATTAGTTCACTGTTTTGCCGTACATCTAATGCAACTGCTCTCAGTTCTCTTTCAGACATTTTCCACCACTCTAGGAGAGAGAACATAGATATATAGATAGAGCACGGCTACCATATTATATCGCAGATAAAGAAACTTAAGGCACTGCTATTTTGAAAACATATGGCAAATTAAATGCAGAAACTGAAGAGTATATGGCAAAATTCACACAAGGTCATGGGTTTTGTTTTGTTGCTCTCAAGAGCATCAGAGATTCTGTCACCTTTTTTGGGTCATCTCGTTACCTTTTGTTCTGATAAATTTGCCCTTGAATCTTCACTAAGGAACGCTCCAAGATGAAAGAAATATATGATGATTGAATCATTTTCAAATGCACGATTACTTCTGTAGCAGTTTTATTAAATTCTGTCAGTATCCAAATATGAACAACTTACTCATGTATTATGCAAAACAAATATAAAATAGCAAAAATAACTATTTCAGTTTAATACCTGTCCAAGTGTATAAGCTACTGTTTCTTTCCCACAAATAAACGTTTACTATACGGGCTGCATTTCATTTTTTAAAACTCTAATTATAAGAAAGGTATTTGCCAAATTGCGGCTTAATCTATTGTATTGGTCTCCTTGAGCTGCCAAAACAAAGTACCACAGACTGGGTGGCTTAAACAATAGGTATTGTCTCAGTTCTGAAGGCTGCAAGTACATGATCAAGGTGCTGGCAAATTCAGTTTATGGTCAGAGCTTTCTTCATGGCTTTTAATCATCTTCTCACTGTGTCCTCACATGGCAGACAGAGACAGCGCTCTGGTAATAAGGATAATAGTCCTATTGGATTAGGCACCCACCCTTATGACTTCGTTTAACCTTAACTATCTCCCTATCTCAAAATACTATCACGCTGGGGGTTAGGGCTTCAGAATATAAATTTGGGGGGGTCACAGCTCAGTCCATAACATCTGTCTTCTGTGTTTTCTAAACATCGTTCCTTGAACCACATAGAATAAGTTAAAATTGTCTTATATACTAACAATATTTTAACAATATGCATTATGCTATTCTCTATTCCACCTATGTCACAAGTCTAATCCTTGCTGAAATATGTCCAATTACTTTAACTATGCCTTTTATTAAAAGTTCTGATTAAAATAGATGTGTTTATTGGGAAAAATATTCAGTTTCAGGCAAGCTTTTGCCTAATTAACAATTCAAATACATGTATATTAGGAAAAAATACCTAATAGTAAAATAATTTTATTTAATGTTGTATGTTAGGAGTGATTATCTGAGAATTGCATATGGACTAATATCCCTCAAATTTCTGTATATGAATTTTACTTACATAAATAAGACATTTTTAGTTTTCTAAAGTAGTTGGAAAAAACTTTTTTTCATATTAAAAATCATAATGAAAGTGTTTGGTTTGTATGATACATTGTGTTATTGTTCACAATATTCACTCCTCCAACCCCTCCCCTAAAAGAAGCTTACTTTCTCTTCTGACATGTATTTGGCTTGGCCTTATGACTTGATTTGAGCAACGAAATTTGAGGAGATGTGACACATCCTAGATTTGACCCGAGATAGGTCCTTAGAGCAAACCACTTGAAATCATAGGATTGGTCTTCATTGGCATTCTCTGTGTTATGAAGGAATGGTTTTTTTCTCATTCCTCAATTAAAAAACCCCAGCAAGCACCTATTGCCTTCACAGACCAACTTACTTCTCAGGGACAAACAAAAGGAAGCTTTTAATCAATACTTCTTTTCAAAATCACTGTGAAAAGAAATTACTTAGTGACCACCATTTGATCAAACTGATTTTTCTTGTTACATCCTTCAGCATGATTAAGATTAGGGAAGACGTTTTATGGCCAGTAGCTATTCATTGTGTAGATTGTCATTTAGATGCAATTTTGCTTATTCAAGTAGCAATGTCCTGCTTTACAGTACACACACCTGAGCCCATCATAATTAGTCTCACACCCACCATTCATAAAATTGTATTCACTAAATTATCAATCTCTTCTTCTGTAAGAGACCAAAAAGTTGTTAAGCATGCCTTCCTTTCGAAGTGGCACACACATGGCAAGTGAAGATTTATCCTTTTCTCAGTAAATTTATCCAACAGGAAAGGCAAATTTCTTCAAGCAGGCACACATGGTAGTCATTGTTCTTCCACATTGTTTGCCATTGATATTATGGGCATCTAAAGTTGTCATATGATAAAGAAATTATATATGTGTGTGTGTATTGGATCCTTTTGTCTTACGTATTTATGGTATAAATAGATGTTATTGTCTTTGTTATTTCCATTCTGTTCTGTTTGATTTCCCCAAGTATGTTTTCAGTAGTATACATTCTATGAATGTCATTTGTAATACAGTTTTAATTTATTTATGTTTTCATTTTCTATTCTTGTTAGTTCCTTGATCTTTTTCAGATTACATTTTGTATATTATCTTTTACAAAGTACTTTCTTTAAAAGTTTTAATAATTTCTTTAAATTCCTGTCAATTTAAAAGTATGTTTCTATCCTTTTACAGTATCAGTGTTTTATAGTGGTTCTTTTCAGATTATTATTCATTTTTGTTTAGGGCTAGATATTTGTTGAGGAATAATTTTAAAAGCGGCAGGAAAGTAACCTGAATTAGCTTTGTGTCTTATTAAGCTTACAATCAGTTACTGTCTAATAAAACTAATCATTTTCCTAGAACTTAGAATATCTCCTGATTAAAGTCCTCCTAGCTAGAGAACTAGTCTACATGGTGTATCAGCATGGTTTCCCTTTTAACATCATCTTTCCTACTAATCTATGTTATTGACTTAGGTCTCCATACTGTCTTTTAATCCTATGACCCAGCCACAAATTTTGAAATATGGTTCTAATCAAGGCATCTTCAGAACCATGAACCTACCTTTTGGGGAAATTTGTTTTCTGCTTTAGGTAATAGAAAATGTGTGTAATTATGAATGAGATTTTGTAGTAGCATCAAGTATACATTTTTTTCTGTATGATTTTTATTTTTCATTGAGTATGGAAGGTTTATACCCTCTCGATTTTTCATTCTTTATAGGTTATTACAGATTTTTGGAGGAAAGTGTGTTAAAATATCTTTACTTCACCTTCTTTAAATTGCAGACTTTCACATACTTTGGGATGTAAAGAGATGGGGAAACTAATTAGGCCCTCAAAACATTTTGTATGATACAATATTTTTAAGTGAAATCTCTATTTTTTACTCATTTATTTAAATATTGTATGATGAATTATGATATGTCGGGCTTAGTACTAGACAGTAGAAATATACACAAATGAGTAAGACAAGTGAGGAAGTCAGAATGCAGAATGATAAATGTGATTTCAGTAGACATATGTAGAGATACTGTGGAATCTGGTGGAGGTATGACTCATTCCATCTGGGTTGGTAAGAAAAGGTTGATTAATGAGGTGACATTTGAGCTGAATTCTTGAAAGATGAGAAAACTTTCACAGGTGGAGAGTGGGGAAGGAGAATTAAAGATAGAGTAAACAGTGTTCAGCCATGGTGCTGTGAAAGACACAGTAATTCTGTAGAACTGCCAATATTCAGTGTGGCGGAAGCACAAAGTGCCTGTTAATCAGTGGATCGCTTTCCCTCTCTTCCACTCAAGGACTTTGTTCAAGTAATTGGCATCTCTTCATGCTACTTCAATTTTTCCTCTCTACTAGATCACTTTCATTAATTTACAAACAAAGCAAAATAACCAATCCAAAAATGCTGACCAAAAAAAAAATCCTCAATATAGACAAACATACCAAACCCTGTCCTTGGCCACATTATTCACTCTATCTACCACCTATCTCTCTTCTGTTTTTACAGCAAAACTATTTGAAAGGGCTGGATATACTTATTTCCACTAATTACACCTAATTCTTGTTCTTGAAAACTGTGTTTAATGTAAATTGCATAAAAACCAAAAGAATATGTATAAATAAATTTTCTGTATAATATACACATAATAAAAATAAAAGAACACCTACATGGGTTCCAGTTCAAAATGGCAACATCGGAAGATCCTGAACTCACATTCCTTCACCGACATACCAAATCTACAGCTACATATGGAATAACTTCCTCTGAAAAAAAAAAGTCAAAAACTAGCTGAGGGACTGCTATACATCAAACAAATGATAAAAAAACCCACGTCAAAGTAGGTAGAAGAGGCTAAGATACAATTCTGTCATAAACTCCACCTCCGGTGCTGCAACCCACAAGTGAGAAGGAATTAAAAACTCCAAGCTTGGGCTTCCCTGGTGATACAGTGGTTGAGAATCCGCCTGCCAATGCAGGGGACACGGGTTCGAGCCCTGGTCTGGGAAGATCCCACATGCCGCGGAGCAACTGGGCCCGTGAGCCACAACTACTGAGCCTGCGCGTCTGGAGCCCATGCTCCGCAACAAGAGAAGCCATGATAGTGAGAGGCCCGTGCACCACAATGAAGAGTTGCCCATGCTTGCCACAACTAGAGAAAGCCCTCGCACAGAAACGAAGACCCAACACAGCCAAAAATAAATAAATAAATAGGAAAAAAACCAAAAAAACAAAAAAAACTCCAAGCTTCTCCCTGAGGAGCAAAGGGTTTGAACCTCTTAAAAATCTGGGGCTCCAGGTTTTAAGACCTCCACCTGAGAGATAAGCCCTCAAAACATCTAGTTCTGAAAGCCAGTGCAGCTCCTGTCAACAAGCCCCACAAGTCTATAGCAACCTGAGAAACAGTTCTTAAAGGGCTTGTAAGTGTAGACTCATCCACCTCATCCCCAGGGGACCAGAGCGGAGGCAGCTGACTGCAAAGCACTCAGACTTTCTGTGTGAAAGAGGCTTACTTGCTTATCTTAAAGCACTGACCTGAGGAGCAGGCATCTAATTTAACACACATCTAGGGACCTACTGAAATACTCTCTGGGGACAGAGACCAGTGGGTGCCATCTTTGTGTTCTTCCTTTGCCTCAGCTTGCTGGTATCTCCCCAGAAGGAGCTAATAGCTTTGTCTGGCACCCTGATTTTTGCAGTTGCCACCCATGGTACACATCTTAGTTGCCTGGCTCTGGTGGCCAGTAGGGCTTATACTTGTGGGTCTCACAGGACTCTAACCAAAGGACAAAGTTCTTAATCAGCTGCCACCCACAGGGCACAGCAGAAAGGTTACAAACTAAGGCACCCAGCCTTTCCGTGAAAGAGGCCTATTTACTCATCTTTATAGCTGTGTCCTAAGGGGAAGGCTTTTAATTAAGTACACATATGAGGGCCAATTGCAATCCTATCCAGAGACCTTGGAGGACAGGTGCTATCTTTGTGCTCTTCCTCTGATGAGCTCCAGAGCACTTGAATCTCCCAGAGGAGAGCTTGTTCATACAACCGGTGCCCCAGCTTTTACTTCTGGTGCCTCAGGGGACACTCCTTGATTACCTGGCCTGGTGGCCAGCAGGGGTTGAATTCCTAGGCCCTGTGGGATTGTAACAGAGAGATGGTAATTGGCCAGCTACCATTCCCAGGGCACAGCACAGACAACAGACAGACTAAAACACATCCCCAATCTTTCTCTTCCAGAGGCTGATTTGCTCTCCTGTAACTTCACCCTGAGGGGCAGGCTTCTGGCTTGGTGCACATCTAAGGGCTTGCTTAGATGCACTCCAGGGACAGAGGCCAGTTGATGTCATCTTTGTACGCCCCCCTCTGCCTCACTCCAGATCACTGGTGTCTACCAGAAAGAAGTTTGTACACTTGTCTGGCACCCCAATTTTCATGGTTGCCACCCAGGGGATACTTCTAGATCACCTGGTACTGGAAGTCAGTGGAACTTACACCTGTGGTCCTACAGGACTGTGTATATTTGCACAGTTTAAAAGCTGCTGCCTGAGGGTCTGACATCCAATCAGCCTGAATCTAGGTACAGACCAAGGTTCTTCCCTTTGGAACACTGATAGGTCTTGGTACAGCCTCAAATACCAGGAACAACTAAAATAAAATGGGCTGCATGGATAATCACAAAGGTTTGAAAGACAACCAAGAACTAGGGCAAGGTTGAACAATAACAGTTATATCCTCCATGTGGCCTCTTCTTCAAGACTGGGAGAGGTGGATCTTTTATCTAATGCATAGAAACCAACACAGAGACTCAAGGAAAATGAAGAAACAGAGGAATATGTTCCCAACAAAAGAAAAAGATAAAACCTTAGAAAAAGACATTAATGAAATGGAGATAAGGGATTTACCTGATAAAGAGTTCAAAATAACAGTCATAAAAATGCTCACTGGGTTTGGCAAAGTATAAATGACCAAAGTGAGAACTTTAACAAAGAAAGAGAAAACATAAGAAAGTACCAAATGGAAGTCACAGAGCTGAAGAAACAATAACTTAGCTGAGAAATACACTAGAGGGGTTCAACAGTAGACTCTATGAAGTAGAAATAAGAAGTAAGGATCAATGAACTTGAAGATAGGGCAGAAGAACTCACTCAATTAGAACAGAAAAAAAAAGTGAAGACGGCTTAAGATCATTATAGTACAACTTCAAGCATCCCAACATTTGCATTATAGGAGTAGCAGAAGAGAAGAGAGAAAGGAAGAGAACAGTTTTTTTGAGGACATAATGGCTAAAAACGTCCCTAACCTGGGGAAGGAAACAGACATTCAGATCCAGGAATCCCAGAGAGTTCCAAATAAGAGGAAGCCAAAGAGACCCACACCAAGATACATTAAAATTAACATGCAAAAACTTAAACACAAGGAGAGAATCTTAACAACAGCAAGAGAAAAACAACTTGTTAGGTCCAAGGGAACCCCCATAATATTATCAGAGTATTTTTCAGCAGAAACTTTGCAGGCCAGAAGAGAGTGGCACTACATACTCGAAGTGCTAAAAGAACTTCCAACCAAGAATACTCTATCTAGCAAAGTTGTCATTCAGAATTGAAAGAAAGAGAAAAAGATTTTCAGATAAGTAAAATGTAAAGGATTTCATCACCACTAGATCATACTTACAAGAAATGTTAAAGGGACTTGTTTAAGCTGAAACAAAATGGCACTAATTAGTAACAGGAAAACCTGTGAAAGTATGTCTCACCAGTAAAGGTAAATATATAGTAAAATTCAGAGTAATCTAATGTCACAAATTTGATGGGTTAGTTACTTATAAAGCTAGTAAGAAGGTTAAAAGACAAAAGTGTAAAAATAACTATAACTACAATAATTTGTTAGGGAATACACAAGATAAAAAGATGTAAATTGTGACATCAAAAACATGCGATGTGGGTGGGGGGTAAAAATATAGAGCTTTAAAATGCATTCAGACTTAAGTTGTTATCAACTTAAAATAGACTTTTATGTAAATGTAAGTTGTTTTATGTAAGCCTCATGGTAACCACAAATTAAAACAGTAGTTACACAAAAAATAAAGAGCAAGGAATCTAAGCTTACCACTGCAAAAACTCATCAACTCACAAAGAAAGAGATCAAGAGAAGATGAAAAAAACAAAGAAACCACACAACAGCCAGAAAACAATTAACAAAATGGCAATAAGTACATACCTATTAGTAATCACTTTAAATTTAAAAGGACTAAATCTTCCCATCAAAAGACAGAGTAGCTGAATATATAAAAAGCAAGACCCATCTATATGCTGCCTACAAAGGACTCACTTCCACTTTGGATGTAAGGACACACACAGACTGAAAGTGAACGAACGAAAAAAGATATTCCATGCAAATGAAAACCCAAAGAAAACTGGGGTAGCTACAGCATACCTCAGAGATATTGCAGGTTCAGGTTCAGAAAACAACAATGAATTGAATATCACAAAAAATCAAGTCACACAAATATTTTTGGTTTCCCAGTACATATAAAAGTTATGTTTACACTATACTGTACTCTGTTAAGTGTGCAATAGCATTATGTGTTAAAAATGTACACATCTTAATTAAAAATATTTTACTGCTAAAATATGCTAACCATCATCTGAGTGTTCAGCTAACTGTAATCTTTTTGTTGGTGTTGATGTTGATGGCTGCTGACTGATAAGCGTGGTGGTTGCTGAAGGCTGGAGTAGCTCTGGCAATTTCTTAAAATAAGACAACAATGAAGTTTGCTACATTGACTGACTCTTCCTTTCACAAATAATTTCTCTGTAGTATGCAATACTGTCTGACAACATTTTACCCACAGCAGAACTTCTCTCGAAGCTGGAGTCAGTCCTCTCAAACACTGGCACTGCTTTAAAACTAAGTTTATGCAATATTCTAAATCTTTGTTGTCTTTTCAATAATCTTCACAGCATATACACCAGGAGTAGATTCCATCTTAAGAAATCACTTTCTTTGTTCATCCACAAGAAGAAACTTCTCATTAATTCAAGTTTTATCAAGAGATTGCAACAATTAAGTCATATCTTCAGGTTCTCTACTAGTACTCTTGCTATTTCTACCACATCTGCAGTGACTTCCTCCACTGAAGTCTTGAACCCCTTGAAGTCATCCATGAGGGTTGGAATCAACTTCTTCCAAACTCCTGTTAATGTTGATATTTTGGTCTCTTCCCATGAATCATAAATGTTCTTAATGGCATCTAGAATGATGATTCCTTTCCATGAGGTTTTCAATTTACTTTGTCCAGATCTGTCAGAGGAATTCCTATCTATGGCAGTTATAGCCTTACAAAAACTATTTCTTAAATGATAAGACTTGAGAGTCAAAATCACTCCTCGATTCATGGGCTTCAGAACGGATGTTGTTCCAGCAGGTATGAAAACAACATTAATCTCACTGTACGTCTTTATCAGAGCTCTTGGTTGACTACGTACATTTTCAATGAGCAGTAGTATTTTGAAAGGAATCTTTCTTCTGAGCAATAGGTCTCAACAGTGCATTTAAAATATTCAGTAAACCATGTTGTACACAGATGTGCTCTCATCCAGGCTTTATTTTTCCATTTATAGAGCATAACCAGAGTAGATTTAGCATAATTCTTAAGGGCCCTAAGATTTTTCAGAATGGTAAAGGAGCATTGGCTGCAACTTCAAGTTACCAGCTGCTTTAGCTCCTAACAAGAGAGTCAGCCTGTCCTTTGAAGCTTTAAAGCCAGGCATTGACTTCTCTCTAGCTATGAAAGTCCTACATGGCATCTTCTAATATAAGGCTGTTTTGCTTACACTGAAAATCTGTTGTTTAGTTAGCCACCTTCATTAATGGCCTTAGTTAGATCTTCTAAATAACTTGTTGCAGCTTCTACACCAGAACTTGTTTCACCTTGCACTTTTCCGTTATGGGGATGGCTTTTTCCCTTCTATCTCATGAACCAACCTCTGCTAGTTTCAAACTTTTCTTCTGTAGCTTCCTCACCTCTCTCAGTATTCGCAGAATTAAATAATTTGCTTTGTCTTGCTTTGGATTGTGCTTTGGCTCCAGGGAAAGTTGTAATTAGTTTGATCTTCTATTAAGACCACTAAAACTTTCTCCATATCAACAATTGGCTGTTTCACTTTCTTATCATTTGTGTGTTTACTGGTGTAGCACTATTCATTTCCTTCAAGAACTTTTTCTTTGCATACACAACTTGGCTAACTGTTTGGCACAAGAGACCTAGCTTTCAGCCTATCTTGGCTTTTGACATGACTTCCTCATTAAGCCTAATCATAACTAACTTTTCACTTGAACACTTACATGTCATTATAAAATTACTAACTGACCTAATTTCAATAGCATTTTGTCTTAGGGAATAGGAATGCCTGAGGAGAGGGAGAGAGATGGGGAAATGGCCATCGGTAGAGCAGTCAGGACACAAACACTTATCAATTAAGTTTGCTATCTCATATGGGCACAATTCATGGCACCCCAAAACAATTACAACAGTAACATCAAAGATCACTCACTGTTCACAGATCACCATAACAAATATAATAATAATGAAAAAGTTTAAAATATTGTGAGAATTACTAAAATGTTACACAGAGACATGAAGTAAGCAAATGCTGTTGGAAATAT
Source organism: Balaenoptera borealis (assembly GCF_965194805.1). Taxonomy (NCBI): domain Eukaryota; kingdom Metazoa; phylum Chordata; class Mammalia; order Artiodactyla; family Balaenopteridae; genus Balaenoptera; species Balaenoptera borealis. The sequence goes on along the minus strand of NC_138866.1, from coordinate 54,923,782 downwards.
GGGACCAAAGACTTTCTCTACACAGAGGTGCCGCAAACCTTCAATTTGTAAAAAAAAAAAAAAAAAAAAATGAGTATCTTTGAAGCACAATAAAGTGAAGCACAATAAAATGAGGCATGCCTGTACTTATATGAGTCAAAATAGATGTTAAAAAAAAGACTGCAATAACAAAGAAGGTCATTACCTAATGATAAAGGGGTCAATCCAACAAGAGGATATAACATTTGTAAATATTTATGTACCAATTACAGAAGCATCTAAATATGTAAAAGCAAATATTAATGAAACTAAAGAAAGAAATAACAATATGATAATTGTTGTGGACTTTGATACCCTACTTCCACCAATGGATAGATCACTCAGACAGAAAATCAGTAAGGAAACATTAACCTTAGATGATATGTTAAACCAGATGGACTTAACAGACATATACAGAATATTCCATCCAAAAGTAACAAAATACACAATCTTCTCAAGATCACATGAGACATTCCCCAGAAAAGAAGAGATGTTAGACCACAAAACAAGTCTTAATGAGTTTAAAAGGATTAGAATCATATCAAGAATTTTGTCTGACCACAGTGGTATGAAACTAGAAGTCAAATACAAGAAGAAAACTGGAAATTTCACAAATATGTGGAGATTAAACAATCTGCTGCTGAGCAATCAATGGGTCAAAGAAGAAATTAAAAGAGAAATCAAATGCCTTGAGACAAATGAAAATGGAAATACAACATACCAAAACTTCTGGTATGAAACAAAAACATTTCTAAGAGGGAAGTTCATAACAATAAGTGTCTACATCAAGAAGCAAAAAAGATATCAAACAATCTAACTTTACACTCCAAGGAACAAGAAAAAGAACAAACAAAGTCCAAAGTTAATAGATGGAAGTAAATAACAAAGATCAGAGAGGAAATAAATTAAATAGAGATTAAAAACACAATAAAAAGATGAATTAAACTATGAGCTGTTTTTTTGAAAGGATAAACAAAATTTAAAGAACTTTAGCTAGACTCATCAATTAAAAAAAACACAGTACTCAAATAAATAAAATCATAAATTAAAGAGATGTTATATCTGATACCACAGAAGGATCATAAGAGACTACTATGAACAATTGTACCCTAACAAATTGGACAACACAGAAGAAATTGATATATTCCTAGAAGCTTACTACCTTCCAAGACTAAATCATGAAGAAATAGAAAATCTGAATAGACTAATTACTAGTAAGGAGATTGAATCAATGATCAAAAACTTCCCAACTTCCCAGGATCAGAAGCCTTCACTGACGAACTCTACCAAGCACTGAAAGAATTAATACCAATCCTCAACCTCTTGCATAAATGCAAGAGGAAAGAACACTTCCAAACTCATTTCATGAGGCCAGATTATCCTAATAACAAAACCAGACAAGGAAACCACAGGAAAAGAAACTTACAGGCCCATATCCCTGATGATCATAAATGCAAAAATGCTCAACAAAATATTAGCAAGCCAAATTCAACAGTACATTAAAACAATCACACACCATGATCTACTAGGATTTATTTCAGGGAGGCAAGGATGATTCAACAACTACGAATCAATCAATGTGTTACACCATGTTAGTAAAACTGAATCATAAAGATCATATAATTTTATTAATAGATGCAGGAAAAGCATCTGACAAAATTCCATATCCATTTATGATAAAAACTCTCAACAAAGTAGGTAGAAAAAGAATGTACCTCAACATAATAAAAGCCATATATGACAAGCCCACAGCTAACATTATACTTAATGGTAAAAAGCTGAACATTTTTCTTCTAACATCATAAATAAGATAATAATGCCCACTTTTACCACTTTTTTCAACATAGTTACTGAAAATCCTAGGCAGAGCAATTAGGCAAGAAAAGGAAATAAAAAGTTTTTAAATGAAAAAGGAAGAAGTAAACATGTCACTATGTGCAGATGGCATGATATTATAGATAGGAAAACCTAAAGCCTCCACAAAAAAAATTGTTAGAATAAACTAATTCAGTAAAGTTGCAGGACACAAAGATCAATATACAAAAATCTGTTGCATTTCTATACACTAAAAATGAACTATCAGAAGAGAAATTAAGAAAACAATCTGATTTAGAATTGTATCAAAAAATAAGATACCAGGAATAAATTTACCCAAGAAGTTGAAAGATCTTTACACTGAAAACTATAAGACACCAATAACAGAAATTGAAAAAAACACAAAAAAATGGAAAGATAATCCATTTTTGGAATGGACTGGAAGAATTAATATGTGAAAACATCCATACTATACAAAGCAATCTATGGATTTCATGCAAATTCTATCAAAAGTCCAATAGCATTTTTTCACAGAAATAGAACAATCCTAAAATTTGTATGGAACCAAAAAGGACCCTGAATAGCCAAAACAATCTTGAGACAAATTGCTCACACTTCCTGATTTCAAAGCTATAGTAATCAAGAGTATGGTGTTGGTATAAACTCAGACACATAGGTCAATGGAACAGAATAGAGCCCATAAACAAACCATCTCATATATGGTCAATTTACAACAAAGGATCCAAGAATATACAGTGGGGAAAGGACAGTCTCTTCTATAAATGATGTTGGGAAAACGAGACAGTCACATGAAAAAGAATGAAACTGGACCAATATCTTAGATTATACACGAAAATAAACTCAAAATGAATTAGACTTGAAACATAAGACCTGAAAGCATAAAATGCCTAGAATAAAACATAGTAACTATTTCACATCAGTCTTGGTGATTTCTTGGATTTGACACCAAAAGCAAAGACAAAGGCAAAAATAAGCAAGTGAGACTACATCAAATAAAAAGCTTCTGCACCGCAAAATTAAAAGGCAACCTACTGAATGGGAGAAAATATTTGTAAATCATGTATCTGATAAGGAATTAATCCAAAATACACAAAAGCTCATATAACTCAACAGCAAAAAACCAAAGAATTCAATTAAAAATTGGGAAGAGGATCTGAGTAGACATTTTCCCAAGGAAGACATACAGGTGACCAATAGGTACATGAAAGGCACTCAACATCACTTATCATCAGGGAAATACAAATCAAAATCACAATGAAATATCACCTCACACCTATCAGAATGGCTATTATCAAAAAGATGAATAACAATTGTTGGCGAGGATGTGGAGAAAGGGGAACCCTTGTGCACTCTTGGTAGGAATACAAATTGGTGCAGCCACTATGGAAAACAGGATGAAGTTTCCGCAAAAAATTAAAAATAGAACTAACATATGACCTGGCAATTCCACTTCTGGGTATTTATCTGAAGAAAATAAAAACACGAATTCAAAAAGATATCTGTACTCCCATGTTCATTGAAGAATTATTTACAATAATCAAGACATATAGGCAAACTAGGTGTCCATTAATAGGCAAATGAATAGAGAAAAAGTGATACACACACACAGGAATATTACTCAGCCATAAAAAATGGTCATTTGTGACAATGTGCATGGACCTAGAGAGTATTACACTAAGTGAAATAAGCAAGACAGAGAAAGAAAAATACTGCATGATCTCACTTATATGTGGAATCTAAAACAAAACAAAACAAGCAAACAAGAAGCACATAAGTACAGAGAAGAGTTTGGTGTTTACCAGCGGCAGAGTGTTTGTGGTAGGAGAAATAGGTGAAAGTGGTCAAAATGTACAAATTTCTAATTATAAAATAAATGAGTCATGGGGATGTAATGTAGATCATGGTTACCATATTTTTAAAAATTTTATAACTATGTTGGTGATGAATGTTTAACTAGATTTATTTTGGTGATCATTTCCCAATATATGCAAATATCAAATCATTATACTGTACACTTGAAACTAATGTTATATGTCAATTATATCTTAATTTTAAAAATTTACACAAAAACACCTGCATGCATCCATGACAGATAAAAATATGAAATACTAATGTATCCTTGAAGTCCTAAATGTTCTTTCCCTATCCCATCTCCTCCCCAGAGATAAATTCTTTCTAGAATTTTTTTATTCATGCCAAGTTTGCTGACCTATTTTTAAAAATTTTTTATTTTATATTGGAATATAGTTGATTAACAACGTTGTGATAGTTTCAGGTGTACAGCAAGGTGATTCAGTTATACGTACACATGTATCTATTCTTTTTCAAATTCTTTTCCCATTTAGGTTGTTATATAATGTTGAGCAGAGTTCCCTGTGCTATACAGTAGGTCCTTGTTGGTTATCCATTTTAAATATAGCAGTGTGTACATGTCACTCCCAAACTCCCTAACTATCCCTTCCCCCCAACTCTTTCCCCCTAGTAACCATAAGTTCGTTCTCTAAGTCTATGAGTCTGTTTATGTTTTGTAAATAAGTTCATTTGTGTCATTTCTTTTTAGATTCTGCTTATAAGTGATATTATATAATACTTCTCTTTCTCTGACTTACTTCACTCAGTATGACAATCTCTAGGTAGGTCCATGTTGCTGCAAATGACATTATTTCATTCTTTTAAACGGCTGAGTAATATTCCATTGTATATACCACACCTTCTTTATCCATTCCTCTGTTGATGGTCATTTAGGTTGCTTCCATGTCTTGGCTATTGTAAACAGTGCTGCAATGAGTATTCAGGTGCATGTATCCTTTAGGACCATGTTTTTCTCCGGGTATACACTCAGGAGTGAGATTGCAGGATCATATGTTAGATCTATTTTCAGTTTTTTAAGGAACCTCCATACTGCTCTCCATAGTGGCTATACCAATTTACATTCCCACAAACAGTGTAGGAGGGTTCCCTTCTCTCCACACCCTGTCCAGCATTTATTGTTTGTGGATTTTTTGATGATAACCATTTTAACTGGTGTGAGGTGATAGAATTTTGAATTTATCACTCCCTTGTTTATTTATAGCTTTACCATAAATGTAGGCATCATCAATATATTACTTACTTTTGCATAGATTGAAATCTCATGTAAATTGGATTATATCCAATTGTGTGTATTGTGACTTTTTTTTTCAACTTTTCATCTTAAGTGATGCTGGTAGCTATAGCTCATATACTTTAACATGTGCATAGCATTCCACTGCATGAATAACTAGGAAATTACTTAACTGCTCACCTCTCAGAAAAAATTTGGATTGTTTCTAGCTTTCTCTATCCCATGCAGTGCCACTAGGGTTTATTCTTAAACATCTCTTCTTGAGCCTATGTGTTAATTTTTCTAGGGTGCCTTCGTATTTGTTCAACTCTATCAAAAATGATAAATTATTTTCAAAAATAGATGTACCAAACTGTACTCTTCTAGTAGTGTTTAAATTGCACTGTTGTATTACATTATTCCTAGAACTTAGAATTACCAGAATTTTTAAATAAGCTTGTAGGTTTAAAAAAACTCACTGGAAATTTAATTTCTATTTCTACATTTATTACTGAGTTTGAGCATATTTTCATACATTTATTGGTCTTATGTGTTTCTTCTTCTGTGTCAGTTCAAGTTTAATATTTATCTATTGGGTTGGCCAAAAAGTTCATTTGGGTTTTGCCGTAAGATCTGAATGAACTTTTTGGCCAACCCAATATTTGCTAAATTATCTGTGTTTGTGTTAGTTTCATCTAAGTTTTCAAATTCCTCCATTTTTGAAACCCTTTTTTGGAAACACTACCTTGCAGATAACTATGTGGGTTCTGTTGCTCTATCTTAAAGTGGCTTATGCTCTCTCTCTAAAGTAACAGGGCTACACACACTCCCTCCTTACCCCCAACATTTTTTTTTTGTTTCAGAAATTATATTTTATCTCAGTATCATTTTGTAATTTTTCTCAAAGCACCTATTTCCTAACATTACATAATACACCTATTCGCTCTTTACACATTTTTGATAGAATATAAGCTCTATCAGGGCAAGAATTTTATTTTAATTTTAGTACTGTGTCATCATTGACTAGAAAGAAAACTGGAATATGTTATCCACTAAAGTATCATTCACTGTTGAATAAATAAGTGCATTTGACCAATCATGTCCCTTTGTGCCTCTTCCACCTTTTTAAGCAAATAAACAGGAAATAACTTTTAAAATGTGGTATCACTCAAAATAATAGTTTAATGGTGAAAACAGCATGTTTGTGATTTATAATCATAAAATCTGAATTTGCTTCTCCATCATATAATTACTCATCCACTTTGAAACTTGTTAGCTAACGATTGTTCTTAAAAGTTTACTATGAATCTTAACGAAGAACGTATATAGCTGAAGATCTATAAACTGGAAAATTCTTTCCTAATGTTGGGTCTAATTAAACACAACTTTTAGCAAAAATATTCTGTTAGAAGATGTTGGAATTACATTAAAAGATGAATTATAATAAATATCTTTAATCTGTTTAAACTATTAAGGAGACTCCAACACAGAGATGAATAAAAGATAACACTGTGCTTTGAATTTGTCTCGCAAATTACTGGTCATAACGTTAGAAAAAGGAGAAATTTGAATCACAGTTAGAAGTCTAAGGCTACACAAAAGTGAAATCAAATAAGCTGGAATTGTGCTTAATCCTGCATCAATTTGGATAGTTGTCTTAATGGAAGATCACAGGACCATTAGATTATCTCATTATCAAGGTTTTTTTTCTTTTAATAAGTCAGAATTATTTGTCAAATCACAGCAAAGACGATTGTTATGAACTTCCTAAAGAAGTATTTACCAGGCTTTTAATGAATGTAAATGGAAGTACCTCGATATTGAAAACATTTTCTGTTAGAGCAATTGTTTCTGTTAGCAGGCCTGTGCTGTTAGCAGTTTTGCTATAAGAAAGTGGTCTAAAGAAAAAGTATTCAAATAAATTTATGGATTTTTGATAGCCTTATAAAGATTATAAAAATAATGTTCCATTTGAGGCAGGACATAGATGGGCCGCAGGCTGAACAGCCGGAGTTTGTCCCCTGTGAACAGATACTCCAAGATGAAGAGGAGGAGGAGCTAAGCCCTGCCCAGATAAGCGACCAAATATTTCTCCTTCTCGAGGTCAAGGAGAACTTCCTGACTACACATGCACAGAAAGGCTCCTTGGAGGTCAAAAGGGAGAGGGTACTACCCCATAGTAAGTGATGTCAATCTACCCACAGGCTTCTTCACTAGAATCCATCTTGGCTAAGAAATGCACTTGCACACATGGGACGACACTGAGATATACTAAATAGGGACTGAGAACCAGGCAAAGCAAGATGACTGGCCATAGGAAACCCGGAAGAAATGCCTCACATAAGTGATTCAAACTACCACAATGACGCGACTCTCTCTCTGAGCCTGACCATGTGTCTTTCCACATTTACCCTTTTTCCTCCTAATAAACACTTATTTTGCTACTTTCCATCTCTATGTAGAAATTCATTTCTACACAGCTGATGGGCCAGGGCCTTGTCACTGGCCACTGGTCCCTTGTGGTCTAGTGGTTAGGATTCAGCCCTTTCGCTGCCGTGGCCTGACTTCAAACTCTGGCTGGGAACCGAAATCCTGCTTCAAGCCGCTGCAGGCCAAGGCCATCCGAGATCACTTTTAACTATGAACAGTTTATGTAAATTGCAATAGCTGGCAAATTCCACAGATTATGTACCAATTGCCATAATTCAGTTGCTTATTTTGAAAATTACCAAAAGCATTTCCTTAAAAGTCACTTCTAATAAGCCCAATTAATTGAATCAAACAATTACCTTAACTTTAAGTTTTTATTAAAAAATAAAAATTTATAAGATACTATTTTCTTATTACAACATTGGTCATTTCTATGAGTGTTTTTTCAGCACTTTTTCATCTTAATGAGGTGTAGAATTTTTAGAGGATTTAGAGTTGTTTAATAAGCTTCATAAATCACATGCTTTTATATTTTTGTTTTTTTCCTACTTACTATTCAGCAAGTGGTTTTAAAACTTCAGAAATCTGTTTTCTAGATTATATATCAGAGTGGTAAGTAATCCATTGCTGGTTTATGATCATTAACTCCTATGCTCAGTGCCTTTCACCATCTCATCTCATGTTCTTTTGAGAGCTTGAAATCACCTATCAATTCTTCACAACATGAGTCTCTGGAAGAGGCAGAGCATTTACCCACCATGACAGCCCAAGAAAGAGATTTTCTTCTCCTTATACCCTGCAAGCCAAAGGAAAGGCAAATAACTTAGGGTAAGCCAATTAGTTGACCCATGGGTATCAGAAGGCAGAAGATCTTATTGGTATTCAAGGACTGGAATGTAGCAGCAGAGGGGAAACAAATAATTAATCACCTATAGTCACCTGAAAATGAATTAAACAAAATGTTTAGGGAGTCTGGGAGGACCCTGCAACAAGAAAGTATGAATGGTAGGAAGGGCATGTGAATTTCATGGACATGGACTGGAATAACTCCTTCCAATGATGGGTCATATTGACTTTCTAATAGAATTTATTCCTTCTCCACAGTAGCCAAAACCAAAGTTTGATTCGTCAAGTTGTGAGATTACAACATCTATTGAATCATATTTCCATATTTCTTATGAGAAATTCAGAGCATTCTCCAGAAAGTAGAGAAAACACAAACACTGCAATGGAGACATACATGAAATTCAGAGTCCAAGAGTAACCCAAACTCCCAATGCCCAGTGAACTCCCCTGGTCAGACTAGTATTATTCCCATATCTATGAGGCATAATAACACCAATTCTTTTTTATTTTAGGAAGTTAGTGTTCCTCATGACCTATTTTAGTCTACAGACATATATCTGGAATCACATTCCAACATACCTATATGTGGCCAACTGCAAAGTCAAAACATGGAAGACAAGGCCACATAAAAGAACTGCAGGACTTTGCTAATCTCCAGCAGCAAAAATCTGGGTATTTTATCTGAGAATAGATTCCAAAGGTATATGGAACATAACTTTAGAATGGGATGAATTTTTAGGGGTACATTTACCAGTGACTCTGCATTAGATATACTCATTTACAAATAGAGGAATAATTAAAATTGTTTGCTTACTACTTTATGGAAACCTGGACTCACGAGTAGTGTATACTAAACACAGTTGAGAGTATATGGCATAATATGAAGTAAAGAATTCAAAAATTTCTAGGGCATTTTAATTTTATAAATGTATGTGTGGAAGAAAAATGTATGTGGATATTGGATAGTAGTCAAAAGGTAGACCTAGTGGACATTTGTCCTGGATCTGAGCCCTTATATTTTGGAGGAATGCTCCATTTTCTAAATCTTGGTGACAGGTAGGATCCAATTTCTCACTCAGTATTGAGGATGAGGGCATAACCTACTGTTAACCATTTTCTGCTTTGTAGAAGTTTGAGTCTGATGAATAATGCAAAGAAAAATGGACAGGGTGATTAGACTCAAGGCAGAGGGCTGAACAGCAGTTGCACCCAGTGGCAGTAGCAACATCTACTGTATCCAGCATAGAGGCCTGTGTAAGGCTCCAGGGACAGAGAGAAGTGACAGCAGCATTCTGGTATGTTCTGTCTCCACTGGTTTCTTCCTTCTCCCAAACCTGATTCTTTACATTTTGTTGTTGTTAATATGTGATATCTCTCAAATCTTTCTAATAAATTATCTTTTCTGTTTAAGTTAGCCACGCTTACTTTTGTAACATGTCACCAAAAATTATTAGTTCAAATTTCAAGTACAAATTTTGCATATTCAGTGCAGTATATTTTAGGTGTTGGAAGTGCCGTGCGGGAGCTCATTCTTGGAAATATAACTGGGATATCATTTTCTAAGTGCAGAGCAGTGATGGCAGGGTGTGTTAGAGTTGGGGTCATTCCGGACATTTTTTCTGAAAAAAGGCAGAAGAAGCCAGAAACAAGACCAGAGCCCTCAAAATGGGCTGACGTTAACAAGGAAGTTGTCTTGGATAGATTTTTTTTTTTTCTGTTTCCTCACAGTTTACTGATTAGTTTCCTGGATAGGGATAAAGTAACCCTGACTTTGAGAGTTCTAAGCCAAACAAGTCATATAGGGGACCTAACTGTTCCAGAATAGTGAGAAGTTGGAGAATGGCAAGAGACTGTGTGATGTGAAGGTTGATGATTTCAGACTGAGATTTAGAAAGGGTGTTCCTGAAAATTACTGGTCTCAGGAAGAAGGTTCTTGATATGGTAAGCAGTTTCACTCCTTGTTTCTAACCGAGTGATTACAAACAGAAAGTGTATGGGTATTCAATCTGAAAAGCTGGAATGGGGCCTGATATGTGGTAGGCTGAATCTGACATTCATTCTCCTATATAAGCAGTTCAGTTTCTACCCTACTCTCCAGTGGGACAAGAATTTTTATGACTCTTTGAATACTACATATACTTTCCAGATGCTAGCATTTGTTCATTCATTCATTCATTTTTATTAACACTGTTCTTTGTTTAGAAAGCACTCCTTTATGGCTTTGTCTACCAAAATCCTGTATATTAATCAAAGCCAAGTTCAATAGTAAATTCTTCCACAAAGTGTTAGCTGATCTGCCCAGCTAGAATCTCTTCCACTACTAAATTCTCTCAGCATTTTGTAGTAGGATGAATACTGTGGCATTGGTTAAGTGGCAGGTTGAAATCTATTGATGAGTAGCAGAAATCAATCAAGGCAGGGAAACATCCTGGTGTGCGGATTAACATAAGGACTTGTCTCACCCTGGTAGTAAAAATTCAGAACTAGTAACCTCAGCTCTGGGCCTGTTAGCTGGGTCACTGCACATAGTCTTGGGAAAGGAGGCTAAAGCCAGGTACGGATGAGGCACCCAGGGGCATCCCAAACCATGAGCACAGCTTATTTCTTTCTTTGTCTCACTAGTAAATGGAAATTGTTGCCATTCTCCTAAGCCTGCTTCTCTAGAAGAAAAGTAGGACAGAACCACACACACACACTTATTATTACTTGCATGTGGGTGGAGTAGGGAAGGCAGGGATTGAGTGTATAGCTCACTTATGGTGCATATTTTATCACTACTATTGTGTAAGTTATAAAGGCAAATAAAATTTCTCTTTCTTTTGGGCTTCCCACAAAACAATGCTATGTATGTAGGATAAGCTAGTAAAACTTTTTAAATAAATAAATGGACAATTACCACTATAAAATATCTATCTATTTATCTAGGTATGTGTAACAATGTCTATTCAATTCCTCCATAACTCCTCTTTAACCTCTAATACTGTCATCTATAGAAATTATTTATCATGTCTATTTAGATTTAATACTCAGAAAAATATCACTCCAGTTCATTTTACCCACATTATTTCTATTTCTTGGTCAGTATTTTGATGCACTTCTGTGATTAAATTTTAGTAGCAGAGTTAAACTTTTCTTAAGTATACACTCTTTATCACATCAACTCCAACATCAATGGTATTTGAGTGATTTCCATTATATTTCTGTAAGTTACTAGGGATTGGTAATTTTCATATATTTCACACTTTAATGTAATAGAATCCCAAATAATAAAATCAGATACTATGGAAAATGTACTTAAGTCTTCACAAAGAAAAATTTTAATGTCTTAAATCAAAACTGCATCTTCATTTTTTTATTGCTTGCATTTGGAGAAAATAAATGGACCAACGAATTGTGTATTCCTGAAGTGCATACCTTTAAAGTATAACACATAATCATCTGATTGATTTTGTTCTAGGCAGTTAGGTTGAAATGGTCATCATGTTATAAAGAGTGATTAGTTTTCTTTTTTTAATCAAGTCTATATCAGGCATATCAAAAAACTGAGAGAAAAGATGAAACTGAACTATACTATCAGTCCATGAAAATTAAACATTAAAAAATGAGAATTTTCATTTGACATTATGACTATTTATAGCCCAAATACTAATTTAACTTTAAATTTAATTTTATAGAAAGTATTCTAAAATCATAAGTTTTCAAAAAATGATTAATAATATACCTAGACGGTGACATATACCAGAATTATTCCATTTCTATTTTGGCAGAAATGGAATAATTGAACTCAAACTTAAATAAATTTGAGTTGTACTTCAGATTCTATTTCAATCTAACTTAAAATACTGAAAATCATATCTAAATGCAATTTTCTTATTTACATACTTATTCAGCTGTACTTGGATGTATTTAATTGCATTTCAAAACACTTAAAAGGACATTCTCAGTGTGTTAGGCAGTGTGCTAGGTAATTGAAAAGATCGATGTTCTTTCATTTAATCCTTGCAGTAAGCTTGTATGAAAAACCTCAATTTCAAAGCAGTTGAATAACTTGCCCAAAGTCAAACAACTTGTGACATAACTTGAAATTATGTTTTCTGACTAAAATCATGCAATTTTTGAAGACACTTTTTCATATTTTATTCATGAATTTTTTTTGATGCTTCAGCATGACCATGAGATTTTATAGGGAACAGTAATGTTGTCATGCATTAAGTGATATTGATGGTCTTTGTCCTCACTTTAATGGAACCTGGACTATTACGTTTGTTTTTGATATTTTTTAATACTTTATTGATGGCTCATTGGCTGTTTATTTTGGTTGTGAGTGTGCCTGTTTGCTGAGATGCTTCATTTTTGTACATCCAAGTGGTTCCTTGGAATTTGCAGTATGCAGAAACATTTCAGCTAGCACTTTAAACTGTATCTGAAGTGTAAATTAATTAGCCCTGTGTGAGGGCCTAAACATCTCTTAAGTGAAACTTCTTCAGTTCAAGGTATGCTCTTCAGTGCAAGGCCACTTTCATAGTCCATTTACTTACACCTTCAATCATTCATTCGCAGATATTTAATGAGCAATTATGATGTGCCAGAAACAGTCCCAGGGGCTGGGAAATCAGCAGTGAATAAAACAGGAAAAGGTTTAGAGCTTTAAAAGCTCACATTCTATTGGGAGAAACAGGCAATGAAAAATACTAAAAAATAAAATGTATAACGTTTAACGATGCTAAATAGTATGGAGAAAAATTGCCTAAGAAAGAAGGATAGGGAATGTTTGGCGGGGAGGGGATGCAATTTTAGATGGAAAGTTCAAAGAAGGCCAGACTGAAGAGGGTTATCTGAGAAAATAACTAAATAAAGGTAGGCAAAAAGAGTTGGTCCTCAGATCCACTGCTCAGTCTCCCCCTAGTCTGCTTGGTATTTCAGCGATTCTGACCTAGGCTAGTAGTAACTAGTTGGTTCTGGCTAATGGGCAGAAATCAAGAGTAGATGGAAGGAAGAAGACCATGTTTCCCATTTCCCCACTCTCTGCTTTGGGCAGTGCCTCCAGCAGCTGCCTTGCTTCTGTGGCTCTAACTCCCACTGGATAGGCTAACTGTAGTTCAGGATTCTTCTGGTTGACTCCAGGACATAAGTTCTGATAACACTGCCTCTTTCCTCGCTCTCTCTTGCCCAGGGCTAGATGGTTTTTTCCTGCTGCTAACCCGTGGGTTCTTAGCACTCCCATCACTTGTAAAACCAATTCCATGTGTTAAATCTTCTTCTTAAATACTTTTTAAGAGTTTACAAATAGGGCTTCCCTATTTGTGGTGCAGTGGTTAAGAATCTGCCTACCGATGCAGGGGACACGGGTTCGAGCCCTGGTCTGGGAAGATCCCATATGCTGCGGAGCAACTAAGCCAGTACACCACAACTACTGAGCCTGTGCTCTAGAGCCTACATGACACAACTACTGAAGCCCGTGCACCTAGAGCCCGTGCTGTGCAACAAGAGAAGCCACCACAATGAGAAGCCCGCGCACTGCAACAAAGAGTAGCCCCTGCTCACCACAAGAGAAAGCCCCTGCACAGCAACAAAGACCCAACACAGCCAAAAATAAATTTATAAAAAAAAAACAAAACAGTTTAAAAATAATATTTAGACCCTGATACTACAGAGGTGAGAAAGGAAGACTCATGGCCATATAGGTAAAGATCATCCTGGATCATGGGAACAGCAAGTCCAGCTATCTGGGAGAGAGCTGCCAGCAGTGCTCATGACACAGCAAAGAGTACAGTGTGGCTGCCACTGACAGGGAGGAGGTGAGTTCAGAGATGTTAAAAAGTGGGTCAGAGAAAAGAAGGGATTGAGGATGAAGCACATCTTCCGGGATCTAGTAGGTCATCTCTCTGATTTTTGACTTTTACTCTAAAAGAGACAGAAAGTTATCAAAGGCTTTTTAACTGCAGAGTGAGATGATTTAAGTTTCGTCTTAACATATCCATTCTTTCTTGAAAGGGACAACAGCAGAAGTAGGAAGACAGATTTAGAAGGTAGTGAAACATTTTGGCAAAACAAATGGTTGTGGCAGGAAAATAGCAGTGGTGGTGATGAGGGGTGGTCAGATCATGGGCAGGTTACGATGGTCAAGCTAACAGGATTTGAGGATGAATCACACATGTTAAACGAGAAAAGAATACATTGAGTTTCAAAATTTATTAAGATATTTAAGTGGAGATATTGGGTATATGAGCATGAGCTATGTAAGTATGAATTCAAGTGGAAAGATCTGACCTACAGACATAAATTTGGGAATCACCATATATACATAGTTTTCTATTCCTTGCTTATTTATAGTGTTTTGGGATAGCTGAACTTCTCAATAAAAAATGATTACATAATCTATAGATTAATAATATAGAAAATATAGATTGTTTTTAAGCAAAACTATAGAACCTTTTAATTGTTCTTGCTAAAGTATTCACAATGCGGAGTCATACATTTAGTCCAAGTGTTTTTGACCTTGTCTTTTAAACAATTGTATTATTTAAGTTACAAATCCAGCTCATGCTAAGAAGGGACTTGATAAGATACTTGTGGTGTCTAAGAAAATCTTACGACAGCATTCTCAGGGCTAGAGCACTGAAGGCTCATTTGTGTTTATTGCCTTAGAGTCTGTATGTATGTCCTCTACATTTTCCCCTTTCGCTGCAAGCCACCTTTATCCACATGGCAGAAAGTATATTCACCAACAATTCTACATCTTTACACCTAATGGCTTCTATGATTCAGAGAAAAAACAGTTCTCAGAATAACAAGGAAGAGGGAAAGCACCAGAAAAGCTGTATGTTCAGTACAGTTTTCAAAGCCAATTTAACAGTCTCTTAAGAAAACGTATTTTTCATTATTTTCATTCATTTCCTATATATATATATTGAACATGAAGTTATTAGTATTTCTCCTTCAAAAACATGAAAGGGTAAAAATAATAGCAGCATTAGAAACCATTTTCATTTAATACAATTTTTTTTTTATAATTCTATGTACTTTATCCCAGATCTCATAAAGAAAGTTAAAATTGATGTAACAATTTATCTGCAATGTGTTTGATCAGTATACAACAATAAAGGTTAGTATTGGTGATATTTAAAAGATATGATATTCAGTAGAGAATTACATAAGAAAAGATTATGCAGTTTTAAGCCCAACACTCCATGCCACATTTTAGGATTACTTAGATAAGTACAGTAAAAAAAAAAAATTTTTAAGACTTTGAAGCTATGAAGCATGCTAAACTTACCAGAGTACGATGTGATAATAAATTATTCAACACTGCATGTGAAAATAGATCTATGAAATAGAAAAGAGTTACATTTCTGTCATTTATTTATTCAACAGACATTTATTCAGTTGCCTCTGCTTTTCAAAGGATAGCAGCATCTGGTTCTACAGAAAAAAATAAATAAACTGAAAATATAGGAGATTCATTTAACTGCAATTATTTCAGAAATAAGCACTTTAAGTTCATTAATTAAGAGCCCAATCAGCCTATCAGTCAATATATTCAGATTTGCTTCCACCACTGGTACCACATAGTTTAACCCCTATCATCTTTTTCAATGACCAATGCAGAAAGTAGAAAAAGCCTTGATCCTACTCTTGCTATACTGACTATCCTCCACACAGAACTCAGAGCCATCCTTATAAAACAGAAATCAAATTGAGCCACTCTCTTTGTGTCAACCCTCTGACTGCTTTTCTACATCTTTAGAATAAAATACCAAGTTCCTCCTGTGGCATACACCATCTGGTCCCTAGGTCACTCTTACAATCATCCTCAATTCTCCTACCTCTCTTCCTCTTACTTGCTGTGATCCATGCCTTGGTCATTTTGCTATTCCTTGACTGTGTCACCCATATGCCTACCTAAAGCATGTAGACTTGCTCG
The DNA here is from genome assembly GCF_965194805.1 of Balaenoptera borealis. NCBI lineage: Eukaryota > Metazoa > Chordata > Mammalia > Artiodactyla > Balaenopteridae > Balaenoptera > Balaenoptera borealis. The sequence continues at coordinate 54,907,646 of NC_138866.1, read as the reverse complement.
TCTCACTGCTGGAACTCCCTCGATCCACGTATCTACTCTGGTCATTCCACACAGCATTCAGGTCTCTATTTAAATGTCACCTCCTCACAGAGCTCATTTTAGACCATCAATTCTCCATCCTTTGGGTTACTTTAATTTTCTTCACAACATTTACCTCTAACTGGCAATAATGTATATATTTATTTGTCTAATATTTCCATCCCCAAATAAAATGTAAATCTCGGGAGAGCAGAGATTTTGCCTCTTTGGTGTATCTCAGGACATAGAAGTGCATGTCACACAGGTGATATACAATAAATTCCTGTTTAACTCATGAATTTGTTGATTGTATTGTACCTATACATAATGTCATGTAAATGGATATGAATCCCAGCTGACTACTTTTTAGCTCTGAAAGCTTGGGCAAGTAAGCAAACTATTTAGCAAAATGGTTGTAATGACACTTATTTCATGTGCAAAGTGCTTATAATATTGCCTGGTGCATTTAAATGCTCATTGACTGTTACTTACATTTTAATTTTATTTTTATTATTATGTTATTGTCTACATTTAAAAAACTGTGTTTCTGCATTCATGTAAGGGAAATGCATGCGTGTAAAATGTGTATAAATATAGGGTCCTCATTATCCTATCAGTATCAGACTCCTGGCTGTAATGAGGTTTCTTGGGGAGGCAAAAGTCCTTGTTACACAAAAATATTTACTTATGAAATGACCAAAACTTCCAAAAAAGTATTTGATATATTCTTTAAGTTATAGTTCATATTCCCATCTAAATTTTATAACAGTTCAAAAAATATTTCCATAATATTGAGTTTCAATTTTCATTTTTCTCTTCAAGTTGGCTTTTTCCAGTAACAATTATTCTCCAGTTACACAAATCTTCTTTGATCTTTTGCTCGTTTTCAAGGACCAGAGAAATAAATGTATATGGATAATGTTTAAGATGAAATAAAGTTAAATGTGTCAATGATCTTTCATTATTTTATTATCAATGGCAGAATAAACCTTAATGAATAGAATTTACTTTTTGTGTACTTTGCTTTTGAGTGGAAAAGATGAAAGACATGAGAGTATAATATCAGTGTATGTCTTAAGATCAGTGCATATTCAATCTAATCTCCCACACCTTTTCACATACAGTCCTCTGCAATGATAACATTGTCTAGTGATGGCTCTTTGCACTATGTTAGAAGTTCCTTTGATATGTTACCGTATTATTCCATATGGATCCAACCACAACAAAACCTTATCACTTGAAACTAAGTTTTTGTTCTGCTACAAAAATAATTGAGTTTGAACATTTAATCACATGGTTTTATGCTGACCTAGCAATAATATTCAAAGGATAGATTCATTTTGCTGAGACCAATTTTCCTGGCACTCAACCAAATATTAAAATGGAGCTCTATAAATAACATTAGTGTACTGTGAAAAGGCAGTAAAAAATAGCATCCATATCATTAGTCTAATGTCAATCAACTTAATTACTGCTATTGCTAACGGGAAGGTATCTTCAAGTACTTAAATTTTTCCAAGTTTGTTAACTAAAATAGCTCAAGTCCCTGTATTTCCAGTATACAGATTACCAGACAGTTTTATTGGCATTGGATATGGATTTATTTCAGATGAGTTTAAGCAAGGTGTGGACAAGAATCTTAAAGTTGACACCATCAGGGTAATGATTAATTTTACAGGATGAGAGAAGATGTTTACTATTCACTAAAATATATGCTGGAGATCTACCAAGAACATTCAGGATGTCTCTTTACTCAGTATGTCATTGCCTGTTTAAACAGAAAATACTACTACTAATAAAAACAACTATCTCTATATTTGTTATTTTGCTATGAACCAAGTAAATAATAATTTTTAGTTTGCTGTATAAATTATCTTATTCATCATAACAACAATGTTTAATACCTCTGTTTACAATTGTGGAAACTGAGGTTCACTGAGCTTATTTACTTTGTTCACATGGTGAGTAGGATTTATAGTCACATGTATCTGGCTCCAAGGCTTATTATTTTTATGATTTAAATATATTGTCTATTGAAATAGCCTAGCATTTATATCAATTTCCTTTTTTCTCTTAATGAGAAATATTTTAAATAAAAAATTTCTTCTAAGCATAGTTTATCTACCACTGGGGCATAATTTACATCAAAAAGAGTTGATATTTGGAAGAATATAACCAAACTAAGGAATGTTTCTTTCTTGTAGTTAAAGAATTGGAGTCTATTTCATAAGAAGTTCAAGTAGATTTGGACAGAGTGACATGAATAGATTGACAACTGTGAAGATGTTATAAATTCAGGTGGATCTGATAGAACAAGAAACATTAAATTCCTCAGAGTAAACTGTCCACTGTTAATAATTAAACTATATAATTGAATAATCAACAGAGGAGTGTGATAAACCATACAAGTAATCAGAAAGTATAAAAACTGAATTAGCCAGTATGACAAAACTCAGCATAAGCCGAGCAGTTATGCTTGTTGTTATTGGAGTACAACAAGTTATACCCTGGGAGGAAAATGTGCTGAACTTGAAGTTGGAGATAAAAATAACCTCTTCCAAATATTGTTCAAATTAAAACTGTTATACAGTACACACACGAGCTTGATGCCATCTCTAGCACAGAGGTTCAATGGTTATTTTAAAGAAGTAAGGAGGTAGTGAGAACATAAATATTACTGGATGATAAATTTCCCCTTATTTTTAACAAAGTTCTCACTGGTTATTATTTTACACAATTAAAAGTACTTTCTTTTTCTTCTCAAATATCTTCTTTAAATAGCTATGAGTCACTGTAGCAAAATATCATAAAAAATTATAAAAAATGATGCTAAAAATCTTGTAATGCATTTCCTATATCTCATACATTCCATATAAATGATGCTGTTTTAAGTAAAATATTTTAAAACAAATTCTTTATGTAAAATAAAGATGGTTTAATCAAAAACCAACCACACATTATTTCAAGTAAAAACTAAATAATTTTAAATGAAACAGGAACTACACAGGGATGTTACTATCACTATTACTATGTAATATTTCTTGTAGTATCTAGAAAATGCAGAAAGAACAGATAATGAAAATCTGGCAGAAAAAAAATTTAAAAGAAGAATTAAAATTATCTCCTTTTGCTGGTGATAGGACTGCATATACAGAGACTCAAAGAGGGTCTAATAACATTTTTTTTAATTACTAAGGGAATTGTTAAAGTGGCCAGTTATAAGTTTTACCTATTCAAGAAAAAAAATGTAGACTAGGAATTAGAAAAAAATATTGCATTGAAAATTTATGACAAAACAATAAAATTCTCATAAATATACTTATACCTTAAGGTATAATTTACTCGTGTATAATTCTGCTAGTTTTGACAAATGCATGTAATCAACAAATAGAATAGAATCTTCACCCTCCAAAATTTCTCCTGTGTCCCTTTCAGTCAACAACTCCATTACCCTAATCTTCTATAGACACTGTTCTGATTCTTGTCCCTATGATTTTACCTTTTCCAAAACGTCATATACATTAATATAATACGTAGCCTTTTGAGTCTGACTTCTTTCACTGAGCATAACGCATTTGAGATTCATCGACATTATTGTAGGTATCAGTAGTTCATGTATTTATAGCTGAGGGGTATTCCTTTACATCTATATAGCATTCCCCAGTTAAAGAACTTTAAAAATGTGACACAATGGATGAAGGTGATTAAAATGTACAAACTTCCAATTAGAAGACAATAAGTACTAGGAATGTAATGTACAACATGATTAATATAATTAACACTACTGTGTATTATACATGAAAGTTGTTAAGAGAGTAATCCTAAGAGTTCTTGTCACAAAGAAAAATTTTTTTTCTTTTTTTTCTTTTTTTATCTATATGAGATGATGGATGCTCACTAAATTTATTGTGGTAATCATCATGACATAGGTCAAATCATTATGCTATATAACTTAAATTTATACAGTGCTGTAAATCAATTATATTTCAATAAAACTGGAAGGAAAAAAGTCTCAGATAATAGTTAAAAAAAAGACACAAATTTTCTAAAGAAATTAATTAATTATAATTATAATAAATTATATAAAAAGAAACTATAGGAACCATCAGCCATATAATCCAATCTGACATTTAATCTAAGACATGAAGAATAAGTAGGAATTAGCTGAACATTTAGGAAGGTCAAAAGACATAAAAGGTCCATAAACTTAGGCAGACCCAATAGAAGAAATGAAACTTTAACCAAAAAATTACATCCAGAAATACAGCCACATAAATAGTTAAGTTAATCTTTGACAAGGGAACAAAGGCCATACAATGGAGAAAAGACAGACTTTTCAATAAATGGTGCTGGGACAACTGGACATCTTCATTCAAAATAAAATGAATCTAGACAGAGACCTGTGCCCTTCATAAAAATTAACTCAAAATGGATTATAGACCTAAACATAACGTGCAAAACTATGAAACTCCTAGAAGATAACAGAGAAAACCTACATGACCTTGAGTATTGTGATGACTTTTTAGATAGAACACCAAGGATAAAGTCTATGAAATAACTTATAAGCTAGACTTCATTAAAAATTTTTTTTTTTAATTTTGTTCTAGGAAACACACTGTCAAGATAATGAGAAAACAAACCACAGACCAGGAGAAAATATCTGCAAAACACATATATGATAAAGGACTATTACCCAATATGTGCAAAGAACTCTTTTTTTTTTTTTTTTTTTCTTTTTCTTGTGGACCCTGGGCCTCGTCTCTCCCTTGCATGACAAACCACCCTGCTGTTAGGACCCTGTCTACAATCCAAACAATAAATGTCTTTTCCTGACTTTCTGCTGCTCCAGGTTGGGAATGCTAGGAATATTTTGACAGAGTTCACGCATCAAGAAAAAGCAGCAATGCCTCATCACAGCCCACGAGCACAAATGCAGTTATAGCCAATATAAATCAGCTCCAGGGAGGGAGGGGAAGTTTGGCACTGAATAAATGAATAAATGAGTGAATGAATGAATGAATGGAGGGAAGAAGTGAAGTGAATACAAAGAACTCTTAAAAATCAAAAATACAAAGAATGTGATTAATAAATGGCCTAAACACCTGAACAGATACCTCATTAAAGAGATCAACAATGGCAAATAAGAACAGGAAAAGATGCTCCACATCTTTATCAACAGGGAAATGCAAATTAAAACAATGAGATACCGAAAAATAAATTTATTAGAATGTCCAAAATTCATAACACTAGTACCATCTAATGCTGGCAAGGATGTGGAGCAACAGGAACTCTCATTTACTGCTGTTGAGAATGTAAAGTGGTACAGCCACTTTGGAAGATAGTTTGGCAATTTATTAAACTAAATGTACTCAACATTTGATCCAGAAATCATGCCTTTGTATTTATACAAATGATTTGTAAACTATGTCCACTCAAAAACCTGCACATGGATGTTTTATAGCAGCATTATACATAGTTGCAAACAACCAAGATGAACTTGGTTGAAAGGGTTAAGAAACTGTGGTACATACAGACAGTGGAATATTATTCAGCATTAAAAAGAGATTAACCATCAAACCATGGAAAAACTTGGAGAAACTTTAAATGCACAGTACTAAATGATAAAGGCCATTCTGAAAAGACTACATACTATATGATTCCAACTAATGACACTCTGGAAAAGGCAAAATTATGGAAAGTATAAAAAAAAGATCAGTGGTTTCCAGCGGGTGGGGGGAGGGTGGGATGGATGGGTGAAAAACAGAGGATTTTTAGAACAATAAAATTATTCTATATGATATCATAAAATGGTGGATACTTGTCACTATACATTTGTCAAAACCTATAGAATGTAAAAACACCAGGAGTGAACCCTAATATAAACTATGGACTCTGAGAGATAATGATGTAGGTTCATCAACTGCAATAATTTTTTTTCATAAAAACCATTTATTTTTAGTAATAAAGATGGGAAGGAATTACACTGAAGTATTTATTTCCATGTTATATAATTATAGGCAGTTTTTTCTGCTTCTTTACTAATTTTCCAAATAAAATGTAAAAGTATAAGCTTTTACTGTTTTTATAATCTGATAATTGTTTTCAGAAAAAATCATTGAAAAATTGAAAAGGAATAAAAAAGACAATAGAAAGATGAACAAATTATATTAATAGGCAATTCATCTCACTATAACTCAGAAAAATATAAATAAAAATAAGGATGAAATACCCATTTATACCCATCAGAAACACAAAACGAGTTCGTAACATCCAACAGAGGCAAGTGTAGAGGAAATGAGTAGTGTCATCAGTTGCTGGTGGGAATATAAATAGCTTCATCTCCAGGGAAAATAATCTGGAAGGCACTATCAAAATTATAAATGTACACAACCTTTAACCAGCAATAGCACCCACCTATTTTCTGTGTTCCTCTCTACTATGTATTTGTCTGCCATGTGGAACTCATAATTTTTTTTAGTTTTTCTGGATCTATTCTTCCAGCATTGCAGACAAGAGGGGAGCAAGTTAACTAAGGAAATGTATTCAATACTGAATTGTATTTAGTGCCCCTAGGATATAGATGGTTTATATTTCATGAATGATGTCACCAGCATGCTCAGCTGGGTGGTTTTCTACAGCCTGGTTTAGTTGCTTAAATATAGACATAGAGAGAAAACAGCTTGCTTAAACATTGTGTTTGGTTTGGTTTTATTTTCCCAAGAAAAATGACAAAAGGAGAAATAGACAAATGCTAATAGTAATGACCAAAAAGGTAATTAAAAGACAAGTCATAGCATGTTAGGTAGAAACAGAGGAAACTAAGGAAAAAAATCATGAATAGGGAAAGAGTAATTGGGTCTGCGGGCTAAAAGTCTTCTTGAGGTCAAAGGACAGTCAGAGTGGGAATTGTTGGACTAATAAAATGTAATAAGATCATCAGAGGAAGACATTTCTGTATTAATTATTCTATAACTTCACGTTTTTGATGACCAAACTGTCTGGTTCTATCAAGGACCAGCTCTAACCTGTGACATGCTGGCTTTTCTATCTCACCAGAACGGGGTTAGGAGCACAAAGTAATTTTTTTCCCATGTACAGTTTTACAATGCAATTTATATGAAGGGGAAAAAGGAAAAAAAAAAAAAGTCCTGGAGCATGACTGTGGGAGTGGGTGGTTGAGGTAGGCTAGGCAAAATGGTGGTTAGAGAAGAAGAGGTCAAGGAACCAAAATGCCAGATTGTTGGAAGGATTATCAATAAAGACATCAACATCCCCCAGCATGATTGGAGAAATTAGAGTGGGCTATAAGATTGAGAAGCCAAGACCAAAATCATCAAGAAATGCAGGAGATTGTCCAAAAGGTCATCAGGTATCAGTAATCAATAGTAGATGTAAACCCATATATCATAAGCCCTAAAAAAATGAGTGTATTTTACAAAGAGATGGAGGAATCTATTATACATTTGATAACACCTCAGCATATCAGAGAAAATGAAAATCAGGTCACAGGTTTTTAAATCATCTTAGAAAAGAAACTGAATGAGCATGGAAATTAAAATGTAATTAGCCTACAAAATTAGATGATGACCTGGTCAGTGTTGGAGTCCCAAATGACTTTCACTCTGGCCAGATAGTCTCATTGAAATGAAAAATTGCTGTCAAAAGAATTAAAAACCAAGGGAAAACTGAAGGTCTTTTTGCTTTCTTTAGAGAAAGCACAATATTTCTTACAGGATTAGTTCAATTAAAATCTCCAGATTTTAATTCAGGTATGACCAGTGGAGAGTTTCCAGAGAAGCTACGTAGTGGTTGCAGAGGGCAGTAAGTAGTCACAATAAGCCTCCTTTGGACAAGATGATTATGCTCTTTATTATAAGTACTGCAGTGGTAACACACAAAAAAGCATAGCTATCTAATAATGTAATCTCACTGTAAAATAAAAAAAAAATCCATCAAGCTTTAATAAAACAAAATTTTAAAATAAACTTTGACTCTAGGAAAACTCACGATACAGATATTTTCGCTGACATACTTATAATTTTCATGAGACCAGCAACAGAATTTTCCTTGTTCACCACTATATTCCTGTACTTATCAAAGTGAATGGCACAATAGTAAATGGGAGTGTTTTCTTAATTTCTCTTTCTGAGCTTTTGTTGTTAGTATAGAGGAATGCAAGAGATTTCTGTGTATTAATTTTGTACCCTTCAACTCTGCAAAAGTCATTGATTAGCTCGAATAATTTTCTGGTAGCATCTTTAGGATTTTCTATGTATAGTATCATGTCATCTGCAAACAGTAACAGTTTTATTTCTTTTCCAATTTGGATTCCTTTTACTTCTTTTTCTTTTCTGATTGCCATGGCTAGGACTTCCAAAACTAGGTTGAATAATAGTGGTGAGAGTGGACATCCCTGTCTTGTTCCTCATCTTAGTGGAAATGCTTTCAGTTTTTCACCACTGAGAATAATGTTTGCTGTGGGTTTGTCATATGTGGCCTTTATTATGTTGAGATAGGTTCCCTCTATGCTCACCTTCTGTAGAGTGTTTATCATAAATCAATGTTGAATTTTGTTGAAAGATTTTTCTGCATCTATTGAGATGATCATACGGTTTTTATTCTTCAATTTGTTAATATGGTGTACCACATTGACTGTTTTGCATACATTGAAGAATCCTTGCATCCCTGGAATAAATCCCACTTGATCATGGTGTATGACCATTTTAATGTGTTGTTGGATTCTGTTTGCTAGTATTTTGTTGAGGATTTTGCATCTATGTTCATCAGTGATATCGGCCTGTAATTTTCTTTTTTTGTGATATCTTTGTCTGGTTTGGGTATCAGGGTGATGGTGGCTTCGTAGAATGAGTTTGGGGGTGTTCCACCCTCTGCAATTTCTTGGAAGAGTCTGAGAATGATAGGTGTTAGTTCTTCTCTAAATGTTTGATAGAATTAACCTGTGAAGCCATCTGGTCCCAGACTTTTGTTTGTTGGAAGATTTTTAATCACAATTTCAATTTCATTACTTGTGTTTGGTCTGCTCATATTTTCTCTTTCTTCCTGGTTTAGTCTTGGAAGGTTGTACTTTTCTAAGAATTTGTCCATTTGTTCCATGTTGTCCATTTTATTGGCATATAGTTGCTTGTAGTACTCTCTTATGATCCCTAGTATTTCTGTGGTGTCAGTTGTAATTTCTCCTTTTTCATTTCTGATTTAATTGATTTGAGTCCTCTTCCTTTTTTTACATGATGAATCTGAATAAAGGTTTATCAATTTTATCTTCTCAAAGAGCCAGCTTTTAGTTTTACTGATTTCTTTTCTTCGTTTCTATTTCATTTATTTCTGCCCTGCTCTGCTCTTTATGATTTCTTTCCTTCTACTAACTTTGTTTTGTTTGTTCTTCTTCAGTTGCTTTAGGTGTAAGTTTAGGTAGTTTATTTGGGATTTTTCTTGTTTCTTGAAATATGATTGTAAAGAATAAAATACCTAGGAATAAACCTACCTAAGGAGGCAAAAAACCTGTACGCAGAAAGCTATAAGGTACTGATGAAAGAAATCAAAGTCGACACAAGCAGATGGAGAGATATACTATGTTCTTGGATTGGAAGAATCAACACTGTGAAAATGACTATACTACCCAAAGCAATCTACAGATTCAATGCAATACCTAGCAAACTACCAATGGCATTTTTCACAGAACTAGAACAAAAAATTTCACAATATGTATGGAAACACAAAAGACCCCGAATAGCCAAAGCAATTTTGAGAAAGAAAAATGGAGCTGGAGGAATCAGGCTCCTTGACTTCAGACTATACTACAAAGCTACAATAATCAAGACAGTAAAAGTACTGGCACAAAAATAGAAATATAGATCAAAAGAATGGGATAGAAAGCCAAGAGGATAGAAACCCACACACCTATGGTGACCTAATCTATGACAAAGGAGGCAAAAAAATACAAAGGAGAAAAGACAGCCTCTTCAATAAGTGGTGTTGGGAAAACTGGACAGCTACATGTAAAAGAATGAAATCAGAACACTCCTTAACACCATACACAAAAATAAACTCAAAATGGATTAAAGACCTACATGTAAGGCTGGACACTATAAAACTCTTAGAGGAAAACATAGGAAGAACACTCTTTGACATAAATCACAGCAAGATCCTTTTTGACCCAGCTCCTAGAGAAATGAAAATAAAAACAAAAATAAACAAATGGGACCTAATGAAACTTAAAAGCTTTTGCACAGCAAAGAAAACCATAAATGAGACGAAAATACAACCCTCAGAATGGGAGAAAATATTTGCAAATGAAGCAACTGAAAAAGGATTAAACTCCAAAATACACAAGCAGATCATGAAGCTCAATATCAAAAAAACAAACAATCCAATCAAAAAATGGGTGGAAGACCTAAATAGACATTTCTCCAAAGAAGATATACAGATTGCCAACAAACACATGAAAAAATGCTCAACACCACTAATTAGTAGAGAAATGCAAATTAAAACTAGAATGAGGTATCACCTCACACCAGTCAGAATGGCCATCCACAAAAAATTCACAAACAATAAATGCTGGAGAGGGTGTGAAGAAAAGGGAACCCTCTTACACTGTTGGTGGGAATGTAAACTGATACCACCACTATGGAGAACAGTATGGAGGTTCCTTAAAAAACTAAAAATAGAATTACTATATGACCCAGTAATCCCACTACTGGCATATACCCAGAGAAAACCGTAATTCAAAAAGACATATTCACCCCAGTGATCATTGCAGCACTATTTACAATAGCCAGGACATGGAAGCAATGTAAATGTCCATCGACAGAGGAATGGATAAAGAAGTTGTGGTACATATATACAATGGAATTTTACTCAGCCATAAAAGGGAACAAAATTGGGTCATTTGTAGCGATGTGGATGGACCTAGAGAGTGTCATACAGAGTGAAGTAGGTCAGGAAGAGTAAAACAAATATCATATATTAATGCAGATATGTGGAATCTAGAAAAATGGTATAGATGACCTTATCTGCAAAGCAGAAATAGAGACACAGATGTACAGAACAAATGTATGGATTCTAAGGGGGAAAGATGTGGGGTGGGAGGAATTGGGAGATTGGGATTGACACATATACACTATTCATACTATGTATAAAATAGACAACTGATGGGATTATACTGTATAGCACAGGGAACTCTACTTAATGCACTGTGGTGACCTAAATGGAAAGGAAATCCAAAAGGGAGGAGAGATATGTATATGTATGGCCAGTTCATTTTGCTGTGCAGTAGAAGCTAACACAACATTGTAAAGAAACTATACTCCAATAAAAATTAATTAAAAAAAAGTGAATGCACATTGTAGGCACTTAGTACATATTAGTTGAATGAATAGATTTCTAAAGATTCTACCTGCTTCACTCAAGTTGGATGCACAATTAACTACTCCCATTCTCTACTATTTTGAAAGCATATTTAGACATACTCCTCTTTAACTCCTGACACTTTTCTGGGCACAATGGAGAGTATATTCATTGATCCTTGCAGAGAATCCTCAGGTAGGCAAATATTGCTTTCTACCCTGATTGCTCAGTCCTGCTGATGGAGAAAGGTAGGTAACTTTGCAAATGGGGAGCCAGCCACTTCCATTATCATTTGTATGAAGACTAAATATACTGTCCTCCAGCTTCAAAATATTGCCACAATTTTATGTTGTAATATAAAATTTCATTAACAGTTTAATCACTTAGTGAATGACAAATATAATGTCAATTCCTAAACTTTTTATCTCACAATTTTTTCATGTTTGAGATGTTAATATGCTGTATCCTTTCTTATTTCTTCTGCTTTACCTAAAATAAGCAAATTTATATTCTGTGAACATTTATTTCAGACCTGTTCCCATTTGTGTTTTAACACTTAATGTTGAAAGCTAAAGGTAGGCTGTTCCCAAATACATAATTCCCTAGGGATCTTTTCTTCTTGACTTTGATAAAGTACCACTATGCTATTCAATCTAATTTCTTTTCTCCAAAATTTTTCTAAGTTGCTATAATATTAAAGTTTCTTCAATAGATTTTGTCCTAAGTAAACCACTGAAATCTTCTTAAGTTTTTACTACCAACTGACCTCTTCCTAAGAAAAAGAAAGTAGCAGGACTCTGTTCTCCATTTCTATTGCAACAGGCTGAGAAAGATTCATGTTTAAAATTTAAAGACTGTGATTGAATTAGAAATACATATGTTTTTAAAAACCCAGCAGTTGGTTCATTGGTTCACTTTTATTTGTGCCTTTTTTGTATTTTTTTCACCATATACTCCTTGGAAAATGTCATGAAAAATTAATCTCTAAAAAAACATTTTTTATAAAGGCTTTTTACTTCATTTCCTGAAATGTTGAAAGCTCCAAGAAACATCAACAAATGACTGCATAAAATAGTACTAAATTTTTTTGCATATGTCTATAATTTTAATAACAAGTTGGGGAAAAGATAGGGTGGGGAATTGAGAGAGTTAGAACTTGATGATTTAAATGAAAGATTAATGGACAGCAATGGTAATAAATAAAGGACTGCATATTGAATTAAATGAATGAATAAATGAACATGAGACCTTTAAGACTATTACTCTTCTTGACCAGTCATTTCTTTATATTCTTCACAAACATTTTTAATAATACAATTCACCATTCAATGAAATACAGTAGAAATAAAATATGAATAAAAACCTATTTGTGTTTGAGTTTTGGTTTCATTCTGTCTATAATGTTTACGCAATTGAAAGCAAAACATACGTGTTTCCTTATTAACAGCAATATCCTCTTTAACGTATCAACGTAAACATTCTTCCTCTATTTTCTCCTATAATGCTTCATTTTCAAAGCTGGGGAAAACATACTCAAAACACCAACAACAAGTATGGAAAGGCAGGATTGACTGCTTTAAAAAGGCAGAAATTAAAATGCAGCCAATCAAAAGTTTAACTTCCTCCTTTTATCTCTTCTATGAGTAATATTGCGCTAATAGAATGTAGGAATAAAAGAACTCTCTTGGTGTCTTAATTAATTGAGTATTGTCTAGCAGTTCTTTTCATAAGGCTTGTTAAAAATGTTCCTTCTGGTAACTTCAAATCCATTTTTATAATTAGCATTTAGTTGTATCCTTGAAATGAAACCAGCTTCTTTTTGTCTGCCAACACCAATTTTCAGCTCAGCAGCTAAAAATTAAGTCCTGTGCATTAAAACCAGCAGGTTTGATGTAAAGTTGTAATAACTTACGGAAATTCTTTCATCATTTTACCCATGGAAAATTAAATTTCTTCTAAACCTGAAATTTGTTTATTTTCACATTCAAATTCTGTTTGTATACACTTTTGACAAAAATATAGGTCTTATGCATATATGCTGAAGATTAATTGGAAACAATTATATGAAATACATAGGCAATACTTTCTAAATATTTTTTTCTAGTACACTGAATATCTATGTATAAATTTCCTTCAAAAAATAGGATATATATTAATTGAAATTTATGTTCTGTTCATGGACAAAATCTTCATTTTGAAAGGTTCAGATGCATTTATTTCATCTTGTTTTATTGCTATAATACTATATTAACTGTGATGATCACAATAAGAGTTTTAAAAACCCTTCATTTAATTATTCATCATTTATAAATTGAATCAAAGTCAGAAAACCTGCTAAATTAAGAATAATTATCTTTAAAATTTTTGAGATGTTCATCCAGTCATCCAAACATAAAATTTTACACTCAGGAGTAAAAAGGAAACTAAAAATTTTCCAGATAAATTTGTCTAGCTTTTGGAGCATTCAAAATGCCTAAGCAATCAAATTACAAGTGTTGTGTTTTTGTATTCACCCCTTTGACAGGTGATAGTGTTTTTAAAAGTAACATGACATGAAAATTGCCCTCAGAGTTTAAAATTTAAAGAAATGAGAAAAATAAAATAAAATATGAATAAATGTCTATATTAATTAGAGCCAAAATGGAGTTTCGAAAAAGATATCAAAGTTACAGAATTGTCATGTATAATTGATTGTTGGGCTAGTATCTGTCTTAGTCTGCTTGGGCTGCCATAACAAAATACCAGAGACTGGGTGACTTAACCTACAGAAATTTATTTTCTTACAGTTCTAGAGACTGGGAAGTGCAAGATCAGGTGCTGGAAAAGCAGGTTTTATTCTGAGGCTTCTTCTTTTGGCTTGTAGGTAGCCATCATCTAACTGTGTACTCACATGGACTCTTCTTTGTGTGCACACAGGTGGGGGGTGGGGTGAAGAGCAAAAAGAGAGCGGGGGGGGAGAGGGTGCAAGCAAGCTCACTGGTGTCTGTTCCTCTTCCTCTAAGGACACCAGTTCCATAAGATTAGAGTCCTATTCTTATGACCTCATTTAACCTTAGTTACCTCTTTAAAGACCCTAATGCTAAATACAGTCGTATTGAAGATTAGGACTTTAACATATGAATCTGGGGAGAACACAATTCAATCTATAACAGTATCTGAAACTTGATTAATGGGTAAAATCTAAATAAGTAAAATAAAGAAAAGAGGCATCAATATTAAGAATTAAAAGTCATGAAAAAGGGTTCATAAGTTAATAAACCATATATTTTCTGGAATTAGATACACAGTCAGATCTAAAGTAGAGGATTGGTAATAAATAGCAGAAAAATACTATTTCCAAGAAGAGAAGACCAAATATTAAAATGTTTTAAAAATCCAAACCATATTTCATTCCATCTTGCTCTTGTTCTCTCTCTTTCCCTCTCTTTCTCTCTCCCTCTGTCACACACACACACACAAACTTCTTTAAGCTGTATATGTGTTACTATTCACAGAGGTTTTACGATAATATTTTGAGAATATTTAAGTCACATATTGAAATCAGTTACATAAACAAGTTAAACTATTTTAAATACATAAGTAACAGTGCTAAGTATTCATTAGTTAAATGTAATTTAAAATGATAGAAAGGTAGAACTCTTGCTTCTACACAGGCTACTTTAACGTGCCATCTCATTATTTGCTGCTGTATTACACCAGACATTCGTGTAGAATGCAGTTGTATATGAGAAGCTTAAGTCATACATAAAAGAATGTCTTCAGAAATGGGATCATTTAGACATTATCAGACATTAAAAGTCAGCACATAACCGTGTATCTATGTTCATCCTATCTTCCCTTTAAGGACAAACATCAACTTTTTGATTATTATTTCACTTCTAAAAGAAAGAAAGAAAATATGACAACTATGATTTAGACAAGTATAGGGAACTTAACACTTCTTGTTAATTTGTCAATTATGGTTCTTTTACATAATCTAATTATTAGTCTGTGGGGGGTACCATAAAAAAACACCACAGACTGGATGGCTTAAAAAACAGAAATTTATTTTCTGTTCTTGACACTGGGAAATGGAAGATCAAAGTGCTGTCAAGGTTGGTTTTGGGGGAGGCCTCTTTTCCTGACTTGAAGACAGCCACCTTCTCACTGTATCCTTGCATGGCCTTTCTGGGAGGGCTAGGAAGAGGTCTGGTTTCTGTTCCTCTTTTTGTAAGGATATCAGTTCTATCTTATCACCTCGTTTAACCTCAATTACCTCCCTAAAAGCCCTTTCTCCAAATACAGTCACATTGGGGGTTAGAGTTCAACATATCAAGATATCAAATTTGGGGACATAATTCGGTCCATAACAATCTGTATCTGATTTAAAAGAGAAGGCACTTGATTTCTTCATACTTAGAACTATGCCCCAAAACAAGGCAGAGAAATTAACATGGAAACATAGATCCCACCCCTAATGGAAATAGGAAATATCTATAATTCCTACACAAAAAAATAAAGAAGAGCTGCCAAACGTGATGAAGATTAATGGACCAGTGGGATCCTGTCAAGAATGGACACCTTCATTTGCAGGTCCCAGACACAGCCTGTGGAGCATGAAGCTATTCCCAAAGTAGAGTTTGTGCAGAGAGGTGGACAGGGTGCTCTGGGTGCTGTGGGCCAAGTACCTTGTTTTAAAAAACAAATCAAGGAGAAATTTGTCAAAGACTACCTACCTCTCCTTCCAAAAATAAATTCTGCTAGGCACAAAAACATTCACAGGGTAATGTTAAAAAATTCCTTTAAGAAGCTGACACATTTAATGCTGTTTCAAAGCACTGGGAAAGAAAAAAGGGAAACTTTCATTAATTAATACAGGTTTACCTCAGAGACCTTGTGGGTTTGATTTTTGGACCACCACAATAAAGTGAATATCACAGTAAACTCACACAATTTTTTGGTTTCCCAGTACATATAAAATTATATTTATACTATATTGTAGTTTATTGTGTGCAATACATTATGTCTAAAAAACAATGTACATAAATTTAAGCTTACTTTATTGCTAAAAATGCTAACCATCATCTGAGCCTTAAGTGAGTTGTAGTGGTAACAGACATCACTAATCACAAATCACATCACAATATAATAATAAAGAAAAGTTTTGAAATATTGCAAGAATTACTAAAATGTGATACAGAGACAAGAAGTGAAGCAAATGCTGTTAGAAGATGGCACTGATAGACTTGCTGGACACAGAATTGCCACAAACCTTCAATTTGTAAAAAATGCAATATCTGTGAAGCACAGTAAAATGAGATATGCCTGAATATACTACCCAAAAGATAGCCATAGGGAGAAAAAACACAGAAAAATAATTCATGAATACAGATATGAAAACTCTACCAATATTAGTCTATAGAATACAGCAACCAAATAACAAATACAACCAAAATTAGATTTTTCAGAAGTCTCAGGATGGTTCACTATTTGAAATATTTTAATATATTTCATTATATTCCTAAGACAAAGAATATATATTTCAATATATATATAATTAAAAAAAAACCTTTATTATACAACTGTAACAGTTAAAAAATGGGAAAGCAGTAAATGTCTATCAGAATGCAGAATTTCTATCAGAAATGTATTAATGTCCACCAGTGGAACTCTTGTAACTAAATTATGGCACATTCATACAATGCAGTATTGATTAGTTAATACAATTAAAATGCATTCCTTTATGTACTGCTGTAAGGCATTATTATTGAGTGAAAAAAAAACACAGTGTGTGTGTATATATATATGCTCAAATACATATTATATTCATTTATATTAAAAATGAGTAAATATACTTGAAATGTATAGACTATTTGTGAAATAATATACAGTAAACTCACAATAATCATTGAGAAACAAAATTTGAGAAAAAATGTAGTTTCTATTGTATATTCTTTCCTAGCTTTTAATTTTTATAGCGACTGCATGCATTACCTAGTCAAAAATAAATGAATTGATTTTTTAAAAAATATACAAGCTTTTGTACAGTGGCAAGAAAAAAGGGTTAGGCAAGTTGATTCAGAGGCAAAAGGAGTAATAAAAAGCAAAAATACATAGAGGGACCAGTAACCATGGGTATACTGATATCACCTTATCTTTAAGACACAGCCCAAATCTGACTGTTTCCAAGAACCCTGACTTGGGATCCCCAACGTAGGATAATTTATACTTCTACAAACCATAGCACTTTCTTTACTTGTCCTATACTTTGTACCTTGTTTTATAGTAATTAATTTGTATACTTTAACTCTCATACATTAGTGCCTTTCCCATGTTATTTACATTTTGTTAACCTTCCTTGAGCAGATAAGACAATATCCATCCTTCAAAAAGTATTAGCTCAGCACATTATTCTCTTTACAAAGCCTAGTTAGCCTAAGTTTTTAGTTTTCCAAGAACTCCTTGATTCTTTTATGAATCCCTTTATCCTATCACATGTTATACCCCAAATTACTTTTTGCAAGGTCTTTTTCCCTTCTAGGCCATTAACTTCCAAGTCATATGCTACAAGTTTCAGTTCATTCAACCTTGACTGCAACCCTCTGAGATAGGGACTTTACCAATATTTTGTCAGTAAGATACCTAAGGCCTCAGGTGATTAACTTGTCCAAGTGAAAAGTAATCAAGAATGAAAAAAAAAAAAGCAAAAGTAATCAAGACTGGATTTGACTCAAAGTCATCTGTTTGTTTGGTTACACACTTAACATCTATGCTAACGCCCAGAACTTAATATTGATATTAACTTCTAGAGTTGTGGGGCTAAGAAACCACACATTCTGCTATAAAGTAGAAAATCCTTGGACTTATTTGTGAAAGGAATAGAAATATTATTCCTTATCTAAGTTTAATCTCTCATATCAGTTTACCTTCGAAAGGATGATTAGTATTTTTAATCTTAGTCTAAATTATGAGCACATAAAAAGTGCTTTGAACTAGTATACATAGTTTCAAATCATAATATAGAGTAACCAGGAAAATAGCGATATAATGAAACAGTATACCCTAAATGTTCTGCTATAATTTCCTAAAAGGACAGGATTATGGTGATACAACAAAGCGTGATGACTCAGTGTCTCCTTGATTATGTCAATTAAACCTGATAGTCTGGGAGGCAGGATCAAGAAGGTGGAATAGGAAGACCCAGAGTTCACCTCCTCCCACAAACACACCAAAACTACAATCACATATAGAACAACTCTCTCTGAGAACGACTGGAAGATGAGAAGAATGGCTCTTCTACAACCAATAATATAAAGAAAACCACACACACACACACGAAGCTTGGAAGGAGAGGAAGAGAAGCTGTCTAGTTTGGACTCATATCACCAGCAGGTGAAACACAAGAGGGGCACATCATAAACTAGGGGATCCTCCCTAAAGGGTGAGGGTTTGAGGCCCATATTGGGCACCCCAAGAGTGAGGTCTGGCACTGGGAGGATGACTCTCAGCTGTTTTGAAGACAAGTAGGGCTTACTAGAGAGCTGTAGGAAAGCAAGACTCTACCCTTAAAGGGTACATGCAAAGATGTGCTAATTCATAGTCCCATCGCAGAAGCAGCAGATTGAAAAGTGCTTAGTGATCTGGCTGGCCTGCCAAGACTGCCCCAACACTCCCCCTAGCATGCACCAGGCTCTGGCTCCAGCCTCTCCAGCTACAGCCCTACCAAGGTGGTCACTGTCACCACACCTTGGGAGAAACTGTAGTTCACACCAACCTCTGGCTCTAGCTTCTCTGGCTCCAGTCCACCCCACCAATGTGGTGGTCCCCAGCACATCCCAGGAGAAACCCTGGTTTGTCCTAGAGTTGGACTCTAGTGACCTCCAACTCTAGGATACCCCCACCAAGGTAATGACTATGGCATGCTCAGGAACCATAATTGCTTCAGATCCAGTTATCCCATGAAAGCCAGTGGGCACACACAGACTACACAGAGATGCTCCCATACAAGGACATGCCTTCAAGACAGGGGTAAGTAATTGTTTTGCCTAATTTCATAAAGGCAAAGAGAGAAAGTGAAACAACAACAACAACAAAAAAACAGGAATATATTCCAAATAATAGAACAAGATAAAATCCCAGGGCAAAAAACACTAATGAAATGTAAGTAAGTAATTTACTTGATAAAGAGTTCAATGAAATACACGTAAAAATACTCATGCTTACTGAACTTGGGAGAACAGAGGATCACAATGAGAACTTCAACAAATAATTAGAAAATATATAAAGAAACCAATTATTGCTGAAGAATGTAGAAACTGAAATGAAAAATACACTAGAAAGAATTAACAGAAGATTAAGTGATACAGAAGAACACGTATGCAACCTGGAAGACAGTATAGCAGAAATCACATGATTAGAACAACAACAACAAAAAAAATTTAATGAAGATAGTTTGAGGGCCATCTGAGACAATATCAAGCATACTAACATTTGCATTGTAGGGGTCCTAGATGGAGACGAGAGAGAGAAAGGGGCAGAAAATATATTAGATAAAATCATGACTGAAAACTTCCCTAACCTGAGGGAGGATACAAGTATCCAGATCCAGAAATCACAGAGAGTCCCAAATACAATGAACACAAAGAGACACACAGCAAGACACATAATTACAATGGGAAAAGTTAAAGAGAATTTTAAAGGCAACAAGAGAATAAACAAAGAGTCACACACAGGGAAATGCCCATAAGGCTATTAGCTGATTTTTTCAGCAGAAATTTTGCAGGCCCAAAGGGAATGCCATGTTATTTTAAAAGTGCTGAAATGAAAAAAACATACAACGAAAGATACTCTACCCAACAAGGTAGAATTCAATTCAGAATTGAGAGACTGAAAGAGTTTCCCAGACTAGCAAAAACTAAAAGAGTTCATCACCACTGAATCAGTCTTACAATAAATATTAAAGGATCTTCTTTAAGCAAAAAAGAAAGAGCCATAAATGAAAAAAAGAAAGAAAATATATGAAGGAAAAAAAGGTAAGTATATAGTAAAGGCAATAGATCAGACACTTAAAAAAGCCAGTACAAAGGGTAAAAGACAAAAGTCATAAAATCATCTGCAATAAACAGTTAAAATATAGATATTAAGATGTAAAATATGACACTAAAAACAAAACTTTGGAGTGGAGCATAAAATGTAGAGCTTTAGAATGTGTTTGAACTTAAATAGCTATCAATTTAAAACAACTATATAGATATAGATGTATAGGTCGATGTATATGAACCTCATGGTTACCACAAACCAAAATCCTTCAATAGATACCCCCCAAAAATAAAGAGAAAGGACCCAAAAATAACAGAAAAGAAAATCAAACTGTAAAGTAAGAGACTAAAAGAAAAGAGCAGAATAGAACTACATAAACGAACAGAAAGCAAGGAACAAAATGGCAGTAAGTACATATCTATCAATAATCAATTTAAATGTAAATGGACTATGTGCTTCAATCAAAAGACACAGGGTGGCTGAATGGATTTCACAAGACCTATCTATATGCTGCCTACAAGAGACTCACTTCAGAGCTAAAAACACACACAGACTGAAAGTGAGGGGATGAACAAAGATATTGCATGCAAATGGAAATGAAAATAAAGCTGGGGTAACAATACTCATATCAGACAAAATAGACTTTAAAACAAAGTCTACAACAAAAGACAAAGAAGAGCATTATATAACGAAAAAGGCATCAATCCAAGGAAAGGATGTAACATTTGTAAACATATATGGACCTAACATAGGACTTCCTAAATATATAAGCAAATATTAATAGACATAATGGGAGAAACAAACAATAATACAATAATAGTAAGGGACTTTAATACCCCACTTACATCAATGTATAGATCATCCAGACAGAAAAACAATAAGGAACGGTGGCTTAAATGACATATTAGATCAGATGAATATATATATATAGAGAGAGAGAGAGAGAGACAGAGAACATTCTATACAAAAGCAGCAGAATACACATTCTTTTAAAGTACACATAGAACATTCTCTATGATAGATCATATGCTAGGTCACAAAACAAGTCTCAATAAATTTAAGAAGACTGAACTCATATCAAGCATCTTTTCTGACCAGAATGGTATAAAACTAGAAATCATTTACAGGAAGAAAACTACAAGACACAAAAACACATAGTGAATAAACAATATGCTACTAAAAAAAAAAAAAAAGAGAGTCAACAAAGAAATCAAGGAGGAAATCAAAAAATACCTGGAGATAAATGAAAATAGAAACACAACTTTCCAAAATCTATGGACACAGTAAAAACTGTTCTAAAGAACGAAGTTATAGTGATACAGGCCTACCTCAAAAAAGAAAATTCTCAAATAACCTAAATTTCTTCCTAAAAGAATTAGAAAAAGAACAAAGTCCAAAGTTAATAGAAGAAAGAAAATGATAGAGATCAAAGCAGAAATAAATAAAATACAGATCAAAGAAGTAATAAAAAATATCAATGAAACTAAGAGCTGCTTTTTTAAAAAATGATTTTAAAAATTGATAAACCTTAGCCAGACTCAAAGAAAAAAAAGAGTCCAAATAAATAAAAATAGAAATGAAAGAAGAGACATTACAACCAATTTCACAGTAGTACAAATAATCATAAAAGAATACTATGAACAGTTATACACTAACAAATTGGACAACCTAGAATAAGTAAATTCCTAGAAACATACAATTTTCCAAGACTGATTCAGGAAGAAAAAGAAAATCTGAACAGACTGGTAACTGGTAATGAAATTAAATCAGTAATCAAAAAACTCCCCAAAATAAAAGCACAGGACCAGATGGCTTCACAGGGCAATTCTACCAAATATTTAGAAGAGTTAATACCTATCCCTCTCAACTTACTCCAAAAAGTTGAAGGAGAGAGAACACTTACAACTTATTCTACAAGGCCATCATTGTCCTGATACCAAAATCAGACAAAGACACTAAAAAAAGAAGATAATTACAAGCCAATATCCCTGATGAGCATAGATGCAAAAATCCTCAATAAAATATTAACAAACCAAGTTCAACAATATGTTAAAAGGATCATACGTTATGGTCAAGTGGGATTTATTCTAGGGATACAAAGATGGTTCAACATCTGCAAATCAAGCAACATTATACACCACATGAACAAAAATCACATAATCATCTCAATAGATGCAGAAAAAGCATTGACAAAATTGAACATCCATTCATGATTAAAAATTATCAAGAAATTTTGTATAGAGGGAAGCACACCTCAGTATAATAAAGGCCTTTATGACAAACCCAAGGGTAACATTATACTCAATGGTGAAAAGCTGAAAGCTTTCCCTCCAAGATCAGGAACAAGACAAAGATGTCTACTCTCATCACTTCTATTTAACATAGTATTGAATGTCCTAGCCATAGCAATCAGACAATAAAAAGAAATAAAAGGAATCTAAATTTGAAGGAAGAAGTAAAACTTCCCCTCTGTATAGATGCCATAGTACTATATACAGAAGACACTAAAGACTCTACAAAAAAAAACTATTAGAACTAAGAAATGAATTCAGTAAACTTGCAGGATACAAAATTAATATACAGAAGTTGTTTCATTTCTATATACTAATAATGAACTATGCATTTACAATTGCATCAAAAAGAATAGAATACCTAGGAATAAATCTAAACAAGGAGGCAAATACCTGTACTCTGAAAACTATAAGATATTGATGAAGGAAATTAAAAGTGATTCGAATAAATGGAAAGATAACCCATGTTTATGGATTCAAATATTAATATTATTAAAATGTCCATACTATACAAATCAACCTACAGATTTCATGCAATTCCTATCAAAATACCCATGACATTTTTCACAGAACAAGAACAAATAATCCTAAAATCTGCATGGAATGACAAAATACCCTGAATAGCCAAAGCAATATTGAAAAAGAATAAAGGTAGAGGTATCGTGCCCCCTGACTTCAGACTATACTACGAGCTACAATAATCAAAACAATATTATACTGGCACAAAAACAGACACATAGATCAGTGGAACAGAGAGCCCAGAAGTAAATCCATGCACATATGTTCAATTAATCTATAACAAAGGAGGCAAGAATATAGAATGGGAAAAAGACAATCTCTTCAAAAAATGGTGCTGAGAAAACTGAACAGCTATATGTAAAAGAATGAAACTAGAACATTTTCTCACACCATATATAAAAATAACCTTAAAATGTATTAAAGACAAATGTTTTTAAGGTATCTAAAACCATAAAACCCCTAGAAGAAAACATAGGCAGTACACTCTTTGACAACAATCTTAGCAATATTTTTTTGGATCTGTCTCCTCAGGCAAGGGCAACAAAAGCAAAAGACAAACAAATAGGATCTAATCAAACTATAAAGTTTTTGCACAGCATAGAAGACCATCATCAAAAGAAAAAGGTAACCTACTGAATGGGAGAAAATACTTGCAAATGATATGTTTGATAATGGTTTATTACCCAAAATTTATAAAGAACTCATACAACTCTATATCAAAAAACAATCCAATTAAAAAATGGGCAGAGGATCTAAATAGCCATTTTTCCTAAGAAGACATACAGACAGCCAGCGGTATATGAAAACGTGTTCCACATCACTAATTATCATGGAAGTGTACATCAAAACTACAATGAGTTATTACCCCCAACCCTTAGATATATATGTATTCAAAAGTCCACAAAAATATAAATTGCATTACAGTTATCTGTGAGAGGGAACTTGTGCTAGCTAAGACATAAATATTTGTGATTTTTCAAAAAATTTTACAATGTGCTTGTATTATTTTCATATAGATATTATTTTTACATTTAAAAATGAAGTCATTCAAAATTGAGTGCAGGAAAGGATTAATTTCACTCAGGACATGGACCAGTGTCAGTAGAAAAAGTAGAAGAAGACTTTGTGATTGACAGGGACAATGACAAAACAATGAAGCAGATACTAAAAAGATTCATATTAACAAGGGCACATGATCGTTTTAGAAAATTTTCCCAGGAAGTATACAATGTGTTACTATTTATCCATTTGGAATCTGGAAATGAAAATTTGTAGTCCTAAATAGGATACAATAAATTTGGTGCTGAGATATATAAATATTTAAAAATAAATTATTTAAAAATATTTATAAATAGATATTTAAAAATAAATAGATTTTTAAATTTTAATTAAATTAAATGTTTTTAATCTAAGAGAGGGTATGATTTAAAGAAATCTTGAGAAAAGTTTTGAGTTTTCTTAATGTAAATATATCTGGTATTTGGAATATGTTATTTCTATGACTTAAGGCCAGAATTTCCTAAACAGTGCTCTGAATAAACTTAATGTGTTCCATGAAAATAATTAATGCTTATGCTATTTTTTCTACCAAAATTTATACTAGAAAAACACATGTAAAAAATCAATTAAACAAACATTCTTTTAATTATGTAATAATCTGCCTCTTAGAATCAACTGAAACAATCCCTGGGAGACATTTGCTCTGTGCTTTGAGGCAGGGGCAACATTTACCAGCTGACTTCTAATCTCATGGTGGCAGACCTTGAAATCGCCTACACAGCATCTGTTCTCCCTGCCTTCCTTAGCAGTAGAAACCTGGTTTTGTTCAGGGTGACCAAAGCCTAGCTACAAGATTTGATTTTTCTCAGCTCCTTCTCAGCTAGCAATGGATAAGTAACAGAGTTTGAATCAGTGAGATGTAAGGGGATGTCTACTAAATGAGCTTCCAAAAAGATGTTTTCCTGGTAAAAAGGAAAGACTCAGCTGCTTTGCCTTTTTTGCCTTTGTCCTCCTTTTCTCCTGCCTGAGACACAGATATGACATCTGTAGCAGCCAACTTGTGACCATGAGGGAAAAGTCACATGCTAAGGATGGTGACCCAAGGAGCCAGACGAAGCTAGGGTCCTTGATGATTTCATAACATCACTGCACCAGCTCTGGTCTACTCATCTTCAAATATCTTGTTATAAGGAAAAGAACTACTTAACTATTGTTGTCAGATTTCTGTTACATGCAGCCTATTGCAATCCATCATCTTTTGATTGGTTAACATAAATGTCACATACCTTGCTACATAATTTGAGCACATGTCTATTATATTAAGCAATATGTATTCAATATTAAACAATTTTACAACACTAAATAAAATATATAGCCATGTCTTGGTCTTATCTGTTTTAATGTGAATGTTAAGTTTAAAGTTAACTCAAAAGAGATCACACAGTCTTCATTTTTATATGTCACTCATTACTCTAAGTGTAATCAGAAGTTATTTTTAAATATTCCAAAATTATTCTTGCTGCTTTTATTTATAATCTTAATAACACATTGTTGAGAACAACCGTTCTGCTTGTCCAAGAGAGTGAAAAAGTGTAATTTGGTTCTGTTTACCTCAAAAGGAAAAAACAGATTTTAAACAGAGAGATAATAAATGAACATAGTTTGTTAAATTATTTCCTCTCTAAGTTCAAGAACTGGATTTAGGAACTATAATCCAAGAACCTAGCTTAGATACTTGTCATCATGTTGTAAAAGAAAAAATATACATCTCCTGGAATTGAGATAAGTCATTTCTGCTAAAGGAAGCGTTTTTATTCTTCTTGTTCACTACTTCAGGATTCAACATTTAGTCTTTTAAGAAAATTCCCAGAGGATTTTATCTCTAGATTTGATCTCAGAAAGTGATGGTAATGGAGAGTTTCTGAATAAAGACATAAGCATTTTTGTCTACCTTGTTTTGATTAAATCAGGAGTAAAAAGGTAAGTGACTTATCAAGATTCATTAATTTTTGTGCCATTTTTACCAATATAATATATAAGCCACCAAATTCCAGTGTGGCCATTTTTATTTAAATCTATACTTATGTTAAGGATATATTCTGGTCACAAAATTTTTAATTTGTCACACATCAACAGGAAGTCATTGATGTGCCATGAGGGCAATACTACAAACAAAGATTTTCAATCTGCTCTCATGGCACTTAACATGTGCAGGTAACAAATCTCAAGGCAAGAATGTTGTATTAATGCATATTTCTAAAAGAACAGCTTGTGTAGAGCCTTAAAATGCAGCTCAGAATCAAAGGAATAAGATTAAACTGAGCCTCAGTGGGATTGCTAGCTTCTGTTGATTACCAGCTGTCATAGGACTAAACTTCAGGATTGTATACTGCTTCCTGTCTTTAAAAAGATTCACTAGTTTGAGAAAAAACATATGTTTTTGTTTTGTTTTATTTTTATTTTGGTACAAAAAGCTTACTCTAACTGGATTCTCCATTCACTACTCTAGTCCGCAGGGAAATAAAATTTTGAAGTAGAGTAAAAGGATTCTGTTATGACCACTTCAGTGAACACTTACCTCGGGCAGCTTGTTTGGGTGATCTATGGGCTATCCTCCCTTAAATTCAACTTAGACCTGCATATTATCTTAAATTCCTTATAATCTTAGGAGTCTAAAACCATGCACTAGGAAAATCAAAAATGAAGTGTGCCCTCCAAATAATTTGTTTGCTTCCAAGCTAGAACATCAACATATTTAAGAACCAATTATTAAGCATATAATATTTTAACATGGTTAGTGTAGAATGTGAATAAATCATGAACACAACTGTTGCATTCTTGTTTATGTAGAAGTACACTGGGCCTTCTTGATGATTCTAATAGCTCAATCCTTATTACCATCACAAATGAGTACTCATCAACATGTAAAACAAAATGCCATCTATGGTTATGCATTGTATATTGCTGAATATAAAAGGGCTTATCAATGATATCTTAAAAGGTATCATTCCAAAATAAAATATCTCCTACCTCATGTGATAATCTTGCCTCAGAGAGATTTTTAAAATGCCTAGTTATAATCTACTTATATGTATCTACTTATTGGTGTAGTAGAAACAACACTGTTGCCTCTTTTATAGCATACATTTAAATTAACTTTACATTTCTGAGACTTTAGTATTACGACAGAATGCTTGATATCAGATGGAAAGAACTAATATCATGATATTTGATGGGGGAATCAATGATGACATTAGCCCCACAGCATGTCTGAAGCTACCTCCTTCCTCTCCACTTTCCTTTGTCAATATGCCAGTTGTCTTTTACTTGGTTAACATCTATGTTCTGTTAAGATGCTCTCTTACAGCTACCAAATGACCATCTTTCACAGTCAGTAAATTTCCCTCAGCTTGTCTTATTACACACAGAGAATGCAGCTCAAGTTTGTAACTTTTCAGATCAATATTTTTGTTTTATATTTGCTATGTTATTCACACATTTCTATAAAAGCTCCTGCAAAAGTACCTGGGATTCCAGGTACCTGCTTTACCAAGGAAGCGTGATAGATTTTGCTTAATGTTGTGTGTCTCTTCTTTTAGTCCATAAAGGAAAATACAGTAAAATTGGAGGAAGCCACAAGTGGTAATAAGATTAGATTGCAAAATTATGTATTATTTTTACATTTATATAAAATACATAATACTTTTATAGAGTATGTGATTTATAAATTACATATGTGTTATTTCCATTGGAAACATTAAATAGATGTAAAAATTCTCATCTTTGTTTATTAAAAAATCCTAATGTGTAAAAGCAGATTTTCATTGGTATTCATATTTCTAAAAACTGAAGTATGAAAATACATCAATAATGCTCCAGCAGATTCTGTCTTTCATTCATTACCTTTAAGAAAAATTATTTTAATAACAAAGATATGTTGCAAATGAAAAAACTAGAGAAGATATCTTGACCCTTGATCTTACAACTGTTACTGATAGGCTAGAATATAACTCAGATAATAAGTTTACAGCTATTATAAAATTCAATAAACTATGCAACTAAAATAAACCAACTCTATGAATTTAGGCTACATAAGGGATAGAGGAAAAGGTTTACCTCCTTGAAAACTAATGAAAAGCTTAAAAATTTAATTATATGTCCTAATTCTGAATTTTATTGCTATAATTTGAATGGAACATATATGAACACTAATTAATGTTATATTTATAAGACACTTTAGAGTTTTTAACTGAATATACTGCAGTCATCTTTATACATTAATCTCAAAGAAGTTTTGATTTTTTCCCTTTGTAAAACCACCATGTACGAATTCCACATCTCACACTCTTATAGACCACTGTAATCAAACTGTAACCAGTTCTATAATCAACATTTTGTGAATAAATCACATCTACCAAACCAGGATGATAAATTTTATATATATAAATAAATATATATAAAGAGAATAAATATTTACACATACATAAATAAATATATATACAAAGAGAATAAATTATTCTTCCCACCACTATAGGCAGCTTAAATTCTAGGGCCCCATAAAGGATTTTGTTTAGACCTTATTTTAATGGATTAGCTCTCAACTTTCCCTTGCTGCATGCTCTAAACACCCCATTCATGTTAATTATTAACCATTTTTTTAAATGCCTTAGAATGAGTCTCTAGGCCATGTTCAAAAGGATACATAAATAAAATTTATTTTCCTAGTTTAAAGGGTGCTAATTAAGAAAATTCCTCTTTAAAAATATTTTGTTTAAACCTAACTGTTCCCTGAATTCAAATCCATGTATTTTACTAAATTTCTCTTCCAATAAGCCCAGTTGAGCAGTTAGAAAATCAGCCTAAAAGATATTTATATATACATATATATAACTTTAATAATTCCTATATACAGTTAAACACATGCAATCAGCTGATTTCTATAGAGTGATAAATCAACAATCCTAGTAATAGAAATCAAGTCAGATAGCCCCTTTGCATATAATTTTGTCATAGATATTGACTTATGAAATTGAATTTCCAAGTTGGATATAATTACCAGCATTATATATAATAATACCAGGAATATTTAATAATTTCTTATTCATGCTTAATAGTATACTAAGCACCAACAATAAGGCCCAAAATAATTTCAAGCCCATACAGTTTAGCTTTTATAAAGGAAAAAGAATGAGCTGGGATTCCAGAATTCAGGTTGTGTTTTAACTTTGTCACTAAGTAGCCTTGTGCTATATAACTTAACTCTGATTCCATTTTAGTTAAGTGCGTTATAATACCTGCCTTGGGAATTTTAAAGGGTATCTTAGAATTTCCAAAAAGATGAATTCTGAAATAGACTTTTTGTACCCAACTCTCATTAATATAAAGACCATTTACCTTCTTTAACTTTCTTAAAAGGAAAGGATTGCCCCTACTGAACTTCTGCAGAATCTACTGAGCACGGTACTAAGCTTGTACTTATTACATGGAGCCTTGTATTGCTTTTTTTTTTTTTTTTTAAACATCTTTATTGAAGTATAATTGCCTTACAATGGTGTGTTAGCTTCTGCTTTATAACAAAGTGAATCAGTTATACATATACAATATGTTCCCATATCTCTTCCCTCTTGCATCTCCCTCCCTCCCACCCTCCCTATCCCATCCCTCTAGGTGGTGACAAAGCACCGAGCTGATCTCCCTGTGCTATGCGGCTGCTTCCCACTAGCTATCTATTTTACATTTGGTAGTGTATATATGTCCATGACACTCTCTCACCCTGTCACATCTCACCTCACCCCCTCCCCATATCCTCAAGTCCATGTTTATTTCTCATTTCACCAATTAAATTTCAATAATGGGAGGGTCAATGTTTATGAAATCTGTTACTCTGCCAATCATCTGTTCCTCTTCTTTGCTGAACAGCTCTCATAGTATTTCCAATAAAGATTATTTCTGCATGGGCCTGCTTTCTATAGACTGAGTTTATGGAGGATTGTAATGACTTTCAACCAAATATCCCAACATGTAGACGATCAGAAGTGCTAGTTAGCACTCAACAAATAATAAAGAAATAAATGTTCAAGAATATTTTTAATATTGTTGAAGATTTTATATATTTTATAATTTTATAAAAGTATAATTATATATTTTATAATTGAATTTTATAATTGAATTAGTTAATAATTAGCTATATTTTATATATTATAATATGTATATCATATATATTTAATATTTAATACTAATACAATATTTATATATATTTATATTATATATTATAATATTTATATATTATAATATATTTATATTTTATAATTGAATTAGCTAAGCATTTCCTTAATTTTTTAAAATAGAAAACAATTTTTCCAACAGATAAGTTAAAATAAGATTAAAATTAGGGATATGAGATGAAAAATATGTTTGTTTTCATGAATTTTGGAGGATTCTGTTGAATTTTTGTTGTGAGAGAAGGATGAATCAGTAAGCATAACTTTAGAGAAAAAAGTTTAAAATACACACCTAAATAAAAATGTTGCATTGAAGATATTTGTAGATAACTGATATATTTGAAGAATTTGTTCAAAATGTGTTTTGGAGTTGGAGAATAATGATTTTGTGATCAATTATGACCACTCTTCAAGATCATATAGTATTTTTCTCATTTCATACCTGAAGGAGAATAAAAATCCAATTTAAGGAGAAATGACTATGTGGTTTTTATTATCCTCCCCACAGATAGCATAGTACCATAGGAAATACTCAAAAAATTTAGAAAGGGAGGGAAGAAGGTGGGGGTAGGTAAGACTGGAAAGCAGGGTTTGGGGGGTAGGGAACTGGAAGGAAGTCTATCAAAGATTTTATTTGGCCAGAACAGCCAGAGGATTAGTTTGGGTTTCCTTGTCCTTCATCTTCAGACACAGATAGAGCAAGAACATTTTCTAAAACAAAAAAACAAAAAAACAAAAAAAAAAAGAAAAAATATAACCCCATTATTTGGATTTAGCAGTATATGGCTGTATTTAACAATCATATTGTGCAATAAAAATATTTTCATTAATCTTAAAAAAGAAAAGAAATTACTGTGACTATGTGTCTAAAATTTTCATTTTAAAAGTCCTAAAATATTTGCAAATCTGCTACTTAGATATCATGACCCTTAAATTCACTTTGTCTCTTTAGTAGCCTTTAGCCCAAACATGGATGAAAATGTTGACAGTAGTATGTTCTCTATAGCTAACAGATGGAAGTCTATTTGAATTATTCTAAGGCGGTCATAAAAGTGAGACGTTTTCCATTTGAAAAAATAAGAATAGGTTTTACTTAATGCTTATTTAAAAATAGATATGTGTATTACCTATTATTTATATTTAAAAATAGATGTACTAAAGGGCAGCAATCCTGCCTATTTGTGAAGAAGCCCCTACATGAAAGATAACTAGACACATATAAAATATTCATTTATTAAGGGTATTTTAAATTCAACTTTTGACATTAGAATGATAAAAATGAGGGACTTCCCTGGTGGTCCAGTGGTTAAGATGCTGCGCTTTCAATGCAGGGGGAACGGGTTCAAGCCCTGATTGGGGAACTAAGATGATGCCACATGCTGCTCAGTGTGGTCAAAAAAAAAAAAAAGATAAAAATGAAGTGATTCATCAAAATTATTTAAGATTCTAATGGGAAAAATTGTTCTTACATGGACATGCCTAGCTATATAAAAAATGAAGACCAATGAAAACTTCTGATTGATTTATGCCAAGAAAGCTATATGGCTGTCTGGAGGTGGTAAGAAGTGCTGGTGGGTAAAATGTAGGGTATGAGAGACTGACAGGAGTCATGGATAACTTTCTTGTTTAATAATTTTTGCTTACTTCTCTGTATGTACAAAAAATCTACAGCAAACATTTTAATTGGAGACATAAAATGTATTCCCTTGAGTTTGGGTAAAAAAGAAAAATACCTGCTATGTCCAATTTTGTTTATCATTGAATTGGAGGTTTTGGCTAAGGCAGTAAGACAAGATAGAGTGATAAAGTTTTAAGAATTGAAAAAAGAAATTAAAATGTTATTATATTATTGTGATTGGATATACCTAGAATGCAAAAGGATCAAGAGATGAATTATTAAATACTTAGGAATATAGCTCCCAAGAGATATGCAAGACTCTACAAAGAAAGCTATAAAATTTTAATGAAACATCTAAAGAAATGCAGGGGTAGGGAGAGACATAAATCATGTTCACGAATTGGAAAGCTCAATATTATAAAAGTTGTCAGTTCTTCCCAATTTATAGATATAATGCAATCCCACACAAAATCTGAATACTTAAAAAATTTTTTTTGGTGGAACTTGATAAGCTGATTCTAAAATTTATATGAAAATACAACAGTCAGAAAATAGCAAAGAAACTTTACAAGAGTCAAGGTGAGAGAACCTGCTCCACTGAAAGTCAAGATTTAGCCTAAAACTATGGAAATGAAAATGTGGGTCTGTCTCAGACAGAAAAACCAAGTGCCCCAGAATAAAAACAGACCTAGGTATCTATGAACACCTGATTTATGACAGAGGTGACACTGCAGAGCAGGGAGAGTAAGGTGGTCTTTTCAAGAAACAATGCTAGAACATCCATACTGGGGGAAAAATAAAAAAAAGAGAGACATACCTCTACCTCATTTCATGTACAAAGAAAAAAAAATCATTTCATGCTGATAGTAATATTATGTAGAATATCTTTATGTTCTCTAGGTAGAAAACATTTTTTAAAACAAGACTCAGAAAGCATTTATCAGTATTACAAAAATGGATAAGTTTTGAGTGCACTGATTTTTTGAAATCATTGAAAGACAGACTAAAGAGAGGGAAAAGGAAAGCCATATTGTGAAAATACATTTTTGACTCATCATCAAAAGCTTGTACTCCAAACGTGTACATGCTTTCAAAACCAACAAGAAAAAGAATCTAATAAAAAAATGGCACAAGATATGAGCAGGTACTTCACAAAAGAGAATGTCAACAGAGCCAATAGATCTGTAAAAATGTTCCTAACCTCATTAATTATAGGGAAATACAGATTAAAACCACAATGATATCAGTATGAGTCCACAAGATTGGCAAAAATTAAAATGTTTGACAATAGAAAATGTTGGTGGGAAGTGAATTCTTATACACAGCAGATGGGAATAGAGGTTTGTAAACTACTCTGAACAAAATTTGGCAGTGTTGACTAAAGCTGAAGATACACATATACCCTTTTCTATTCCTGAATCTATAGCCTCAGAAATGTATGCTTATAATGCTCCAGGTACTTGCAAAAGAATATAGAAAGTGAAGTGTTCAAAATAGGTCCAAACAGGAAACAATCAAATGCCCATCAATAATAGAATCGATAAACACAGCGTGGTATATTCAAATTATGAGGCATTATACAGCATTGGAAATGAACTACAGAGACACACAACCACATGTATGAATCTTAAAGACATAATGTTGAGTAAAAGAAGCCAGGCACAGTGAAATAAATAGTGCATTGTACCACATGTATAAACTACAAAAAGAGGGTAAAAATAAACTATATTAGAGATACTTAGGGGAAAAAAAGAAAGCTATATGGCAGATAATAATAATACTAGCAGCTCACATTTAATGAGCATTTACTAAGTTTTTCAAGGATCTTAAAACCCTTGCTTTAATGCCTTTAAAAAGTGTGATAGTTTGATACTGTCATATTAAAATATTGACCTTATGCTTTTTGGCAATGACCTTTTCCCTTGTCCTTTTCCAGATTCACTCTGATCCACCTCCATTTACTGTTTAATGTCATTTCCCTTGGCCATTTCATGCTATGTTATGGGATAACCTGCATATTTACATGGCTTCAAAGTACGCATTTGCATTTTCTTCAACATTGCTCTTTGTTCATGTCTATTTTTTCATCTATATCTTAGATGAGTAGCTCTTAGTTTAGAATAATAGAGGGTGGGATAGAGGGAAAAGAAAGGGAGGGGAGGGGACAGCTAAATTGAGCTTGAATCAAAAGAGCTGTCAAACTGACACTTCCACTACTGCACAAATTGCACATATTCATCTTTTGTTGGATTCAAGCTCTTCACAGTGGAGTGAAACTTCCATTCCAGGCACTTACAGTTCTGTGAAGCCAGCATGGCAAGAGTAACCAAAATGATCAGGGATTTGGGTGTTGATATATTCATATCCATCTATAAAATGAATATTAAATTCCTCAACTATTTTATTTATGTTTCCTTCCTACTTTCTTGAGTAATGACTAGTGATACAACCACCACATACTAACACAGAACTTCTTCCTACCTGGTATGATCCCCACATACTCATGTATCTAGCTGTCTTGTATATAGAAAAACACAATCAAGAACTACATGTTCAAGTCTGTTTTAATATTATATTAAATCACTTCCCTCAAGATAATTACAGTCATCAGTTATTGGTCCACACTCAGTATGGTTCATAGGTTTTTTGCCTTCGAGGTTTACTAGCTCACTTTTATAATTTTTACTAAACTCTAACCTTATATACAGAGGACATTAATATCCTTCCTTCAAACTCTCTATGACAAAGGCACCTGTGGAATAAAATGTAAGCAAGCTCTTTGCACACTATTAACAATAATATGTATGTCTAATAGAATCTGGTGATTTTTTTTTTTACATGTGGACTTTTGTAAAGTTATAGAGATTTGACACTTTAATATTATATTAACTTTTTCCTCATGAGTTTGCCATTTCCTGTAGACATTTTATAATTTTTTTCTTTTGGCATACAACACATAAACCCCATTTCTCTCTTATTATGAAAGAACGAGTTGCCTGTATTTTCCAGTTATGATAGTGAAAGGAATAAATACTATGTAACAGTAAATATTATTTAAAAATACTAATTTATTTCTTAAATATGGCATTTCCCTCATGATTCTGGTAGATAAGAAGTTAATTTTAAAAAGCTTTAAAAAGATAACATTCACTGTTTTGTTTTCAGAACTAATGTGTTCTAATAACAAGAAACAAGCCAAGGCAGATAAACATATCAACATTTGCTTTGAGGTCAGGCACAGCACAATTATAGGAACAATGATTTCATATACACACATATACATATCATTATTTGGGCTGCAGCCCAGAGAACTGACCACATAGAAATGCAGCTAATACAAAAGAACAGTGTTTAGATTATCTGATATCTAAAACAGACCATTTACCTTATTAAGATGTAGGTTTAGAGCACAGATGTCCTTGTGCTTAAATTAAAGCAGCACAGCCTTCCTCTACACCTCCAGGAAATGATGTTAGCCCTGCAGCCAGAGGCGATAAGATGTATACATGCTATTTCTGTTGCTAATGGTATGAAGACAGACATACCAACTGGAAATCATTTTTCTATTTTCTCTCATCATTCTAGTTTGCTTCCCTCTCGTCATCTCTTTCCATTTACATTCTCTTCTTTTTCTCTCCCTCCCAACATCCTTCCTCCCCAAATGCCTCACATATTGCAAAGCTTTATATGCTTCATTTTTCTAGAAAAGTTGCTATAGTTCACTGTATTTGGGCAAGAAACACTCCAGGGATAGAGTGGTCTCTTATATAATATTATGGTTTTCTGTTCCTGTTGGACATGTGATATGAAAGAACAAAATTTAAAAAAAAAAAAAAACACTCAGAGATTTGGATAAATTCCTCAAGGATGTAGTGAAACATAACAAAGTTGAAAAATTACTGCTATCAGCAAAACTTATATATAGTAGTATACTGTTTTAGGATAGTGTGGTCTTGATTCAGCAGAAATAATATGCAACCTAGAGGGCAAAATGACCATGCTAAAAATAACAACAGAATGTCCAGAGAAAGTAAACCAATGTCAAGAAACCCAAGGTTTGCAAAAATCATCTACTGTTTGTCTGTCCTTAACTACACTGGAGTATAGCATTGAACAATGTCATGATTCCTACTTCTCTCTTTGAGCTTTTACACATACTAAGCTATCCCCCCAAAGCCATCATTAATTTTTGAAATGACCTGTTTGTCAAAATAATATAGGCTCATTGACAAAAAAATGGAAAAATAGAAAAAAGTATTTAAAAAAAAGTTTCACAAAATAACTAAAACAACAAAATATACTGTTAATACTTTACCATATTTTACATTTTCTTTTTAATTTTACTGGTTTTTAAAGAAGCTATATTCCTACTGCATTTAAAACATATTTTATCAATGAATAATTTATTTTTATATTCACCTCATTTGGGAAAGTTTTAGTTTATTACTGTACCATTCAAACCATCATTAAATAAGCATCACCTTTTAACATTTGTTGGTTTGATAAACGGTCGATACCTTTTAATGAATATTAGAAAAGTATGTTAAAGTCCTGCACATCACCAGGATATATTGGGTTACTGGCGAGTGGTAAATGCTAGGCTGTGCTGCTTATACCTCCATGATACAGATTAAAGCACTCATGTCCTCAGTTGCTAGGAGTGTCACCTGCTGCCAGTTCACAACTGAATCCCTTCCCTAGAACTGCCATCAGCCTAAGGGAGCTGCTTCAGCCTACCTTGAAACCCCTCCCTGGTTCCAGATGTACACATGTATACAAAACCCCAGCCCTCTTGTTTCCATTCACAATTCTGAGGGCCACATAGTTGCACAACTCCACACGGCACTGCAATTCCTGTACCAGATCCTGCTTCCTTCATTTCCTCCCTCACAGGTTGTTCAGTCTGGCTGCTATAACAAAATAACAAACTATGTGGCTAATGAACAACAGAAATTTATTTCTCATAGTTCTAGAGGCTGGGAATTCCAAGATCAAGGTGCTGGTAGATCTGGTGTCAGGTGAGGGCCCACCTCCTAGTTCACAGAGTGCCCTCTTCTGGCTGTAATGTCATATGACAGAGAGGGGAGAGGGAGCTCTCTGGGGTCTCTCCTATAAGGGCACTAATCCCAATCATTACAGCTCTACCCTTATGCCACAATCAACTCCAAAAACCCCTCCGTCCTAATACCACCACCTTGGGGGTTAGGATTTCAGCATATGAATTTGGGGGGGGCACAAACTTTCAACCTATATAAGAGGTTTTAAAACTGAGAGGACCCCCCCAGTAAACTCCCTGCAAGCAAATCTCCATTTCAGAGTCTATACTTAGAGAACTAAAGAAAGTTTATTGCATTTTTGCAAAGACCAAACAATCTGTAGGAAATAGAATCCATATTGTTATTCAGTTGGAATTTATCATTAATTAATTAATTAACGACCTGTGATTCAATTAATGATTATCTTATATTTAAATTTTCTTGGATTGAGACACACATTTCTTATTAGTTTACAACAATATACAGTATGTATTTCTCCATTCATGATAGCATTGTATCATATGATCTTGATGTTTACCTATTAAATGTTCTTTACTGGTTGATATCTGATACACATTACTGTTTTCTGCATGTGTTATACAGTCATTTCATAATCATTGTGAAAAGCACTATATATCTGTCATTTTTTAAAATTTTCTTAATTGCATCTTAACTTATATTTAAATTATTCAAAAGTGGACAAAGGAAAATCCTCTTTTAAAACAAGTTTACAGGAAAATAAAAAGAAATTCCTTAAAAATGTTGTGATGTAGATCTTTTCTTTCTGTTTGAGAGAATGTGTCTAAAGAAATTAGCAGAACAAGCAGGATGTACATAGCAACATCAGTAACCTAATCACACGGATAATCAAAACCTGATGTAAGCAGGGGGATGACACCAGAAATATAATACTGTGTATCATCATTACAATTTTGACACAGGAGGTGAAATGAAGGAAATTAAAAAGAAACCCAGGTGTCTGAGAAGTTTTTGTTCTGACCATGAAAGATATATAATCCGCAGAGGACATTTATACTGAATTAACACCATTAATAAGTGAAATCTGATATCTTATACATATGAACAAAGGGTAAAAAATGGTCACTAGAAAAGCTTTGGAACACAGTATTTT
This sequence comes from Balaenoptera borealis, assembly GCF_965194805.1. Taxonomy (NCBI): domain Eukaryota; kingdom Metazoa; phylum Chordata; class Mammalia; order Artiodactyla; family Balaenopteridae; genus Balaenoptera; species Balaenoptera borealis. The sequence continues at coordinate 54,869,430 of NC_138866.1, read as the reverse complement.
ATATCCTCTGATGCCTGTGATCCTAAAAAGTCATGATTATGTAAAATGTACTTGATAACAAATACTCATAATTACAGTTGTAGAAAAATTAGGAGTTCCTAGAGTTCAAATTTCATTATGCCAATGATCACCAGATTTTCATGTGATTTCTTGCTTAGAAGGGTGTCAAAAATGTCTGAGAGGCCACACTTTAGGTTCAATATCTATAATAAATGTTTCTAACTGCACTCTTAATTCTTGCCATCACCTAAAAAATATATTATATTTACAGCTCACATGGACGGCTGGCCAAGTGAGAAAAAATAGCTTAAAGTCTTCTTAGCAGTCTTAAATGAACCACTCAAAAATCCACATCTTACAGAATCCATGCCATGAATGATGTTCATAGACAAAGCTTAGCCCAGTATATCAGCCCCCAAATTTAACACAATTTTGCTATTCCAAATCAATAACATTGGAAATCAAAGGAAGTTAGAATTGGAAGACAAGAGAGCAGAGGTAAGTGGGTCTCTAAAATACGGGGTTTTGATTGTTATTCAATTGATACTTTGAACTGACAAAAATTGTCAAATCAAATCAGTTTTTATCTGAATTGATTTTTCTCATAGTATAATGGTTTTCAAAACATTTAGAAATGCAAAAACTATTTTTCTTCTCTTTAAAATAAATCCTTTTTCTTTATTCTGTTGTGGAAATATGCAAAAACACTGGTAGAAAATGTTTTATGTATACACACAATTTTGATAACCTAGATAAAATGGATGAATTCCTTGAAAGGCACAATCTGCCAAAACTCAAACAAGAAGAAATAGATAATCTGAATAGATCTATATATATTAAAGACACTGAATAAACAATTAGTAATCTTCTGAAGCAGAAATCACCAGGACCAGATGAGTTCACTGGTAATTAGTTCACTACCAAACATTTAAGAAAGAAATTATACCAATTGTCTATAATCTCTTCCAGAATATAGAAGCAAAAGGAATATTTCCTAACTCATTCTATGAGGTCATCATTACTCTAATACCAAAACCAGACAAATATATTATAAGAAAACTACAGATCATTAACTCTGATGAAAATAGATGCAAATTTCTCAACAAAATTATTAGCAAATCAAATCCAAAAACATATAAAAAGAATTTTACGCCATGACCAATTGGGATCTAAATGAATCTAGACACAGGCCTTATACTCTTCACAAAAATTAATTCAAAATGAATTACAGACCTAAATGTAACATGCAAAAGTGTTAGAAGACAACATGGGAGAAAACCTAGATGACTTTGGATATGATACGCCTTTTCAGATAAAACACCAAAGGTATGATCCATGAAAGAAATAATTGATAAGCTGTGCTTTATTAAAAACTTCTGTTCTGCAAAAGACAGTATCAAGTGAATGAAAAAACAGCCACAGATTAGGAGAAAATATTTGAAAAATACACATTGAATAAAGGACTGTTATCCAAAACATACAAAGAACTCTTAAAAGTCAACAATAAGACAAACAGCTGAATCATATTTATTTCAGCATTATTCGCAACAGCCAAGATATGAACAATCTAAGTGTCTGTTGATGGACGAATGAATAAAGAAATTGTGATTACACACACACACACACACAAATTATTTAGCCTTAAAAAAGGAGATCTTACCATTTACAACAACATGAAAGATATTATGCTAAGTGAAATAAGCCAGACATATTAAGAAAAATACTGCATGAGCTCACCTATATGCGGAATCTAATGAAGTTGAATTCATAGGAAAGTGGAATAGAACAGTAGTTACTAGGGATGGGGAGGTGGGGGAAATTGGGAGATGTTGGCCAAAGGGTACAAAGTTGCCATTATGTAAGATGAATAAGTTCTAGAGATCTGGTGCACAGCATGGTGACTATAGTTAATACTGTATTGTATATTGGAAATTTGCTACAAGAGTAGATTTCGGGTACTCTCACCACACACACACACACACAAATGGTAACTATGTGAAGAGATGTTAATTAGCTTGACTGTAGAAATCATTTCACTATGTATATGAACTATATCAAAACGTTACATTGCACACCTGAAATATATACAATTTTTATCAAAAAAACCCAAACAACCCCACTAAAAAATGGGCCAAAGACCTTAATAGAACAGACACCTCATCAAAGAAGATATATAGATGGCAAATATGTACGTGAAAAGGTGCTGTACATCATGTCATCTAGGTAATGCAAACTGAAACAATAATAAGATACCACTACACACCTATTAGAATGGCCAAAACCTAGAACACTGACAACACCAAATGCCGGCAAGGATGTGGGACAACAGGAATTCTCATACACTGCTGGTGGAAATGCAAAATGAAGCCATGTTGGAAGACACTTTGGCTGTTTCTTACAAAACTAAACATATTCTTACCATATGATCCTGCAACCATGTTCCTTGTATTTACCAAAAAGAGTTGAAAACTTATGTCCGTACAAAAACCTGCACATAGATGTTTAGAGCAGTCTTAGTCATAATTGCCAAAATCTAGATGCAACCAAAATGCCCTTCAGTAAGTGTAAGGACAAACTTTGGTAGATCTAGATAATGAAATATTATTCATCACTAAAAATGAAATGAGTTATCAAGCTCATTTGAAAGCTCATTGAAAGACATGGAGGAAATTTAAAGGCATGTTACTAATTGAAAGAAGCCAATCAGAAAAAACTATGTACTGTATGATTCCAAATATATGACGTTCTGGAAAAGGCAAAACTATAGAGACAGTAAAAAGATCAGTGGTTGCCAGATGCTAGGAGGGAGGGAAGGATAAATCAGTCAAGCACGGAGTATTTTTAGGACAGTGAAACTACTCTGTGTGATACTATAATTGTGAATACATGTCATTATATATTTGTCCAAACCCATGCACTGTACAACACAAAGAGTGAATCCTAATGTAAACTACAGACTGTGTGATAATGATGTAGTTTCACTGATTTTTAACAAACGTATTACTCTGATGTGGAATGTTAAAAAATGGAGTAGGCTATGCATAATCAGGGGTAGGGATTAATGAGAAATCTCTGTACCTTCCACTCAATTTTGCTTCGAACCTAAAACTTCTCTAAAAAGTTGTCTATTAAAAGTGAACTTTAATATCCTTATCCATTCTAATATTATATAACCTTTGGGAGAGTGCAATTGTTCTTTACTTTTTGGATTGAAGGAAAAAATACTTGAATGATGTTTTCTAGCAACACCATGTGGCTGTCAGTTTGTTAGCAAGTGATAGGCAGAGGGAGGAGGACATAATGGCAGTGGCAACAGGTTCGGAAACTGAGAACAAAATTAAAACAAATTGGTTTTCTGTCAGTCAAAAACAACAACAAAAAAATGATTTGCAAGATTTTTTTTCTTCTTTTGTTTTTAGATTTGTTTATATGACCTCTTATCGAGTAAGAAAATCTTTCTTGATCTCAAAGGATAGCCCTTTGAGATCTGGATTATGAGTTTTTCTGTTTCTTTTATCTTGACCATTGCTGAGACTGAAGAGCTATAAAGGCATTTACCTTTTATTGAGTGTGAAATATTTTCTTATCTCTGCAAGATATTAATAAATAAGATTAGAAAATCTCAAACATAAACAGCTCTGTTCTGATTGGTTTGAAGAGATTAACACATGTTTACATAAGCATTATATCCTCCCCAGTTGTCCGGAATAAGTTTTTCTTTAAATGAAATTTTTAGTACTGTAAATATAGTAGCTTTTTAAAAAAATCCCTCTTATAGAAACTGTTACTTCAGCAGAATTGTAGTATAAGAATTCAAATTCAGTCAATCAAGATGAATCCTTAGACCAACCAGAGGGTTTGAAAATATGATTTAAAAAAAGAACTAAACACACTTTCTCTGATTTTATCATCTTGGAATATGTAATACAGGTACTCAGTTTTTTTCATAGAGAACTAGGTATTCTGAACTTCCTAAACTGCTTATGCTGGCTATCAGATGAACTAACATTACTCTTACATCATGTCTAGGATTAAAAAAAAGGAAAAAAAAAGAAACATAGTTATACTTTCTACTAAATTAAACCATATTTCCATAAAACATTTTAATGATAATTTTGCTCAGTAGTATGTTAGCTTAAACATCCTTTAAGATACTTAATTTAAAAAACTTAGATAATATTAAATTGAGTTCAACTATAAATCTTTGCATATCTAATATTGCCTAAGTAAGATAGACTACTGAAACATTGTTCACAAAGTATAGTTTAGAAGCTAGAAAGTTCTGTTTCTTAGTTTGTTATGTTACAGAGTGCTTATACTTTTGGTGAGAAAATAATGTGGGTGTTTATAGGTTGTCATTAGATATGTTCGTGAGCTTTGCTGCTTTGTTGAAATGACTGTGTATAACAGACAATTTTCAATTACCTAATTCCTAGTTTTCTTTGTGAAACAGTAGTTAATTTGGCTAAAAGTTATAATTAAGATGGGTGATGTGGTTAGTTTAAATTTGGGTAAACGTATAATTAATATGGGTGATTGAGTATATACAGGAAATAATAATGGCAAAGAAATACAACTGTGTATGCAAAGTAACAGTGTATCTTTTTGTTTTTCAAGGAAAAGAGTAATTTTGTTCTACTGAAAAGTGACTTTGGTAACAATTACTTTTATTCAGTCTCCTTATTTTCCATTATATTGTTACTCATATAAGTACAATAAGACTTAATCTTCCTCTATATTAGCATATAATTGAACAAACTAAGTACGCAATAATCAACATCATACCTGGAGTGTCATGTTTGGTAATAAATCAATTTAATAATAACAAGCCCACCATTAATGACAAAGAACTTCACTTTATATGTGGAGCCAACACCTTCCAATCTTTCTAAGGAAACAGGCTTGGCACCCAGATTCCAGGGCCCCAGCCTCCCAGCTGGTGAGGGAGTGACTCCATGACAGGCCCAGAACTTTAGAAAATCTGGTGGACCTCAAGGTGAGAGAAAGTCACCCCAACCTACAGATAATGCTGGTAGAGAGAACTTCTTTCACTTGATTTTCTATCATCGGTACAGAACAGTAAACTGTTGCGGCTTTTAAAAGCACATGAGATTTTAAATAAAAATTTCTTGAAAAGAACTTAATTATTTAGACTCATAAGTTACTGGACATTGTGTGCATAAAGAGGCTTATATAGGCAACTCTTGCTAAACCTATATAAAATAAGCAGACCTTACCTACACATAAAAAGAACAACCTTTTCATCATCAAGACTATTGTTTAGAAATTATTTCTCAAAATAGGGTACTGTTAATAAGTTATTTATTTAAATATCATTTAATTATCTAAGGCAGAGGTAGGCAAACTTTTTCTTAAAGTATTTTAGGTTTTTCAAATCATACACTCTACATAACAAATACTCAGATTAGCCACTAACAATGCATAAATTAACGGGTATGGCTGTGTGACATTAAAACTTCACAAAAAACCAGGAGATTGGTCAGCAGGCTTAGTTTGTTAGCCTCTGATCTAGAGAAATGTGCTTATGTTTATCTTTGCTATTTCCTATTAAGTAAGGGCATTGATTCTGTGAATGTTAATTTGCATATTTCTGCTTAGCATAAAAGATAAAACACAAAGGTTATGGTTATACTGCCTTGTAGGGCAGTCACCATATTTGTATCTAAACCAGCAATCTCAATTTTTAAATGCCTTTTTTGAAAGACTATATAATCCTTATTCCTCTAATTCTCATTTGGACCAGATTTACCATTTTACTGGTTCCTTCAATAATGAGGTGAGTAATTTTGAAACAAGTTCCTTTATCTTTAAGAAAATCATGTTTTACATTTTTAAAAATTATACATGGACAATAAAAAATTAATATATGGATGCCTTTTGAATTGTAATTCTATTATCGGAGATATTTTAGATCCTAAAATGTCAATTTTTCTCCTAGATTTTGGTCATTTTTAGTAGTAGAATCTGAGGATTTCTAAATATGACAGCCTCTCATCTATAGTAGAGATGAAAATTTGATTATTTAAATGTACCAAGATCAAAATGTTCGAGGCACAAAGACTAAGGGACCAATTATTATTTCACAGTATCTTTATCCCCTATTAAATATAATGCTAAACATGTATATTTTATCTATTTTTTGTGTTCCAATAAAAATTATTTTACCTGCTTTTAGTGTTCTGCCTTAAGATGAGATATTTTTAACTATATAAATAACTCTTAATCCTACATTGCTGTTGTTTTTCAGGCCACTTAGGGCAGTAAACAGAGATCTAAGTCTGTGCTTAGATAAGAGCCTTTGTAGGCCTAGAAGACCATAAAGAGTGATAATCTAACTTCTTTAATTACTTTCTCTCATGACAGAATTTGAACCTGTGATGTATCCAGTAAAAACTCTTAAGACATTAAGGACACGGTGAGGTAAGGTTCACTCAGAGTTAAATTGCATATAACTCCAAGCACAAGCATACCTCTTGGTCTTTACTAGGCAAAGTTCTTTATGGTTCAGAAACTTAGGGTTAGCCAATAAATTTTAAACCAACTCAACATATGCAATATATATTGGGAAATCAAAACTTCATAGACTAATAACCAAAACCAGAGAGTTGGTCCAGTCACAAACCTAGACCACTGAGTGGGAATTCCTTCCCTTTTACAAGAGGCTTTGGTGCTCTGCCATTCCCCCAGTACTGGGTATAATGGATTCCATCTCAACCACTATTCTGCAGCAATGGAACTAATAGAGTCCTTTCTTCAAGGTTGTTTCCCAGTGAACTATACTCTGCAGTGGGAACAATTTTTATACTTGTCAATCAGAAATCGAAAAACTTAGCTACATGGGGAGAACAGTGGTTTCTCCGGGTTTTTAAAGTACTATCTTCATTTTGCTTCTTACCTCCTTAGCTGCTTTTTCTACCATGAACTCTAGCTTAGGGCAGGGTATTAAGATTTAGAGTCCTGTCAAACTGAGGATTATCAGATTCTCAGCCACCTCATGTCACTGGCTGCAGGCACAAAGAGCATCTCTTCACTAGTTTGTATTTATTTCTTCTGTTTTCAAATAGGCTATTTAGAAGAAACTCATCTCTCTCTCTCTCAGAAGAACTTATTGAAAGCCACAAAAAGTTGTCAACACATTCCAAAATACTGCCATTTCTCTACAGAATTTCCAAAAGCCCTAGCCTCAGAGAACTGAAAATCTGAGAGCCAAGTGAATTCTGCATGAACTTGGCAGGAAGTATAAGCAATTTTCTCCATTGTATAACTGGTATCAATATCTTCTCAACCAAGGTTAGGGGGAATCCTCATCTTGTATTCTTCAGCAAGTAAACGTAATCCACACTTTAAGTTTTTCAGTTCTAATACTCCACTTCCAGGGAGCAATTTCAGAACTAGAACTCTTTTTAATTTCAACTAACTCAGAGTGGCATAAATAATGAATAGCGTTTTTGCTTAACTGAAAATTCCAAATAATCAAATCGTGTTGCTAGAATTCTGTCTCCATCTCTCAGCTTAGAAGTTCTGTGTCTTGACTATATTCTCAGTAAAGTTTCCCCTCATGATATAAAATTGCCACCAAAAATTACAAACTCATATTCCTCCAGTTGGTAGTGCCAGAGGAAGTGCTTTCCTTTTTCTATATGGTTGCAGAAAAGTCCCAGTTTTCTCCTTATTGTCTGATGATACAGTCCACTTGCCTGAGAGATGGAATTCTCTGAATGGCAAAACCTAGACAAGGCCATACCAACACCATGAACACAGAGTAGAGTGGGAATAGTTCCACAAAAGAAAACCAGGGTTGGACTTCCCTGATGGTCCAGTGGTTAAGACTCTGCACTTCCACTGCAGGGGGCATGGGTTCCACCCCTGATCAGGGAACTAAGATCCCACATGCCATGCAGTGCAGCCAAAAAAGTTAAAAATTTAACAAAAAAAAGAAAGAAAAGAAAAGCAGTGTTCTTTTACAAGAAAAGAAATGGAAACAAACAATGTAGAAAGAACAGCTATAACCTGTTGAAGCATGTTGAAGAATATAATAAATTTGATTTCTGGTGAACTTTTGTTGGTAGACCTATGGTGACTTTAAGCAAGCATCATTTTCTTTTGCAAACGTTTATAAACCATCTATTTAATAATCGCTCAGTTTTATTAGGTTTACCATTTATACCTTATAGAATATTATTTCTGAAATAAGATTAAGAAAACCTGATTTCTTCCTCTGTAGTTTTTAACAATGAGTTGCTGTGCAAGCATATCTTTAAGTTCTTTCAATAATTGGAAAAAATACTGAACTCATTTTAATCAGCTGTGTGGTTCTCATATCCTGGGTGCCATTCCTTCTTAAGTCTACTTTTTTTGTAAACATTTTTAGACTAGAGGTTAAGTTTCTGTTTAATGGTATTATTTTATTTATTATTTTGTTAATATTAAATCTTCTTCAAGTGATAGCATTCTCTGCCTCTGTCTTCTTTCTCTTAACATAGTTAAAAGACATACATGATCCTTTATAAAAATCATTTGCACAGGCTTTTAGCACAGTCTGTCATTTAGTATTCCTGACCTATAAATGTCACTTTTACATCTATATTCTAACTAAGTCTTTTTGTCCAACATTCATACAATTCTTTCAGATCTGTGTTCATTTACTATCTCCATATATTGGATTTCTTCAGTTGATCAGGAGATACTTCTTTATTTGGATAATTTGTAATAAAAAACCAGAAGTATTTCCAATTTTTAGAAATCTTCATTCTCAAAAAAAAATCTGTTTTCAGAAGTCTAAAACTATGCCATCTTAAATGATGTTTCTTAGTCCTAAATTTTGGAGTTTATGTCTGCCTATATCTAACAGTCCCTTGTAAACTTAAGGATTACATGAACCCATATTCTCATGGTGCTTGTCAGCTCTCAACAGTACTCTGGGGAGGCATTATAACACAACATAAACACTACAGGTTTAAGGCCTTTCCGCTCTTCTTACAGAAATGGTTATTAACTTGAATATTAACTTCTTTAAGCCTTAATATTTTTATCTTATTGCTATATACATCTTGGAGGTGTTGTGAAGATTAAATGTAATAAACTGAACAGAATACTAGTATAATACCTGATATATGGCAGTGCTTAATAGGTGGTTGTCTTACCATTATTGTTACTGTTATAATTTGTTAGATTTTTTCCTTTAATGCCTCCATCATGGATAGTTTTGACAGTTAAGGACCATTTTTCCAATATCGGTCCATTCCTGAGTTTATTTCACCCTATGGATATCTTCCCACGTACAGAGAACTACCCACTCATACATCTGTCTTCCTTCTAGATCCCTTGCATCTGCTCATGTCTTTCAACGTTTTTGTTATTTTGTAGGATAAAACATACAATAATTTTTTAAACAGATAGGAGTCCCTTCTATTGCCTCCCTCTTTGAAAACCAGTATAGTTGATATAAGAATCCTACAATTACATTTTTATTCTTTTACCTTTTTTTCCCCTTGTTTGTCTATTTATTGATTTCTGGATTCTAGTTTACATCTTGCTCTGTTTTCTCATATTTTTTTTTGTTGTTTTCACCCCAAACATGGAGTCATTTTCCATACACTAAAGGAACATACCATCCTTACAGTATTTCAGAAGCAGAAAGACATTCTGTGAAGGTTTTGAATTGGGTGTCAATGCTAGGGATTGGTGCCTATCATTTTGAGTTTAGTTACTCCTTATCACTAGCCTGGATCACTACAACTGTCCCCTCCTATTTCCCTGTATCTTGACTTATTTTATTCTTCACATATCCAGAAGTATTCTTTCTAAAGGTCTAGTATGATTATGAAACTCCAAAGTTTTAAAAACTTAGAGGCTTTAAATTGCTACAAAGATCAATGTCAGTTGCATGACAAAGACCCTCCATAACCCTACATTTTCTACTGTAAGTACCAAATGCATGTATTACTGCCATACTAAGCCAATTGCTATCCCATATTATTACCCAATAGACTTAGTCAGTGAATGTCTGTCTATAGATGTTGACAATAGAATGGGTCATACTTCACTCTTCTGGTTATATCTGAATGGACTAGAGACAATGTGTGCTCTGGTATGAAAAGGTGAGTTGGGGCAATCAGATTTCGCTACTGACAACTTGAAATTTGTACACTGAGGAATAAACGCAGTAATCCATGGAGAACTCAGCTAGGAAGTCATCCAGGTTCTGGGGCTAGAAAGCCATCGGCTATCGGCTATATGTCTACAGAGAAAATAACAGGAGGAAGTCAGTCAAAAGAGATGCAGGCTTAGAACGAGAAGTTTAGTCACTGAGGACAATCAGAGACAGAGGCAGGTGGACAGAGAAATATGTACAGACTACCTTAATTCATGACACTTTCTGAATGTAATCTTCACTGAGATTTTTGTGCCTTTTTAAAATAAGCCTTCCTCTATTTGAGCTAGCTTTAGTAGGCTGTTGCTCTTTTCCACCAAAATGTCTTGAACAGAACAGATAAGCTATTTTTGGTCATCTTGTATTTTTCCCCCTCCGACAAATTTTTTCTTCTCTTGTAAACTTTCCACTTTTATGTCAAAGCTGAGCTCAAACATTGCCTACTCTATGAATTCATTTTCTACTTTCTTAGGCCAGAATGATTTCTGTCCTTAGCATGATTAAATACTCTTTATTTACTTATATTATTTGTATTATATCACATTTTATTTGTTTCTTATCTCTTCAACTCAACTGGCCATGCTTCAGTTTTCACATCTGTAAAAAGTGAATACTAATGGTATTTCCTCTTAGAGAGTTGTAGTTGGGATTAGATTATTTGACACATGAACACTTACAGATTAGCTATTTAGTAGTAGTGATTTTCCTATCTAGACAATACTAATTCAGGTAAAACCTAGTCTCCAGTATATTTTTTCTTGATTAATAAGTAGTTTAAGTTAAATATTTTAATTATTGTTATTTAAAGTTAATACTTACAAATCTATTACCATTCTAGTAGTACAGGTGAATAGATAAGTACAAAACGAGCTACATCTATGGACAACTGTAAATTTTCAACAAAAATTGATTTGGTTGAAAAATAATGATTTTCTATAAGATTTGCCACCAGTTAATTTTTATCCTAAAATGATGAACAAGAACTGTGTTGGTTAAAACCTTGTTTTACAAATCACATAGCTTATTTTCCATTTAGCAGAGCCAAGGACAATGGAGGGTGGGACATCTATCTTCTGATGTGTAAATGTAGAAGCACTTTAGAGATATTTAATATGGAACAGTGTTTCAGTCATTTATTTGAAAATTCAGTTGAAAATTCAGTACTTTTTAAAGTACTGAACCAGTTTGTCATAAACCCATACCCAGAATGACACTGTGTGATAAATAGGAGAAAAACCAGAGTGTTATTCCTTGACAACTAAGAGCATTCTCACTGCATTTTAGCATTTTGCTTATATTATTAGTGAACTCTGCTATTTCTTTTGTTGAAAATTTGGAAATAAACATTAACATTTTAATAAAAAAGAAATTTAAAGAAAACAGATCAAACTGATTAACCTGCTTCTCTGACCTCGATCAGTTGAGTTACTTGTATTCTATTTGAAATGTCCCTGGAGTAGCAAAATGCACCAAGCTCCCCAAATCTTCTGTAGCTTGTAGAAACTGGCTAGAGATTGTTTTATTTAAAGTTCAAATGACATTATTGTCAACAATTGTAGACACCAAAGCCAGAGAAGTACTGTATTTTACATGACACAAACCTGTACCTGTGCAATGCATTAATTGCCATGTTCATTAGGAATAGCTTGACTCTTTTGTTTTGTTTTGTTTTTTAGCTTGACTCTTAAAGGAGGCTAGAAACTGATTAAAAGAAACATCTCACTGAAAGTGGATTTTTATTAAAAGGGCTTTTACCTAAATAGTCCTTAGAAAAATAAAAAATCTGCTGGTAGGCATAAAAAGAGTAAGAAAATGGCCCAGAAGAAAAACAGACCAATATTAAAAATAAGAATAGTTTTTTGGAGACCTATGCCAGATAAAGTGATATTTATTCTTTACTGAAAACTTGTATTTCTTTAAAACTTAGAACAATTTTTTTGTGTAAATTAAAAGGCTCTAACAACATACTACAAATTGAGTGTCTTAAACAACAGAAATTTATTTTCTCAAGTTTTGGAGGTTAGAAGTCCAAAATCAAAATGTCAACAGGGTTTATTCCTTCTGAAGCCTGTGAGAAAAGAATCTCTTCCTGGTCTCTCTCTTGGCTTGTAGACGGCTGTCTTTTCCTTGCCTATTTATGTCTTCTTCTCTGTATGCATGTCTAGCTCTGTGTCCAGATCTCCCTTTTTTTTTTAACAAGAACACCACTCATATTGGATGAGGGGCCCTCCTTACTCCAGTATGAGCTATACTGAACTATTTACATCTGCAAGGACCCTATTTCCAAATAAGGTCAAGTTCTGAGAAACTGGGGCTTAAGACTTCAACACCTGAATTTTGGTGGGACACAATTCAGCCCATAACATCTCACGTCTTAATTTTGCTACAAACTTTTTATTTCTTCAGCAAATGCCTTTCTCAATGTGGCTATGTGGGCCCTTCACACCTAAGAGATTCAAACATATTCTTTAAGTTTCCATTTTCAAGAACACGAATGGCTTAGAATAAAGGTAAAGAAACTTGTCACCCTGTTGGCTATCTCTAAATAACATAACTAAAATGGCAAGGAGCTTGCCTTTATACTTTGGGTATCATATTTCTTCAATACTTTTCCAGTGCCAGTTGCAAAGAGAAACCCGCAAATCACCATTAACCGGCCCCTTAACAAATAAGTTCTTTGATCATGGTCTCACCAACAAAAGTCATGCAAATCCATGTTTTACTTCCTACCCATATCAGACCAACCTTTAGGTAGTTTAGCTTCACTTTTAAGCCCTTACTCATGTTCATATTCCTAGTTTGTCTCTTTTCAAATATTTTCAAATCCTGTCCTTTGAGGGAATGCAAACTGCCAACTTATTCTTTTGCAGCTCTTTTCTATCTTATCTCTATTCTCTTTTGGAAATTTTTCATGATCTCAGTTTTTTCCTTAATTCAGTAGTCTCTAAGGTGCTCTAAAAGTGTCACGGTTTTTCACATCTAAAATAAGGTGATATTGCATAGGCACAGCCACTGAAGGAAAATTAGGGCCTTTATATGGCTTCCACTGGTAATTCAAGTACTCCTCTCTAGAAAGTACAGAAAAAGATGTTGTATATGTAATTTATAGAAATCAGCCATTTGATTATCTCTCAAAGAATGAACAATGAATCTTTTTTTTTCTCCTATGACAGACAGTTCATGGGTATGACACACATTCACTACTTAGCTCCTGATCATTGATCTTTAATTAGAACTTTCCTAGTTATTTTTCAACTGGATGACCCAAAGAACAAGGACAATAGTACTCACCTGGCCTTCCAACCCTAATCCAGTCTCTAGACTATTATTGAATTACTCTTTAAAAAGTTCTGATCAAGAAAACCTACATTTATTCATTCATTCAACAAGTGTTTATAGAACAATCACTCTATGCCAGGCACTATTCCAGGTGCAGAAAATATAGTAGTGAAATAAAATCTCTGTGCTCATGACATTTAGGATCTTATGAGGGAAACATAATACATATAATAAGTAAATTAACTGTATATTAATTATACACTAGAAAGTGATAATTGCTATGGAGAAAAATGAGAGGTGGAGTGTTACAAGTCATCTGAACAATAATGCAGTTACCAAAAGCCATTTAAAAAAAAGATTAAGAAATTCAACTACAAGGGAAATGACAGCTTCTAAACGAGGGGAAAACCACTACAAACCATGTCAGAACACAACAAACTAGGTGAAAAATATTTGCAGTATATAAAAATATATGACCTCATGTATACTAAGTAAAATTTCAATCAAAGCTACAGCAAAAAGCCTTTTATTAAACCTAACAGATTGGAAAATTCTGTTAAAAATTGAATTTCAAAAAGTTGAAAAGGTCTACAACAAACTCATTTGTCAGGGATGTGTAGAAAGGGTGGCCTCATGGATTACTGATGACATTATAAAATGATACATGCCCCCTTATTATACCTGGCAGTTACATTACCAGAAATTTACCTTTATCTATATATCCACAGGTATATCACTTATGTCAGGTGACATTTATACAAGGTTGTTTCTTGCATAATTGTTTGTCTTAGAAAAATATAGAAAACCATAAAAAATTATCTATAAGGAACTTATTCATGATACATGTGCATCTCCAAGAAGAAAAAAAATGGTGTATAAACAGTGAAAAATAAGAATCTATATCTGTATTTCCATAGAAATGCAAGAAGATACTAGTAATAGTAATAATGGTAATAAGTAAAAGTAAATAATAAATCACTTATGGTGTAGACAATTATATCCTAGTTGGATATAGGAGAAGGTACAAGGGAGAATTTACTTTTTACTTCATAATGCACCTTTATTTGTGAAATATGTGAATATAAGAACTATTCAAAAATACTTTTCTTGGAAAGAAACAGCATTTATTATTTAATCTGATGGATGACTTTTCACAAAATAATATAGCACAGGGGAAAATATTTCCTTCTCAAAAATAGTTATGTCCCTTAGAAATCAACCTTGTACTCTTAAAATGCATTTCTCAAAATCCTATATTAAATCCTACAGAATACCCCTAAGTATACCCCATAAGAGTAAAGAAAAATTTGAGAAGGAGTGAATAAATTGTAATGAGATTTATTGAATAAGGTAATTGGTTATCACCCTGATTTTCATGTGCTAGCTTCAATAACTGGTCAGTTGATTTTATTCCATAAGACAATAATATCATGGAAATATTAATCAGTCCAAGTCATACAGTGTGATTGAAGTTTGCCCTGGTGCAAAGGATTTCTATGCTATTCTCTTCACTCCAATTTTCCTTCTTTTCCCATGTATGATTAAATTACCCTAAACTCCAATTCCACTACTGAAGGATATGCTTGATCTATTTCCTTAAGTAGAAATGGGCATATTGGGAAACACTAACATAATGAGTAGTCGGTATCTCTTGTTCTAGCTTTATTTGGAATAACTGGCTATACCCCTAAAAACTGTTTCTTTCTAAAAGTGTTAAACAAATGTCATAGAAGTATTAGATTTAAGGATGAATATCTGAAAAAAATAAAAGCAAAAATACAGGTAATGCAATAAACTCCTTCTTTTTTTAATTTTCCTAAATTATGTTTGATGTTCAAAGAAAAAAGTGTAACATCATCTGATGTGGACTTTAATATATGTGTGTACACAGAATATGTATGTAGTGGAAATATTTGACAATTATAATACTAAAAGAAGTGGATAACAGGATTAAAGTAAGGTCTCTACACTTAGTTGAAAAACATAGACACCAGTTGATCTTTGCAGTGATAGAATAGTTCTGTATAGTGATGGAGGTGGTGGTAACAGGAATCTATGTATGTGATAAAATGGCATAGAATTATACACATGCATTGCACTAGTGTCAGTTTCCTAGTTTTGATATTGTACTATAGTTACACAAGATATAACCATTGTGGAAACTGGGTGAAGAAAACATGCACCTTTCAACTTTGTAATTTCCTGTAAATCATTAATTGAAAATAAATTTCAATTATAATACAAGTTTGCTTAAGAAGCTGACCCTGTTTTCGTTCTAACACCCACAAAATTTGCACAGCGTTTGATATGTTTTTCTTCAAATTGTGTATTTAGTGCACTGTGCCCAAATAGCAATCCACCTCCTTTTTTGTACTATGTAGAATTGAAATAGGTGATCTTAGATTGCAAAAGGTAGATCAGTATGTGACTAATGTTAAAAATTTGGCTTTCAATCCTTGTCAATACTTAACAACTGTCATTTTTCAATTTAAAATATTAATATATAACATTTAACACTTTATTCAAGAGAATGTCATATCTGATTTACTATCTACTTAGAAAAAGGACTTCTGAAGGAACTTCTGTATTAAGCTAAAATACATAGAAAATACACGCTAGCTTGTGTTAGAAATTTAGCAGCTTCTTACCTTCAGAGATTTCTATGCCAACACTCCCATTTCCAAGTCAACCAATATTTTTGCGTGATTTTTCAAATCACAATCATGTGAAATCACTGAGACCAAAATAATACATATTAATAAAATTACAATGTTAATTGTGAAGAAACTTATTTTGGCCAAAAACTCATCATTTTATTGCCTCTATATCTCTTTATGTGTCAGTTGATTTACATGGAAAATTAGTTGATAAAGAGCACTGCAGCTAAGATAGCCCATAAAATTGTTATCTGATTGCCTCATTGAATTACAATTTTTCCTTCTACTTAGTCATGAGTAATACGTTTGGTCTAATTATCATATTTGTTTCAATAATACACATAGTACTTCTCTTAATTTACTTAATATATTTCTATATTAAGCATAGAAACTTAATCAAATATAGAACTAGAGAGAAATATATAAAGTCAATATACTTTTTCATTTTATTAATTGATTTTCCATTGATATTAGGCTGCCAAATTGAAATAGCTTAATATTTTTAAATTTCCAAAGATGAAACACACACACACACAGTAGTGAAAAAATTAGAAAGGTTTTGCGAAGCCCATCTCAGTGTATTCAGCTGTTATAGCAATTCCTGATCAAGTAACTATAATCCTGTGTCATCTTTATTGAAATATCTAAGAAAATAAGTGAATTAATACAAGAATGTCAATGATGTTTCATACACAAATTATGAAAGTAATAAAATTTTAATTACTTTAATGATATGAAATTAGTAAGTTATTTAGTTTTAGATCTTAATGCTAAGCATGGAACAAAGAGAGCTGTTTCAGTCTCCCTGTGATATATCCATATGCAGTAGGGGGCAAGCTTCTATCAAAAGGAAATTGCCTATTATGCTAGAAAGTTCCTCATTCAATTGCATTCTTCGATGCATCCTGGTGAGCTTATTAATATTTCAGGGAAACACAGAATCAAGTACAAGAAAGAAATGAAATCTGTCAATTAGATATCAGATATCGACTTTAAGATGATGCTAAGAATTCTCCCATCAACTACAATTGAACTATCTTTAATGAATCTTATAATTTGATCAGAGTAACCCCTTGAAAAATAAGGTTACCATCCAAGAACATATATATTTCGAGAGAGAGATTTATTATGGTGCTAGAATTCAGATTTCCTGAAATAATATCAATTAACAGATATAGATATAATAAAAAAGAGAAAGATTGAAAAATTAACACTAGACATCTAACAATGTGTATGCATCTTGACAAAAGGAATGTAAGTGCTAAAATATAATTTTGATATTATTGAGTACCTAAATAGAGATGGTCTGTAATTTGCCAAGCAAGTCATAAAATACCCACTGACATAATAGTAATTGCCAAAGTTGATAAATCCTTATTTGTAGCAGAAAGTTCTATGTCTCAACAACAAAGATACTGAATATTTTAAGTTACATTCATAAAAAAATAGAATTTATAATGATCAGAGAAGTTCAGGATCTTTTCATTAGATCCAAGGATCATCTATCTTGAAAGATAATCTTGCAAAATCTATGTCATGAGGGAAAAGAAAACCATTAGATTTTTGGAAATTAAGTTTCATAACTGAAGTTTCAATAATGTTACCATAGTTGAATAGGCCCCACATGTCATATTGGAGAGTCAGCATAAATGACTAATTCACTGTGGTAAGAAAGCTGATGGGCTTCTTATACCAAGCTATCTAAAGAGAGGGGAACCAGTCAGCTACTGAGGATTGTTTCATTGTACAGCTAGAGAAGTAGAACATCTAAAAGTCTGACCACACAGAAACAATTCTGAAGAAATAATATTTTCAGAGAAATTCAGCAATATGACCCATTAACATCAGTGTCAACTGGGCAGATTCTTTGAATGAAACAACATTTGCAATTAGAAAGGTCCTTAGATATAACAGGCAATACCAATAACGTCAGATTGGGTAAATTAAATTTAAAATCACTGTCATGTCCATTTGAATCTCTACAGTGACTTGTCTTCTCATGACAGCCTCCTACCATTTTCTTGGAAATAAGCAACACAAGGAAACCTTGTGATAGGCGAAGGAAAAGAAATACAGATTTTTACTCTTGGTGACTATAGATAATCCCTGGTTGACTCATGCTGTTTCTACTTTTATAGATAGTCATGATGAAACAGATATAGCAACTTCTATATTTAGAAATAAAACTATCACCACCACCAGCACCACCACCATCAACAATACAGGAAAAACACCTCTTTGGGTGGGGAGTCTCTTTCTACAGCTTTCATTAGAAAAGGGTGTTGAGGAAACCTAGCACACGTAAGAGAAGAAACCCAAAGTTGTACCTTGATGAAAGACAAATGTTTGATACTTGTTCCAGGGCAGGTGAAAGGGCTTCCAATGTCATGTTTACTGATTTTCCACTTTACTTCTTTTGCAGAAAACCTGAGTGGCAAGTAAAGAACTGTTTGATTAACTGCTGAGTTAAACCTGAGGGAGCATACTCTGGTATCCTTCTCTGGCAGGCTCTTCTAACCTGTCTTTCTCCTATTATGCTTGCACACATTGGCTAATGTCAATTAATCACATACATTGGAGACAACTTATTTTGGATAATTTCCCCCCTTTCTCATAAAGAGAATAAATTGTTCCAGACAGAGGGAGACTACATGCACAAATAATTCAGCTGAATTGTAACCCAGGGTGGACTTACTGCTGTCAAGGGGAAAGTTTGGGTTGTTGGTTCTCTGAGCTGCCCAGCTCAGTGGTTTTTCTGTTCACAATGTCAGCCTTTTCTTGCAGGCTTAGTGTTGTAATAGAGACTTCAGCTATAGAAGGAATATGGGGATCTATTTCATAGACTCTCTTTTGGGAAAAAATGTTCAATCTCCCTAACTTTCAGCATTAACTTTCTGCATAATTCTTCTCTTATGCCAGAATTTCTAGTTTGCCATTTTTAAAACTGAAATTAAATGAGGGTGTATAATATTAGCAAAATAATCAGTTAAAATATTCAAAGAAAAGTATATGAACCTGCTTTTAAAAACCCACTAGCTACTTATAGAAGAATAAGTCCAATGATCAACTACCAAAGAAAAACAATCAGGGCCTTGGAGGTCAGCTGGTTGCAAATGGCCACAAGGAAGTATTTGTGATAAAATAAATACGGATATAAAGCCAAAGGCAGACAACCCTGGGCTTCTAGGAAACATAATCCTCCAGTCAGTTAATAACAATACAGGAAGAACATGGTCTAGTCAGATTTATCCATAACAACTTCAAAGCATACAAAGTCGAAAGCCTTAGCAAGCAGCCTCAGTAGGAAATTCTAAGTACCCACTCCATTTCAGGAAGTGATTGAAAACCAACTCTTTAAATGTAGGAACTAAACTACTTCTAAATTTATTGCCAGATTTTTTTAATTGGACATTTTCAACAAAAGAGCAATTTAGTTTGTTTTTATTTCAAATAGGTATTTTTTTATTAAAGTACAGTCGATTTACAATATTATTAGTTTCAGTTGTACAACACCATTTAATGTTTGTATAGATTATACTCCATTTAAAGTTACTCCAAGATAATGGCTATATTCCCTGTGCTGTACAATATATCCTTGTAACTTATTTATTTTGTATATAGTAGTTTGTACCTCTTAATCCCCAACCCCTATATCTTGCCTCTCCCCACTTCCCTCTCCCCACTGATAACCACTAGTTTGTTCTCTATATCTGTGAGTCTGTTTTTTAATATTCGTTTGTTTTTTTTTTTTAATTTCACATATGAGTGATAACATACAACATTTGTCTTGGTGTCTGACATATTTCACTAATCAGGATACCCTCCATGGTGTTGCAAATGGCAAATTTTAAATATTTTTATGACTAATAGTTCATTATATATTTTCCACATCTTTATCCATTTGTCTGTTGATGGACACTTAGGTTGCTTCCATATCTTTGCTATTATAAATAATACTACAACCTCTTAATTTATTGCATAATCTCATTTTTAATATTAGAGAGTTTTTTGTTTTATGTTGTTTTTTTAATTTGGCCAATGAGTTTTTAA
Organism: Balaenoptera borealis; assembly: GCF_965194805.1. NCBI lineage: Eukaryota > Metazoa > Chordata > Mammalia > Artiodactyla > Balaenopteridae > Balaenoptera > Balaenoptera borealis. Next base: position 54,849,270 of record NC_138866.1, on the reverse strand, counting down.
ATTTCAATCAGAATTATTATCAAGAGACAACAATCTACATTTACATTTCTGCCCCAGAGCCATGTCAACTCTCCCACCCTCTGTCATAATGTTTGAAGAGATCTGGATGGTCCAAACATCCTGCAGAACATCAAATTGATATTTTGCTAGTCAGGGCAGATGAACAAGAAATGACTAGCTTGCTGGAAACCTTTGTAAGACACATAAGCCTCAGAAAGTGGAAGATAAACCCTAAAGATATTCTGAAGAATTCTATCGGTTTAGACAAATGTCTAACGACATATCCACCTATTCATCTCCAATCCCAACACCTACCCTGTGGCAACCACTGATCTTTTTATTGTCTCCACAGTTTTGCCTTTTCTGGAATGTTATATAGCTGGAATCATGCAGTGTGTAGCCTTTGCAGATTAGCTTCTTTCCTTTAGCCATATGCGTTTAAGGTTCTATTATGTCTTTTCATGGCTTGAAAGCTCATTTCTTTTCAGTTGCTGAATGGTATACAATTGTATGGATGTATCAAAGTTTATCCATTCACCTACTGGAGAACGTCTTCGTTGATTCTAAGTTTTGGCAATTATGAATAAAATTGCTATAAACATCTGTGTGCATAATTTTATGTGGACATATCTTTTCAACTCCTTTAAGTACCAAGGAGTATAATTGCTGGATTATATGGTAAGAGTATGTTTAGTTTTGTAAGTGTGATTTTGGCAGTTTTCATCTTTCAAAGGAGCGGACCAATTTATCTAGGCTATAAAATTTGTGGGCATAGAGTTGTTCATAGTATTCCTTTATTATTGTTTTAATGTCCATGGAATCTGTAATGATGCCCCCTCTTTTATTTCTGATATTAATATTTTTTGCCTTCTCTTTTTTCTTAGCCTGGCTAGAGGCTTATTGATATTACTTATCTTTTTAAAGAACTAGCTTTTGGTTTCATTGACTTTCTCTATTGATTTCTTATTTTCAATTTCATGGATTTCTGTTCTAATTTTTATTTTTCAGCTCTCCTATTAGTTCCTAAATATTTCCAACACCTTTACCTTTGAAGTTTTTAAAATTAGATCTATAAGAAACTCACTTTAAATATAAAAATATGGACAGATTAAAAGTAAATGAAGAAAGATACACCACACTAACACTAATTAAAAGAAAGCAGGAGTAGCTATATTAATTTCCAACAGAGCAGACTTCAAGGCAAGTTATCAGGGCTAAAGAAGGACATTATGTAATGATAAAGAGGTCAATTCTTCCAGAAGACATAACAATTCCTAACATGTATGCACCTATCAACAGTACCAAACTTTGTGGAGCAAAAACTGATAGAACTCCAAAGGAGAAATAGATGAATCCACTGTCATAGTTGGAGACTTTAACACTCCTCTCTCAGAAATGGACAGATTCAGCAGGCAGAAAATCAGTAAGGACACAGCTGAACTTAACACTTTCAATCAACTAGATATAATGGATTTGTAGATGACTTCAGCAGAATGAACATTTTTCTCAAGCTCACATGAAACATTCACCCAAATAAACCACATTCTGGACCACATAACACACTTTAACAAATTTAAAAGAATAGAATACTACAATGGATTTAAACTAGAAATCAATTACAGTAAGATGAAATTCCCTAAATATGTGGAGATTAAACAATGCACTTCTAAATAGCACATGAATCAAAGAAGAAATCTCAAGATAAATTTTAAAATATTTTGAGGTAAATGAAAATGAAAACACAACTTATAACTTGTGGGATGCTGAGAAAGGAGTGCTTAGAGAAAAAATTATATCATTAGTATATTAGAAAAGAAGAAAGATATAAAACTCATCATGCAAATTTCCACCTTAGGAACTTAGAGAAAGATGAACAACTTAAGCCTAAAGTAAGTAGAGAGTTTTTTTTACTGTTTCATTTTTGTGAAAATTTATAAGGAGATTAGGAATTACTAAAATTTTACCTCTGTATTTTTTACTTAAAGAAAAATAGAATAAGAACATTTAAATAGTACATGTGAAAGTCCATTTTTAAAAATATAACTCTAAATATTATCTTCATAACCAACTAGTTCCATATATAAAAATCTACATCTGAAATGTTTAATATTAATGATTATTTCTGTGCAATAAAATCTGGAGTGGTTTTAAGTTTATGTAGGTTTTTTTTTTAACATCTTGAATATATCATAAACAGATTATTACCTTGAAAAATACCAAAAATAAGAATTTGCTTAAGTATCTAGTTTCTGGTAACAGGGGTAAAGAACCCAAATTAGTCTGACTCATTTGAGTAACCTGATTTCAAAAGTATCAAAGAAGTGTGTGTACATGGATAGTTCCCTAAATTGAGGACTTCCACATCTTTTTTTTCCATTCTTATTCAGCTTTGTGGCTATTTAAATTTTCAAAACACAGTGTTGAAAGTAAAGGTCAATTCTAAAACGTTTCATTTGGGAAAGCTGTGAAATAAACAGAAATGTTTTGACTGGCATGACATAAAGGATGAAATATGGTCTAGAAATTAAACCCCTTGTTTGCTCTTCTATGATTCTTTCTCAAAAATTAGCAAGTACCTTTGAAAAGCCCACAATGATGCCTAGTGCTTTATATTTGTTAATTTGCTTTTATGTGTTTCAGGGTCAGAAACTATAGGAGCTTCTAAAGGGAACTATTTACCACTGTTACCCCTGTTTGCACTATGTCTAATAGGCTAAAATTTATAATTTTAATATAATTAAAAATCATTCAGAATAGTGTATGTTTCACTCATTTGATCTAAAGAAAATGAAACCACCCTCAAATTTATGGCTACTTTGTGCCTCAGCATGCAGTTAACATCTAAATGAGTAAATTCATGTAATTATCTTCTAAATTTCAACATTTCTCAGTTCTAAATAAGCTTGATTATTTCATTTATAGAATTAGTTCCTACTGAATATGCTACATGTTAGATGCACCAGCGTAAAGGGTTAGAACAGTAATATTCGGAGTCCAGGGCCAAGTTTCTGCCCTGTTGCATAATCTTTCATTTGCTATGGGAGGTAGTATATTTTGCATAAAGAGTATAGGCTGTTAAGTCTGACAGAGCGGCTTTAAATTTCAGCTCTGCCTCTTATTAACACTATGAGTTTGGGCAAATTAATACCACTGAACTTCAGCTTCCTCCTTTATAAATAGGAATAATGGTAATATTTCAATTCATGTTTGATACAAGAGTTAAGTGATACAAAGATGTATTTTTATCACATCAATTGCAAAATGCCCTCATTCCACTATACCAGAGTACATGTGGCAAATTAAGCTATGACACAATACTTTCTGATCACTTATTTCATACTTAGAGTTCCTTTTAAAAGTAATTTAATCATAAATATTTACTGTATATTTTTATGTATACATAGTGATAAAGAGCTAAGCAAATTGATTATTCTTAAATCATCTTCATACTCAGTGTCCAACTCTCCAGAGTTATTTTTTTAACTTGTCATTGTCAATGCGCATTTTCCTAGACATTTTCTGCCATAAAGCACACTGAGCAGCTTTTCTCAACCTGCTCTTCTATTGTCTCCAAGATTTCCTTCCAAGATGATGACCTCCATTTGCATAATTTCTTTATTTTAAAGCAATTTTAGACTTAGAAACGAGTTTCAAAGTAGCACTGAGCATTTCCATGTAATTTCACCCGGCTCTACCCAAAGTTATGGCATATAACCATAGTATAATTCTCAAAACTTAGAAATTAATATCGGTAGAATACTATCAACCAAACTGCAAACTTTATTGAATTTCACCAGTTTTCCCATGAATGTCTCTTTCTGTTTCAGATCAAATCAGGGGACTCCCATTGCATCGAGTTGCCACTGTCACTGTAATAATCCTCTTCAGTGTGTTATAGTTCCTCAGTCCTTCCTAGTATTTCATGCCCTTGATACCTTTGAAGAGTTAAGGTCGGATATTTTGTGTTTGTCTGATCTTTTTTCAGGATAGAGGTTATGAATAATTGGGTAGGATACCATATTCATTTTCTATTTCTGCTATGAAATATTACCACAAACCAATTGACCTAAAACAAAAGTTTATCATCTCACTCCTCTACGGAAAATCAGCCAAGGGACTTCCTTGATGGCGCAGTGGTTGAGAGTCTGCCTGCCAATGCAGGGGACACGGGTTCGATCCCTGGTCTGGGAGGATTCCACATGCCGTGGAGCAACTGAGCCCACGTGCCACAACTACTGATCCTGTTCTCTAGAGCCCATGAGCCACAACTACTGAGCCTGCGTGCCACAACTACTGAAGCCTGTGTGCCCTAGAGCCCACACGCCTCAAGTACTGAGCCCACATGCCACAACTACTGAAGCCCGCATGCCTAGAGCCCCGTGCTCTGCAACAAGAGAAGACACGGCAATGAGAAGCCTGTGCACCTCAACAAAGAGTAGCCCCCACTCACTGCAAATAGAGAAAAGCCCATGCGCAGCAACGAAGACCCAACACAGCCAAAAATAAATAAAATTTACAAAAAAACCAGAAAATCAGCCGAGCCAATCTTGGAGACAATAGAGGAGCAGAAATCCAAGTTGGCTCCGCTGATTTTTTCTGCTCCAGATTTCACAGGTTGAAATCAAGATGTTGGCAGAGCTGCTTTCCTTACTGGAGGTTTTGAGAAAGTCTACTCTTAACCTTATTTAGGTGGTTTTCTGAATTCAGGTCCCATTTCCTTCCTGGCTGTCAGCCAGAGTTGATTTTGGCTTGTAGAGGCAGTTTATATTCCTTCTGTTGCCCTCCTTTCTCCACTCTTAAACCAGCAACTGGGGAATCGAGTCTTTCTTATTCTTTAAATCTCTCTGAAGAGATCATTAATAGCTGAACTAACTTTCAGAAACAGTATTTTAGCTATAAAGCGAAAGACAAAATGAGGGTATAGCAACAATGAATTTAGTTGGTAAATTTGTTTCTCGCAGGGTATGGGTTAACAATTCTTCGACCCTAGGGTTGAACAGACAATAAATATATTGTAGATAATGAGAGCCAGATACCTCACTGTTGGGTAAAGATAATGGCACACCATTAGCAATAGGCAATACCTTGGACCAGACCTTAGTTTCTAAATACCATTTTCAAGTCTATATACTTTAATAATTTTTAATATCACTATAATTTATCAATGGAAGGTTTTCAGGCAACAACTGTACTCATTTCTTTCTCAAATTATCTTTAAATTATTTGACATTTAAATGTCAAATTCAACATTTACAGTAGCACAATGCATATACTCAATTGTTTTGGAAACAAACATCTGTGACCAAGTCCCCACATGCACAGTAAAAGCAATTACACTGCAACTGCTTTCTGGTCAATAATTGTAAAATACTGTCAACTGTATGATGCATCCTCATTTCAGAGGTGAAAAATGTGAACTAAAAATGTGACTTTGAATGAAATACTGTAAATATAAAATGCATGTGACATACTAGTCAATTAAGTCTGGATGGATCACCAACTTAAACTTGGTTCCCTCTTTTTGCTCAAAGACTAAAAAATCTTACCTAATTTCATGTTGAAATTACATCCCCATTGCAACCCCTTTACTTCACTATACATCACTGACAAAAAACCATTATAATATAACTGTCAACCAGCATAAATGTGTATACAAAGGAATCCATTTTTCCCAACAATTGAAACATTGATAAACATATGAAGAAATATTTCAATGTAGACTAAAATAAAATTGTATGAATTGGTAATTCACTATGCTGAGATTACATATGCACATATATTCACACATGCACATGCACACCCACAAATAATTTGTATACATGACAGTTAAATCAGCTTTAATATTGGAAGATGTCATAAGAGATACTCAAAATTTAAGCCCTTTAAACCAATTTAACCTAGATTCTAAATTGTGCCCATTCATTTAAAATATGTCTCCTTAAATCACTATCATTAAATTACTTCTCTGTAAAATTGGTTTTAAAATCTAATATATTTTTATTCATGCTATAAATCTTTCAGCATGGGCTCTTTTGGGGTTCAATTTATTGATTTTAGTACATAATGTTCTCACACTGGATGAGGAGTTAATTAATAGTTTGTGCCACATTTCTGTCACAAGTAAATTCTAAGAATGATGTATTTGATTGAATGGCAATTCATAACCTTGTACAAAAGCACACAATAACTTCAACTAGAAATAAGCCTCACCACATATGGTTCCTTTCCATTATCAGCAAATGACTACAGGATGAACAAATGATTACTTGGCAGTCATTCTTACTCTAGGAAAAAAGAATCGTTTGAAAACATTTTAAGAACTATAGAATTAATGCAAAAAATTATGGCTTATGGTTATGTAGACACTTGATTTTTCACAATTTACTGATCTTCCCATAACACTGTTTCTCTTTCATAGCTAAGTTACTCACTCAAAATCATTTGGAATGTTATTATTATTGCCCTAGAAGAAGGTATTTCTAAAAGTCAAATAGTCTGTCTTTGGGTAGCAAATAAGCTTTGGAACTGTTTGTACCTAATAAAATATTGCTATCTTTTTAATTTTATAAAATAAGTTTATTATCAGGGTAGAAAAACAAGACAATTCTAATTCATTTAGAGGCAGTAGTACAGAAGAACAAACACATACTTTGGTATCAGAAGCCCCCAGCTTATATTTCCATATGTGACTTTCTAGCCATACAGTCTTCAACATGTTATTTAACTTTTTCCTTAGTTTCCTGATCTATAAAATAGGAAAAATAGTAACACACCATAGCACTGCTGTGATCATTATGTTCACGTTTATAAAGTTCCTGATATAACAATGCTCAATGAGTAGTATTTCATGGATTCAAATGATTTATAATCCATACATATAAAAGGATTTCTTTTCACATTTGTCTATTAAGAATTTCAATGAAAGATTAAAACAGACTTATTTGTAAATTATTTATACATACACTAGGCAGTTTCCACTGAATTCTATTTTATTCTAATATTTAACTTTTCGTATATAATCTACTGCTCCAATGAATGTAAGAGCACCTTAACGGCAGAGACATTCTTTAATATTCTTGGCCACTCTGGCACCAGTCTTTTTGATAAAAGTCCTGAAGAGCTTAAAAATAGACTCTAATAAAAACCAAAATCAAATCAACAAAAAATACTTGAAGTGTTACAACCAGTAGAGATTTTCAAAACTAGCATACAAAATCTTTCCATAATACAATTTACTTTTATTTTTGCAATTAGGTGGCTGTCTTTCCTTTAGACAATGAGGAAGATCTTTTCCTGCCAAACTAGATTGCGGTGGCTTCACTGCACTGCAAACATCGTGTTCTTTCACTAGAAACCTAACAGATAGTCACAACAGATACGTGGATGTAGAGAGCTCTCAAACCTCAGAAACACGTATGCAACTTGTGACAAATTACAGTGTATCTGAAGTAGGTTTTTTATAAGTCTAAACTATAGGCAATTTCTGATGAAGAAGCCAGTAATTCTCTACAGTGAAAAATAAGAGCCATGGCACATAGAAGTAATTATTTTGCTGCCAAATACAGGAATAGAAGAGATCAGTGAACAAAGTAGAATTTTGACAATAAGTGAAAAAGGAAAATACAGTAAAACAAGTCCCTTAATTACCCCAGCAAAGAATTTCATCCATATTTACTAAGAAAAGATGGAAAATTAAAATAGCATTTGCAGTTTCTTTTATGTACAAATAATAATTGTGCATTTCACTCCTGAGTTAAGTCATTCTCAAGTTCATCTGTTGCTTTATTTATAAAGTTTTGGGTTCAATTTCATTGAATGCAATTTTTAAATCCACTTCCTAAATCCTATGCAAAGTGTACCCCATATGATAGAGTCAGGATCTAGGTTTTTTGGAATGACAGATCAGGTAAGCAGCATTCAATGTAGAATTTTCTTTCTCTTGTTTGGCTACATAATATACTACACAAATATGTGACATTGCTTATAGAAAGTGATTAAGTTTTATCAGATTTAATAGATATGCACATAAACCCAACCAGTCACATAAAAACTTTCCCTTTTTCTTTCATTTTACACCATCCTAGTCTGTTTATATTTTCTAAGTATGTGCACAGACTATTCCCTTTTTTCTGAGAGGTCAACAGAGAATCATCTGGTCAGTGGAATTATGGACCATATTTCTACACACTTGTCTCTAAATCCTATTAAATGATATTTTGAAAATAAAACACCAGCACTTAAAAATGACATTTAGAAAAGAAAACAAATATTTTAAAGGAATTTATACCAGTATATAAATACATGTATTAGTTACCATGTATGTAAGAAATTTATGTAATATGCTTCAAAATAGATGCCAAATTTAAGCCTACCTGTTCAACTGTTTTGAATTGCTGAAAAGACAAATTTCATTCAAGAAACAGGTCAAGCAAAAATCTGTTTCAGTCAGCAGAAAGTCAGTTTGGTGAACTGTCAGTAAATCCCTAACAGCACTGAAGGAAAAAGCTATTTCAGTGCTGTATGTGAAAGAGCCTAAGCAGCTAAACTTCAGAGCTAGGAGCAAAGCCTACAAGGCTTGCATTTGGAAACAAAAAACAAAAAACAAACAAAACAAAACAAAAAACCTACGTATTTTGCTATACAGCAAAATGATGCCAAAACCTTTTTGCTTTAGAAACACTCCTGAGAACTAAGAAGATACACAACCAACAAATCCTCCCATTTTAGTCTGAGATTTCATTTGATACTTTAAATCAGTAAATGTTAGAGCTGGAACAACCTTAGAGAGTATGTTATCCAATCTCCTCATTTTACAATAAAAAGTTCACTGGATTTGGAGTCCAAACACCTGAGTTAATTTCCTAAGCAATATTTAATGGTCGAGTTTCCTTAAGCATGCCATTTAAACTCTGAGCCTCATTCCCTATCTACAAAACAGACAAAATGATACCTACATTACAGGTTTGTAATGATAACTGTATTCGTTTTCTATTGCTGCTGTAACCAATTACTACAAACTTGGTGGCTTAAAACAAGCTTATTATCATAATTCTGGAGACCAGAAGTCTGAAAAGGGGCCACAGAAAGCTAAAATGAAGCTATTGGCAGGCCTGAGCTCCTTTTGGTGGCTCTAGGGGAGCATCTGTTACCTTACCTTTCCCAGCTTCTAGAGGCTGCCCGAATTTCTTGGCTCCTTGCACCCTTCTTCCCTCTCTGCTACTGACTCACCTCGCTCTCTCTCTCTCCTTTATAAGGAATTTTGTGTACATTGGGCCCACCTGGATAAACCAGGATACTCTCCCCATCTCAGGGTCAGCTGATTAGCAACATGAATTCTGTCATTAACCTTAATTCCCCTTTTCCACTTAACAACATACTCACAGGTTCTGGGGATTAGGACATGGGCATCTTTGGAGGGGGGGAATTATTTTGCCTACCATTAAAACTACTCAAATAATACATCACAAAGTACTTTATGTATGTAAACAATTTCTGTTAGGAGAAGTAAGGAAACAATGTTCAGGTCTGCTGTTAATCAGCAGCAGAATTCACCTTGGCCCCAGGTCTCCTAAGTACCGGACCAGAATGTTATACACCACCACTTGAGGGATCTTGCAGGAAGCACGTATAGGCAAGACCATAAAGGTGGCTTAGATTCAGTAACAAACACAGGATACACATCTGCCCCCAATACTGGAGAGACAGGCAGTTGATTACAGGGAATCATGGCTTTCTGGAGCAGAAACTCATAAACTGCCATGGGAACAATTGCTGGGGTGGAAAAACCTAAACTCTAATTGACACATTGCTGGAGGCTGAGTGTAGACAACTCTGATCATTAAAAATTCCAAGGGGACCCAGTCTTGGGGGTCCCACAATATTGTGAGATTCACCTAGAGAGCTCAACCAGATTCCCACAGTAAATATCAGAGAAAAATTCCTTTTTGCTTCCTGATGGGAGAGGGAAAAAGAAACCCTTTTGAACTATGCCAGAGAACTCTGTTCTTAACAAGGACTACCCTCAGCAGAAACTAATTAAGCAGAGCCTAACCTGCTGGGGTATTATCAGAGCCTACCTGACCTGAGAAAAGGAAACACCAAACTCCAGTTGGTTCTAGCATTCCACAGGGAAGACGGGAAATACTCAAATCCAGCCCACGCTAGCCATCCTGTTCCACCTAAGTGAGGAGAAGAAACTGAGAAACACTTTTGAAGTTCTCAGTCCAGAGGCATAGGCTTCCTGAAAGACTGAGACCTAATCTTAGAACTATAGGATAAGTCCCCTGCACTCACACCTCACCACCACATAATTAAGGCCTATTTACAGCAGTGTCTTTTATTTAGTCTATCATGTCCAGCTATCAAGAAAAAAGTATAAGGTATAACAAAAGACAAAAACACAATTTGAAGAGACAGAGCAAGCATCAGAACCATATATGGCAAAGATGTTAGAATTATCAGACCAGGAATTTAAAACATCTGTGATTAATATGCTAAGGGCTCTAATGGATAAAGGAGAAAAAATAAGAGAACAGATGGATAATGTAAGCTAAAAGATGGAAATTCTATGAAAGAACCAAAACCAAATGCTAGATAAAAAACACTGTAACAGAGAAGAAGAATACATTTGATGGGCTTATTAATAGACTGGTTAGGCTGAGGATATATCAATAGAATCCTCAAAAACTAAAAAGCAAAGAGAACAAAGATGAAAGACACAGAACAGAATATCCAAGGACTATGGGACAACTACAAAAGGTGTAACATATGCATAATGGGAATAGCAGAAGGAGAAAAAAAGAGCAAAAGGAATGAAAGAACTATTTGAAACAATAATGACTGAGAATTTTCCCAAATTAATGCCAGGCACTAAACCATAGATCCAGGAAGCTGAGAGAATATCAAGCATGATAAATCCCAATAAAGTAAATCTAGGCATGTCATTTTCACACTACAGAAAATCAAAGACAAAGAAAAAAGTCCTGAAAAATGTTAGAGGAAAAAAAAACCGTACTTATAGAGGAACAAATATAAAAATTATGTCTGACTTCTGCTCAGAAAACATGTCAGTAATAAAGTGGAGTGAAATATTTAAAGTGCTCAGAGAAAAGAAATCCACCAACCTAGGATTCCATTCCCTGCAAAATTATCCTTCAAAAGTGAAGAAATTAACACTTTCTCAGACAAACAAAAATCATTGCCGGTCAACCTGCCTTGAAAGAAATGGTAAAAGGAGATATTTACAGACAAGGAAAATTATACAGATCAGAAACTCAGATCTACATAGAGAAAGGAAGAACATCAAAGATGGAATAAGTGAAAGTAAAATAAAAATTTTTATTTTTCTTATTCTTAACTGATCTAAGAGATAATAGTTTGTTCAAAAGAATGGCAACAATGTATTTGACTTTATATTATAAATGTATATATACACATATATAAGTGAAATGAATGACAGCAATGATATAAGGGATGGAAGGAGGAATTAAAATTATTTTGTTATTATAATGTACTCACACTACCTGTGAAATCGTATAGTATAATTTAAAAGTGGACTTGGATTAATTGTAAATGAATATTGAAAACTCTAGGGCAACCACTTAAAGGGGGGGGAAGAACTGTTATGCTAAGTGTTATGAATCTGCGAAACAAACACTTGTCAAGTGGTGCACAGGGTGCCGGATGGTGAGCCATGGTTCAACAATAGACTGCAAGAGAAAGTGAAATAGAGAAATTAATTACTCACGGGTCTTGGAGGAAGTACCTGGCAAATCGCGAGGGACCACAGGGAGAGGTCAAGAAAGAGTGCAGACAGAGGGAGAAACAGAGCTGGGGCACATGCCTTTATTAGGGTATGTGAGTGGAGCAGTTTGGGGTTCCCACACTAAGGCTTGTATTAGTCAATTCAAACCAAAAGAGTGGTATTTTGGTAAGCCCTGTGGAGGTCTTATATAAGAGGCATATAAGGGGAAGGTATTGGGAGGCAGAGGAGACAGTTGATCACAAGGGCTATTGGGGAAATCATATCAGGAACTTAACATTTACTTGTGACTCTGCAGCTGTTATTTACAGCGTGTACAATACTTGCATGAAGGGCTAGTGTCAGTTTAAGGTCACTGCAGGCTGCTTGACCAAACAGAATGGATGCCAAGGAAGCAATGCCATGGAGAAGCTTAACTAAACCCTCAACACTAAGGAAGAATAGAAAATGGAGTAATATAAACTGCTTACTTGAAGTCACAAAAGGCAGAAAAAGAGGAGAAGACAAAATTAGGAACAAAGAACAAGGGCCACAAATAGAACATACTAACGAATATGGTAGATATTAATCCAACAATATCAAGAATCAGTTTAAATGTCAACAGTCTAAATGTACCAATTAAGTGACGAAGATTGTCAGGGTGGATTAAAAACATGACTCAACTATATTTTCTCTACAAGAAAACCATTTTAAATATAAAGACACATATAGATTATAAGTAACTGGAAGGAAGATAACATACTATGATAACACTAATCAAAAGAAAGCAGGAATAGCTATTTTAACTTCAGACACAGAAGACTTCAGAGTAAGGAAAGTTTTCAGAAATAATGAAAAACATTACATAATGATAAAGGAGTCAGTTCTCCAAGAAGACATAACAATTCTTAATGTGTATGTGACTAACAGAGCATCACACTATGTGAGGCAAAAAACTGATAGACCTGAAAAGAGAAATAGATGAATCTGCTATCATAGTTAGAGACTTCAACAATCCTCTCTCAGAAATGGACAGATTCAGCAGGCAGAAAATCAGTAAGAATGTGGTTGAACTCAACAACACCATCAATAAACTAGATATAATTGACACCTATAGACCACTTCATCCAACAGCAGCAGAATATTCATTTTTTGCAAAATCTCATGGTACATTCGCCAAGATAGACCACATTCTGGGTCATAAACATACCTTAACAAATTTAAAAGAATAGAAATCATACAATGTCTGCTCTCAGACTGTAGTGGAATGAAATAGAAATCAATAACAGAAAGATAACTATATAAATCCAAAATAAATATATAATATGATACTTCTAAATACATATGAATCAAAGAAGAAATCTCAAGAGAAGTTTAAAAATATTTGAACTAAATGAAAATAAAAACACAATTCATCAAAATTTGTGGGATGCAGAGAAAGCAGTACTTCAAAGAAAATTTATAGTGTTTAATGTACATATTAGAAAAGAAGAAAGAACTAAAATCAATAATCTAAGTTTCCACCTTAAGAAGCTAGAAAAAGGAGAGAAAATTTTATCCAAAGTAAGTAGGACAAAAGAAATAATAAGAATTAGAACAGAAATCAGTGAAATCGAAAGAGGAAATCAATAAAATCAAAAGCTGTTTCTTTGAAAAGATCAATAAAATCTATAAGCCTCTAGCCAGGCTATTTAAGAAAAAAAGAGATGATATACATGATATTTAGGTAAGACTTTGGACTTTAGATTTTAGAATTGATGCTGGAATGAATTTAGACTTTAGGAGATATTTGGATGGAATGAATGTATTTGGCATGGTAGAAGGACATGAATTTTGCATATCCAGAGGTGGAATATTGTGGACTGCATGTTTGCCCCTCTCCATTCATATGTTGAAACTCTAATTCCCAGTGTGATGGTATTTGGAAATGGGGTCTTTGGGAGATAATTAGGTCATGAGGGTGGAGCCCTTATGATAGAATTAGTGCCTTTATAATAAGGACAGGATAGAGCTTCCTCTCTCTCTCTGGATGCCTCATCTGTTCCTTACTCTTTCGCTGCACCACCTCTCCCCTCTGCCAAGTAAAGACACAGTAAGTAGGCAGCTCTCTACAAGCCAGGAGCCAAACCTCACCAGACACCAGACTTTCCAGTGCCTTGATCCTGGACTTCCCACCCATCAGATCTGTGAGAAATAAATGTTTGTTGTCTAAGACACCTAGTCTATGCTATTTTTATTATAGAAGCCAGAAATGACTAAGACAGAAAGTCATACCACTTCCTTTCCAATTCTGAGTAGTTCTATATAGTCAAAGATTTGAATTGTTGTAGGTAATATAAGTTGGATCACTCAACACAGATTTCAGTTCCTTTATTTTTGTCTTTTTCTTACCTGCCCCAGTGACTGGAAAACTAAAATACATTTGCCTATGTTGCTAGATGGGGCAGAACATCAGCATTTTTCCAAAAAGCCATAAGTAGAAGTACACAAGTACCATATTTTCTTTTTTCTTCCTTCTAACTTCCTGGAATATATGTTATATCTGTTGCATAGCAGTTGTCACTAAGGATGATGGAGCAGAAAGAGAGAAAGCTCTTGGTTCCTTCACAGAAGTTTTCAGTTGCTATACTGCTTCTGGACTACGTACTTCCAGACTACTCTCATGCAAGAAAAAAATTAAGCCTCTTATTTACCTAAGATCCTATAGTAGAGGTTACTGTAACCCACAGAAGAATTCTATCCTAATTGATGTACAGATCAGGGAAAAATTATACTTCTACACCAGAGGCCTTTATGGATGTCTTTCTCCAAAGGCTTTTATGGATTCCTCTGTATGTGATTAAAGAATCGCTACCATTCTTCCTTTGTATTTTGTAACTTTGGAATAATGCTAGTATCAGTTGGCTTTATGTTTCATTTACCCGAAAAGATCCTCACAAAGCTGTGTGCCTTTGAAGAGTAAAGAGAGTGCAATATTTACATTCTCTATTATGCTTAGGACAGTATTTTCCTTTAAGTAAATGCACAAACATATTTTATTTGAATTGAATAAAGTAGAAAACCATAGTAAAAGAATAGATATGAAAAAGAATGTAAAAAAATATATATATTTATATATATATGTATAACTGAATCACTTTACTGTACACCCGAAACTAACACAACATTGTAAATCAACTGTATTTCAATAAAAATGTTTTAAAAATAAAAAGAATACTTTATGAAAATAAGTTTTTCCTTAATGATAAAAAAATACTTCATTTTAGGCAATTAAAATAAGACAAGGAATAAAAAATACTTGAACCATATTATTTGTTTTTCATTTTATCTCAGAAATGCAATTATGATTTAAAAGTCTGTGTATTTATCAAGAGAATATAGTTGTTGGTTTAGCCGAAAGCATCAGCACTCTCTAGCATCTATTAATTTTCTGAAAGTGTCTTATGTCTCAATCATTATTGCTTAATTAAAATAGTTAACTTTAAAAGATGACAGAAGTACCAAAATTCTTTTGAGCTTGAAATATTTTTCTATTGTTTTAATACAGAAAATGTTGAATTGGGACAAAAAGTGGCAATAGGTAAAACTAACTTTGTAACTGACAGCTGAATTGAGTGCAAGAAATATAAAGGAGGCTAGCACAATGACCTAACTTTTAAAATTAATCCTCCTCTTTCATTTAGTTTTCGGTCTAAAATGTGGGTCATGGAGAATTTTGCAACAATTTGGGCCAGAGTCAAGCAACCCTCTCAACAACATTCATTAAATTTTTATATCATTACCATCATTTATTAAAGAATTGTTCCCAAAATTCAGCAGGAAAGTTAATTGCATTCTTGACCTCCAATTTCTACCTGCTTTCCATTGGTTATCAGTGTGAGTGAGGAAAATTGAGAGGCGATTCATAGGAATTTATAAGTAATGTGAATATTTACTGTTATCTTCCCTTTCACTCACCAAGATTTAGACTGACATAATTACCTTTGTCTCCAGAGTAAAAAGGACCCCAAAACATTTGCAGAGTCATCTCCTATGAAGTTTCCTTTATAGATGCAAGGGGTTTGAATATTCTGTTCTCAGTTGAAAAGAATAAAAGAAATATTGTGTTAGACATAGAAATAACTCTCAAGGAATAGCAGAGAGCTGTAGTATATTCAGTACTTCATCCCTTCAACTAATGATGTTAATTTTAAATTAGCTGACCATTTACCTTGGTAGACACAAGTATGATTCAGGCAGAGAATCCTCTAGAGGCAATATAGTTTGAATTCTTTTTTTTTTGAAGGTGAGGAAATTATATGGAGAAATCATTTTTTGTCTGAATGATTTTAATTCATTCAGAGACTACAGTTTGTAGAATTACATTGATACCAAGTTACTGAATTTCCATGACAATAAAATGTTTAAATTCCACAGTTATGGTCCTCATGTTAATTATATTTTGAGATCAAAGAGGATCTGAAGAGAACTACTGAGTACCTTCACTTTATGAAAATTCTAGCCATTTTATAATACTTAAAGATACTATGAACTCTCTGGTTACATACTGTCAACATTACATATATTGGATAACAAATGGATATATCTTAGTCCTATGAAAGCCAAATTGGAACACAGGGTTCAAACGTTTTGGAACAATGTCCTTGCTCTCTGCTTAGGGCTGGAACTTGGTCCTCTGACCTTTCATGACCTAAAGGAATTGGCTTATGATTATTTGATTATGGAGGTTAAAAAGTCCCAAGATCTGCAGCAAGCTGACTGTCCCAGAGAGCTGATGGCATGATTTCAGCTAGAGTCTGAAGACCTAAGAACTAGAAATTTGATGATGTAAGTTCCAGCCTGAGGGCCATCAGGTTTGAGACCCAAGAGAACGAATGTTTCAGGTTGAGGCCAAAGGCAGGAAAAGACTAGAGTCCCAATTCAAGTAGTCAGGCAGGAGGAGTTTCCTCTTATTCAACATTTTCATTCTATTCAAGTCTTCAGTTGATTGGATGAAGCCCACCCGTATTTGGGAGGGCAATCTGCTTTATTCAGTCTACCAATTAAAATTAATTAATCTCATCCAGAAACATTCTCACAGATGGACATTCCCAGAATAATGTTTAACCAAGTGTCTGGGCACCCCATGGCTTAGTCAAGTAGACACATAAAATTAACCATCACAGGGATCTACTGCCTACACCAAGAAAAGAAAAGAAAATCTGAAGAGTGAGTTAAGAAAATCTGAAGACTGATGAACCATGGTTTCATCAACTGATTTTTTTTTTAATGTTAGTTGTTAGGATGACTAATACAGATAAACTTGTTATATTTAAATTCTATACTCTCAAAGAGAAATTGTACTGAACACCTGTTAAAAATGGTAAGGAAGACTTTATTCAAGAATATTATAATATGTGTCAAGATTATTGCCATAGGGGAGAAAGACTGAACTCAACTCAAGGCAAAGAGTTTTTAAGTACTGATGTGAGCTAGTGGAAAAGTCCTAGAGGACATGAGAAGGGAGGTTGTTCAATGTGAGTAGGCCATCTCTGCTAATTGGTACTTAAAGAAATTAGGTTCATACCTTCCTATAGAGACTGAGAGACAGGGACCCTATACTTCTTTGTAATTATATTTCAAAGGGATAGCTCCCAAATTCGTGAGAAAGACATTCCTAGGATGCAAAATTTGCAAGAGGCTGTGAGAAAATTTACACCTCAAAAAGGCAGAAAAGGAATTTACAATTGCAAGTTTTCCAAAGTACGTGCTCTAAGAAAAGGGAGGTCAGGGGACTATAATCTGACCAGCAGAGGCTCATCTTTGCAGGCAAACAGCTGGAAGGTGGCTGCACTCTTTCTGATTACAACATCCAGAAAGAGTCTAGCCTGCACCTGGTCCTCCATCTGAGGGGTGGTATGCAGATCTTCGTGAAGACCCTGACCGGCAAGACCATCACCCTGGAGGTGGAGTACAGTGACACCATCGAGAATGTGAAGGCCAAGATCCAGGATAAGGAAGGCATCCCCCGTGACCAGCAGAGGCTTATCTTTGCAGGCAAACAGCTGGAAGATGGCTGCACTCTTTCTGATTACAACATCCAGAAAGAGTCAACACTGCACCTGGTCCTCCGTCTGAGGGGTGGCTGTTAATTATTCAGTCTTGCATTCATGATGCCCAATGATGGCATCACTCTGCACTCTAGCCATTTGCCCCAATTTAAGATTAGAAATTATCAGTTTCAGTAATAGCTGAACCTGTTCAAAATGTTAATAAAGAAAAAAAAATGTTAATAAAGGTTTTGTTGCATGGTTAAAAAAAAAAAAAAAAAAAGGAAGAAACCTGTATAAAGTTTAGTCAACCTGAGGGGAACATTAAGGATGCCTTGGTCAATGCCAAAACTTGAAACTCTCTAGCTTATCATTAAAAGAAAAAAATGGGGGGCTTCCTTGGTGGCGCAGTGGTTGAGAATCCGCCCGCCAAGGCAGGGGACACGGGTTCGAGCCCTGGTATGGGAAGAGCCCACATGCCGCAGAGCAACTAGGCCCGTGAACCACAATTACTGAGCCTGCACGTCTGGAGCCTGTGCTCCGCAACAAGAGAGGCCATGATAGTGAGAGGCCTGCGCACCGCGATGAAGAGTGGCCCCCGCTTGCCGCACCTGGAGAAAGCCCTCGCACAGAAACGAAGACCCAGCACAGCCAAAAATAAATAAATAATTAATTTAAAAAAAAAAAAGAAAAAAGAAAAACATGGGGGTAAAGGGATATGGTATATGATTGCTAAATGCATACATTGCAGGATTATTTGTAAAAACTAAGAATTTTTATACTTAATTCACTCATTTTTTTGCCACCAAATATTTAAAATTTGCCTGTTATGAGTCAACCAATGGTAGTATATACACTGCAGTGTGCTTTGAATATATATGAGATATTACTAATTAGCTGAAGCAAGTGATACTAGATTACTAGGTAATAACACTAAGTTTACTAGCATCCAGGAAACTGTTACAGCCACAAGCAGATGGAAGAGTGTTTAATCCACATTGAATAAAATTGACAGATAAAATGTTTACCTATTCCCTCTTGCTCTTGCTTCTTCTTCACTATTGCACTTGCTTTCCAAAAAATTTTCTCCAGAAGATCTACATACTTGATGTTAATATTTCTGTTTATATTCTTAAAGTTAGGAATAGCAGGTAAATTAAATGCATTTTGCTCTAAACAGAAGACAATATAATGCATGCTCTAGTGTGTTTTTTTTTAAACTTTAATATAGATGATGATTCTGAGAAACAAATCTAGGGACTAAATATTTTGTATTCAACAGTATATTCTATATTATACAATATCTATGCAATAGTATAATTATATATAATAACATATTAAAATTAAGTTTCTTAAAATGTTAAATAATTGTGTAAATTGTATGCTATATTTCATCTCTTTTGTATTGTCCAGAAATATCCTAGTTTATTTCTCCAATTAGCAATACTTTAGCTCATATCTTTTGACCAGCTCTAATTGTACTTCTATTACATTTCTTTCACTGAATAATTTATTCATTTATTCAACAAATATTTATTAAACACCAAGTACATATCAGGCATTGTGATAATTACTGAAAATACATAGAGAAATTAAGTACACTCAATGAGTTCTCATTATAACTTTCAAATAATTATTGTATAATATAACAATTGCTCTAAGAGATTTTTTTTTTTTAATGTAATATAATCACAGAAAGCAAAGTGACTAGGCCTGAGGGAGATGGAAGTTTTCACAGAGAAAGGGATATTTGATTTAATTACTTAAGACAGAGTGGAAGCTTCTTTGTTATCTTCTGGTATCCAGTGGGGGTAAAATGCATTATAAATGCACAGTGGTAAAGGATAAGGCTTTTCCAGTTTGTGAGAGATGCTTATCAGGAGAATAAATAAGTAAGGGCTAGAAAAGATAAACTGTAAGCACAAATGTAGGCTTATATTACTAAATGTCTTATTATGGAAAAATTATTTTTTCTGATGATACAACAAAGGAATATTCAAAAATATATATAAGATATTTTGATAAAGTAATAAATGCTCAACCTGCATATAATTCTTTTTTTTTTTTAATTTCGCGTTCTTTTATTTATTTATTTATTTATTTATGACTGTGTTGAGTCTTCGTTTCTGTGCGAGGGCTTTCTCTAGTTGCGGCAAGTGGAGACCACTCTTCATCGCGGTGCGCGGGCCTCTCACCATCGCGGCCTCTCTTGTTGCGGAGCACAGGCTCCAGACGCGCAGGCTCAGTAATTGTGGCTCATGGGCCCAGTTGCTCCGTGGCATGTGGGATCTTCCCAGACCAGGGCTCGAACCCGTGTCCCCTGCACTGGCAGGCAGATTCTCAACCACTGCGCCACCAGGGAAGCCCCTGCATATAATTCTTAAAAATACTTACTTAGGATCTCTTTTACATCAAAAATCATGGCATATTTTAATGACACTCAAGGGTAACAAAGTCCAGATAAGTTTTAAAATAGTTGGTTAAATAAATTCCAGAAATAAGCTATCACTGTTTATATCATGATTATTTTCATGTGATTACAAGATACTCATGTAAACATTGAGTGAGAAATTATCCAGCTATCCAGCTAAACCTTGTATGTGTATAAATTATGCATTTTGAACATACCTTATATACAACACATATAATATGAGCATTAACTTAATTAATCAAAAAAATTAAGACATTTAAAAATATCTCAATGTGTAAAAACTAAAAATCTCTAGGAAAAAAATATCAATGAATCATTAAAGAGAATAATAAATAAGAGTCTCAAATCTAAATGAAAATTGTTGACTATAAATGGAAACATAAAACAATAAATAGAAAAGCAATGAGAAATGAGAAGGGAATAAACAAATAGAAACATCAGATCAAAAAATCATCAAGCATTAATCAAAGTGGAAAAGCATGCTACAAAATATGCATTCCAACTGTTATCTCTACAAAGCAAAATATTGACAACAATAAACACTTTGAATATATACAATACTAAATCATTCATAACTATTAAAATCTGTTAGAATATATGATACACTGGCTACATGTAGTTATTCTATTATATAATGGAAGAATTGTGAAAGTTGTAGTATTTCTGTTTTCATTTAAATAGAACTTTGGCAAAACTATGTGAATTCATAGAGTTGTTAATACCAGTGAAATGGAATATGTCTCTGAAACTTCAGGAAAAAAAAAATCCCAGTAAACAGTCCTAACTTCAAACATCTGAGTTTTGCAGTGTAAAGGAATAATTTCATTCAAACATTAAATCATAATTTAGAAATGTACAAGACTATTCATACATTTATCATATTTCAATAAGATAATGCATTCACATAGGAATGGGGTAATCTACTCCCTCAGTTAAATAGTGCCTGCTTTAAAAATTATCAAATTTAAAATTTTATTTTATGGGTCAATAAAGTTCATACACTAGATAAGGTATAATTAAGAAAATAAGACATAAATGGCATACTAATAGCCATCATTTAGTTTATAAAATCCTTTTGACAGTTGTCAAGATGTTAGTTAAAATTAAAAATCATTCATCAGCTTAACTTATCATGACTTTATCAATTTAGTTTTCCAGGCTATTAAAGGTGCATTTCTCTTGTACTAAATTTTTCTGCACTAAGACTACTGGTTACTAATTTAAAGAGCATTGAGATAATCATTGCTTAGATTTTAATTAGATAATACGTTAGACTGGTTATTGCAGTGAGTATCCAGCCAACAGCACATATAATAAAACAGTTGTGGTAGTGGTAAATATATACAACACTATATAATTATGCATATATAATATATAGGTATATGTGTACTATATAATAGTATAATAACATATATTAATATTATATAACATAATATTTGTGGTATATGCACACATATATATTACCATTACTAATTACAATAATAATAATGATCTCATAAATAATAGCTTAATACATACCTTATTATAGTATTCTTTTGCATTGTATTATTTTATATTAACATATAAAATAATTTTAATACTAATAATAATAATAACAGTAATGAACAAACATGTTATCAGGGATGAAGACAAAGTCTGCTCTTAATAACAGAAACTCTGAAATCACTCCAATGTGAGCTAAATCTCCAATTTTGGGGCCTTGGTGCAGAAGAGATTTTTTTAAGTGTCTCTGATTTTCCAACAAGAAACCACAAAGAAAGGTAAAGTAGCTTCTATATTGTGAATCATAAAATATTATTATGGTTTCCTCTTTTGGAAATCAAACAACTCTCCAAGAGTGAGTATATTTTCATTTTAAATGCTCTCAAAATTATCAATAGCTTTGCACTCACAAATATGATCTGACAGAAAAGTTTTGATTTCCAATATTATTAAATTGTTCCCCCTAAGTAATGAAAATGAACAGAACCAATAAAAAGAGTCTCATTCTTTTAAATGAGGCATGAGTAGAGAATAAACCAGGAAGAAACAATCCACCACCACTTCTGGAACAGCCATAAAAGAGCAGGACCACTTGCAAAGAGCCAACATCTCATGGATGGGAAGTGAGGAGAACGGCATAACAGGGATGATGTGCCGTCAGGGCTGGGACTTCTGGAGAACACACTGTCCTTCAGATGATGCTCTGAGCCTCTTAAGAATACCTATAGGAGCTGGTTAAGTGGCCCAAAATAAAAGCCCTAAAGCAACTAATTGATGACCATCATATCCTATCAGCACCTTTCTAAGGAAGATGCCCAGATTGTAAGAAATACTTTCCCAGGACCAAGGACAGAAGCAAAGGAGTATGAGCAATTGGTATCACTTTTCTCTTTTTCATTTTTATCCATAATGCCCAAATTAGTAGGCCTCTTTTTTCTCTGTAGGGTTTGGTGTATGAAGAGTGTACAATTTATTGAAAACATCTTGGGAGACTGGATAAATATATAATTGGTTCTCTTAAATCAATTAAAATTATATTGAATCTGTTCTACAGTAGCTTGTACAAGCTAATTAACATTTCCAATCTCAGTTTCTTCAGGTGTGACACGGGCATATAAATTATATTTACTCCATGGGGTCATTATGAGGATTCAATGCTATAAAGCTGAAGTCAGCAACCTTTTTTTCATGAAAAGCCAGATAGTAAATATTTTCTACTGTGTGGGCTGTATAGATCCAATCTCAGCTCCTCGATGCTGCTGTTGTAGCATGAAAGTAGCTACAGACAATATGTAAAAGAATGCGGGTGGCTGTGTTTCAATAATACTTTATTTATAAAAGCAGGCAGCAGCTTAGGTGTGGATTATAGAGCATAGTTTGCTGACTCCTGCTATAATGCTTGAAAAATATTTACCACAGATCTTGTAACATGACACAACACTGTCATCGAAAGTTATTATTATTATTGGATCCTAATTTAATATATCTATTTAATTTCAATAATAGTAGTTAATGGTAATTGAAAGCTCACTCTTTATTTATTCAACAAATATTTAAAGAATGTCTCTCATAAGTAAGTCACTGTGTCAGGTTATTTACATACTATCTAGTCTATTGGGTGTAGTCCATAAAGGCAGGCATCCCAGAGCAGAGAGAAGTTAAGAAGTGTAGGGAATGGATCAGAGGGACAAAAGGACATTAGCAGATATATATTATATTAATTAATCATCATTAAAACACTTAACTTGAATACTAGGCTTCTCCTTTTCTCAAGCAGAAATTGAGGCCAAAAGAAATATTGTGCAGAAAGCCACCTAACTACTAAATAACTATTATTTGAACTCAGAGTCTTCAGAAAATACAGCCCATGTTCTTATTCTTCTGCCTCTATGCTCTGCTGCCTGCTTTGAAATATGGATAAGATCTCAGAAATGCTGAACTCAAGAATCTCAGTATCTCATGTAACTCTATGAAGGTTAAACTAGGCATATGGTTGAGCATTATCTGGGGACCCTTGAGGAGGCAGAAAAAATAGAGCCAATTAACTGAGTGGCTCAGAGTGGCTGACTGAATTCATATGTCTATTTCCTAATATGTCCTCAAATTATTTGAACTGCTAGAATATTTATTTTTAAAAAAGAATTAATTTCTATTTCCAACAACTTGGTAAAATATGTAATAAAAAACATTCTCAGTTTAAAAAAATACAAATGAGGTGTTAAAATTTAAAATACCATCTCAAAACATGAATAAGGAAAACAACTAGAGGACAGAGGAGATAAAGAAGCAAGATTACAAAGAGAAAAGAGAATAGACACCCAAGCAGCTATTTTCTGTGAGGGAATCTTCTAAATATAGTTTAGAGTTTGGGTTTTAATTGACCTCAAGAGCATGGAAAGTAGGAGATAAAGCTTGGGGCTACTACAAGCACAAAAAGTATATAAATATAGTTTATAACTTCAAAATTAGTAAAGGTAAAAAATGGATTGAAGCAAAGCAAAACACAGTTAAAAATCAAAAGAAATCAAGAAAGTATTAGATTGAAAAAGAAGTATTATAGACCAAACAGGAAAAAAAACCCAAAAATTAAGACAATGGTATATAAGCTATTCATGTACTGATGGAAAATTTATGAAAACTAGCTATGATCAGGGCATTAAAAATAGAACCAAAGAATTTAGAAGTTAATAATAAAAATGTGACTAAAATATGCAATGGATTTAGAAATATGTATATTTTATAAAACACCTCAATTTTGAGTAATCTATGGATTAAGCAAGACATTGTAATGAAAATTATAAAATCTATAGAACAAAATCATAATGAAAATACTACCTAATAAAACCTGGTATATAGCTGAAGTGAAGTTTTAGAAGTAAATGTATATAAAGTTTAAAAACAGGCATGGATAGTGGTTTTATTTTGCGTCTGGGATTGGAAATCCTGAGGTGTTAGTAGTGCTCTATTTCTTTGTCTGGGTACTGTTTACATTGGTATTTTTACTTTGTGTACAGCTGTGCGTTTAGGATTTCCACACATTTCCGTATGTGAACAAGCAAAAAGCTTAAAAAAGAAGAAGAAAATCTCAAGGATAGCCAAGTTAGCCCTGAAGATAAATCAGGAAGAGGATTTGTTCTACAAGATACTAAGATAATATGAATATACAAATAATAACAATGTGATATTTGCACATTGGCACAGAGACAAATAGACAGATGCAATAGAAGAGAGAACACAACTCCATACGTATTGAAACCTGAAATTTGATAAATTGACTTGCATTATACATTATACAAAAGCATCAATTCTGGATGAATTAAGGTCTTAAGTATAGAAGCCAACACTAAAAGCTTTAAAGAAAATGTAGAATAGTTTCAGTCATTTTAGGGTACAAAGAGAAACTTAAGTAGGATTCCAAAAATCATAAACAATTAAGGAAAATAAATTAGCAAAGTCAACTGCATTAAACTTAAGAACATCTGTTTATTAAAAGATACCATTCCATGAGTAAAAAGATAAGCCACATGCTGAAAAAAAACTTTGTAGCACATATAACTGATAAAACACTAGTAACTGGAATATATAAAGAACTCCTATGAATCAATTAACAATAAACTCAAAAGGCTACAACAAACATTTGATACAAGAGGAAAAAACAACAGGTTAATAAATGTATGAAAATATCCACAACCTAATCACAATTTAGAGAAATGCACATTAAAACTACAATGAGATTCAATCTCACACCATTCCAATTGTCAAAAATTAAATATATGTAATACATTTAATATACTTACATTAATATTATTGAATATTTTATATAAATATTACATGTGTATGTAAATCTCCCTAATAAGTAGTGGTGAAATGTGGATCAATAGGAACACTCACGTAGTGCTGGTTGAAATATAAATTTGTCTAACCAGTTGAGAAAACAATCTGAGATTACTTACTGAAGTTTGAATATGACAATCTTCTATGACCCTGAAACTCTTCTCCTACTCCTTCTCCTTCTCCATGCACATTAAAGGATGGAGATATACAGATGTAGATATAGATGTAGATGTAGCTATAGATATAGATATAAACTCATACATAAGACCAGAATTTGGACAGTAAGAAGAGGTGTGTGTGTGTGTTTGTGTGTGTATCCGGACAGGGGGTGGGGTGAAAATAACAAACTCAAAGCATGGAGTTAAATGGAACTCAAGATACAGAGGGAAGAAATTCCTACCTGCCTTTCTCTCTTAGCCCTCCTAAAAAACTTGTAGTAAGGCAGTCAGCTTTATACTTCCCAAATAGTAGTACAGAGCATCCTTCTTTGGGGGAAAAAAAAAAGAAGAAAAGAACTAAAAATACTGACAGATTGAATATATATGTTTATATAAATACAATTAAAATTTATTATTTAAAATTAATGAAATTTGACTACTCATTGTTAAAAACACAAAAACAAAGAGTATTAATTTACACCACCCCAAACCTGAGTCTTTAGAGCTCTTCTCTATCAATTCTTCTGTTGATCACACCTATTTCCTCTAATGACTCTCATGCAATCACCGTCTCCACTGGACCAGACCATGTACCCTAGCTACTTGCTTACAACTCCAAACTTGATAAATCCATTCAAACTTAACAAGTCAACAGAACTCTCGATTCTACAAATCTCTAATCACAACTTGTTCTTCCTTCCGGGGTCCCTAACTTTGTATATGACACTATCATTCTCCCTTTGCTCAGGCCCCCAAACCTGTAGCCCTATTTGATTCCTGTCTTTCTTTCACACAACATGTCAGCAAATTCTTTGTACATCAAAAGATACTTCATAGCATCTTCTCCGAGGTTCCTGACCTAGTCCAAGCTATCATCCTCTTTGATCTTGACTACGCACTTCCAAACTTGCAGCCAAGCATTACCTCTTGCATCCCGTACATCAATTATCCATACAACAGCCAGAATGCACTTTTAAAATATATATTTAACTAAGTCACTGCTCTGCCAAAAACCCTTTAATGGTTTCTCACTTCACCCGGAGTAAAACCCAAAGGTTTTACAAAAGTCTTCAAGGGCTCATTACACCTGGGCCCTGGCAACCTCTCCTATGACACCTTCTGCCATTTTTGTCTTTGCTCCTTTTGCCTCCTTACTGTTTCTCTAACACACACTAAGGCTTTAACTTAGAGACTGGAGGTTTTGCTATTCCTGCTGCCTAAGCACACTTATCCACATTGTACCCATACAGCTCTCTTCTTCACTTTATTATTGCCTCTGTTCACGTGTTATCTCATCCGAAAAGACTTCCCTACCTGAGATTCATTATTAGCATCCATTTTCCCCCACTATCCCTTTCACTCATTCATTTATTCCTTATTCATTTAAAAAATTCAAATAAAATTTGAACATCTATGGTAAATCAGTCCCACTTTTAGGCATCAAGAACATGATACAACCAATCAGATATAAATTTGGAAGGATATGTGCCCGATGTCATTTCTGGAATTCAATATCAACAACAGGAAAATTCCTTTGATATGTTTAATTTAATTTTGGAAAAGCAAAATAGAAAAACACACGCGCACAAAGATAAAGGGCATGAAAATATGTAAAGAAGCCAAGTTGCCACAATGCCTCTGCTGTGGCCTCATTATGCCTGCAATATTTCACCAATCAGTGATTTAGGGAAGTCCATCCTCACTCTCACATCTCCTAAAACATGTTTCATTAGGTGGCTACCTTTATTTTTTTAATTCTAAACCTGACAAGTAAGATCCCATTCTACTTTTCACAATTGTGAAATTGCTCTCCCCAGATATATTCTTCACTATTAAATTAAGCAGCCCTCCATTAGTAAAACTGATTCTCAAGCATAATTACTCAAGAGGGAAGAGAGTAGGAAATAAGGAGAGACTTAACATCACTTTCATTTCCTGAGGCAAGTGATCAGAAATCAATATGACTGAGCCTTTTTTCCTACAAACACTCACCAAAGTAAAAATAAGGCAAGACAAATTAAGTTTAAAAGTAAGTGTTTCCCTTTCTGTCTCTTAGAAACATATTCTGCACCTGCAAAGGAAAATGCCTCACAAACAATACAATTTGACTGATATATGTTTATTTTGTGGAGTATAAATATATATGATCTACCAATAACAAATCTCTAAAGTAGTCAAAGGTGAAAATTGGAGAATGGAAGAAGTATTGTATTTCATTATAAATAAAGTAAAAACAACACAAATGTCCACTATCATTGAAAAGAAATATGAAAGGATTAATAATCATTCTTATAATCAGTCTTGTATTTATATTTATTTACTCACCTAATCTTTACTGAGCCTGTATAATGCAACTAGTGACTTGTTGATATAATTATTAAATAGTTTTAAAATTGATTCTTAAAATTTCAAGTTTTATTCCTCAAGTTATGCATTCATTCTCAGGATTTCTTAAAAAATGAGTAAAACAACTTATTTTGACTATTTCCTAACAGAGTCAGGGAAACTATAACACCATAAAAGAACAATATGAGGCAGATATATGAGAAATTTAAGCAAAACAAACAAAAAATCTTGACATCTAGATAACTGAAGCAAAAGTGGTTCCTTTTTAATTTTATGTAAATTATTTAGACTTGATTATCTTAATTCCCTTCTTTTTAGCAAAAACTTGCCATGTACAAAAATTGAGTTATATAATCATTTTGTTCGTTTGATAAATGGAGACAAACAACTTAGTCTAAAAAGAGTACATTCACTTGTCTCTGAGGCAGGTCCCCTCTAATTGTGCGAGCCAGACAAATCTCTACTTCACTCTGTTTTAGAATATGTTTTTCAGAACGATCGTTCCGCCTTCCAGTCCTGTGCAAGGAGCCTGCTACATAAAACAATACTACAGGGAGGTGTCATCAAGAGCTGGATCTACCTAGTATTTCTACATGGACAAAAACACTACACACTCCAAGGAGTTGTTGACAATTTTTTAACGAAGAGTAGGCAATAAGACAGAACTATAGAATATAGGCAATAAAACTTCATCCAAGTCTTCTACAGTTTATGATATGTGAAAAGATCTAGCACAGTTTACCGGCTTCCTAGATCCAACTTCTCTTACCAGTCCATTCAGAGATAAAGACATGGGTGTCATAATGATGGAGTATGGAGTAGAGCAAAAACCAAAGATGTTAATTGCCTAACTAGATTTTTGTTATTCTTTCTGCTCAAGCAAGAACACTTCATTTCATTACACTCAGGCTAAGTGCAATGATTTAAGCTTTTGCTTTTCATTAAGTGACAGATATTAGAAAAGAGAGTGTGCATTTAATTGTATCGTTATATTCTCCCTGTTGTATATCTAAGATGTAATCATGGAAAATTTGAAACTAATAACATACTCAAAGTCTTAAAATAACTTGTAATGACAGATGATACTTCCTACTCCTGAACGAGTATAAATGAGGAATACATGAATACATGATGTGCTTTATAATCTCATGCTGTTTCCCTAACCTATTGTAACTCCAGTAGCCTTAAGTAAAAGTAAGTCATGATGCTTTTTATGTTGACATAAAAAGCTTCTCACTCAAATGAAGCATGCCTACCTCAGATTTAACTATCAGACTAGGGTGCTATAACTCCTAAATGATGAAAACTGTTAGTGTTTACAACAGTTAAGTGCCAAAATCAATAGATGCATATTAAATTGCAACAAGTGGCTAGGGTAAATTACAATTGTGGCCATATGCTGTGGAGCTTTTCTCATGGTTCAGAGTAAGCAGTTAATTGAATCAATAAGAAAAGCCAAGGGATTACAGTTAAATTTAGCAGGTAATTACTTATTACCTCACTTTAATACTATATAGCTAAGTAAATAAATACATTTTAAACTATATTATTTAAAACTTTTAGTAAGCAAATAAAAATTTTTGGAGAAACATTTCCATTTCAAATTGTTGATAAGAGTTTTTAAATGTCCATGGCAGAATCAGGAATTAGCATGCTCTATTCCTGACCAGGTGATCAAGTTCTAGTCTACACATGAAAGCATAATCTGAAAGTAGGAAGAAAGTCATCTGTGTACAATTCTAGGATCTCTTAGCAAGGCAACTAACAAATCATTTAGCAGTAAAAGGTATAGTGTTCTGTAGTAAATGATTTTATTTCTTTCACTAAAATTAGACCTTAGACTACATAAAGCCATATGAACAAATATGTTACTATTTAACTTCTCTGTCTATAACACTTCTATGCCAATAAATATTACTGTTTTGATAACTTATGGTTATATAAACCAAAGAATTGAAGAGAAAGGAGAAAAAAATCCCTCAATACTTGACCCGCTCTCCTGTTTCTGTTAACAGGCTGTTGTCCCAAAATCATACCCCGGCCCCTCCCCAGAATGGAAAATAACTGTTCTTATCTGAAGGAGGAAGTTGCAAAAGAAAACGAGAACTGGTTAGAATGCTAGGCCCAAGATGGCAAAAGACCTGACCTCCAGTGGACCTTGAGCCTCATTGTATGCTCATTGTAATACAGTAGCATACTAAGTGACACACCCACCAGCATCATGACATTTGACAGTTGCCATGGCAACAGCAAGAGGAACCCAAACAAGGACTGAAAAGGAGTGTTGCCTCAGTTCTGGGTCCAAACCACACCCGTTCTCGGATAAGTCATGAATATTCCTCCCTCTCTTCACTCAATTTCCTCCCTTTTACCTCCACCTTCCTATATATATGGTGTTTCAGCCCTAATCAGGTTGAGACATTGATATTTGAACTAAGTTCCAGCTTCTCCACTCTTTGGCCATTGAATAAAGCTTGTGCTGTTCCAGTCTCAGCATCGGGTTTTGTTATTTTTTGGCTGTGCTTATCTGAATTGGTCTCCTGGACCTCAGTGCAGGTCCAGGAGACCAATTCGGTCACAATTCTAGAGCCAGAGGTATTTTCTAGCTTTCATCATTCACTACAATGAGATTTATTAACATAATACAATTATCTATGAGCGATTTTCAACATATATTGACCATATATGTGTTATATTATGCTAAACACTGAATAAGTATTCTTATTTGTCACATTAATATTTTCAGACATCTACTACTATTATTCTCATTTTCCAAATGAGGAAGGTGAAAATTAAAAAAATAAAGTACAGGCATACCTTGGAGATATTGTAGATTTGGTTCCAGACCACTGCAATAAAATGGATATCACAATAAAGTGAGTCACACAACTTTTTTGGTTTCCCAGTGCATCTAAAAGTTATGTTTACACTGTGCATCTAAAAGTTATGTTTACACTATACTGTAGTCTATTAAGTGTGCAATGGCATTATGTCTAAAAAAATGTACATACCTTAATTTAAAAATCCTTTATTGCTAAGAAAATGCTAACTATCATCTGAACCTTCAGCAAGTCATAATTTTTTGCAATAGTAACATCTAAGATCACAGATCACAGATGATCATAGCAAACATAATAATAATGAAGAAGTTTGAAATATTTCGAGAATTACCAAAATGTGTCACAGAGAGCATTTCCAAATGTTGTTGGAAAAATTGTGCTGATAGACTTGCTCGATGCAGGGTTGCACAAACCTTCATTTTGTAAAAAACACTGTATCTCCAATGTGCAATTAAGTAAAGTGCAATGAAACAAGGTATTCCTGGTAACTCACCCAAGGTAAAACAGCTAATAAATAGTACTGCAGGACCTAAGTCTGTCTGATTCAAAGGTGTGTCCTTAACTACTAAGCAAGAGTGATCATATCACACTGGATTCCCAGTGTTCCACTTTAGAAACTTCAAATCAGGTATTTCCAAAATTAGCTTATATTAATGCATCTCATGTTATTCCCATAGTCATTCACGTGTATTTATGGTTTATATCTGTCTTCCTCTACCAGACTAAAAACCTTTTCAAGGTGGGAAGTACATGTTACTTGTATTTTTACTAACCTACTTCTTCTATTCTCCCTTGGGCTTAGTATTATTATTATTGGAGGAAGACATGTTCTTCTACCCTTCTAAGTTCTTTGGCTGGTCTAAGAATTAAATTGACATGAGCCAGATTAACAAGAGAAAATTAAACAAAAGTTTAATACCATGTATACATGGGAGAGACCCAAGAAAACTGAGTAACTTACCAAAATGGCCAGTCCTCACTTTAAATACCATCTTCAGTTAAAGACAAAAGAGGATATTGGGGGTAGTGGTTTCAGTCTTCAAACAGGAGGAAGGCAATTCACAGGGAGATGGGAAAGCAAATGTTTGATAAACAAAGGTTTGCTAGGCCTTGCAAAGACAGTGGGACCCAGAGAGTTTTCCCCACCTCACCTATATTACCAGATAATTTCTAGTGATAGATCTATCCTGAATCAGGACCTTTATCTAAATTCTTTTAGGCAGTTAAGGGGGAGGTAACATGAAAAACTTCTTGAGTCTTCTGTTTCTTAAAATAATCAGCTTAAAATTAATCCTCATGCCAAATAGACACATTTGGAGGTGGCAAATTTTGCTCCCCTATACTCTAACAGTGGACAAGTCGTTATACATTTTCCCAAACCCATAGAATGTATAAGACCAACAGTGAATCCTAATGTAAATTACAGACTTTGGGTGATTATCATGTGACAATGTAGGTTCACTGACTGTATCAAATGTACCACTCTGGTGTGGGTTGTTGACAGTAGGGGAGACTATGCATACAGTCAAGGGGCAAGGAAAAATGGGAAATTTCTATACCTTCCGCTCAATTTTGCTATGAATCTAAAACTGCTTTAAAAATAAAAACCAGAAAAAAAAAAATTGTATGTTTTTTTGTCTTTCTTTGCTTCTTTCCTTTTATTACAGTAGTCTTTTTTGTTGTTTAATTTTTTTTTTTCATTTCCATTCATGCCTCTGCCACAGAAATTCTCACTCTCTAATCTTATCATGTCATATCTCTGGCCCCAAGATTGATGACTACTTTTAGGTTAAAACCTTTTTCCTGATTAATATTACTTTGAAATCTATGGTTACTTGGCAAACTAGTAACAATTGTAAGTCAGAACGCTTAAAAATATAAAAGTATCTAGGTTATAAAATTGCATTTCAAGCTTAAAAACTTAGCTTGTGTACAAAATAGTAAAGACGAAAGCAGTATGGATTTCTTCTTAATAGAGAGGTCATTAGTAAGGAGAACTATGAACTTCCTCCACGCATTTTCTTAGCAAGTCATATTTTAGAGCCATTAACCCTCTCAAAAATATCATAGAAGCTCTTGCCCTTTCTCCTGTGCCTACTGCCAGAGAAAGCAGGTGGGTTTCCCTGGCGGGTGAGGTGGAGACAGGCTGCTATCTGTCAGTCAGTGTTGTTCTTCTGAACAAGTACTGACCAAGCTCACTTGGTCTCCCTTGGGCTCTCTCCTCCTTCCCAGTGGTGTGTGAGGGAAACCTGGGCCCTCCATGCCTCTCACCAAGTATGGGTCCCAAGGTTCACTGGGTGGGGGGAGAAAGAGAATTCTGATCCAAGCTGCATTTTAATGTTTAGCTGTCATGAAACCTTTATTTTTATTCTAGTTTCCTGTGTCAGTTCTCAGTTGGTTCATAGCTTAGAGAGAAGAAAATGCCTAGTTAGCATGCCCTAAATCTCCTACAACATCCAGGACATGTTTTTGCTTTCTTTTAAAGTTAACATAGAGTTATAGAGTATAGAAACATATTTCTATATGTGCCACTGATAACAAAAGGTTGCAGGTTATCTCTAAGGGAAAAGAGAAGGAAAAAAGTCTCATTTCCAAATTTATATATTATATATAGGTCTTTGCATATATTTTAACTCTCACTGTTTTCTTCAACCTTCCTGCCCTGTTTCCTCCAAAAGAGGCTCTTACCTCCAAAGCCATTACTCGTACTCTAAAATTTTATCACATATTTAATGGGAAGGAAGAGGTAGTGAACGTGATGCAAGCTTGGCCAGAAGTAGATAAGTTTTACTGAAGAGAATTTGGAGAGGAAGCACAAAAATAAATAAGTGAACAAAATAATAAAAAGAGGAGGATTCTGAAGAAGCTGCTTGCTGCATATGCAATAACTTTTCTTTCTCGGAATTTCTTCCTAAAACTAGTGAGCAGTACAAAATGTAGAAATGCTATAAAGGTAACATCTTTATTGTCATATTGTCATCTTTAAATAAATGAGAGTAAAACAGCAGTTGGATCTGTATCATATTGGAAAGTAAATATATATATACTATATACGTATTTGACCAAATTTTTCATAGCCCCTTACATAAGCATGGGGTTTATGAATGAAACTATCACAAGTACTCTCTGAAATAAGGTATGCTCATGACAAGTGGTAATTTAACCTAAGGAATAAAGTGTATGGTCTTCCTGGATACTTAACTGAACCAAAATGGTTTGTGGAGGGTGGCTTATTATTATAGCAAATGAGATGGAGGGAAGCGAGTGAAGCAGAGTTCAAGACAGCAGGAAATAAAAGGCATAAAGAACTATTGAGCCAGAAAGGGGAATTGAAACAGACCTGATGTAGCACTAATTATTAGTGAGTGAAGTAATGAACTAGGAAAGAGTTGGGGTTTTAGTTATGGCCCACCAAATGGAAATGAGGAATTTCCAGATGTTCCATATGTTCTGTAACTCAAATGTTTTATGCCTTCAGGTCAGAATTTTCAAACAGATAACAGATGTAGAACAGACTCAAAATTTCATGCACACGCCATGATGATTAGCTTTCAAAATCACAGGGTTTGCATGCAAACTCCTCATATAAGAAGTAGGGTTTAAAATAAAGCCTGTCAGACTTCAGGCAGAATTCCAGTTGAGAAAAAGAGTTCCAGGTTAATAGTAGCTTTCTTTTTACATATCAATTCAAATGGTACAAAACAGCATTAGGGATTTTAACATGACAGCACTAATTCAAGAGCTATGGAGTTCAAAAGAACATTTCTTGCCAAATGGCCTTTTTGCTTAAAAAAAAAAAAAGATAATTTAAATTGAAGATGTTGATATGGAGAGATTAATTCTGTATAACAACTGAACATAAAGTCCAACACATCAAAATATCAATGTTATCTTAAGGTAAAGGAAACAGAAAATTTCTCTACAATGACAAATTCTCACTATTTTTAAACTGCCAAAACAAAAGGAATTATTAAATTTTCAAAAGCAAAACTGAAGTCACCACATGAACACTTGTAAGATCCTATGTGGTACCCCAGTATAATTTAGACAAAAACCCGTCCCCACTGGGCTTAAAATCAAGTAAAGGAGATAACATTTGCACCCAAATAAATGATCAAAAATCTTAGAGTGGCTAGAGACCCACAGATGTACTAAGTAAATATGAAGATGTTGAGAGTAGAATATTTATCAGATAGGAGGGATAAAGGAAGATGATATTCTGACTGAGCCATAGAAGAATATGTGACAGAATGCCATGCAGTATTTCAGAGCACAAGTTTGAGTCCCAGCTCTCTCTCAGCTCACCATGTGACATGGACCAAGTCACTCAAACTCTCTAAGCCTCAAGTCCTGAATTTGTAAAATTGGAATATAAATGTCCCCTGTCATAGGTTTCTTGCAGGTATAAAAAGGGATAATACATTTAAAATGCTTTCCTAGTACAGAGTACACAGCACAGGGGAAACTCTTCTTTCCCTTTCTACAAGTTACTGCTTTGAATAAAATATAGGAACATTTAGTGCTATTTCTGCCCTCTCAGAGAAGGATTAGGAGAAAGGCTTTTACTCAGTTCTCCACTTATCAATACTCTTCTCTATGAGATTAGCATTGATAGATAATCTTGAAATAAATATAATCCATTCTGTGTGACCCAGATTTCTCACTCTCTCCTTCTTTCCTTCTCTCTTGCTTTCAGCTGATGGCCAGCAAGAAAAGCAGATTCTGCTTTCCCACACCTGCTTCTGGTATGTCCAGGTCCTTACAGGCCCAGTCTATTACTTTGTGGTGTGTAAGGCGAGTGTGGTCCTGCCCACTGGCTGCCTGGCTAAGTGTCAGCTTTGCAGATCCAGGTCCCTAGATTTGGGGTGGGAGAAGCATTAGGAAGGCATCTTTTGACTTTCGGCTGGAATATTATTATCTAAACCAGCTTTATCCTGTATTTTCCATATGTTTTTTGTTTAGTTTTCTATTGGTCTAGAAGCTAATGAAGAAGAGGGTTATGATTAATTGCATACTCAGTAATCCAAATTGTGAGGTGATACCTTGGGGAAAGTGTGACTAGTCACATGGGCATAAGCTCACAAAATATAGAATCTAAAATGTAAAGAGCAAGACATCTACATACATGTCAAAGAATGGCTCTTCGTAGTGGAACATGGAGGAAACTCTAGGTTTAGGTGCCTGGCTCTTTTTTCCTTGGAAGGACAAAATATGATGATTTCCATCCCATTTCAGTTTGTTTAAAACATGTAAAATTAAAATGTCCAAGCTCCTTTTTTGTATAATTTGCTAAATTTTTTGAAATATCTATTTACTTACATATATATTATGAGAAGGTTTATCTTTGTACAGACAGCTCTGAAGAATGCAAAATAACAAAGGAAGAGTTACCACAACCTTTGCTACAAAGAGAGAATTTCCTACACATTACTAGGTGCTCATTTCAGTTAATTGCACTGTTAAAAAATAGTGTGGAAGCCACCTCCACTACCTGTACAAAGAGCACTAAAATACATCCCTATGCTGTGCCCCCCAAGCTCACTTATGGAATATTCTGCTCCTCCACTGAAGTACTGAGTGCTTGTATTTGAGGCAAAAGAGCCCCATATCTCTACTTCTGCATATCATACTCTTTTGTCTTCACTTGTCCACAGCTGAGAGGGAATGCCTCCTGAAATTTTGTGCCTTAGGTGCCTCACTTTCCTCACCCCCTTCCTGGCCCTGCTTAGTCAGTTTGCCAAAAAACCTGTTAGGCATAAAATAAACCACTTGTTTTAGTTTTATTGATACTTTCATTGCCCTTGGCTCTCTGGGGTGAAACCTTTCCAAATCAAACTTACTTTTCAGGTAGAACCTGCGTGTTAACACCTTATCAAGGTCAGGGTCAGCAGAAATAGTCTAGACAAAGAGAACTATCAAATAGGGATAGATTTTGTTACCCACTACTTTTAATTCGCTACTTAATGATTTGAAACTATAGACTCTATATATATACCCCAGGTACTGAGAGTAGAAAAGTAAATGTTCTTAAAGCTACATGATATGTGAATTGGGGCGTTAGGAATGGCCTTGACAGTTGAATCTGGCTTAAGGTCAAATACTCTAAAATCCTATCAATTTTTAATACATTTTCTCTAACATCCAATCAACTCTCTCTGATTTAATGATTCTGTCAGAAAATATTCCTTAATCTAGATATACTTTTTTAATGTGCTTTCTTGTAGAGTTCATTCTCCTTTTATTAAAATTAGACAATCAAGTAGCATTTGAAACATTTCTGTGTTCACGATGGACATTAATGGAACCTTATGTGGATAGAATCATTTCCAGATAAAAGAGTTATATCCACGATCTTTGGCAAAGAATTCTGGCATAGAATTGCCCTTTTTTCCATGTGTTGTGATGAATGCAAACTAAATTTATGAAAAAGACTCTAGAAATGCACTTGAGTCATTCCTTGTTCTTGTTCCTTGTACCCGTTGTGATTAAGTTCCATAATTTTCCTCAACTATTTAACTGCAATCTGCTAAAGTTAATATCAAAGCATATGTGACTGATTTAATCAGCAACAAATAATACTGGGACTTTAGGATCATGACAGATGAAATAATCTTTTTTTTATCAAAAAACCCACCTTTATCAAAAGTGCAGCTATGAAAAAAATACTATTTGTGGAGAATTTTCTATAGAAATAAATATAAATTTCCCTTGCTGTTCTGAATTTTACTTTTAGATCAAATAAAAAATTTTCTTAGAAATCTATTGTATTCTGTATCCTCAAAAAATTTACATTTGCTGAAAATTACTCTTTGGTATTACCCATCAGTTTGAAGACTGCCATGAGAAACCATGGTATCAAAGTCTTTTTGTATTTATTATAGGAATATTATCAAAGATGTACCAACTATTATACCTGTTTTTCTTTGTATAAAGACTGTGCGAAAATCCTCACCTCCCACAAACATTCATATAACAGGTCTCAGTGTCAGAGATATCTGTTTCTTTTCATTTTGGGATGCTGACATTGTAAAGTAAACTTGTTTCTTTATCTTGTCTGAGAAAAATCTTGGTGAGCAAATTCATATTTTACTGCTACGAGTTTAAATTGTATAAACAACCAACATATCTACTGGTCAAATTTTGGCCAATTAGAAATCTCAACGTTTTTTCTAATTAATTTTACTAACAGAATTAATTCATTTAATGTGATTGGATTTTTAAACTATGGAAGCAAACACTATTAGCACTGTGGAGATCATAATTCAAGTCCAATCTTATAACTGAGGAAACTGAAAAACAAAGAAGTTTTAAACTTTTCCAAGGTTAGAGAATTGGTTAGAAGAACTTAGAATAGATCCCAATGTTTACTTTTAGACCAGCATTTTCTTCACTACCCTACACTATTTCTAAGTAGAACGTATTTTCCACTTATACTCTCAGAAATGACTTAGAATTTGAATTTCACAAGTTTCAAATCTTAAAAAAAGTGTCATTATCACATTTATACTTTTGAAAATACTTAAATACTTATCAATTTCTGGAGGAATATTAAGCTAGGAGACATTAAAATTTTACCCCAAAGGATACTGTATATAATTTATTAGAAAAATCAAGTTTAGAATATTCTGAATATGACATTTTTTATCTTATCCTCCAATTTCTTATGGTTTTCTTCTTAAAATTTAAACTTTGTATCAAATGCACTTTTCAAAGCAACAACAACAAAAAGATGTCAATCATGTTTACAGTTGATATAACACAGACAAAGAAAAAAAGGGTCTGAGACAAATCTTGACTTAAAATCCACAGGAAAAAGATCTTGCATAATCCTCCCCACATCTTGCCACCATCGTATAGAAAATATTTTCCTCCTACATCAATTTGTTAAATTGGTAGAAAGCAATGGCAAATTTTTCATTCTGCCAGTTAAATTTGCATAGCTAAATTCACTATTAATTTCATTTACTCTCAACTACCCACCTTCCAAAAATTATCTGCTGTTTCACCTAGTCATGTTCTTTCTGCCACAGCCACATGGGTCTAATATTTATAGTTCTCAAAAAAAGCAAGAGACTTTTTCTCTAGTTATGAATCTGTCACCAACTTACTGTATGGCTTTGGCTGAGTTTCTTAACAACCCCAGGTCTTTGTGTCTTCATTTATAAAATGAGAGAAGTAAATTAAATGATCTATGATCCACTTTTGCTTCAATAATCTATGAAAAAAACTGCAATTTCTCAACTTTCAGAATAAAGTGTTTTATCCTACCATTTCTACTTACACATTCTTCAA
Organism: Balaenoptera borealis; assembly: GCF_965194805.1. Taxonomy (NCBI): domain Eukaryota; kingdom Metazoa; phylum Chordata; class Mammalia; order Artiodactyla; family Balaenopteridae; genus Balaenoptera; species Balaenoptera borealis. The sequence goes on along the minus strand of NC_138866.1, from coordinate 54,810,118 downwards.
AGCTTCATTTCCTCTAAGAAACTTGGATGCTAACTTTTTCTTGATCTTTACAGAAGTTGAAGTAGTGTGTTAATCATGTCATCACTTCCACATGGCTGATGGTGGCTGTAAAATGCCACATTTTATTTTATTTTTCTTAACTTTTTATTTTATATTGGAGTACAGTTGATTAACAATGTTGTGTTAGTTTCAGGCGTACAACAAAGTGATTCAGTTATACATATACATGTATCTATTCTTTTTCAAATTCTTTTCCCGACTAGGTTGTTACATTGCTGTATTTAAAATGGATAACAAACAAGGACCTACTGTATAGCACAGGGAACTCTGCTCAATATTCTGTAAATGCCACATTTTAATTCCAATTTCAGAGCACTTAAATTAGGGTGGAGGCGGGGGAAATGTGACTTACTTAGAATCAAAGAAATAGGATATCACTTCCTACTGACAAAATAAACCACTTCTCCGTTCTCCTGCGATATATGTTTATTACTTCATTATATCATCCATTTCAGGTAATCTCTCAAATAAAATTCTGTTTTTTCAACTCTTAGTGAGCTTTTAATGAGCTTCCAAAAAATGGATTATGTCCTTTTCATATTTTTTTTCAATTTACCAAATAACTTAATGATTCTTCTCCTATGTGGTTCCTTAAAATAAATTTATGAGATTAAATTAAACCTTTTTAATGTATTTTCATCTTATCTATTTATCTATAATTATAGACTTAAACTTCAGGGCTAAAGAAAATTATTTAAAATGTCTATAAACAACATCTGATCCTCTTCATTACACAAAGCTAGAGTTCATACAGCACGAGAGTTGTGAAAACCAATATATGGCACTGTTAAAAATTGTCAATAATATGAAAGGACTGACAAAATAAGGACAAGGTTGATATTACCATTTTTTCTTTTCTTTTTGATAGCACCTAAAAGTATAATTTATATTTCCAAGTTATTAACTATTTTAATAAAATATATTTTAATAATTTCACAGTAGGTGAATCTGTGAATGGATCAACATTTATTTAACAAGTTTCCTGTTATTGAGCATAAAGACAATTCCCAATATGACACTGTTGAAATGACAGAATAATGAATAGTCTTGTAAAGTTTTGTCTATATTTATGATAGTTTCATTAAGATCAATTTCTTGAATGAAATTTCTGAGTCAAGTTTCATAAATACTTCTATGAATATTGACCCAAATGGTCAAATAGTCCTTTAGAAATGTTACACCTATGAGTAACAATAAACCTACAAGAGGGCCTGTTTCTCAAAACCATATTAACATTATACATTTTTAAAACTTTAATGTGCGGAAAGCTCATTATTAGTTTTATTGTTCTTTGGTTGAACATGTTTTTATATTTTTCTTGAATATTTCTCATTTTCTTTTGTCAGGCTTTGTTAATCTGCTTATTTTTCTACTGAGGTATTTTTTTTCTTTATAAAATAACACTAATTTTTACATATGATAATTATACATGTGATTAACAGTCATATGCTATAAATGTTTTCATGTTTATCTTGCTTTTACTACTTTATTTTGCTTATAGAAATATTTATAGATATTATACACACATATATGCATATACAATCCAATCTATTTATTTTTGCAGCATCTTTTCTGATTTTTACAATGTGTTTGGTATTGTAATTCACTACAAAATTACATAAACATTTACTTGCAATATCTTCCCATTTTAAGTCATTCTTTCTTATTCTTTAGTATTTAATCTTCAGAGATTTGATTTCCTTTTAAATTTTTTGGTAGGGAGTATAACTTTTTAAGGTGATCAGTCAGCTATCTTCACGTGATTTGTTAGCTGACTAATGATTTTATTGTCGTGTTTTTTTATTTGAATAATATATATCAATTTTCTACAGTTTACTCCTTGCTATCATTTTAGTTTTACCTGTTTTGCTAGCCTCTACTTTGAATTTATATTCAACCTAATCTCAAAGCCTGTTTCTTAATAAGTGCACTTCATCCATTTATATTTATTGTCATAACTGATGTGGCTTCTCTTATTTTTCACATCAGTTTACATTATTTACTTTTTATTTTTGTTTCTATTACTTTATTTTTGGTCTTTGATTTATGGACTTTTTCTAAACTAATTTTTGTTTACTATAAGTAGATCCTTTTAAGTTTTAAGAAATAATTGTGCTTAAACCTATATTTTTCTTGTTATCAACATTAAAATTTATGTTATCTATTGTTTCCTTCTTTTTAAGGTGACAGTGTTGGTATATTTTTAATTTCTTCCTTTTTCCACTTTTAATATCCCCTTTATTGTATAAAAGTGAGGATTATAAAATCAGCCCCTTGTAATTTAGTTTGTTGCCAATATTCTGCATAAATATTAATAATTTGTACATTTCTTTTTTTTTTTTACAATCTTTCACTCCAAGTACCTGATGTGGTTGTCCTCCAAGTGTTACTTCCAGTGTCACAGTGAAGAGCCCTTCCTCACAGTGGCAGCTCTCCATTGAGCAGTCACCACTAAGGATTAAAGCAAACTACAGGGAGAAGTAAGCATCTCTATCATCTGGGTCTGTTTATATTTGTACTATCAGCTCTAATCATTATGTTGCTGGAGCAAATGTCACTGGTTTTCTTTATAATAGTTATGACATGTGAATATGGATCCCTAAGAATTCAAATGCAAGTGAAGGGGACTGATTATGGTTATCACATGGGGCTGAGTGTGTGGAAGGGAGTCATCGGAAAGAAATACTGAGCTGCTTTGAACACATCCAGCTCTTTGACCTAAACCAAGAATGCCTTGAGGCCATCTAAAATCAGGTGAAGCAGAACAAGGAGGACAATGAGAACAATCAGAGGTGCAGAAGGTTTTTAAAATAAGCCAAGGTGCCTTATGGTTTGATTACTGCTGAGTTCTCTCTTGGCTAATATTGCTGCCAGAGCCTATGCTGCCTGCAACGTGTTTGCATTTATCCATGGGGGCTGGGAGTGGCTCGCAAAAAAAAAAAAAAAAATTGTTTTTAATTTGATCAACTATAATTTTCAGAAGCCTCATTTTTCACTAGTAGAATGAAGACTTAGACATACTCTTCACATATTGATGTCTATAATTAGGACATTGTGTGTTATTAAAGTAGCAAATGACTATTTCACACAAATGAATTACAAATAGAAATAAAATTCCTGAAAATAATAACATATGAGAAAAACATTTGAGTAAAACAAAACAATCATAAATTTAGGAAATCTAGCTCAAGTTAGAAGTTGGGTTGGCAAAGAAGCAGCTACAGCACTCCCAGGACCACCACCTACCCCTTTGAAGATCAGTCTGAAGACAGCTATCCTACCTAAGTAGACAATATTTCAAGGTGCTCTGTGAGGTGGATATTGTTTCACATTGCTATTCACATGGACGTCCAATACAGAGTCCATGATTAGCTGAAAATGTCATCAGAGAGGCACAGTACTCGAGAACCAATACATTGGAGCCCAACGTATGTTACAAATGTTCAGCTGTTCTCAATTATGACCTTTCTCTTTAATTTCAAGACTCACAGAATAATTCCACACTCAGAAGAGCAAAATGGTATTACAGTGGGAAGGGAACTTGCCTTGGATCTAGAGGAAAATAAAGCTGTATGTCATTGGAGAGTACATGCAGGCATTTACTGTTTTCCAATGTTATCCATGAAGTAGATTAAACTCTAAACTCTATCAAGACTTATTGTTCAAGTCGTCAGAATTCCACTCATACAGGATGTTCGATGTAAGGACCAGTTTCCTAAACAATAAAAATATAAATTTGGACAAGTTTCCTATGCCAATCCTATTTTGGGGGTAGGCATGGGGAGTAATTAGCAAACAAAACCGTTTTCCACTATATTCTCTTCCCTAGGCTATTTTGCTGTTTTGTGAAAATCATTGTGGTTAGATTTTATGAGGATGGATTAAAATTGGAAAAATATTAAAAAACAGCTGATGTAAGGTCAATATGAAAGGATATTACATTCTTTTAACAAAGAGAAGAGTAATACTATCACTTCAATTTGAACTTATTTGTATTTTTTGTTAAATTTGTTGTGAAGAAATGTGATACATTAAATTAGATGCTACAGTTTCACACACACATGCCCACACACATCTCTCTCTCTCTCATATATATATATATATATATATATATATATATATATATATATATATATATATATATATATATGGTGGGGGGAGATAATGTTCTCTGACTATAGTAAGAAAAATAAATGTGAATTTTCCAATTGTTCATATCATTTTTTACTTGATTTGACTATACATAGTAGATTTGTGTACTAGATATTACATAAATATTAACAACAGGGATCAAAAATTAAAAGTGCCTATATTTCCTAGCAAGGTACCATAGCCTTTGGGTATTTGAAATTTTTCAATGACAAAGACAAAAACTTTACATGGATTTTATAAGAAATCCTCTGAGAATGTCATTATGTTTCGCATTGTGCAGGTGACGTTATCTGGTTATAAAATATTAAGAAAATTCTGACATGGCTGCTGGCAGATGGGTACTGTGTATACACCCCCATTGGATCACATACGTGGTAAAAGAGAGGAGGAGTGCTACTCGTTTCACTCTTTTCCATCTCTAGAAATGCTTTGTACTCTTTTTTCTTCTCTTCCCCTTTATTGATTAGATCCAGTGCCTCAACTCCAGGTGTAACTTCACTCCATTATTTTTATTCCTCCCACTTCAGTACTTACATTTGAGATAGTCTTTGGTAATATATACTCTAAAGTTCTGGATTTTATTTTTTTAACTGAATATTTTTAAAAAGTTAATTTTACTGGACTTAGGTCATTTCTATACAGAGGTTTATATAGTGTGATTTAATTTACCTAATAGTATCAAAAATTCAGAGAATAGTTTGGGAATAAGACAAGCAAAATTTAAGACTAAAAGATAAGGTAGTATCTGCAAAACACCTTCAGAAAGTGCAAATATCATGGGAATTCAATGGAAGAAATTACCATTTCTTCTTGATATGTTAAAGATTCTTTGGCGAAAGGTATATTAGAGATAGGTCTAGAAGCTGACAGAAGGATATAGGGAAGATTTCTTTTAGACAGATATTGGCATGAGTAAAAATTTTTGTTGGAAAGTTTGGGGATGTTATGGGGGAGAGTTAAATTTAGATATAATGTTTTGCAGAATATTGGAAAATCTGGCATAAGCTTTGAAATGTAATTTTGGACCATTTTATCTTGAACTTTAAATGTCATGGTAGGAAATGTCCACTATTTGTAGGCAGCATTAGTAAGCAGTGAGTATTCACTAAAAGTATGCTATGAGCTGAGTGATACCATACAAGCAGCATTGTAGGAAAATGACTCATGCAACTGTTTATCAAGCAGGACTGAAGGGAGGAATAAATGGAAGAAAGTTCAGTTAAGAAGCTCTTTCAAGTTTTTTAACCTTTAAAATTCAGATGGCCTTTCTGTGGAAAATAACAGCCTTAGAGCATTGTTGTAAGAATTAAAAAATATGAGGAAAGTAAAAGTGAAAAGTGGCCATAGAATAAATAATAGCTCTTGCTATTATTATAAATTATATTTAGGAAAGTTTTATAGAATTGGAAGAGATAGTTTCTTTAATAAATCTGGAATAATAATATTATCTGAGGGTTTTTAAAGGGTGCAATGAAATAACATTTGTTAAAGAGCTTTGTAAGCACTGGAGTTCTACAAAAGTATAACATGATATAATAATTATTTAATTTATAATCTTCAAGAAGGGGTGAAAGAAAGAAAAGTGTTGCTATAGGAAAAACATTTTTACTGGATGGGAGCAGCAGGGAAAGGGGAAGAATTTGGAGTGGGGAAACAGAGATTGAAATGATGTTGTTTTATTACTGTTGAAATATCTAGCAGATAGATATAAAGAGATTCTGGAGCCAGAAAGATCAGGATGATTAGGGAATGAGAATAGAGCATCATTTGAAGTTTTGGCGATGGCCAGGTGTGACTGAGGATGGAGTACATGGAATAAAAACTAAAAGCCAAAACTTTAAAGATTTTCTGTACTTGGAGAGGGAATTATGAAGAGGAGTCAGAGAAGTGCTTAGAGAGATGGAAGGAATGCTAAAATTAAGAAATCCCTTCACACATCTGTTCAATTAATATTATGTACATACAAGCACCATCGCCATATACTCATTGCACACTATACCTCAGGGACACAGCAAACACAGAGTTCACCATCAAGTGGAAGAGACAAACATGCAAACAATTACTCCCTTCTGATTAATGCACCATAATGGAGGAATGCAAGCAACGAAATGCTCAGATCTGCACGATTTACCAGCAGATCAATGGGCGGGGCACTTAGGGCTGGGGGAGCACGTAGAGATAGGGAGAGACTTGTGTGAGCTGAGGCAAGAGAAAGAGAGAGAGTGTGCACCATTTGGAGCAGCAATAATTTGGAAAGTCTGCATGACATCAAAAACGCAAGGGAAAGATTTTCAAAAAGGAGTAAGCAATGATAGTATCAGTTGAGAAAGTCCACCAGAATTGTTGTTCAGCAACAATAATAAAAATACCTCTTTAGAAAGTGATTACTCTGTCAGGTATATTACTGCCACAAAATTATTGCATTCAATCCTTACAAAAATTTTGTGATATCACTAACATCCCCACTTAAAAATAAAAACACTGAGGCACAAAGAATTTAAATAAGCAGTCCAGCCTTAAGTATTGCTCACAATTAAGTGTCATAATTCAGATTCAAAACCAGTTCTATCTACCTCTGGAGGGCTTGAACTTTCCCAACCTCACTCTAGGAAAGAACAGTGCTAAAACAGGAGTAAACAAAGAAACTGTATTTAAAGAGTGAATGGATAGTGAGGAAGGATGCTTTAAAAAACATCTTTTAAATTGAATCTTTTCTAGTTAAAACCATCTGAATGAAATAAAGGCAAAAATTGCAAAAGTGAGCTGTCATAGAAAAACAGAAGTGAGAATGAAAAAATAAATAAATAAGTGTATGTATCCCTTAATATGTAAAAGGCACAGAGGGGTCTATAATCTCCCAACACCTTGGCCAATAGTCCTACAAAAGAACTGTGAGAATCTTTGGAAAGCTCTGGGCTTCCGCCAGACCACACAACATTTCTTAGTTACTGATAAACTCTGTGATAGAAGTTTCAGAGAAAACATATCCAAGGAGGATTACTCTCATTATTTTTTTCTGAAAACACCAGTGTCCAGGGAACTTGAAAGGATTCTCTGCAGCAATGTGTTCCCATGGGCTGCTGTGACCCTAGCAATAGTTGGCCTCCTGTGCTATGAAGCGTATGTTGCTCCTTTTTGTTTTACATCACTAGTGCTTGGTTTATTTAAATCAGATACCAGTATCCTATTATTTCTACTACATATGCAACATACTGAGAAGTAGTGTGGTATGATTCTCAACCTCATTTTAAAATTTTTACAGGAAATATTCCTTCAAATTACCATCCCACATGAAGCAGCCTTACAAATGTAAATGTGTGAGACATATTACATATGTCTGATTTCAAAAGGGCTAATATTTCTTATGTTCATAGGCTTTTCCATCAATACAAAGCTAAACAATGAAAATCAGAGTGACCGTAAGCATGGCACCTACCCTGATTTCTATGTAATTAAAAAGTTGCTGCCAACAACAGCACTAACTCTTCAGGGAGTGTTTATAGAAGCCAACAAAAGCATGTCAACACTGAAAACAACAGAATGTAACATATGAATTGCTTTGGAGTGGGTGGCTGAAAATTTAATCTCCCCCCTCAAAAAAAAGGTGCAGAAATGTTTCAGAGCTAGCAATTAACCTGCCACTGAAGCTGGCATTGAATTGAATCCCCCCAACATATTCCTTTCCTTTAGACCCTTATCTAAAGGAACCTGTCTGTGAAGAATGCTCATTTTCTGCTGGGTAAGATACTGTGCAAGTGGAGAATTTCACAGTTTAACAGAAGGATTATATCGCTTTCCTTCTTTGGAAGAAGCCCAGACTTCATCAGGGAGGTGCATCACATCGTTACACTGTAGAAAGCAACATATGGCATGATGCCTCTAAACAGCTAAAAATGGACTTTCTGCTAAAAAACTTAGCTGTGAAATAAACAGTACATGTTCAAGATGTGCAAAGTTTTTCAGTTCAGAGTATAAGAAATCTACAGACTGTGAACAAATAAAACAATATATAAGTATACATTTCTTACAAACATGTATAATAGAAATGCAATATGCAATTTATCATGTGATAGAAGCCATCACATTCTTTCATTGGTAAAGGGTATTAGAGTTAAGATGGTTTATAAGTGATCAATAAGATTGCCAAAGTTCAGGAGTTAAGTAATCAGATACTAGTTTTTAAGGGGTTTGTTGAAACCATAAACCAAACTCCATTTTAAAAAGATAAAATAAAACCAAACCCAACACACAAATTTTCACTGAGACAACAAATGCATCATTAACTGAAATAGTTATTCATACAACATTATCTTCATGAACTGTATTAACTTCTCTGGACAGATATTATTAAAATCTGGTAATCAGTTAGAGACAGCAACATATACACTCATAAGATTGATGAATTCAATAAAAAGGGCAGGTTTCTGTTCTTGTCTTTTGCTCAGATCTCTGCTGTTGGAAATGCTGTCTATTGTTCCACAGTGTACCTAGAGCCAGAGTGTGATTTGGTGGCCAAATGGCCGATGCTGTTGTTCTAAATCAGATGCAGAAAGAATATGTTCTAGAGTAGCATGAAATAGATAGCAGTACTTTGCCACATAACCATGGAATTTCTACCTTTCTCTTTAAAGATATTCAGGATGATAAAGTCTGAATTGTGTGGCATTTCCAAATATTAAGGAAAGAAATTTGTGCATATGTCCCTTTTTTTCATGATGGAAAATACTTAGCAATATATTTCATAAGGTTAGGTGATGTTTCCACCTAAGGGCTATGGTGAAATACACTAATTTCCCACTGGACAGTCTCATGTAAATCAAAGAAGTTAGAACACTCCCTCATATGATATACAAGATAAATTCAAAATAGTTTAAAGACCTAAATATAAGACATGACACCATAAAACTCCGAGAAGAGAACATAGGCAAAACATTCTCTGACATAAATCATAGTAATATTTTGTTAGCTCATTCTCCTTAGACAAAGGAAATAAAAGCAAAACTAAACAAATGGGACCTAATCAAACTTAAAAGCTTTCATACAGAAAAGCAAACCATGAAGAAAATGGAAAAACCACATACGGAATGGGAGAAAATATTTGCAAATAATGTGACCGACAAGGGGTTAATTTCCAAAATATACACACAGCTCATACAACTCAATATCAAAAAAAACAGCCCAATCAAAAAATGGGCAGAAGACCTAAATAGATGTTTCTCCAAAGAAGGCATATAGATGGCCAACAGGCATATGAAAAGATGCTCAATATCGCTAATTATTAGAGAAATGCAAATCAAAACTATGATGAGGTATCACCTTACACAGGTCAGACTGGTCATCATCAAAAAGTCCATAAATAATGAATGCTAGAGAGGGTGTGGAGAAAAGGGAACCCTCCTACATTTTTGGTGGAAATGTAAATTGGTACAGCTACCATGGAGAGCAGTATGGAGGCTCCTTAAAAATTAAAAATACAGTTACCATAATCCAGAAATCTCACTTCTAGGCATACAGAAAAGATGAAAACTCTAATTTGAAAAGATACATGCACCCCAATGTTCATAACAGCACTATTTACAATAGTCAAGGTATGGAAGCAATGCAAGTGCCCATCAACAGATGATTGGATTAAGATGATGTGATATATGTATAGGATGGAATATTACTCAGCCATATAAAACAATGAAATATTGCCACTTGCAGCAACATGGATGGACCTAGAGATTATTATATTGAGTGAAGTAAGTCATACAGAGAAAGACAGATATTATTATATCTCTTATATGTGGAATCTAAAAAAATAATACAAATTAACTTATTTACAAAACAGAAATAGACTCACAGACATAGAAAACAAACTTATGGTTACCAAAGGGTAAAGGGGGAGGGATAAATTAGGAGTTTGGGATTAACACATACATAATACTATTTATAAAATAGACAAACAACAAAGATTTACTTTATCGTACAGGGAACTATATTCAATATCTTGTAATAACCTATAATGGAAAAGAATCTGAAATGTATGTGTGTGTGTCTATATATATATATACACACACAACTGAATCACGTTGTTGTACACCTGAAACTAACACAATATTGTAAATCAACAATACTTCAATAAAACAAATAAATAAATCCTCTCACAAATGATAAAAAAAGAAATATACTAATTTCCCAAGAAACAAAACCAAGTTAGTAATGTCCTATATTGGTACCTTCACTTCATTTCATGTGATCTTCTGTAGTATAATGTAATGATTGTTTGGGGTATGAATACTTCCACTTCCTTACCTTTCTTCCTGTTTGTTACAGTTAAAAATATGAGCATTAATTTTCTGTAGATATGACTGATGACACAATCTCTAAATCTGAATGGAAATACTTAGTAGAATAATCTGAATACACTTGGATTTCCTTGGACTTTGCATCTCATAGCCTATCACATCATATACATTGCTAAACTTAATGCCAAACAGATAGCTAAATAATCCACTGAAAATAAGTGATGATGCAAATATAAGCAGTACATTCTTAATTTGTAGGAAATTCCATAATATCTGAATTATTCTGATTAATAATTTTAGTAGCATTTTACTTTTGGACCCCCTTCAGAAAAGTCTTCACTTTCCATATACAGAGGAACCTGTGAGGTATCTCTTGTAAATCTGAAAGCCTGTCTCTCAGACTAGTTTCTAGAAATTCCTCATGTCACTGGTAAGAAAAGAGATATATAAAAAAATTAAAATAGCATCCCATGATATTTCCCCACACTAGGTACAAAATTCCTTACAAAAATACACACACACACACACACACAAATTCTATGTATGTACCCAGAGTACTTACCCAAGTACACTATGCATCTAATCTTGAGTTGTAACAGCTTTGTTTTTCTCCTGTATAATATGGAAAAACTTCTAGATAACGCAGTATAATAGCATAGATATTCAAATTCTACTAGAAATCTACATTTACTCCATGATAGCATTTTAATGAACCAGAAAAAATTAAACCAAAGAAAATTTGCTTTTGTCCATATTCAGACTACTGACTTTTCTGTATATTGTTTTAAAATCATACAAGTGTGTGTTATCCTGTGATAATATTTCCAACATAGGGTAGCATAATCTCACACACACACACACACACACACACACACACACACACAAAGAGTTTATTAGCCTAATAGTGGACTTTAGTTTAATTTGTAATTATGCAATTTGTCAAAGATTAACACTCCTAGCAGCTTTTCTTCACCTTTTTTGTTTTAGTGCTCTTTGATTGTATTTATGAATGTGACCTTATATCCTGTACTAGCAGTAGAAAGTAAGATAAGTTAGATGCTAAAACACACACACAATAGCAGATAGTACTGTTTAAAGATTAATAAGTGATCTCACTATAGCAGTCCACTGCCTACAGCCTAAAAATATCTTTCCTGTGGTACTTTCCAGGCAGTCCTTGAGGGACCAATAAAACAAGAGCACTAGACAGATCTGAACTTATCTATCACAGCTCTGATTGTGTTTTGTGCACTATATGTTTCTTCTTAAAAGCATCTAATTAACTGCTTGTTCACAGCATTCACTACTTGAAGTGAAGGACACTAGGAGAAGTAAATACCACTTTTACAAGACTTATTATAGAGCGAATTCATTTCATTCTCCCTTTTTATCTATCAAAACCCCAAACCAGGTACTGACCCAGATATTCAGTTTTCACACGTCTTAATTTTTTGCCAGATATAGAAACTGTACATTTCTAACTGTGTTCCTCCTCCTAGCTCTCTGTCAGTCCGCACTGTACCAGGACACTCAGGGACCTCATCTCAAGGCTTCCAAGGCATCAGTACCAGAGGGACTTCAGTTTGGTTCCTGAGGGCACATACCCTCTTTGCAGCAGGAGTCTCGGAAAGGAAGGAGTCAGTGTAAAGAATTTAGAATTCTGCCTGTAGCCTACATGCTTCCCCCTCCATACTAGAAATTGCATAATTAGAAACACTTCCACGATGTTTGACCCTCCCCTCCAACCTCTGATCTCCAGATATCTTCTTGAATATCATCAGAGAAGCCTCTTGTGACAGAAAATGGCTACAGAATCTGTCCTGTTTTTACCTAACATTAGCATGAATAATTCATATTATGCAGCTTAGTATTTTACAATTGCTTGACTAGTTAAAATTTATAATAATAGTACTGACTTGAATAGACTTCCATTTGCAAAACTAAGTATCCCATACATAATAATAAACACTACAAACATGAGAAAGTGTCTCTAGGTACTTATTTCTTTATTCATGCAGAGATGTTGAAAAACACAGTCAGGGCTCATTATCTTTAGCCTGAAGAAAAGGCATGTGAAAAGACCAGATGAATAGAGACAGCTAAAAATTAGAGATGAACCAGATAATTCAAACTGAACAATTTTCTTTGGAGGCTAAATGTTCTAATTTGTCTCTATGGAGGCATTAAACATATAGTTTCACATCACTCCTTTTGTGTGAGTGCTGACCATCTACAGAAGTACCAAGAAGAAAATGGCAATGTTCTCTTGTAAACCTCAACTACACTGAATTTCTAATTAACATGGTTATTTTCAATTAATTATTTACATTTTCTTCAGCAATACAGCTAGCGAAATAATTCTTTATTTAATATTCTTTAAAATAATTGTGTTTGTTCTATTTTATGCAGAGCGATTTTGAGATTTCCAACACTGTTTTGTTTAGATCAAACAGGATCTTCTATCAAATAATTTTCATTTTACTGTTTCCAAGATAAGAGAACATCAGAGTCTAACTTAGTCTCCTAATAAATAACTACTGTTATAAAGATTATAATTTACCTTTAGAAATGCCTATTTGTAGCAATTACTAGTGACACACAGTCAAGATGTTAAATGACTGCATTACCTATCAATCAAAATCAGCCATGTTATGAATAAAGACACTCTATGAATAGACTGATGCAGAAATGATGAGTTTTGCCCTAACAAATATTTTTAAATCTATTTTTGTCACTTTGGAGCTATTGAAAAGAAAGTCATCCAATTTACAGTTTAAGTTTTTGGCCCCATTGTAGGGATAAAAATAAAAAGAGAAAAAAATAATTTTTAATTCGATAGAACTGGAATGAACTTTTGGAATTGGCATTTTCATCCCTCTGAAAACATTGAGCCTTCTGAAGTACCATCTACACACAGTATTGCGCTAATGAAGACATATAAGCTGTTGTGAGCAGCAGGAATCCTATTATTACTACTCCTATGAGAAGGAATGACATCTTAGTAGCTGATAACTCCCTACTGAGTCTTTCAATGACCAAGCCTATTTCTTGACATGGCTTATCCTGGGGAAATGTAGCATCCTTGTAACCTCTGTTGTGAGACATATCAGACACCCTGCCAGCATTTATTAAATGAATGGTCCACTGTCTATTTTTTCTAATTCACATGGAAATGAGAGACACATTCCAATTTTTTCCCCTGAGTATATCAGAGGTTATGAAAGTTCTAGATACAAATGCCATAGGAATAATGATAATACCCTTGCTGGAGGCATGTTATTGAGGACATTGTTCATTAAAACACTGAGAGTTACATGTGTGGATTCTAAAAAAATGATACAAATGAACTTATTTACAAGACAAAAATAGACTCACAGACATAGAAAACAAACTTATGGTTACCGAAGGGGATAACCAGGGTGGAGGAAGGGAGATAAATTAGGAGTTTGTGATTAATATATACACATTACTATGTATAAAATAGATAACCAACAAGGACTTACATAGCACAGGGAACTATATTCAATATCTTGCAATAATCTATAGTGGAAAAGAATCTGTAAATTTTTATTTATATATATATATATAACTGAATCACCTTGCTGTACACTTGAAACTAACACAACATTGTAAATTAACTATACTTCAATTTTAAAAATGGTTTAAAAAACAAAAAACACTGAGAGTTTTTAAATGAATTACCACATAACATATCCTTTCAGAATTTATGTCGGTGAAAAACCTTTGATTACACTGAGAACTTAATGTAAGGGACCATATCATCTGCTTTCACTTTGATTACTAGAAAGTACAGAACCCAAATAGAAGATAAACCATAGAAACCAATATGGCATATAGATTTTCTATATTATGTCCTTCCCATTGTTTTACTGCTTTTATAATCATGTATTTTTCCTGGTTGTGATTCTCTCTGTTTATTTTTATCATTATGTAATCAAATACATTATTTTCACAAGCTGATTTTTAGAACTTAATTTGGAGAATAGAAGATATAAGGAGATATGATAGCAGACTAAAATATCTGAAAGATTGTCAAGTAAAAGAAAAAGCTAAAGATACCGTGCTGTACAACAGGGGCCAAGAGATTGAATTTTAAAAGGAGCATCTGTTAGATAAACATGAGTGAGAATTTTCGAATCATTCTCCTAGTCCCAAATGTAAGGGGTTTCCCTTAAAAGCTGCAGAAACCTCTACACCACACATGTTTAAGCAGTGGCTAAATAACCATCCATCTGGCATGTTGACAAAAGTTCCTGGACTGGAAGAAAGGTTAAACCAGAAGCTCTCAAAACTCTCTTCCACTCCATGATTCCATAATTAAATATGCTATACTTAATGAGCCATTTGTTATCTCCACGGGGTGAATAACTTACGGCATGTGTCTCCATGCTATCTCCCTGCCAGGTCTAGAAACTAAATTAAATTTAATCTATCACCACCTGAAATTAGGAATGGGGGAAAGATATGTCACAACAACTTAAAAGAGTCTGGAGCCTTTGAATACTCACTGAAGAACTTCAGTTTTACTAATGGCAAGATTTCAGTCTATATCAAATCATTATCCTAAATATGAAGAATAAAAGCAAGAGATATATTGATATTTTACAAATCAAAATCTGAAAGAAGAAAGTTAATATATATTTTGATATTCTGAATATTAAAAAGTAGATTATATAATTGGTCATATCACAGATACATTTTAAAAGTACTCCTACAATGTAAAACATTTTAAAGATTTCTATGAAAGGGTACAAATATTTGTTTTGGGGGGATTGAAAGTCCACTGTAAGCCAGTAAATTAAATTGAAATGGCATATTTAATACCTTCTCATATCTATCATTATATTTGTGCAATATAGGAAAAGTAAACAAATCCTGAAGTCACTAAATTATTCACTGAGGTAAATCATCTGAAGTGAATGAACTGTCACATTGCATATAAATACTTTAAGTGGACAAACAACTTTATAAGTAGATAGAATTTTTTTTGCTTCCTCTCGTATTTGATAGTCCCAGAAGGGTATTATTGCTTTGACATTTTTGTTAGGAATGAGTTGAAAGAGTAAAATTTTTTGCAGGTACATAACAACAAATTAACATAATCAGAGTATGTTTGTACATATGCCATTGCCTCATATTCAAGTCATTAAAAATTCTAAAATTATACGTGTATGAAAGTTTTAAAGTCTAACATGAACTTGACTCTAATCAAATTTGAAGCACAAATAAATCAAGAATGATTGTGAAAAAGTTTCTGAAAAGACATCTGTGCTAAAGTCAAATTGAAACGTGCAAATTGAAATATGTGACTGTGCCGTTATAGGACAGGAATGGCAGACACTTTTTTTTTTTTTAATTTTACAAATAATGGTATCTGTTTCCTGGGGAAGCAGTTATGCCCAAACCCTAGAGAGATCTAAAGGACCCTGATCGCTATCAGGGTCATTAACTGGTATGAATTCCAGGATCCCTGATCTTTTAAGATCAATAGAGTCCTGCCTTGATCACTTAATCAAGAAAAAAAAGTATATGTAATGGAAATACAAAAATACAAAGAGCATAGCCCTGGCCCTGCCTTTAAAAATGCTCATGTTACCTAAACTCATGGCAAACAATGTCCAGTCAATACAAATTATAGGCCCCTCTTCAATTTGTTGTCTAAGCATAAAAGAGACTAGGTCTGAGTATAAATTGGGGGTCTCAGACCATGGCTAAAGTGCCCTACACTTCAGAGAAGTAGCTTGGGACCAGATAATAATGACATTTCTAAACAGCAAGACAATAGAGGTTTATAAGTAGATAACATAAAACTCAATTCATTACAGATTTTCCTTCTAATTACAAAATATTTCTGAGGAAAAGGTAAGTAAAAAGTAACAGAAACTCATACATATCAACCAGATTTAGTAAATGTTACCATCTTGCCATGTTTGCTTCAGATTTCCATTCTTTTTAAGAGTAAAATGTAAAAGATAAATACAGGGCTTCCCTGGTGGCGCAGTGGTTGAGAATCTGCCTGCCAATGCAGGGGACACGGGTTCGAGCCCTGGTCTGGGAAGATCCCACATGCCACGGAGCAACTGGGCCCGTGAGCCACAATTACTGAGCCTGCGCGTCTGGAGCCTGTGCTCCGCAACAAGAGAGGCCGCGATGGTGAGAGGCCCGCGCACCGCGATGAAGAGTGGTCCCCACTTGCCGCAACTAGAGAAAGCCCTCACACAGAAACGAAGACTCAACACAGTCATAAATAAATAAATAAAAAGAACGTGAATTTCTTTAAAAAAAAAAAAAAAGCAAACTGGGCTATTCATTTCAGTAACAGTCAAGTGGTCTTAGTTTGCATTCAATTTCAAAAAAAAAAAAAAAAAAAAGATAAATACAAAAGCCACCACCCATCTCATTTTTACTACCATTTTACCATAAGGCAACCGCAATCTGAAATTGTTGTCTTCCATTCAAATCTATATACATATGTATGTATCCATTAACAACAGATAGTATGCTTATTTTAATTGCAACTTTATTATATTATGCAATGTGTATAATTCTATAACTTGCTTTTTCATTAAGCATTATTTAAGCTTTCTATGAAATTTAAACATCTTATTTATTTTAACTTATTCATAGTATTCAATTATATAACTGAACCACAACTTATTTCCCCATTGCCCTTTTACCTACATGTTGTTTGTATCTTTTATTATAATAAAAGTGCTATAAAAATATTCTTTATAAATCTCCTTGTGAACATGAACCAGAATTCATATGTGATTGTGTGTGGGGGGGCTCTGTCAAGAGAGAATGGGAGAGAGAAATGGAGAGACATAGAGACAAAGAGAGTGAGACAGACAGAGAGAGACTGTATATGGAGAAAAAGATTCTTGAAGTGAAATCACTGAGATGTATGTTTTTGCAAATATAGTTGCCAAATTGCTATCCAAAATAGTTATTCCAATTTAAACTCCTACCAACTCCATAAGAGAGTGTCCTATTTCCCGTCATAGCAACACTTAGTATTATGAAATTTAAAAATTTACCAACTTAATAGGTATAAAATGGTATTTCATTTTTATTTTAATTTATAAGTGATTAGTAGTGATATTAGCTATCCTTTCATAATATAGCATGAGCCTTCCATGCTTATTTTTCTTCTGTGGCTTGCAGGCTTGGTCATTGTCCAGTCATGAGGGTTCTTACAGTTTTCCTTTGTGATTTAATCTTTACAAATATATTTCCTAGTCTGTGGTTTGTCTTTTAACTTTGCTCTTTAAGTCTTTAGTAAAAGAATTTTAATGTTAATGAACTCAATTACTCAATGAAATCTTTCCTACTTTATTTTGTGTTTTTATGTCTTACTTACAAAATTCTCTCCCTTACCTTGAAGGAAACAGATATATTAAGATTAGTCTTTGATAATTTCCACTAAAAATGTTAAAGTTTAGCTTTTCAAACTTAGGACTTTAAGTATTTAGTATAAAGTAGAAATCTAATTTTATCCTTTTCCATACAGTCCCCATCCCTTCTCCATTTTCTGAATAGTCTGTTAATTTCCCAGTTATGGGTACTTTTGTTATACCAAGTTCTATATATCATGTTTGTTATTCTGTTCCATTATCTTACTCAACTATCCTGCACTATAAAATTCTTGATGTTTATTAAGGTTAGTGTCACCAAAAAAAAGAAAAAAGTAGTGAGTGGAAGCATAGATTAGTGGAAAAGGATACAGTGAATAAAACTAATAGTAGTCACAAAGATTAAAAACAAAAATTAAGATATAGTAATTTATTCAAGAAACTGATTTAAAAAAATTGATTTCCAGGGAGGGAAAAAAGAATTATTTAGTATCTCTTTCATAGATTTTTGAATAGGTAACAATCAGACAGAAAATAGGTCACTGACTTTGATCAACTGTATATTCAGCTTAAAAACTATAGATGATATATAGGGAGTTTGGGATTGACATGTACACATTTAATATGGATAACCAACAAGGATCTACTGTATAGTACAGGGAACTCTGCTCAATATTATGTAACAACCTAAATGGGAAATGAATTTGAAAAAGAATAGATACATGTATATGTATAACTGAATTACTTTGCTTTACACCTGAAACTAACACAACATGTTAATCAACTATGATCCAATATAAAATAAAAAGTTAAAAAAAAAAAAAGACAACAAAACCACACCCCTGTCTGAGGAAATATTTGTGTAAAGTTGTATTTATCAGAGGCTTTGAGAACTCTTTAAATGATTTCTTTCTTTTTATAATAATTGATCATTTTGTTCACCCAACAAAAATCATAAAGAAGAGTTTGACCTTCTTTATTGTTGCAGACATCTCATTGTGGCTTTGTTTAAGATCTGGCTGCAACATATCACACTACTGGTCATTCAGTTTGGTTTGGTTTACATGACTGTCTCCACAGGGTCATCTTATTCCATCCCATATAAACCCCTTCCAGCAGAGTACAAGGTTACAGTGTAAACATACACATGAAAGACAAACAGTGATTGTGGCAGTTGGATTTTAAAGGATAATGAGAGTTAAAATTAAGTTTAATTTTAGCTATTATTTTGTGTGACTAGACCCTACTGAAAATCACTGGAAATCAAGTTAAGTTTGGGATTGGTTCAAGAGATATTTATTGAGCACACACCATGTGCCAGTCAGTGTTCCAAGTTAAACGGTGGACAACACTGAGAAATTCTGTCTGTTTTGTTCAGTCCATATTTTAATGAGGTATGACAGACAAAAACAGAATGAATGAGTGAATGAATGGTATCTCAGGAAGTCAAAAGTGCTACAGTGAGACTTCACCAGAGTAAGGAGATAAGAGTAATAGTAAATCAGGTGTTGTTTTACATAAAGAAGTAAGGAAAGTTCTTTCTAATAATGAGATATTTGAGTAAAGACCTGAAGGAAGTTAGGAGCTGAGCCATATGGATGTTCCCCTTATTTTCAGAGAAAGAAGAGATGGAGAGCATGACAAGTATAAGGAACAAGAATGTAGGTCAAGAAAAGTGGAAGATGGAAAATTAGTATTGTAGTAATTTAGATTACAGATGATGATGTCCTGGACAGGGTACAAGGATTGGAGACAGGATAACATAGTTAGGATTTTCATCTGTATCAAGGATAAAAACAACACTTTACACTGGCTTATGAGAGAAAAAGAATAGTTATGGCTTGCTCTAGGGTTTTGGCCTGAGCAATTGAAAGAATGGAGCTTCTATTTTTGGATTGAGAATGACAGAGGGTTTCATAGTAAAAATCAAGAATTGTTTTAAAGATTGGTTCAAGATGGCGGAGTAAAAGGACATGCTCTCACTCCCTTTTGTGAGAGCACTGGAATCACAACTAACTGCTGAACAATCATCAACAGGAAGACACTGGAACTCACCAAAAAAGATACCCCACAACCAAAGACAAAGGAGAAGCCAAAATGAGATGGTAGGAGAGGTGCAATCACAATAAAATCAAATCCCATAACTGCTGGGTGGGTGACTCACAAACTGGAGAACACTTATACCACAGAAGTCCACCCACTGGAGTGAAGGTTCTGAGCCCCACGTCAGGCTTCCCAACCTGGGGGTCCAGCAATGGGAGGAGGAATTCCTAGAGAAACAGACTTTGAAGGCTAGCGGGATTTGATTACAGGACTTCGACAGGACTGGGAGAAACAGAGACTCCACCCTTGGAGTGCACACACAAAGTAGTGTGTGCATCGGGATCCAGGGGAAGGATCAGTGACCCCAGAGGAGATGGAACCAGACCTAACTGCTAGTGTTGGAGGGTCTCCTGCAGAGGCAGGGGGTGGCTGTGTCTCACCATGAGGACAAGGAGACTGGCAGCAGAAGTTCTGGGAAGTACTCCTTGGTGTGAGCCCTCCCAGAGTCTGCCATTAGCCTCATCAAAGAGCCCACATAGGCTCCAGTTTTGGGTCCACTCAGGCCAAACAATCAACAGGGAGGGGACCCAGCCCCACCCATCAGCAGACAAGCAGATTAAAGTTTTACTGAGCTCTGTCCACCAGGGCAACAGCCATATCTACCCACCACCAGTCCCTCCCATCAGGAAACCTGCACAGCCTCTTAGATAGCCGCATCCACCAGAAGGCAGACAGCAGAAGCAAGAAGAGATACAATCCTGCAGCCTGTGGAACAAAAACCACATTCACAGAAAGATAGACAAGATGAAAAGGCACAGGGCTATGTACCAGATGAAGGAACAATATAAAACCCCAGAAAAACAACTAAATGAAATGGAGATAAGCAAATTTCCAGAAAAAGAATTCAGAATAATGACAGTGAAGATGATCCAGGACCTCAGAAAAAGAATGGAGGCAAAGATCGAGAAGATGCAAGAAATGTTTAACAAAGACCTAGAAGAATTAAAGAACAAACAAACAGAGATGAACAATACAATAACTGAAAGGAAAAATGCACTAGAAAGAATCAATAGCAGAATAACTGAGGCAGAAGAATGGATAAGTGACCTGGAAGACAGAATGGTGGAGTTCACTGCTGTGAAACAGAATAAAGAAAAAAGAATGAAAAGAAATGAAGACAGTCTAAGAGACCACTGGGAAAACATTAAATGCAACAATATTCGCATTATAGGGGTCCCAGAAGGAGAAGAGAGAGAGAAAGGACCGGAGAAAATATTTGAAGAGATTATAGTTGAATATTTCCTTAACACGGGAAAGGGAATAGCCACCCAAATCCAGGAAGCGCAGAGAATCCCATACAGGATAAACGCAAGGAGAAACATGCTGAGACACATAGTAATCAAATTGGCAAAAATTAAAGACAAAGAAAAATTATTGAAAGCAGCAAGGGAAAAATGACAAATGACGTACAAGGGAACTCCCATAAGGTTAACAACTGATTTCTCAGCAGAAACTTTACAAGCCAGAAGGGAGTGGCATGACATATTTAAAGTGATGAAAGGGAAGAACCTACAACCAAGATTACTCTACCCGGCAAGGATCTCATGTAGATTCGATGAAGAAATCAGAAGCTTTACAGACAAGTAAAAGCTAAGAGAATTCAGCACCACCAAACCAGCTCTACAATAAATGCTAAAGGAACTTCTCTAAGTGAGAAACACAAGAGAAGAAAAGGACCTACAAAAACAAACTCAAAACAATTCAGAAAATGGTCATAGGAACATACATATTGATAATTACCTTAAACGTGAATGGATTAAACGCTCCAACCAAAAGACACAGGCTCGCTGAATGGATACAAAAACAAGACCCATATATATGCTGTCTGCAAGAGACCCACTTCAGACCTAGGGACACATGCAGACTGAAAGTGAGAGGATGGAAAAAGATATTCCATGCAAATAGAAATCAAAAGAAAACTGGAGTAGCAATACTCATATCAGATAAAATAGACTTTAAAATAAAGAATGTTACAAGAGACAAGGACGGACACTACATAATGATCAAGGGATCAATCCAAGAAGAAGATATAACAATTATAAATATATATGCACCCAACATAGGAGCACCTCAACACATAAGGCAACTGCTAATAGCTATAAAAGAGGAAATCGAAAGTAACACAATGATAGTGGGGGACTTTAACACCTCACTTACACCAGTGGACAGATCATCCAAAAACAGCAGATTACACTTTCTTCTCAAGTGCGCATGGAACCTTCTCCAGGATAGATCACATCTTGGGTCACAAATCAAGCCTCAGTAAATTTAAGAAAACTGAAATCATATCAAACATCTTTTCTGACCACAACGCGATGAGATTAGAAATCAGCTACAGGGAAAAAATGTAAAAAACACAAACACATGGAGGCTAAACAACATGTTACTAAATAAGCAAGAGATCACTGAAGAAATCAAAGAGGAAATCAAAAAATACCTAGAGACAAATGACAATGAAAACACGACGATCCAAAACCTATGGGATGCAGCAAAAGCAGTTCTAAGAGGGAAGTTTATAGCAATACAATCCTACCTCAAGAAACAAGAAACATCTCAAATAAACAATCTAACCTTATACCTAAAGGAACTAGAGAAAGAAGAACAAATAAAACCCAAAGTTAGCAGAAGGAAAGAAATCATAAAGATCAGAGCAGAAATAAATGAAATAGAAACAAAGAAAACAACAAAGATCAATAAAACTAAAAGCTGGTTCTCTGGGAAGATAAACAAAATTGATAAACCATTAGCCACACTCATCAAGAAAAAGAGGGAGAGGACTCAAATCATTAAAATTAGAAATGAAAAAGGAGAAGTTACAACAGACATCACAGAAATACAAAGCATCCTAAGAGACTACTACTAGCAACTATATGCCAATAAAATGGACAACCTGGAAGACATGGACAAATTCTTAGAAAGGTATAACCTTCCAAGACTGAACCAAGAAGAAATAGAAAATATGAACAGACAAATAACAAGTAATGAAATTGAAACTGTGATTAAAATATCTTCCAACAAACAAAAGTCCAGACCAGATGGCTTCACAGGTGAATTCTATCAAACATTTAGGGAAGAGTTAACATCCATCCTTCTCAAACTCTTCCAAAAACTTGCAGATGAAGGAACACTCCCAAACTCATTCTATAAGGCCACCTTCACCCTGATACCAAAACCAGACAAAGATACTACAAAAAAAGAAAATTGTAGAAATATCACTCATGAATATAGATGTCAAAATCCTCAACAAAATACTAGCAAACAGATTCCAACAACACATTAAAAGGATTACACACCATGATCAAGTGGGATTTATCCTAGGGATGTAAGGCTTCTTCAATATAAGCAAATCAATCAATGTGATACACCATATTAACATATTGAAGAAGAAAAACCATATGATCATCTCAATAGATGCAGAAAAAGCCTCTGACAAAATTCAACATCCATTTATGATAAAGACTCTCCAGAAAGTGGGCAAAGAGGAAACCTACCTCAACATAATAAAGGCCATATATGACAAACCCACAGCAAACATCATTCTCAATGGTGAAAAACTGAAAGCATTTCCTCTAAGATCAGGAACAAGACAAGGATGTCCATTCTCACCACTATTACTCAACATAGTTTTGGAAGTCCTAGCCATGGCAATCAGAGAAGAAAAAGAAATAAAAGGAATACAAATTGGAAAAGAAGAAGTAAAACTGTCACTGTTTGCAGATGACATGATACTATACATAGAAAATCCTAAAGATGCCACCAGAAAACTACTAGAGCTAATCAATGAAATTGGTAAAGTTGCAGGATACAAAATTAATGCACAGAAATCTCTTGCATTCCTATACACTAATGATGAAAAATCTGAAAGAGGAATTAAGGAAACACTCCCATTTACCATTGCAACAAAAAGAATAAAATACCTAGGAATAAACCTACCTAGGGAGACAAAAGACCTATATGCAGAAAACTACAGGACACTGATGAAAGAAATTAAAGATGATATCAACAGATGGAGAGATATACCATGTTCTTGGACTGGAAGAATCAACATTGTGAAAATGACTCTACTACCCAAAGCAATCTACAGATTCAATGCAATCCCTATCAAACTACCACTGGCATTTTTCACAGAACTAGAACAAAAAATCTTAAAATTTGTATGGAGACATAAAAGACCTCAAATAGCCAAAGCGGTCTTGAGGGAAAACAACGGAGCTGGAGGAATCAGGCTCCCAGACTTCAGACTATACTACAAAGCTACAGTAATCAAGACAATATGGTACTGGCAAAAAACCAGAAATATAGATCAATGGAACAGGATATAAAGCCCAAGATAAACCCACGTGCCTATGGTCAACTAATCCATGACAAAGGAAGCAAGGATATACAATGGAGAAAAGACAGTCTCTTCTATAAGTGGTGCTGCGAGAACTGGACAGCTACATGTAAAAGAATGAAATTAAAACACTCCCTAACACCATACACAAAAAAAAACTCAAAATGGATTAAAGATCTAAATGTAAGACTGGACACTATAAAACTCTCAGAGGAAAACATAGGAAGAACACTCTTTGACATTAATCACAGCAAGATCTTTTTTGATCCACCTCCTAGAGTAATGGAAATAAAAACAGAAATAAACAAATGGGACCTAATGAAACTCAATAGCTTTTGCAAAGCAAAGGAAACTACAACCAAGAGGAAAAAACAACCCTAAGAATGGAAGAAAATATTTGCAAACGAATCAACAGACAAAGGATTAATCTCCAAAATATATAAACAGCTCATGCAGCTCAATATTGAAAAAACAAACAACCCAATCCAAAAATGGGCAGAATACCTAAATAGACATTTCTCCAAAGAGGACATACAGATGGACAAGAAGCACATGAAATGCTGCTCAACATCACTAATTATTAGAGAAATACAAATCAAAACTACAATGAGGTATCATCTCACACCAGTTAGAATGGGCATCATCAGAAAATCTACAAACAACAAATGCTGGATAGGGTGTCGAGGAAATGGAACCCTCTTGCACTGTTGGTGGGAATGTAAATTGATACAGCCACTATGGAGAACAGTATGGAGGTTCCTTAAAAAACTAAAAATAGAATTACCATATGACCCAGCAATCCCACTACTGGGCATATACCCTGAGAAAACCGTAATTCAAAAAGACACATGCACCCCAATGTTCAATGCAGCACTATTTACAATAGCCAGGACATGGAAGCAACCTAAATGCCCATCAACAGATGAATGGATAAAGAAGTTGTGGCACATATATACAATGGAATATTACTCAGCCATAAAAAGGAACAAAATTGGGTCATTTGTAGAGACATGGATGGATTTAGAGACTGTCATACAGAGTGAAGTAAGTCAGAAAGAGGAAAACAAATATCGTATATTAATGCATATATGTGGAACCTAGAAAAGTGGTACAGATGTACCAGTTTGCAGGGCAGAAATTGAGACACAGATGGAGAGAACAAATGTATGGACACCAAGGGGGGGGAAGTGGCGGGGGGGTGGGGGTGTTGGTGTGATGAACTGGGAGATTGGGATTGACATATATACACTAATATATATAAAATGGATAACTAATAAGAGCCTGCTGTATAAAATAATAAATAAAATAAAATTCAAAAAAAAAAAAAAAGAATTGGGGCTTCCCTGGTGGCACCGTGGTTGAGAATTGGCCAGTCAATTCAGGGGACACGGGTTCGAGCCCTGGTCTGGGAAGATCCCATGTGCCGCGGAGCAACTGGACCTGTGAGCCACAACTACTGAGTCTGTGTGTCTGAAGCCTGTGCTCCGCAACAAGAGAGGCCGCAACAGTGAGAGGCCCGCGCACCGTGATGAAGAGTGGCCCCCACTCGCCACAACTAGAGAAAGCCCTCCCACAGAAACGAAGACCCGACACTGCCAAAAATAATAAATAAATAAATAAATTAATTAATTTAAAAAAAAAAAGAATTGTTTTAGTTACGTTAAGTTTGAGATGCCTATAAGACTGCAAGGGGAATTTATGTGTTTGAAGTTCAGAGAAGAGTTATTACTGAGGACATAAATTTGGGACCTATCAGAATACAGATGAGATGTACATGTGTATCACTGAATGAAATCAATTAGAAAATTCCTGTTGATAAAGAAAATATGTTCAAGGATTTAGCATTGTGACACTTTAATATTTAGAGGTAAGGTCACAAGAAGAAACCAAAAAGGATATTTTAGTATCTGTTTTAAGAGACCACTCAGTGACAGAGGAGGAAAAACAAGAGATTTTCTGGAGGTCAGGTGAAGAAAGTCTTTTAGGAAGAGTTATAATAGTCATTTGTGTCAAATGCTACTGAGAGGTCCAGTTAGATGTAGTTTAAGAATTTATCATTAGATTTAACAACATGGAAGCTATTGATGATCTTGAAACCAGCAGTTTTTGTGCATGGATAGACATAAAAACCTAGATGGATTGAGGAAAGTGAAAGTGGTTATAGTAAGTATAGACAGTTTGAGGAATTTTGCCATAAAGTTGAGCAAAGAAATGGGGAGGTGGCTGAAGCGGTATGTTAAATGTAGTTAAGGGATATTATAACATACCTGTACAACATTGGGAATTTTCCAGAAGGAGAATTATTGATGATGGAGAAGAAAGAGAGAACAACAGTGGGGACAAATGGAAATAAAGGAGCAGGGCTTGCGTTGTCATGTGAACTTTGTAGTGTATATCTAAATGTTGGTTATGCTTTTATTCTTTTCTTTAATTATTTCTTTTTTAAAATTTTATTTATTTTATTTAATCTATTTTTGGCTGTGTTGGGTCTTCATTGCTGAGCACGGGCTTTCTCTACTTGCAGCGAGTGGGGGCTACTCTTCGTTGCGGTGCACGGGCTTCTCATTGCGGTGGCTTCTCTTGTTGCGGAGCACGGGCTCTAGGCGTGTGGGCTTCAGTAGTTGTGGCTCACAGGCTCTAGAGCGCAGGCTCAGTAGTTGTGGCGCACGGGCTTAGTTTCTCTGCGGCATGTGGGATCTTCCCGGACCAGGGATCGAACCCGTGTCCCCTGCATTGGCAGGAGGATTCTTAACCACTGTGCCACCAGGGAAGTCCCAGTTATGCTTTTATTCTTAAAGAAAAAAAAAAGTTTTTGGTTTAAACTCTTCTGACTCCTAAAAGAAAAAAATAATCGGAACCTTAGGAGGAAACTTAAAACAGAATGGTTTAAGCTCTCAAAATACCTTACCTTTACTCCATTTATGAAAATATTTTCAGCATAAACAGACTCTTTCAACATACTGTATGATCTTGTCCTCCGGTCTGTCTAATCTAAACATGTTTCTGTTAAAGGCTATCATAACCCCCAACAGAGAATCAAATGACATTTATTCAAGCCTCAGTGCCAGATTAACGTGCCACAAGTTATGCTGATACCTACAAAATGAAACTATTTTTTTTCCCTGAGCTTTGCAGCAAGATAATTTAGCTTCAGGCAGTCAAAGCATAAACCTCTTTAAGGTTGATTTTTCCAAAAGCAGCTGTTTGTAGTCTAAAGCTGCATTTGTGTGCAAGTCATTAGTAGGGTGTTTACAAGTTTGCTTTTTTTTCCATATGGTTTCTGTAAAACTATATCATGGTTGATATTTTATTTCTAAACATACTTCTACGTCAGTTCATCCTCTGGGAGTATATGAAGCATAAATTCAATCTACCAGTCAGATCTTCCTGATGTTTAATATTAAATGCTTCAAAGTATATCACACCCCCCTTTATTCTACTCCACACATACTTAATGATGCAATATCTAGGGCAACTTCTTTTTTGACCCAGCTGGAAATTAGTTGGTGAATTTAAACAATGATTGATGAATTTTGGCACCTGAAAGAGTTAGGATTAACTCTAGGGACTAATTGTTTTCCTGTACCACATCACTCAAGCCACTGCTGTGAGCAAGCGTCATTAATCCCAACAGTCAATTATTCATCCTTTTTATCCCTATCCTCAAAATGTTCCATTTAAAACATCCGAAGTCAAGTTCTTATTAATCTGAGAATTTTGGACAAAAAAAAAATAGAGATCTCAATATAAATAGAATTATTTTTAAAGTTTGGATACTTATTTCCCATGGAAGTTACTTTCACATATGGTATGAGGATGGGATCATTCACATTCTGGAGACCTAAAACCAAATAAGTGCTCCCCATGCACCTGGTATACAATGGAGGAAGAGACAGTATAACTACAATAAAGAATGGAAGAATGGGAAATATGCCCTATAGCCACTTGCTGTAACATCCTGAAATCCTTTAAGGTAGACATTCATGGACTCCCTCCTGTAGGATGGAAAACATTTCTTAATTAGTTTACAATTCTGCTCCTTAGGAAGAGGGTTCCATTCATTGGTCTACTGAGATTGGTCATTGGTCTGTGATTCTGCCCTCTGGGTGATTATTCCATTCCCATTATTCTAATTAGATACATATATTGGGCATTAGGGAAAAAAAGGCACATTTGTAGGCTGAACAGCCTTCTCATCCTATTTACTACCTGGAAAATGCTGGGGATCCAATAGTCATTTTAAGTCTTGGAGAGATAATTTTAGAATATCTTACTCTCCCTCATGGTTTCTTTGGCAGTACAATCCTCTTAAAACCTTCATGGGCTTCTTATTTAGTTGAATCAAAACTATCTCATGTACCAATTACTGCACACACAATCTTTTTGAGACTTCTCAGATATTTTTAATATCTCTTTGCTTTCTCATACCCTTGACTCTTTTTCTCAATTTTATTGCATTCCTCTGCAACCTATCAGAGTTTAGTGGAAGCACCACACATTTAGTCTCTTTTCCTTGAGTACTTTTTTTCTAATTAAAAAGACTTATTGAAACTACCCTCCTAGTTGGGCTTTTACATTAAGACATTTTAGTTGAGAGAAAGGTTTTAACAAAATGGATGTATCAGCCATTCTCTTGATCAAAGTGTTGCCTTGTGGCTGAGATTTAATTTGTCTTTATTGGTCAAAGAATTTCTCCATTTTATCTTTTATTATTTGAGGTTAAGAAGCAGTTAGTTACCTTTCCACCCCTACAAATCCCAATATTTCTGCTCTGTCTCTCTACTCTCTGACCAACCTTTGAGACAATAACAGCAAATTCTGGGCTCATTTCTTCTTTGTAATTCTTTATCAAATGCAGTCAACAACTAATATGCACTAATATATTCACACTATTACTTTATTCCAACTTATTTGCTTAGAGTTAAATTCTCATTAAGTTCATTCTCTTTCTTCCAAGTTACAGCAAACCTGCAGTTTTCCAACTACTTCTCCACTGAAAATCATAGAATGCCATCTTACCAGGCTCCAATGACAAGAAACTAAAACCACTATGAGTGAGTACTAACATAACAAAAACATATGGTATCAGTCATTTATAATGCCTTCAGATGTTTTTATTGAATGAAAAAACAGAACAATGCAGCCTGAAGTCAAACAAGCCTGAAGTCTCCATGGTTTAGACAAAGGTTTATATATTACCCAGGTTACATGTTCAATGTGATTTATTAGAAGGATTTAGTCCATGAGGGAACTTAGCAGACAGAAATTCTGTATTCTCACATACTTCAAGGAGCCCCAAAAAATGGGAAGGGATTTAGTGAATCACACATTGCTCTAAAAGGTTTCAGCTGGGAAGGAGCCCATATCACTTTCTCTCACATTTCATTGGTCAAAACAAGTCATATAACTATGCCCAACTTAAAGGGGTTGCAATTCAATGCCCAGAAAACAGCACTAATGAATTCCACATCCACATATTGGGTTTCTTCATGTCTCAATTACAAGTTATTAAACTGTATTTTATGATAAAATATTATTTTATGTTCAATGTTACCATGTTTTGTGTAACTCGATGAAAATCTAATGGTTGGCTTGGTAAATTATGTTCTGAACAATTTGAGATACATAATTTTAGAACAAAAATAATAAGAATCATTATTTTCATTAATAAAAGTTATATTTTATAAGGGGAAAAAGCTACCACATGCATTTCATGGAGGGTAGAGGGTTTGTACTGCATGCCCAAAGGAAAAGTTTTGGTCCCTTTCTATCTGTTCACTGTCTCCTCTTCACGGGAGGAAATGTGGCTCCAACTTACAAGCTCCTGAATCCATTGTCTAATTACCTAGATTCATATGTTGAAGGCCATTGCTCAACTACTAAGCTGTTTATTCTCTCTCTCTCTGAAGTGCCTACTTGCAAGTAGTGTCTGCTCCCTCTGGCACTTCCTGAATATTAACTTTTTCGTTTGTATGTTTTCCCAAACGGTAAAGGAAGCCAACTGTTCTGCCAGTGACAGAATGAGTATATAACTCCAATTTATGGTAAAAAGTGTACAGTTTTGGACTTTGGCCCCTAGTTCAAGCTACAGTATCCAATCTAGACATACCTTAATTCCTACCTGTCTCCTGTGCATATGTTCTATTGACTCAGCACTCAGAGGAGATATGATTATTTAGCCTGAGTCAGAATGACCAAAACATGGGTAAGAAAACCTTCCAAATAGGGATAAAGCAGGAAATTAAGGGACTAAATAACACATAGAAAAGAATAAAACATCTTTTGTGATGTAATGGTAGGTTTCTGCGGGCCTGAATCTGATTTCAATAGATGCACTCTTTAGAAAGGGAACCATTAGCTGCTGGAAAATCAGGCATGGATCTGACTGTACCCCTGACACAACCTGGCCTTTTCTCACATTGAAGATGAGGCTGAGACAGGTAGTCATTTAATTTCAATCAAGGCTTACATCAAAATTGGCAGAGCTTCTGTATACAGGTTTTTGAGGTATTACTGCATGAAATTACCTTGTTCTATTTTTAATGAGGGCCATAGTCCCAAAGCTTAAATTACAATGGGCATATTGCACATTCCTTGGCAGACCATAGAACTCTGGCACATGACCCTCTGTATTAATTATCAACCATAACCATATTGCTATATAACAAACTACCCCAAAGTCAAAAGTTTAAACAGTAACTATTAGGTTTAATAGGAATCTACAGAATCTTGGGAGGTCAGCTGGGAGTCCACCCTGGTCTTACTCATATGTCTGTATCAGGTATAGATAAGGCAGACTGTGGTAATCTTGACTGAGTTCTCTCACATGTTTAGGGATAGGCTGGCTATTGGCTGGTCCATAATAGCATCACCTCACTTAGATGTGTCTCTTACCCTTCAAGTGGAATTGTTCTCACGTTTAGAGGCAGGGGTCCAAGTGAGCAAGAAGTTGTCTTCTTAAGGCCAAGACTCAAAACTGGTACATAATTAATTCCACAGCATTCCATTAGCCAAAATAATTTAACAGGCAAGCCCAAGTTCAAAGAGAGGGCAAATAAAATCTACACTATAGTGAGGAAAACTACAAAATCAAACAGTATTTGGATATAGTGAGGGGTAAAGAAATTTGGTGATTTTGCGATCTACCACTACTTTTAAACTTTCATGCACTGGAACACTGCCTCAATGGTTGTCCCTTTGTACATGTAGTGAATTTCACATAAGAACAAAGAAGAAACTAAAGATTCTAATTTCAGAGATTCAGGTAGTTTGCTACTGACTCCTAGACAATAATCTCAAGTTGGTTCATCATGGTTAATAAATTAAGCCCTGACAAAGGCTTTTGATTTTTGAGACCTGGGCATTGCAGCCATCATAGTGGAGTTATTGTTTTTGTCAGTCAGCTGAAAAGCACAGACTCTTTTTTGATTGAGATGTTCTTTTCCTTAGGTTGAGATAGAAGAAAAAATAAAATCATTATTAATGACTATATATTTTAATTATCTGACTATAGAAGTCAGGTTTGCTCAGAATATCAATAAGAAACCATAGTAGTTTCAAAATCAGATTGAATCTTGCTTTCAGAACAAAAACAGTGGGATGGTGAAATCCAATAAAAGGAAATAAAGTCAGACTTGTGTATATTATGTTATTAATAGGCAATGGAGGGTGGGGGCCCCAAAGAGACTTAAAGAAGGAAGGGAAACAAGATCACAGAAAAAAATAAAATAAAATTATGCTCATAGGGACAATCCAGATCCAAAAAACTATTGAAAAGCACTCAAAATGGCAGATAGAGAGTCTGTAATAAGTGCAATTGGGAACGCTTAGCTTGAAAACAGAGACAGCCAGGTGGCTGAAGAAAATTCAGAAAGATTTCAGATGGGAGAAGTAAGATCAGTCTAAAATACTTCAAGCAACATTTGATAGCTTCAAGGTAACACTTTCTGTTATTGTTATTTTTGGTGTTTGTGATAGTTTTCTTTGGTTTTGCTTTTATCTGAGAAAGCATATCTATATATTTCTTGAGGGAATATGGTCAGAAAATTTATAAAGTTAGATCTCTAAATGACACTGAAGATAAACCATCTTACAATGACCCATAATAGACAAAAATAGATAATATCTTGGTCTAGGTTATATTCTGTGTAGAATTATCCAATATGATGGTCACAGGGTTGATAAGATTTATGCCTTAGTGTCTTCATATCTAACGTGAGAACAATTCCTCTAACGTGAGAACGATTCCTCAAGTGGAATTGTTCTTATGTTAGAGGCAGGGGTCCAAGTTCATCATGAAACATACTTCAGGGGAAAGTATAGAGAAATGTAATAGGAAAACAAATGTGTGGACCTAAGAGAAAAGGGGTAAAAAGAGAATGCAGACGTTATATCCTAGCCTTATACATGATAGAGAGAGAAGACAATAAACAATGTAAGAAACACACAAAAGATTTAAAACTCAAATTGACTATTGTAAATGACTAAGAGTATACAGAAGAAACAGAACACTAAAGGCATATTCCATTGCTAGATAGAAAGAGGTGGTAAGTAAAAGTGATTCAACCACTGCACGAAATAATATCAGTTATGTACCCACTACTTGGAAATTCAAAATTATGAAGAAAAATAAGATATTTATCTACATTTTAAATGTTTCTACTCACTGGGATCTTAAAGATAGTGTCTCAGAAAAAAAGAGAGTGACCACGATTCTCAACTGAGAAAAACAATAGACAAAAGGAGAGATTGTGCCCAGGAAGTAAAATTAATAACTCTAAGAATTCCTAGATCTGATGCAATAGCACAGTCACTGTTGCAAATGACTAAAAATTATTTTGGAACTGATAAAAAATAACTCCCCCAAACTCTGGGGCTGGACCTCCAGTAAACTAGTCATTCTAGTTATCCCAGAAGGTATTAACTGACTTAAGCTCTGGCAACACCTGCAGCTCTGCTTGTTCTTAGTTCTTCATTTCTCAGAGGCCCATAACATATCACCTGTTTCCTCTTCTACTGTATTTTTTGTGAACAAATGCTGACACTCATGGTATGGGGGCAGACTAGAGCTTCAATATTTGTAAAGTTAGAAACTCTGAGGCAAAGGAGGGCTTTTCAGTACAGCATGGTCATCTCTAGGATGGAGAAACTCAGAGGCTCTGCCAAAAGTATATATTGTTGGAGCTCAAGAGAATGGGACAAAGAACAATGCAAGGCTATGAACCCAGGTTTGTAAGCCTGGTGGGCTATTAAAAATATGGGTACTTTGCTCACAAAGGGAACAGGAAGCCCATCCTCAGTTTGGGTATCAGGACTTCAAGGTTCAAAGGAGAAATAAAAATCAAGAGGGATATTAAGTATGAAGGATCAAACCTAAGGGCAAAATGGGAATCTAAAGTAAATCCTGGAACTGTAGGTGTCACCGCTGCATATTTCAAAATTTGGCAAGAAAACAGGTGTACTGAAATACCACACTTTAAAAAAGGAGGCCATAGACTATCTTGGAGTTTTCCCCAAAGTAATGATATATCATAACTATAAAATCATAAGTACCCTTTGATTGGGATATTTCTTCCAATTAATATTAAGATAGGATTTCAATAGTAGATTCAAGAAAAATGATATAGATTGAGAGCCATTTTGGCAAGAATAAAATCACAATCTCTTTCTTTCCTTGCCTCTCTTTTTCCCTATGTCCTCCCCCTTCCCCTACTTCTTTCCTCTGGATAACTAAACCTCTGCTATAATTTTTGACTCGCCAGAGTAATATGGCTCTAAAGTGTACTGGCATAATTTGGGTGGTATTATGAGTCGATGGACTGTCTTTTTTATTTTCAAATTTTCATATGGAAATACAGCTAGTGTACTGATACTCTGTTGTGTCCCCTTGACTAACTCTTTGGAAAACTGAGTCCGAGGAGAGACTTGAGATTGGGTTGATTTAACTTTATAAATACAAACAAACTTCATCAATTCTAAATAAAGGAATACAACCCAAGCTGCTGCTGCTAATAGACCTTCATCTCCACCCAGGCATCTGTATGAAATACATTTGACAGCAAATGAATAGAATACGAATTTGGAAAAGGCAGGACTTTATACTTAAATTTTATTGGATTTAATAAGAGATTTTGGACTTTATCCCTAGAGAAAGGTGACTAACACAGCAAGTGGTAACTATAATTAGGGCACTGAAGTAAAAATTCTAAAATGTGTGGCATTGAATCTGGGACTAGACAGTGGACATCTGACCAACTATTATTAGAGCCAAGAAAGGTGAAAACTCATGCTCTGCAGTGGCAAACATCTGGGGAAACTGCTTTCTATTAATAATTGTACCTAAAGATCCTGTGGTTATAGGTAAAGTGGGAAAACAGAATTTGGTGGTGTAGTTTGTTTCTGTGATAATTTGATATATATTTTAAAACTCTATAAGAAAGAGATGAGTTCAGGAAAGAATTGGCTACTGTGCAACAGATTAAAAAGGAGATTAGAAAATCTAGAAATGCTATGGCCTTTACAGCTGGAAAATGCAACTGGTTTTCTCATCCAACCATAAAACAGGTAAAATTGAAAAATACAAGGTCTACAAAACCTCAGCTTAGTGGCAAGACCAAATCAAAGAGAAGTTATGAAATTCATTTTAAATGCTCTGAACTAGTTAATGTAGTGCCTATTAAATCATTTTAGTTGGAAAAAATGATTTAGAGAAGAGACTAAAGGTTTGGCTCTCCCACAGGAGATTCAAGTAGCCCTTAATTAAATCTAAAGAAACAGGTGTTTGTTATAAAGGACTATGTGTGTAGCTATGGCAAAAGCTAAATGGTGTCAAATATACAAGAAGCTGATCATGTTTTTGAGAGAGTTGTACCTCCAAAAGAGCTGTGAGTCAGGTTGAAAAAGAAAGGGACTTTTAGGGAGCAGGGGCCTAATCAAGTGTATTCCACATGTCCTGGGTACGGGGTGCCCTTATGACATCTACACAGAAGAACTTCAAAATTACTATGGAGCAGTGATTGCTGAGCACTTCACACTCTTCCTTTTTCTGAATTGTAGTGTTTATTGGGGTGACCTTTCCCCATTCCACTTTATAAATAGATTGTATGGGAGGCAGATATGTTCCCTTTATAGTCCACAGTACTCAAGATCAGCAAAGCCACAGCTAGAGCTGATACAAAGATAATCACTCAGAGACCCTGAACATGATTCCATCCGTGATTGTTGCTTCACTTGGGGAAAAGGTGAGTATACTTCCTTTGTGGAAGGAAAGGTAATAAATCCTTACACCCGAAGAGACTATATTATTCTAAAAATATTGATGGACATTTAGAGAAGAGCTGACACCTATCCTTCTCAAACTCTTCCAAAATATAGCAGAGCGAAGAACACTCCCAAACTCATTCTACAAGGCCACCATCACCCTGATACAAAAACCAGAAAAAGATGTCACAAAGAAAGAAAACTACAGACCAATATCACTGATGAACATAGATGCAAAAATCCTCAACAAAATACTAGCAAACAGAATCCAACAGCACATTAAAAGGATCATACACTATGATCAAATGGGGTTTATCCAACGAGTGCAAGGATTCTTCAATATACGCAAATCAATCAACGTGATACACCATATTAACAAACTGAAGGAGAAAAACCATATGATCATCTCAATATATGCAGAAAAAGCTTTTGACAAAATTCAACACCCATTTATGATAAAAACCCTCCAGAAAGTAGGCATAGAGGGAACTTTCCTCAACATAATAAAGGCCATATATGACAAACCCACAGCAAACATCGTTCTCAGTGGTGAAAAACTGAAAGCATCTTTTCTAAAACCAGGAACAAGACAAGGTTGTCCACTCTCACCACTATTAGTCAACATAGTTTTGGAAGTTTTAGTCACAGCAACCAGAGAAGAAAAAGAAATAAAAGGAATCCAAATCGGAAAAGAAGGAGTAAAGCTGTCACTGTTTGCAGATGACATCATACTATACATAGAGAATCCTAAAGATGCTACCAGAAAACTACTAGAGCTAATCAATGAATTTGGTAAAGTAGCAGGATACAAAATTAATGCACAGAAATCTCTTGCATTCCTATACACTAATAATGAAAAATCTGAAAGTGAAATTAAGAAAACACTCCCATTTACCACTGCAACAAAAAGAATAAAATATCTAGGAATAAACCTACCTAAGGAGACAAAAGACCTGTATGCAGAAAACTATAAGACACTGATGAAAGAAATTAAAGATGATACAAACAGATGGAGAGATATACCATGTTCTTGGATTGGAAGAATCAACATTGTGAAAATGACTCTACTACCCAAAGCAATCTACAGATTCAATGCAATCCCTATCAAACTACCACTGGCATTTTTCACAGAACTAGAACAAAAAATTTCACAATTTGTATGGAAACACAAAAGACCCCAAATAGCCAAAGCAATCTTGAGAAAAAAAAAAACAGAGCTGAGGAATCAGGCTCCCTGACTTCAGACTATACTACAAAGCTACAGTAATCAAGACAGTATGGTACTGGCAGAGAAACATAAATATAGATCAGTGGAACAGGATAGAAAGCCCAGAGATAAATCCACACACATATGGTCACCTTATCTTTGATAAAGGAGGCAAGAATATACATTGGAGAAAAGACAGCCTCTTCAATAAGTAGTGCTGGGAAAATTGGGCAGCTACATGTAAAAGAATGAAATTAGAACACTCCCTAACACCATACACAGAAATAAACTAAAAATGGATTAAAGACCTAAATGTAAGGCCAGACACTATCAAACTCTCAGAGGAAAACATCGGCAGAACACTATGACATAAATCACAGCAAGATCCTTTTTGACCCACCTCCTAGAGAAATGGAAATAAAAATAAAAATAAACAAATGGGACCTAATGAAACTTAAAAGCTTTTGCACAGCAAAGGAAACCATAAACAAGACCAAAAGACAACCCTCAGAATGGGAGAAAATATTTGCAAATGAAGCAACTGACAAAGGATTAATCTCCAAGATTTACAAGCAACTCATGCAGCTCAATATCAAAAAAACAAACAACCCAATCCAAAAATGGGCAGAAGACCTAAATAGACCTTTCTCCAAAGAAGATATACAGATTGCCAACAAACACATGAAAGAATGCTCAACATCATTAATCATTAGAGAAATGCAAATGAAAACTACAATGAGATATCATCTCACACCAGTCAGAATGGCCATCATCAAAAAATCTAGAAACAATAAATGCTGGAGAGGGTATGGAGAAAAGGGAACCCTCTTGCACTGTTGGTGGGAATGTAAATTGATACAGCCACTATAGGGAACAGTAGGGAGGTTCCTTAAAAAACTACAAATAGAACTACCATACGACCCAGCAATCCCACTACTGGGCATGTACCCTAAGAAAACCATAACTCAAAAAGAGTCATGTACCACAATGTTCATTGCAGCTCTATTTACAATAGCCAGGACATGGAAGCAACCGAAGTGTCCATCGACAGATGAATGGATAAAGAAGATGTGGCACATATATACAATGGAATATTGCTCAGCCATAGAAAGGAATGAGACTGAGTTATTTGTAGTGAGGTGGATGGACCTAGAGACTATCATACAGAGTGAAGTAAGTCAGAAAGAGAAAAACAAATACCGTATGCTAACACATATATATGGAATCTAAAAAAATAACGAAAAAAATGGTTAGAAGAACCTAGGGGCAAGACAGGAATAAAGATGCAGACCTACTAGAGAATGGACTTGAGGATACTGGGAGGGGGAAAGGTAAGCTGGGAGAAAGTGAGAGAGTGGCATGGACATATATACACTACCAAATGTAAAATAGATAGCTAGTGGGAAGCAGCCGCATAGCACAGGGAGGTCAGCTCGGTGCTTTGTGACCACCTAGAGGGGTGGGATAGGGAGTGTGGGAGGGAGGGAGATTCAAGAGGGAAGAGATATGGGGACATAGGTATATGTATAACTGATTCACTTTGTTATAAAGCAGAAACTAACACACCATTGTAAAGCAATTATACTCCAATAAAGATGTTAAAAAAAAAAATGTTGATGGCTTCTTCCTAACAGACAGGTTATACATCTCTGCCACACTGATATCAGGCTTGTCATATGATTTGTTTTGGCCAGTGAAATATTTGTGGAAGTGACATATGCTAACTCCAAGCAATGGTATTGCATGGCTCAGCCATTTCCTTATTTCTTTGTGCTACCAGTCTAATATGTCCTAAATTGTGTCTGTATCTTCATTGTAGATTCTGGAATAATGAAGACACACAGCAGAGCCTAAGATGACCTACAGCCAACAAATAACGGAAACAGGAAATAAATCTTTGCTTTTGTAAGCCACAGATATTTGGAATAGTTTGTTACCACAATATTACCTAAGAAAAGCTGACTAATACAATGAGTTGGTTCAATTAAATTAAAATACCAATGGTGGCCTCTTGTCTAAGTTGAGTTCTTCAATTCAAATGCCAGTATTAAAAAGATAATAAATTTATTTCCAATCTAACACAAAAGTCTGTATCTCAATTGGTTGAAAACTTGGAAAAACTTCTAATTCCAACATTATTTGATTGCTTTCTTTGTCCCAGACATTCTGCTAAGTGTTTCACATATATTATCTCATTAAAACTCACCAAGCTCTATTGTTCCTTGTTCAACAGATATCTGAATAGAAGTTAAATAACTTTTCCAAGGTTGCCTGCATTGTAAGTGCTCTGATTCCTGATCCTGCATAGCTAGCCACTATTCTCAAATACTCAGGATAAACTTCCCCTTCAAAACTCTCTAATACTTAGACTCTGCCAACAGCAGTGAAGTTAACATATCATTTGAAATATGTTTACAGTGATCCTCTCTCTAGATCAAATATCAGAACATGGTCTGACCACAAGTTCTGTGATAAAAGAGAATCTTAAAAATAACACTGTCCCCCAATCTGAGTAACATGAAGCAACAAGCAATATTATATTCATTTACCTTTCTGTTTCCATCCCTGTGATGGAGGATACACCAATGTAACCTTCTAAACGTAAAAGAAAAAAAAAAATCCTTCCAAGCACGTTCAGCTGGTTTTCTCCCCTCAGGCTAAGCATCAACCTAAGCATCAACTTCCAACAGCTATAGCAGCAATGAAGACAGCAGATGTTTTCTCTTTGGCTAGACTAAAACTGAATACTAAAAATCACTGCAACTCTGTTCCCTGCCTTTCCTGAATTGCTCTTTGTGTAACCCTGTATAATCCAGCAAACCAATACAGTTCTGATAGAAAACACACTGCAGTTGTTTTACAATTGACTTTACAATACAGTTGGAATAGTAGGAAGAGTACCAGGCTTAGAATTAGCTCTCATTTATTATTCTTACAGGCTCAAAATCCCTGAGAAAGTGGTCAGCTTTTGGAGTTTGTGTCTTCATCTGCAAAAGGAGAATAACATCTCACAGATTTGTTGGGCTGCTTAAATTAAAGCAATTAAAAATGAGATAACGTATTGATCAGAATAGGCTAGGTTATGCTCTGTTAACAACCAACCTCCAATTCTCATCAGTTTAAGGCAATAGAGGTTTATTTCTCTTTACATGTGCAATCTGTGGTTGGTGAGTTGTAGAGGTGGGGGGCTAATCCACAGTCACACAGGGGCTGCAAGACGCCACCATTTTGTAGCCACGCTATCCTGCATATGTGACTTTCTTTTCACTCTGGTCAGGGAAGAGAGCACTAAAGGGGCTCATACTAGAAATTAAATGCCCCAATCAGAATATGACAATGTCACTTCCAATCACAGGTTATGGATCGAACTAACTGTAAGAATGCAAGTAAGCAAAGGTGCCCTAAGTTCCCAGAAAGAGATGAGAACAATAGATGAGTAATTTCCAGAAGACTCTTCCATACCCAGTGTTGTGACACATATGTGCCATAATGTTTGTGGCAGACACTATCATTATAAAATCATATTATTGGAACAGTATTTTTATCGTTACACTTAGTTATAACCTCCCTACACAATTATAAATGGAAATGAGTTCCAATGTTGAGGTTTTTCACAACTGAAGTATTAACTAAGTATATATGAGCATTTATGTAATTTTCTGAGGAAACATTATAAGTCACTTAAGAAATAAGCATAGGCTTATGAAAGTGGATAGAACTGAACTTTGAATAATTGAAAAACACTAAGGGAGGAAGGAGATACAATGGCACAAAGTAACCTCCAGTACAGGATCAAAATAAGAAGATAATTAAATTCGCTGAGATTTAAAATTCTTTGGTTTGAACTCTTTCATCTCATGTCCCTGTCTGATAACTAATTAGAATTTGCAGTGTTGATTTGGTTTTTATTTGCACTTGCAATTTGAAAATTCAAATGTTATATGCCAGCTAATTACAATGTTGTATCACTATATTTATATTCATTTTAATTACAACTGCTCTGGTGGCTAAATATCCTGTGTTCCAACTGCTTCACCCAGAGAGACTGTTAATAAGATTCTAAGTTGGACCTTACAATCTGGTATTTATGTTTCAAAATCAATTTGCTTCATTTGAGGGTCCTACCTCCCATGGCTCTATACTAAACCAAAAGGACTTGGTAGAGTCATTAAGACTATTTTATGTCTTAAAAATTCTTAATGATGACTATATCATTTTACTTAATCATAAAGAAATTTCAAAGATTGTTTTTATTACTGTGGGAGAAGCATGTTTGTAGAAAAACATAGGTCTATATGTTCAATAAGTTTTAAGGATGTCTTTAAAATTCTAATCTTTTTTAATTGGTCAGATAAAATCATTGCCCCTAAATTAGGGGATTATGTTAATAAGAATAAATTTATCATATATAGGAAAGCTATTTTTAGGGAAGAAAGTTATTAGAGCAAGCTAGATGATAGTCATGTGGGAAGAGAGGGACTTATGCTTCCATTATGCAGCATACATGTGCTAGGTCTTCCTTGCTAAGAAAATATATGAAAACAGAATCAGAACTATACTATGATTTTCAGTTATCAAGAATGGTGCTCCATGGTGAAAAGAATATTTTTCTATACACTTCAGCTGGAAGTCAGAATCTTAAATTAAGCAAGAAAATCTGAAAGGTCTGGAGAGTAAGAATAGAGAAAGAGAAAAGACTTGAGAACATGAGTTTATTTTATCTCTGGTACAGAATAGAGGCACCAAAAAAAGAACCCTCGGTGAAGACACAGCAGACTTAGACACATGGATGTTTCAAATCAGCTAAGAGACCTACATGAAGCGGCCAGCCACGTGCAAGGTTAGCTAAGCTCAGGCCTAGAGCTGGAACTGCTGACTGTTTGAAAGTTACAAGCTGAGTTTCAAAACAAATTTGACATTAAAGGTAACCAACTACCTGTACTGAGAGATAACTAAAGTCAGAATAAACTACCCTAAGGTGTTTAAAATAAATATTTTAAAATTATTTTAAAATAGCTACTAATTGTTTATAGTCCCTACATAGGTTGAGTAACATTGATACTGTTTTAATAAAGAGTTTATTTTTATGAAGACTAGGTCCTGGTTTATACTACATGTTTCATAAGAGAAATACAGCCTCTCTGAAATGTAATATATTTGCATAATTTTACTTGCTAACAAATATTTAAGTGCAAGCACATCCTAAAGAAATATCCAGGGTTAAGATGATGTGTTCAATCTTAAATCGGGAAATCAATAAGGAGATTGCTATTGCTTTATTTTATAATATTATGTTATTAGTTTTAGCTGTTTCTCTACTCAGAGGCAATGAAAGTACTATTACTCTTCACTCAGTAGTAATGAAACCTATCTTTACTAATCAATCTTAGACTACTAATCTAGATTTAATAGATGTAGATGAGGAGGGGGCATGATAGTTGTCTCGTTCAATAATGCTCCCTCTGCTATTTTTTTCTTTATTCCTAGAGTAAATTTTCCAATATGGTATCTAGTCATTTAGGAAATAAACTGATAATAAATTTTGCACCAGTAATCCAAAGGTCAGCCTCTAGTCTTTTCTAAGACAAATTCCTCTCTACCATTTGAGAATAGAGACATTTGATCATCCCTGAGCTCTCCTAATTGGCAGCTTCATCTTCACTTCAAGTGTACTTCCCACTGCTCTTAGCTCTGCCATGGACACCACTGGTTTTGCTTCTCATCAGTTCTCAGCACTCTTTCCATAAAATGTTGCACTGACCTCAGTTGGAGCATTCAAAGCAGAGGAAAGAACAGCCCTTCTCCAAAACCAGAAGCAGTCCTTCCTTTCAAAGCCCAGATAAACTCGAAGTTAGCAATCAACAACTATCTTAACCATAAAGGGCTCCTGGAGTAATTTTCAGTGTAAGTAATTACAATTGCTTAAGAGTAACTGGTCCAATGAAGCTCTCACTACCCCCACCTATATATTAGATAAATGGAAACAGTGGCTTTTACTCTCAGGCTAAAATCCTAGAAACTATTTTCTAGTACATAAAAATATTCAGGTGTTTGTTACAATTTCACATTTTCAAGTTCCTTTTCTGGAGTTCCTTCCTTGTAATATGTATGTATCTTAATTATTGTTCCAGGTAATTATTATGACCTGACAATTGAGAACTACTGTTCTGAAAAACTGAAAGATTTCTCTGGAAAAGATTTTAAGATTCAGTTTGAGGCTAGAGAATCAGATTAGAGCCTAAAGTAACTGCTTCTCCACGAACCAGCATAAAGAAAATAATTGGGAAGAAGGAAGAAAGGAAGAAGGAAAGGCAGAGGGAGAGGAAGGAAGGGAAAAAAATTAGGAGTTGTTGATACCATGATTCATGATTTGCTGACAAGCTAAAGGTTTGATTTCTCTGAGAAAGGATATCTGAAAAGGGAGATATGCAGAATGGGACTTTGGGTTGATGAACAAGTTACTATAC
This sequence comes from Balaenoptera borealis, assembly GCF_965194805.1. Classification (NCBI taxonomy): domain Eukaryota; kingdom Metazoa; phylum Chordata; class Mammalia; order Artiodactyla; family Balaenopteridae; genus Balaenoptera; species Balaenoptera borealis. The sequence goes on along the minus strand of NC_138866.1, from coordinate 54,766,877 downwards.
TTATTTACTTATAGTTTCTGCCCCCATTAGCATTCAAATATAAGGACAAAAATTAGAAATTTAGAAAGTGATATCCTCAGACATGTTACCATCTTCAGTATAGTATACATAGTCAAATAAATAAGAAAATTTTAAAAAGATAAATCAACAAAATAGAAATTTAGAATATAAGAAACAACATTAAGAAATACAGCAATTGAAGTTAGGTTAAAAATAATTACTGATTTATAACATAAAAATATACAAAACTCTGGAAGAAAAATCAGATGATTTTAAAGGGAAAAATGCAGAATTCAGGAAGAATTTTGTATTATTTAACAGCAGGATATAAATATAAAATAAATCTGAACAATGATAGAAATATAAAAGCTAAAATATATCTTTTAAACTTTTAAGTGTAACCTACATAAACACAGTAATAGAATGTGCAACTGCATACAGCTAGAGGGAAAAAAAGAAATAAAATATCTCAAACAGTCCAATAGTAGGAAGGAAATACTAACAAAATAAAAAGAAAAAATAATCAATTGAAAAACATAAAATGAGATTGCAGAAATAAATCCAAAAGCATAATAATCATTAAAAATGAGAATGAGTTAAACCTCCTATTTTAAGGCAGGTTCTCTAAGATTGGGGATTCTCCACCTTGGTATACACCCACTCACACACACATTCAAGGTACTTGCATAAAACTCACTTAGAATAAAATAATACCCCCCCAAAAGTGGAGAAATAACTGGCCTCATGTCCCCCAATGAAAATAGCCCATCAGCTGAAAAGTCTCAGATTTCTTTTTAAACAGCCAGTATTGCTTAATCGTTAAATATAAATAGAAAATCAAATTATTCCACATGATGTTATCATGGAAATTAGAAATCAGAACAAAGGGGAAAAAGGAAAATAGAAAAACAAAGACAATAAAAGGAATCAATGAAAACTTTATATGTACATATGTTATACGTATATGTTATATAATATTATATACGATTATATATATATACTTACAACTGATATAGTCAGAGGAAAAAAGAGATCAAGCATGCATGAAATAATAGGATACTCTTAAAGGAAGTATTCAGAAAACAAAAGAGTGGCATCTTCTGATTTTCTGCCTGGAGGATGTAGTTGTTGAGCCAAATTAGGAAAGGAACTTGAGGAGGTAAGTGGAGAAGGTAGGTCTCTGCATTCTCTGTGCTGACTTTCACTTAATCACTGTTTAATGCACAAAAGTTTCACACCAAGTAATTTCCCAATTTCCCAATTTCCCTGGGGCCAATGGGACTCTGCGTTTACATCTCAGTACCTATCACAATCCTGTAAATATAATCATTATAAATAAAAAACTTGAGACTTCCTTATTAGAAAGTCAAGTAAATGACTAAATTTACTAATTTTAAAAAAAATTCTGAGGCTTCCGTGGTGGCGCAGTGGTTGAGAATCTGCCTGCTAATGCAGGGGACACGGGTTCGAGCCCTGGTCTGGGAAGATCCCACATGCCATGGAGAAACTAGGCCCGTGAGCCACAACTACTGAGCCTGCGCGTCTGGAGCCTGTGCTCCACAACAAGAGAGGCCACGATAGTGAGAGGCCCGCGCACCGCGATGAAGAGTGGCTCCCGCTTGCCGCAACTAGAGAAAGCCCTCGCACAGAAACGAAGACCTAACACAGCCAAAAATAAATAAATAAATAATTAAATAATTAATAAAAAAAAAAAATTCTGGATCTTATTCTAGACCAGCTCCAGCTCTGCATTTTTCTCTGGATAATAATTTGTTGTTTCTCATCATTTTTCATTAAGCACCAAACATTGGTCATAAAATAACAGTAGAGTCTGATGTAAATAATATTATGTATAGAAACACTACATTGTGAGTGAATCCTGGGAGACAGGTGGAGAGGATGGCAGGTGAGTCAGTTTAGTCAAGAATTGAGTGGAGTTTGTGTTTCATTGTTGCAAGAATTAATTTAGGTGGGTCAGAGGCTTCATTCCTCCTCAGTGGACTGCTACTACCTTTTGCTTTGTGGGAGGCCTGTAGCTCCAAAAAATTTTTCTCAGTATACCTGCTCACCATAAGCTTTAAGTAGGCCTGGCCTGCCTGTGCAGCATTCCTGCTCCTCCCCAGCCAGTAGATCTCTCTTGCTTATTCTTTGGTGCAAGGCTTTTGCCTTGTGTCAGAGTCTGGTCTAGGCCACCAGCAAGTTGTTTGCCACGACCATCACCCTCCTGCCAATGACAGATTACATTTGTTTCACTTCAGGGAAGCATCTGGGGTATAGGTGGGTTTTGGGCATGTCCCCCAAAGGTGGTCAATCACCTCTTTGTGTTCATGCAGGGTCCAGAGGGGGATAGGTGGATGAGCTTCTCTGAGTACTGCTGCTCAAACCTTGAACATTGGCAGGTCTTGCTCACTTGTGCCTTTCCATGTCTCCTTGTTTTGTTGTCAGTCTCTTTTGAGTGCCTGGCAGAGATCAGTGGGAAAAAGCTAACAAGTAAATAGATTCAGGCTCTCTCCTGTCTGGGGTTTTCAGGATTCTGAAATGGCTCACTAGTCCATACTCAGCTTTTATAAAGTTGTTTGACTCTGTCTCATCCAGAGAACCTAGTCTATCCTCTCATATTCTTAACAATTTCAAAAAGAAAATGAAAATTTTACAGAAAAAGGAAATTGGGGCAATGATGAAGCAGTGTTCTAGTATTAACATAAAATACAAGCACTTGGTTTTATTATGAGAGTTTCTGTCCTAATGATTTTTCAAAATGCTATTATTTTCAAAAGATCATAATTCTTATTTAAATTCCCCATTATTTAAATTCAGTTAAAATAATCAAATTATTAAATTTAAACTACCTATTATTTATTATCAATAATCTTTCTTAAAACAAACACCAAAAATACTTTGATTTTATTTGCTACTCATTTTTACCATAGAAATATTTTGCCAGATATATTAACACAATATTCGTAAATCTTTAAATACATTTATAGTTATTTTTGTGTTTATAAGTAACTTATGCTAAACTATGCAAAGATTCCTAACTGTAGTAGTAGACAGAAACTAACTTAGCTTTAGCAAATTTGACATAGTATTTTGCACCCTGTGGGTTCATTCAAACTTACCAAATAGATTATGGTAAACCAAAAGAATAATAACTAAATCCAACTGTGTACGATAGATGTATCAGTTAGTAATTGTCTTCAGCTAAAACAAAATGCCTCCTCTATCACACAAAGAAAAAAAAGAACTATTTTAAACTCGTAGTTATCAAACTTTGCTGCATGTTAGAATCATTTGGGGAGCTTTGAAAATTCCCAATACCCAGGCTGCATCCTACATAAATTAAATCAGTATCTCTTGGAATAGAATCCACACATCTCATGTATTTAAAACTCTCCAAGTATTTCCAATTTGCAGCCAAGTTAAGAGTCAGTGGCTTAAAAAAGATGAAAGGTAATTCTGCCACCAGTAAAAAAGCCATTTAGAGCTTAAATACAATTTTACAGGGTCATCAGGGATGCAGCCTCCTACTTTTCCACAGTTCTATCCTTAAGAGCCTAGCTTCCATCTTCAAAGTCACCTCGTTGTAAAAGATATCTACTAAATCTCTAGTGATTACACCCTTGCTTCTGGCAGGCAATAGGAGGAAGTAAGAGGAAAAATGGGTTTGAGCCCTTTCCATTTATGGAGCCTTCCCTGAAGTCTCACCTAACATTAACCCTTTCATCATGTAGGTGAGAAGTCAGAGATATGCACATACCTACCAGCAAAGAAAACTAGAAATACTTTCTTCTAGCTGGTCATATTGCCCAGTTTTCTCTTACAAAAGATAGATGCTGGGGTCAAGGAGCAGTCTCTTTCACACCACACCTAAAACACTACCAGAATGTTCCCATCTGCCTCCCACATTGAAGTATATGAACGTATTTTAAAACCAGAAAAACTTGTGAACGCAGGTGCCTGAAATGCCATTGTCTTTTACCACTTGTTCTGGCCCAAATTAATGTTGTGTTCTATTTTTCTCCTCAGTGTCTTTGCTCCACTGAAAAAAATATTTAGGCCTTTTTCTCTCTATCTCTATTCAAATGATTAGAGGAGATGAAAATTAATTTTCCAATGTGCCAACAGATGGGATAGAGAGTTAGCAATATGTCTGAAGAAATTCATGAGTGTAGACGCAGTCTGAATCTTTTATTATTTTTGATGGAGTCATCAAGTATCCTAATATATAAGTTGATGCTTAAAAGTAAGTTTGCAGGTTTAAGACTGGTGTTCATTCATATATGTTTCTAAGGACATAAGTAATGCATTTTCACTCATCATAAATTGTATTTCCAAATATCTCTTTTACAATTTTGAGAGAATAAATTTTGAATTACAGTTATATCACTTGGTATTCTCACATCACTTCTCATGCAAGAAAAAACAATATATTGCAATAAATTTTATATGTAAACCTTCTTTCTTATTCCTACTACAAATTCATGAACGCTCTAGTCATTCACTAAAGAAGAAGTAGTTCAGTAACAACCAAGACAATAAAAACAGAAAGATTAAATGTTATTCTTTCCTCTCACAAAGATAAGGGAAAACCAGAATTGAATTCCTTCTGTACTAATAAAAAGACTCTTTAACATTTCTCCATGCAGCATTTGGAGTACCTGAAAGTCAGGTAACTAGAATAAACCTCTCTGTAAATTAAGATGAAAAAAATTTATTTTTACTTAAAAATTCTGGTTTGATTAAAATGACTGGAAAAATCGTTGTATTGACAGATCCTGAAAATATATATATTCTGAAAATAATATATTCTGAAAAATATATTTTTCAATATATTAATGATTTTCCTAAACAAAACACCATTAATAAAATTGCATGTTTTGATTTATTAGATTGGAATACTGTTAAACAATGTAAATATAAGATTGAAAAATATGCAAAGCAATGAACTAAAAAGAATATTGATAATTCTAGCAAATAACATGAACCAGATCACTTTTCTGGTTGGCAACATAAGATGCCACTGTAATTTGTGATGGAAAAATAAGTATATTTGCTAAGCTTAAGACTAGCTTTTTAAAGCAGTAAAATGAAAATCCTATTAACAAGTGCCTGGCACAGATCAACCAGGAAGCAACTTCCAAAATAACATTTCTGAACTTTTAGAAAATAGCATACAATATTTAAAACACCTGGTCCAGATCAAAAGGAAGACTAGTTTTAAAGTTCAGAATATTGAATTTTATAATTTTAAAATCTAATCGAAGATACCATACATATTTTATTGATAATCAGTCATATTAGAATAAAAATTAGGAACCAGCACTTTTGCCTCTAAATCTGACTGCTTGGTGCATCTTCTCATTGGTTGAGACTAACACGAAAAACAAGAAAGTAAGATTTTGTTTCATAATATATATGCCTCCAAAATATGCAGATGTGGATATGAATATTTTAACGGTATAACAATGAACAAAAGAGAAATATAAAAAGTTTATGATGTACATTTCCCAAAGAGAACAATCAACTGGAAAATGTTTCTAAATAATAATTATTATAATTATACATATGTACACATACATGTGTGTTTTAAATTTATCAAAAGATGTTAAGATTATAAATATTAAGAATAGTCTGTGCTATGAACAACTTAGGATGATATGAAGCAGATTTGAAGAACATTTATGTTAATAAGCATATCAACGCTTGAAGGAAAGAACCAAAATGTATAATGTTTAAAGAACCAAAATGTTTAAAATTCTCAAATCTAAAAGAAGAGTTAATTTGTTTTTAATGGTAAGCAATTGTACTGTAGTTGAAATTAACACATAACTCTTTGATTTTATGTGTCAAATGGAACCTAATGTCACGGACTGTGAAGGGTCTGATATTTTACCATACAAGTTAGCCTGTCACAGGTTTACTGATGCTGAGGGAACACTCTGGAATCAGAGATGAAGAATAATTTATTATCACAGCAATAACAGTAGACAGAATGTCAACATTCTTATGCTATTTCCCTGTATCGCAGCTCCCACAATGTGACATAAAGAGGCCAAATGACACCTGCACACATTATGGATTGCATTACAGGAAAGGATCCCTGAGCTTCAAGAACCTGAATATTTTATAGTGGTCAGTATGTAGGCTTGCCCTTTCCCTGGAAGGGGACACTATCACTATTTTACAAAGCTGTAAAAAAACCTATACTTTGCTTCAGAGCTACCCATGTTTTTCAAAGCTCTTTACTGTACAAATATCTTTGAAAAGATAGACTGAAACAAAGCGTAGCCAGTGTCTCATTTGACAAACATGAAGAAATGTGAGAGACCTATGGGTAATTGTCTCCCAACACTATTCTTTTGAATGAATGATACCCAGAGACAAATGTATGATACTGTTTGTCTTCTCCCTCCTCTCTTATATAATTACTGTTTACTCATGTTGAACTATTGGGATGCCATCATCCATTCAGTTGTGTAAATATTTTATAATCATCCTTGATATCCCCTGAGCTAAATAGTAAAGATTTTATCCCCCAAGTATATTTTAAATCTCTCATTTTTCTCCCATTTTTACCACCAATGCCTAGTTACTTCAGTGTTCTCTTGTATCTCAGCATTAACCATCCAACTGGTGAAACATGCATCCACGTTGAAGGAGCACAATCTTTTTCATAATGGGAGTCTGGCCATTTCATATCCTTCTACCCCATTAGCCTTAGAAAAAATTAAAACTATTAATGTGGCCAACAAGGCCCTGCAGTTATTGCCCTTCCAATCTCCCTCCAACCTGGTCACATAAAACCCTCTTTGCTCTCACTATTACTTCCACACTGAACTTCTTCAGGTCTTTCTATCTCCCACACACTCGCTTCCCACAGAGTCTGGGTGTTTACCATTCCTTACTCACCTAACTGACCCCTCCATATTTTAGTTCATTCTTGGCAACCTTTCCCTAACCTCCCTAGGTAGTTAAATGCCCTAATTATGAGACCCTAAAGCCCTGGGTATTTTTTTCTTTATAAACACTTGAGATATTCACCAATTAACATTTATTTGTGTGATCATTTGATTGAAGGCTGCTTCCCCACTAGATTATAAGTGATTTGAGGGCCAAAATAATATCTGATCATTATCTGTGATACCTCCTCTAATGCCCTAGAAGTAGTAGGCACTCAACAGATGTAAAATAACTATATTGCTGAATTTAACCACTGTGTGGATTGTGATAAGAAAAAAGGGAAAAAAATGTGTTTAACAATGGCTGATTATTAGGTAAATAATACTATAATCAAATATTTGAACTTGCAGCAATTATAGTATACATATATACATATAATATATATATACAGAATTTTTATAATATATTATAAAGCTAAGTAAGTAGGCCAAAAAAATATTGCAAATAATGTAATACAACTTAAATGCAAAAGTATGTGAAAGTAAATACATCAAATTGCTGAACGATTGGGTTTCAAAATTTTTTTAGCTAAATAGCATCTTTTTACATCTTTCCTACCTCTTCTACAATTAAAAAAATTATGTATAAAGATTTTAAAATTTAGTTTATTACCATATAGCCAAGCCTTATGTACACACATATAATAGTCATTTCAGAAAATACTGTGCACTACTTTCAGTGCAATTGAATGATTTTAAAGAAATAAAATATGTGTATAAAACTATCCTGTGGCGACTAGAAACACATACATTAAGCTTACAGTAGCATCATAATGTCATGAAAAGACATAAAATTGAATCATGTTGGAGATTTGAAAATATAATTCTTATACTTCCCAACTTTTATTATACAAGTAAATCAATGGAATTTTCCCTTCCTTACATAAGGATCCACAGTTATAATCAATACTCTCATACAGATCTGAATTTTCTTACATTTACAAATCCACAATCGACACTACAGAACAATAGTAATATTTATACATTACTTTCTGCTATAGAATGTTTTAGATGGATCCCAGATGGCCTACGGGAGTTATAGATTGTTCTCTGAGCATATAACTGAGTTTTAGAGAGCGACTTTACTGCTGAATAAAAGGATATTTGAGATAGTGACTTTGATTTTTCTCTGAATATGCTAAGGAAGTACACAGAAAAATGTGGAAAGTAGCCATCAGAGTTGAGCTGGCCCTCTTCTGGATGTGGGGAAAAGGGCACACTGAAAATGAATAATGTTTACCATAGGAAAATCTGAAACAGGCACTAACAATTGGAAAATGAATACATTATCTTCTGTTCTTACCACAGGTAGAACCATCAATAGAATTATATTGAATCTCACATCAGGGAACAAATTTCAGTGAACATATTCATAGTGATTGTAATCAACGCATAAAGAGTGACTTAGCTAGAAATGTTAGAAATAAAGGATAAATAATAGGATAAATTTATGAATGGCCTCAATGTTTTCCTTGTTTCTGGAATTCAGTATTTAGTAAAATAAGTTTTAAAATTTTAAATATTTATAAATAACATTTAGTTGTTCCAAAAAAAAAAAATAGTGATTTTTAAAAATATATTGACAGGGGCTTCCCTGGTGGTGCAGTGGTTGAGAGTCCGCCTGCCAATGCAGGGGACACGGGATCGAGCCCTAGTCTGGGAAGATCCCACATGCCACGGAGCAACTGGGCCCGTGAGCCACAATTGCTGAGCCTGCGCGTCTGGAGCCTGTGCTCCACAATAAGAGAGGCCGCGATAGTGAGAGGCCCGCGCACTGCGATGAAGAGTGGACCCCACTCGCCGCAACTAGAGAAAAGCCTTCGCACAGAAACGAAGACCCAACACAACCAAAAATAAATAAATAAATTTATTAAAAAAAAAAAATATATATATATATATATATTGACAGGAATTCTGGTAAAGGCAGCAGTTTTAAATGCATGCCTCTAATTAGTCTTCTCCTTAAAATCAACCCTGAGTGAACAGAGAAGAGAATGAACAGGTGGAAAAGGAATATGGAAACCCAAAGCTGAACCCTAGGTAATGTTATTACCTCATATCACAAATATTGAGAGACTTCATCCAGGTATAGAATACACAGTTATAAATCAAAGACAATCCAAAGATTCATTGGAAATCTAGGTAGAAGGAATTCTGGCCATCTCTATTATTCTCCCTTATTTAGGGAAGTGAAATCTAGAAACTACAGCAAGCCAAGGAAAGAATGAGAGTCATTCACATTTAATACACTTTTTCATGTACCAGATAAAGAGATGGAAACTTGAAACCACTCTGAGTGGTTTGCTCTAGCACTGTTTCTTAAAAAGAATGGGGATCCACAAATAAGTGGGGTAGGGAATTACTCTATTGTGGATGATAAAGTAGAGTTGAATTCTGGAACTTTAATAGGCTCTGAGAAAGATGGGCCCAGTTTACCTATAGCTATTTTTCTTACTAAGAACTAAAAAAGGCAGAGAAGGCTCTGCTAATAGGAAAATTCAAGTGACCTTTCCAAACAAAAACCCACAGAAGGCAGTGCTCTTCTTTTCATTTCACTCAGAAGTAAGAGAGAACTTTCAAGAGGTGTGACAGAGCATACACCTCCAGAACTGGAGAGGACAGAGCTGTAAATAAGCATTGAATAGAAGCACACTATGTACCTGGAGTAGAGATATGAATGAGAAGAACTGTGGCTAAAGAATACTGGTTACCAGGGTATCAGGGAATACAAAGAAAAACTGAGCAGGGATCAAGTTCCAAATCTGGAACTGCCCAGAATCTCAGTTTCTTCCCTCAGACCTCTTGATGGACATTAGTTTAATATAAATATTTACTATCCAGATGTCCCTCCTAAGTACTAAGGAAATAATTTGGATAAATGGAATAGGACCCAAGATAAAACTACCCATGCTAGTTTTTTAACAGCTTTATTGAAGTATAAGTGATATACAAAGCATTGCACAAATATACATACATGTGTATGTATACAAAAAATGTACATATAAGTATAATTTGATGAGTATTGACATGTATATATCCATGTCAATCAAGGTAGTAAATATATCTTTCACTTCCCAAAATTCCCTCCTGTCCCTTTGTGTTTTTGTTTTGTTTTGTTGTAGTAAGAATACCTAACATGAGATCTATCTTATTAATACATCATTAAGTGTACAATACAGTTTTGTTAACTATAGATGTAATGTAGTACAGAAGATCTCTAAAACTTATTCATCTTGCATACATGAAACTGCGCTCCCATTAAACAGCAATTTGCCCCAGCCTCTGGCAACCATTATTCTACTCTCTGTTTCTATGAGTGTGACTATTTTAGATAACTCATATAAGTGGAATCACATAGTTTTTGTCCTTCTGTGACTGACTTATTACTCTTAGCATAATACACTACAGGTTCATCCATGTTGTTGCACATGGCAGGATTTCCTTCTATTTTAAAGCTGTATAATATTCCATTGTGTGTACTTACTACATTTTCTTTACCTATTCATCTATCAATAGACATTTAGGTTGTTTCCACATCTTCACTATTGTGAATAATGCTGCAATGAACATGGAAGTGCAGATATGTCTTCAAAATCTGATTTCAATTATTTTGGATATATATCGAGAAGTGGATCATATGATAGTTCTAGTTTTAAATTTTTGAGGAATTTTCATACTGCTTTCAATAGTGGCTATACCATTTGTCATTCTTACCAATAATATACAAGGATTCCAATTTCTCCATATCCTCACCAACACTTGTTATCTTTCATTATTTTGGTTTTTGATAAAAGCTATCCTAAAAGGTGTGAGGTGATATCTCATTGTGGTTTTCATTTGTATTTCCCTGATGCTTAGTGATATTGAGTATTTTTTGTATCTCTGGTGGCCATTTGTATGTCTTCTTTGAAGAAATGTCTACTCAAGTCCTTTGCCCATTAAACAAATGCCAGCACTGACTAAAGGATGAGAGACAAAAAGCAGGACAGCAAACTGGAGATAATGAAAAAAATCCTGAGGCAAAAATTAAGGAATAATGGCACACTCATGAAATGATATTAAAAACATAAATCTGAATACCACAAAGAAGGGTTGAATGTGTGAATAATGGAAGAGGGGAAAAGATGAGGAGGAAAGGAAAGAAATCAAGGAAGGAAAAAGGAGAAAGAAGAGAGAGGAGAAGGAATAGAAGGAGAAAAAGTAAGAAACAAAATAAACCGGAAAATGGGACTTAGGAGAGAAGAATAGAGACAGAAACAGAGACAGAGAGATACAGAAAGAGAGCAGAATATCTCCAGCTTATGAAAGAAGAGAAAGATTCCCCAAGATTCAAAATGGAAGAAGCCGATTAACTATGTCCCCAACTTATTTCCTTAACTTTGATTAAGACAAAAAAAAATTTTCCTTGTTGAAAAGACAACCCTCAGAATGGGAGAAAATATTTGCAAATGAAACAACAGACAAAGTATTAATCTCCAAAATATATAAACAGCTCATGGAGCTCAGTATCAAAAAAACAAACAATCCAATTAAAAATTGGTTGGAAGACCTAAATAGGCATTTCTCCAGAGAAGACATACAGATGGCCAAGAGGCACATAAAAGATGCTCAACATCACTAATTATTAGAGAAATGTAAATCAAAACTACAATGAGGTATCACCTCACGCCAGTCAGAATGGCCATTATCAAAAAATCTAGAAACAATAAATGCTGCAAAGGGTGTGGTGAAAAGGGAACCCTCCTGCACTGTTGGTAGGAATGTAAATTGATACAACCACTATGGAAAACAGTATGGAGGCTCCTTAAAAAACTAAAAATAGAACTACCATATGACCCAGCAATACCACTACTGGGCATATACTCTGAAAAAACCATAATTCAAAAAGACACATGCACCCCAATGTTCATTGCAGCACTATTTACAATAGCCAGGACATGGAAGCAACCTAAATGTCCATCAACAGATGAATGGATAAAGAAAATGTGGCACATATGTACAATGGAATATTACTCAGCCATAAAAAAATGAAATTGAGTTATTTGTAGTGAGGTGGATGGACCTAGAGTCTGTCATACAGAGTGAAGTAAGTTAGAAATAGAAAAACAAATACCATATGCTAATGCATATATATGGAATCTAAGAAAAAAAAAAATGGTACTGATGAACCTAGTTGCGTGGCAGGAATAAAGATATAGACATAGAGAATGGACTTGAGGACATGGGATGGGAGGGGGAAGCTGGGGCAAAGTGAGAGTAGCATCAACATATATACACTACCGAATGTAAAATAGTTAGCTAGTGGGAAGCAGCAGCATAGCACAGGGAGATCGGTTCGGTGCTTTGTGATGACCTAGAGGGGTGGGATAGGGATGGTGAGAGGGAGGCTCAAGAGGGCTGGGATATGAGGATATATGTATGCATATGGCTGATTCATTTTGGTGTACAACAGAAACTAACACAGTATTGTGAAGCAATTATACTCCAATAATGATCTATTTTTAAAAAATGGTTTGGTATTATCTGGTACAGTAATTCTTTACATATCTTGCAACACAGTATTCTAGTCCTTGGATCCAGAGATGCTCAGTACATGGCTATATCATGAAACATGCACAAGAATGTATATAACAGAATTGTTAACAATAGTCAAAAACTGGAAACAGTCCGAATGTCTCTGAACAATAGAACTATCATATAAATTATGGTATTTTCCTGCAATAGAATAATCTGGTTTGACATGGAAAAATCTCAATAGCATAACTTTTAGTGAAAGACAAAAGTCAAAGAATTATACGTGTAGTATGACCCTTTATGTAATTTCCAAATTATTTTACGTAGTTTAGAGATACTTACATAGATAATGAACTATAAGGAAAAGCAAGAGAATAATTATCACATAGTTCAGAATAGTGGTTACCTCTGGAGGGAGAGAAAGCCTATGATCAGGAAGGGAAACAAAGGGAGTTTTTTAAGGGACAGGCCACATTCTTTCTTATTGTGGTGGTTACAGTAGGAATACTTCATTTCAAATTATTCTTTAAGAGACTTATACTTTCATAATTTTGGTTGTATGGTATTTTTCACAATAAAAATAAAAGATTTTTAATATAATCAAAGTATTTCTCTCTACACATATCAACATATATAATCAAATTTAAAAGTACTTAAATCTAACAAAAAGTGTAAATATTCTGTGGAAAAACCATAAAAGTATGCTGAAATACATTACAGCTGGCATGAATAAATGGAAATTTCCATTTCTGTAGAATAGGGGACTCAATTTTGTAAAGATGTCAAGTTGATCTATAATTTAATCAATTTCACACAAAAGCATTTTATTGTACAATTGTGAAGCTGATTTTAAAATTCACAATTAACTGTAAAATTGCAATAATAGCCAAAACATATTTTTAAAGGAGAAAATAATAAGAAACTGTACTACTAGATATCAAGATTTATCATGGAATCAAATAGAGAGTGCAGAAATAGATCCATACATAACTGGACACTTGATTTATTCCATTGTAGATTAATGGAGAAAAGATTGACTTTTCAATAAAAGAGTGAGGATATTTACTATCCTTAAGAGAAAAAAAGGATTTCCTTATACACACCAAGCTCAAAAACCAGGCCCAAGTGAATTAAAGAATTAAATGTGTAAAACAAAAATATAAAACTTTTAGAAGACAATATATAACAATATCTTTATGATCTTAAAATCATAATACTTGAACAAATTTAAAGTATAACGAGAGCAGAGAAGATTTTTACTGGGTTAAAAATTACTGTTGTCAATTAAAAATTATATAAAGACAGTGAACGGACAAAACAGCAACTTGGAGGAAATACTTGCCATATATACTATCAAAGTAAATATTTGTAGCTAGAATATATGAAAATTTTTTTAATAAATAAGAGAAAAGCAAACAACCTAAAAGAAAAATGAAGACATAACATGAAAAATATTGGTAGAAATGACAATACAAATGACATAAATATAAAGATAATTGTTCAACCACATTAATCTTCCTAAAAATGCAAATTATATTTTTACCAATTTGATGGCATTTCACAACCATCCGATTGGCAAAAAAAAAAAAAAAAAGAAAGAGAGAGAGAAAGAAAGAAAGAAAGAAAGGAAAGAAAGAAAGAAAGATATTTATTAACAAAATAAAAAAGGGGCACCAAGAATAGAATGGAATGGTGAGTTCTCTGCTAGGGAGGTAGTAAAACGTACAGCAAAGACTTTACAGACAAGGTTGATCGAACTCAGTGTTGAAATTGTTTTACAGAAGGATAGTACAAAAGGGTTTTCCATATGGAAAGACCAGCGTTATTAGCACAAAAAAAGAAAAATCAGAAGATAAAAGCAGAGCTTTTGTGTGCTAATATTATGACGGAGTTTAGACTGTGTCTAACATGATCTGATTTTAATTTCCAAAAAAATCAATCTGGCAGCAGAGAATTTGTTAAGAGAAATACAAAACCCAAAGAAGAGAGACTACTTTTGAAACTATTCTAGTAATTCACGTACAATATGATAGATGCTTTAATTATCAGTAGCTCTAGGGATAGAAAAGAAAGGCTAGATATGATAGATGACACGGAAGCTGAATCTATAAAACTTGATGATTGAATGGGGATAAAGAATGAAGGATATGGAGGTGTCTATAATGAGTATAGGAAATAGAAAATTATTGATTGTTTTTAACTAAAGAGTAAAAGGACTAGATTTGTGTTTTTTAAATATCATCCTGAAGACTGTATTTGGGAAAGAGGGGAGATAGGAGGTAAGGAAACAGTTTAAGAGATAAATGCAATGTTTCAGATAAAACTTGTTGGGAAACCAAAGTACTATAAATGAATAAAAGCAACATATTATAAACATTTTGCTAAGGCTCACCAATCCTCCTAACTTGTTCAGCATTCAGGTAATTCACATAGAAATGAATTGTCAAGTCAGACATAGCCTAGGAATATATCTCTAATAACTCTGAATAGTTGGAGAAGAATCTGAAATTTTCAGGCATGTGTGTGCTTTATATATCAGTTTTCCCACTTGAAACTAATTACTTTGACAGGAAAGATACATTAAAAATACAGAATTCCTTATTTTGGACCATGATTGGCTACTTCAGAAAAATTTCAAAGTTAACAAAGATTATCTCTTAATGTTTAGGAAAAATGTGTTTGACAAGAACACTTTATTTATTTAGTAAATGTGTATTGCTCCCCTATTTTCCATATATAGATACTTAACATATGAATCATAAGTTATATACATATACATATATATGGATATAGATCCATATATGTAATATATATAATTGTATACAATGTATACAATTGTATAATAAATGTATAATTGTATACAATGTATAATATGCAATATATGTAATACACATATATTACCCTTATGTATATATATATTACTCAGGCCATGTGCCACAAATTATATAAGACAGCATAATTAAATGTATTCATTGTCATAATTATGTAATAGGATTTCAGTAGAAACACAAAGAAAGGCATACAAAAATCTGTGTGTGACAATCACATAGGTTCAATAGAGAAGGTAATGTCTAAGTGGAGACCTAGTTGATGAATAGGAGGCTGATGTGTAAATAAGTTAGGGATAGACACATGTTGGAAAAAAACAGCAGAGGCAAAAGTACACATTTTACTAGTTCAAACTGCCAAAATGAATAGCATAGGGGATGGAAGGAGAAAGGAGCACAAGCTGTGGCTAAACAGGATTTTGGGATTTTTATCTTGTGAGAGTGGGAAAATTCTGAGCTTTGAACTGAGGCTTATCTCCTCATTTCTGGTTTAGAAAGAGAATCAGTAGCAGTATGAGGGCAAATTGGAGCATTAGGATTAATGCTGAATAAAAAGAACAAGATCTCTGCCCTCATACCGCAAGAGAAGGATCTGATCTGAAACCAAAAATTCATTCATTAAATGTTAATATGGAACATCCAAGCGAAAACCACCTTTAGGCTCAGACGAAAAGAGTCCCACTCTGGGCTTCACATATCAGGAACACACAAAAAATAAATGTGTTAAAGCACACTTCCATCTCTTGGGATCTGTTGCTCAGCACTGACAACACAAACTGTACCCCTAAATTTTTGTTCTCATGACTAACTTGACTTATGCTCCAGGGAAATGGTTCTCTGCATCTCTTAGTTTATACCAATTATACAAAAGGTGAATGTGTCCAAATATCATAAAAGTTTGTGGATTAGAGCTTAACCAGCTCCAAATAACAGCTAAAGGGGCATCAAATGTTTTCACCAGCTCTTACTTTTTGCTTTCTGCCACAAAAACAGCAACTCCCAAAGGGCTTCTCCTTCAGAATGGGTCCCAGAATAAGACACAGGGAGAAGAGCCAAAACAGCAAACCACCAGTAGCTGACTTGTAAAAATAAATGTTTATTTTTATAATCTACTGAGATTTGGGGGTAATTTTTTACTGCAGCAAAGCTGACTAATAAAATTAGAAAGGAATGAAGGCAAAGAGGGAATGACAGAGAAAGAAATAAAGACAGTGAGTACTCTTTAAAGAATCCTGAGGGTGAAAAGAAGCTGTCAACTTTAAGGAAATTTGGAAGAGAAGAAAATTATTGTTTTGAGAGAGTAGAGAACTGAGTATGTTAAAATACTAATCTAATGTGAAAGTCCTGTTAAGGAGAGAATATTGCACACACAGAAGGAATAATCCAGAGAATGAGGTCCCTAAAAAATTGAGATGAGATGGAGTTCAGAGTAGAGATGGAAGAGTTCTCTTTCAGTGTAAAGGAACACTTTTTTCTTTATAATTGATGGTCGAGAGGAAACATTGCGTACCGGTGCAGGTAAGTAAATACGTGGGTTAAAAATTAAAACTCACTGTTTACCTTAACTATCACACTACTACCACACTCACAACACTACCACACTCACACCAGACCTACAGGTTTTCCATACCAAGAAATTCTGACACTATCTGCCTTGAGTTAGTGCAGACCATACAGGTTAAAGGTTCAGTCCCACAAGCCTGCCCCCATCTCTAGACATCCACCACAATTAGTAGGTCCCCAGGTTACCCAAAACTTCTATCCAACTTGGCTACAAATCAGAGGTTGCTAAGACCCTCTCCTTGGATTCAATCTTTTGCTAGAACATGTCACAGAACTCAGGAAAACACTTGCTAATTGATTACATGATAAAGGATACAAATGAACATCCAGATGAAGACATACGTGGGATGAGGTCTGGAAAGGTCCTAGGCAAAGAAGCTTCTGTGGAGTTAGAGTGTGCCACCCTCCCAACACATAGATGTGCTCACCAACCTGGAAACTCTCCAAACCCCACACTTTTGGGATGTTTATGGAGGTTTCATCACAGGCATGATCAATCATGAACACAATCTTCAGCCCCTCTTCCCTTCCCAGAGGATGCAGAGTGGGGCTAAAAGTTCCAATCATGGTTTGTTCTTTCCAGTGATCAGCCGCCATCCTGAAGCTATCTAGGAGCCCATAAAGAGTCACGTCTTTAGAACAAAAGATATTCCTATACCCCCAGGAAATTTCAAGGGATTTAGGAGCTTTGTGTCAGGAACCAGGGTCAAAGACCAAATATTAGAACAAAAGATATTCTTAGTGCTCTTATCACTTAGGAAATTACAAGGATTTTAGGAGCTCTGTGCCAGGAACTTGGAAGCAGAGATTAATACATATTTTTTCTATTATTTCACAGCAGGGAAACAGGAGTTGAGGGATTTTTTTTCAGTGAAGAGATGAGGATAGCTGAGGCTGTGAAAAGGCAAGATGGAAAGAGATCCCAGTTTGAGGAAAGTTGAGAAGTACTAAGATAGTAAAAAAAAAAAAAAAAAAAAATAGAGATCTGCTTAGATAATATATAGAAAACTTTCGGGACACATTGAGAGACCAAAAGAATTTGGAGACAATGATTTAAAAATCTGCCACACTTCTGAGGAGTGTTTAGATGTTTAAGAACTACCCAGAAATACTAAAATCCATCTAGGGTTGGTGTTTTCTAAGCTAGTGCAATGGAATCACGATACAAGATCTCAGAGGACATCAGTGAGAGAAGTATTAAAGTGATGAAAATGGTATCTAAAACTGAGGGAGAAAGTGAGGAATAAAGATGCTAATAATAGATAAAAAGAAAATATAACAAGGAATGGGCATCCTCTGAGTCCAGTGAAGAATGTAGTTGAAGTAATTTTTAAGAAGTGGTTTATAAGAAATTGTGCCTATAGGACATTTAAATAGACAAAAATAGCTTAATTTAAAGAACTGAGTTCCTACTGAGATTTCCAACTTTTATGTAGGGTAGTATATGAGATCCATTCAGAAGCTCCCCCTCTATGTCACTCCAGGCAGCTCCTTACTCAGCTATTGTGTAAAATCAACTAAGCTCATGTCAATTTTAAAAACCTACTAAAAAAGAATTCCAAACCAACTAGAGTGCTTCTTTTAAAACTGTCTATTACTATTGATTTTCACTTCTTCCAAACACAGTATAAGTTTTCCTGATGAGAAATAGATTAGCTTGTTTCAATTCTAACTTTGATGAAAAAGTGAATAACAGACCAGAAACAAAATAGAAAGCAACTTAGTATGTTTGCTGTAACTGATTTTATCGCTCGTATTTTTCTTGGCACACTGCCAAGATTAAAAGCAAACATGCTGACATCCTCAAATTATTTTTGGATCACAGGCATGGAATCTCTATAGGAGATAATCACAGAGAACCCACTTTTCCATTCTTCTTAACCTCAAAAATCTAGAAGAAGTCATTGAAACTTAGGACTGTGCTAAATTGGGCTCATATTGAGAAAGTCATTTTACAGCCCATTTGCCAAGAAGAGAAATTTTGAGGTTCAAGGTAATCTTCTATCATCTTCCATTCTTTTGAAATAATATGTGTTTTCCACCTCCATGAACATAATGATTCCCCAATTTCAGTCTAAAATTGTTCAATCTATAGTGAAGTTCTTTTGAAAGGGCAAGGCGAAGAGGTTAAAAAAAGACCGAAGGAACCACAGAAATCTATTTAAACCCAGTCCTAATATCCATCTTTAGTCTTGGAGGTCTCGGCATGACTCTTTTCTATTACCATGGGTCTTAAAATACACAAGGATAAAAACAAATGGAGTCCATATTTCAAAATCTGGAAAATATCCTGATATATTTAAAGGTTAATTATTTTTTATTAATTGGTATGCAAAGTGTATTACTAAAAAGAATTCATCTAATGAGCTCATTTCAGCTATAACCTTGTCTACCGTTAGCTCTTTTGTTAAAACCACTTGGAAATAGGACCCATCTTTCTCATTTTGGTTTCTCATCTTAAGGCAGTGATGAGTAGGCAAAGCAAGTTTTCGAGGTCCATAAAATGATTCTTTCTGTAAAAATAAGGATATTAATATTTTATCTAATAGTTTCAGGATGTCATCAGTCTGAAGGTTTCCATAATCTCCTGATCCCTGGAGTCACAAGCTCACTAAAAGATACATACATAACGTACATAAAAATGTAGGTAGATTTTGGAATTTTAAAGCCCTCTTCAACTCTCAAACACCTCTCATCTTGTTTTAGACTTATGTGTTCTATGCTTCTTTGTTTTCACCTGGCTCTATTGTTGGTCTTGATTCCTTTGATGACATCCTGTTTCTACAACTCTTTGTCACACAATAAACACTATTTTCTTCTTTTGTTTCCAAAAAAACCCGACTAAGCAAAGAATGTTTTCCATACCAGACTTTCACTACCAAGAAATTTATCAACTGACATGTCCTACCAGACTAATATTACCTCCTTGCTAGGTCTTATATTTTCCTCTTTCTTCCATCCCTACATTTCTCATCATCATCATGTCCCTCCAGGGAGAAACTCAAATTCTTCTTTCTTGATTATGCAAAACAACTGTGGTCAACCTTTGATTTACACTCTTTTATCTGGACTAGGAGCTGTGGTTGAGGTGGGAAAAAATCCATCAAAGTGCTTCTTTTTTTTTTAACTTTTTCTTATTGAAGTATAGTTAATTTACAATGTTCTGTTAGTATCAGGTGTACAGCAAAGTGATTCAGTTATACACACACACATATATATACATGTATATATATAGGTATGTGTATATATATATATATATATATATATATATATATATACATATATATGTGTATATATATAAATATATACACATTCAGATTCTTTTCCATTACAGGTTATTACAAGATAGTGAATATAGTTCCCTGTGCTATAGGGTAGGTCCTTGCTGTTTATCTATTTTATATATAGTAGTGTGTATATGTTAATCCCAAACTCCTAATTTATCTCTCCACCCCCCACCTCCTCACTATCCTCTTTGGTATCCATAAGTTTTTCTATGTCTGTGGGTCTGTATTATAAATAAGTTCATTTGAATCATTTTTTTTTTTAGATTTCACATGTAATTGATGTCACATGATATTTGTCTTTCTCTATCTGACTTACTTCACTTAAGGTGATAATCTCTAGGTCCATCCATGTTGCTGCAAATGGTATTATTTCATTCTTTTTTGACTGAGTAATATCCATTGCATATATATATACCACATCTTCTGTATCCATTCATCTGTCAATGGACATTTAAGTTGCTTCCATGTCTTGGCTAGTGTAAATAATGCTGTTATGAACATTGGGGTGCATGTATCTTTTTCAATTATAGTTTTCCCCAGATATATGCCCAGGAGTGAGATCACTGGATCATATGGTAACTCTATTTTTATTTTTTTAAGGAACTTCCATACTGTTCTCCATAGTGGCTGCACCAAGTTATATTCCCAGCAACAGCGTAGAATGGTTCCTTTCTTCCACACTCTCTCCAGCATTCATTATTGGTAGACATTTCAGATGATGGCCATTCTGACCAGTGTGAGGTGATACCTCATTGTAGTTTGATTTGCATTTCTCTAATTATTAACGATATTGAGCATCTTTTCATGTGCCTATTGGCCATTTGTATGTCTTCTTTGGAGAAATGTCTATTTAGATATTCTGCCCATTTTTTATTGGGTTGTTTTTCTTTTCGATTTTAAGCTATATGAGCTGTTTGTATATTCTGGAAATTAATCCCTTGTCAGTTGCATCACTTGCAAATATTTTCTCCCAGTCTGTAGGTTGCCTTTTCATTTTGTTTATGGTTTCCTTTGGCTGTGCAAAAGCTTTTGAGTTTAATTAGGTCCCATTAGTTTATTTTTGTTTTTATTTCCATTACTCCAGGAGACAGATTCAGAAAATATTGCTGTGATTTATGTCAAAGAGTGTTCTGCCTATGTTTTCCTCTAGCAGTTTTATAGTATCTGGTGTTACATTTAGGTCTTTAATCCATTTTGAGTTTATTTTTGTATATGGTGTTAGAGAATGTTCTAATTTCAATCTTTTACATGTAGCTGTTTAGTTTTCCCAGCACCACTTATTGAAGAGACTGTCTTTTCTCCATTGTATATTCTTGCCTCCTTTGTCATAGATTAACTGACTGTAAGTGGATGGGTTTATCTCTGGGCTTTCTATCCTGTTCCATTGATCTATACTTCTGTTTTTGTGCCAGTACCATAGCGTCTTGATTACTGTAGCTTTGTAGTATAGTCTGAAGTCAGGGCGCCTGATTCTTCCAGCTCCATTCTTCTTTCTCAAGATTGCTTTGGCTATTCAGAGTCTTTTGTGTTTCCATACAAATTGTAAATTTTTTTGTAAAAAATGCCATTGGTAATTTGATAGGGATTGCATTGAATCTGTAGCTTGCCTTGGATAGTATGGTCATTTTAACAATATTGATTCTTCCAGTCCAAGAACATGGTATGTCTTTCCATCTGTTTGTCTCATCTTCAATTTCTTTCATCAATGTCTTATAGTTTTCAGAGTACAGGTACAGGTCTTTTGCCTCCTTAGGTAGGTTTATTCCTAAGTATTTGATGCAATGGTAATTAGGATTGTTTTCTTAAATTCTCTTTCTGATATTTTGTTGTGTCTAGAAATGCAACAGATTTCTATATATTAATTTTGTATCCAGCAACTTTACCAAATTCATGATGAGCTCTAGTAGTTTTCTGGTAGGGTCTTTAGTATTTTCTATGTATAGCATTATGTAATCTGCAAACAGTGACAGTTTTACTTCTTCTTTTCCAGTTTTGATTCCTTTTATTTCTTTTTCTTCTCTGATTGCTGTGACTAGGACTTCCAAAACTATGTTAAATAAAATTGACAAGAGTGGGCATCCATGTCTTGTTCTTGATCTTAGAGGAAATGCCTTCAGCTTTTCACCATTGAGTATGATGTTGGCTGTGGATTTGTCATATATAGCCCTTATTATGTTGAGGTATGTTCCCCCTATGCCCACTTTCTGGAGAGTTTTTATCATAGATCATTGTTGAATTTTATCAAAAGCTTTTTCTGCATCTATTGAAGTGATCATATGGTTTTTATTCTTCAGTTTGTTAATGTGGGGTATCACATTGATTGATTTACAGATATTGAAAAATCCTTGCATTCCTAGAATAAATCCCACATGATCATGGTGTATGATCCTTTTAATGTATTGTTGGAGTCAGTCTCCTAGTATTTTGTTGAGGATTTTTGCATCTATATTCATCAGTGATATTGGTCTGTAATTTTCCTTTTTTGTCATATCTTTGACTGGTTTTGGTATCAGTGTGATGGTGGCCTCTTTCTTAAACAAAAGAATCATCCAACCACAATGATTATTTTAACATTCAGCTAGAAGGAATCCATATTTTGTTTGCCATGGCCATTTATTTATACTATTATCTAAGCATTGAAAGTTGGCAGTCTGATAGGGAAGGCCAACTGTGTATAAATTTTTGGCAGAGAAAGTAGATGACTGCTGCTACATTGTGACAAAACTGCCTAAAGCTAATTTCAAATACTAAGTATATATAATTTGTGGTAAGAGGTCCACTGAGTAAAAGCAGAATGTTTATAAGTGCATCCTAGGTCAACAAGTATCCAAAACATCTGGATTAAAAGCAAAAAGGAGTATATCATATGGCAAGCAACTGAAATTTTTCCAACCGCCTCAGAATGGTTTCTCTGGGTTAACTTCAATAATTTTCTTTCAATCTGGTCCACCTTGTCCTAGCCCTCCCACCTAGTTCAAACCAAATCAGCACTTCTTAACAGCAGGCACTTGAAAGGAAAATAAGCCTATTTAGAGAGCACATGAACAAAAGGAGAAAGTAGAAGTAATGTCAAGTATCAAAAGCTTCCCAATATTTCATGCCTGGCCTCTGAATGGAAGATTTACACAGGTCTCCCACTCAGAATCAATGCACTTACATGTTTTCCATGGCTCCTCTGGACATACTGCAGCTTCATGCATCCCTCTTTTGCTGTCTCAATTAAAACTAAAGTGTGAGTACTCAACAAGATGAATGTAATTGTATCTCTAGCAGCACTAGTCCATGCTCTGGGCTTTGGACTTTTATAGTGCCTCTCCTCTCTTCCTAATGCTCCCCCTTTTGAATGTGGGGGCATATTTCTCATTTGTTTTTGCTCTCAAAACTTGGTCAGAAGGAGAAGGATTTGGATATTACTGACTCAACTTCTTTGTCTATCATATTGACTGTCTGACCTATAACATGATATGACTTAAGCTTCTTTTTTTTTCCTTATGGTAGAAAACCATATCCAAAAGAAGAGTCAAATAGAGGATCCCAAGTTTAAGTAATTATAAATAGAACTTCAATATATGTCTGATATATATATATATATATATCAATAACCATACATTTTCCAGTATTCAGGTTTCTTTGTATTGAGAACCACCACATTACTTAAAACACAAATATTTAATGTCACATAAGCAGAAATCTCTAAGCAATGCCTTAATGATCACTCTCATCTAGTAATCTTGAAACCGTGTTATAACAGCAATAGTGTGTATATAACCTTTTTTTTTTTTTTTAACATGTCAGCATCTTGTTTCTCTAGGAACTAAAAATAGTGCAGCATACTTGCTTTTTTAGTGCTATTTTCCTTATAATATTAAGTGTAGCTCTGCCCAAAAGTCAAAGGGCTGAAGGAAATAAGAGCTACCAATACTGAAAAGACAAAGAACCACTAAATCTTAAAGATGCATTTTGATTGGATATTATTGAGTTCTACATGTACTGCCACTCCAACTTTGAGCCTGCTTAGCAAAGAACTAGTGTCAGCAACAGTGCTAAGATATCAGCATCATTCACACACATACTCTCTAATAAGCCATACCCAGATTCGAACCAGCCCTACATATTTTACATTATGACAAGAACACTAATTTAAGTTGAGGCAGCTTAGCATAATAGAACTTACACAGTAAAACACTTAACCTTTTGACCCCTTGGTTACAATAAGCCTCCAGATTCTCATATGTAAAACAGTAATAAAAGGAGTATAAATCTCAGGAGTTTTCTGAGGATTATATGAGATATTGCAAGTAAAGCACTGAATAAAGTAAAGGAGCATAAACCAAAAAAATACATAAAGGTTAGCTATGAATATTATTATTTCTTTTTGCTTTTTCGTTAAATTGGCACTGGCTGGAGAACAGTGTATAATGATACATAAAAAGCAAGTGGAATTTTTATATTTGTAAGAACATTTAACATTTTCTCATTAGTATTATTCTAAGGTCAATGACGTACAGGAATCAGTGATATTTTCAGTCTATTACATTTCCCCTTTTGGTATCTCTTCATGTAAAATCCTATATTCCTACACACACAAAAAAAACTGTCCCCCCATGTTTGGTAAACTCTGTTCTGACATGGGAGTATTCTTCCTGGTATTTCATAAGGCCATTAATTCATTGCACTAACCATTCACGTGAATTTAAAAAATAGAATAAACTTTGGATACCTGGGTGAGCAAAAATCTGTGTGGAAATTGGAGGTTCTATGAGTATAATAAATAAGCCCAGCACTAAAAAGAGACATGCTTTTCCTGTAAATGTCAACATATTCATGATTAATTCTCATAGGCATACTTAAAAAAAAAAAAATGGAAAAAGTAAAAGCATTCACAACCACCCAGTCCCAAAGTTACAGATAATATCAGCATGCTGGAAGAGTAAGATAAACACCAACATGATGTGACTGCATGATAAATAACTCTTCTGTGAAGGAGAAAACATAAATATTGATTAATTTAAAAAAAAAATTAAAATTACAATCACAGAAGAAATAACATGAATAACTAATACAGATATGAAGAAATGCTTAAACTCATTTTTAAAAAAGAAAACCAAATTAAAACAATGTGATATAACTTCATACCCATAATATTAACAAGTATTAAAATGCTAGGTAACAAAAATTGTTGGAGAGATCGTGGGAATATGGGAATGTTCATGTAGTACAGATGGTCATTTAGAATGTGCAGCTATTATGGAGAGCAATCTGACAGTACTCAGTCAGATTAAGTATATAAATACTCTAAGAAGTAGCATTCCTTTTCCTGAGCATATATCCTAGAGAAATTGCCCCCAGATCCAAAAGGGAAGACGACTACAGCATTGCTTTTCATGGTGGGAAACTGGAGGCAATTTGGAGGACCATTCCTGGGGAATGGACATAAAAACATGGTGGATGCAAACCATGGAATACTGGAAGACTATGAGAAGCAATAGGCTAAATGTAAATGTAATTTAAATAGTTCATAGAAGCATGGCTGTGTAAAAATTATAAGATAAAAATGAGACCTATAACATAACAGCTTATAAAATAAAAATACATACCTATAAAAATAGCATGTACTTTTCAAGAATACACATATAATAAAAGGATAGAAAATAAATATATTAGAATGATTACCTTTTTAGGCTAGTGGTAGAGTAGAGAACATGATAAGAGATAAAGATATGAGACTTCATAAATATGTTTTAAAAAATGGGGGGCTGTTTTACATTTCTATTGCTACATAACAAATTACCACAAACTTAGCAATTTAAAATAATTCAAATTCATTACCTCACAGTTCCTGTATGTCAGAAGTACAGACAGGGCTCAAGTGGATTCTCTGCTCCAGGTCTCATAAGACTGAAACCTAAGTGACAGCTGGAGCAAGGGTCTCATCTGAGGCTCAGAGCCCTCTTCCAAGCTAATGTGGTTATTGGCAGGAGTCATTTCCCTGCAGTTGTAGAAGTCATAAACTGTACCTTCAAGACCATCAGAATAGCATCTCTCTGATGCTTCAACTTCTTTTAAAGGGCTCATCTGATTAAATCAGGCCCACACAGAACAATCTCCTCTTTGATTAATTCAAAGTTAACTGATTAGTAACTTAATCACAGGAGTATTAGCCCATCATATTCACTGGTCCTGTCCATGTTCAAGAGAATTTGATAAAACAGGGCATGTACATTCAAATTTTATAGTATAAAATTTTATAAATTTCCAAATAAATATTTTATCAGTGATATCAAGCAGATAAAAATGAGTAAAGATATAGAATACTAAAACATTATCATTAATAACTTTGACTTAATGAACACACATAAAACTTTGCATCCAAAAATTGGATTATAAAAAAAAAGGATTTTTAAAGATGTGCAATACAAATTAGACACAAAAGGAAAACATGGAAACTTGCATAGCTCTATTGATATCAGAAGAAATAGATTATATTACATACTTACTAATACCACTTTGGTTAAATCTAACTTAAATATTAGTACAGTAAGAAAGTAAAAGAAACAAATTATATGGTTTTGAAAAGTACTTTAAGAGACTGTCCTTATTATGTATATGTCTGCATAACTGTTGAGAGAAATGATTAGAATTAATAAGATTGAATTTATTTTAATATTATTTTTTAACAGTTAGTTTGTTATAAAGTAAAAGGTTTTTTTTATATATAGTAACAACAAGCAGGTAGGTAGAAAAGAAAAAAAGAAACAGGAGTCGAGGGAGAGATTTTAGAAGCAGTTATGATTGGATTCTGAGCCAGCAGCTTATATTGTTTACTCATGCCTATTAATGTTTATTAATATCTACTTGGCCTCAGCCTTATACATATTATTTCCATTTCACAATCTAATTCTATTGTGCCCCTCCAATTACATATTTCATTAAATCACATAATAACTAGTTCAGGCAGTCCAGGCTTAGAGTACCATGGTCAGCTGTTGAGCTGTCTTCCATGGCCCATGGAGAATACTTGACAGTGAAGAAGGGCATGGCCTTTCTCTAAAAACCTTAGAGATTGTATTGTGCTTTCTCTAAGTCACTTGACAGATACATCTCTGTCTGCCATAGATCCTCCCAATACTAGGTCCTAGACCCAAGTAGCAGGGGGACTTGTGCTACAGGTGGTCTTGCTCTATTCTTACTTTAGGCTAGTAGCTGTATGGTAGATCTAGAACTTGGGTCAGTGCAGCTCACCACAAGTTGTTATATGTTGTCTTCCAGATCTTATGAGACCTACCTACTACTGTGTCTCTGTCTTTATAGCAGGCAAGGTAAAGTGCAACAATTTTTTCTCACTTTAGAAGGGATGTCTTAACATGACTCAAATAAATGAACATTAGAAATTTCACCCATGTGACAGGCCCCTGAGCTTTAATAAGATATAAAATCTACCCTCTAGAATTCATGTTTCTTATTAAGGCAAATAGGGTCCTTAGTTCTTTAAACTCACCAGGTCTGTGGTGGGATAGACAGGCTTTCAAATGACTAAATCCCCAACCAAAATATGAATGCAACCATCATGTGTTCTAGCCCTTCCCAAATTCCTTATCTCCAAAACTGTGAACAAAATTAAAATGATTGTTTTAAGCTGCTACTTAATGGGTAATTTGTTATGCAGTAATAGGATAACCAAAGAAAGGTCTAATTAACATAACATCATCAAATATTCTCTGGGATGTCATCACTATCAAGTTATTCCCAGATTATATTATGATAGAAAGCAACAGAGTTGATGGGGCCCTGAGTCAAGAAATAAATATATACTTTTTTCACTGTCATATGAGAGTAAAATGATTTTGATTTTCTTTAATGATATAGATGGATAAATAAGTATTTGCTAGAGAAACAGTTTCATATAAGGTACTAGTGGCTATGCTTGTTTATGCCAGTAAAGATACAACAGCTGGAAATGGAGAAGAAACCAGCAAAGATTTAGAAAAAGCAAGGGTAAGACAAAATCAAGTGAAAAGGCCCTAAGCCAAGTGACAGAGTGTTTCACGAAAAAGAAGCTTACCTCTGGTGGGGAGTAATGAGATTACAGGATGAGGAGGAGTAGCTTTAATCATATTGGTGATGTTTGGTTTCATAACCTGAATAGTTTATAGTAGTAATCACTTTATTATTTGTTTTAGTATATAGTATTACTTTCATATATAATAAATACCTCACAATAAAAAACAAAAATAAGTTAAAAATTCATTGCCAATAAGTCAAAAATTCATTGTGGCATAGGGGAAAAGGGAAACAATTATTTTGACAGGTTTCTATAGAAAATAATCCACCATGGAAGGCAATTATACTGTGAAATGAAGGAAGGAGAGACATACATTAACAGTTGAACTTGTCCCCAGCTCTAGAAGCTATGTTAACAGATATGCTACCCCAAGCTTATTACTTGTACTTAACCCAAGACAAATTAGTAATTTGTGAAGTGTGCATTTGGCAAAAAGTTAAATATTCTGTTAGAAATGCGTGATATGTTAAGCCTTATATAAATAACCAAATTTTCCAAAATTTTTTTTTATGAAACTTGCTAAAAATGTACAACAAAAGCTGCAACGTTAATAGAAGAACAACAATCAAAATGAAGCCCTTTGGGTTTATTCATTTATTTTATAAATACACTAGAAGAAAAAACATAATTTCCTCTTAAAAATATAAAACTCATTTTGAAAAACTTTCTCCCTTAAGAAATAATAATTCACTAGGAACACAACATTTCCAAAGTTGTGTTTCCCTTTGTTTTAACATTAAAAACTCCATTTAAAAAAATCTTGTGCTTTAAAAACTGCTTTCCCAATGAGGGAATAGAGTAAACTTTCAGACAGAATTTCTGAGGCTGAGTCCATTTTAAACAATGACAGGAAGCAGTTCTTTTTCCTGACGCATAATTGGAGAAGGGTCATGGCAAGGAGTACGGAAGGGAGCACCAAAAGTAGACACCACGTGGCAAGCAGCTCAGCAATAAGATTTACTCTTTTATTACGAAAGATAAACAGCAAAATACCAGCAGCAGCAGAATCTCTCTCTATGTCTCTCTGTCTCTGTCTCTCTTTCTCACACACACACACACAAACACACACACTTCTTTCAACTGCAGCTTCTTGCAACTTTCTTGAAGAATATGATGTAATTGTCTTAGCAGTGGTTACATAATTGACCTCCACTAAAGTTGGAGATTATTTTCTCAAGTCCTATTTGAATGTGTGTCAAGGGAATCATTTCAGAAGAAAGCAAGGAGGTTTCCTGCAGTTCCTGAAGGATGTATTGCTAGCCTCCAGCCACATGCAGGAGGTAGAATTAGACTCACTCTTTGGGATAATTTTCTATATTAAAACTGCTAGGGTGGAAGAGAGCCATTCACTAATCCCTAGAGATATTATTTTTGGGGGGGGGGTTAAATTTTTTTTAACATCTTTATTGGAGTATAATTACTTTACATTGTTGTGTTAGTTTCTGCTGTGTAACAAAGTGAATCAGCTATACGTATACTTATATCCCCATATCCCCTCCCTCTTGCATCTCCCTTCCACCCTCCCCATCCCACCCCTCTTAAGATATCATCTTTTTTTTTTTTTTCCTTGTGGGATTTTTTTTTTTTTTAATTCAGACAGAAAGTCACAAAAATTGTACTCATCCTCATCAGTTCACTCAGTCCCATGTAATTAATTTTTTTTTTCATCTTGATCTTTTGTTAGCACTTTTATGAGTTCATCAGTTTTTCATTAGAGTTCTGAAAATGCTTATTCATTCAGTTCAGCAGTACAGTCAGTTACCAGAAACCTGTACTTGTCAGAGTCTTTTCCATGACTTTCTTGAAGATGAAACCCTTTTATAGGAACATATTTGCAAAATCATCAGAGTACACCCAGAACTGTCTGTAAATGACAAAAGACTTAAAAATGACCACGGTTAAAGATTTGATGAAAGTTCATAATAATGCAGTTGACAAGAAAATTAGTTATTTCTGAGATATACATTTTAAAGTAATAACTAGGATTATTACTTATAACATTATACCAGAACATATAAGATTTTTAGAAATTTCATGTAATGTCTGAAACATTTATATTAACATATTTCCATACATATTTCCATACAAATACAAATATAAGATTTTTAGAAATTTCATGTAATGTCTGAAACATTTATATTAACATATTTCCATACAAATAGCCCAATGAAAGTTTAGTATTAGTTGTTTTGTTTGTTTTTTTATACTGCAGGTTCTTAATAGGCATCAATTTTGTACACATCAGTGTATACATGTCAATCCCAATCGCCCAATTCAGCACACCACCATCCCCACCCCACCGCAGTTTTCCCCCCTTGGTGTCCATATGTCCATTCTCTACATCTGTGTCTCAACTTCTGCCCTGCAAACTGGCTCATCTGTACCATTTTTCTAGGTTCCACATACATGCATTAATATACAATATTTGTTTTTCTCTTTCTGACTTACTTCACTCTGTATGACAGTCTCTAGATCCATCCACGTCTCAACAAATGACTCAATTTCGTTCCTTTTTATGGCTGAGTAATATTCCATTGTATATATGTACCACATCTTCTTTATCCATTCGTCTGTTGATGGGCATTTAGGTTGCTTCCATGACCTGGCTATTGTAAATAGTGCTGCAATGAACATTCGGGTGCATGTGATTTTTTGAATTACGGTTTTCTCTGGGTATATGCCCAGTAGTGGGATTGCTGGGTCATATGGTAATTCTATTTTTAGTTTTTTAAGGAACCTCCATATTGTTCTCCATAGTGGCTGTATCAATTTACCTTCCCACCAACAGTGCAAGAGGTTTCCCTTTTCTCCACACCCTCTCCAGCATTTGTTGTTTGTAGATTTTCTGATGATGCCCATTCTAACAGGAGTGAGGTGATACCTCATTGTAGTTTTGATTTGCATTTCTCTAATAATTAGTGATGTTGAGCATCTTTTCATGTGCTTCGTGGCTGTCTGTATGTCTTCTTTGGAGAAATGTCTATTTAGGTTTTCTGCCCATTTTTGGATTGGGTTGTTTGTTTCTTTAATATTGAGCTGAATGAGCTGTTTATATATTTTGGAGATTAATCCTTTGTCCGTTGATTCATTTGCAAATATTTTCTCCCATTCTGAGGGTTGTCTTTTCGTCTTGTTTATGGTTTCCTTTGCTGTGCAAAAGCTTTGAAGTTTCATTAGGTCCCACTTGTTTATTTTTGTTTTTATTTCCATTACTCTAGGAGGTGGATCAAAAAAGATCTTGCTGTGATTTATGTCAAAGAGTGTTCTTCCTATGTTTTCCTCTATGAGTTTTATAGTGTCCAGTCTTATATTTAGGTCTCTAATCCATTTTGAGTTTATTTTTGTGTATGGTGTTAGGGAGTATTCTAATTTCATTCTTTTACATGTAGCTGTCCAGTTTTCCCAGCACCACTTATTGAAGAGACTGTCTTTTCTCCATTGTATATCTTTGCCTCCTTTGTCATAGATTAGTTGACCATAGGTGCGTGGGTTAATCTCTGGGCTTTCTATCTTGTTCCATTGATCTATGTTTCTGTTTTTGTGCCAGTACCATATTGTCTTGATTACTGTAGCTTTGTAGTATAGTCTGAAGTCTGGGAGTCTGATTCCTCCAGCTCCATTTTTTTGCCTCAAGACTGCTTTGGCTATTCGGGGTCTTTTGTGTCTCCATACAAATTTTAAGATGATTTGTTCTAGCTCCGTAAAAAATGCCATTGGTAATTTGATAGGGATTGCATTGAATCTGTAGATTGCTTTGGGTAGTATACTCATTTTCACAATGTTGATTCTTCCAATCCAAGAACATGGTGTATCTCTCCATCTGTTGGTATCATCTTTAATTTCTTTCATCAGTGTCTTATAGTTTTCTGCATACAGGTCTTTTGTCTCCCTAGGTAGGTTTATTCCTAGGTATTTTATTCTTTTTGTTGCAATGGTAAATGGGAGTGTTTCCATAATTTCTCTTTCAGATTTTTCATCATTAGTGTATAGGAATGCAAGAGATTTCTGTGCATTAATTTTGTATCCTGCAACTTTACCATATTCATTAATTAGCTCTAGCAGTTTTCTGGTGGCAGTTTCAGGATTCTCTATGTATAGTATCATGTCATCCGCAAACAGTGACAGTTTTACTTCTTCTTTTCCAATTTGTATTCCTTTTATTTCTTTTTCTTCTCTGATGGCCGTGGCTAGGACTTCCAGAACTATGTTGAATAATAGTGGTGAGAGTGGACATCCTTGTCTTGTTCCTGATCTTAGAGGAAATGCTTTCAGTTTTTCACCATTGAGAATGATGTTTGCTGTGGGTTTGTCATATATGGCCTTTATTATGTTGAGGTAGGTTCCCTCTATGCCCACTTTCTGGAGAGTTTTTATCAGAAATGGGTATTGAATTTTGTCAAAAACTTTTTCTGCATCTATTGAGATGATCATATGGTTTTTATTCTTCAATTTGTTAATATGGTGTATCACATTGATTGATTTGCGTATATTGAAGAATCCTTGCTTCCCTGGGATAAATCCCACTTGATCGTGGTGTATGATCCTTTTAATGTGTTGTTGGATTCTGTTTGCTAGTATTTTGTTGAGGATTTTTGCATCTATATTCATCAGTGATATTGGTCTGTAAATTTCTTTTTTTGTAGTGTCTTTGTCTGGTTTTGGTATCAGGGTGATGGTGGCCTCATAGAATGAGTTTGGGAGTGTTCCTTCCTCTGCAATTTTTTGGAAGAGTTTGAGAAGGATGGGTGTTAGCTCTTCTCTAAATGTTTGATAGAATTCACCTGTGAAGCCATCTGGTCCTGGACTTTTGTTTGTTGGAAGATTTTTAATCACAGTTTCAATTTCATTACTTGTGATTGGTCTGTTCATATTTTCTGTTTCTTCCTGGTTCAGTCTTGGAAGGTTATACCTTTCTAAGAATTTGTCCATTTCTTCCAGGTTGTCCATTTTATTGGCATAAAGTTGCTTGTAGTAGTCTCTTAGGATGCTTTGTATTTCTGCGGTGTCTGTTGTGACTTCTCCTTTTTCATTTCTGATTTTATTGATTTGAGTCCTCTCCCTCTTTTTCTTGATGAGTCTGGCTAATGGCTTATCAATTTTGTTTATCTTCTCAAAGAACCAACTTTTAGTTTTATTGATCTTTGCTATTGTTTTCTTTGTTTCTATTTCATTTATTTCTGCTCTGATCTTTATGATTTCTTTCCTTCTGCTAACTTTGGGTTTTGTTTGTTCTTCTTTCTCTAGTTTCTTTAGGTGTAAGGTTAGATTGTTTACTTGAGATTTTTCTTGTTTCTTTAGGTAGGCTTGTATAGCTATAAACTTCCCTCTTAGAACTGCTTTTGCTCCATCCCATAGGTTTTGGGTCGTCGTGTTTTCATTGTCATTTGTCTCTAGGTATTTTTTTATTTCCTCTTTGATTTCTTCAGTGATCTCTTGGTTATTTAGTAACGTATTGTTTGGCCTCCATGTGTTTGTCTTTTTTACGTTTTTTTCCCTGTAATTCATGTCTAATCTCATAGCGTTGTGGTCAGAAAAGATGCTTGATATGATTTCAATTTTCTTAAATTTACTGAGGCTTGATTTGTGACCCAAGATGTGATCTATCCTGGAGAATGTTCCGTGCGCACTTGAGAAGAACGTGTAATCTGCTGTTTTTGGATGGAATGTCCTATATATATCAATTAAATCTATCTGGTCTATTGTGTCATTTAAAGCTTCTGTTTCCTTATTTATTTTCATTTTGGATGATCTGTCCATTGGTGTAAGTGAGGTGTTAAAGTCCCCCACTATTATTGTGTTACTGTCGATTTCCTCTTTTATAGCTGTTAGCAGTTGCCTTATGTATTGAGGTGCTCCTATGTTGGGTGCATATATATTTATAATTGTTATATCTTCTTCTTGGATTGATCCCTGGATCATTATGTAGTGTCCTTCCTTGTCTCTTGTAACATTCTTTATTTTAAAGTCTATTTTATCTGATATGAGTATAGCTACTCCAGCTTTCTTTTGATTTCCATTTGCATGGAATATCTTTTTCCATCCCCTCACTTTCAGTCTGTATGTGTCCCTAGGTCTAAAGTGGGTCTCTTGTAGACAGCATATATATGGGTCTTGTTTTTGTATCCATTCAGCCAGTCTATGTCTTTTGGTTGGGGCATTTAATCCATTCACGTTTAAGGTAATTATCGATATGTATGTTTCTATGACCATTTTCTTAATTGTTTTGGGTTTGTTTTTGTAGGTCCTTTTCTTCTCTTGTGTTTCCCACTTAGAGAAGTTCCTTTAGCATTTGTTGTAGAGCTGGTTTGGTGGTGCTGAATTCTCTTAGTTTTTGCTTGTCTGTAAAGCTTTTGATTTCTCCATCAAATCTAAATGAGATCCTTGCTGGGTAGAGTAATCTTGGTTGTAGGTTCTTCCCTTTCATCACTTTAAGTATATCATGCCACTCCCTTCTGGCTTGCAGAGTTTCTGCTGAGAAATCAGCTGTTAACCTTATGGGAGTTCCCTTGTATGTTATTTGTCGTTTTTCCCTTGCTGCTTTCAATAATTTTTCTTTGTCTTTAATTTTTGCCACTTTGATTACTATGTGTCTCGGCGTGTTTCTCCTTGGGTTTATTCTGTATGGGACTCTCTGCGCTTCCTGGACTTGGGTGGCTATTTCCTTTCCCATGTTAGGGAAGTTTTCGACTATAATCTCTTCAAATATTTTCTCTGGTCCTTTCTCTCTCTCTTCTCCTTCTGGGACCCCTATAATGCGAATGTTGTTGCGTCTAATGTTGTCCCAGAGGTCTCTTAGGCTGTCTTCATTTCTTTTCATTCTTTTTTCTTTAGTCTGTTCCGCAGCAGTGAATTCCACCATTCTGTCTTCCAGGTCACTTATCTGTTCTCCTGCCTCATTTATTCTGCTATTGATTCCTTCTAGTGTAGTTTTCATTTCAGTTATTGTATTGGTCATCTCTGTTTGTTTGTTCTTTAATTCTTCTAGGTCTTTGTTAATCATTTCTTGCATCTTCTCAATCTTTGCCTCCATTCTTATTCCGAGGTCCTGGATCATCCTCACTATCATTATTCTGAATTCTTTTTCTGGAAGGTTGCCTATCTCCACTTCATTTAGTTGTTTTTCTGGGGTTTTTTCTTGTTCCTTCATCTGGTACATAGCCCTCTGCCTTTTCATCTTCTCTATCTTTCTGTAACTGTGGTTTTTGGTCCACAGGCTGCAGGATTGTAGTTTTTCTTGCTTCTTAGAGATATCATCTTAAACCTGGTTTGTATATATCTGAATCTGTAAGAGCAGTTTACTGGATCCATTCAAAAACCTTATTGATTTAGTTATTTAAAATGTCAAGCTGATAATTTGACATCATTCTGGCAAAAATATATATATATATACATTAAGGTTTTTTTGTAATTTTTGAAGTCACATACACATTGACTATGAATGGTGATGACATGATATAAATATTTTTATTGAAGCAACCCATTTTGCCCACTGACATACATGCTTACAACTGGAAAACACCATTATCTAAGTTTCTCCTATCTTCTATTTAAATGATTCATTTCCTGTGGAGATTTAAAAATATATATTATGGGGTAAAATTATTTTTATTCATAAAAAAGGAATATTTTTATCTATGCTTCCATTATGGCAAGATTATTCATATCTCCTTTTAACTATTTATTATCATGTAGTCATCAATTTTCCAATTAAAACATCATCTTCTAAGTTGATTACATTCCTTAGCATTCACATTTTTTTAGAGAAATAAAACATTACCATTATCACTTTCATCTAAGGTCTTGCCTTACATCACTAATTACTATATACAGCTGTGAAGCATCACGGACACCTATTCAGAAGCTTACAGCCTCAAAAGTTTAGTACAATTGCAGCTGAATATAAGCAAAACTTATACTCAACCAAACAAAAGTAAACGTGCAACTTGTTTTATCATTTTAAAAGTATGACTACCCCAGAAGGAAATACAGATAAATTTACTAATTCAGTCCTTATTTACAATTCTATAATGAGCATTTATCATGTAACTGTCTTCTGAAATATTAATATCTGTTAGTGAATTTCAATGAGCTTGACTTCTATAAATACACTAGGACAGATATAATTAAATATGTAATAATCATTTGTTTAATGTCTGCCTACTAGACTATAAGAGAAATGCTTGCCTTTTTTACTCCTGAGCACTCAATGGTTAGTGTTGAATGACCGAATAAATAAATGATTGAATTATTATATATCATAATGTCTGGTTTAAGTCAAAATTTTTTACCTACTGATAAAATAGCATTCTATATCAAAAACTTATTTTTCAGAACAGAATGATAAACAACTTTAAGTCACATAGTTGCTCTGACTCTTTCTGCCTCAGGTGATTCAGAATATGTTTATATAATTTTTAAGATTATCAACAAAATTTTAAAAAGATCATTTGGGGGGAAACCAGAAGATATGAAGACACCCAAGACTAAACTCAATAAAGAGTCAGCCAAGTTCAGCATGAAAAATACAAGAGGAGGCAGTTCAAGGCTATACTCCTTATAGTACAAGCCAGTAAAGATACTTGAAAGAAATCACTGCCCCCAAATCACACTGAGTAGTAATCAACTATTCATCTATTTGTAATATCAGCCCTGCTCTACAAACTATAAATACATGCTAGTGTAAAAGGTTTGTAAATATCCACACACAGTAAATATATGTATATATCTAAAAGAAATGGCTTTGGGTATTCAGTCTAGTCCTATTTCCTTCAACTCTCCTACATATATGTGAAAAAGACACTCCTTTCTTTATCATATGAGGACCATTCTCATACTCACTTAGTAAACGTACCCCTTAATAATGACATGATCTGCACAGTCTAGCAAAAGCGTGGATTAGGAAAAACACAAGGAGGAAGTGGAGAGGGAAGGAAATATCTATTGAGCTCCTACCATATACAATGTCTCATAATGGCTACTTTTATTTAAGTAACTCTGAAAGGAAAGCAACAGGTTTCATTGAAGCTCACTATGTAAGTAAGCTACTGGTAGCTTTTTCTATTCAAGTTCTTTATACTTTGCCCTAGTTTGAAAATAGTTTCATAGGTAGCAGGACCTATGATTTATATATAATCGCACTGTGATTATATGCTTTATATGATTATAAAGCATATAATCACAGTGTTGATAAACACAAGCCCACTGGAAGGCAATGTCAGTGTCCACACAACTGGTCACCAATGCAGCAAGAATCAAGATGTGACCAGGGAATATTGATGACAATCCTAGGGTGATTCCTGAGAGCTAACTTAGCTTATATACAATAACAAAAGGTGAAAATGCTAGCCAAGTTAGGGTTGATTCTAAAGATAGATTAAAAAAAGACAACAAATTAAACTGTATGGCACAACAAAAAAGTATTTATAATGGCACATCACATGTTTTCTTTTTTAACAATGAATTCAGCTGTGTTTAGCTAGACTGAATGAACATACTAACAAAATTAAAACCTCTTCGTGGTATCTTAATAAAACTAAACTCATAAAAATAAGTTTTGAAGTGGTTTGTTATAATTTAATAGATAACTGATACAGAAAACTGTATCCAAAAGATATAGTTATACCAATACTAAAAAGGGACTTTTAAAATGAGGTGAAAATATGCAAAAAATAAAGAAATAATACAATAAATTTTTAATGACCTGAAGAACTTCAGTTTTTCAGATGAAAAGACATTTCCTGGTGCCAAGCATTATTAATGAAAAGGAAGCACACTAAATATATCCCTTTTTTTTTCTAATTTCAAAAATAAAGAAAAATCCTAAATTTGAGTTTCAAAGAGAAAAACTTTCAATTCAAAAATCAACCCATCCAAGTACTATTCTCATTTGAAAGTAAATGAATGAAACTCTCAGGCACATAAGTACTTGTGGAAGTATAGAAAGTATACTCCTGGGCTTCCCTGGTAGCGCAGGGGTAAAGAATCTGCCTGCCAATGCAGGGGATACGGGTTCAAGCCCTGGTCCGGGAAGATCCCACATGCCACGGAGCAACTAAGCCCGTGTGCCACAACTACTGAGCCTGCACTCTAGAGCCTGCGAGCCACAACTACGGAAGCCCACGCGGCTAGAGCCCGTGCTCCACAAGAGAAGCCACCGCAATGAGAAGCCTGCACACCGCAGTGAAGAGTAGCCCCCGCTCACTGCAACTAGAGAAAGTCCGTGCGCAGCAATGAAGACCCAGTGCAGCCAAAAATAAACAAACAAATAAATAAAATATTAAAAAAAAAAAAAAAAAGAAAGTATACTCCTTACATACACTTTCTGGAAAAAAAAAATCATAGATGTATCTAACTAAACCAAAACTAATCAAAATATTTTATGAATAGTAAAAATATTTAATAAATATATTGTAGCATTGAATAATGACACCTTCATATTTACAGTTGCCTTTTAAAATATGAGGTTATTACTAGGTATCTAGTGAAATAACAATCATATGCACAAGACGATAGGTGGTCAAGGCTTTAGTATGTGAATGCTTTAGGTCCAAGGTATTAACTTCTGTAATAAGACAGACCAGATTGGGCCTTCTGAATATTTTCCATCAGAAAGGACATCTAACCTCCTGGTCCAGGAAAGAGGTATCACCTTTTTCTCCTCCCCTTTCCAATGAGCTGGGCTGTTAGAAATCTAAGACTGAAATATCTCTAGTTTTATAATCCACTGAGTGAAAATTCAATGTGAAACAAAGATCAATTAGCTCACTGAAAGGTGAAGTATGTGATTCCTCATTTTAGAGTAAATTGAAAAGCTTTACAAGGCACTGGAAGAAAAAGGATACTTACCAAGAAGTGAAGCCACTCAAGAGGGTGTATCTGCCTACACAAAGTAAGGATTTTCCATTGGTGGTTTATCTTCAGATGGAAGTCAGAGATTTTGGGTCACGAAAGACAGTCTAATAAAGTATCTTCTTAAATACAGGGTCTTGATGTTATATTACTCCAAATTATTTTATAACTGGGTTTAATTCAGAACTACTAAAAAAATGATAATTTTATAATAATAAACTATGGTTTGGGAAGGTAGTTTATCTTCTGATATAATACTCATCTGGTTTCCAGGAGGAAAAAAATGAAGTTCAATGTACTTATCTAATAATTAAAGCTAGTGTTTCACAAGATGTTTTCCCATATCAAGTCAATAAGTATTCATCAGAAACATGTGGTTCTTTGGGATTTTACATAGCTGTTAGTAAGCTAATACAAGCACAGAGTCTTCAAGGCCCTTGCATTTGCAATTCATTAGTGGAAAGCTCTTCAGAAAAGGGAAGGATATGTAGCATTTCCAAAATCTGTTTGACAAAGAATATTTTCTTGGAAAGATATTAAAATTTCTCAAATAGCATTCCATGGAACCCATGCTTAGAAATGCTGCCATATATATCTCAAGTATTATACGAACTCAAGCAATAGTTTCCACCATGATTTCAACACAGCAATAACATATAGTCCTAATCAAAAAGTATTGAACGTTGTATCTGTTAGTTCAGTGATGTGCCCAAGTACCTGAGAAATGGCCCAGTTCAAAAATAATGGTTGAACAATTAACCAAAGAGAATACATACTAGTAAGTCTAATCCTAACCATCTTTAGTACTTAAATGAGGAATCATCTTCTGTTTAATACTAAATTCATAGAGAATGAAGGCTCTTAAAAGTACAATCAGAGTGTTGGGGCCAAGGGCAGGCCACTCTAAAATATGCCTCAATGGCATTTTTTTAAACTGAAGTATAGTTGATTTACAATGTTGTGTTAGTTTCTGGTGTACAGCAAAATAATTCAATTATATATTCTTTTTCATATTCTTTTCCATTATGGTTTATTACAGCATATTGAATATAGTTTCCTGTGCTACACAATAGGACCTTGTTGTTTATTTTATATATAGTAGTTTGTGTCTGCTAATCCCAAACTCCTAATTTATCCCTCCCACACCCACTTTCCCCTTTGGTAACTATAAGTTTATTTTCTATGCCTATGAAAATACTCTGTTTCTGTATTGTAAATAAGTCTATTTGTGTCATATTTTAGATTCCACATGTAAGTGATATCATATGGTGTTTGTCTTTGTCTGACTTACTTCACTTAGTATGATAATCTCTAGGTTCATCCATGTTGCTTCAAATGGCATTATTTCATTCTTTTTTATGACTGAGTAATATTCCACTGTATATATATACCATATCTTCTTTATCCATTCATCTGTCGATGGACACTTAGGTTGCTTCCATGTCCTGGCTATTGTAAATAGTACTCTTATGAACACTGGGGTGCATGTATCTTTTTAAATTATCATTTTCTCCAGATATATGCCCAGGAGTGAGATCACTGGATCATATGGTAACTCTATTTTTAGTTTTTTAAGGAACTTCCATACTGTTCTCCATAGTGGCTGCACCAATTTACATTCCCACAAACAGTGTAGAAGGGTTCCCTTTTCTCCACACCCTCTCCAGCATTTCTTATCTGTAGACTTTTTAAATGATGGCCATTCTAACCAGTGTGAGGTGGCACCACACTGTAGTTTTGATTTGCATTTCTCTAATAACTAGCGATGTTGAGCATCTTTATATGTGCCTGCTGGCCATCTGTATGTCTTCTTTGAAGAAATGTCTATTTAGGTCTTCTGCCCATTTTTTGATTGGGTTGTTTGTTTTTTTGTTATTGAGTTGTATGAGCTGTTTGTATATTTTGAAAATTAAGCCCTGTCAGTCTCATCATTTGCAAATATTTTCTCCTAGTCTGTAGGTTGTCTTTTCATTTTATTTATAGTTTCCTTTGTTGTGCAAAAGATTATAAGCTTGATTAGGTCTCACTTGTTTATTTTTGGTTTTATTTCTATTACCTTAGGAGACCTAAGAAAACATTGGTACAATTTATGTCAGAGAATGTTTTGCCTATGTTCTCTTCTAGGAGTTTTATGGTGTCATGTCTTATATTTAAGTCTTTAAACCATTTTGAGTTTATTTTTGTGTTTGGTGTGAACGTGTGTTCTAACTTCATTGACTTACATGCACTGTCCAGCTTTCCCAACACCACTTGCTGAAGAGACTGTCTTTTCTCCCTCAGTGGCATATTGATTATTTTGAATTAAACTTACTTAAGAACCAGCTAATGCAAGAGGGACACTTTGATCCTCCTCTCTGTCTCCCTGAAAGCAGGAAACGAATCTCTGATGTGAAAGGTGCATGCTCTGTATTTGGAGTGGAAGGACACCCTTGTCACCAGAGATAGGGAATTTGGACTGAGAAGACTATATAAACAAATTTTGTTACTTCTTTAATTTAGTACTCCAAGTCCAAATCCTGTTTAGATTCTGTACTAATTAAGCACCCAAACCTAAGTTTCTTTGTCCTGTCAATTCCTCACCAATTCATTGTCATTGTGGAAATGTATAAAAGCTGCCAGCTTTGGCCACTTCTTAGGTCCCATTTCTATGAGATTTCCATGTGCACAAATTTTTTTTTTTCTTTTTCTCCTATTAATCTGCCTTATGTCAATGTTATTATTAGTCCAGCCACAAGAACTCAAGAGCGGGAAATTTCCCCTCTCCAACATTAACAACAATATACAATTTTTTAAAACTGATATCATACAAGGACACATTGGCTTCAAGGTCTCTGCATTTGCAATTCCCACTTCAGGGAAAGCTTTTCCTCCAGACAGCTACTTGGCCCACTCTCGAACTTTCTTCAGATCTTAAAAGTCACTTTGTTAGAGACCATCCCTGACACACCTTTGTAAAATAGCAACCACCCTCCCCACTCCCAGCCCTTCTTATACCCTTTACTCTGTTTTACGCTCTTAACACCATCCAACACATTGCTTGCTTCCTGTCACTTCTTCATGAGAACATAAATTTCAGAAAGTAAAGACAGTATTTTGTTCAGTTCTCTAATACTAGGGCATAGAGAATTGCCAGGCACATAGAAGACATTCAATATTCATCAAATGATAGGTGAATAAATGAATATTTTAAATGTCTAATGGAGATGCAACATAGGTAGTTATTTTTTTTCCTTATGCCGTACATCAATTCTGTACTAAGGAATGAAAATGGGAGACCTCTTTTTCGAGCATAGCTTCATCGGTTTTATCATTAGTATACAAAAGGATACACACCCAGAAAAATGGGCAAAGAACATGAATGGCAATCCAGTATAGAAGAAATAAAAATTAACCCATAAATATGTAAAGAATATCAAATTTAAAAATAATCAAAGAAATATATATTCAAAGGAGAAAAAAAGCTCTTTACTTTTTACTTCAGGAAACATTTTTTTTGTTAAAATGCAGTTTGGGCAATCCTGTGATGAAAGGAGCTCTCATATGCAACAGATGGCCATATAAACTTGTATAAAACACATTTGGACAAAAATTTTTGATAAAAATTTCCCCTAGCTTTTGACCCAAAATGTATAGCTTTTGGCTCAGCATTGCCACACATTGAATTTTACTAGAAAAAATTTTACTAGATATACATAAATATTTATGACAAGAATTCCCATTGCATCAATATAATAGTAAAACATTGCAGTAAAAAATATAAAATTACTATTTAGTCACTATATTATAAAATATAATAGTAAATATATTAGTAAAATAAAATATAATAGTAAATAGTAATATATATAATAGCAAAATAGTAATAGTAAAACATATAAAACAAACAAAACAAAATGTAATAGTAAATGTTCACTAACAGGATATATTATTCTGCTGTGCTGCCATAACAAAATATTACAGACTGGGTGACTAAAACAACAGAAATTTTATACTCATGTTTCTGGAGGCTGGAAGTCTGAGATCAAGGCGCTACCAGGGTTGATTTTTGGTGAGGCTTCTCTCCTTACCTTTCATGGTGCCTCCTTTTTTGGGTCCTCACATGGTCTTTCCTCTGTGGAGAGAGAGAGAGAATGAGCTCTGTCATCTCTTGCTTGTCTTATAAGCTCGTCAGTCCTACTGAATTAGGACCTCCACCCTTATAACGTCATTTAACCTTAAATCCCTCCTTAAAGGCCCTATCTCAAAACACAGTCACATTGGGGGTTAGGGCTTAAACATATGAATTTTGGGAGGATACAATTCAGTCCATAAGAGAATGATTAAATAAACCACTATACAATCACAATACGAACTATTATGCAGCTCTAAACAAGGACTTACATTTTCTAAGAAGACTTAGTAACCTAGTAAATTTTAACAATTATGACTAGTGAAAAAAATTCATTTAAAAAACATAATAATCTCAAGTTAGTTTAAAGAAACTCATAATATTTTTAAAAACCTAATGTAACATATATTTGAAACAGCTCTATTAAATTGTTTCTTAATCAGTTGGAAAGGATTTTGCTTTACTTTTATTTCATTGTCCTTAATGTGAGTGCAAATAGCTGCTAAAGAGCAAAGTACTGTTTAAGTTCTTTTGTAGCCTAAAATACATGAACAAAAATATTTTCAAAATTTAAAATAAATATTGGAAAAGATTTAAGTTGGCATGCTGTCAAACAATACAACAGAAAGAAATTTACATAGGTAAGCCTTTCAATACCTCCCTGTATTGTTCTGATATGAACCCAAGAGCTAGGAGCTTAACATATCAATAAATTCAAATAATATTTACATCAGAGAATTGACACTATAGTAAAACATGCTCTCCTTCATGGCTTCTTATCAAAGCATTTACTTCATTTGCAACATCTAGATCAGAAAAGTGAAATGTACCAACATCCCTTTCACTTAGAAAATATATGAAGTTAATAAACGTCTCCCAAAGATTAACAGACAGCAATTCAGATAACATAAGGAAGGCAATTCATCTGTCCCTAAAGGTTTCCAATTTTTTTATTTTATTATCTTTGCAGCCTTAGGGTCCCTGTCTTACATAATGAGAGTCTGAATGAATTGTAAACTAGGAATCCGCCATTTGTTAAATCAGGGCCCTGTCAAAAGTACCACATGAGGTACTTTTGTTTTTATAGTCAGCAGCCAGAGGCACAATGCCAAAGCCAGGTAGTTCTGTGTTCCCAACTCTTAGAGAGAAAGATGTATAGAGAATACAGAAAAATCTACAGTAAGATTGGAGTACATAAAGCAATCTGTCAACAAAGTGAAAAGAGGAGAAAGAAAAAGTGTCCTCTAGTGTTTTGGATGAAATAAAGGAATATTCATTTTAAGAGCCAAGGCTAAAATTTTTAAACAAGCAACCCTATCTAAGTAATAATATGAAATATATGACATATATTTGCCTTAACAAAGTTAACAAAGTCAAATTTATAACAGATTCTATTTAAAGTCTAATTACTTAAATGTTAAAGTCACAAAGCAGCATACAGCTAACATTTTAAATACTTTTATTACTATTACTGGCATTAGTCCAAATCATGTAATTAGCAGTAATTCTTAAATAAAACCAAATGAGCTTTTTTATTATGTTGTGCACAAATTACCACAAATGTATGTTCATAAACATACACAAAGTAAGCTATTTTTTCTTGCTTAACTGAGATTTTCTGAATTTAGTGAGATAATGCTTTAATGATGGGAGATATTTTTGCCTCAGTGGGTCTGGTGCTAGCTAATGATATCTCATTTTTATTGCAGTGAATAGTATATCAGTTGTAAAGAAAGGTTACACATTTCTATTTATTTATTTATTTATTTATTTATTACACATAGTGTATTA
This sequence comes from Balaenoptera borealis, assembly GCF_965194805.1. Taxonomy (NCBI): domain Eukaryota; kingdom Metazoa; phylum Chordata; class Mammalia; order Artiodactyla; family Balaenopteridae; genus Balaenoptera; species Balaenoptera borealis. The sequence goes on along the minus strand of NC_138866.1, from coordinate 54,721,920 downwards.
CATATAAATATATTATTGGGTCCCTACACCAGGTTAGGCAATGAGGATTAAGTCATGAACCAAACACACATGATCACAACCTTCAGAGAGTTGATAGTCTTAAACTGACCAGACTGAAAATGAAAATTAACTATCTCAAAATACATCTAGAAATTCAAAGTATTCTCAAATAATATCTCAACAGAATACTTATGGAACATTAAAATCTAATTGTAAAGTGCATATGGAAAAAAAAATTAACAAATACAGTCAAGAAAACATTGCCTCATCAGCTATTAAAATAAAATATGTAGTAATAGTAAATGAGAGAGACCTTCAAGATGGTGGAGGTGTAAGACGTGGAGATCACCTTCTTCCCACAAATACATCAGAAATACATCTACATGTGGAACAACTCCTACAGAACACCTACTGGACGCTGGCAGAAGACCTCAGATTTCCCTAAAGGCAAGAAACTCCCCATGTACCTGGGTACGGCAAAAGAAAAAAGAAAAAAGAGAGACAAAAGAATAGGGGCAGGACCTGCACCTCTGGGAGGGAGCTGTGAAGGAGGAAAAGTTTCCACACTCTAGGAAGCCCCTTCACTGTTGGTGGGAGTATAAATTAATAGAGCCACTATGGAGAACAGTATGGAGGTTCCTTACAAAACTAAAAATAGAACTACCATACAACCCAGCAATCCCACTACTGGGCATATACCTTGAGAAAACATAATTCAAAAAAAGTCATGTACCACAATGTTCATTGCAGCTCTATTTACAATAGCCAGGACATGGAAGCAACATAAGTGCCCATCGACAGATGAATGGATACAGAAGATGGCACATATATACAATGGAATATTACTCAGCCATAAAAGGAAACGAAATTGAGTTATTTGTAGTGAGGTGGATGGACCTAGAATCTGTCATACAGAGTGAAATAAGTCAGAAAGAGAAAAACAAACACCGTATGCTAACAAATATATATGGAATCTAAAAAAAATAATGTTTCTGAAGAACCTAGGGGCAGGACAGGAATAAAGACACAGAGGTACAGAATGGACTTGAGAACACAGGGAGGGGAAAGGGTAAACTGGGACTAAGTGAGAGAGTGGCATGGACATATATATACTACCAAATGTACAATAGATAGCTAGTGGGATGCAGCCACATAGCACAGGGAGATCAGCTCAGTGCTTTGTGACCACCTAGAGGGGTGGGATAGGGAGGGCGGGAGGGAGACGCAAGAGGGAGGAAATATGGGGATATACGTATATGTATAGCTGATTCACTTTGTTATAAAGCAGAACTTAACACACCATTGTAAGGTAATTATACTCCAAAAAAAATGTTTAAAAAAATTGTAAATGAAACAGTATGAACTGGCATTGGAAATGATGAAGATATAAAGGGAGCACAATATAGGTGCCATATAAAATCACATGTATAGAACTTTAGTCTAAATAAAAGTGGCATTGACACTAGTGGGAAAAGAATAGATCATTTAAGAAATTACAGTGGGAAATCTGCTATCCATGCAAAAATCATATCAGACCCCTGACCCATTCTATTTATCCCTACACACACACACACACACACACACACACACACACAAACACACAGACACACATACACACATCAAATTGATTAAAGGGTTAAACATTAAAGTAATTAGTAAAGTATTAGACTCCAAATATTTTAATTATATTGAGTTGGAAATGAACTTTCTAAGCAAACACAAAAACTTCAATGATCTGTATGAAAAGACTGACATTTTAAACCTCAAAAATTTTAAACTTATGTACTACAAAAGATACCATAAACAATGTTAAAAGACTGCTTATTGGATTTTCCACTAATCATGGCATACTGGAGCCTCACCTGAAACCTCATTACAACAACAGAAAAAAGATTATTTTTAAGTACAGGGAGGGAAAAAAAACTATAAGGATAAATAAAACCAAACCAGGAAAAAAGAAAATAATTGACAAGACGGGTTTGAACTGCACCAGTCAACTTATATGCAAATGTTTTTCAATATTAAATACTACTGTACTACACAGTCTTTGGTTGGTTGAATCTGTGGATGCAGAGGAACTAGGGGTCGAAGGTCACCAGCAAGTTTGGGGATATATTAGTTTGTGGAATTGCCTTGTTCTTCTAGCTTGCTGAAAGATTTTTATCATGCATGGATATTGAAATTATTAAATGCCTTTCCTGTATCTATTTAGATCAACCCATGGCTTTCTTCTTGCATTGTTAATGTGGCAAATAAATCAAATTTACACCAACATGCCTTCCTAGAATAAACCCCATCCAGTCATGATACATTTGTTCTATATATCACTGGACTTAACTTGCTAATGTCTTGATTGATCCAGGAACTTCCACATTAAAGTAATAGGATTTTCTCAGAAGAAAACATCAAATAATATATTTAAATGTTTTATGGAACTGAAGGATATGATTTTTCAAGTTAAAAATTCCACAGAATTTCCAACATAAGGAATAAGAAAGTAAGTCACACTGAAATTCATCACTGTGAAATTTAAGAATATTGAAGACAAAGTAAATATCCAAAAGACTTTCAGAGAGGGAAGTTAAAAGACTCAAAAGCAAATGAACAGGAATCAGAATGGCTTCTGACTTTTCAATAGTCACATGGCAAGATAAAAGACAATGGATCAATGCCTTCAAAATACTGAAGGAAAATTATTGCCAACCTAGGATTTTATATCAAGTTAAACATTTAATCAAATATGACAGTAAAGAAATGGGATGATTGTATGAAAGGAAAGCCTAAGGCAACAATCGTCTCTCCTCTATTTCATTATTTTGTTAGTTTATATGTTGAAGAACCTGGGCCATTTGACAGGTAGATTTTCCACAGTATTTGTTTTGCTAATTGTATACCCACAGTGCAGTTTGACCTATTCTCTGAATTTCCTGCAAATTGGCATCTGGATTAAGATGCTTGACCAAACTCAGATTCAATCCCTTTGACAAGGAAAAGGGGTTTCTGTCATCGGGATGCATATTATATCAGGTCGCTTCCTTTTTGATGCTAGCATAGGTTGATGCTCAGGACTGGATCCATCAATTCAGTGAGGTTGTAAAAAGGTGATATTCTAATTCTATCATTTTTTTCATGTATTATCTGCAATAATTTTATAATAAGACACTTCTATGTGGTTACATAGTGGAATGGTTCTTATGTAAATGCTCAGTTCTTACTTTTATTTAACCTGTTTTCAAGATAAAGAATTGGTTCTCTCTAGTTTTCAAAATGTAAAAAATTAGGGTTTTTAAAAAAATATTATAAACTCATGGATGAAAAAGTTTATGAGTTTAAATCCAGTCTCATGCTTATCTTTTTTTAACCTCAAATTGCTAAATCTACACCTAGTGAAAGATTCTTTAAAACAGCTCCTAAGTCTTTTTGATATGACCATAGTATGTTTGATAGTTATATGTCAACATGTTCCAGGTTCATCTGTTACAATTCTTACTCTAAAATCAGCCATCTATCCAAGAAGCCCTGGCTCCTTTTAATGAGAAGTAATATTTCAATTTGGCAATCTGTACAAAGCATGCTTATTCCTGCTGGTTTGGTCATTGTTTCCTTTTCAGTGGACAGAATGGGATATAGATAAATATAGATAGATATTGATAGATAAAATACCTTATGAGCTAATAATATTTCCAATTCAAAAACAGTACTACAGGGTTCTTATCTAAATTCGTCTACATTACTCTATCTCCTTTCTTCCATACTGAGGATTATGGTTCTCAAGAACACAGATGATGAAATTAGGTTATCTCATAATTATTTTTTTATCCCATATTAAAAATACAAATGTTTCAGAAATAAGAATATTAACAGGACAACCACTGATTATAAAATAATAGATAGAAGCAGTTACTTTTTTTTGCATATATCATCCCCACACTTTCTCCATTTTTATGATTATATTATGTTTATATTGTTGAATCATATATCTACTATATATTGCATATTATAATATTCTTCTCTTCATATTCTCATTTAATCTTAGTTTTACCAAAAACCATACATGATTGTCTCCTGTCTTATATCAATATCTCAATTCATTTTGATACTCTGAAATTAATTTTGTAGTAGATTCCTTAGAAATAACTTATGGAAATAATACTCCATGATTTCTTGAATAATGATAACAATGTGTGTGTTTCCTTTTTATCTGAAGGGCAGCTTTTCGGCTAAAAATCCTTGGCTCACATATGCTTTCCCTAAATATCTCAAATATATTATTTATTTTCTTTGGCACAAAAAATTTTTATCAGAAAGACTGATGATGATTCCATTTTATTTTTCTTCTAAGTTACATGTACCTTTTGTGGGTGGATGCCCAAATGATTTATTTTCCTTTTCTTAAAAGTCCAGTAAATTTACTGAAATATATCTTTGTGTTAGTCATTTTAGGTTAATATTATCAGATATATGGTGTGCTCTTTTAATACTTTCAATATGTACTTTCATTTGTTTTTATTTCAGTAAGGTTCTCTTGAATTATAGTTTTTAGTATTTGCTATATTCTCCTTGCTTTGAGTTTCTTTTTTATACTCCTATTTTCCACATGTGGTGTTAGTTGTATGTTATATTAGTTTCATATGGCTGCTGTAACATATTACCACAAACTTAGTACCTTAAAACAGCAGAAATTTATTCTCTCACAATTTTGAAGACCAGAAGCCCAAAATCTGTATCACTGGATCAAAATCAAGGTATCAGCAGGGCCACCCACCATCCCTCTACAAACTCTGGGGGAGAATCCTTTCCTTGACCCTTTCGACTTCTAATGGCTGCCAGCATTCCTTGGCTTGTGTCCACATCACTCTAATCTCTACCTTCAGTTTCACCACATTGTCTTCTTTTTTATGTATCATCAAATCTTCCCCTCTCTCCTCTTAGGAGACATGTGGTTGAATTTAGGATTTACCCTGATAATCCTGGATAATCTCCTGATTTCTCAAGACCCTTAACTTAATCACATTTGCAAAGATCCTATTTCCATATAAGGTAACATTTATAGGTTCCAGGGATTAAGACCTGATACCTTTGGGGGAGGGGGGCAATGAGGGGAGAAAAGCAAGGACACTATTCACCTACCATGCCTGTCTTCAATATTTGTCTCTTCTTATATTTCTTCTAGTTTAGTCTTCATTTCTAAAATGATTTTTCTTTTGTTTCTAATTTTACTTGAATTCTTTCTCCCTTTCTGAGGTTTTCTAATTCTGATTTATGTTGTTCTTTAATGTTTTTAATCATTTTCTTAATGTCTTTTGGCTTATTTTAAGATAATATATTACAGTTTTGACCTGCATTTTGAAAAAACCTTTCTGACAGACTTTAATCTCTGTAGGAATATTCTTTTCTCCTTATACTCATTTTTCCTATGGCAACTGTATCTGAGATTTGATCATTTTTCTGTATTTCATTTTTGTGTAAATTTCATTTTTCTTCACTCTTAGTAGACTTTATTCGGGTATTTTCTAATGTCAAAAAGCCCTCTCTTCTCTTGCTTTTGTATAGTGTTAAAAACATGGCACCTTGCTTGTTTTCTAAGATTCTCTGATGCTTTTGCCCTATCCTCTAATTATATTTCGTTTTTCACTCCTGTCTCTGTCAATTTACATCCCGATGTCAGTATTCTCCCCTCAGGGTAGAGACCTATCTTGAAAAAGAGCCCTAGAACATCAGTTTGGAAAGTTCTTGGGGCTATACTGCTCCGTACCCTATAGATCTGAACACAAACCCCTTACACTCACTTTAAAGAACGTAACACCCACCCCCAGTTGCAAATGCTGTCCTAATATTTACCCACTTCACTTTCAAGTTGACTATGTTGGAGTTTTCCTGCTCTGGGCAGAGGTACCAGACTCCCAGAACAACTGCACACCACACAGATGCATGCCTGGGGGCAGCCAGCCTCAGACCAGACCCAGGACACTTCTGTTTTCATTTTTCCCTGCAGCTCCCTAAGGCTTGGATGCCTCTGGGCCAACAGGGCTTGTGTTGTAGGAATTAAAGCCCCCAATTTAATCTAGTATTGGTGCCCTGGGCTCTATCCACCTAAACCCAAGGGGTGGGCCTCAGCCACCATCAGACTTGAAAGCACGCCACTGGCCAAGCAGATGTTGAACTACCCCCTACTCCATTACAGCCCTCAGCTCTCTGCTCCCTAATTGTACACACATATGAAAGCCCAGCCTAGGAAAAGATGAATTGAGACACAAAAAGACAAAAGACAAAATAAAACAACTTTCTCCCACCAAAAGGGTAACTCCCTCTGCTTTTCCTTGCACACATGTTGATAACAGGCATGTCTGGTAGCTGTTGGTACTTTGTTCCAACTCATTTTGGGAATTGAAGAGATATGTAGTTTGGTTGAAAATATTATCCATGGATTTTTGGTTTTGCTTTCTGGTTGCTCTGTTTTTATGCAAGGATTTGGGAAGATCCAAAACATATGCTGCCACTGCTACTACATTTTCCCAGAATTCTCTTCGGTATAATATTTTTTTAATATTTGTTTTTTAAAAACACAAACACGGAATATCTTCCTCATTTGCAACCCCATTGTGCAGTATCCCATTTAGTTAAAAATTAAAGAAAACTGTACCATGATATCTAGAAAAAGGTGGAGGCACCAGAATTGATGAGTTACATCTCCAGAGACAACAAACTATACATCCAGCCTAGGAATTGATCTACCTTAGGGTCCTAGGGTTAAAGGGCATGAACTTCACCGGGAGAAATACTAAGGATATTATAATTAAAGTTTGTACCATAAAATTTATCTTCTCTAAATTTTTGAGCCCTTCAATTAGCGGGATGGTAAAAAATTGTCAAGACTCATAATAATCTGAATTATGTGTTTTTAAATTACAATTAATATTTTAATTAGTAACACCTCAACTAGACATAACTATTCCTGATTATTTAAGAAATATAAAATTTTAGAAGACATGAGTCATTTAAAGATGTTCAGATGAATATCAATGTTTTACTGAAGATAACTATAGTAAGGAAAGAACACACATTTTATTTAAGATACTAACATGGGTATGAATACTCTAGAAAGTTTAAAGGAAAAAGATATGATAGAGAGCAGGAGAATTGGCATAGCTTTATGGGAAATCAGTAAAGATAATCTGCTGTCTCTACAATGTTTCTGATTATTTTACTGATAAGGTTGGGGGAAAAATTTTGTAATAACTGTATATTAGGTACAGGGAACATTTTTATTTCCTCCAATAAAGAATACAAATTTGGAACTACAGCTGTATCTGGTATCTCCAACTGTAATAATCCACAATCATTCTCTAAGACCTACCTAGTTTTTCACCTAACAAAAGAGTTAAACCTGCATTTTTCAAGTCTTTGTTGGTGCATTCAAACTCTCAGTTTCCCCAAGGATTCAGTATTAATTCACTATCTTGGGGTTTGAGGGGTGGGAGAAAAATAGAAGGGAAATCCTAGGGTTTATTTGACATTTCCTAACTTAATGGCCTTCACTCCATGAATCATGTAACTAATTTTGGAGTTCTTCCAATTACTTAGTATATCAATTATTATTCTACATTCTGAGGATGGTTCTGTGACAGCATTAAACCCAATGTGGGCTGGATTTGGTCTAAAACTTCACTTATCAGCTGATCTATAGGTCACCATTCTGACTGGTGAACCACGTAGAATTTATTTCCAATAAAGATTATTGTTAGTTCAGATCTAATTTAATCTAATCTAATAATCCCTGAAATGTCTGTTTTTTCTTTTGTCCAATGTGACTAAAAGCCACAGGCCCCTTTGGGATAAGCTTGAGGGAATATCAATGGTGTGTATACCTCTGGACCATGGTACATGGTCCTTTCTCATGGACCTGGCACCACTCTCAATCAGAGACTCCTACAATGTAAACTGGCTTATTGAGAGATGGATAAGAAGTTATAAATCTCCAGTAAAGCATCTCAAGTTATGTGAATGCTCACTGACCAAGATTTTTCTATTTTAGTGAAGCAGCTCCTTTGTAGGCTGTGTGTGTGTGTGCATGTGTCTGTAAAGAGGTACATGAGAGAGAGAGAGGTGATAGATGATAGATAACTAGAAAAAGAAACAGAGAGATACGTATATTACCTTCAACAGCCCAAATATTTTCTAGGTTTCCCTTTTAATATGATGTTTTTCAGAGATGAATTAACATGAAACCCTTCTTAGGGAAGAGGAAAAAGGAAATATAATAGATTTCAATATCTACTTATTCAATATAATAGCTAAATTCATTTCCAAGATGAATACAGCCTAATATTCCTTTTTCTAGAGAATGAAAGCTTTGGTAATTCATTCATTCATAAAAAAAAAAAAATTAAAGAGCTTCTCTGATGGTCAGGGCTCTTTTATGGGTACTAGGGAGAACACAATGAATTGAAGACAGACATGGTTCCAGACCTCAAGGAGTGTACATACTCATATGGTGAGACAAAATAAATATGAAAGACAACAACAAAAAGATAATTTTATATTGTGTTAAGTCTAGGAAAATATAGTAGGAATTACAAATAGGAAGCAGGGTGGGTATTACTAAAGTTAGGGTTGTCAGTGGATGCTTCCTTGAGAAAGTAATCATTGAGCTGAAACCTGAGCCATAAGAATATTTGTAATATCTGTAAAGACAGTGGAGTATAATCATTAACAGCAAGGCTTCTGGAGCCAGATTCTTGGGTTAGAAGCCTGCTCTATAATATCCTAGGTGAGGAACCCTGGGGAAGTTACTTAACCTCTTTGTGCCGGTTTCCTAGTCTGTAAAATGGTAGTAATCATCATACCCACCTGATAGGCTTGTTGTTAGAATTAAGTAACTTAATACATATCAGAAATACTCCAGAGGAAATGGAATGTTCAAAGATTCTGAAGCAAGAAAGGGTTTAGTGTGTACAAGAAAATTAGAAGGCAGTGACTGCAAAGTAGGGTGCCATGAGATGAGTTTCAAGATTTGAATGAGAACCCAAAGCACCTAGGGCCTTAAGACAGAGCAGGGACAGAAACTCACTAGCCAAATTCATCTACAAGAGACAAATATCTTATGATATAGCTTATATGTGGAATCTAAAAAAGGGGTACAAATGAACTTATCTACAAAACAGAAATAGAGTCACAGATGTAGAAAACAAACTTATGGTTACCAGGGGGTAAAGGGGGGGAGGGATAAGTTGGGAGATTGGGATTGACATATACACACTACTACATATAAAATAGATAACTAATAAGAACCTACTGTATAGCGCAGGGAACTCTACTCAGTACTCTGAAATGGCCTATTTGGGAAAAGAATCTAAAAAAGAGTGGATGTATGTATATGTATAACTGATTCACTTTGCTGTAAACCTGAAACTAACACAGCATTGTAGATCAGCTATACTCCAATAAAAATTAAAGAAAAAAAAAAAAAAGAGAGAGAGAGATAGAGAGATGACTCCCTGCCCAGTTGCAAGGAATGTGGTTAACTGACAGTTTCAAGCTGTCAGTAAGCACCCTCAGATCCACATCACCTCTTAAGCTAAAGGCATTCTTTTCTTGGGGTGGTCTCAGCTAGTGACTGAGCAAGAATCTAGTACAAGCCCTGGCCATAGCCATGTCCACCCATTACAGGACTCATTTAGGGAACAATTGTTGCTCCACAGCAAGCTGTTTGGCGTGCAGAGACATTTTAGATCTACATTGCCTTTCATTGCTATCTCTACCAAACCCTGCTCTGTCCCTTTTTCTTTCAAAGATGTTTCTCCCCCAAAACCTTAACATTCTTAACTATTTCAGCAAGAACCCAACTGATACAAAGACTGTAGTAATTGGTTTATATTTTAATCTAAATACAATGGGAAGCCATTGATGGTGAGATGATTTCTTGTGTGAAGAATGGATTTTAAGAGGGCAAGAGTACAAGCAGAAGACCACTTAGGGGGCTATTGATGTGGCTTGACAAAATAATAGTATAGGCTTAAGTTGTGGCAAAAGAGATCAAGAGTAGTATTCATATTAAATACACATTTTGAAACTAAAATCAGTAGGACTTGTTATTGGTTTGGATGTGAAGATCAAGGAAAGCATGGTAACAAGGTTGACTTCTAGATTTTTGTCTTGAGACACTGGGTGAATTATGAAACAAACAAACAAAAAAAGATAAGAACACATTTGAAAGGTAGGCGAAGTCAAGAGTTCTATTTAGACATGTAAATTTGGAATGCCTATTACACATTGAAGTGGCGGTGTCAGGTGGACACGTGGATAAATACATATGTAGAAATATCATTATAAAAGAGAGCTGTTTTATAAGTTTGTTGCTGGGTTTTTTTTTTCCTTTGGTGTGAAACCAGGATTTGAACATTTTTTCCTAGCATTTAATATTATATTTGAAAATGACTCCTTCCATTATGTTCAACTCTCCATTGACATGTTTTTGACAAGGCAAGGGTAATCTTGACAATTTCCTTTACAGTAAGTTATGAGATGGATAAATCAATTTAAATTTGAGTGATCTCCCATCAGGAAACAAATGGTTTATAGCTTTTTCATCTCAGTTATAATTAATGCTATTTTCTACTTTTAAATCACTAAAAGGAGCTTCCATTTAATTCCAGACAACTCAACTTGATAATATGTAAATATATCCTATACTATTGCATAGTCACAGTCACACATGAAAGGAATAGAGGACCAGAGGAGAAATAACTTTTTTAAAATTAATTCTGAAAGAACTATTACATTCTAGCACAAAAGCAATAATGACAGATATTTTAAGAACTCTAACACAGATACTAAACTTTTTAGTTTAATTAATTATGAGAGATTTTTCATTGTTAATTATACTTAGTGACTATTATTGACTTTAAGAATAAGACAAACTTAATATTTAATTCATTCCAAAATATTTGAGTGCCTGCCGTACACCAGATACTACTAAGTAGACATAAAACACATTGCTTGCTGTAATAGATCTCAGTCAAGTGGGGAGATATACATTGATATATTTATGTAATTGTTTTTCATTAAAATTAAAATCTTTCTAGAGAAGAAAAACACAGAGTGCTAAGGTAGTGTGTGTGTGTATGATGATTTCTCTTCCCCCCTTTCTTTGATTTAGCTGGGATTGTAAGTATGAGTAAGGGGTAGTGATACTGAATAGGTCCACAGTGACCTATTCATAGCATTATGGGATATATGTATGTGTGTCGGTTACTGTCTTTGAAAAAAAAATAAAAAGAAGACAAAACAGATTTTATCTTAAGCCTCCTCCCCTTAAAAAGGGAAATAATTCAAAGAATATTGGATAACAAATGGAAGGAAAAGCTCAAGATCTTGTTCTCACCAAGTATTAGAACTATACTCATTTTCTAAGGCTGAAATGAAAGTACCACAAACTGAGTGGCTTAAACAACAGAAATTTATTGTCTCATGGTTCTGGGGGCTAGAAGTTAGAGATCAAGGTTTCAGCAGGGTTGGTTCCCTCTGAGGGCTATGAAGGAGAATCTGTTCCATGCCTCCTTTCTAGCTTCTGGTGGATTGCTGGCAATCATTGGTGTTTTTTGGCTTCTGCTGCAACACCCTTATCTTTGCCTTCATCTTCACATGACGTCTCTTTGTGTGCATGTCTGTGTCCAAATTCCCCCTTTTTATGAGGACACTAGTGATACTGGATAGTGATACTAATGATACTAGTGATAGGGGTCTACCCTACTCCCATATGACCGCATCTTAACTAAATACATCTGCAAATACCCTTTTTCTGAATTAGGTCATATTCCTAGGTATATTGTTTTTTCTCCTGTTACTTTACTGCTACACCCTGGGCTCTGCCACTGTGAGATTCCCTATTCTTGCTAAAATCTGAGTCCCTTTCAATTGCAGGCCCTTTTTTTTTTTTTAAACATCGCAGGCCCTTTTTTTAAGGGAGCAGGACCCTATGTGGCATTCCCAGCACAGACCCCTCCCCCATATCCTCCGCTTTAGCTCCATTCGGAAGTACCTAGATAGTAGTATCTGATGTATATTTCCTGAGTTGTTTTACAGATGCTAAAACCTCTACCAAACAGAAGAAATTAACTACTTGATGACCATGAGCACAGTAGACCCCAGACCTACTGGCATCTAAGGATTGATAAGGTAACCGCCCTCTTACCTCACCATCAACCAATCAGAGAATTGTGCAAGAGCTAGTCACATACCCTGGGACTCCCCTCCCTCACCTTGCCTTTAAAACTGCTTTGCTGAAACCCACCGGAGAGTTCTGGCTTTTTGAGCACTAGTTGCTCTGGACTCCTTGCCTGGTGCCTTACAATAAATGCTGCACTTTCCTTCACCACAACCCGTGTCAGGAAATTGGCTTTATTGTGCATGGGTGAGTGGACCCAAGTTTGGTTCAGTAACACTTTCACCAGTATTCCAGGCCTAGAGAGTCATTAAACATATTTTTTAAATAGATTCTTCTTCATCAACCCATTTTTTCAGGCCTCTCTGGGTGGGTTGGTAGGATATAGGGCAAATTTAATCAGAGTTCTATTATTCAAAGTCCTTTTATTCCTTCCTTATTAATAGGGATCACAAAATCAAATTTAAACTAGTGCAGTCAACTGGAAGAGAGTTGCTATAGAAAGTGATGAACCTATAGAAAAATGAAGTATACCTGCCCCATCTTAAGCAGACGGCAGCAAATTGTTGCCACATAGGAATATGAGCTCAGTGTTGCCAGATCTTTTAAAAGGAGGGTAGAAATCAAAGTTTTTATGTAGGTTTCTTGGCATTTAAAGCAACTGTTTTAAAAACACTGTGTGGGCCAAAAATATGAGGACCAAACAAAGCATGTCAACAGGCCAGATCCAGGTTGCAGGCTCCCAGATTGCAACCTCTGTTCTGAATGATGCACAGGGATTCCTGGCCAATTCATGTCTTTTAGCATGGGCCAATTTTGAGTTCAGGTTTTTACTATTCAGCCCAGAAATCATTAGAATCACAGCTCTAACTCTGGCTAATCCATTAAATTTATAATCTCAGAAAAGGATAGCCATCTCAATAAATAAGGCATAATTACAATTTGGCTACGCCTGCCTTAGTTGATCTACCCTCTAAACTAACTCCCTCAATTTTTTCAGATTTTTTTTTTTTTTTTAATTTTTAATTTTATTTATTTATTTTATTTATGGCTCTGTTGGGTCTTCGTTTCTGTGCAAGGGCTTTCTCTAATTGCGGCAAGTGGGGGCCACTCTTCATCGCGGTGCGCGGGCCTCTCACTATCGCGGCCTCTCTTGTTGCAGAGCACAGGCTCCAGACGCGCAGGCTCAGTAATTGTGGCTCACGGGCCTAGTTGCTCTGCGGCATGTGGGATCTTCCCGGACCAGGGCTCGAACCCGTGTCCCCTGCATTGGCAGGCAGATTCTCAACCACTGCGCCACCAGGGAAGCCCCTTTTCAGATTTTTGATTCATCAAATTGGCAAATTTTTCAAGTTCGTCTCTGTGTACCTTTCATTCCCTCCTCTGACTCTGCATTTCAGTGTCCTGGCAATGAGGAGTTTGGATTCGTGTTACTCATAAGTAACAGCATGGGCATAAAGGGAGTTATTAGCTTCCTCCAGTTAGCAGAGGAGGGTTTTTTCCTAGTGAATAGCAGGCCATTACGGAGTTTCAGATGACTTCCAAATTGGCAAGCTCCATATCCAGATCCTTTAAGAAGATATTTTTTTCACATAGTCAAATCTTGATCAGTTATTGATTAGTTCCCTAACTTTCATACAAGAGACCTGATGAGGTTATGAATTCAACTGAATCTTCAGAATCAATAATCAATTAGTGACTTCAGCATTTCTGCTATAAAAAGAAAAAATGTCTTTCAGCAGAGTCAGAAAACTCATAGGTTTCATTCCATGATACAAGGTGACAATTTAGTGATCTGAGCTTCTCATCTGCTTTAAGTTAGCCATTGCTATCAGAAGCACTCACCATACACAGCGAATCTGGAATTCACACTCTTCTTAAAATTATTCTATGGTGACAGCTGCTTGGATCTCAGAGCTTCACTCTCATGGTTCCTTTTTGTCTCATGGGCTATTAGTCCCCCTTGCCAGAATGTGAATTGGAATCTCATTGTATCAGAATACCAAGTCCCATTTCCAGGAGAATTGTATAGACAGCTATGGAAGCAATTTTTGCATTAGTTAGGCTTCCTTGGTTGCAAGCAACAGTGGCCAAGTTAGTTTAATGCTGATGGAGATAAAAGAATTCTAGTGAGTTCTAGATTTTAGTTCTGAAAATATAACTCAGGTGGTCAACATGTAAATACACCTTTATTTCTTCGTAATAGAATTTAGCTTATTCACAAGCTCCTATTTCTCCTGATTCTTTTTTTGTTTCAGAGGTGGTGAATAAATTTTGGAAGTATGAAGTGAATTCCCTTTTACAAACATCATTTTAGTCAAGTACTCAGTCAAATTCACAGTTCTCACCCTGTGCCCTCCCCTCCTTTATCCATGCTTGGGGCAGTCTAATGTCAAGGGTCTAGTAATTGTATAGCCCTCAGACCTTCAATGTCCTCCAGTTATTGTATAGCTCGTCCTGCCTGATTTTTGTAGCTTGGGATGGCATGCACTTGCTGATATGCACAGTCCCTTCCATGCCTAACTTGCACGATATTTGTACAGTATGACCATCCAACTTCAAACTCCAGTTTCTTCTAGTCCAAAATCTGGGAAGGGCAAAAATTAGTAAGTTCCTTTACTAATTTTAAATGTCTGTCATATCACCTCAGAATCTCTCTATATGAGACGCTCTGCTGTCCAGTGCATATCCTTAAGGCCTCACCTCACTTCAGTCATAACAGGAGCAGAAAGTTTCATAATGGCTTTAAGTCCCTTCATGCCTCTGGCATCCCACTACTAAGACACACTGCCGCATTTTACTCTTTCTCCCCCAGGATGTTTTCTAGTGTTGTGATGGCCTGAATGTCATATATAGCTCAGAAGAACAAGAAAGTTAACACCCTCAGGAGTAAATCTTAACCAGTTTGGGATGGGAGCTAATGAATAAAATGCTTCTGTCTCCCATCCTTGGAAAGATAGTCTTAGGAGGCAGTCTCTGGATTTCTCAGGAGGTTCCAGCAAAATAAAACCTCTATGGCTCACAATAGGAACTTCAATAATACACTTATTGGCATTGTCAGCTTCTCTATCGCACTCACACCAATTCCTGTTTCTGTTCCTGAAGATTACCTCTCCAAATAAACAAGTTACATGTTAAATCCTTCTCACAGCCTCAGTTCTTGGAAAACCCAAGATGAGATGCCCCCCACCCCAGACTACACTCCCACTGCAACAAAGGGACAATTTGTCACCTCCTTCCAAAGTGAAATGAAACCATTTCCATGTCATACTGTGTCTACTCTATAGTTTAGATTAAAATGCAAAAGACATATTTCCAAGTATGCTTTTCTGCTATGTAAAAACATATATATATAAATATATCTCAAAAATATCATCCTGCCACATTTTCTAGTGAATTTATTTACAAGGAAGAAGTTCAGGTTTGCTGGGACTCAGATTGGAGTAGGATGAGTGACTAGAAAGTTAGAGTGAAGCAGGAGGTCTGGACTGCCATTTTGATAAGCCTGAGAAGGGAAAGGACAGGGGTTATAGATCCATAAATGGTTTGTTTATTTGTTTTATTTATTTGCTTATATTTCAGTTATTCATTTAACTCTTCTAGGTGTTGGGCATATAGCAGTAAATAAAATAATCAAAAATCACTGCTCTTATGGAATGTGGCATAGACAGCTAGGCATTTACCAAATATTCAGGCTCTTTGTTGCCATAGGAGCGTAGCTGCCCAATCAAGGGCTACATTCCCCTCATGCTTTCCTCCAGATATGGCTATCTTACTGGGTATCTTCATTGAAATTGGAATGCAAATATAGTTGGTCATTTCTGTGCTATGGCCTTTAAGAAACAGGAGTGACCTGAGAATGGCCTTAGATGATGACATTAGAAATGACAGGGTTTTTGCAAGTCTGGGTCACTGAATGACTAAGTGGGGCAAAGCACCCTCTCAAATTACTCACTTTAAAAATATTTGAACACCTATATGAGCCCAAAATAAACTGTATTATGTTAGCCTACTGAAATTGGGGGGTTTATTTGTTGCAACAGCTAGTGTTACTCTAGCCAATACATGGGGCTTATATTCTACTGGAGGAGACAGACAAAAAATAAATAAATAAAGCATATCTTCTGTAATGAAAAGATCAAAGTAGTAAGGTAAACATATCTGGGGAAAGACCATTGCAGGCTGAAGCAATACCAGGTGGAAAAGTCTCAGTTTCAAATATGCTGACATGTTTAAGGACGAGCTGAAGAGCTAAAGAGCTATTATGGTTGAAGTAGAAGTTAGAGATGATGAAATAGAGGTAATTTGAAATTAGAACAAATTATGTAGGGTCCTGTGGATTACTATGAGGACTTGGACTTTTACTCAGATTAGAATGGGAAACTTTTGGAAGATTTTGAGCTTGATCCACCTTGGGTTTCACCACGTTTACTCTGGCTTCATAGATTGAAGGTAGATGTTGGGAGACAAATTAAGAGACTTTAGGTGAGAGATAATTATGATTTTGATCAGGGTAGAATGACACTGGAGGCATAAGAATTTGTGTCCTAGATATCCTTTAAAGGTAGAGCCTAAGATACCAAGTGTGAGGAGGGAAAGAGACATTAAAGATGATTCTAAGATTTTTGTCCTGAGAAATTAGAACAGTGAATTTGCCATTTACTGCATTAGAGAATGCTGTGAGAGCTCAGTTTTGGACATGTTCAGTTTATGATGTATGTTCCATATTTAAGTTGATGGGACAAGTAGTCAGGTGGCTATGTGATGCTGGAAGTCAGGGAAGCGATCTGTGATGAAGGTATTTATTTGGGAGTTGGCAACTTATATTTGAAGTTCTGAATCTTGATAAGAATTCCAAAGAAGCGATATTAAATAGAGAAGAGTAGAAGTCCAAGTAGTAAGCCTTGAGCAATCCCATGTTAGTGGTCAAGAAGATGAGAAGGACTCAGCAAAGAGCAATGAGAAGGAAAAACCAGAGAATTGGTGGGAAAACCAGACAGCATCTTGGAAGCCAAAAGATGAAAGTGGCTCAAGGAAAAGAATTATCAACCATGGCAAATGTTGCTAAAATTTTAAGAAATATCACAACTGAGAAGTGACTACTGGATTTAATAATGTCTATTGGTGATCTTGATACAAGAAACTTGATAAGAGAAAAGAAGAGAAAAAAATTTAGAAACCAGGTGTATACAATACTCTTTCCAAATGTTTTACTCTGAAAGGAGGACAGAAATAGAGTAACAGTTGGGTGCAGAAATGGGCAAAGAGAAGGTGGTTTTAGATTAGAAAAATAATAGTATGCTCAGATGAGGAGGGGAATGATTATTTTCCTCAGTAGAGAGGAAAATAGTTATTAATTTTTCTATAGACTCATAATTAATAAAATTAACATATAATACAATGTATAAAAATTTGTATAACACATATTTAAATATTACATTTAAAATTGAAAATATATTCACATGTAGAATATTTAATTGCTAATAAGAAGGGTTCAGATGGGAGGAATATATTAAAGATAAAGGAGAGAAAGGGAGTACTTAATAACTTCGTTTCTGAAAAGGCAAGAGAGTATCTAATCCACATCATGGAAAGAAACATAATTCCCCCATGTTAACAGGGGAGAAGGAGGAGAGAATAGGTGACAGTAAATTAGTAGGAGGGGAGAGGGATAGGAAAATGAAGTAGGCAATGTCTGATGGCTTCTATTTCCTCTCTGAAGATACAAAATCACTAACTGAGAGTGCTGTGGAAAGGGTAGAGTGAGAGATTTAAAGAAAGTACAAAATGTGTGAAATCTTATTTGGGTAAGTAGGAAAGTAAAATAACTCAGAGTTGGCTACGGGCCTGGTTGAGGTTGAAGTTATAGAAAGATCATGTGTCGTTTACCTCGGCTCTGACTGTGTTGGATGACAGAGAGTTGGATTCACTTAGGGATGGTGAAAGTACCTTGTAAGACTCTCGTAAGTGTTTAATAAGATAAAGTACATGATGTGCCTAATCTAGTATCCAGCATATCATAGATACCCTGTAAGTTTTATCACTTTCTCCCATACTTTGTCTTTTTCCTCTGTAAAGTGAATTCTTCAGCTCCTAACTCACTAGAAGACTATTAGGACATTAGTCTATTGAAAATGATTAAAAAGATTTTTAGGACTATGTCTTTCTATCAGTCTTCTTCTCCCAACTTGCTTCCCCTCTTACACTCTCCCTTAACTGGTCAAACACACATTGACCTAACACAGGACTACATGTGTTAAATTTATTGACTGGAATTTTTAATTACTTTAAATTTCAAAGTAGTTAAATATAATATTAGGCAAATGATGACTGTAAACTTTAATTGCTTTTACCTCACTGACAGCTGAATACTTTGGTTTTTTTAGGCTAAAATCATCATCAGTAGAAATCACCGTTAAACAGGGAGGAGCATGGGATTAGTTATGTACCCCTTATCATGCTCCTGGAACCATGGACAAAAGATAGGTAACAATACATATTATATTTATTTTTGGTCCAACTTTAGAACACAACCGCCAACACTTTCTGAACCTTGAACCTACTGTTTATAACTATTTTACTATTGTAATTTTAAATCCTAAGAGGTTTTACAATAAATGAAAGAATAAGGAAGTCCTTTATTTTACACATTTCTACATCAGTGACAACAGCAAAATTGCTTTGAGAACTGGATGAAATGAAGCCAAGGACCAAATGTGGTCCAAAAGCCAGAAATTTATTTTATGAAACCAACAATATTCTAGGAAAAACAAACAAGAAGAGCGAAAGAGCTACAAGGAGACAGAGAGAGAGACGGTATTTCTTCATTTTCACTTTTATGAATTTTACTCAGGAAGCCAACACCCTTCACATGGAAACAACGTGGAAAATGAAACAATTTTAATACTGCAGATAATATATTGTTCCATCAAAATTCTAGTGAACACAAGCTCAGAATCCAAAGAAAAGCAAATTGAAAATGTACTGTATGTCAAAGAATCAATTTTTTTTGTTTTTACCTAATTTTATGCAAAGTAAAAATGATGAGAATATTGTTCTTGAAGATCTTTGGACATGGAGAAGTTAATAGTGAGACAGCTGTTAGAAGGAAGATTAGCAGCGGGTTAAAAAATATTTGAGAAATAATCCTTCTGTAGGTAGAGATAAAAAGAAAAATCAAATGTTCTTGTCTTAAGCTATTTCGCTATTTTAGAGGGAGACAAAAATGAGGGCCTAGAAATAAAACTCTAAGTAAAATTTGTTTATTCATTCATTCAACCTATAATTACAGAGTACCAGTAACTATGTGCCAGGTGCTCTTCTAGACACTGTGGGGAACTAAAGATGAACAAGACAAAGTCCCAAGTCTTATAAGATTTATAGTTTAATTGGAGGAAGAGAGGGAATAAATAACAAATAAATAAATTAAGATAATTTCAAATAATGATGAGTTTTCACGGAAATAATATAAGATGATGTGACATAGAATATCTAGGAGGGTAATAAATTGCAACAAAGTATAGCTGCTTAAAACAATACACATATATTCTGTGGGTCAAGAATCTGGACCCAGATTAGCTGGGTCCTCCAATTTAGGGTCTCTCACTAGGCTGCAATCCAAGTGTCCACCAAAGCAGCAGTAATCTCAAAGTTCGACTGGTGTGGAATCTGCTTCCAGGCTTACTTGGTGGTTGTGAGTAGGATTTAGTTCTCTGTGGGTTAGTAGACTGAGGATCTCAGTCCTTTGCCACATGGTTCTCTCCATAGGGCAGCTCACATGGCAGCTGGCTTCATCGAAGTCAGCCAAACAGGGAGGAGTGGCAAGAGAAAGGGAGAGACAGAAGTCATTCTTTTATAGCCTTATCTCAGAAATGACATCTGTCACTTTGTCATATTCTATTTATTAGAAGCAAGTCCCTAGAAGCAACCCATACAGAAGTGGAGGGCATTACACAAGAATGTGAATACCAGAAGCCTGGATTTAATCATTGGGAACTATCTTAGAACCAGCCTACCCCGTAGGGAATCAGAAAGGCGAAAAGAACATGCAGCTGTGATACTATCAGAAAGAGAAATGCCGACCTGAATAATACTGGTGTGAATCCAGATTTAGCCAATCTCCTTCTCCCAACAAAGTAACTTTTGCATGATGTACAAAGATAGTCCAAAGAGAGAATACACAGCTCAGCTTTCACAAATTTTACACAGGTGTGATGTAGCATTGATACTTCTATTTTCCTCAATATTTATTAAGCATTAATTACCTATATATTGAAAACATTTACTACTTCAGAGGTAAGAATTCTCTTCCTCATCCCTTTCAATAGCAATTCCCATTCTCTTATACAAATCTACATGCACTCCTCTAAAAACAAAAAGACAGAAACAAAACTTCTGATTTAAAACTTTTTTGATTAGCTCTAATTTAGCCAAAGTAGTTTAACACCAATGCTAGAGTTGGTCTACCCATATTTTAGTCAGAAGTCAAGTGAGCTTAAATCATTTAGAATTCTACTATATCAAAATACTAGAGTCTGCTAAATTCTAGAGGGTCAGCTTTGGGCAGATTATTTAACCTCATAGAGCCTTAGTTTTCTGGTATATAAAATAAGAAGATAAAAATCGTAACAATATTAATTCTTATTCCAAAGGACAGATGAAGATTAATGATATGTGTGTTAGCATTTTGTAAACTATAAAATACTGTTCATTTTTAGAAAGCTTTATTTTAAAGTATTTAATACAAAGAAATCAGAAATTGATAAATTTCCAAAATTATACAAGATTTTTAATATTACCACTCATTTCTTTTCCACACAGAAAAATAAGAACACATTGACCCAGTTTTCTTCAATTCGCAGTATTCTTAAATATTAGGTAAATTCTTTATCTGTTAACTCATTGTTTCTGCCATGAAGTGCCCACAAACACACAGAAATTGGAAACTCTGAAAATTCTTAGACGATGCATTCGTTTACTAAGCCACAGTAAAATCAAGATCATAAAAGAGTTAACATGGGAATGAAAGCAAAGGAGAACATGATATGTATTAGAAGAAAGAACTATATTAAAATGAGCTCATTTTTATCAGAAGAAAATGGTTCTTATTTTAAAAGAGATGTGTGTCCTTTTACAATTACAGAAGCTGAAATATATCTGCAATCTACAACCATAAGGTAAGATTTCCATCTTTATGTGACATGAAAAATGTGCCAAGCCAAGACTTTCCCCATAAACAAAATTGCTTTCTTCAACTTACACTTAATGCAAGATATCAATCATGTGATGGATTTTATTACTCAGAATTTATAGCTTTGTTTTTTGACAGGTTGCTTGCAGTCAGCTTGAAGTACAATTTTATATCATCCCTATTATATACACATCTGAATTGTTGGACCCTTTGAGTAGAGGACTTTTCTGAGGCTAAAGCTACAATACTCCAAGTGAAAAATTGTGAACAAAAGTAATCACAGTAAAAATTGAGAGGAGAGGCCTGATTAGACAGATATTGAAGAACTAGAATTTATAGGACTCTGAGATTAATTGGAAGTGCTAGAGCATGAGAATAGGAGGAATCTATGAGGAAGCCTAGATCTCTAGCTTGGGCAAACTGATATAAGATGATTCCATTTAATGAAAGGAGGGGACACAAAAGAAGGCAGGGTTTTGAATGGAAAATGATGAACACATTTTAGGATAGATCAAGTTGGACATAGTGCTTCCATATAGAGTCGCACACTTTACAGTTCAAAATAAAGATCTGAAGCACAAAAGATAATAGATCCGGTGTCTACGTGATAGTTAAACACAGGGGCACAGATGAACTCATCCAAGGAAAGTCTGTTGAGAGCCAATGAAGGTTTTAGATTGTAGATAAGACAGTGTAACAGAGTGGTTATGATACTGAACACTGAAGCCAGACCACACTGGTTCGAATAATGGTTCCAACACTTATGATGCATGTAATCTTGAGAAAATTGCTTGACCTCCTTATGCCTCAGTTTTCTCATATGTAAAATGTGGGTAACACTAGTACCTACTTCATGAAGTTATTTTGAAATGTTAATACATGTAAAGGCTTAGAAAATGGTCTGTCACACAGTAAGCAGGTAATAAATGTTAGCTATTGCAATGATGAAGATGATTATTGAGGATGATACAGATAAAAATACAGCTTTTCCCCACTCTTAAGACCTTTCAATATAAAATAGAAACACAAGCACAGCTATAAAATAAATAATAAATAATAATAATTGATGATAGGAGAGCTAGTATCAAAGGATGTTACCATCTCACTGCTCATTGAATGCTGGGATGGATGGAGATGTTGATGAGAAGTGGCAATAAGGCTGTACCTTAAGTGGTACATGGCATTTATTGGGATGAAGAAGATGTACCAGTGTAAATGCTCTAGAAGGGTGTTATTAAAGACAAATACTACCGATAAACAACTTCTTAAAGGCAAGCCCTACCCATAAGCTTCACTTCTTATGTGGTACAGAAGATTCAGCCCAAGATGAAAAAACATCTCAAAAATCATGATACCTTAAATATAGACAGGCTTTCCTGTGGAAGATAGAGTTGACATTTTTTATTATGGTTCATATAGATCAAACCAAGAACACTAAATAGAAGTCATAAGGAGACATACGCACAAGAGAGAGCATCTAAAATCAAACCTATTCATAGATAAGAGTGGGCAATTTTGGAAGGTAATAGATAAATGCCCTTTCATAGTAGGTATTCTAGCAAAGGTTGGACTATGCCCATCAGGAATTTTATAGAAATTATTCAAACACCAACTGGTTGGTGTGATTAGATGATCATTTAAGGCCCTTTCCAATCTTAAGATTCTGTAACAAGTCCAATAATTGAAACACTCTATATCTGTAATAGCATGGAGGAGATGGGTTTACTAAGGGATACTATTACCCCCTAGTATCGTCACTAACTAGTGTCAACACTAACTAGCATATCACTAAGTAGCATAATTATTAATTTTTCTTCTTTTATCGTACCTCCAACTTTAAACAGAGGCTGAAGAACACTCCTAGGTTCTCATAAGAAACCCTGTGAAAGAAGCGTACCCTTTCTCTCTCAAAACAGATGAAATCTCCACTGATATCTTTAGCAAGTCCTGAAGATGGAATGACTTACTCTAATCTGATTTTACTATAGTCTGGAGAAGTTCTCTTCTTAGGGCAGTTGGCAAGCTTTATGCTAATTCTGGCTCATATTATGCCTATTACATGGAGGAATAAGATTTGTTTTTGTTGTTTGTTTTAAAGCAGATCTCTAGCTTTGTTTCCCTCTGTGTCACACAAACTGATAGTATTCTAAGCAATTAAAGAAAAGTTTAAGGCACAGCTAATATTTTTACATGCTTACCACTATTCAAAGAAACTGCTCCTCTGTCCCCCAAAGAGTATGTAATTAATCAGCCACAGGAATAATCTCTATAGAGTATCATGTTAAGATTTAATTTTAAAAATATTTTATGGAAGGATTTTGCACTAAGATGCTAAAGAGTCTTCCAAGTGTTTTAAGTGCACTGTTCACAGGCATGCATATCAATCAGGTAACTAAGAAGCCTTATGGTTACCTCCACTATAATGCAGCTTTCTTTAAACAATGGCAGTTACTACGGCCTGGCCAATGAGGTACTATTTTATTATTGTTCCCTACTGAAACTGGGTGCTTCCACACAAGACTCAGTCTTCATCACAGGGGTTGATAGTGGTCCAGGTCATTCAAAGTCCCATAAGTTCAGAAAGATTCTCAGGCATCAAAACACTGTGTGTAATGCATATGATAGATCCCATGGTAGATGAGTAGGAAAAAATAACTTAGATCACATATCATGGTGATAATATGGCAACATGGTATCAGCAGTGCATCCAAGAGTTTTACTGATTTATCTATGGTTGACACCATTATTTGCAGCAAGACTGGATGTGGCTTATAAACACAGAATATAATGTAAGGCTTTTCAGAATAGCCAATATCTGTTTCATGAACCAAATTCATAAGGCTTACATATGGGATACACATTCTCTATTACATCTTAAATGTGTCCTATGTCAATGAGAAAAAATGTCTTTCTTTTTCACCACTCTATAGCCTTTCATTTCTCAACCTAACTAGCTTGTGGTAAGTTCTCTCTTCTCTCTCTCTCTCCATTTCATTCAATTTGGTTAATATAATCTCTAACACTCAGAGATCTTGCTGGCTTGCCCATCACCAAACAAACTAACTACTGAAGCAAAGGGCCCATAGTAACTCATCCAACTGGAGGGGCTGCCTATAGGCAAATGCTGGAACTCTGTAATATCCTCAGCCATGGATATTTTAATTGGCGAACAACCTGACACCCTATTAACGACATACACCCAAATCAGTCCCTTTGATTTAAAACCTATTTGTAACAGAATCCCTCGTATCACCCATCTGGGCAAAAATTTAGGCTGTTGGAAACTTAGATTTGACATCCTTAATTGGAGATTTAATTGTGCAAGTTAGATGCTGGCTTCCATGCCCTCTGGCTTCCAGTTGGCTTTGCCCATCGGAGCCATTAGCAAAAATCTCAGAGATTAGGAAGGGAGTGATATTGGATATTTGTCCCATTGGCATTCCCCCTGCAGACTGCCGTGGGTTGGTTGTGTTCCTTTGCCATGGGCTACAGCTCCTGTTAGGTGACCCTCTTATTCTTTTTGTGTTCCGATAACTTCTCTCTTCCCCCTTTCATTTTTCTTTCTTCTTCTGCTGGCCCTACAGAATTAGTCTATTCCTAGTTGGTTTACTAAATCATGCCCTTACCTTGGTAAACAGTCCTTGTATTGAACTCTCGTCAAAGCCCCTTTTGAATATACCATATGACTCCTATTGAACCCTGACTGATACGATGTTATTTAGTCCATTTTCCATTCTTTTTGTTTTCTCTTATTGATTTGTAGAAATTATTTTCATACTCTGGTTATCAACTTTTTATCACTTGTATGCATTATAAATGTTTAATCTACAGCTTGCTTTGAACTGAGTTTATAATATTTCTTGTGGTACAGATATATATAAATAAAAAAATTTAAGGTTGTGAAATATATTAAATATTTCCCTTTTTGTCCTTTAAGAAATCCTTCTCTACCCTGATTTTATTTTTTAAAATGTTCCTGTAATTCCTTTTAGAGTTATAAATTTGTTTTTCCATATAAAAAAATAAAATATAAATTAAATTAATATTTTAGTTTGTTTTCCCACCTGGTTAGCCAATTGTTTTAGAACCATTTATTGAATAAACCATCCATTTCCAGTGCTCCATGAGCACCAGCTAAACCTTGCCTTTCCTGTAGTTATTAATGTTTTTGCCTTAAAAAGACTTAACTGTTCTTCTATTGATTGTAATAAAAACAGCGTTGACTCATATTAAGCATATGATATGCTTGAATATGAAAAGAAAGTGAAGGCAGGAAAGGCCCAAGATTAGTAAAAATAATTATAAATAAGTAGTCAGGTGATTAAGGACTTAGGAGTCTCCATGAGATCAAAGATTCCATTAAGTGGGGGAATAGTAGTGAAAGTGGTAGGCAAAAAAACACTATGTTTCTAAAAATTTTGAAAAATAACAATTCTAAAAGATAGCAAAATTCAATGTGTGTTCATGGAACTGGGTTGTTGAAATTGCATGAAGGTGAAGGTTAATGGAGTTAAAGAGGTCAGGAATGTTAAGGCAAAGATATTTATAAATGTCTCCACCCTGATGTTGACATCAGTCAGGTAAATATCAGAAATATCCAGCTATTTATCCTACTACTTAAGAGCACACATGAACTCTAATCCATGCCAATTTTCTACTTAATAAATAAGGTTAAAAAGATATGATATATATTTTTAATAATCAATAGGTTTATTAAAATCCACTAATATCTTCAATTTTTTTCAGATATTAAAAGGAGAGAATGGGTACAACTCCAAAAAACTTAGAACATCTAGGAAAGATGAATAAAGAAAAAATGAAATAGCATTTATTCAAATCAAAACTACTACAATGAGGTATCACCTCACACCAGTCAGAATGACCATCATTAAAAAGTCTATAAATAATAAATGCTGGAGAGGGTGTGGAGAAAAGGGAACCCTCCTACACTGTTGATGGGAATGTAAATTGGTGCAGCCACTATGGAGAAAAGTATGGAGGTTCTTCACAAAAATTAAAAATAGAGTTCCATATGATCCTGCAATCCAACTCCTGGGCATATAATCATACAAAACTATAATTCAAAAAGATACATGCACCCTTATGCTCATGGCAGCACTATTCTCAATAGCCAAGACACGGAAAAACCTAAATGCCCATTGACAGATTAATGGGTAAAGAAGATGTGCTATATATATACAATGGAATACTACTAAGCCATTAAAAAAGAATGAAATAATGTCATTTGCAGCAACATGGATGGACCTAGAGATTATCACACTAAGTGAAGTAAATCAGAAAGAGAAAGACAAATACCATATGATATCACTTATATGTGAAATCTAAAATATGACACAAGTGAACTTATCTACGAAACAGAAACAGATTCACAAACATAGAAGACAGGCTTGCAGTTGCCAAAGGGGAGGGGGAGTGGGGAAGGGATGGATTGGGATTTTGGGATTAGCAGATGCAAGCTATTATATATAGAATGGATAAACAACAAGGTCCTACTGTATAGCATGGGGAACTATATTCAATAAACTGTAATAAACTGTAATGAAAAAGAATATAGAAGAGAATATATATATATATATATATATATACATAAAACTGAATCACTTTGCTGTATAGCAGAAACTAATACAACATTGTAAATCAACTATACTTCAATAAAATAAATTTTAAAAAGTAAATAATAATAAATAGCATTTATTGAGTACCTAATCTGCTTCATTTAGTATGGGATTACATTGGTTAGCTTATTCAGTATTGTAGGTTGTAGGACAAGGAATCAAATCTAAAACTGATAAGCCATTAAAACATATCTCTCCAATACCCTTTCTAAATACCTACTTTCATCTACAATAAAAATTTATAAAACTTAAAAACTTTTACAGTATATGCTTAATACAAGGTGATGAAGAAAATTTCAGTTATTAAAACATATTTTCATATCGCCTTACAAACTTGTTTTACTCAGTAGCACATCAGAACAAATTGTAGCATTACCAAACATATTTACAGTAACTTTTTTTCATATTAAACTTCTATTGAACTTTAATTAATTAAAAATCTCATCAGGAGATAACCTTTACTTTGACACAGTGTCTTTCAAAATATATTCTTGAAACTCCATTTGTTATATATTCTAATATCAAATAAGAAAAGCTTAGAATAGAAATAAAAGGGTTGAATTAATCAGTCAACAGTAATTAACTACACATTTATCCAAAGTGAGATTTCAATTCTCTTCATTCCCTTGGCTTGATGCCATATTTTGTTTGTTTAGTGAGAACTCTGTGTTCTGTGAAGCTTATGAAGGATTTAAAATTCGGGCATTTCTATGAATACAATTATTCTGATAATACTTGGCAATGACAGTAACCCTCCAGATTCTATATAATTTGGATAGAGTTTTTTTTTAATACAACGTAACCCTTTTCTAAAACATTTTTAAGAGGATTATGACCTAAATTATGTCAATTAGTTTTTCTTTTAAAAAGATATTTGGTTAAATCTAAATAGATAAATTTTGGAGCATTTTTTTTATGAGTCAGACTAACTTAAGGCATAAAAACATCTCCCCAAACTATGATGGAATTCTTTTTGACTTGATTTTAAACAACTATAGCATAGATGATGAAATTGCTTACTAATTATACAAACAATAATTGACTGAAAACTAGAAAGACTTTGTGCATAAAGATCGTTGTTCTGCTGTTAGCTATTTAATCTCACAGCAATTAATATCACATTTGGTTAATACCTTTCATGTTCTGCTTAAGCATTTAAAGGTTTCCCAAGTGACTTTCCCCCTAAATATTTATGTTTCAGGAAGTATTTTCCCTAGATATTTTAAATGGTTGGATTCCAAATTAATTTTCATTTTTAATCAGTTTCTGCCTATAAATTTGGACTTCATTGTATTCATTTGTATTACTCCTCTATCTTTAATGATTTTGGAATGTAACATGAAATCATGAGTTGTTGCAAATTCAATTAATTTTATTTAAGCTTGTTAATATAGATATGAGATAAAAGTTGGGATGACTCAGAGTTAATTCTCTACTTAGCTCTTGTTGAATCCATATGATGTAACTACTTTCCTATTTTAGTTTTTCAATTTTCTGACATTTTAGTCTCTGCATAATTGTATGTATTGGTTTATTAGAGCTGCTGCAACAAATTACAGCAATTTTGATGGCTTAAAAAAACAAGAAATATCCTCTCACAGTTCTAGAAGCCAGAAGTCCAAAATCAGTGCTGGCAGGATTGGCTGACTCTTGAAGTTCTGGGGAAGAATCTGTCCATGATTTTCTCCTAACTTCTGGTTGCTGCAGGATTCCCTGGCATTTCTTGGTTTGTGGACACATCATTCCAATCTCTGCCTCCATTTTCACATGGCTTTATCCCCTGTGTCTCTAAGAAAGACATGTTTCATTGGACTTAGGGTCCACCTGGGTTATTCAGGATGCTCTCATCTTGGGACCCTTAACTTAATTGTATCTGTGAAGACCCTTTCTCCAAATAAATTCACAATCACAGGTACTGGGCATTAAGGTTAGGACATATCTTTTTTTTGTTGGGGGGGGGTCACAATTCAGCCCATTACAGTATGTTTTATTACAAATTATTTTAAACTAATTTTTCAAATAAAATGAAATATCTGAGATCAAACATATTGCTATGTGGTATAAAACTATTTTTACTAGGATGTTTTCCTCTATGAACTCTATATATGCATCACCAACCAAATCCACTTGTCCTAATTGGTATTTCCATAGTCACACTCACAATATTGTTTCAGTTATTTTTGAGTAACAGTTTGCTAGTTGATAGCCACATAATCATGTCACTTTCTGATTACTTTGATTAAGGTGTCAATGTGATCAAAATAACCTCCCCAAAAGAAATATCCTCTTTAAAAGCAGAAAACATGACCACATTTCCATTCTTTTTCAGAAATCAATAAGACATTAATCCAGTACTTATGTTATTCTCAAGTGATCATTTATCCCTTTGCAGAGTTGAATTATCATCCAACTCTATTCAACCAATAATGTACATTTTGACACTGATTCAAGTTATTAGCTATTTCCTGATTCCTGGATATAGAATTTGGAACTATTATACTTCAATTACTCATCCACAAGAATAATCAATATGTCCCTATTATAGACCAACCAAAGAGCTGAAGATATAATTAATAAAAGAAAAAAAATCAGTGTGGCAACCACATAACAAATTAACACAGCTTGAAAGCTAAACCCTTGAAAAAAAAACATTGAGTTATGCTTTGTATGCTCTACAGACAGGCACCAAATCCCCGGAGCTTCAAATGTGATGCTTACTATTCCCAAGGATGTAGTGACATTAAAGTCAAAGTAGAGGACCCTGGAAAACCAAGTGCTAACTCACAGATCAAGAAACCATATAACTTAATGGCAGGTATGAGGAAAATAAACTGACTGCTCAATATGCAAAACACATTTATTTCACAATTTTACAGACAAATGAGCATGGATGAGCATTCATTTCTTTGTGTGGCTTTATTTTTTTTCTATTACTGTTCACACTGCTTTCAGTCATTAGACCAAAAAAAAAAAAAAAAATTAAAAAGTAAAGAATTCAACCAGCCAATTAATTTATAATTTATAATTTATTCACACAAAACTTGGGAAATTTGACTGTTTTTAGTATCATTCACAAAGGATTGACTGTTTTTGGCTTCAACTAGTCAGACCCTTTAAAATTTCTAATTTATTTTTCAAGTAAAACCACAGATTGTCTTTGGCTGTCAATAAAGCTTTTATTGATCCATGTAAACATCTGACAAAAATAAGGAATAAAATGACCTTTCCATAAAGCAAATTTTTTTTCAGTAAGAGTGTTCTTTACTCTGAGTTTAGGCTTACTGTTTTGACGTTAAAAATTTGTTTTCAATGAAAAAGTGATGACAGTAGATAGTAGTTGTGTTGATGGTGGTGGGTAGTTCTTATAACTTCACTTGGTGAAAAAATTCTGTGACTCTTTCCCATTCTTTTTAATTTTAAATTACATTCATATCTAAAATATAAGTGCCATTGATTTAGGTCACAAAAATTATAAATCTAAAGGAAGTGTTAAGGAATTATTACACTAACCTTCTAGAATTGGTATAAGGATTAGTGAGTTCATACCTATAATGTGCTTAGAACAATAATTGGCACATAATAAACACTATATGTGTTTGTATTTATCACTATTACAAAGGTTAGAAAAGCTTGAAAACCACTAGTGGATTCTTGGATTTCCTGGCTGAAATACACATTACCAGGTGTTTTTTCATTTTTCTTTCTTCTTTAAAAGCCCTCCAGAAACATTCTTATGTTACTGGCTATTATAATTTGTGTTTGAACATAACTAAATAATAGTCCAGGAGAAAACTCCAGGGAGATTTTTATAAAGTTAAGGGCTTCTTATATTTAACAGAACAAATTTAATGTACTAGTTAGCACAATAATTACTTTAAAAGCAATAAATATGAATGCAATAGTGTGAGTTTATGGATCTCAAGGCAGATCCAATTTCTTGAAATAAAATATATACTTAAAAACAGAATTGGTTTAGGTATACGTTGAAATGAAACAGCATAGTGCCTCTGGTTCTCTGACTCTAATCATCTTGGCTTCTACGAAAAGATAATTGAATTTCTTATCTAAATATTGGATATTCCTTACCAACTAACTGAAAGTCAAAATTCTTTTCTGGATAAAACTTTAAATCACCAGGTATTATCCTGGGTTAATGAATCAAAGGACCACTATAAATTATATATTAAAATAACTTTCAGATGATCTCAGTTACTTTTAAAAGTGTGGATGTGAAAATCCATATTTCAAAATCAAGAAATTGTTGGAAAGCTAGTGTGTAAATTAGAATTGACTGCTTTTCAATTTCTAGCTGAGAGTCAGCAAATTTTTACCATCATGAGATTATTTAAGTGGAAGTAATTTATACCCTGAAATTGTTATTTTAAAATCTTAGATGATATAGTTTGGATTTTATAAGTCTCAATATTCCATACATTTACATTTCCAGTTGTGTAAGTAAGTGAAGCCCACCTGTTTGTGAACAAGCAAAGGCTTTTTATTCAGAACTAGAGTCCATCACCATCACTTGCATTTGATAGGGATTTAAAGGCAGTAAAGGAAGTGTAAAGCTTTAAAGGGGAAAAAAGAAAAGGCTTCAGGTATACCCCGAATGGAAGCTGTCAGCATGAGGAATCTGGAGACAGGCTAACTTAGAAGAAGGGCACCCTATGTGATTGGCTAGGGAAGCATGTTTTCATTTTCTCTGGTTGGTCTGAAGTTAGAAGCAGGGCAAAAATTAGGGAAGTTGGCAGTTATTGATCAAGTTTTGCCTTTTGGGGCTGAGTGCTACAGAGGTTGTGGTTTGGCTTCCCTGCCTGGTTGCTACTAAGGATGTGGATCAGAGTTCTATGTTTTAGTTATGGCCTGGCCATATTCCATTTGTATATTCAGCCTCTCACAGATATATAAGTATTTCATTATAAAATTATTTCTACTATAAGGTTCAATATTAATCTGTAGTTAAAGCTGTCCTTTAATTTATTAAAACTCTCTGATATTTATTTATATCTTACCTACCAACTAAAATGTACTGTAAGGTATGAATTTTCTCTTAAAGTAGATCAAATTCTTCAAATACAACTCAGAGATTTTCCCCCAACATCTCATAAAATAAAAAGCTAATGTTGTTAATCAGTCAGTAAATACAGGCATACTTAGAGACATTGCAAATTCAGTTCCAGACCACCACAATAAAGCTAATATTGGAATAAAGCAAGTCACATGAATTTTTTGGTTTCCCAGTGCATATAAAACGTATGTTTACACTATACTGTTGTCTAGTAAGTGTGCAATAGTAATTTGTCTAAAAAGCAGTGTACATACCTTAATTTTAAAATACTTTATTGCTAAAAAATGCTAACCATTGTCTGACAATGCAGGATTGCCACAAACTTTCAATTTGTCAAAAATGCAGTATCTGCGAAGCACAATAAAGCAAAGTGCAATTAAAAAACTTATGCCTATACTTAAATATTTAAAACATAGTTTCAGAAAGTTATCTTCCAAAATATAATGATGCTAGCTTTATTGCCCAAAATTAGTCAGTCTTTGCAACTCAGTCACTTCTAGTTACAAATTCATATGCTTAGGACAGGATTCTTCATATTCTACTCTGACTCCAGATTTAGAACACTCTGTGACCCCAATGAGATCACTGACCTACTGGACTCTTGGCCCCCTCTAGCTGCTGCTGTTACTACCAGTGTTCTGGCTTCAGCAGAAAAGACCTGTATATCTTATAAAGATCTAAAACTTCTATTGACTTTATCTTCTAGTATTTATTTCTTAAAGATATTCTAGGATATTCACATGTTCATTTCCTCACCAACGAATAAGACAATTTTTGGATCCTATATGAGCAATACTAAAGTTATTTTTGTTAGAACAAATAACTAAAATTTATAAAGCATTGTAAATCGATAAATACAACAAATGCAAAGAGTGGTGGAAAGTATATATTAAAATCAGTCATGTTTCAAAAGAATAACCTGAAAGCATGAGAAAAACGATGAAAGCATCTTCTAAGATAAATGTTGACACCAAAAAACGTAAAATGTACTTCCTTAATATTAAAATTAAACTGAGGAATAAAGTAAAAGAAAAATTGAGAGTTCATGTTTCTAGTTTTTTTTTTCATTCATAAAACTTTTATTCCACTTACATCAACTTAATACACATGTTCTGAACAATTATACTTAGATTGTTCATAAAGATTTCATAAAATATTAAATAAACCTAGCCACCATCTCAAGTTATTCCACTGTTCACTGTTTTTACAGAACATGCATGTTAGATAAGTTTCAAAGAAATCACAAAAGCAAAAATCATTTTTTGCTTTTTGGGGGCTTTTGTTCTACTTTTCTGCTTGATATCCATGAAATAATGGATATCAAGAAATTCATTTTAACGCATCTTTACTTTTACATTTGTGCTTAGGTTGCTTAAAATATTTAAATGCAAATAAAATGAGTGTTACCAAACTAATGAAAGAAAACAATAGGTAACTTTACAAACAATGGAATATGAATAATTTCTGCCCTTCTCTAGACAAAATTGGATCACAACTTTGTCTAAAGGAACACTTCTGCAGCTGTAGTCAAAGGTGTGCATGTCGAGATTTTGTACTCCACAGATACACATGTTCAAAATGTAATGAAATCTTGGTTTAAATCCATTTCATCTGCCCTTACCAATTAAGGTCATTTTAAGACTTATATGTCCTCCAAGCAACACATAGCCCAAACTATAAGATGTTTGCCTGAGTTATTTTTCAGGAATGTGGAGTCACCTGTGTCTAGCACAAGCTGAGCTGAGAGTCAGCTGTGTCAAGTTCCAGCTGAGCTGGTTAAGACTGAATAGGCCCACTGACCCACCAGCTGGATGTGCAGGAGTGTCCACTCAGTGACCTTTTGAATGTGCAGAGGTCTGTAGCTGAGTTACGCCTGTGCAGAACAATGATTATTGCACTTTTTTCCAATCACATTTCCCCAACCTCCCCACACTCCCCGTGACTCAGACCACCCTGCTTCTTTATTCTTTATACACGAATACAACAAGCCCCTTGCCTTAGGGAAGGCAGATTTGAGGCTTGCTCTCCCATCTCCTCACTTGGATGCCTTACCAATTAACTCTCTCTTTGCTACAAACCTCAGTGTCTCAGCCTTTTGGCTTGCTGCGCATCAGGCAAAACAAACATGTTTGGTAATAACATCCATGGGGGATCTATTTTTACTACAGTCCTATAATTTCTCCAAATCTTAAAATACCCACAACAACCAAATCTTTGATAGGAACCAATTTTATCTCCTATCCCACACCAGGACAAACCAATAGGCAGGCAGTTTTCTTTCCTTAGACATAGAAGCAGTTTTAACACAAGTCCTTGCAAAGCCACAACATAGCAAAAGTACTATGTATAAAAATTTCACATCTCCATTATTGACCACCTCAAGATGAAAATAACTCTCAACAAAGTGGTTATAGAGGGAACATACCTCAACATAATAAAAGCCATATATGACAAGCCCACAGCTAACATCAAAGCTTTTCCTCTAAGATTAGGAACAAGACAAAGATGCCCACTCTCACTATTCTTATTCAGCACAGTATTGGAAGCCCTGGAAACAACAATCAAACAAGAAAAAGAAGTGTAAGACATCCAAATTAGAAAGGAAGAAGTAAAACTGTAACTATGTGCAGATGACATGATATTATATATAGAAAACCCAAAAGACTCCACCAAAAAACTCTTGAGAACTAATAAATAAATTCAGTAAAGTTGCAGGATGCAAAATCAATATACAAGATCAATTGCATTTCTCTACATAATAACAAGTTATCAGAAAGAGAAATTAAGAAAACAATCCCATTTACAATTGCATCACAAAGAATGAAATTCCTAGAAGTAAATTTAACCAAGGAGGCAAAAGACTTGTACTTGAAAAACTATAAGACACTGATGAAAGAAATTGAGGACAACACAAAAAAATGGAAAGCTATTCAATGCTCATGTACTAGAGGAATTAATATTGTTAAAATGCCCATACTACACAAAGCAATTTACAGATTCAATGCAATCTTTATCAAAATTCCAATGGCATTTTTCACAGAAATAGAACAAACAATCTGAAAAATTTTATGGAACCACAAAAGACCCCAAATAGCCAAAGCAACCTTGAGAGAGAACAAAGCTAAAGGCATTATGTGCTGCAATTTCAAACTACATGACAAAGCTATATTACTCAAAACAGTATGGTACTGGCATAAAAACAGACACATAAATCCATGGAACAGAGTAGAAAGCCCAGAAATAAACCCACACATATACAGTCAATTAATTTATGGCAAGGGAACCAAAAATAGGCACTAGGGAAAGGACAGTCTCTTCAATAAATGGGGTTTGGAAAACTGGACAGCCACATGCAAAAGAATGAAACTGGACAACTATTTTAGGCCATACATAAGAATCAACTCAAAATGGATTAAAGACTTGAATATAAGACCTGGAACCATAAAACTCCTATAAGAAAACAGGTTATAAGCACCTTGACATAGGTCTTGGTGATGATTTTTTGGATTTGATACCAAAAGCAGGAATAAACAAGTGGTACTACATCAAACTAAAAGGCATCTGCATAGCAAAGGAAACCATCAACAAAATAAAAAGGTAAACAATGGAATGGGAAAAAAAATATTTGCAAATCATATATCCAATAAAGGGTTAATATCCAAAATATATAAAGAATTCATACAACTCAATAGCAAAAAAGACAAATAATGTGATTAAGAAATGGGCAGGGGATCTGAATAGACTTTTTTCGAAAGAAGACATACAGATGGCCAACAGATACATGAAATTGTGATTGACATCACTAATCATTAGGGAAATGCAAATTAAAACCAAAATGAGGTATCACCTCACACCTGTCAAAATGGTTGTTATCGGCTTCTGCAGGGAGCTGGAAGTCACTGTCTCCCGGGTGAACGAGGCTGTTGCAACGAGGGTCGGCAAGTGGTGCGCAGAAAGTCAAAACAGAAGCCACACCCCAAGAAGAAGATGACAGGCTCCCTAGATGTCGAGTTCACCTGCCCCTTCTGCAACCACGAGAAGTCTTGTGACATGAAAATGGACCAGGCTCACAACACTGGAGTCATCTCTTGTACCATGTGCCTAGAAGAATTCCAGATGCCCATCACTTATCTGTCAGAACCAGTGGACGTGTACAGCGATTTGATAGATGCCTGCGAGGCAGCCAATCACTAGCAACGCAGAGGACCCACCCCCTTGGCAGCCTCACCTGCTGGGTACCAATCCAGAGACATTCCAGGGTCCAGGGTGTGGGTCCAGGGCCTTTGCAGCCCTGTGTGTATGTGAAATTGGCATGGGTGTGGGTGTGAGTGTGTGTGTGGCTGCAGGTGTGACTGTGGGGGTGTCTTCGTGGGCATGGGGTAGTGTTGAAGGGTTGCTGGGCTCCAGGGTCCTGAACTGTCTCCCTTGGCTCCAAAAGCCTTTGACTTGCTCCCTCCTCTGGCACCTGGCCCCCTGGCTTTGGAGTCTTGGCTCTTCCAGGGACCTGTGTCCTGACATCCTAGGTGAGGGCAAGCCCAGCAGAGGCTGCCTCAGGACTCTCCAGCATCTTCCCCCACCTCACCAGCACTTGTCCATTTGAACTGGACTGACTGCCCATCCTCCTTCCCTGCCTTCCAAGGCCTGTGGCCTGGGATTCAAGCCACAGCCCCACAGGCCCCCTGGCAGAGTGGCCTGTTTTCATGTTTGGCCACTTTTGTAGAGGAGGGAGGGGCTGGGTTGAGGATAGCTGTCAGTCACCAGCCCTTAAATAAAGCAGCCAACACACACACACACACACACACAAATGGTTATTATCAAAAAGGTAAGAAATAACAAGTGTTCATGAGGATATAAAGAACAGGGAATCCCTGTGCTCTGTTAGTGGGAATGTAAATTGGTGCAGCTATTAGGGAAAACAGTATGGAGTTTCCTCAAAACATTAGAAATAGAACTACCATATGATCTAGAAATTCCACTTCTGGATATTTATCCAAAGGAAACAAAACACTAACTTGAAAAGTTATCTGCTCCCCCACATTCATTGCAGCATTATTTACAGTAGTCAAGACATGGAAGCAAACTAAGTGTCCATCAACGGATGAATGGACAAAGAAAATATGGTATGTATATATACAATGGAATATTATTTAGCTATAAAAAAGAGGGAAATCTTGCCATTTGCAACAACCTGGATGGAACCTGAGGGCATTATGCTAAGTGAAATAAGTCAGAGAAAGACATACCATACAATCTCACTTATATGTAGAATCTAAAAAACAAAAAACAACAACAAAAATGAATGCATAAATACAGAGAACAGGTTGGTGGTTTCCAAAGGGGAAACGGGGTGGGGGATGGGTGAAATGGATGAAGGGCATCAAAAGGTACGAACTTCCAGTTATAAAATAAATAAGTCATGGGATAAAATATACAGCATGGCAACTATAGTTAATAATATGGTATAAGCATACCTTGTTCTATTGCACTTGAATTTATTGCACTTCACAGATATTACATTTTTTACAAAAATGCAGGTTTGTTGCAATCCTGCATTGTCAGATAATGGTTAGCATTTTCAGCAATAAAGTATGTTTTAATTAAGGTATGTACATTATTTTTTTAGACATAATGCTATTGCACACTTAATAGACTACAGTATCGTGTAAACATAACTTTTATATGCCCTGGTAAACCAAAAAATTTATGTGACTCACTTTGTAATGTTCACTTTACTGCTGTGGTCTGGAACTGAACCCACAATATCTCCAAGATATGCCCGTATTGTATACTTGAAAGTTACTGAGAGAGTAGACCTTAAAAGTTCTCATCACAAGAAAATAAAATTATATGTGGTGATGAATGTCAACTAGACACTGGTAATTATTTTACAATATATACACATATCAAATCCCTATGTTTTACACCTTGAAACTAATGTCATATGTCAATTATATCTCAATTAAAAAAAATCTAATTGGCAATAGCCAAATGATAAAATAGCTAGGAAAAGGTAACAAAAGTTCAAAACCTATATGAAGAACAACAAAATTTATTTAAGCAAGATAAATTATCTTGTTAAAACAAGAGTTGAATAAATGAAAAAACAAAGCAAGTCTGAATGTAAAATTTAAAAGAAAGAAAGAGAAGGGAAAAAGCAAGTAAATTTCTAAATGTTAACTGACTCTATTCCCCTATCATTAAACATAAAACCCTTACGGGAAAAAATAGAAATTCAAATAAAATTAACATATACTTGTCATAAAAAAAATCTATTTGTGGGGCACTATGGATAACAAATGTGTAAATTTCAGAATGAGATAGACAAAAGTTGGGAGGCTGGTTAATTTTCCCCTCCTTCTCCTGCTTCAGCCTTGTCCACTTGGGCATCCAATGTTCACAATGTCAAGCTGCCTCTCAGTCACTGCACTGTTAGCATGTTGTCTTTGTGTGATTCTTTACTTAACATAACAAGTTCAGCAATGGCTTCATCAAAAGCTGACTTAACAATCTAAGTCTATTGACAGATGAATATGTAAAGAAAATGTGGTATACATATACAATGGAATACTATTCAGCCATTAAAAAGAAGGAAATTCTACCATTTGCAAAGACTGAGAAAGAAAAATATCATATGACCTCACTTATATGTGAAATCTAAAATAAACTCATAGAAACAGAGTCAGAATTGTGGTTGCTGGGGGCGGGGGCATAATTGGGTGAGGATGGTCAAATGGTATAAACTTCCAGTTGTAAGATAAATAAGTTCTGGGGTATAATGTACAACATGATGACTATAGTTAACAGTACTGTATATTTAAAAGTTGCTAAGACAGTAAATCTTAAAAGTTCTCATCACAAGGAAAAAAAAATTATAATTACGTGAGGTGATGGATGTTAGCTCAACTTACTATGGTAATCATTTTGCAACATATACATTTTTTAAAGCTTTATGTTGTACACCTTAACACATATAGTGTTATATGTGAATTATATTTAAATAAAACTGGAGGGGAAAAGAGCTCTCTTTGCAGATTTAAATAAAACTGGAGGGGGAAAGAGCTCTCTTTGCAAGAGAGCAGGCTTTTTCCAGGAAGTTTAGAATCGCACAATAGAACACAGAGAACTTACAGCCCAGACCCAATACGATAGGATGTTTTTGGTTGCATTTTCTGTTTCTGACTTGGAAAGCTTCTTGGTAGGCTTGCTGTGACTGATCCATAATCCTTTCTTGTCATCACCAGCAGTAAACTGCCCAAGTAACAGTAGTAGTCTCCTTTCATTTTCAAGTAGAAGACTTTGCTCTGGGTTTGTGAAACACTGGGGATGAAGAATTTTTTTCCAAAAGAGACAGCAAATCATTTGCAGATATCTCGGAGATCACTTTCAATTTTCTCTCTGTATTCTCAAGCCATTGGAACCTTCCATCATTTTCTCAGTACTTGAGACAACCCTCCAAGATGATCTATGGGCTCCAGAACATTTTCATAAGCTACTGAGAGAAGATTAATTTGGCTTCTTGCTCAGTTACAGACTTCATGCAGGCTGCCATGTCAACATATCACTCAGCTTGCTTGCTCAGTTTGGCCTCTGCACTAGCATGTTTTCATCCGTGACTGGAAGTTTGTGCCAGAAGTGGATGGTGGTGGATGGAGAGGAGTCCTGCTGGCTCTGAGCCATGGCAGTGGCGAGGCTGAAATTGTCCCTGGATCTCGCTGCTCACAGGCTCTGTGTTTCTGTCTTCAATTTGTGGCAAAGTGAATATGAAAGAAGTAATAATTGTGTTATGCCTTGATCCTTAAATTCATTATAGTAGCTTCTTTTTCCTTGTGGAAGAGGATTCCAAACTGATCCTATGAACTCTTGCAGTAATTTCAGCTCAGGAAATGATAAATGTTTATCCCATCACCAACCTCTATAGTAAATTTTTCTCCAGTCTTTTACAGGGTTTGGGAATAATTCTTACTTATTCAGGTGATCACCTGGGTTTGACTGCCTTGGGTCTCTCTGCTTCCTTCTAAATCACTTTTACCACAAGTACTGTAACCTCCATAGTTACAGCAAAGTTGTATATAATACAATAAAAGTTGTATATAATCAGCATTTCCTATAATTAATGATATCACTTAATTCTTAAATTCACCTCTGTGGACAAATAATGTTGTCTGTGATATCAAAAACAATAGACGTTGCAGCCATCGAGCCATTGGCCACTGCAGCAGGCCCCACACCCTGAGGGGATTCAGGCAGAACACTGGACCTAGATAATTAAGGTGCCTATCAAAGGAAGGATTTCAATGAGCTCAGACTCTCTTGCATCTTCCCATACATAGAAAAGCACTAAATTCATGAACGTGAGATTTCTGGTGTTTCTTTAATTAATAGTAATCTTTTCATGTTCTAACTACCTGGTTTTTTGGTTTTTTTGTTTGTTTGTTTGCTTTTTGGCAAAAACTCCTGTATATTCTTGCTCCTCCCTTACCTCTTCAGAATAGTCCCTCAGGGCTATCTGAGAGCCTATCTCCCCAGCTTAAGTCCTCCGTATATCTGCCAAATAAAACATAATTCTCAACTTTTAGGCTGTGCATTTTTTTCAGTCAATACCTAATTAATGCAAATATTTCAAAAAATGAATGTTTTTCTTGAAAGTAACATGCAGTTTACTCAGCCATTGAAAGGAACGAAATTGGGTCATTTTTAGAGACATAGATGTACCTAGAGAGTGTCATATAGAGAGAAATAAGTCAGAAAAAGAAAAACAAATATCGTATATTAACGCATATATGTGGAATCTAGAAAAATGGTATAGATGATCTTATTTGAAAAGCAGAAACAGAGACACAGATGGAGAGAACAAATGTATGGATACCAAGAGGGAAAGGGGAGGTGGGTGGGAGGAACTGGGAGATTGGGATTAACACATATACACTATTGGTACTATTAGACAACTAATGAGAACATAATGTATATAGCACAGGGAACTCTACTTAATGCACTGTGGTGACCTAAATGGGAAGGAAACCCAAAAAAGAAGGGATACATGTCTATGTATAGCTGATTCATTTTGCTGTACAGTAGAAACTAACACAACATTGTAAAGCAACTATACTCCAATAAAAATTAATTTAAAAAAGAAAGTAACATGCAGTATGTACTTTTTATTCTTCTACCCTATGTTAGAAGAATGAACAAAACTTTAAGTTACTCTTTTCAGAATATATAATTTCAACATGATAATTTAGCAAAATGTGGCATAAAATTTTGAGATTAACATATAATTTGTAATTTTATACATTAAAAAATCCACAAAATAAAATATTTTATAATTTTTGAATATATTCATAGTAAAGCCAACTGTGTTGAATAATTAAAGTCAGATATATTAAAAGGACAAAAAATTAGAATCCATTTAGCTGTCAGAAAAAATAATCATTATTACAAAATCCAAATCATCAAAAATCACAATAATGAGCCTCAAGTAGAACTATTACATTGTATTATGCTGCAGTATTTCAGGTCCTTAAGATAAGTAAAATTGCATGTATTTTAATATAAAAAGATACCATATACCCATCCTCTAAGTTATTGCTTTCCATCACGATGATGGATTTATGTTAATCGTTTCATCCTCTTTTGAGTAGTTAAATCTACAATTGTCAAAAACAGCAAAGGTGAAGTAGGCTAGACTTCTGAGTAATATTCCCAGTAATCTGTTGA
This sequence comes from Balaenoptera borealis, assembly GCF_965194805.1. NCBI lineage: Eukaryota > Metazoa > Chordata > Mammalia > Artiodactyla > Balaenopteridae > Balaenoptera > Balaenoptera borealis. Next base: position 54,680,149 of record NC_138866.1, on the reverse strand, counting down.
CGAAGATGGCCTGAGGCCTTTAAAGTTCCCCTCAGTTTGACTAAATTGTAAACAGTTTTTTTTTTTAAGACTATAAACTTCTGACCTTCCTTTTCTTAGATCAAGTACTTTAGAAAGCTTTCAATCATAAATTATTTCTCTGTCCCTTTGAGATATAAATTTTCTCCTAGCCTTTTGCCCATTTTACAACTCAAGAATGTCTTTCTCAGGGACCTGGGAGCCATTCCTTTGAAGTGTAATCATCAAGAAAGATAGGGACACTATCTCCCAGTCTTTGTGGGAGGATAGAAGCCTATCTTCCATAAGTTCCAATTAACAAACACAGATGGCCTAACACATTGACCAACCTCCTCTGAAGTCCTCCAGTACTTTTCCATCAGCTTGCCCCAGGGCTTAAAAATCCTCTGGCCTTTTGTTCCCCAGAATTGGGTTTAATCTCTCTACCCTGTTGCGATAGCCTTGAATAACGTCTTTCTTTCCTGCTTAACTCTGTCCAGTACAATTTTTCTTTGACACTGTTTATAGAATTTTCACCTTATCCAAGAAATGTACTCATTAATTGCCAACTTTTTGCAAGGTCCTATCTTAGGCACTATCAAAATGAATGCTCCCCCTTAGAGATTACATTTGAATGTAAATATAGAGTGTCCTAATCAAGACTATAATTTAGAACAAGTTTGTCTCCAGTGTTTTTAGGTTCTTTGTTATTACCTTCTCTAGCTAAAAGGAGTGTGTTTTCCCTACATCCAGGTACTTCAGAAGAACACATGGAGTTGCAGAATGAAAAAAAAAAAAAAAAAAGTCCAACTCCTCTAGCCAAACTGACTTATTTTCTTAGAAGTTTTATGGTTTTAGGTTTTATATTTAGGCCTATAATCCATTTTGTGTTAATATTTTATATAACGCAAGCTAAAGATCAGAGTTCATGTTCTTTGCTTTGTTTTGTTTTTGACATATAGGTATCCTATTATCCCAGTCTATTTCTTGAAAACAATGACCCTTTCTCCAGTTAATTGCCTTTGTGTTTTTGTCAAATATGTTTTTCATATGTATGAGTCTATTTCTGGACTCCTCCTTCTATTCCGTTGCTTTATTTGTTTAGCTTGATGCCAACACCACTCTGTCTTGATGATTGTAGCTTTATAATAAACCTTGATATCAGGTAGTATTAGCCATTCATTTTTTTTTCTTTGTTAAGCATCTTTAAATTTTGGGGCTACATGTAGTTCTGTAAGCAGATAGGGTAGAGGGTCCCCAGAGAAAGAGAACCAAGCATAGCTTTCTTGACATAAGAGAAGATATTTTTGGCCTAAGACATTTTGTGATCTAAGCCTGGCCACAATGTTTGTCCTTGAACAGGTCCCAGCAATTAATAACCTTAAGGGAACAAAAGAATGTAGGAACAAAGGACTGTTATCAGGCAACAACAGTAACAATAGTAAAGATAATATATCAGTTGTAAAGACTCCCAGTTCTGCTTCAATGTTAAAGATTAGCCTGAAGTGCTCAACCACCAGATCAACTGGAAATTAAGGGAGGACGATTTTGACCTTTTCGGACCCTCCTGACTTCAATCAACTAAAGTTTAGACTCTGAATATGAGTCCTTTCATGAGTATACATGTACCCTTAGCTTAAAACTTCCCCAACTTTGCTGTTCAGAGAGATGTCGCTTTGGGAAAGATCCCTGGTGCTCTCCTTATTTGCTGCAAGTAATAATTCCTTCCTTCTCTTGATCTTTCACTGGGTTGTGTCTTTTGGCTCGACCCCCACAAAGAGGCAAACCCAGTTTTGTGATAACCATTCCGTAGCATTTCTATATGAATTTTAAAGTCAACTTAGTAATTTTTACCAAAACAAATATCCTGCTAGGATTTTGATTGTGAATTTGTTGATCACAGTATTGATCTTTCAGACCATGAGTATGGTATATCTCTCCATTTATTTAGGCTTTCTTTAATTTCTTTCTGTAACATTTTATAATTTTAATGTATATATCTTACATATTGTCAGATTTACCTCTAAGTATTTAATAACTTTGATCCTATAAGTGGCATAGTTTTTCATTTCAATGTGTGAATATTTATTGCTAGTAATATCAAAATACAATTATTCTTATGTATTGATCTTGTTTCTACATGCCTGATAAACTTATTTACTAGCTTTAATATAAAGCTGAATAGAAGTAGTGAAAGACATCCTTGATTTTTGTCATAGGGGAAAGCATTCTCTCCTGATCATAGGGGAAAAGCATTCCTTCTTTCATCATGATGTATTATGTTAGCAGTAGGATTTTTTTTTTTAATTGGGGTATAGTTGCTTTACAATGTTCTGTTAGTTTCTGCTGTACAAAAAGATGAATCAGCTATATGTATACATATATCCCCTCCATCTTGGAACTCCTGACCAACACCCCATCCCACCCATCTAGGTCACCACAGAGCACTGAGCTGAGCTCCCTGCCCTATACAGCAGGTACCCACTAGCTATCTGTTTTAAACATATAGTGTATATATGTCAATGCCAATCTCTCAGTTCATCCCACACCCCCCTTCACACACACCCCCCTGCTGTGTCCACTTGTCCATCCTCTACGTCAGTGTATCTATTCCTGCCCTGCAAATAGGTTCATCTGTACCATTTTTCTAGATTCCACATATATGTGTTAATATACAATATTTGTTTTTCTCTTTCTGACTTAATTCATTCTGTATGACAGACTCTAGGTCCATCCACATCTCTACAAATGACCCAATTTCATTCCTTTTTATGGCTGAGTAATATTCCATTGTATATATGTACCACATCTTCTTTATCCATTCCTCTGTTGGTGGACATTTAGGTTGCTTCCATGTCCTGGCTATTGTAAATAGGGCTGCAATGAACATTGGGGTGCATGTGTCTTTTGAATTATGGTTTTGTCAGGGTATATGCCCAGTAGAGGGATTGCTGGGTCATAAGGTAATTCTATTTTCAATTTTTTAAGGAATCTCCACACTTTTCTCCATAGTGGCTGTATCAATTTACATTCCCACCAACAGTGCCAGAGGTTCCCTTTTCTCCACACCCTCTCCAGCATTTATTGTTTGTAGATTTTTTGATGATGGCCATTCTGACTGGTGTGAGGTGATACCTCATTATAGTTTTGATTTGCCTTTCTCTAATGATTAGTGATGTTGAGCATCCTTTCATGTGTTTGTTGGCAATCTGTATATCTTCTTTGGAGAAATGTCTATTTAGGTCTTCTGCCCATTTTTTGATTGGGTTGTTTGTTTTTTGGATATTGATCTGCATGAGCTGTTGGTATATTTTTAGAGATTAATCCCTTGTCAGTTGCTTCATTTGCAAATATTTTCTCCCATTCTGGGGGTTGTCTTTTCATCTTGTTTATGTTTTCCTTTGCTATGAAAAAGCTTTTAAGTTTAATTAGGTACCGTTTATTTTTGTTTTTATTTTCATTACTCTAGGAGGTGGGTCAAAAAAGATCTTGCTGTGATTTATGTCAAAGATTGTTCTGCCTATGTTTTCCTCTAAGATTTTTATAGTGTCTAGGCTTACATTTAGGTCTTTATTCCATTTTGAGTTTATTTTAGTATATGATGTTAGGAAGTGTTCTAATTTCATTGTTTTACATGTACCTGTCCATTTTTCCCAGAAACACTTACTGAAGAGGTTGTCTTTTCTCCCTGTATATTTTTGCCTCCTTTGTCATAGATTAGGTGACCATAGGTATGTGGGATAATCTACTGTCTTTCTATCCTGTTCCATTAATCTATATTTCTGTTTTTGTGCCAGGACCATACTGTCTTGATTACTGTAGCTTTGTAGTATAGTCTGAAGTCTGGGAGCCTGATTCCTCCAGCTCTGTTTTTCTTTCTCAAGATTGCTTTGGCTATTCAGGCTCTTTTGTGTTTCCATATAAATTGTAATTTTTTTTTGTTCTAATTCTGTGAAAAATGCCATTGGTATTTGATAGGGATGGCAAGACTGTTACAAGAGACAAGGAAGGACATTACATAAGGATCAAGGGATCAATCCAATAAGAAAACGTAACAATTGTAAATATTTATGCACCCAAAATAGGAGCACCTCAATCCATAAGGCAAATGCTAACAGCCATAAAAGGAGAAATCGACAGTAACACAATAATAGTGGGGAACTTTAACACCTCACTTACACCAATGGACAGGTCATCCAGACAGAAAATAAATAAGGAAACACAAGTTTTAAATTACACAATAGACCAGACAGACTTAATTGATATTTATAGGACATTCCATCCGAAAACAGCAGAATACTTTCTTCTCAAGTGCACATGGAACATTCTCCAGGATAGATCACATCTTGGGTCACCAATCAAGCCTTGGTAAATTTTAAAAAACTGAAAATGTATCAAGCATCTCTTCTGACCACAACGCTATGAAATTAGAAATAAATAACAGGAAAAGAAACTGTAAAAAAACACATACAGAGGGAGGCTAAACAATATGCTACTAAATAAGCAAGAGATCACTGAAGAAATCAAAGGGGAAATCAAAAAATACAAAGAAATAAATGACAACAAAAACACAATGACCCAAAACCTATGGGATGCAGCAAAAGCAGTCCTATGAGGGAAGTTTATAGCAATTCAATCCTACCTCAAGAAACAAGAAAAATCTCAAATAAACAACCTAACTTTACACCTAAAGCAACTAGAGAAAGAAGAAAAAACAAAACCCAAAGTTACTAGAAGGAAAAAAAATCATAAAAATCAGAGCAGATATAAATGAAATAGAAACGAAAAAACAATAGCAATAATCAATAAAACTAAAAGCTGGTTCTTTGAGAAGATAAATAAAATTGATAAACCTTTAGCCAGACTCCCCAAGAAAAAAAAGGAGAGGATTCAAATCAACAAAATTAGAAATGAAAAAGGAGAAATTACAACTGACACCGCAGAAATACAAAGGACCACAAGAGACTACTACAGGCAACTATATGCCAATAAAATGGACAACCTAGAAGAAATGGAGAAATTCTTAGAAAGGTACAATCCTCCCAGACTGAACCAGGAAGAAACAGAAAATATGAACAGACCAATCACAAGTAATAAAGTTGAAACTGCAATTAAAAATCTTCCAACAAGCAAAAGTCCAGGACCGGATGGCTTCACAGGCAAATTCTATCAAACAGTTAGAGAAGTACTAACACCCATCCTCCTCAAACTCTTCCAAAAAATTGCAGAAGGAACACTCCCAAGTTCACTCTACGAGGTCACCATCACCCTGATATCAAAACCAGGCAAAGATATCACAAAAAAAGAAAATTACAGACCAATATCACTGATAAACATAGATGCAAAAATCCTCAATAAAATACTAACAAACAGAATCCAACAACACATTAAAACGATCATACACCATGATCAAGTGGGACATCCCAGGGATGCAAGGATTCTTCACTATATGCAAATCAATCAATGTGATACATCATATTAACAAATTAAAGAGTAAAAACCATATGATCATCTCAATAGATGCAGAAAAAGCTTTTGACAAAATTCAACACCCATTTATGATAAAAATTCTCCAGAAAGGGGGCACAGAGAGAACCTACTTCAACATAATAAAGGCCATATATGACAAACCCACAGCAAACATCATTCTCAATGGTGTAAAACTGAAAGCATTTCCAGTAAGATCAGGAACAAGAAAGGATGTCCACTCTCGCCACTTTTATTCAACATAGCCTTGGAAATCCTAACCATGGTAATCAGAGAAGAAAAAGAAATAAAAGGAATCCAAATTGGAAAAGAAGAAGTAAAACAGTCACTGTTAGCAGATGACATGATACTATACATAGAAAATCCTAAAGATGCCACAGAAAACTACTAGAGCTAATCTATGAATTTGGTAAAGTTGCAAGATACAAAATTAATGCACAGAAGTCTCTTGCATTCCTATACACTAACAAGGGAAGATCAGAAAGAGAAAGTAAGGTAACAATCCCATTTACCATTGCAAAAAAAGAATAAAATACCTAGGAATAAACCTACCTAAGGAGGTAAAAGACCTGTACTCAGAAAACCATAAGACACTGATGAAAGAAATAAAAAGTGACACAAACAGATGGAGAGATATACCATGTTCTTGGATTAGGAGAATCAATTTTGTGAAAATGACTATAGCAGCAGGAGTTTTGTAGATGTCTTTATCAAGTTTAAGTAAGTTTCTTTCAATTCCTAGTTTGCTGGCAGTTTCATCAGCAATGGAGTTTGGATTTTGTCAATTGCATTTCTGTGTGTCTATTGGGATGATCATGTATTTTTTTTTTCTGAACGTTGGTTAGTTATCAAATGTGCAAACAACCTTTCCTTCTCAGATAAAATCCACTTGTTCATGATATATTCAACTTATGTATTATTGGATTTGGTTTGCTAACATTTTATTAAGAATTCTTTTTTCATCTATATTCTTAAAGGATATTGTGTAGTTGTTTTATTCTTTTTTGTTTTTTTATTTGTTTTTAAATGTTGGTGTCATCAAATGAATTGGGTAGTATTCAGTCCTCTTCAGTTTTCTAGGGGAGTTTATGTAGAATTGATATTATTTCTCCAAATGTCTGGTAGAATTTCCTGGTGTTTTCTTTGTGTTAAGAAGTGAAAATTCAATGCAAATTCAATTCTTTAATAGATATAAGGCTTTTAAGATTATCTAGTTTTTCTTGAGTGAGCCTTTAATAGTTTATGTTATTCAAGGAATCTATTTTCTCTCAGTAGTCAAATATATTGGCATAGAGTTGTTTATAATAGTCCCTAAATATATCTACTGAATCTGTAGTGATGTCATCTCTCTTTATTCCTAATTTGTGTTTTCTCTCTTTTTTCTTGGTTAATCTAGTTAGATGTTTATCAATATTATTAGTCTTCTCAAAGAACCAGCTTTTGGTTACATCATTTTATCCTGTCTTGCATTTGTTTCAGGCATCCTATTCTGTCCCTGTTAATCCATCTTGACCGGAAGCAGAGGTCTTAGCATGTGTGTTTTATAACTGATTTGAATCCTTTCTTGATAAAGTCAGGAAATAAATTCACACCCACTCAACACATTCACATACATGCACGTATACACACACACACACAAGTAAACGAACAAAATCTAAATAACTATTCTCACCATGTAATGTCTTTTCTTCTCATTCAGCTTAATGCTGTAATGCTAACTTCTATTACTCCTGAACCTCTGTATCTTACTTGCCCTGTCCATTTCAAACTAATACCATATTCTGTCACCTCACTTTTCATTTGCCCTCAGAACACATATTAATAGGTATTCGTCACTCTAGACTATTGTTTAAGCCAATAACATGTCATACCCTTTAGGTCTGTCATTTCCCAGAACCACTGTTTTCTCAATAAGTCTTATGCCATTTGCCCCATAACCTGACCTAAATATGCCTATCCTGACTGCAAGAATTTTGATAATATCTACAAAATATAATGATATTAAGAAAACTTTTAATTCTGAGAAAGAACACATATACAACTTAGGGGGGCAGAAAGAGAGTATACGAGAAGACAACCGCAAGGGCAAAAATGCAGAAATAGTGTTTTTCAACTAATGACAATATAATTTAATGTAACTTTTTATCCTTTGTAAGTGAAACCGAGCAGGACCCTTTGGGGCTCCTGGGCATGGAAGCCTTTCTGTGTCCCCCGTTCCTTATCTTTAGGGAACAGACTCCAGCCTCCATGACCTTCCCTAAGTCCCAAAGGGCAGATTTGAACAGTTGCTACAAGGAAGGGAGGGGATGCAGAGACAAGGGAGGAGTAGCCAAAAAACAATAGTGCAGGCTTGGGACAGGGTCCTGGCTCCATCTCAAGGGATACACATAACAATATCTTTGAGCTCTTTACAGAACTAAAACCCCCAACAAATGGATGATGTCAGCATTCTTCATTCCAGAGAAGACCACCTGAGGCCAGATTAAAGGAGTGCAGGTCCTACACACACCCTAATCTTATCAGCAACCCCACCCTTGAACCATTGCTATAAAACTCCTCACCAAATCCTCTCTCGTTGGCACACACAGTTTTTGAGGCAGGAGCCTGCTGTGTCCCCCTTTGCCTGGCAAAACAATAAAACTATTCTTTTCTACTTCACCCAAAAGTCTGTCTTCAATATTCAATTCAGCACCAGTGCACAGAGGCTGAGTTTTCGGCGTCATAAGTACCATTACTAACATGATTTTTAAATGTCAAACTTTTTGTGGAAAAGTTATGTGATGCTATTAAATTCAAAAGAACAGCATGTTCGTGTTCATGATTCATGTTCTCTGAAGGAATACTGACTTTGAAAAATATGAGATTTTACATAAATGCTGCCATATTGCTTTATTCTTAATGGAAATATATCCATGTTTTATCTCAAAGATTTTTTAAATAAAATGTTTTTTGAAAATAAATAATACCCCAATTAGATTATATAAATCTATATTTACCTAGTCATGTATGCCTAATTACAATTTAGGAGCATATATCCAAAGCCAGAAAGAAGAATCTGTTTATTCCCCAAATGGCCTTTGAAGTTGGTGAATTATTTCATTCAAATATATTGTGAGGATACTTATCATCCTACTCAGTTCTAAACAAATTCAGTGACAGCTTTCCAAAACTTTTATAGAAAATATACAACAATCTTAAACATAGGCCCATTCCTCAGTAAGAATATAATCTGATTTCTCTCCCAAGCAGAGTTAGAAGCACCCTCATCTCTGTCCCCAGTGGCACTTTGAACTGTCAGGGAGGAAAAAGTTTTCCTCTACTCTTCTAGGTTCTTCTGGCTGGTCTAAGAATTAACTTGACATAGGACAGATTAACAGGAGAAAACCAAACAAAGTTTAATAACATATATACCTAAGAAATCCAGGAAAACTGAGTAACTCACAAAAATGGCCAAAGTCCTTACCTTAAATACCTTCCTCACCTAAAGAGGATGCTAGGGTGGGGAGAGTTAGGTTTGGGAGGTTACCAGGACCTGCAACTGGGTGACTGTGATGCAGATTTAAGTCCTGCCTTCTCCATTGATAAGACTTTTGAGAGATTTGGTCATCTTCCTCTTCCAGGACAAAGAGGGAGACACCCTTACAAATGGGAATTTCCCTTACAAATGTAAATGTTTCTTACAAAGGGGCAACTCCTACTTGGTGTTTAGAGCCTTTCAGAGTGCCACTTCTCAGAATGTAACCTGCTAAAAACGATTAATATGCTAAAGAGATATATTTTAGGGTGGCAAATTTTCCTCCCCTGCAGAGCAAATTCTTTCTATTTCAAAAGTACTTGCTTGACTCTATAGTTTATGTTTTGTTTTCATTTTTAAGTAGTGAGAAATAACTCTCCCCCACTAGATTAGAACCTCTTTAAAGGTAGGGAACATGTTTATTTTCATCTTTATCCTTAGGCTCTGCAGGGTGTCTGGCCTATGTTTAGAGACTCAATAACTTTCTACTGAGTCCATGAATGAATTAGAGGATAAATAAACAAAATAATAAATAGATTTAATACATATAAAGATATCCTATGGCTTCACAGAAATCCAATATTCACATCTCTTTCATATAAGCACATTGTTTTTCAGGATTTATTTTCTTTTCAGATATAATATAGATATATAGATATATATGATATATATATTAATAATTAACTATCTCAGAGATACTGTTAATCAGAACTCATTTCTTCCTTCCTAATCAAGTGCATGACTCAGCTCCTAAATTATCCGTGGTAAAAAGGTACTGGATCTAAAACAAAGGTGTCTGAAATTCTTTGACCAAATTTTAGCTCTGGAACTATTCTTAGAAAATGGTGGTTGGGCATCCAAAAAAATCAAGCCACTTTATTTACTTCATTTTTCAAAGTAAATGGATCTGTTTATGTTAATAGAAACTAGAATATGTGGCAGAGAAAATGCTATTTATTCATCCAATTATTTCATATTCTTACAAGCACAGCTAAGCTTCACTTCCCAGCCTCCCTGCATCTAGAGACCATAATATGGACAATTCTCTCCGACAGAATGTGAGCAGCTGGGTTGCATCACTTGTAGCCTGAGGAAGTAAAGATCACGTGCACCTTTTCTGTGCTCTGTGTTCTCCTTCCATGCTATTGGAATAGACTCCAAGGTAACAAAGTTGCAAGATGGAAGGGTTTGGGCCTCTTAGCCCCTACCTGGAAAGGAGATGTGCAGGACAGCAGCTCAAACTGCAACTTGCTATAGCCTTAGCAGGAAGTACACCTTTGTTATTTAAAGCCACTGAGGTAAGAGTTTGATTTTTTTTTCCCCCTCAGCATAGCTAAAGCTACTTTGTCTAATAAATTTAAAACTCACTAATATTAAGTAAAATAACCTCTGCTGTTGGAATAACTATAATTGCAATAAGTATAATTTGAGGGATAAATCCCTTTATTTTTCAATAATACTTTAGATTTAGTAACTGACTCAATGTCATAGCTTAAAATTTGTTCAGATTGTTCATTTTTGTAAAAAGCTATATGATTACATTTTATCTTTTTAATTGGAAATAAAGGCAAAAAGCAAAATTGCAATGGAATAATAATTACTAAAAAGTTTCTACAGGGAAAACATTTTCTAAGGGGAAAAAACATCACTTTGGGTGATGCTATTCTCACCTCTCTTCCTTCACTGTCACCTTAGTGTTATCATAAACATTAATGACACTGACTAAGCTTCTTCCCATTTTTCTACTCCTTTTTGGAGGTTTGCCCTCTCCACAGTATTTTACTTTTAATAAATGCCCAGGGAAGTAGATTGTCCATCTGTGATAACACCTGAACTGAGTCTATATCTCAAGAATGTTTTCTCAATTTGAACACAAAAACAGGATTCTAATCCTTTTATATGATGAGCAGACATTCACCTTCTAAAAAATCTGATTTTGGTATACCTTTCAGCCAACTTTGACAAAACTCCACAATCTAAATGTGTAATATTATAACACTTCAAAATATAAAGTCAAATCAAAAATCAAAATCTAAGTAAGAAACATTTAAAGTAAAGAGTGATTCATGGTTTTACTTCTAATGTTTTTTGTACATGGATTGATCTAGTTTAATTTAAGGTGAGTAAAATGGTAATTATATGATCTTAATTTAAAAGTGTATTTTCTTCAGAGGAACTTAAATGAATTTCTAGATGCAATTTTATTAATGCTGCAGTTAGGTAATCTTGTCTTTATTTAACTGAAGGACAATTTTAACTTCCAAGAGTATATGACAAGCAATACAGAATACCCAAGATTTCCAAAGACTGAAGCTATGAGCAACATTAATACGTGAGGAGTTATATTAGTATATAATCTTGCTAAAATGGGGAAATTGATTAAATAGGAATATAAACAAATAAGCTAGATCTGTTTCAGATTCTGATCCCAAAGTAAGTTGGATGATTTTATATCAGCCCCCTTGATCAATCTAAATGAGCATCTCTTTATAAAATGAGAGGGGTAAATCAAGACAAACTCTCACAGCAACAAAATCCAAATCTAGCAATAATTTTCTCTCTGGGTCCAAATTGGAAACGATAGAGGAGAAAACAAGCCTAATCATCTCTTGTTACCTAACTAAATCTGGGTACTACAAGGCAATGGTAGTGATAATAATAATAACAACAACGACAACAATAAAAAATACACACACTCACAGACACCTGCACACACCAGGCTACACCATGCCTTCTCAATGCCTTGCAGATGTCAAAGTGAGCTTCTGTAATTCCTCTATTTTTTATTCGTTTGAATTTTTATGTCTTTTAATTTTAATTTACATACAATAAATTTGCTCTTTTTGGTGTAGAAGTCTATGAGTTTTAATGAATGCATAAAGTCTTAGAACAACCACCACAATCGAGAAACAGAACAATTCTATCAGTCAAAGAAAATTTTCCCACGTTGCCCCTTTGTGGTCAACGTCTCACACACTCCCAATCCCTAGAAGCTGCTACCTACTGATTTCTTTTCTGTGCTTACAGTTTTGCCTTTTCCAGAATGTTTATACTGTCGATGAAAAATTAATTAATATTCAGTCTAAGAAAGAAGTAGGGAGTTTTATTCGCGCCAACCTGAGGGTTATAACCTGGCAGACAGTCTTTCAGAAAGCCCTGAGGATTGTTCCACTGGTTAGAGGTCAAAGCACAGTTATACACGTTTTCAAAACAAAGGGTCACACATCAAAGTAACAGATTGACAGTTTACATAGTCCAGATCTGCACATACAAGGCAAGTAGTGGGTCACCGTGACCCCTCACAGGATTTAGAAAGGAATGTTATCTCTTAAGGAGTTACCTTGCTGGTACCAGGAGAAAATTGCTCTTTTCAGTTGAGCAGGCATTCTTGTGTCTTCTAAGGAGGTCTAGTTCAAGTATAATGGAGATACACAATGCACACTAAAGAGAGAGTGGCCCAAATGGGCAGAGAGAATTTTATATTCAAAAATTTTCTTATCCTGCCTTAAAAATAACTTTACCTCATATCTTTATACAGGGAGAGAGAGAAGAAAGAGAATGAATTATACAATAGCCTTTTGTGTCTGACTTCTTTCACTTAGCATGATTCATTTGACATTTAACTATGTTATTGGTTTGTATCAATAGTTTATTCCATTTGATTGATGAGCATTACTTCATTGTATGGATATACCATAGTTGGTTCATCCATTACATGGTGAAGGATACTGATTGTCTCTGTTTTGGGCAATTATAAATAAAGCTGCTATAAACATGCACTATAGGTTTTGATGTACACATAAACTTTTGTGTCTCTTGGGTAAATACCCAGTAGTGAGACTGCTGAATCATATGGCACAAATACATTTAACTTTATAATAAACTGCCCAATTGTTTTCCAAAGTAGTTGTATCATTTTGCATCAACAATGAACAATCATTCCAACTGTTTCACATCCTCATCAGGAATGGCTAATGTCAGCTTTTTGTTGTTTTGTTTTGTCTTGTTTTAACTATTCTAACATGTGTACTGGTATCTCAATGTAATTTTAATTTTTGTTTCCCTAATGACATATTATGTTGAGCATCTTTTCATGTGCTTGTTTGCCATCCTCATATCTTCTGTGATAAAAAGTCTATTCAAATATTTTGTCTACTTTTGAATTGGGTGGTCTCTTTTCTTATTTTTGAATTTTGAGTGTTTTTTATACATCTTGTGACTACTTCTGAATTGTAATTACAAGAGGCAATGAAATCTCCATCCAGGATCTTATCAAGAAACTCTTACACATAGTTCAGGTGGCTTGCTCAGAATATTGTAGTAATCTGTTGTAGCAGTAAATCAAGTCATGTTTTATCTAATCATGCTTTTTTTCTACCTCTACTTCTTTGATGAGAATGTAAATTGGTGCACCTTTTTGGAATTTTGCCAGTGTCTACTAAAACTTGAAAATGTATAAACCCTTTGACCTAGTAGTGCTATTTCTTAAAAAATTAGTCAGAGTTACTTAGTGCATCAAAAGTAGACTTATTGACTTAGGATGATGTTCCTTATTGGTGTTCTGAAACCATTATTGAATAATAAGTTTTAGCAAAATTATATGCATAGATTGATCAATTTTTTAAATAAAAATTATATGCAGATCTACTCATTCAGTAAATATTTACTAAGTGTCTTCTGTTTGCCAGGAGCTAACTGTGCTATGCACAGGGATTACAGAGATAAGCAACCATGTTCTCAGAAAAAAAAAAAAAAAATTACATAAAAATGCATAGATAGACCTTATGGATAGAAAATAAAGTGGCAGTTTGAAGGATAGAAAGAAAATCATTATCATGCAAAATATAGCTCTAAGCATCCCAAATAAATCGGTTTACATTCTTCTTTAGAGGCACCTGGATAGAAAGGTAAACAAAGAACAAATTATACTATAATTTGATTAATGTGAGTATGGAGGAGGGAGCAGCAGGTTCTAGAAGACAATGGTTCAAATCCTAGTTATGTCAGTTTCTACCTGTGTTTAACCTCATCTATAAAATGTAGATATTACAATTATTATGTGAATGAATGAAATATTCCAAGTAAGGCAGCACAATGGCTGTCACATAGTAAGTACAAAATGAATGTTAGCTGCCATTATTATTATTATTATTATTACTGTAACTGAGCAGGACCCTATGGGGCCTTCCCATGACAGACCCTGCCTCCCCATGTCCTCTGCCTGCCTCATGATTGTAGAAAAACTTTAGTCTCCCAGGCCTCACTTGAGTCAAAAAAGCTGGCTCAAGAATTAATGACAGAAGAAATGTAAAAATGTAGTAACAAAAAATAGCAATTGAGCCAGGAGAACTGGTAACAATTTAAACAATAGATCAGCCATATGGCAGAGTCACAGAATCCTTAGTTCCTCCCTGAAGGACATATATAACAGTGTCTGATACACATTCCTGAGTTGTTTTGCAGATACTAAAACTCCTACCAAATGGTAGAAATTAACTGCGTGATGACCATGAATACATAGCCTCCAGACTGGATGGAGCCTGAGAATTGATGTTAACCCTTGTGACACCACCCTGTTACCTCACCATCAACCAACCAGAGCATTGTGCACTAGATGATCACACACCCTGCGACTCTCTCCCTCACCTTGCCTTTAAAAACCCTTCCCTGAAATTTATCAGGGTGTTTGGGTCTTTTGAGCATGAGTCACCCATACTCCTTGCTTGACCCTTGCAATAAACCTTTGTCTGCTCCACACTCCAACGGTTCAGTTTGTTTGGCCTCACTGTGCATTGGGCACATGAATTTGAGTTTGACAACATAACCCTTATCCAAATGAATTAAAAAATGGCAATTTTCAATCAGGCATATCAATGATTTTGTCTGTATCTAAAGTAGACTTTGACTTCTAGGCATTTATTTTAAAAATGTACATTTCTTTACATTATTTATTATTCATTAAAAATGAATATTTTGTGGGGATCATGGGAGTGGGGAGATCATTTGAGATATTCCTCATTAATATTATCTTCCTCCATGAGTAGAAGGATACAAAATTTAACTATTAAAGAAATACGCTTGAACATTGGAGCAGTAATATTGGCACCCCTGAAATAAAAGACTTGGTTTGCAAATAATAGGAAGGTTGCAAAGTGTTTTGAAATTTTATGTCATCTAATAGCTATAATTAAGGGGTCAATAATGACCACAATTGCATATGGATAATATAAGGAAATGAGTCACTCATCCTAATCCTTAATGATATTAGAAAGGAAAGGTTACGTACTGGCAAATTTGTTAGCATTTTCCTCACATTTCAAATCTGTTCCTGAAAGATAACTGCAGCTGCTGCAGAGAGAATTAAAAGATAAAAGCAGTCTTAGGTTCTACAAAACTTAAGATAGAGATGTTATCCCTGAGGTCTCCCCTCAATGCCTATGTACGATGCCTCTGCAATTAGCATTGGCAGTTGATTTTATAGACATGAGCTACTGAAAGGACGTGTTGTTGAGTAAGGAAATCCTTTAAATGGAATAAGACAGAAAATTTTAAAAAAAGAAGAAAGCAAGGGGGAATAATAATAGGGATTTATAAAGTATGTTTTGATTGCAAACTGGTCACCTAAGAGTGTTTTTGAACTGTTCATTACGTTGTCATGTTGCTAAACTCTTTTGACTTGGAAAAGATAAATAACCACAAGACAAAGAAATTCTTCAAATATCTTCCTGAAATTATTGACTTGTGCTATATAGAGCAACTATAAAAATGTTTCTATTATTTCCCCCTTTTTTACCACTTTAGCTTTATTTTCACTTCAGAAGGAAAAGGAAAGTGGTTGTTAATGTGACATCAGAGACACAGTTTCAAAGATCTGTCCCCTGTGGTCTTCCAATCCCACTTGCTGTCTCTATAATTCAGGAAGAAACAAGGCTACCTGTTTCATTCCAGCAACTTGACAGCTCTCCTAGTTGAGCTAATAGATTGTAAAGTCACTCTTAAGCACATTAGACAAAGAATACAGGTGTATATCTTGCTTCTGAGATTCTTAATAATTAAACTTGAATGTGTGCTGTCACAAAAGACTTTTCTCCTTTTAAATCTCTTTGAGTTTACTTTCTTCAAATGAAGTTAAATTTTCAAGAATGTTTATACCCTTAATTGAAAACTCCTTAAAGACAGGAGCTGTTTAATATTTTTATATCCTCTGCACCTAACACAGTGTCACCCACATAGTCAGTGCTCATCACATATGTAAGGTAAGGAAAGAGCAGGAAGAGAGAGCAAAGGAAAAAGGAGATTTCCTACAGTGAGATAATAACTGGATAGTGCAATTCCCTGAACTTTACACCTGTTCTGTTTGAGAATTCTAAAAATTAAATTGAACTTTGTTTAATTTAGCCATAAATATGAATTTATTTAAAATTATTTAAAATTTAGCGTACCTGAGCCAATATGTAGCTCCAGGGAATATTTAGTATTATGTTGTAGTCTCTGTCCTTCATGTCATTATTCCTAAAAGTATCATTTATTGGAATCACCATTACTTCATTTTTTAAAAATAAAATGTTTGGACTTTTTTTAAAATATAAAAATTATGCACGCTTAGCACTCGGAAAATGTAAAAAACCTATTTTAAATATATATTCAAAGAAAATATAAAACAGTATAAGCTTATCCATGAATGGGGAGCAGAATTTACTACCCCCAAATATGCCTCTTTGGCATAAGGATTATCTTTAGCTTGTTATTTTTAAGAAATAGCAGACATAGGAGAAGCTCTGAAAATGTAGTAGGAGCTTACCCTTTTACAAGAGAAATTTATAGTTATAAGGGAAATCCCCATTTGTAAGGGTGTCTCCCTCTCTGTACCAGGAGGAGGAGGATGAATAATATCTAGAAACTCTTATCAGTGGAGAAGACACTTAAACCTGTTATAATAATCATACTCTTTTTCACTTTGCTTTTTCTGATAATTTCCCGACATCTTTCTTTTACTTTTGCCTGAAGATGGTATTTAAGGTGGTAGCTTGTGCCACTTCAGGGAGTTACTCAGTTTTCCTGGGTGTCTCCTTTATATACAGGAGGTATACATGTTATTAAACTTCTGTTTGTTTTTCCCATGTTAATCTATCATTTTATTACAGGGGGTCTCAGACAAGAACATAGAGGGATAGAGGGAAAATTATTTTTCCTCATCTACACCCTGTAGACAAAGGAAGGTTGCCCACCATTCAGTTCTACAAGAATCAAGTCATTAGCCACTGAAATAGCGATGTACAAGTACACCTTGAAAGGAGTTCAGGATAAAGCATTCTGTGTTTTGGATATATGAGCCCCTACATAGTTAAAATGCATATCTAAGGAAGAATTTCAATGGCCCCAGATTCTTGCGTCTTCCCATACCTAGATAAACACTGAAATCATTAACTGAGATATCTGATCCTCATGACTAACAGTAACCTTTTACCAAGATGCGTGTTTGACTACATGTATTTCCCAGACCAAAAAAGAAAAGAAATTCATATACATACTGGCTCCTCACCTGCCTCTTTGGAGCAGTTCCTCAGAAGCTATCTGAGAGGCTGTCTCCTGGACTATAGTCTAGTCCTCAGTAAGTCCCCAAATAAAACTGAAACTCACAGCTCTCACATTGTGAGGTTTTTTATTTTTCCAGTCAATAACCCATTACGCTACTTCCCAAGAATAATCACTATTTATATTTTGACGTATTTCCTTCTTGGAATTTTTTATTTTCCTATCTTTTCATAACTGAGGCTTTCTATATAATTTTATATCTTGACTTTTTACATGATATTATACCTAATTATCTTATGGCCCTTTGTAAAATATGGTAGCGATTTACATTCCCACCAGGGATAAGTGAAAGAAATCTTATCACACATGGAAATTCATAGACTATAATGACATTTTTAATTTTTGCTAAATTGATAGAAATAAAATATATATATTTTGTAAATTTCTATTTTTTTCATTTTTTAGAAAATACTCATCATTCTACTTTAGCTTCAAAAGACCTAGTGGTTTTCTAAACCACTCTCAAAAGGCAAAACAACTCTCAAAGTTCAAACTTTTTTTTAAATTTTTAAATAATCATTTGTTTCATTTCTTTCCAGCAGAAGACTGCTTGATTATTGATCGTGCAATTTACAGTAGAAACTGGAGTAGAAGTGATTCTAAGAGTCAAATTGCTAATGATCCATATGTATAGTATTTCCATTATCCCATCTCTTAAAGAAAGCTTCTGAACAGTCTAGCTGAGTATGTAGAGGTGCTTCTTACTGATGCATGTCTCAGTACCAAGTGGAACTCAAAAAAAGAAGATGGAAATAAAGAGCTTAGTGTTAAGATGAGAGCTGGCCACTTCCAGAAGAGGGTATGAACCTTCCTTTTGACTGTATGCCGAACAAGTCAACTGTTTTTCTTGTCCAAGAACAATTACTTAACTTGGGCAAGATTGCTGTTAATTTATGGAATCTGGTAGTATCTTATGTCATCTTGGGAATTTAGGAATTGTCTTTGAGGCCATTGATTAAGTTAAGAAAAGAACTCTACTACTTCAGTTCAAAATCTCTTTCCTCTTGTTCCCAATCACATGTAAAAAAAATATGCATATAAATTCTGATATTTGGTAAGAGAGGTAGATTCATTAAAACTGAAAATTATTGATTTTGAATTTCTCATAAGATCTAGGCAATAACAACAAAAAAGGAGGCAAAAGATGATAGCATGAAAGAGTCACGTTGGAAATTTCTTCCATTTAGCAAGATGAATAGGTTGAGTTACATAAAATTGCCAATATTCAGTTGTTTTTAACCTATAGAAACAACAATTTCATATTATTCAACCTGAAATACTAGTAAATATTATTCTTAAAGAGAGGATTCTTGATTGCTGACGCCAACTAAAGGGGCAGGAAACCATTCATTATATAATAGCAAGAGTATATGTTGCATCGTTATCATTAGCAATTATTAATAATTATTGTATATTGAGAACATTATAAACTTAAAAAAATGTATTCAAAGAAGATAGAAACAGAAGTGTTGCTAGTTATACAAGTTTAAATGTCATAAAAAATTGATTATTGAAACTGTCCCTTTAGTGATTCCCTAAGCCCTATTATTGGCCCACATGCCCTACCTATGCTCTTACAGGTGCTGTAATTTCTTCTCTATTTGACTATTTATTGCTCTTATCACTTTGTATTACAAATGCATGTATAACTGTAAGCTCTCTGAGGGCAGGCCCCTGGTTGTCATGCCTAGCACTTTCCCAAGCAGCAATAAGTGCTCAATTATTTTTGAGGATTGATAAACTGACAGAAACTGGAAAAATAATTTTGCTATCCTAGATTATTTTTATTTTATTATTATGGAGAGAATTCACTCAGCTCAGAATAATACAGATTTAAGTTGAGAGGATGCAATCTAGGTTCCAGCTAACACCATTAAACTGTAATATGCATCACTGTAGCATCTTAGATTCAATGAAATATAGTAAATTAAAGGGAAAAACTTTAATATGATAAAATGAAACCCCCCACATCCTTTTAGTGGCCTGGAGTCCAGGCTCTGTTGATGTCATTTCACAACATTTCTTAGCTTTTTGTGAGCAGTGACTCAGGCTGTGGCATAGCCCATGAGCTAAGGCAATGGTGCTTTAGTCCCGGCAGATCGTGGAGAACTCATACATTACAAAGAACAGGTCAATTATTTTTTTACTGTCTGGTTTCTATAGCATATCCTTGTTTCCTGTCAGGCCATAACATCAGCATTGTCATGTCTATTAAATTTCTTAAACAGATCTGGTAATAAAAATAAGCCAAAGAGTTCAAATTGTAATTTCCTTCAAGATTGTTAACTCCCTGGAATTACATGACTTCCGGTTTACACAAATGGTCTCCAAATATAAAAAGGACTATTTAAATGAAAAATCCAAAAGAGCAAAACCATTTCCTCCAAAAATATCATTACTATAATATCACTTCTAGTTTTTATTGGGTTCATGGAGAGCCCTGTTGTGTTTTGTAAAGAGAGCCGTCAATCCAGTGCTGTCTTCAGTAGAATGAGGATATTGGATCATATATTCTCGAAATTGTTAGTTCAGAACTTTTTTTTTTTTTTTTTATTCAGCAATTTTGACAGAGGCATTTTTTTTTTCACGGTTAAAGATTTTATGAAAGTTCATAATAATGCAGTTTACAAGGAAATTTAGTTATTTCTGAGATATACATTTTAAAGTAATAACTAGAATTATGACTTATAACATTATACCAGAACATATAAGATTTTTAGAAATTTCATGTAATGTCTGAGACATTTATATTAACATATTTCCATACAAATAACCCAAAGAAAGTTTAGTATCAGTTGTTTTGTTTGTTTGTTTGTTTATACTGCAGGTTCTTATTAGTCATCAATTTTATGCACATCAGTGAATACATGTCAATCCCAATCGCCCAATTCAGCACACCACCATCCCCACCCTACTGTGGTTTTCCCCCCTTGGTGTCCATACGAGTTCAGAACTTTCTTGATTCTGGGTTTCTACATCTACCACGTGGTGAATATCACAGAGACAAAAACGTCTGAATTCCTAACTGAATGTTTTAGCTTTCAAATGCTTTCTGTCATGCAATTAGCTCAAATATATGAGAAAAGAAAAGAAAAGTGAAGGTTTGGAGTCAACAGTCTTTGAATAGATCATATAAGGTCATTTCCTAGGACAACTGACATTTTCCTAAAGAGAAACTGTTATTATTTGGGATTCAAGAGTCCTGGGTTAGCTTCCCAGCTCTCATACTCATTAGCTGCGTAAACTCAAGCAAGAGAGACTGGTTACTAAAGTCTGTTTTATAGGTGAAAAAACTGAGTCTCATTGAGATTAAGGGACTTAATCACTCTCTTCTTAATTCACAAATTCAAATAAAATAATTGTTACCTATAATATTGTTATCTGTAATATCAACGTATTATTTTTATTTTCTGTGACTTGTTACTTTTTGTTCTTACATTATTAATGTAAATTATGTTACCTGTAAATATTAGTCTAAATCTAAGGTATTATCATTATTTAATTATTATCTCTACTAGGCTGAGGTCAGACCAACTGACCTTTGACTGGAGAATCAAATATGAGGAAAATTTTTAATCTTGACTTACAATCAATGTTTTTCTGATTAGTACATTATTGTAGCTTTTTGCCCAAGTATAATGATGCACAGAAATCCACACGCAAGCCTCCAGGAGATGGTACTGAGAAGATCCTCAACCCTGCCTCATTAAATGAGAATCATAAAGACCAGACACTGACTCCAAATAAATGCCTTGGACTTTCTAGGAAACTATTCCTATTCAAGTGAGTTTTAGAAAAATAATGTCTCTTAACAAAGTTACATTACATCAAAATATCTCTTAATAAAGTTCATTAAGATGTGAAGGCAATATTTCACTCGAAATAATTTTCAAACATATTTTTTAGACACAAGTATTTTCTTCTCCCTGGATTCCTGCACCTTATTATTTTTTCCTAGTATAATAGCTACCTGTAAACCATCTTGGGAAAATCTAGTTTATAAATGTCACTTCCTAGAAATAATAAAAAGAGGAAATCAGCAGCTGTTCAAATCTCCAGAGTTAATTTCCCAAAATTAGTCCTTTGGTATGACACTTAAATCTTATTATGATATTCCCTCTA
This sequence comes from Balaenoptera borealis, assembly GCF_965194805.1. Classification (NCBI taxonomy): domain Eukaryota; kingdom Metazoa; phylum Chordata; class Mammalia; order Artiodactyla; family Balaenopteridae; genus Balaenoptera; species Balaenoptera borealis. The sequence continues at coordinate 54,658,434 of NC_138866.1, read as the reverse complement.
ACATTATATTTCCTGCAGTGAATAATATACATAGGAAATTCCAATGCACATAGAGAAAGGCAGAAGTGAAAAATATCTTTTTGATATGGAAGATGTATATTTTGGAAGTAGCATCACATAGAGTTCCTCCTCAGCAATGAACATCTGCTTCCTTTCATTATGATTGTGTTACAATTTCAAATGGCCGTAAGACAGCATTGCCATATATTGGAAATGCAAGTGTTCAAGAAATATTCTCCAATACTCCTTATAAATGTACGGTCAGGAAATAATTTTTCAAATGATGTATGAAAAACAAAGAATAAATAAATATGAGGAACCAAGATTTAAATGTATACTAAATACATGATTTCTTAGAACCAAATTTATTGCCCAGTATTTTGATGGTTTAAGAAGAAAGCAAACAATTAGTAAAATAATTTTAAATTTAAGAGCATGTAAGAATATCTAAGCTTATTCCATTCACAAAAGGTAAAACTTATACAAGAGAGAATTTTACAATGTGTTTGCTAAAAGGATTATCAAAGTTATGTCTTCTACTTCTGAAGCAAATTTGGGCTTAACTCAAAACACCTGATAACCTTGTCTTTTAAATACTGGAACAATTTACCTAAAGCTGCTACATAATTTTCACTGTCAACTTGTTTGAGGAGATTTGTTTAAATACTTGACTGCAGAGAATTTTGGCAATCCTACAGAAGGATAGATGATATAAATCACTCCTTTTTCTCTTATTCTAGAGCAGCATGTTAAATCCCAATCTCCCCATGCCCTCCCTATCTGTACCTCACATTACAACCCATCCAAAGCAGTTACCAGTCCCCTAACACTTGCCATGTGTTCCCACCTCTGTGCCTTTTTCATGTGAGTTCTCTCTGTCTGGACAGCTCCTTAACCCATTTCTCACTATTCTATACTCCGATGCCATCTCAAAAATTCCTTTGACATGCAGCCGTCCTAGATTTTTTCTCCTCTCCAATTGTAACCTGATATGATTACTGTCTCCTTGAAACCCTCATGTCATTTTGAACCTTTCTAAGGTATTTACAGTCTCATGCTTCTATTGTGTTATGGTTAACTGTGCATTTTTCTTAGATCCACTCCCCATTATATTCATTACAAATTCACTCATATTCAACATGTACAATATCAAATGAGTATTCTCTATGTATAGACTGTGTATTATGATCTGACTCAATAAAGACAAATATGACATTATCCTGGTCTCATGAAATTTACCTTGAAGGCATGACCTGCTCATTTTCTCTACCTTTCATGTTTTGCACAGTATTGTGCATATCTTAGTCATATAACAGATATTTGTATAATTTAAGTCATTACAACTTAAGTGTTGATAACATACAAAAAATAAGAAATGTAGCTGACCATTTTGTATGTTATGTAAAAACCATTAATACCTGATGTGAAGTCAATGCTCCTCTCTAAAATTGATATGGTAAAAGTACTTACTAACCTTAACTTTGGGGATGCTACCTAATATGGAAAAAATTAGCCTGGAATGTTACACAGGCTAATTAAAAAAAAATTTTTTTTTACAAGACTGTTCTATCCTACAGGCAAGATCAAACTTTTAACATCATTAATGATTCCTTAAACACATTAAATTTTAAAAAGCACCCTCTGGGTCACATTATATGTTGTTGTATAAAACAGAAGGGGGATAAACTCAATTCCAGTCTAATCATAGAAACCCCAGCAATTAAAACTCTTTTCAAATAATTCACAGATACATGTACTTTATAAAGTTATTTTTTCATGCATAAGCACACAGCATTGAAGTTGTAAGAAAGACAAAATATCTGGCAAATTTAAATTAGGGGATAATTTCAATTGTTCATGAGTATTCCCTCCCTCCATAATTTGCATATGATCATATACAAGGGATTTATTCCAGAAAGTCCCCTGAAAATCACTTTTACTTAATGTTGAATTATCTAGCTTGTGAAGGCCAAAGAATTTATGAATACTGATAGGTGCTTCCAAAAAATTACCTACCAAATGTGATGAGAGATAATTTTACAAGTATATAAGGCCACAATTTCCATACTAAACAGAAAGATAAAAATAGCATAAAATAACTAACCTTTTGAGAAAAGTATTTTTCACTTCATTAATCAAAAGGTCATGTGTCAAATATTACACACATATGCGCACATACCCCATGATCAAACTATTGAGAAATTTTAAAACAAAGTTCTTTACATACCCCAAACAGGGCTATAAAGAGGCTTTTCCACCCTATAATTTGAATGTACTCCAAGTCAAATCTTGGGATCTTTTGCTCAAACTGCCACTATGTTTACATCAGATTATCAGATCGTAATAGGAATCTGCTCTCTTGGTAGGAATAAAGTATTTTCCTAAGCACAGCTACCACTTTGTTCCAGGTGAAGTGAAGCCAGAACCCATTGTTTTAAACTAATATACACCAAAAAAATGGCAAGATTGTGAAATGACTGCACTTATTTATTGAAAAGTTATTTTATTCTGGCATAACAATGATTTCTTTCTAAAACTTTAAGTGAAATCTATTTTTCAAAACAAATAGATTTTACTACCCATTAAACAGAAGCAATGAATTGTTAAGGAAAGTTCTATTTTCCTTATTTTCTGTGATAATGATTGTGCCAAAAAGCACATCCAAGAGTTTCTGGTAGATAATAAATTAGTGTGTGTGTGTGTGTGTGTGTGTGTGTGTGTGTGTGTATGTGTGTACACACTCACACCAGAGCGATGGCAGGTGGCGACTTAAAATCTTTTCCTGTTACTGAACAGTTTCCACATTGCACGATTTTGCCCTAAAATGGTTCTTCTGATGCTGTTATGGATGTTGGTGTAAATTTTTGAGTTAGGACCAGTACACATTTTCTGTAAAGACACAGAGAGTAAATATTTTAGGATTTGAGGGCCACTTATGGTCTCTGTTATATAGTCTTTGTTTTCTTAAAAACCTTTTAAAATGTGAAAACCATTCTTAGCTTTTTGGCTATTCAATAACAGGATACAGGCTGAATTTTCCCTCGGGGCCTAGTTTGACCCCTTTGAATTATCATTAGGCCCTGGAACATGTTGCAAGTTAAAAGAGTATGTAGCAGTAAACATTTACCAAATACAAAACCTCTGTTCTTATGATTTTTAAATGGAATAAAATCAGCAGACCTGGTGTTGTCTTAGGAGGAGCTTCTGAATTCTGCTTCTTCCATGAGCTTCACTTGAGACAGTAGTTACCCAATCACTTATGAGCTGCACCACGGGGCTCTGCGATCAATGGAAGTTTAACGGATGGAGATTTCCAAAGCTCACTAGCTAAACTGTATTTACTTTCTCTCTTCTTTCTGTTTCTTTTTGTCTCTTTCTGTCTGTGTCTCTCTCTCTCTCTCTCTGTCACACACTCACTCACACACCCCCACCCCCGCATCTTTTCAGTAAATAGAAACGGAGCAGCTGTGTGCAATTGTCTTCTACAAATGAGCAAAAGAGCCTTCCCAATTCAGCGGTACCTTTGAGCTGCATCTTAAATACATCATTCTAGCCTTAAGGCAATCCATCCCATTTACTTTCTCTTTTTTTTTTTTAAGTTTTTTTTTTTTTTTTTTGATGTGGAGCATTTTTAAAGTCTTTATTGAATTTGTTACAATATTGTTTCTGTTTTATGTTTTGGTTTTTTGGCCCCGAGGCATGTGGGATCTTAGCTGCCTGACCAGGGGTCAAACCTGCACTCCCTGCATTGGAAGGTGAAGTCTTAACCACTGGACTGCCAGGGAAGTCCCCCCACTTGCTTTCTTCTGTACAGATTTCTTGGGTAGACAGGGATTTTTCCATTTCATTGAACAAATATTTATCAAGTGTCTAATATGACCACACTGAGATTCCCAATTTTAATGTGGATACGAATCACCCTGGGATGTCATTAAAACGCAGATTCTGATTTAGTAAGTCTGCGCTGGGACCGAAGATTCTGCATTTCTACGGAGTTCTCAGGCGATGCTGATGCTGAGGGTTTGTGAGCCATAATTTGAGAAGCAAGAACATGAGGAACACAGGTGTGTATACAGGTGATTACAACACTACTTGAGGAAAATGTGCTACGAAAGCGTATAAACTTGGACAGAACACATATTTCAAAATTCAGGAAAAACTTCTTGGAGTATGTAAGAACAAAACTGATTTTCAGAAGAGTAGGCATGTTGAGGATAAAGGGAGGAGTGCAGGTAAGAAGGCAAAGAAAGGAGGAGGGGCTGGAATTCCTGGTAGAAGAAGAAGACCCTGCAAAGCAGATGTTTAGTGGCTATCAGAAAAATCTGTGAAAAACCAGGACAATGGATAATCTAGAAGACGAAACAAGGAGTATTTAAAGGAGAGAGTGAACAACAGTGGTTCAGTTTAGAAAAAGTTGAAAAGTACCCACTAGGAATAACAATGAAGATGTATTTGGTGATCTTGGTGAAAGCAATTTTAGTAACTGAGTGGACACAAAAGCTATATTACAGCAGGCTAAGAGTATTTGGCGGTAAGGAAAGCAGAGTTAGCTATGTTGTGTTTCTATGATGTAAGGGACTTCAGTCTGTTTAAATTCTTTTGGAAAGAAGGAGGTAGGGAGAAATTGAAGACACAGGATAGAGGAAATGATCAGTACATTAATCTCCCTGAGGAGGGAGGAGATGAGATCTAGAGCAAAACTGGGAAGATTATTTTAGGAGATTCCTAGATATATTTTATTCTAACAGGAAGAAAGAAATTTCTAAAAATGAGTGCAGACCGAGCCAAATCTGTGTTTATTGGTAGAAAGTTGGAGTTCCCACCTGTGGCCTTTATGATCATTAGAAATTAGAAATTACATTTCTATTCTGAGGGGAAAGGCAATAAGACCCGATGTTTCAAAAGCATGGAAAAGAAATTTATGGGAAATGGAAAAGATATTTAGTTAACAAAAGGGTAAAAAATGTCCATATGTATTTGATCTCTGAACTGTTTCGTGTTTTTATGCTGGAAGAGACCATTGTGACAGTGGTCTGAGTCCTGGCCCCCTTCCACACTAGCAGGAATCCTGTCTTCCTTTTGTCAAGGTGGAACTCCACCAGGTCCTGGTGTTCTGGATGGAGTTCACCCTACATTCCCTGTTCTGAATACTGGGGCCCTTCTTTCACATCCTATTCTTTGGGCCTGGGCTCCCAGGTTATTAGCACAGACCTGAAGCTAACTCAGAGTTTATTATACTCCATGGAACTTGCTTCTCATATATTCTCATTATTTCATGCTTAATCAATTGTATATCTCTACACACATGTGTGCGTTCACACACAAACACACACACTTGCATGTCCTCAAAACTCTCCACTTAGATATCTCCTAGATATCTACCACTATTCTTACAGTCAGGGCTGTGAAAAATGTCTACTGGAAAAATCTCTGACCATCATAATTCTAAAGATGCTAAATATCCCCAAATGTCCTTGACATTTTGATAAGGTCATACTTACCCTTATGTGCAAGATACACATACTTCCTTTTCCTCATTGGTGGTTGACCAGTACAATCTCTAACCACCCAACCTAACTCTGGAGAAGAATTGCAGAATATTGTATTTTCTTTATAATGCCTGCTTTTGATTCAAGACCACATCTGACAAGGATCTAATAAAATCAGTCAAAGATGTATGAGTGACTTTTCTTTCTGAGAGTGAAAATCTGAACCTTGATTTCTGTTCACAAGTGCCACTACAAGGCTTTACAGAGGATAGAAAAATTTCTAGAACAGAGTTATCTGAAAGAAATTAATTTATGAACTGATCAGATTTTCTTCTACCTGGCTTAGTAGAAAAAAAGTATGGTGGGGCAAAGGGGAGGTTGATGCAGTTTAACATTCAAAGTGTTTTAGGAAAGCAATTGGGCATATTGATTATGAGTGCAGTCTTCATGCACCACTTGACTGATTCTGTTATTTAGGAAAATTAGCCTGTTAAATTAACGGACATTTAGAGTTGTCCAAGTTTTTGGTGATAATAAATAGGAGACTGGCTTTCACTTAATTTGAGAATTGTTTTTAAATTCTACAGATAAGTCACATCCCTGTTGTTTGTCCCCTAGAGCAGACCACTCCCACACCCTGTGCTCAGAGGCCTTTGTCTATAACAGTAATTGTTACTAATTTTGTTAATGACCTCCTTTCCCTTACCCCTAAAGGTTAAATTTGCCAGAGCCATTAACTAGATACAATGTCTACTGCCCACTGGATGGTCACTGTAATATTTTAATGAAATGTATCAAGCCCTAAAGTTATACCACAGAAGAATTAAAAGAATAAATAACATTAATGACATCACATTTTAAAATATAAATTTCTGGAAAATAACTATACTATACACTGTTAATTTGCTTTACTTAACACTGAGTTAGCTTCGGCCAGAAAAATATGCAACTGTGAAATGGAATTGACTATTTATATCCTCAAGTACAAATACACCCTAATTCCTTGAAGATTCAGATAACATTGATATGGATCAAGTTCAATGTTATATGGAAACAGAAAACCCCTTATATTTTACAAAAGTGCTATAAAATTCTGGATATCTCTTTCATCTGCATATATATTCCTCTCCAGGCATTTCCTAAGTTCTAGGACACATAGATATCCAAAGCAAATAGATATCCAAAGCGAACAGTTGAACCCATGCGCAAGCTTCCCACTTCTACTCTTTCAGCAAAGAAAACTGGAGTGTCCCCTTCTGACTATGAAATTGTCACTCAAGATCTGTGAGTCCTAAACCTTTGCTGCCCCTAGGTGGGCTTCTGCTTTCAGGGAAACAAGTTTAAACCAAACTTCCTGGAAAGGAAATCCATCAAAGTCTCTCTCCTCTACTTCTCTGCCTGCCTCCTTCTCCCTCTCTCCTCCCTTTTCCCCTCTCACCTCTCTCATTCACATGGGCACACACACAGACATGTTTATGGATGCAGTTTTCTTTTCTTCTGCTAAAAATGATTTTTTTAGCAAGCACTCAAGTATAACACCTAAAACGTGAGAATGATTCTCTGAAGGAACTTGTGGATAGCTATGCTTTGCTGTTCTTTTTTTTAATGCATGTTTTCCTGATATAGCTATTGTTTTAGAAATCTATTAGTAAAGCACACACCCACTATTTTTTTTTCCATCTGCCAGATTCTGCGTTGTGTCTACAGTCTCACAAAGAACACAAGCCAACATGGCTCCTTTCACGTGCATTCTTGTTTACCAGAGTGGGGGACAATGACAGCTGAGATGAACAGCCACAGCTTAGGGAAATGGTTTTGTTTCTTGTTTCTGGGCTATGATCAGGAAAAGCCCAGGGATAAAACATAAAACAGTTTCAAAAAAATGGTGGCTCGCTGTTCATTTAATTTTTTTCAGAATCTACCATGGTGAATTTTAAGTGTTAAACACTGTCTATCTTTAACAGTGTTATCTTTAGTTACTGAAGCAACTTCTGAACATAAGCTAGTCTCAGGCTACAAATGTGATGACTGAAGTTAAACGTGTCCTTTCAACAATTAGCACTCTCTTTAGTAAAAGAAAATATTTGAAATGATAACTTGGGAAAAAAATGTGTTCCTTATAAGGGTTACTGATGGGACAGGAGTGTAACTTTCAGGTACACGTAGAAGTGATGGGAATTTAAGAAGAAGAAAATGACCTAATTTTCTAATTAGGTTGCCTATGCTTATACTATAGAGAGTCAGCTATTTAATTTCTCTACCTATCTCAGCTCTCTAGAATGTTCCTGCACTTGCCACCTAGGGCAAAAATATTGTGAAGTGAATTATTTTAAGAAGTATTTTCCATCAGTTAAAGATAGTAATAATAGACTCCTAATCCAATATACTCTCTACTTAACTCTGCCTTCTAACCATCCTAATCCCTTCAGGTGGGCTGCTGGGTGGCAGCAAGGAGTAAGAAAAACAATCAAGACAAGTTGTCATAATAACAAGCCATTTCACAAAAGCCGCTACCTTCCAGTCTTGATTTCTCAGTGAAGCCTCCAGGTATGCATTAACCCCCAAATTCATCAACTCACAGTTCAATACAATCTCTTTTATTTATACAATATTCTCTTTTATTAATACACTATTTTTTTTTTTTTCATTTACAGCCCTTGGGACCTCATTCTTTGTCCACAATAAAAGATCCTCCCAAACCTCCCCCTTTAACTCTCCTCCAGTGTATGAGCCCGCTGGAACACTTGTTTCTCCACTCTTAATTACAATTACATTATTTGCCTGTAACATGGTTCATTATAACATCATTAGTGGGACTTCCCTGGTGGTCCAGTGGTTAAGACTCTGTGCTTCCACTGCAGGGGGCACAGGTTTGATCCCTGGTCGGGGAACTAAGATCTAGCATACCGCAAGGTGCAGCCAAAAAAAAAAAAAAAAAATCATTAGTATGATAAGGAAACCCCATAATTTGGGCAAACAGCATAAGTGCTTCTCCACATCAACCTTAGGTGAATTATCTTCTCCATTTGGTTATATTCCCACAACTCTTCACTCTTATAGTGGCAAGAATATAAACACTGTATATTCTATTCATTCACAAGTATTTATTGAGTACCCACTATGTGTCAGGCACAGTTTTAGTTATCCTTATCTCATTATCACTAATCTCAATGCATTGATCAAGAGAGTAAAAAATATACCATCCCTTGAGAAGCTTACATTCTTTGGTGGGGAGGGGGAAGAGACAATAAATATCAAAAATAGTAAATGAGAAAAGTATAATATAACAGAAGTAATGTTATATTACTTGTTCTGGAAGAGAAAAAAAGCAGAGATGATAAGGGGGAGAAAGAATGGACAGAACAGGGAAGAAAGCACTTGCTACTTCACCTACAGTGGTCGGATTAGGCTTCATTGAGAACGTGACACTGACATAAAACATCTCCTATGTTTACCCTAATCTCCACTGTTACAATATTACACCCTGGTTCACTATGTATATTCTCCATTACAAAATGAATACATTTCCCCCTTTCAATACAAAAGATTTGACTCCAATCTACCCTTCCAGAAAAGCAGAGTATTTTAGCACTTAGGGTCTACCTCTAAAACAGGAATTAATTAGATACAGCGTTATCTCTAAAACCGATCCTTAAAATACACATTTGATTAGCATATCGTGTGTGAAATAGAACGATAACACCTTCTTCCAGGCTCCTAGCAATAAATCAGCAGCAAAGGCATTAAGGACCAGAAATGGAGACTAGAAATAATTTAAAGGGGGTTGTGGGATGGGGTGAACCATCTACCTTTTTTCCTGACAGGGTTATGGTCTCTAGTGACCATTTAGGGGTTGGGGTGCTGGTGCTATAGCATATGGTGGAGGAGTGTGTGAGTGTGTGTGGGGGGGTGTGTGGGGACACATGCATACCCGGCTGAGCATGACTCAGGTGTAGGACGCTGTGGGGATGTGTCAGGGGCCGGATGGGGAGATGGGAGGAGAAGAGCACAGGGGGAAACGCTTGGAGAGCTTGTCAATATGGAATCTCAGCTCTCCTGGTGTGAAATGCTTCAGCACTTTGGGAGAGACATGGATTTGTTATGAATTCTGACTTCACAAAATAACCCATTCAATAAATGTTTATCGAGCACATATTTATGTGCCATGCACTATTCTAAGTGTTTGGGACAAAACAGTGAATGAAACAGACAAAGCCCCTGCTTTTGAGGGGCTTGCCTTCTGATGAGGGAAGACAGATCACAAACAATAAACATAATAGATAAATTAGATATTATATTAGAAGGTGATTAGATGCATGGATTTAAACAAGGGCAGCACAAGGTAAGAAAAATAGGGAATGCCAAGGGCAGGGGCTGGGCTGTTCCAATATATAATAAAGTGGACATGGAAGCCTCACTGAGAAATGACATTTGAGCAAAGACTTCAAGGGGCTGAGGGAGTGAGCGATGCACCATAATCATCTGGAGAACTTATTAAAACACAGAAGGTTGGGCATCTACCCCAGAGTTTCTGATTGAGTAGATCTGGGGTGAAGGCTGAGAATTTGCACTTCTAACAATTTCCCAGGTGATGCTGATCAGAACACACTGAGAAACGCTGCTTTGCATCAATCTTAGTAAAGTTATAATGATTTTCCAACTCAGTTGTCAAATGTCAAATGAAGCTCACATTCTCAGTTCTACTCCTACATAACTGAAGAAAAGGATATTATTTAAAATTTATTATTTTATTGTTATTTTAATCTTTTCTTTATGCAAGTCAAAAGAGAGGAGAATAAACTATATTTTTCCCAACTCTACTGTTTGTCAGATATAATACCATCTACCAAATCAAATGAAACAAATCCCAGCTTTCCTAGACCAAACAATCCTCTATTCCCCTGAAGATTACATCACATTCTTGAACTGACAGTGTGTGTTTCTAAGATGCTCCTAGTCACTCAAGCAGGTTAGCTCTAAGCTCAGCAAAAATTCACACTCCTCTTCACTTTTCTCATCAACTGTGGAAAATCCATTCTTTGTATATAAGAAACTAAAATACTCTAAATGAATATAAGTTGAGAGTTTATGGGTAGGAAAAGAACAAAATCTCCTTCCCAAGCACGAAAGATCCAGATTTCAAATTCTTCTGTCTTGGTCCCTAAGCAATCTGGTGTTCCATAAAAAAATGGTACCCCATACTGATGGATGAATTGAAGAGATGACTTGGAGCAACAGGTGGTTCAGGGCTGCTTTCAGAAACCCAGTGAAATGAAGCAAGGATAGTGAGTTACGTTTTGAACAAGCTGTAAGATTGTCTCAGCTCATTTTTGTGGAACTGAAGCCTTGCTTATAAAGGTTTCTTAGTCAGGAGCAGAGCACTACTCCTATCACTACAGAAATAAGCTTTATGTGCTGTACTTGTCAAGGTCTGCTGGATATGTCAGGAAGATAGTAGCGGTAACAGAGAAAAAGCTTGTGCCTCCTTATAAATGAACATGGGCAGTTGTTGACCATCTAAAGATTCTTTTCCCTTGATCAAGTGATCCTGCATACTTTATAAAGTCATATTCTCCAAGAAAATAATGAGACGTTTATTTAAATGTGTTAATTAATTTTCCTCTTTAAATCACACACAGAAAAGATACTAGAACAAAGACCAAAGACCTGGGTCAAAAGATACAGCAGATCTACTTTCTGGTTAAATACAGTTGTTAAGTGAATTCCTCTCTACATTCTTCTACTGTGTGACCTGAGTTACCTAAGCCACACTTGGTTGTTTAAAAAGGGGTCATATTAAGAGTAATGACTGGATTTCCCTGGCTTTGCTATTGAATCGCCATCCCCATAAGATCTCCAGTTCCATGTAAAAAACCTTGAATTATTTTGGAGATATTGAGAGTGGTCTCACCTGTAATACTGAACTCATCCTGTCTGTCACCACTTGACTCTGCCATTTTCCTCCTTTTCCACTTGTCCACTTCAATGACAGCTCACTTCCAGGCACTTCTGTCAAGGCCTCTGCTGCTGACTGAGCTGCGTGAAATTGCTTCAATTCTGTCTGTAGTGTCCATGTCAGTAAAGTTCAGGCTTAAATTGAATCCCCTACCATATGTAAAATACTTTTGTAAGTGTAAAGTTTGTGTATAGCTGACACCAAAAATGATGGCTCGTCTGATGCATTTTACCATTTCATTTAAAAGGCATGAAATGAAATTTATTATATGCTGGGAAGTGGAAAAAGAGGAGCTAAATAGATTTCAATATGACACAGGGATTCTGGGAAGTTATTGCTCTAACCATAAGTCTTTGCTCTCTTTCCCTTTCATTGGAAGCTAATTGCCAATTAATTTTCCTTAGTTTTGTGTTTTGCAGCTGTTAGATTTAGTAGGCAGAGGGAGACTAGAGGGTATGAATAAGGATTCAGGCTTTAGGTTCTCCTAAGAGAGGGAGAGAGAATGAGAGAGAGAGGTCCTTACTCAACTCTCTTGTGCCTTGTTTTTGACCACAGCCTGAGGACCAAAAGTAGAGGCTCCTAGGAAAAATATCAAAGCTCTGCACTAATGGTGAAAGCTTGGCTGGGGAAATTTACCCCTGTAAAAATGGACTGTTTCTTTCCTACCCTTCCTACCTCAAAGTTTAGAAGAACTCTAGACTTTGCAGCTAAGGAGAACTGGGAACTGAGTGGTTTCAAAGGGGCCTGACAACCTGCCATCTCTTACCCCTACTCTCCAAAGGGGCAAAGACTACCACTCAAAAATCAAATATTCAGCCAAGACATCATTCACATAGGAAAGGGAATCAAAGATATTTGCCTATTGACAAAAATCCTTAATAAAATATTAATAAACTGAGTCCAATAATGTATAAAAAGAACTATGCACCATAACCAAAAAGGATTCATTACAGGTATGCACAGCTGGTTCAACATTTGAAAATCAACTAATATAATCCACCACATTAACAGGCTAAAGAAGAAAACATATTTAATAAAATCCAACATCCATTCATGATAAAAAATTCTCAGCAAATCAAGAATAGAGGGGACCTTCCTCAATTTGATAAGAACATTCACAAAAATGTACAGCTAACATTTTACTTAATGGAGAGAAACTGAATGTTTTCCCCCTAAAATAGGAAACAAGAGACATCAACTGAGTCTTATCTAGTGCAATAAGAAAGGGTATACATATTGAAATGGAAGAAAAAAAATGGTTTTAGCTCACAGATGGTATGATTGTCTATACCAAAATCCCAAATAAGAGACCAAAAATCTCCTGGAAAAAATAAGTGACAATAACAAGTTTTCAGGATACAAAGTTAAAAAAAAAGCCAATTGATTCCTACATAGCGGCAATAAACAATTGAAATTTTAAATTAAAAATATAATACCATTTATATTAGCACCAGGAAAATCATGTAAAAATCTAACAAAATATTATAAGTTCTACCTGAGGAAAACTACAAAACTCTGATAAAAGAAATCAAAGAAGATCTAACTAAATGAAGAGATATACGATGTTCATATAGGAAGAATCAACAGTGTTCAGATGTCATTTATTCCCAACTTGATCTATAGATTCAACACTGTCCTCACAAAAACTCCAAGCAAGTTATTTTGTGGTTATCAGCAATCTAATCTTAAGGTTTTTATATGGAAAGGTGAAGTAGTTAGCACAATACTAAGAAGACTAAAACTGGAAGACATATACTACCTAACTTCAAGACTCACTATATCAAGACAGCATGACATTGGCAAAAGAAAACACAAATAGATCAGTGGAACAAAATAGAAAGCCAGAAACAGACACATGCAAATATAGTCAACTGATGTTTAACAAAGGACCAAAGGCAATACAATATAGAAAGGATGGTCTTTTCAACAAATGGTGCTGGAACAGTTGGATATCCATATGCAATACATGTCTAAACATAGATATACACGTTATCCTTTTCACAAAAATGAACTCCAAATGGGTAATAGATTTAAATATAAAATTCAATACTACAAACACAAGAGAAGGAAAAGACCTACAACAACAATCCCAAAACAATTAATATAATGGTAATAGGAACATACATATTGGTAATTACCTTAAATGTAAATGGATTAAATGCTCCCACCAAAAGACTGGCTGAATGGTTACAAAAACAAGACACATATATATGCTGTCTACAAGAGAACCACCTCAGACCTAGGGACACATACAGACTGAAAGTGAGGGGATGGAAAAAGATATTCCATGCAAATGGAAATCAAAAGAAAGCTGGAGTAGTAATTCTCATATCAGACAAAATACACTTTAAAATAAAGACTATTACAAGGGACAAAGAAGGACACTACATAATGATCAAAGGATCAATCCAAGGAGAAGATATAACAATTGTAAATATTTATGCACCCAACATAGGAGCACCTAAATACATAAGGCAAATGCTAACAGCCATAAAAGGGGAAATCAACAGTAACATAATCATAGTAGGGGACTTTAACACCCCACTTTCACCAAAGGACGCATCATCCAAAATGAAAATAAATAAAGAAACACAAGCTTGAATGACACATTAAACAAGATGGACTTAATAGATATTTATAGGACATTCCATTCAAAACAACAGAATACACTGTCTTCTCAAGTGCTCATGGAACATTCTCCAGGATAGATCATATCTTGGGTCACCAATCAAGTCTTGGTAAATTTAAGAAAATTGAAATTGCACCAAGTATCTTTTCTGACCACAATGCTATGAGACTAGATATCAATAACGGGAAAAAATCTGTAAAAAAATACAAACACATGGAATCTAAACAATACACTATTTAATAACCAAGAGATCAATGAAGATATCAAAGAGGAAATCAAAAAATACCTAGAAACAAATGACATTGAAAACAAAATGACACAAAACCTATGGGAGGCAGCAAAAGCCGTTCCAAGAGAGAAGATTATAGCAATACAATCCTACCTCAAGAAACAAGAAACATCTCAAATAAACAACCTGACTTTACACCTAAGGCAGTCAGAGAAAGAAGGACAAAACATACCCAAAGTTAGCAGAAGGAAAGAAATCATAAAGATCAGATCAGAAATAAATGAAAAAGAAATGAAGGAAACAAAGCAATAATCAATAAAACTAAAAGCTGGTTCTTTGAGAAGATAAACAAAATTGGCAAAGCGTTAGCCAGACTCATCAAGAAAAAAAGGGAGAAGACTCAAATTCATAGAATTAGAAATGAAAGAGGAGAAGTGACAACTGACACTGCAGAAATACAAAGGATCATGAGAGATTACTACAAGCAACTATATGCCAATAAAATGGGCAGTCTGGAAGAAATGGACAAATTCTTAGAAAAGCACAACCTTCCAAGATGGAACCAGGAAGAAATAGAAAATATAAACAGAACAATCACAAGCATTGAAATGGAAACTGTGATTAAAAATCTTCCAATAAACAAAAGCCCAGGACTAGATGGGTTCAAAGGTGAATTCTATCAAACGTTTAGAGAAGAGCTAACACCAATCCTTCTCAAACTCTTCCAAAATATAGCAGAGGGAGGAACACTCCCAAACTCATTCTACAAGGCCACCATCACCCTGATACCAAAACCAGACAAAGATGTCACAAAGAAAGAAAACTACAGACCAATATCACTGATGAACATAGACGCAAAAATCCTCAACAAAATACTAGCAAACAGAATCCAACAGCACATTAAAAGGATCATACACCATGATCACGTAGGGTTTATCCCAGGAATGCAAGGATTCTTCAATATGTACAAATCAATCAATGTGATACACCATATAAACAAACTGAAGGAGAAAAACCATATGATCATCTCAATAGATGCAGAAAAAGCTTTTGAAAAAATTCAACACCCACTTATGATAAAAACCCTCCAGAAAGTAGGCATAGAGGGAACTTACCTCAACATAATAAAGGCCATATATGCCAAACCCACAGCCAACATCGTTCTCAGTGGTGAAAAACGGAAATCATCTTCTCTAAGACCAGGAACAAGACAAGGTTGTCCACTCTCACCACTATTAGTCAACATAGTTTTGGAAGTTTTAGTCACAGCAATCAGAGAAGAAAAAGAAATAAAAGGAATCCAAATTGGAAAAGAAGGAGTAAAGCTGTCACTGTTTGCAGATGACATGATACTATACATAGAAAATCCTAAAGATGCTACCAGAAAAATACTAGAGCCAATCAATGAATTTGGTAAAGTAACAGGATACAAAATTAATGAACAGAAATCTCTTGCATTCGTATACACTAATGATGAAAACTCTGAAAGAAAAATTAAGGAAACATACCCATTTACCATTGCAACAAAAATAATAAAATATCTAGGAATAAACCTACCTAAGGAGATAAAACACCTGTTTGCAGAAAACTATAAGACACTAATGAAAGAAATTAAAGATGATACAAACAGATGGAGAGGTATACCATGTTCTTGGATTGGAAGAATCAACATTGTGAAAATGACTATACTACCCACAACAATCTACAGATTCAATGCAATCCCTATCAAACTACCAATGGCACTTTTCACAGAAGTAGAACAAAAAATTTCACAATTTGTATGGAAACACAAAAGACCCCGAACAGCCAAAGCAATCTTGAGAAAGAAAACCGAGCTGGAAGAATCAGGCTCCCAGACTTCAGACTATACCACAAAGCTACAGTAATCAAGACAGTATGGTACTTGCACAAAAACAGAAATGTACATCAATGGAACAGGATACAAAGCCCAGAGATAAACCCACACACATATGGTCACCTTATTTTTGATAAAGGAGGCAAGAATATACAATAGAGTAAAGACAGCCTCTTCAATAGGTGGTGCTGGGAAAACTGGACAGCTACATGTAAAAGAATGAAATTAGAACACTCCCCAACACCATACACAAAAATAACCTCAAAATGTATTAAAGACCTAAATGTAAGGCCAGACATCTATAAAACTCTTAGAGGAAAATATAGGTAGAACACTCTATGACATAAATCACAGCAAGGTCCTTTTTGACCCACCTCCTAGAGAAATGGAAATAAAAACAAAAATAAACAAATGGGACCTAATGAAACTTAAAAGCTTTTGCACAGCAAAGGAAACCATAAACAAGATGAAAAGACAACCCTTAGAATGGGAGAAAATATTTGCAAATGAAGCAACAAACAACCCAATCCAAAAATGGGCAGAAGACCTAAATAGACATTTCTCCAAAGAAGATATACAGATTGCCAACAAACACATGAAAGGATGCTCAACATCACTAATCATTAGAGAATTTCAAATCAAAACTGCAATGAGGTATCACTTCACACCAGTCAGAATGGCCATCATCACAAAATCTACAAACAATAAATGCTGGAGGGAAGGTGGAGAAAAGGGAACACTCTTGCACTGTTGGTGGGAATGTAAATTGTTACAGCCACTATGGAGAACAGTAGGGAGGTTCCTTAAAAAAGTAAAAACAGAATTACCATATGACCCAGAAATCCCACTACTGGGCATATACCCTGAGAAAACTGTAATTCAAAACTAGTCATGTACCACAATGTTCATTGCAGCTCTATTTAAAATAGTCAGGACATGGAAGCAACATAAGTGTCCATCGATAGATGAATGGATAAAGAAGATGTGGCACATATATACAATGGAGTATTACTCAGCCGTAAAAATAAACGAACTTGAGTTACTTGTAGTGAGGTGGATGTACCTAGAGTCTGTCATACAGAGTGAAGTACGTCAGAAAGAGAAAAATAAATACTGTATGCTAACACATATATATGGAATCTAAAAAAAAATGGTTCTGAAGAACCTAGGGGCAGGACAGGAATAAAGATGCAGAGGTAGAGAATGGACTTGAGAACACGGGGAGGGGGAAGGTTAAGCTGGGACAAAGTGAGAGAGTGGCATGGACATATATACACTACCAAAGTTAAAATAGATAGCTAGTGAGAAGCAGCCACTAGTACAGGGAGATCGCCTCGGTGCTTTGTGACCACCTAGAGGGGTGGGATAGGGAGGGTGGGAGGGAGATGCAAGAGGGAGGGGATATGGGGACATATGTATATGTATAGCTGATTCACTTTGTTATAAAGCAGAAACTAACACACCATTGTAAAGCAATTATACTCCTATAAACATGTTAAAAAAAAATTCAATACTACAAAATGTCTAGAAGGAAACAGAAGAAAATCTAGAGAAGCCTGAGTTTAGTAATGAGATTATGGATACAACTTCAAAAGCATCATCCATGAATTTTAAAGAAAAATTGATGTTACACTCTATTAAATTTAATAACCTCTGCTCTCCAAAATACATTGTTAATAGTATCAAAAGACAAGCCACAAACTTAGAGAAAATATTCTCAAAATACATAATCTGATAAAGCACTGCTCTCCAAAATATACAAAAAGCAGTTAAAACTCAAGCATAAAAAAACCTGAACAACCCAATTTTTTTAAATGAGCAAAAGATCTGAATAGGTATCTCACCAAAGAAGACATACAGATGGAAAATAAGCGCATGAAAAGATGCTATCATCATTAATCATCAGATAACTGCAAATTAAAACAATGATATATCTACCACTACACACCCACAGCCATGTGACACGCCCATGCTGCTTGTCCCAGAGTAAAAGCTTCTAAAGGCAGAGAACAAGTTTAACTGAGTCACCCAAGGGGCGGCAGACATTTCCTCTGATAGCAGTAGCAAGTCTCCTGGCTGAGTTATAATGACCAATGATGCCAAAGATGCAGGAACTGTGCCACAGACAAAGGGAGCCCCAGAAAATGTAAATACCTGTGAGTGAATGACTAACCAAGACAACATCACTCGAATTTGAACTCCTAGTTTCGCCTTATTGGGAAGAAAGTCTTTTGAGCTCCATAGAAAAAAGAGGATGACATGGGATGAGGGAATAGATGGAAACAGGCAGGGTTCCTCTCCAAGTATCCAGTGTTCTGGTGACTTTGGATACCCTAGGGGTGACACGGAGAGGCCAGCCACCAACACTTCTATTGTAGTCATTGAGACAGCTGAACACTTTAATTTAAAACCTGTTATTGGCAGAATGCTACATGATGGTCTGAGGTACAACAGTACCAAAACAAGAACGAGGCTCCCTCTGAGATTGCTGTCATTAGCATCTGCAGAAGAATATTGCAGGCTTGGATTGTCTGTTTGCATGATGAAGTGGCAATGTTGGCATTATTGAGTGAAAAAAAGTTGGCAAGCATTGGAGGCAATATGTCTGACACCATTTAACATAGTGAATTCTATGCGTTGACCAACAGTGCTGGGCCAGGAATTCCTCTCCCATTCTCAAACTGGATGTTTGCTGGAATTTGGTATATATTCCACCATCAGGGAGATATCTCTCAGAACATAAATATAAAATGGAATATCACCACTGTGATTGTAGTCTCTTGAGGCAGCACACTGTGTTTGCATGTTTTTATGAGAACCTGGGTGTCAGGAAAGAACTTCTAACAATGTTTTTGTCTAGTAGACAACCAAACATATGCAGATATAATTTCTACTATAATCTACTTGATCGTCATTTGAAAGCTTCACTAGTAATATAATCGTTATTAAAGATTGTCATGCCAAAACAAGAAATCTGGGGGCACACATAAAAGCCAATGATAACCCACAAGCCTGTACTGTTTACTGATTTGCCACTTTGCCAATCTCTTCAACACAAACCTTTAGAGGGCTAGCTGGTTTGGTTGTCTTTGATAATTTACAGTTAGCACACTATTGTATTTTTCTCAGCCTTGACCGGGCTACTAGGCATCTATAAATCAAGGAAGTAGAACATGAAGAATTCAAATGATACAAACTTGAGGTTGAATAGTACAATACTCTCTTGTTTGCCAGTTTTTTGACCCTAGCAGATGGACAAACAGGTTGAACTGATTAGATTGAGGACACCCAGAAATACACAAAATTGGAAGTTGACTTGGCCTCAGATGGTTCTATAGTCATCCTATTCTATCCTGAGAGATCATTACGATGACAAAACAGCAATTCCTGACTCCTTACTGAAAAACGAAAGACAGTCTGGCTCATTCCCAAAGGGGAATGGCAGAGTTTGATTGCTTGTGTGGGAACCTATCCAAGATCATGAAGTGTGTTGATGGTTGAGGAGGAATTAATAACTCTCTCTGTCTCCTATTGTATCTCAAATATAGATAAACCACCCTAGCCTTTCTTAGACTCTCTCAAGCAGAGGCTTGCAGTGCAATTCATTTTCATGTTAGATTTGTCATTCATAACCCCTCCCAGATTTTCCACAACAATGTCACCACTCCACCAAAAGAAAAATGCAAATTTTGTTGTTGTTGTTGTTGATTTGTTCACAACAAATCAAATCCCTGGATTGTTAACCCCATCCACTGTACATTAATGACTTTCAATTTTTAAAAAAGGTATTCATGTCTGTTTTAGGAAATGCTTTCACTGTGCTGAATAGTATTTGGATAATGAAAATAGCCCTTATTTGGATAAGGAAAATAAGCATGAGTTCTGTCACTGCATGACAAGTTTTGGTCAATTATTTTGTGAAGTACTTTAGCACAGCATAGCTCCCATATTAAAGGTACTATTCTCCCCAATATAAATTTAAAATGTTAAATATATTAGCATTAGTAAAAATAGTTTTATTCACTCATTTCCATTTCTTCAATAAGTATTTGTTTAAAACTTACTATATGCCAATGCTCTTGGTATTATACCAAGAAAAATGAACAAGACAAAGTTCCCATTCTCATGGGGCTTATATCAAGTGGGAAGAGACAGACAGTAAACAAATAAATATGTAATATGTCAGGTGGTGATGAGTGATATGAACAAAATCAAGGTAAAGAAGAATAGAGGTTGCTGGGACAGATGTGGGGAGAGGTGAAAGGAACAGGACAATTTTAGAGAAAGTGGTTGGGAAAGACCCCAATGATTAGATGGCATTTGAGCAGAGAGCTGAAGGAAATGATGGACAAGGCAACGTGGATAGAGAAAGAAACACAGATACGTCAGAGAGGTTGCCAGCATGAGACAAGATCTACAGGACCGTATAGCTGAGAGTAAGAACATTGGATTTTATTTTGAGAAAATAGAAAAGTCATTAGAAATTGTGAGCAGTAACATAATTGGACTTAGATTTTCCAAAGATCACCATGACTGGGGGAAGAGCCTTTACTACAGAGGGGTCAAGATGGAAATGAAGAAACCAGTTAGGAAACCCTAGAAACAAAAACCATTCAGATGAAATATAGCTGGTATTTATGTGGCAATCCATAAAAAAGTATTAATGTACAAATTTTGTCCACAAGTATTCTGTTCAGTGTTAGTGATTCACAGGAAAAGAAAGGCCACCTAACTGGATAGGTCCACTGGATAGACCAAAATTGAAAAGAATAGAAATGATTATTTCCAATTTTTCTTAAAATGCAATAATGTCAAAAGGACAGGTAAGTAACAAAAGCTACAAATCAAATCATTTTTAGAAAATGAGTCATATAGTTACTCACCCTCTCATCTCACAATGCATGGAGGCCAACTCCAGTAGAATTACCTCCTTGTCATTTCCCAGCCTTTAAAAAGAAAAAAAAAAAAAAAAAAGTCATTCCCACGGCTATTGCTTCACTTATGTTATTTCCTCTTTTCAGAATGTCTTTCTGTTTCTCTAATTAATGCCCACAAATCCCTCCATAAGACTCATTTTCATCAGTCCATTTTCTGTGATTAATGTCACCACATGCTGAGCATACCCCCTACTTTGCAAGCATAATCTCTAAGGAAAATGCAATTTGTACAACATTATACATTAGGTGAGCAGCTGCAGAGTCCATGGAAACAAATGAAGGCTACACAATCAGAAACTGGAATCTTAATCTACCTCAACTGTGTGATCTTGTGCAAGATTATCTAACCCCTTTAATTTCGCTTTCCTTGTTTATACAATGGGAATAATAATGTCTACTCCCTGCATTTATTGTGAAATCAATTAGCTGATAATAATCGCCATCATGTATCAGGCACTTAGAATCTGGTTCCAGAGGCCACAATCTTAATCATTACGCAATATTGCCTCTGAGATAACATCTATAAAACACCCAAGTCCAATGTCTGATACGTAGTAGACCTTAACAAAAATAGTAGTTGTCTTTTCATTTTTGCTTATCTTCCCTGATTGTTGCGCTATTTATCATTTCCTTTCAAATAAATGGATAATTTATGGCAGGCAGGAATTGCAACTTTTCTAGGCTTCCCCGCTGGGACTGAAAAAGTACTGTGCACGTTGTAGGCAACCGATAAGTGCCTACAGAATAATAAATAAAAGAAAAACATGTTTTTAATCAACTAATTAGTGATATATTTAGTAAATTGACAAAGTTTGCCACGACGTAAACATTGACAGTAACAATGTTACAAAATATTCAACTTCATTTGTGAAGACTTTGGTTAAGTGCCAACACTTCCTTAAACTCTCATTCCAAAATTGATCAGCTGATAGTCATGATCAAAAATTACCTGCTGAAGAAATAGTCAAATGACTCCATCACACACGTGCCTCTAACCTCAACTAGTAAGTCAATGCTTCCCAGAAAACCTCCAATTTTCTTTTCCTTGTTCCTCTTAATATTTCTAATATTTTTTCCAAACTTTCACCACCCATGACTTCTCCTTTTATTTTTAGTAGGACACATTGTTTCCACATGACAAGGAAATTAAAGTGGATTAAGTAATAACACTTCAATTTCTGCCCTTTTATAAATGATCCTTCCCTCATTGGAAAAGGAATCCCTCCCTCCCCCTGTCCCATGAAGGATAATGACCCTTCCTCTGCTCCATCATCCAGCCCCACCACCACTTCAAGGACCTTGCCTCATCTGCCACTCCCTTTCTTATTTGGGTCCCAACCTCTTCCCTTCAGTTTGCCCCTTCTACTGAGCCTACAAACATTCAAATTGCTGTTCTCATACCAAAATCAAAAACAAAATCTTTACCTTGACCCCCTCCCTTTGTCTTTCTTTCTCTCCCTCTGCCAAATTTCCAGAAACAGAGTCTATAGTGCTGTTTCCATTTTTTCCATTTAAAAATTATTGAAGCTGCTCCTGCCAAGGGCACTGAGTGTTCTTGTTGCAAATTGTTTTTGTCCTCCTACCTCCTTGACATTTATGCAGCATTTGACATTAACCTTTCCTTCCTTTGTTAACATTATCTGGCTTCTATTACTTTTCTCTATTTTCTCTGTATTCATCTTTGCAGGCTCTCTTCTTCTCCCAATCCCTACATTTATGTCTTAGACCCTCTTTTCTCATCCTACATACTCTCTTCCCATGACCTCATTCCTTCCTTGCATTAACCTCCATCCATGCTAAAGACTGGCAAATCCGTATCACTAACTCTGATCTCTGCTGAGCTCCAAACCACAAATCCATCTACCAATAGGATGCAGCAGATAGCCAGGCATCTCCAGCTCAGTGTATGCAAAAGTGACCTCATTTTTGTCCAGTTCTAAACCTGTTCCACTTCCTCTACAACCAGTCCTAATAATATTGCCATATTTACCCCATCATCCACACCAGAATCCTACAAGTCGTCCTTCACTCACCTCATCACAATCCTAATTTTCAGAGGAAGCATAAGGACTTCAGATCGTCTATGCTTTATCAAGAAAGCTGGCAACAGAGACTCCTGAGGCAAATATGAGCTGACCAAGTCAGAAGGATCCCTGCAGGAAACTCAGCGAACTCCCTTCAATGAGTCTTTCTCCTCATGAATTATCTTCTGTTCTCATCTTTCCTTCAAATTCCATACCCTTGAGAATGATTGTCTGTACTTCTTATCTGTGGCATTTCCTTCATAGCACTTGTCACAATTATAATTATTTCTGCCGTGATTTATTTAACACCCAACTCCTCTATTTCACTGACAGTCTATACAGGTAACATGTCTGACTTGTTTACACTTTGTAAATTCTCAGTAACTATTTTAAAAATGAATGTATAATCCTCTAACAATTATCTATGCTTAATTAATTATTGAGTCCATCCAGTGAGTTTGTATAATTTCAATTATTGTGTCATTCAGTTCTATAATTTCCCTTTTGTTCTTTTTTATAAATTTAAGTGTTGGCTGAGATTTTCTAATTTTTCATTTGTCTTGAGAGAATTTGTAATTGATTGTCAAAGCATTTTCACGACAGCTGCTTTAAAACCCTTGTCAGATAATTCCAATATCTGATTCACCTTGGTGTTGACATCAGTGGATTGATTGTCTTTTCTCATTCAAGTTGTGATTTTATATTGTATCCTGGACATATTGTCTGCTATGTTAGGAGCCTCTGGGTCCTATTTGAATCTTTTATTTAGCAAGCAGTCACTCTGTTTAGGTGTAGCCCATGGGTCTTAACTTACATCTGTGGGCTCTGCTTCCAATGGCAGTCTAACTTTCAGAGGCTTAGAAGTGTTACTTTGGCTAGTTTGGTCTATCTAGTGCCCCTAGGGCTCCCACTGATCCCACCCGGTCCCACCTGAGGAAATTGAATGTGTTTCCTCAGGAATGCCATGGGTTTCTCTCAGTGGGAGAAGACTGTGGTAGGATACCCCCTATCAGTGGCTCCTGGTTGTCCTGACTCTCTGAGTGGGGAAGAAGAGTCCCCAGGGAGACAAAGAGGCTTCCCCGAACCAGGCTGCCTGCTATAGCTGAACTCCCCTGCCCAATCTGCCTGCCCCCTCAGTATGTCTCTGCAAAAAGAAGAGTCTCAGGCCCATGAGGAAGAATTATCTCCCCGGGATGCTTATCTCTGGTGGGGCTCACAGTTGATCCCCTTGTGGGCAATGTCCTGCTCCCCTGATATTGTCAGAGGTACTCCCATTCCACCTGGGGATGGGGGGGAGAGCAGCATACCTAGGCTGCCTTCTGTTGCCATTTGCATCTGAAAATGCGGGACCTGAACACCATTCTCTGTTGGGCAGGGGGACTCAAGACACCCTGCCGCTGTGCTGTGCCTCACATCCTGGTGTCCTAAACCAGCTCACCTCTTCTGAACACCTTTCAGAGTTATCCTTGCATTGTCTCTTGCACCATTACCAGATTTATAGTTATGCTTATCAGAGACGAGCAGAGGAAAATGGGTCTATGCCATCTTGTTTGCTGGAAGTCCCACCATTACTATTAACTATTTTCTTACTTTGAGAATAGATATCAAATATCATTGAGCATTCTGATCCTCTCAACTACATAATGTGAAAGTCTATTCAGTGTCCATGGTATTCTATTTCTCTAGTGCCTGTTACTGACCATATATGTCCAACACGCTCCCCGAGATATGGTCTAAAAGTCAGTTTGGTCAGAAATTCACTGCTCTAAATCAATCAGGGGCACTTGGTTATCGTAGACACTGGAGCTGACTTTGCATTGACCTTATCTGAACTGTACAAATTTAGTGGTTACGTTCTAGTCTTCCAGACTGAATGAGATTTTATATTTATCTCTTTAACACGATTTACTGAGTGCCAAGTACTTTTCTAGATGATGGCGATAAAGTAGTAAACAAAGACCCATTTCCCATTGGATTTACATTCTAGTAAGGGGGAGGTAACTAATAAATAGAAAAACATATGAAATGTTAGTTATTGAAACTGACAAGTAAAAAGGTGAGGAGACAAAGTATGGTGGGAAATACGTTAATTTCATGTTTCATGTGCTCAGGAAATGCCTCTCTGAGAAGATGATATCTGTGTGAGCCAAGCTTTTTGTGGAAGAGAAGATAATTCCAGAGGAACTGAATTCGAAGTCATGAGAGGAAAAGTTACAAAGAGGCCAGTGTGGCTGGAAAAGAGCACATTAGGAAGAGATTGGTAGGAAGTAAGGTTGGAGAATAAGGGGCACCCAATTAGGTAAGAATTTATAGACTTCCTTCTCATAAAGAACTTTCTTCCTTCCTCTGTTTCTAGACACATGGATGTTTGGTGTTTCCAGTGACCCTCAAACTATTCTGTTGATCACATAATGCCCTGTAGATTCTGATTCAGTAGGTTTCAGGTGGAGTCCAGCAAACTGTGTTTTACATAATTCATGGTTGATTCTAATGCACAGTTTGATAATCATTACTCTAGACCTCAACTGTCCAATGCAGTAACCACTGACCAAATGCAGATAGTACTGCTGAAGAACTGAATTTTAAATTCTGTTTACTCTTACTTAATTTAAATGTTTAAAACTGATAGCCGGGGCTTCCCTGGTGGTGCAGTGGTTGAGAATCTGCCTGCCAATGCAGGGGACACGGGTTCGAGCCCTGGTCTGGGAAGATCCCACATGCCGCGGAGCAACTGGGCCCGTGAGCCACAATTACTGAGCCTGCGCGTCTAGAGCCTGTGCTCCGCAACAAGAGAGGCCGCGATAGTGAGAGGCCCGCGCACCGCGATGAAGAGTGGCCCCCGCTTGCCACAACTGGAGAAAGCCCTCACACAGAAACGAAGACCCAACACAGCCATAAATAAATAAAAATAAATAAATTTTAAAAAACAAAACAAAACTGATACCCAGTTCAATTATTGGAAAACTTCTAAGTGCATCTGGAACAATTTTGGATATGTAAATCTACTCAATCAACTGTAAATTTTATGAAACTGAAAGACAGATCAAGTATTTCAATGACAATTTAACATCCAAATTAAATGTGCTGTAAGTATAGAATACACACCAGATTTCAAAGATACAGCATTAAAAAGAAGAAAAAAATCTCATAAATAATATTTATATTGGTTACATTCTGAAATGATATTTTGGAAATATGGGATTAAACAAAATATATTACTTTATATATTAAACATGCATATAAATAATATATTTAAATTAATTTTACTTTTTTTATATTTATATGGCTACTAAATTTTTTTTTTTTTTTGCAAAATAATCTTTTTTTAATTGAAGTATAGTTGCCTTACAATACTGTGTTAGTTTCAGGTGTACAGCAAAGTGATTTGGTTTTATATATACTTTTTTTCTGTTTTTTCTCCATTATAGATTACTACAAGATATTGAACATAGTTCCCTGTGCTATATGGTAAATCCTTGTTGTTCAGCTATTTTATATATGGCAGTGTGTATCTGTTAGTCCCATACTCCTAATTTACCCCTCCTCCCCCTTTCCCTTTGGTAATCATAAGTTTGTTTTCTATGTCTGTGAGTCTGTTTCTGCTTCGTAAATAAGTTCATTTGTATTATTTTTTTAGATTCCACATATGTAATATGTAATATTTGTCTTTGTCTGACTTACTTCATTTAGTATGATAATCTCTAGGTCCATCCACGTTGTTCCAAATGGCATTATCTCATTCTTTTTTATGGCTGAGTAATATTCCACTGTGTATATATACCACATCTTCTTTATCCATTCATCTGTCGATGGACACATAAGTTGCGTCCATGTCTTGGACTATTGTAAGTAGTGCTGCTATGAACATTGGGGTGTATGTATCTTTTCAAATTAGAGGTTTCATCTTTTCTGGATATATGCCCAGGGGTGGGATTACTAGATCATATGGTAACTCTATTTTTAGTTTTACTAAAATTTTTTAAATGACATGTGTGGCTAGCATTATATTTCAGTTGGACAGGATTGCTATATATTAAGAGTTCAACAATATTTTCATCCTTGTGCTAACTTTCCTGAAATAATATTGGGGGCTGGGGGGAGGAATAGGAAATACCAGGATTAATGGAAGTTTTCCTCAGATAATTTTATTAATATTATGAATACAGTATCAATTCATAATGGAAACATTTTAAGAACTAATCTTATTACAAACTAACCAATTTCTGGACCACTGAAAGGACTGAATTTCTCATTATTTGTCATTTAGTAAATAGGTCCACTACTTCGTTATTGTTTTAAAATAGTATGGGGAAGTGAATAGCCTCAAGAGCCTTATATCTGTTAACAGCCTGTATCAGTCATTCCTTTTTATATTCTGTATTTTCTGATGTTTTGACATCTGGGGCCTTGCTAATCTTGGAAAGACTGCCCCTCCCACTGCTAGCTAATTCTCAGAGAGAGCAAACAACTGACCCAGGAGCATGCCATTCTTATGCAAACTAATCAATTTAGAAGCCATCTAGCCCAACCTCTTTCTTGGGGGTCTTACACTCTGGGCCACTATCCTCTTTCTGTAATCACACCAAGGCCAGGTATCAGGGAAGGAGGGGCAGCCCCTACACCCCAGAGCCCACAGAAATTATTTCAACTCACCAGTCCTAAACTTGCTTACCCTGCCTCTCCAGTTCCTTCTCTAGAAAACCACAATAAAGGTTCTGGCCCGTGTTTTCCCCTCACCTCCCTCTGCCTCCTGACCAACCCTAGTTCTTCCCAATGGGACCCCAAGTTGTGCGGTGTGCCCCTTCCTCTTGGGAACTGTAACAAACTATCCTTTCAATGACAGTCATCTTCTGATCTGTTAACCTCACCATACAAGAATAATAATAAAACCTACATTTTCAAATACAGTCTCATGTCAAATTTCTGCTGTAAGTAGAAACTATTCCTAATTGTGATAGTGTGGATAGACATGATATAGTCTTGCTTTTGAGTTACTCATGCCAGAAGTACATTGCCTCAGATTGTGGTTGGTCTTATAAACTTAATTTTCATTCTAGATTGTGAGCTTTTGGAAAATTTGAGCCATCTCTTACATGTCTTCATATACCCTCAATTCCTCACTATACAAAGTACCCTGCATATTACAGGTTCAAATGTATAAGATTAACTATAAGCTAGTTAGCCAAACAAATGATAAAACTATTAATTTCTTTGACATAATTTCTTTTCATCCTGGCTCCCTCACTTCCTGAAATAAATAAACAAGCAAACAAATAAATAAATGACAAATAAACTCAAGATTAGACCATAGGCAATTATCCAAGTTAACCTTGAGTTGAACAACCAAAAAATTGCTATGATTATTTTTTCTGCAGCATCTTCACTCTTTAAAAAAACAAAAACATAAACAAAACAAAACAAAACAAAACCTTTATGTGCCTAATATAGTCTGTTTCAACTACTCAATTTGTGCAACACAATAAAGATTGAATTGTGCTCTGACAGGTCAAATCACATATGAAAACACAACACCATGTTACTGAATATCCTAAAATCCTTAGATTCCCAATTTATAGATATTCTATTCAATTCTGTTTCCTGATACATAATTAATACAACTTATAACTATGATTATTAACCCTTTCGAGTGTCACTGAGCCTTTGGAGAATGGAATTTTAAATGATAGAATTTTCACAATAGGGAAAAATGCACAAATGCACATAAACATAACGTTAGGACTGTATAATTTTGGTGGGCTCACACACATTGTGAAGTCCATTCATGCACTCCTAGGAGTCAATACTCCCAGTTTAAAAATGCTTGTCTTAGAGGTAGGGCAAGTTAACTATATGTCCAATAATTACTGTGGAAAAAAAAGCATTTTCTAGTTATAACTTAGTATCTAAGTAGTGGACTGGACATCCATTAAGGCATCTAGAAAGAATAAACCTCTGAATTTTTTTCTGCCAAATTTTTCCTTATAAAGAGAGATATGCCCATCTCCTTATATAAGAATTGTATATTATATATTGCAACACCAAGATAATAGCTACAAATGTTTTTAAAATATACAAAAGTATAGGTGTTTCCGTGATAGACAAAGGCACACACACACATCTATTTCCATAATAGACACAGATGCACTCACATGCAGATACACACGCATGTGCACGTGCACATACACACACACACACACACACACCCCTTGATCCAGAGCCATGTATATAAATATTTCAATAGAATCTTCTACCATTGGTAGCCTTGTAAAAGCTTTAAATCACAAACACATAAAATGATAAAATGAGAATAAAAGAATTTTTAACACGGGTTATTTCCAACATATCAAATTTTTTTGGTCAAAATAAACTAGAGCTATAGTCCCAAAGTGGAACTTAATATAAATCGTGTCACTTATTTCAAAAACAATTCCTCAATTCAGACTTAGAAAGTTTAAATTTGAGCTTATAGAGAAGCTAATGAAACAAATATCTAAACTCAAAGAAAGTAAAATCTACTTTACTTTCTTTGCCATATATGTTATATTTAACACATGCGTACATATATACACATACACGGTAATATATACACAGGGAACTGCAGACTCCAAATTCACAAAATGACCAGATTACCAGATTCTGAGATTGTAATCAGAAAATACCACCTTATGTACTTGAGACAAAACATCAGTATACAATGGATTAGAATGGTCATATGAAAGAGTGGTACACTTCACTTGGCAATGTAAAGGACAAAACTCTTCTAGAAATGGTAAGGAAAGAATCAAAGATGTAAATAAAATATATTTAAACAGAGGCTTTCATTAGAGCATTATCTATACTACTGAAATTTGGGGAAGAATCTAAATGTCCACCAATAGTATGTAGTAAATTATGATATCTCCACATAGTAGAATGATATTCATCAATTAAAATACAAATACAGAAGAATATTTATTACCATAGGAAAACATACTATTCATAATATAATTAAAAATCTGGTGCATAAAATGCTATTTCAACATATTACCTTTTTTGTAAGAAAAACAATATGTTAACAAAATATTTCAATTTTTATAATGGTTCAGATTTTTAAATTTTTTTTAGTTTATTGTGTTCCTGTGTTCTTGCATCAAACTTAGGTTTTCATTTTAAAGGGGAAAAAAACCCCAATATATGGTGTTTTTAAATGCAATTGCATACTAAGAAATCATTTTTTCTAATGAGAATAAGACATATTTCTTAAATTTAAAGAATAAGTTTTTTTCTTAAAT
Organism: Balaenoptera borealis; assembly: GCF_965194805.1. NCBI lineage: Eukaryota > Metazoa > Chordata > Mammalia > Artiodactyla > Balaenopteridae > Balaenoptera > Balaenoptera borealis. The sequence continues at coordinate 54,628,044 of NC_138866.1, read as the reverse complement.
GGCATCAAAATATTTAAAATTTAACTACTGTTAAGGTAACCTATGATATAGTAATATCCAATTTGTCCAGAAAATGTTTCATGACAGAAATATGGTAGTTTGTGTAAAGCTGGAGAGCCAGATGACCATTTTATGAGTGATTCTCCAGGGCTGTGCAAAAGACAGACAGTCTAAGAGGTCTGTGTGATTCAGGCAATAGGAAGGTTCACAGTGCTGGAGGAAGGTCATCAGCCTCTACATCAGCCCATCCAGATTAAATGTCCTGCAAAATGGCACAAGTCTCTTTGCTCACCAAGCACACTTTCGATTAATCATTTGATTGCCTTAGTATCGTGATGAAAGAAAGCATGGGCCCAGGAGATAAGAGGATGATGATGGTTCTTGGGATAACACTACCCTTCCATAGCACCCTTACAGACCCCTATTATAAATTAAAAGCTGGTATGCATTTATAAATCATTTTCTTGCAATTTTTTTTGATATTTGTTTTGTTTTGTTTTGGGTACCGTATAACCACTCTGTGTACTCTGATTTTCCCTAAGTGAACAGGAGAAGAAAAATGAGTTTCTAAACCTGAGAAATTAACCACCTGGGTGCCATTACCAAGCTGTTACACATGCCAGTAATTTTAACCTGGAAAGCCAGCCTCCTGGCTTCTTTACCAATGCCCTAAACATGTCAACTGAAACAAAGGAGGCAGCTCAATTTATAAATCCCTGATATCTTAGCATTTTTTCCAAAGCCAACTTATCCTGCTTGCCTCTTGGTTTGACTGATGACAAGAACTGTAAATGTAAATATTATATAGATCCAACTAAAATAAAATTTTATAAATTTGTGGTTAGATTAAAAATATACAGAGGATATTTCTTCAGGTTTCATGTGTGTCTCTTGGGTGCTATGCTATATGGGAGAGCAGGTGTCAACATGTGACAGAGGCCCTCCCCTGTGACATGCGCTTATGAACTTCTTTATCCCATTGAAGAGAAAACCAAGACTATTAATGCTTCAGTTGAGATAGTATATATGTTTTGGATTCAATTTATAACATATTAAAGAGATCTTAGAGAACTGTTCTGGGTTCTAGAACTGCCACATCTTCTCTTGATAATTAAGGAGCCTCACTCCCACCTCCACATCCAACGTTGGAGAAGGAGCACCGTTAAGAAGCTAGCCTTGTTCTGATGGATAGCAGCTGGAGGGAGGGGGGGTGGTTCTTTATTAAGTGCTGTTATGCAGCTACTAGTAAGGATTTTGAAAATTCCATCTTGATCAGATGATACTCTTACTCAGAATCATATCTATCTTCCCACTAAAATCAAGCCATTCAACTGAAAATCAACACAACCTGAACAATTGCACCCTTTACTGCTCTTCTGCTTCTATGCTTCTATTCCTCCAGCCTGTCCTCCACACTGCCAATAGCATCTTTTTTATCACACACATGGAACATGTCCCTACCCTTAGATTTTTTAATGGTTTTCCCACTGTCTACAGTATACAATCTAAATTCCTTGCCACAGTATATAAAACTTTTCAAAATGTGGCCCTAGTTATACACATACAGAATCCTCCTAATCACCCTAATACCACACACACACACACACGAACGCACACACAGGCGTGCATGTCTCTAGCTTATAGACCAACATCTCCACAGTTCCAGTACAACAGTGCTTTTCTGTTTCCATGCCATCACCAATTGTTTCCTCTCCATCCCTTCCCATTTATTTGCCTAGGATGCTCATACTCATTCTTCAACTCAAATTCTCTCTCCATTCACTCCTCTGACTTCAGGAATATTTAGATGCAATTTTTCTTATTTATCCTTTGACTTGATATAGAATCAATGAAAGCAGCTTCCATAGTATTTTATAGTTGTTTTCATGTCTGTTAACCTGCTAAATTCTTCTCAAGCATGGTTCTTGGACCAGCAGGATCAACATCAACTAGAAACCTGTTAGAAATGCAAATTTCCAGGATCCACCTCCAGATCCACTGAATCAGAGACTCTGAGAGTGGGCTCAGCAATCTGTTTCAACAAGATCTCCAGGTGGTCATTAAAGTTGGAGAACCCCTGCTCTAGGCAATACATCAGGAACTGAAGTTAAGAAACACATAATAGAAGCTCAACTAATTGTGACTTAACCCAGTAGGGGGTTTATTTTTGTCACATAAGATCAAGTATGGAGATAGGCACCCCGAGGTAGCTCAAGGAAGTTATTAAGGACCTAAGTTCTATGTAGCTTCCTGACCCACAATTCTTAACACGTAGTGTTCATCTTCAGACGTACAAAATGACTGCTTGCAAAGTGACTCTTTGCTTTTTATCAATGAAACTATAAATTTTCCCAAAAGTCAACTTATTAGGTTCCACTTACATCATAAAACTATGCCACATAGCTATAACCAACTGCAAAGATTCTTGAAAACCACGATTTTCTGTGGTTGTTCCTAAGCTGGATACTTTGTTGACTCTTGCAAAAACAGGGTTCTGATAGTAAGAGAGTTTGGGTAGGAAACTACCATGTTTTCCTCAATCTGAAATAAATTCTTTCTATGATATGACAACAAGAAAACAAAGAGATAGCTCATTTAAGAATGTGCTCCCAATTTTTGCTTTCCTTAGAACTTTAATCACTGTTTGCTCGTTAACCGTATTACTTAGGTTAAACTCAATGAAATTGCTGATGTTTGACTTTTTTTAATTTACAAAAATGACAATTTTTATAAGATTCTGCTAAATATAAACACTTCAGTTTGGAGTTGTATATTTAGCTATTAGTGCATTTACACACTACAATAACCAAAGACATTTTAAAATTGTTTAATCAAGGGAGAGAAAATGAATCCTCAACCACACACACAAGTTTGAAGTCTATGATTTGAAATCCTTGGGCGATAAGAATCACAATGTACAATGCTACATGTTATATCCTTCTGGGAAACTAGTCTAGAAAAGGTGATGAATCTATGCAAACTATACTGCCCAGAAGACAACTCAATGCACATGCTTACTTTTGGTCAGTCAGTAGTACATTTATCTTCAAACATGAAACTTTATTCTTAATACTCGGGGCACCAAAATCAAAATTTGGCTTGTACCAATCAGCATGATTTTGAAGAAAAGCATTTCCTAAAGTGTTCTTTGTTGTCATCAGAGTGCCATGTAGAATGACAATTCCAATTTGTTTGAAAGTTATTCAAGGAATTATTCATGGAACTATTCTGGCACTAGATCTGTATGTACAGCCTGTTTTATAAAGTAACACCTCAGATTTTCAGCAGTCAGGTTTTTGCTATGCATAATGCAGTGGTAATTTATAGTCAATTGTTATGTCTTCATTATCCCTGATTCTATATGTGGTCTTTAGTATTAATTATTTGTAAAGTGTATTCCTTCATAACTCCCCACATAGAGATGGAGGAAGTAACACTTTTACAGAAGAATTTGATTGAATTTTTTTTTTTAAGTGGAGAGACAATAATCACACATCTCCTAAGTGGAATGATTGCTAACATTTATTTTAAGAACTGTGTATTTTCTTTCCTGTACATCTGTGCTCAACATTTGGACTAAGAGTACTTTCAGGGTTAGAATTTGGATCAACTCAGGAAATCACTAGTTGAGTAAATGGGTCACTGTAGTGAAATCACTTGGAAAATGCCTTAGATTTCAGGAATCTCTGAGTAAATTTTAGAAGGTTTTCTCAGTGGTGGATCATTGTGGCCTGAATGTAAGAAATGCAACTTTGAAAAGGAGGATTCTAAAATAAATTCTAAATGAATCCAACATAAAAATAAAAACATAAAAAGACTAAAGAAAATGTGAGTGAACATTTATCTCAAGGTGAGTGATGACTTTCTAAATATGAAATGGAGTTCATTACATCAATTAATTAATGGAATTAATTAATATGGATGCAATTCCTCACTGGCTGTTGGCCATAGGCGTCCCTCAGTTTCCTGTCACATGGCATGCATGTGGCTTCCTCAGAGTGAGTAAGCAAGGAGAATGAGCAAAACAGAGTCTTTGCAAAACCTAAGTCACAGTCCTCTGTAATCCAATTTCAGAAATGGCATCCAACCATTTTTTACAGATTCTATGGGTTAGAAGTAAGTCACTAGGTCCAGAATATTCAAGGAGAGACAATTTCACAAGGGCCTGAATCCCCAACAGTAGGTATCATTGGGAGCCATCTTGGAGACTTCCTACCACAGATTCCAAATTGGTATCTGTTTATTAGTACTTAAAATCATTCTTTTAATGATCTCCAAAAACTCACTTGTAAACGCAGTATTCTTCCCCATTTTAAAAATTCACAGCTACAATTGTCCATCTCCAAACATTAATCCAATGAACAATCCTGTTGCAAAATATTCTATTGAATGGGGATCATTAAAATATTCACGTCATACTTAACTTTCAATTTTTCAATGTATTGCATGAAGTTGCATTCATCATATTTAACATGATATTTAGGTTTATTTGCATTTTCCAGTCCCCAAATTCCATAAAATAATTGGATATTTTCTTATATAACTTCTGCTATAGTGTCTCCTGCTTTCTTTCATCCTGTGATCATAGAACTAAATGATTCACCATTTGGTCAAACTTTCTACACATTGTGAAGCTTTTCTAAATATGTATTAAAGAGTGTAGGTTATGTTATGTGAGTTTCAGAATGGTTTTCAGGCAAGCATTTGAAAATCACCCACTGGGTGCTTCAGGCTAAATTTTAACAGTTCACTTCCTTGACCTTCAAAGGCAGCTCCCTTATCTTTCAGTCGCAGCTTTCCTAACATCCACTCCCCAATCACTTCCAAAAGCCCTATAATCCATAAACCCAAACCAGAAGATATAGACTGGTTTCTGTTTTCTTAACTGAACTCTCACGGAAGCAACATGTGCTATACTTCTCTCTGCAATCCCAGAGGACCGACTGGAAGCAAACTGTAGCATGACACCCTCATCAACACATTTACTCTTTTCTTTGCCCCCAAAGTTTTCTGCCCCTGAAATAATCAGAATAACAATGCTCTATCACTGTATATACTTTTGAATTTCAAATATCTCTTATTTGATCCCCTGTGAATTATTATTTCCATTTTACAAATAGAAGAATTGAGGTCCCAAGAGATTACATGAATGATCAAAATTTCATCATTAATAAGTAAAAGGATAAGAACTGGAACTCAGGTCTGCTCACACTAAATCCAGGGTTCTTCCTTCCATACCACAGCAAATACTATAGAGACATACATATATAAGGTATGCTCAATAATGCTTTCAAGTGATGACAATTATGGGCCCATACATCAAGGATGAAGAACAAATTCCTTACCATGGACATACGAAGCCCCTCAAAAATCTGGCTCCTACCTATCTCTCCAGCCTCTTGCCAGTCTCTCTTCCCACCCCATCCTCTTAAATTCTAACCTCACAGAACTGCTTTTAATTCACACTTCCATGCCTTCACTTCCCCTGCTATCTCTGCCTCTTGTCCCTTAACCCTTGCTTCCTACTTCTACCCTCCCACCATCATCCTTTCAAGAGCATCTACTCTTGTTCATGACTCAATGTAGAGATTGTCACCATGACGACCTTCTGTCTTCCTCTTTCCCACTTCTACCTCTTTTGTATCCACACAGTATCATATATTTACACACATTTACATACATATTTATAGCACCTATAACGTTTAAATTGCATTTAGTTGATGATTTTGACTATATATTTACTATAATTTACAATTAACAGAGCACTTTCATATGTTATTACAATTAATCTTTAGTGGATGTTGACACCATCTTTATGAGCAAAGACTGAATTATAATTAATCTTTCTATTCTCAGTTCCCAGTATTATGACTAGAATAAAGTACATTTTTAATGAATATTTGTTGACCAAATAAGGGATAAAGCTAGATATAAAATAGCTACCTGGTGCATTTGGGGAACAAAAAGATGTCATGTAAAAAAGCAACATAATCACCAACATTAATAACCTGGAAACTTTATTCACCACGCTGAGTAAAGCAATTGCCCCACTTTCTTCACCTGGAAAGCACCTCACGTGTCAAGGAGGGAAGAAATAGATTCAGATGTAAGGAGTAAGGGCTGTTTATTTAATTAAAAGAATGATGTTAAAACAGGTCTAATTTTTCTGCCAGAATTGACAACAACTTTCGCTATTTATAAGCACCATTTTATAAAGTAAAGCACATTAAACCCTGAGCCTTGAAACTTGAATTCTCCCTGCTTTGCCACTAATAATTAGCTAAGTGAAATTGAAGAATTCATTTAACCCCTCTGGCTTCAATTTTCTCTCATAAAACAAAGAGATAAGACCAGATAATTTCTAAAATTATTTTGCAGTTCTCAAAGACCTCATACATTTTTACATCTTCATCTTTTGATTAACATGATTATGTAAAATCACTTTTGCCTACCACTTAATGAGAATCACCAGCAAGGCACAGGATCTATAGTGGTCCTGAGGCCCAGTAGCTTATAGAATCCTATTTTTCTATTCAACTTTCCGGGAACAGGTCACATTTGGATATAAATCTATTGTGTGTAATTTAAAGCTATTTCCTTAGTTTTGGTTCTCGAAAAATAATCTCTGGAAAATTGCAGTTGGTAAGAGTGGCATCTATTTTTATCCTTTGTATTTTATTTTATGAGAAACTTTCTCAGGCAAGCATAGTCACACACTGTCACGGTGACTATCTACAAGTATCATAAAGTTGCTGAGTGCCTAGGATGTATAAAGCCCTAATCCTGGGTCTTTCAGGGAATCAAAGGAGTACAACAATTTCTGCTCTCATGGAACATGTAATCTCTTTCACTGTGCCTTTTGATTCTAATTTGCACATTAAAATTAGCCAAACCATAATACACATAAATCGTTAAGATTGAAATTATTGGGTTTAGTAATATCTTGAGAATAACACACATATGCAAGTAACAACCATCTGGTATTGTAACTGTCTGATTTGTGTGTTTTGTGTTGTATTTCTCCCTCAGTAGAATGTATACTACAGACAGTAAACAGATAGAATTTGAAGCCATAGGAAGAGTTACGAATGTCTAGGAGTGTGTGTATGTAGAGAAGAGAGAGGAAAAAAGAGAGAGAACAAGAGAAGCCATTCTGGAATCCTAAGACTCAGGAAGTAACCTCTAATAGAGGAAACTGTGAAGGTGCCTGAGAAGGAATATTCAAAGAGGAAGAGAGAAAAGCAAGACAGATTTGTAGCATGGAAGCCATGGGAGAAAAAATTTTAATGACTGTGGCTAGTCAAAGGAATGAAAAGGAGAAAAGGAATGAAAATACTTCAAATGGACTATCTGATTAAAAATTCACCAGTGCCCCTGAGAAGAACTCTCTGACTCAGGAATGAATCAAACCTCAAATTACAGTGGGTTGAGGTTTAAATTAATGGCAAGCAACTGGAAACAAAAATGTTGGATAGTTGGTCAAGAAGTTTAATGATAAAGGTAAACAAAGCTGAGCTTCAAGTTGGATGAAAGTATTTGGGGGGAAGTAAAATTAACATTTTAGGAGGGAGAAACTTTAGCTTTATTTTTTAAATGAGGTAAAGAAACTAATAAAAAGAGAAAAACTAAAGCTATAAGAAAGAGGAAATATTTACTGGAATAATGCTTGGAAAAGAGAGAGAACTCCCCTCTAGGAGGGATGTCTGAATCTGTAAGTGCATTTAGAGATGGAAAGAAGGCAAGATGGAGGGCTCATAATTGCTATTTGCTCAGTTGAGAAAGGTGGCTGGTACTGAGAATAAGGAACCAGTTCTGAATTAGGAAATTTCAAAAGTGATAAAGGTTTAGAGCAGCTTCTGTGGGAATGGAAAAGGAAAAGGAAAAGTAATAAAGGTGAATAGAAAAAGGGAGCAACATACCACCATTATGAATGTATAACACACCTTACGTTTTATAATACATTGTAAAGTCAAAAGTATGTGTACAGTTTTGGAAAATGGTAATTTACATCACTTAAAAATAGATTCCAATAAGTAACCAAGTGAGAGCTGCGGGTCAGTTGAAAAAGATGCAGATTAGGTTATTGGGAGTTTAAGGAAAGTAACACAACATAATGCAGACAATAAGTTGTGGCATCTTTGAAAGTTGTTAGTTCCCAGTGAGAGCAGCTAGTCTAGAGGCAGATGAGAGACTCGCCCTCTGTGCCTACCCCAAGGAGAAGAGCTGGGACTGAGAACGAAAAGAGCACTGGCTGAGATTAAGGGTTTTGACATTTAGAAAGGCATGCTTCAGGTTTTCTTCAGATATTGCAAGCACCAGAGACAAGAGAGAGTCCAAGGGGGACACCAGAAAATACCCTTTAAATGACTGGTTTCTTCATCAAGAAATTCCATAATGTTCTCCAGGTGATTAGCTTTAGGAGATCATTTTAATAGGCCCAACAATTGTAAACAAATTATTCTGGAGTGCTGCTTTAAATCATGTTTTGGTAAAAATTTGCTTTTCTAGTGTACCATGTTTGACTTTAGGAGAATGTTTTGTTTCAGGATAATACAATAAATGCCACTGTTGGGTTTGCTGCTTGAAATGCACACCTCAAAAAAAAGAAAAAAAAAAGGGATTTGAATTAGGTCAATTGATTGTTAGAAGGTACATTTACTGTATATAAAATTGAGTAGCTTCCTTTGTAACCTATGACATAGCCTCCAGCATCGTGTGAAAAGGTATCTGTTACTACAATAAAAACCTCAACTACCACAATAAAAGCTCTGATGGAAATAGGCTTTGTCTTCTAGTCACAGAGGTCTGTCACTGAAGAGCTACAGTCCAAGGATCCCACCACTGCTCAAGAGGAAAGCAAATAACTGGTGTCTCTGAGCCTCAGACTCCCAGGATCATCGCTCTCTCTTCCTGCCTGCTTCACAGACATCAATCAGGAGGTTGAAATGTGTGGGTTTTTTTTTTTTAAGAAAAATTCAGATTGCCAAAAACATTTGAAAAAATTCAGAAAAATTCAGTCTGACTAGAAATAATGGAAAATCTACTTATAAAAATGCAGTAGTAGGCACTTCCCTGCTGGCATAGTGGCTAAGAATCCACCTGCCAATACAGGGGACACAGGTTCGAGCCCTGGTCCGGGAAGATCCCACATGCCGCGGAGAAACTAAGTCTTTGTGCCACAACTCCTTAGCCTACGCTTTAGAGCCCACGAGCCACAACTACTGAGCCCACGTGCCACAACTACTGAAGCCTGCGGGCCTAGAGCCCGTGCTCCACAACCAGAGAAGCTACCACAATGAAAAGCCCACGTGCTGCAACAAAGAGTAGCCCCCGCTCGCCGCAACTACAGAAAGCCCGCGCGCAGCAGCAAAGACCCAATGCAGCCAAAAATAAGTAAATAAAATAAATAAATTTATTTTTAAAAAATGCAGTAGTATGTTCTGCCTATAACAATAACACAGATTCAAAAATAGGAATAAAACCAATATTGGTGAGTGTCAGTGAAATGAAGTCTCTTTCAAAGTTGGTGGGAGTGTAAATTCATACTTTCATTGAAAAAAATGATAGTGTGTATCAAGAGCCTAAAATGACTACAGATATTAACTCATGAATCTCACTTTTAGAAATTTATAATAAGGGAAAGATAATAGATGTGCACAAGAATGTGTCAAGGAGACAGTTCACCATAGAGATGTTTGTAATAGAAAAAAATATATGAGAAACCTGAATATTCAACAACAGTAGTATTGTTCTACAAATTTTGGTATGTCTATGTAATTGGCATATTATACAACTATTTAACATTATTATGTTTTTTTCCCCAAAATATCTAATATCCTAAAAATTTCCAAGTTAGAAATTTACAACAGCTAGGCAGGAAATCCTTCAAAGTGTTTGCATTAAGATTTGGGGTTTTTTTGTTGGGGTGGTGGGCAGAGAGTGTATGTAAAAATTGCTAAGCAAAAAGAAGCTTTTACTCATGCTCAGCCCCATGGTGATATAAGGTACGTGTTGTCTGACTAGAAAATGATATTCTGCCCAACTTTTAATAGACCTCACAGGCCTCTTTACTTTGTTGAATTTGTCTTGGTTTCTTTTCTCAGAGGATTAAAAATCAGATTGTGTTGGCCCACTGTAAATAGAGACATCCTTCATAAGCAGAAATTTACATGAACTAAACCCATAAGACTATGATATAAATCCAAATTCAAATTTATTAATTCACAACAAGAAATAAATGCCACAGAAACCAGAACACTTGTAAGCCCATGTGACAGGGCATATCTACATGAGAAGCTGGATGATAGGTTGTTGGGTGAGCCTGGAACCTGAAGAAGGAATTTGGTGAATAAAATGTTTAATGGTATTAAGGGAAAACATCTTGTCGCAAGATTCCAACCAAAAGGATGATCTTTCCAATAGGACCAGAACATTCAACTACAGCTCCCTTCCTTGATCTCTAAGCCAAAATTGGCCTTGCTGTGTCAGTGTGACTGAGAGGGAGATTCCCATCCCCTAGATGAGGGGGTCTTCATACAGGGCATAGTCTTAAAGAATGTGGATGAAACAAAGAGAGCTTTCATGCAGGCTCTCAAGATCCAGTAGGAAACAAAAGGATGCCTAGTTGAAGAGGAGAGATAAGGGTTACAGTTCATCATCACTACAGAAAGGGTCTGGCACACATAGACAGCTGAGTCTGGAGGGCGGATATATCCCCCCATGGTCCACCAATCCTCGAGGAAGCTGAGTTCTTCTGTGTCTGGCAAGAGCAGTAGCGCACTTGCCTTAACCACCCTCAGCCTGATGCCAAGAGGCCGCAAGGCAGGATGTGCTCTGTTTGCGGCTTTCAGCCATCCTGAAGAGACAGACTTGCACTTGGCCGGCTGGCTGGAGTCCTCTCTGACTGTGTGGCCAGCCAAGCAGAGGCAGGCAGCCGAATCACAGTGAGCACAACCAGGTGCTTACATCCAGCTGCCCAGGCTTTCGACTAAACCATGTACTATTGCCAATATTGGACCATTTTGACCTACAAAAATGGCAATGTCATATGGTTGAACTTTTATATCCAAGCTGGCCATGAAATCAAAGACTGTACTCCATTCCCAAAATAAGACAGCAATTCCTTTAAAAAATAACCTAGTACAACTCAAACCCAATTTAGACTTTAAGCCTAGCAAAGAAAACTAAATCCCAACTGCTCTATGAGGAAGTTAATCAACCAAACTCCCACTACAAGCTTGAGCTACTTTAGAGGACTATCTGGTAACCAACAAAAAGAAGGAAAATAAAAAAGATTTTTCTCTTCAGGCATAAGCTCCAGGGCACTTGTTCCAGGGACAGCTACCAAAACAGAGGGGAACACTTGACGGAGTTATCAGACTGAGACTCCCTCCCTCCTGGGAGCGTTTTACCAACATTTACACTGTAGCTCTCCTTTCTCTACGCATCTATGGCTAACGAAGCCCACAGCTGATTGACACAGTAATGTTTTAGTTATATTAATCCATGAAAAAGTTACAATATAGTCCTTTTGCCCTGGAACACTATCCTTTGTTTTTGAGAAAAGTTGTATATCTCTACTATGATGTATTGATTTTGCAGTTGAACAGTGGCAATCTTATTTCCAGGTTCTCAGAAGATTCATCAATGTAGTGTCCTTGTCAAGTAATAATAAAAGTCACATATTACTTATTGAGCCCTTACTATGTGCTGAGCAAAACTGTAAGTCTTTTCCATGTGTTAACTTATTCAGTCTCCTTCTTAGCATCTCAGCTGGGAGAGGCAGGACTCAAACCCAAGAAGTCTGCTTTTAGACTTCCTTAATCACCAGTGGTTAACTTTCCTTAATCACCCTTATACTAATATATAAAAGAAGGAAGCAACAGTAACAACAGAAAGTCTCTGAATTTAGTTTTTTTCTATAATGTATTTAATTTATATAAGCAGGAAAAATTATTTTTAAAGGTTAACCTTTTTATTGCTTGTTTATTATGTCTCTCCTTACTCCAGTGAAAGCTCTTTGTGGGCAGGCTTTGGCCACTGCTATTTCTCTGGTTCTGGAACAGACATAGGAAGCATTCATTGAATACAATTACCATGCTTTTGTCTATATTTTCCATCTTATATCTTTTCAGAAAAAAAAAAAGTACTGTGTACAGTAAATTATATGGTCAATCTATTCATAAATATTTGTTGAATGAATAAATTATCTGAAAAAAAGTTTTGACATTTCCAATTCTCATATACGTACATGGTTTGTACCACCTCCCCGAATACCATCAATTCCAAGGGCACTATATAAATATTGATAGAAATCAGTGCCTACAAAGGAAGGCAAAGTGCAGTTGAAGAGTAGGACCCCGTGACATCTCCAACTCAGTGGGACAGAGTTCACAAAGAGCAAGGCAAAAACTCTGCCTTCTCCCCATTCTTTGATGGAGTCCTTTGATGCTGTCTGAAGAATGTCTATTCCCTGGAAGTCAGCATCTCATCAGACTTCAAGGGTAGAGAAGTGTGGCTGCCACATACTACAAGACCAGCTGTGGTTGGCAGGATCTCAGAAAATGAGGAAAGCAATTTATTAAATAAGAAAAATACACAACAAAGTGTGTTACTCATATGGGATTACAGGCAAAGAGGAGAGAGAATTTTAAATGCCCTGGTGGGTAAAATAAGGAGAAGAGTCTGAATGGCTGTCAACATAACTGAGATGAGGAAGAAGATCCAGTTACATCCATTTGCCAATAAGTTACGGTAATAGTTGAATTCAGTTAGGTGAAGTTCTCCACAAAGATTAAAGTGGACATGAACTTTCCAGGTTACAAGTCAGGTAACAGAGCCCCTTCACCCATGTTATTATTATTAGAAAATCTCCATGCAAATGAAAGAAACAGTACTCAGGGATACAACTGCTTGAGTTCTAGCCAGCTGAACCTTCAGAAAATGTCTGGAAAGAAATTTGGAAATATTTAAGAGACAGTGTGATATCAGAGGAAATGGTTTGGGGGGATTGTACATAATTTAATGAACCTTCATGCAGGGAATTCTTAAATGATCCAGATTCAAACCTGTTATTTCACTCACTGATTTCCCCAGTTAAAGTAAATAAATGTATTATGTGGTCAAGACCACATAGTTGGAAATCCTGGGACTGGTAAAGCTCATTCTCCTGTTCTGGTGGCTTTGGTTATTGGCTAAAAAAACGAAGAAAACTAGAACAGCCTGATGCCTTGATCCTCTCTCTGAATGTTATCATCAAGAAAAGTGCAGCTAGCCAAAAAGTTTACAAGCAGGGTTTAGCAAACTATAACCTATAGGCCAAATCAGTCCTGCCCCTTGTGTTTTATAAATAAAAGTTTTGTTGAAACACAGTCACTCCATTTGTTTACATGTTATCTGCTCAGCTTTCACACCTAGAGGGCAGAATTGAGTAGTTGAGACAGAAAGAGGATGTACTATGGTCCACAAAACTAAAAATATTTACTATCTGGCCTTTTATAGAAAAAGTTTTCTGACCTCCTAGAGATAGAGAGGACAGGGGATTTATTATTGAGGTTTTATAAAAGAAAAGCCTGTCATCACATACTTAAGGGATTCTCTTTCCAATGTGTGAGTCACTTTTTGGTGATATGGTGAATATTTGGAGAGATATTTTTAATCTTTCAGGACTCTAGACCCAGGCACCATCCTTTCTCATGTATGGAATGTGGTAAGCTAATGATCTGAGTCACTCCACCTAATAATCATTTGAGAAAATCTAACTCATCTCAGAATAAAGTTCCATAAAGTATGGTGATTACTCTGTTTAGTATTCCATCAAACTGTTGAACTTTATAAGACTCTCATAAAACTTTAATGTACTTCTGATGCTGTAATCAGATGAACAAAGCTATATATTAACATAAAACACTTCTGATTGTAAGACATATTAAGATTTTTAAAACATATGTTCAATCTACAATCTGAAAGCAACAGGATGGTGTAGAGTTGATGACTGTAGTTAAATCCATTATGAACTACATTATTCTTTTTAAATCTGAATAAAATTTCACTGACAAAAATGGTTTATGCTCAGCCATTAATGCAGACAGGCAGGATGAGTCAACTATAATGTATTAAATAAGTCACAGTTGTGAGCTGTTTATTAGGTAATTTATATCATGCCATGTTTATCTCGGTTACTCATCAAGACATTTTTACCTCATGTAATGGTATTTCATTTTCCTTTATTTGAATGAAAATATATACAGATTTACAGTTTCACAATTTTTCATTTCCACCATGGGAGAAGAAAGACTTTTTCCTAGATCATTCAATGTGAATAAAACATTTAGAAATATAAAAATATTTTCATTTTTCACAATAAGGAAAATGTCATTTTTAAATAAGTTACTCAAAGAATAATGAAGAAACAAAGAGATTACTTCCTATATTTAAACATTATAGTGTATTCAACTGAATGACAGGAATAAGACCTTGTCTGTACACACTGTGCAGCACATCCAGATTTTCTATAAAATAGTTTATTAAAGCAACGTTCTAAAAGGGATGGGTCTTATAGAGTTTTAGTTTTCTTTGGCTCAACAGAGTCAACTTATAGAGATGAGAAGAATGTATTCAATATCTATTTTTAACAAAACCTGGAGGGTTTCTTTAATTGACAAGGTTAAAAGAATTACAAAGGATTCATCAACAATGTCTGAACACGCAGGAGTAAGAACTTACACATTTTTCTCTAAAGCTAATAAGCACAAATTCTTTAAATGTAACACAGTGGGAGGAGGGAAAGATTTAACATAAACTGATGAAAATGCTTCACCCTCTATGACTGAAAGAATAGTCTTGACTCTGGTTGGGTCCAGATTCTGTGGTCCTCTCATTATACTTCCTTTTCTACATATCCTACATAGGTTTCCTACATCTCTATTTTCTATAGAAAGTTTTTGGTCTTACTTCCCCAAGGCCCAGGTTGTTCAGGGCCACAGCTTTATCCTCTGCTCTTATGACTGGCTCTTTTGTATTCTGCCACTATCAGGAAAAAATATCATCCTAATTGGCATCTTGGTCTTCCTTGATTTCCTCTACTAGAGAATTTTGTTGAATACTGTGCAATACAATTATACATTTTTAAGCTGCTAAGAACATGGAGTGGGGAACGTATGCTGTTTAATCATCTCAGACTAAGGAATGTGAGGCCTATAACTGAACCCCAACAGTTCATATATGTTAGATGGAAGAATAAACCTAAACCATTTTTGAGGGGTTTTTTTGTTTTTTGTTTTTTTATTAAACTCTCTGGTAGGGGGAAGGACTTTAAATAAATCAAATAAACTTATTTTTCTAAAATAGATTTTCCAAAGACAACTAGAAGTATATTGTCTTAAAGGGACTCTAAAGAAAAGTGCTCCTTTAAAACAGTAGAATTATATTTTTGCTAGTTCTTTTTAGAAAATATATTTCTAGTTTTTATTGTAGTGTGAGTCTTGCCATGCCACTGTTTTGTTTTGAATTATCATCTTTCCTCAAATACCTCATTTTAATCTTCCAATTTTTCTTATTTTGATATATTAGAACCATTACCTCTATTAGTCTGGGGCCCAACAGGCTTAAGTGAGGAGAGGTTAATGAAGAGACTATAGTGGGTTGAATAGTGATCCCCCAAAACATTTCTACCTGGAACCTCAGGGTGTGACCTTATTTGGAATAAGGGTTTTTGCCAATGAAATCAAGGTAAAGATCTCAAGATGAGATCATCCTAGGTCAGGGTTGGTTCTAAACTCAATGACAGGTGTTCTTATAAGACACAGAAAAGGAAAAGATATGGAGAGACACAGAGAAAGACATGTGCCGACCAAGGCAGAAATTGGAGAGATGGGACCACAAGCCAGGGAACACCAAGGATTTCTGACAGCCACCAGAAGCTAAGAGAAAGAGGTATGGAATAGATTCTGCTCCTATCCCCCAGAGGAAATGAACCCTGCTGACACTTTCATTTTGGACCTTTGGCCATCAAAACCATGAAAGAATTTCTCTTGTTTTAAGTTACCAAGTTTGTATTAATTTGTTATGGCAGGCCTAGGAAATTAGTACAGAGACAATTGACAAGGATTCCACAAGAGTTAAGACAAACTATCAAGGCAGGAAGAAACACCCTGTTTGGTGAAAGAAGAATAGGAGACCATTACCACTCCTAGGCCTAAAAAGCCAAGGGAAAGAGAAATTACTACAATTCAAGGAAAATCAGCCACTAACAATCGATGACCTGGAAAGGAGAGAAGGGAAGAAATAACATTGCCCTCACTCTCTCCTACCCGCTGATTCCTGCCAATACCTCCTGTTGGTCACATCAAGGGAAACGAGAGGGCAAGGTCACAGAGCAGGGTGGGGAAGAGAGAAGAATAGGTTTGGAGGAGCAAATGAAGAATATCTAACACTGTAATATGAACAATACCATAGAATTATCTTTGCAGCAAATATTTCCATCCCATGTTTTTTCTGAGCATGGGCAGGAATGAAAGAAATAAAATATAATAGATTTTTAAGTTGTCAAATGTCTTAAATTAATGAGAAATAAATTGCCTCTATACATTTCTCTCAAGGCCTATAGACTGATAAAGAGTATTTAACTACAAATTTAAGGGATTTGGGTTATAAATCAAAAGAAACAGTGTTTCCTCTACAAACACTAAAAATATATTTTTTACAGAGCATTGACTTTTACAGAACAAATATAAAACTAACATTATGTGCAAATAATATGAAGAAATTGACTCTTATTTAAGTACTTACTATGTTGAAGAAGCATTTAGTGTTGCTTAGAAGTTTGTATAGTTATACATGTTCAAGTTATTTTGACATCTTGATCTTTTTCACTATATGGAAAATCTTATTTACTGACAATTTAATCTGTGAAAGTGGTGGATGATATGTTCTCCATAATAATCAAGGTATGTTGAGTACCTTTTAAGTTATCAACTCGTAACCCACCTGTTTAGCTGATATGTTGTTTACAATCATTAAAATAACTCAGCATAGTAATGATATTCCCTGTGTCATTAAGTCAATCCAAATGTCACAATCTTTACTTTGTTGTCAAGTCGAGAGCTGGGATTGTAGTCACACGTTAAAATATGTCTACCAGAATGGCATTAATTACTCTACTTTGAAACTTCATTTTAGCATTTTTAGTTCAATACAACCAGTGCTTCTACAATCAGCTGATATGACGACTTGAAACAATAAAAAGTATGGGCTAGGCATTTACACCAATTTTGTTCCCAGTGTTTCCTGTTTCTAAGTTTAAAAACTTCCCCAGCAGCACAGAGAGGTTAGAGAGTCAAACCAATAATGTGAGCTGTGAATAACTGGAGGAGAACTACAAAGTTATTTTCCAGAGATAGCTTCTCAGCTGCAGATCTCTGATGATGCAGAGCTCAGGCGGAAAAAAGGACTATTTTACATTGAGACCTTTGTCAGCCACAATCAGGAATTATGGTCCCTAGACCAATATCAAGAAGGAAGAATTGAAAAGAGAAAAAGAATGAAGATCAATGCTTCCAGCAGAGAACACATTGCAGAGACTGCCTTCCTGCCAGACTAGATCTTGAACAGTCTATTCCAAAAAGAAAGAAAAGGCTTTCATCAAGCCAGCAAGAAGAGAAGGCACATCAGTGAGTGTCGTTTTTTTGGCTCATTTATCTTAGCTGAAAGATGTTTCAAGTAAGACAGGAAAATCTATTTGAAGGTCTTAAAGTGAGAAAAAAATGAACTTAACTTTGGAAACAGGCAATTAAACAATATAAAAATTGAGCTTTCTTAAAACTTAGCAAGGAATAAATATCCAGCAACAAATTTCTGAACGTGACACAGAATGAATCATAATGAAGACAAAGGGGAGAACTGGACTCATGATCATAGCTGCTCCAGCTGGATACCTCTCCAGGGTCTCCAAGAATCAGGGACTTGGTACCACTCTTGCCTCATGACCTATGCCATGGTTATAGCAATAAGACTCCTCAAGCCAAGAACTATGGACATAAATAATTATATTCTCATTTCAACTCAAAATAGATGTTGAAGAGCAAGAGTACTCTCAATAAGAAAACATGTCATAGTCTCTATTTTCTGTCCCTCAGAGGAAAATTGGCAACGTACCAGGGGCCTATGAGTCAATACTCTGTGCAATAAGGCAAAATGGAGAGAAAATGGTATCAAGAAAAATTAAGCCAGAAGACCACACTGAACACAGAGGGTTTAGGATTCAACAGGAGCACCCTTAATGGACAGAACCAGTCCACACCCTTAATGGCAGAACCAGTCAACTTTAAATATGCTGCATTTCCAAATCAGAGTGTCCTCAGGCAGAAAGACAACTACAAGTCTGAAGGCTCAGGGAGAGAGCCAAGAGCTATTCTGGTCTGCAGGATTAGGAAAGAGACTTAAGGCACTATTCCATGTGCAGTAGAAATCAGATGCTCATTTTCTATTTTCCTCAATTCTAAGAAGCAACTGAAATCATCTTCAATTTGTTAGATACCAAGTAGTCTCTCTGACTCATTCTATTCCATTTTTTGTACCATTTTTGCTTCAGTATAATGTGAGTCCAAATACTCAAAATTTAACTGATACATAAATCATAAAATCAATTTTATAAGAATATGTAAGACACAGTTTAAAGCTGGATTGATAAGATTTGGAAATACTCCTGTAAAGTCAATAGCTAATGATTACACCAAACTTTAAAACCAAATGAACATGAAAATACCAGTTGCTTATTATCTTTTAAAATGGTTCTGTTCCAGAAATTTTGTTCAATTTGGTTGTGTATATTCAAAAAATTTTATGTATTAGCCAAGGCCTTCAAATAAATATGAATTTTCTGAATGCCAAACACATGATTATTTCAGTTTTCAGTGTCTACCTGTTTTAGCTTCAAGAAAGAGTATAAAATTACTTGGTTTTAAACTTATCTTGGTTTTATAACATCACTATTTTTCCTTTTTAAAAAATAATTTATTTTTAAAAAATAATCCAGTTGCATTTAATATTAAGTATACCTTGTACTATTTTATAATTCTATTATTTTTCTCATTTCAGGATTTAATTTTGCACTTTTCATATCACAAGTAGCCTCATATTCACCTTTATGATATAAAAATTGGCATGAGATTGAAATCTATTGTACAAACCATGATTAATCATAAACTTTGATTAGGATTACTGAATTTTTCTGTACAGCATCAAAAAAGGCTCTTGTTTTGCTTGAATTAACATTAGACTAGACATCTCAGAGTTGTATATTTGATCCTACATTCACATTGGGTGAAAACAGCATGAAATCAGTAGACTATGATGTTATGTATATCTAACGTAATACCTAAAACAAACACTGAAAGAGCTATACAAAGAGATACACTCAAAAACATTATAGATAAATCAATATGGAATTTTAAAAAAATGTTTAACCCGCAGGAAGGCAGGAAAAATATAACAGAGAACCAAAAAAAGGGGGACAAATAGAAAACAAAACAAACAAATAAAAAATGGCAGACTTAAGCCCTAAAATATCAGTAATTAAATTAGAGAAAAATTGTCTAAATATACCACTTAAAAGACAGAGATTGGCAGAGTAGATTTTTAAAAATGACCCAATGATGTGCTGACTTTAAGAAATTCATTTCAAATAATGCTATTATAAAAAGTGGAAAAACTAGACCAATCAAAAGAGACTTAAAAGACATATGACATTTTTTAAAATAGGCAATACTAAACTAGTGATCTATACTTGGGTGATAAGTTCAAGAAGTGATTATTTTATATGTCAAGATAGTGGTCAATTATGTTGTGAAGTAAACAGTTGAGACTGAGATAGAACACATGGTGGCAAGAGGGAATTCTGGGGTGGCACGGCTGCAGTTCTATTCCTTTCTTCTACCAAAGTTTTATTTCTTAGATGATGGTTATAAGGGTGTCCACTTTATAATAGTTTCTTTAGCTTTTTGTTTGTTTTTTGTGGTTTTCTGTATCTGTGTTTTATTTTAAAATAAAAAGATCAATTTTTTAAAAAGGAACATGGGATAAGGAAAAAAAAACACTGCTAACATAATCAGAAGAATATTCAAAAGATCAGGCTTCAAAAAGTATAGGAAACATAGCAATGCTGGGAATCACAGAAAAACTAATGAGACTTCCCTCACCATGCATCCCATGATTAATCATCCAACTACTTTCTGAGATTCTGATTGGCTCATTATGTAGTATGACCATTCTTTTACCAGGAGAGTGGAGGACACTTTGGCAGTTCCACTAAGATTGCACAAAGTAAGGAATGGGTAAATCCTCATAGAAACCAAGTTGCTCTTACCAGAATAATAGAAAATAAAATTGAACTCTGAGGGATCTTATAGAGTAAATTGCAGAAGTTAAATATGAGTAAAAATATATCACCCAATCCTACAGGCATTTGTAAGCTAGGATTTAAAAATCTGTTGACAGAAAAATTCCATGTGCCATCCTAGGAATACTGAGGGCTACTAGAATTTTCAGGAGAAATTTTACAGTTATCTTCTAAACTCTTGCATTTTAACCTGAGAAATGGCTAATCCTGAAACTATAGCAGTCTATCTGGGAAAAAATACAGTAGATAAATATGCTGCATTTTTCTATAGCATCACTTGCACTTGAAGATTTGCAGGCAGAAGTTGGTTTACTTTCTTAATTTTTGTATTCTTAGATTTTTGTATACACACACAGGCAAAATCAAACTTCCTCTATCAATCAATTTAATTTTTATTCATGAAATGTTTATGTGGAAGGGCAGAAAACAGAAAATGTACATTAAAAGTCAAAGTGAACACAGTAAAGATGAACAAGTGATGTTCCTTGCTATCACTGCCTCTAACAATTATCATTAATCTTCCAAGGAAAACAGCTAGGCTGAAAATGGTTTCAATATTTTCTCTTATTATAAAACGAATATGTATTTATTATTAAAAATAAGATGATACAGAAAGTTTGAAAAGGAAAAAGTGAAAATTATACATAATCTTATTAGACAGAATGCGTAGTCCAAATTCTCCCAGGTACAAATTCACTGTCCTATGAGTTAGAAAAACTCTTATCAGAAAAGCTTGAGATACTAGTTCTAGATCACCAGGAAACAAAATTCTCCTCTTGACTTTAAAATATCTTAAAGATAAAGCATGAGTATATGTATAATTCTCTCCCACCAGGAGAATGAAAATATGATTTGGATTCATTTGGAAATTTATTTTATTCTTAGTCTTATGAAATGGGGAGTGTTGGGGGAAAGAGAAAAATCTTTGAATATAAAATATTTCAAAAACAGTACTTTACTGTAATTCCCCAAATAAAATGTTCAACAAATTCATATCAACTCTCCCTGGAAGAAAACCACTAGCTCTAATACTTCTATAGAAATATAGACAGAAAAATGTCTTCTAATCTAACTAATTAGTATACTTGCTCAACTCTTGTTTATTTTTAAATAAGGGAAATGAAACTGCATCTCAGGGATTTTAATACAAAAATGTATTCACTATAAAACTCAATGGCATAAATTATCCAAAATTTTCTTTCAACAACCATTTAGCAAATAAAACTCTTATCTGCTCTTCTCACAAAGGAGACTAATTTCTATTTTCCTCTGCCCTTTGAAAACAACTAATTGAATGAAAGATTCATAATGGGATTCCTTTGCAGTGTGTCTAAATATCTGGCTTCAGACCAAAATGGAACAGTTCTCTGGCCTTAGAAACTGAAAGATTAAACTTAAGTTGAAAATGATGACTTTTGAAACATTAAGCACCTAAGTAACTTTGAAAAAAGTTACTTTCAAAGTTACTTTCAAAGTTACTTGAGGTGCTTAATATTATTCTATTCTCAAAATAAGTCACTTTTTCAAATATTAAAGAAACTTTAGGATTATGGAATAGCCCTAAATTCATGCCTCATGAAGAGAAAAAGCACAGGCTATGGTTTCCATGGTTGAACCTCCTGACATGTAAGGACATCAAAGACTCCATCTAATAAGCCTAAGGGAAAAGTGCTTAAGAAGAAGAAAAGACAAGATAACCTGAAGAAAGAGAGACTATAACCTGCCAGTCACTCAATGGAAACTACTGACTACTTAGCCAGCAAAAATAGAATCAGACTCTGAGAAAACATGACCTTATTAGCTTAACTGTGTGAAGAGGTGATGAAGCACGTAGAAAAATAAAAATTTACTAAATTTAATTGGGAATAAAACTTGTTGGCCAGTGTATTAAAGAGTATTGGCATAGTCACAGTTCATTGACAAATCAGAAATAATAATATAAACTACAAGACAGCATGTTCCATCTGTGGATAGATAAAGCTCTAAATGACAGCAATGGAAATATCTATACATCTGTCAAGTCATGTTTGGATACAAGGAAAAGAAATCTCAAACTGACTCTAAAAATGAACTTGTAAAGAGATACAAATCTATCAGAATCCTAGAAAAATCTGAACAATCTAGGCATCTAATTGACACAACTTGGCCTATGGATTGATTTCTTTGGGATCAGGTATCTACCCATAGTCCAATCAGCTGTGGCCAGTGATAGGGAAACTTAGGTGGTGTAAATAAGAGAATAAAGACAGGAAGAAAAGGAAGTGGAGAGTGAATAAAGAGTGAATTTATTAGAAAGGAAATTAAAGAGAACACTATGATCCACTTATCTAGTAAATTAAACCCCCATGATTGACTTTCAAACATACTCTCTCTGCAATTTCTTTTCAGCAGTTTCAGTGCACCAACTGCAGGCAGAAATAAATTCCTGAAACATGGTTACATATGTCTTTCTTTTGTTCCCTGAGCTAGATATTTTGGAACCTGAGTTTATCCTCTTCATGCTGTAAGTTATCCAATGCTCCAAAAATGACCATTCAATCTCACCACCCTTGCATTTTCCATCCCTTTAAATTACTTTATGAGAGTAAATTCCCAAGCACCCAAAATAAACCATAGGCAACATAAGGATTGTTAGCTTCTCATTTTTAGATACAAAGGGATGTTTCATTGCCCTTTATTCCAATGAAATCCAATAACAAATCTAAGTATTTCATATTCTTTATGCCGCTTACTCCCCAGGATCATTCTCTGCCTTAGTCTCTGCTCATGTAAAGATAAAAATTTCTCAGCAGTTTAGAGCAAAAAGAATAACCAACCCTCAGTAAGAATAGGGTTTGAAAGGCTGTGGAGAAAAAGAATCAGGATTTTGTGTTTTTTCTCCTGAGAGACAGATTTAATATTTAAGAATCAGTATTTTTAAAAATTCTGAATTTTGCATAGTAGTGACAAAAGAGAAGTCTCTGATATTAGTATTAGCTGCACTTCAGTGCCAAATAAGATTAGGTATGCAGATCATAAAATGCAAAATCAAAATCAGTGAACATTTCCCTCAGGAAATCCTAACCACAAATTTCACCCATGTCTTAGCAAGCAGGGACTAAAAGATACTCTCTAAAACACCAAGGATGTAGAATGTGTAGTCTGTTGCATGTCATTATCATAGCACTTAACTATATTATAAAGATATTCTCTGTGCACAACTTAGTAACATTCATTATATTATAAGCTCATTGGGCAAGGATTCATTACCTATTCAGCTTCGTCTAACATAACACCAGTCACATAGTAGGTGCTCTGTACTGCTATATATTCCATATGCTATATAGTGTACTCACTCCTCTTAGGTAATTTATTTGCTATATTTATGTCTTTGAACTAAATAATTCTTTCAGATATCCTTATAACTATATGCCTAGACCAGATGGACTGCAGTTGATAATTGAGTTAAGATTCTGGTGCTCCTAAAAGACAAGAACACTCATATAAAATGTCCTATAGAAGACGCCTGATACCCATCACAATAACTTACACAAGTATAACTTACAACTAATTATGTTTTATATTCCAAAAGTTCATGAGTCTGTGATCTCCAAAGCAGCACATCACAGTTGATAAGGGGCAGAAAAAGCTAGATTCAGGTTCCAATTCCATCACTTATCAGCTCTATGACTTCAGACAAATAACTACTTCCCCTTGTTTCAGGGTCCTCATTTATAAAATCATGGCTAATTAATGTCTATCTCATACAACACAATAACATAATATTTTTAAACATATAGCACATTATCTGATGGATAGTGAGCAGCTGATAACTATTAGTTTCTATTATAATTATAATAACAATTATTATTATCATTATTACTATTAGAAAAGGAAGAAAAAGGAGGAGGAGGAGGGAAACAATGCCCATGTTATATTTTGAAGGCAAGCAGTTTCTTTAAAGTATAGACGATGTCTAAAAACTCTACAGAAGTCTTCTCTTGGCATTCTATTAGAAAAACAGGTACCAATATGCATTGATGAGAAAAATTCTTGGTACAAGAAAACACTGGTACAGGTACTTCTGTCTTAGATTCAGCAGTAGCTCATTTACTGATTACAGAGTTATTGAGCTTTTTTAGGAACACATAATTATATATTTGCTAATTAAGATAAGCCTTTTTAAAAGTCTAAAAATATGTTTCCAAAAGGGAAGTTGTGGTATATTTTTATCGAAATTATCACCACACTCAAAGGAATAGTCCAATAATTCTGGCAACTGTACATGGGGATTTCAGACTCTCCAAAAGACCACAAAGTCATGCTTCCACAGATGCAAGTTCCACAGATATGTTAAGATTCTTCCCTCTACTCATAATCTTGAAACTAATAAGCCTAAATTTCTTTTTAAATTCAAGGATAAAACAAATATATTTCAAGTTGGGCAATAAAATGGGGACTAAAATGGTTCTAGAAAAAAATTAAATATGGGCAATGATTTAAACAGATACTTCACAAAAGATATGCAAATGGACAATGAGTACATGGAAAGATGCTCAACATAATTAATAATTAGGTAAATGCAAATTAAAACTACAATAAAATATTACTAAACACACACGAGAATGGCTAAAATCAAAAATACTGACAGCACCAAATGTTGGTGAGGATGTGGAGTAACCAGAATTTTCATACATTGTTGGCAGGAATGTAAAATGATTCAAGCACTTTGGAAAAAGGTCTGACAATTTCTTGTAAAAGTAAACATATACCTACCCCATGAGCCAGTAATTTCATTACCAGGTATTTATTCAATAAAAAGTGTTTTTTAAAAAAACATATTTACAAAATAAAACTTATACAAAAGTGCTCATAATGAGAACCCAAATAAACAAAATAAGAAATGAAAGAGGAGAAATCACAACTGATACTACAGAAAGAAATACAAAAAACCATAAGAGAATACTATGAACAATTGTATGCCAACAAATCGGACAACCTAGAAGAAATGGACAAGCTTCTAGAAATATACAGCCCACCAAAACTGAATCAAGAAGAAATAGATAATTTGAAGAGACTGATCACTAGAAGTGAAATAGAATCTGTAATAAAAAAAAAAAATTCCCTGCAAACAAAAGTCCAGGACCAGATGGCTTCACTGGGGAATTCTACAAAACATACAAAGAAGAACTTATACCGATCCTTTTCAAACTCTTCCAAAAGACTGAAGAGCAGGGAACACTCCCACAGTCATTCTATGAAGCTACCATCACCCTGATACCAAAACCAGACAAATACAATACCGGAGAGGAGAAGATGGCGGAAGAGTAAGACACGGAGATCACCTTCCTCCCCACAGATACATCAGAAATACATCTACACGGGGAACTGCTCCTACAGAACACCTGCTGAACGCTGGCAGAAAACCTCAGACTTCCCAAAAGGCAAGAAACTCCCCATGTACCTGGGTAGGGCAAAAGAAAAAAGAAAAAAGAGAGACAAAAGAATAGGGACAGGACCTGCACCAGTGGGAGGGAGCAGTGAAGGAGGAAAGGTTTCCACACACTAGGAAGCCCCTTCGCGGGCGGAGACTGCGGGTGGCGGAGGGGGGAAGCTTCGGAACCACGGCGGAGAGCGCAGCCACAGGGGTGCGGAAGGCAAAGCGGAGAGATTCCCGCACAGAGGCTCGGCGCCGAGCAGCACTCGCCAGCCCGAGAGGCTTGTCTGCTCAGCCGCCGGGGCCGGCGGGGGCTGGGAGCTGAGGCTCGGGCTTCGGAGGCTCGATCCCAGGGACAGGACTGGGGTTGGCGGCGTGAACACAGCCTGAAGGGACTAGTGCGCCACAGCTAGCCAGGAGGGAGTCTGAGAAAAGGTCCGGAGCTGCCGAAGAGACAAGAGACCTTTTCTTAACTATTTGTTTCCTGGTGCGCGAGGAGAGGGGATTCAGAGCGCTGCTTAAAGGAGTTCCAGAGAAGGGCGTGAGCCGCGGCTATCAGCGCGGACCCCAGAGACGGGCATGAGACGCTAAGGCTGCTGCTGCCGCCACCAAGAAGCCTGTGCGTGAGCACAGGTCACTCTCCACACCGCCCCTCCCGGGAGCCTGTGCAGCCCGCCACTGCCAGGGTCCCGTGAACCAGGGACAACTTACCCGGAAGAACACACGGCGCGCCTCAGGGTGGTGCAACGTCCCGCCGGCCTCTGCTGACGCAGGCCCGCCCGGCATCCAGACGCCTCCCTCCCCCCGGGCCTGAGTGAACCAGAGCCCCCGAATCAGCTGCTCCTTTAACCCCGTCCTCTCTGAGCGAAGAACAGACGCCCTCAGGCGACCTACACGCAGAGGCGGGGCCAAATCCAAAGCTGAACCCCGGAAGCTGTGCGAACAAAGAAGAGAAAGGGAAATCTCTCCCAGCAGCCTCAGAGGCAGCGGATTAAAGCACCACAATCAACTTGATGTACCTGCATCTGTGGAATACCTGAATAGACAACGAATCATCCCAAATTGAGGAGGTGGACTTTGGGAACAAGATATATTATTTTTTCCCCTTTTCCTCTTTTTGTGAGTGTGTATGTGTATGCTTCTGTGTGAGGTTTTGTCTGTATAGCTTTGCTTTCACCATTTGTCCTAGGGTTCTGTCCATCTGGGTTTTTTTTTTTTTTACTTAAAAAAATTTTTTTTCTTAATAACTATTTTTTATTTTAATAACTTTATCTTATTTTATCTTTATTTTATTTTATCCTCTTTCTTTCTTTCTATTTTTTCTCCCTCTTATTCTGAGCCGTGTGGATAAAAGGCTCTTGGAGCTCCAGCCAGGCATCAGGGCTGTGCCTCTGAGGTGGTAGAGCCAACTTCAGGACACTGGTCCACAAGAGACCTCCCAGCTCCACGTAATACCAAATGGCGAAAATCTCCCAGAGATCTCCATCTCAACATCAAGACCCAGCTTCACTCAACAACCAGCAGGCTACAGTGTTGGACACCCTATGCCAAACAATTAGCAAGACAGGAACACAGCCCCATCCATTAGCAGAGAGGCTGCCTAAAATCATAAGAGACCTCCCAGCTCCACATAATACCAAATGGCAAAAATCTCCCAGAGATCTCCATCTCAACATCAAGACCCAGCTTCACTCAACAACCAGCAAGCTACAGTGTTGGACACCCTATGCTAAACAACTAGCAAGACAGGAACACAGCCCCATCCATTAGCAGAGAGGCTGCCTAAAATCATAATAAGGCCACAGACACCCCAAAACACACCACCAGACATGGACCTGCCCACCAGAAAGACAAGATCGAGCCTCATCCACCAGAACACAGGCACTAGTCCCCTCCACCAGGAAGCCTACACAACCCACTGAACCAACCTTAGCCACTGGGGACAGACACCAAAAACAATGGGAACTACGAACCTGCAGCCTGCAAAAAGGAGACCCCAAACACAGTAAGATAAGCAAAATGAGAAGACAGAAAAACACACAGCAGATGAAGGAGCAGGGTAAAAACACACCAGACCTAACAAATGAAGAGGAAATAGGCAGTCTACCTGAAAAAGAATTCAGAATAATGGTAGTAAAGAGGATCCAAAATCTTGGAAATAGAATAGGCAAAATGCAAGAAACATTTAACAAGGAACTAGAAGAACTAAAGAGTAAACAAGCAACAATGAACAACACAATAAATGAAATTAAAAACACTCTAGAAGGGATCAATAGCAGAATAACTGAGGCAGAAGAATCGATAAGTGACCTGGAAGATAAAATAGTGGAAATAACTACTGCAGAGCAGAATAAAGAAAGAATGAAAAGAACTGAGGACAGTCTCAGAGACCTCTGGGACAACATTGCACTAGGTATTATAAGTAATCTAGAGATGATTTAAAGTATATGGGAGGATGTACATAGGCTATAGGCAAATACTATGCCATTTTATATAAACAACTTGAGCATCCTTGGATTTGGGTATCTGTGTGGATCCTGGAACCAATAATGAGAAATGACTATACATTTTTAAGTGAACATGAAAAATATCAGAATTATCATAGGTGCCACAAAGTGAATTACCATGTGAGTGCAAGAGACTTGGAAGCCATCTTAGATGAGGTATCTAGGAATGACCTCTCTGAAAAGAGAGGCACCAAAAGCTTTGGCACCAAAGCTGAGTCCTAAATAACCACAGGTGAACAAAAGGAGCACATTCTAGGAAGACATAACAGTAATTATAAAGTCCTAGAGTAAGAATTAGACTACTATGTTTGAGAAAACAGGAAGAAGGCTATACTTCCTATAATATACTAGATGAGGGGAAAGGGGTACAAGTGAGATCAAAGAGGAAGCAAGAGCCAGATAATGTGGGGCTCTTTATGACAGAGTAGAGTTTAGCTTTATTATAAACACAATAAGAAACTACTGGAAGATTTTAAGCAATGACTTACCTTGGCATACTTGCTATTTGAAGCCATGGGAATGCATAAAATCACCTGGGGAACAGGTGTGTAGATGACAAGGGAGAACTGAGCCCTGCGGCGCCCCACGTAGTTAATTGTGAAGCAACAGAGGAGGAAGGGGCCAAGAAAAAAGCTGAAAAGGAGCTGGTGAGAAGAGACAATGAATCAGTGATGTTAATCCAGTCACAGTCTTGCATTTGCAAATATGAAAGAACAACCAAAAATAATCGATTAATACAAGAAAAGTGGATGAAAATGAACAATGACAGCAACTGACTTTTGAGGAAACATAATTCAGGGAATTAGAGGAAAACTGAAAAACGGTTAGAAGAGCCCTCTAATCAGAGGAATTTTGATTATATCCATTATATCCGGGCAACAAGAATAATCTGCAATGATAAACTGCATTCAGAAAATAACAAAGTGTTCATGGTTAAATAAAAAGTGATTGGTGAAATAATGTTTCTTTCAAAAAATAAAAAGCTAACAGAAAAAGACAAGGAAGTACCCCAGAACATAGAACAGAATAATTTTATAAACAAAGCATGGATCATTTAATGATAATTACAGAATAAGACAAAATACTGCAAGCTAAGGGCCACACACAAACTCAGTTGCTGACAGGAACAGGAGGGTAAAGTAAATTCATCAAAGCAACTGGGAAGAAATGAACATAAGCCTCATCTAAAGGGGACAGTTATTACTCTGCTCCAATCAATTACAACCATGCAGAAATGTGAGCCCAATAGTACCAGGTCTTCTTCCACTTTTCTAGAGAAGAAAAATAAAGAATATTCATATGAAATCTCTGTATTTTCATATATTAGCTATTAATTCAATTTCCTTTAAAAATAAATAGTCACCATGTGGGTCAAACATAATACTTCTGAACACCTTGATTTGGCCCCCAGCCATCAGTGTTTAACTTCTATAGTTTAAACACTGATTATGGATAAGTAGGATAGAGACAGCAAAACTGGAAAAAGAGAAGAGAGAAGGAGGGAACTGTAACAGCATTGATTTCCTCTTTTTGTTTGGGAGGAGTCAAGAGATACTGTCTCAAGTGGATGGATCAGGAAATACAAATTTAAGTACAATTTAAACTTTTAAGTCTTCTCAATAAAGAATTAAAATATAATAATATGACTAATAAAGACGGGACAAAGAGTGAGGAGAAAATGTTGGCAGAGTAAATGAGCTCCATTCTTTACCAATAGTAGAAAGTATCAATACTGCTTAACTTGATAATCAAAAAATAAAGTGTGACCATATCATTTAGAGTTAGAGAGAGATCCACAGCGAGAGCCTGAAACAGAATGTCAAAAGCTGCTACTTCTGAGGAAGGGATAGGAGGCGAGAGAAAGTAAAGATACTAAAGATACTTTAACTTCTAATGTTATGGTATTAAAATTTTATTTCCATACACATGTATGACTTTTCAAATTAACCAGCTAAAGAAAGCATTAAACAAAGGCATAGGATTTTATGATTATATTTGAACAGAATAAGTGTGTTTGTCTTAAATGAAGCAATAATACTGCTCTGTACCTTATACAGTATCTCTTAAGTTATCAAAATACAACTTGAGTTTAGGCCCAATTTTTTTTTAAATACTAATAGCTAAATGCTTTCTCTATTCAGAAATTAAAATCCTATACATCCATGAGTTTTTCCTCTTTGTCTTGGCTGACAGGAAATTTAGAGCCAAGATCCGTGCCCCAATTCTAACAATCACCTCATTTTGGGTGTCTGTTCACCTCATTCCCTGTGCTATATTTAGATGATATCTTTTCATTCTATTCCTAATTGCCTTATTTTGCATTACGCCTAATCTCATAAGTCACTTCAAATATTTTCAGAAATAGTCAGGATATAAATTCTAAGTAAAGCAGATAAAACAAAAGTTATAAAACTTGAGAAACTTTTAAGAACTTCTCTGGTAACCTAAATGTAGCCTTTTTAGTTAAAATTTTGTAAAATAGAGAAATTTTATATAAAAACCACAAAATGTAAAACTGCTCTAAAAAATAAAATCTATTAAAAAAACCTCAAAATGAAAAATAGTAACAGTGCTCAAGTATAATCACATATTCATTAGTAGAAGATTATAAGTAAATAAAATGTAAAAGTGATATAATGCTTTCAAATGCTTTTTCAATATCACAATAAAGTCTACATATATAGGCTTTTAAAAATATAAACTATGTTAAAATTTATTAATTCTACTATTACATATAATATACATTATATATATATATAAAACATATATATACACCCATAATCTCTTCATTTTTGAGGATAATGTTTTTGTGACTGAGTTAACTATACTTGGGTTTACTTCTTTGGCATGCACACTCTTAATAGCCTCAGTACTTAAATAAGTTCTCTTATTATTTTTCCCTAAGATAAGAAAGATACTGTAATTATTTTGTGAATCATTTTGTCTTTAATTACTTCGTACTGTTTCATATGTAAAAAGTTTAATGGGAAGAAGGCTAGATTCAGGTTTCTGTCCTTAGGTTTTAAAACCAGAGCTTTTTATTCACAATATTCTAATTAATTAACTGAAATATTAGCTAATGATCCACATTACTGGAAAAAAATTTCTATCCAAATGCAAATGCTACTCTTTAAATGTATATAGCCACTTATTGCTATTGCCATTTTTCTCAGAACACATGATTTGATTCTCATTCACTATGTTATACATAAAAATAGATTAGCTGAGCTTAAGAAAAACTCATCATTATTCAACACTTCTCTTTGGCTAGAACAATTCCAGTCCTATTCCGAAAGTACTTCCTCTGTAGGAATTTGAAACTTTGGCTTCGGTTTAAACTCAAAAACTAAATTGCTCTGTATTTTTTTTTTTTGATTAGTCTCACAAACAGCTGTATAAAAATCAACCAGACCATGCATTGATATGATTTCATCACTTATCAAGATAATAAAATCATCAGAACTAAATCAACCAAAACTAAGTTCATTTTTTTTTCCAGTAATGCAGATTGGTACTGTTCTAAGCAATAGTTGTAGAAAATAGTGCAATCAAGGATATTCACGAGTGTACGTGTTATTCACATTATCTTCACATGTAAAACTATGTTCTTAGAAAATTCAGGTTACTGGAAACAAAAATTGTATAAATAAAACAAACAATAAATTGTATTTATACTTTTACATCCTACTGTTTAGCTTATCAAAATTATATGGACCATCTATAAAAACATCCTATGAATATTTTAGTTACTTAACAAAATGATTGATGGTAGTTTTGAGTCTTTCTCTGACTTTTAACAAATCAGTAATCAATTACTGTAGAAGTCGCGAGGTAGAAAACTCAATATTTAGAATGTCAGTTCCTCCCTGGTATTCTCTCTGGCCTCTCCTCCTAGCTGGGGCAAGCCCTCACCTTCTGTCTTAACCCCAACCCAACATCTTGAACCAATGCTGTTTATAAGCAGAATAAGACCTATCCTACCATTACAAATTTTAGTATAAGATTATTTGGATTACTAATCTTTCAACTCAGAATTTTTTTAGGCTTTCCTTCTTACTCTTGAACTTTAGTCCTTATTGTCCTGCATGGTTTCCTGTGTTTCCTACCCATTTGTCCCTTCAATTTGACTAGGATGTTATAGGTTTGATTTGGATTCCACATGTAGATACTGACTCTCTACCACACACATAGCCTAAACTCCTGTGCCCAGCTTCCTCTAAAATGGAGAGATTAGGTAAAAAGGGAAGCAGACCAATTAGAGATTTTGGTCCATTCTTGATAGACTCCCAAAGATATCCATTCCAGTCTTCTGTGAGTGGGAAGGATTGGATAATGGAAGACGACTAATCAGGAATTTTTGACCA
This sequence comes from Balaenoptera borealis, assembly GCF_965194805.1. Taxonomy (NCBI): domain Eukaryota; kingdom Metazoa; phylum Chordata; class Mammalia; order Artiodactyla; family Balaenopteridae; genus Balaenoptera; species Balaenoptera borealis. Next base: position 54,595,362 of record NC_138866.1, on the reverse strand, counting down.
CTCTTGTTAGACTCCCCAAAATTTATGATCTTGAATGTGAAGCAAGTCACATGGCTGGTTAGGTGAAGTACAGGCACATTTCAACATATTTGTATTATTCTCTCCCTGTCATCACATGCAAAGCATGTCTGATTAGGCACCATAGTTCTTGTGGCAGAGCATATTTCTTAAGATGGCTACAACAGTAGCTCCCATTCTACATGCTCTTGTGAAATATGATCTTAGTACTCCCCCATTAGGTTGTGGAATCTATTTCTCCACCTCCTTGAATCTGATCAGGCCCTAAACTAGTTTAACCAATAGAATACAGTGGAAGTGATAAAATATTAGTTTTAAGGACTAAGTCACTATATGGGGGGTGGTGGTTGTTACATAGATAACCAGAACTGTAGTATTCATGAATTCCAGATTTCATACAGTCTTCTTCATTACCAGCTTCTACATAGCTTCATGGTATACATACAGATTAAAAGAATTAAAACAGCAACTTCTTAAGCAATGCTCTAAATATAATGTCACCAAGCAATATGTAAATGAACAGTCATCAAAAGATTTAGGAAAATAACATAGAACAATACATTTCAGTAGCTTTTAACCTTCCTCAGCTAAAATACATTTGAGGGATACAGCACACTACCCATCAATAGCATTTGATTCACTACAGTAATATCTACATGTGAGGAAAGAAGCATATGGAATGGACATGAGAAAACAGCAAGAAGACTTTTAGCTTGAAAAGACCTCCAGACCATCTGATACCAGCTCCCCCATCAGTTAATCATCACTGAAATATTTAATAAAACTAAAGCATATTCATGTTTCCTTATCCATGGTGAATGATGCTTAGTGAGTTTGAAAAAGAACTTATCAGTGATATTTATTTATACAATTTCTTAGCAAGGTGGTAGCCATTTTTAAACCAAACTTTATTTTGAGGATTTTTCTAGCTCCACATATCATAACAGGTAATTTATGAAATTGTGATGTTAATAAGCCCAGTTCTACTACTTGCCTGTTTTATGATCTTGAACAAGTTATTTAATTTCTTTGTGCCTCAGTTCCCTCATCTGAAAAAAATGGTGATAATAATGGTACCCACCTCTTAAAGTGGCAAGGAAGATTGAGTGAGTTAATAAAGCACGATAACCGTTTCTGGAAGTAATGGGCACCACACAAGTGTCAGCATTATTTTTCATCTTATTCATTGTATTAGGAACACTTGATTGATTACAGAATGGCTGTAACAAATCCTGATATCAAATGGATTTCACTAGACAAATAGCCTAAATTCTCCTTAGAGATTAGATAAATGGGAAGTGTTTGTTAATAGGATTCTAAATAGTGATTGCTCTTATCACTATTTTAATCAGTTTTATCAAAAGCAAGCAGGACAATTTAATTAAAACTCATTGTGTAACTTTTAAGGGTAATACCAGAAATGTATTTCTAACCCAGAAATGTCAAATGGAGCTGACCTAATGAAGGAGCACACTGCCTCATCAAAAATGAATACCATGGTCCCAACTCAGTTGATGAGGAGTTTCAGCTAGACTTTCAGTTTCTTTCAAAAGGGAGTAAAGCTGTCCACTGAAATGCACTTTGCCTGGTCAAACAGTTGATGCAGTAAAAAGCAGTCGTAAAGCTAAAGGCAATTAAGACTCAGATCCCAAGCCTGTCATTCTAAAAGGCAAGCACCAAAAGACAGTTTGCTAGAATTCTGCCATTTGTTTTTAGGAGAACATGATAGGAATGCTGTATATGTAGTTTATGCTTCCTGATTCAGTGCTTCTTGCTGCTAGCTACTGAAGCTGAGAAGCTCAATATTCACCAAAACACTACTAACAAGGACAGACTTGCTAATTCTTTACCCAACATCTATTCTCCCCTCCTGTCTTAGTAACTGAATCTGTTTTAAAAAACACCAAATATATATTATAAACATTTACTTTAATTTAAAATGTGTAAGGGTAGACTTAAACTCCTGTCTTTTGATGTAGTGTCAAAGTCCTTTCTTTGAATGTCTCAATTGATTACAATCCTCTATTATCTTTCTTGCATAAATCACACTCATAATTTATCTTCTAAAATTTCAAGCTTCAGTTTCTTTAAAGAAGAAAAAGGCCATTTAGGAGGCAATGAATGTACATCCTTTCACAGTTTGAAATTTTTTTTTCATGTTTTTACAATTGTTTCCCTTCATCTAATTTGATAATATTTTTTTAAAATAAAATTTGCTTTTATGGTGTATTTCAAAAGGCTGAACTTTGCTTTCACAGAAACAACAACTTTATTTTTTCCCCACATAAATAATATGAATTTAGGTAATATTTAGTTAAGTCACATAGTTAAGTTACTTAATTATATTGACATTTCAGGAATGTAGAGGTTTGGGAGCAAATATAACTGAATCTTGTCAAGCAAAAAAAAAGTCTTAACTAGAGGGAATAAAAGTGAACAGCTATATTTGAAATGAACCCCCATAACCATGGTGATTCAGCACACCCATTCATCATCAGCATGTTTGAGAGAGATACTGGAGAGTCTAGTTTTACCTAGCAAGTGATTAAGTGGAGGTTGTGTATGAGAGATTTTACTATAGAAAATATCCTATAGATTCTTTAATTTTTACCCACCTCTTCATAATCATAGAAATTATTTGTAATAGGTATTTCTCAAGCAGCCTATCTTATCTCTTTGATCCTGATGTTTAAAGAAAGAAATATCCCTGAGACAAAATATCATGCCTTTATCTCTGGGAGGACATTCAACTATTATTCACTGTGCTGGGTTGAATCGCATCCCCTAAAAATATCATATGTTGAAGTTCTAGCCCCCAGTATCTCAGATGTGACCTTATTGGGAAATGAAGTCATTGCAGATGTAATTAGTTAAGATGAGGTCATATGAAGTATGGTTGGTTCCTAATCCAATATGGCTGGTGTCCTTACTAAAAAGGGGAAATTTGGAGATACACACACACACCCACACACACATACACACAGAAAACACTATGTGAACATGAAGACAGAGATGAAGGTGATGCATCTACAGGACAAGGAATGCCAAAGATTGCCAGTAAACCAGCAGAGGCTAGGAGAGAGGCATGGAACTGACTCTCCCATATAGCACTCAAAAGGAACCAATCCTGCTAACACCTTGATCACAGACTTCTAGCCTCCAGAACTGTGAGACCACAACGTTCTGTTGTTTAAGCCACACAGTTTGTGGTACTTTGTTGTGGCAGCCTAAGGAAACTAAAACAGTCACTCTTTGGACCAATATATCCCTAAGCTACAGTCATGTTTAGCTTAAATCTGATCCATCTGGTTTCCATGTGTTTGTCCTTTTCTACCCTTCACACTTGTCCCATCTCTTTTTAATAGGCAAAGTATCCTCTTCTCTTAACAATATTTCTTCATATGATATTCTTTTAAGTTCATTTGCTACCTTGGTTTCTCTTTTCCTGATACATTCCTAAGTATAGTCTAGTGCCTAAAACTGGAAATGGCATATGGTCTGGCAAATGCAAAGTAGAGCAAAGAATGAATCACCCTTGTTCCAGACATGAGTCCTTCAAATGACATAGCCCAAGATGAGAATTTTGGCAGCCACATTCCAGTGTTTACCAACATTAAATGATAATCGTTTCCACACATGCATGTTTTCTATATTTTGTCCTTGTCGTAAGCTGATTTTTTTGATCCAAGGATAAAATTTTGTTTATTCCTGTGAAACTTCATTTTGTTGCTCTGACACACTATTCTAACATATCAAGTTTGACTTAGAACTTAATTCATTATTTAAGTCACTAGTACAATTGTTGAATGTATAAGGCAAGAATAGATCCTAAGTTACATTGCCAGAAACTTTCTCCAAGCCAACGTTTACCTGTTAAGTGGCAAACTGAGATAAACCTTATCAGTTATCAAGAAACATAGGTATACTCACACCAAGCCCAAATCACATCACAAGTCTAAAGAAACTTTCAATTACTTTAATAAAATCCAGATAAGCTTTATATCTACCCTTCTTCTGATCTACCAACTTAGCAATTCTGTCAAAAAAGGAAATGGACATATATACACTACCAAATGTAGAATAGATAGCTAGTGGGAAGCAGCTGCATAGCACAGGGAGATCAGCTCGGTGCTTTGTGACCACCTAGAAGGGTGGGATAGGGAGGATGGGAGGGGGACTCAAGAAGGAGGAGATATGGGGATATATGTATATGTATAGCTGATTCACTTTGTTATAAAGCAGAAACTAACACACCATTGTAAAGCAATTATACTCCAATAAAGATGTTAAAAAAAAAAAAAAACAGGAAATGAAGCTAGTTGGCATCACTTGTTCTTGAAGAAACCAGGCTGACTTTTAGTGATCCCAGCTAAGTAATGTAACACTTCACCATTTCTTGAGAAATGGACTTCCAAATTTAGGTAAAATCATATCAGAATTCATTATGTGGCTTTCTCTTCATAAACCTAAATGAGTTGCAAAGTTAAACATACTTAATATAATCACGATACAATTAAATCCTAGTTCATTTTAGAAAGGCAACCTGAAATTGCCTAAACAGTGGATGAAGAATTTTTTCAATGAAAAATATGTTTCTAGCTTGCAGTACTGCAGTTGTTTCAACCATGTATTGATAAATACAATATAAATACAAGTAAAATATAAATACAAATAAAAAGAAGTTACCAAACATTCTTTTGAAAAACTGTGATTTATCTTAGAATTGAATTAATGACTTAGAACTTCAGTGCTGCCTTCCTGATAGATATCTAGAGCACTTTATCCTGATCTTGCTTCTAATCCTTCATTCACACTTTCACCTTAGATCATCTCTCAGCTCTAAGGATTTTGTTTAAAAGATCTCCTGTTAATTCAAAAACAAAAAGCACACTCCATCACTTTCTATTCCTTTCCTTTTTTTCTCTATAACACTGATCACTTAGCATTATTTTTTATATTTGCTTTTTTATATATGTTCTGTCTCTTTTGCTAGAATATAAAGTATGCAAGAGTAGGAAATTTATCTCTTGTTTTCACAGCTATACGCCCAAGGTTTATAACAGTGCCTGGCCCATAGCAAGTTCTCAACAAATATTTGTTGAATGATGAATGAAAAAATGCACAGACATCCCAATGATATTAAGTAAACACTTCACGATCAATATAGTAAGAGGAGAAGGTGGGAAACAGGAGATAATAAAAAAAGCCAAGTCAAAAGTGAAATTAAACTCTTGAAAACATGTTACCAAATTAATTAAATGTAAAATTGTTGAGTTAAAATCACATCCAATATTTTAGATACATACTCCTTAAGGAACATAATCTGTAAATATAAAATGATATAAATTATGCAGCAATGCTAAATATCACATAAATTGCTTACTAAATGCAGTCAAAATGTCACTATGTTTGTAAATAATCTGTTTATTTTCCCATTTGTTATGTAAGTTCCTTCTTTAATTCAAATACTAGAATAAGACCTGATTCAGGAAGAAACTCAGTCTCCACTGCCTGCTCTCTCTATTTGCCCTTTGGCCTCTAATCTCTCATTTTCACCATGTTGGAATTCACTCCCATACATATACCTTTATTGCCCATGCTATAAATCATTATCTTTTACGTTGAGAAAAAGAAAAAGTTATTTAAATGAGTAGTTATTTAAATAAGTGCCTGCTTTGGGTTTAATTTTACTTTCCAACTTTTTTTCTTGGTTTATACTATAAGCATTGTGCATAACATTTATTAGAAATATATAGTATATTTGAACAATAGATACTTAATGACTACCACTCTCTTACTGACAATGCCTGAAAGTTCCATGGTTCATTTAAATGAGAAGAAAACGTGCTACTGTTAAAGACTGTACAAAACTCTTTAAAAAAGAAATAGACTCTCCTCAATGAAATGTGGGAGAACACACATTTCATTAAAGTTACTTTAATGCGGTGTTGAAATTGAACCAACCAGCCAAACTAATGACTAAATAAGCAGTTGATGGGTATATATGATATTTATTAATCGTATTATTCTAGTCTCAAGTTGACAACTAATACCTTACAACATAAACACATTTTACAGTTTACAAAATACTCCCACATAGTTTCAACTCCAATATGATTTACTACAACAGTAGATGCAATTTTTAGAATCCAAATTTCTCCAGAATGCCCCCAGACTTTGCATTAACAGCAAAACAGTTCTTACAGTGTTGATCCTTTAAAAATCAGTTCTCCAATACAGCAGAGCATTCGCATTCTTTGTCATTTGCATTTCATGAAAAAGGGAGATGATGGAAGGGTATGTAGTGTGGAAGAAGAGATATGAAGTCCAGGGAATGTGAGGGCAATCAACTGGCTGCAATGAGATCAAAATCTATCACTGCCCCACTTCTCTGCCCACCTTGACTTTATTATACTAAGTGAAGTAAGCCAGACAGAGAAAGACAAATATCATACTATATCACTTATATGTAGAATCTAAAAAAAATGATACAAATGAACTTATATACAAAACATAAATAGACCCACAGGCATAGAAAACAAACTTATGGTTACTAAAGGGAAAAGGGGGGCAGGGATAAATTAGGAGGTTGGGATTAACAGATATACACACCTATATATAAAATAGATAACCAACAAGGACCCACACAGGGAACTATAACACAGGCAACTATACTCAGTGTTTTGTAATAACCTATAAGGGAAAAGAATCTGAAAAAGAATATATACATATATGCATAAGTGAATCACTTTACTGTACACCTAAAACTTACACAATATTATAAATCAACTATACCTCAATACAAAAATAAAATAAATTGTAAAAATTTTAAAAATATATATTGACTGATCCTTCCATTTTAGCCTATTCCATAGGCGGCTTAAAGGACTCTAGTTGTTCATGGACCTCACTTCAAAAGACATTGTGATAGAATAATACTGAATAGTGATAAGCTTCATTAGAACTACAGAACATGTAAGGACGTGAATATTAAAAATTCCTCACCCTCAGATTCCTTTATAAACCAGGTGATAATTCTTCAAGACAACCCTCAGAATGGGAGAAAATATTTGCAAATGAAGCAACTGACAAAGGAATAATCTCCAAAATTTACAAGCAGCTCATGCAGCTCAATAACAAAAAAGCAAACAACCCAATCCAAAAATGGGCAGAAGACCTAAATAGACATTTCTCCAAAGAAGATATACAGATTGCCAACAAACACATGAAAGAATGCTCAACATCATTAATCATTAGAGAAATGCAAATCAAAACTACAATGAGATATCATCTCACACCGGTCAGAATGGCCATCATCAAAAAATCTAGAAACAATAAATGTTGGAGAGGGTGTGGAGAAAAGGGAACCCTCTTGCACTGTTGGTGGGAATGTAAATTGATACAGCCACTATGGAGAACAGTAGGGAGGTTCCTTAAAAAACTAAAAATAGAACTACCATACGACCCAGCAATCCCACTACTGGGCATATACCCTGAGAAACCCATAATTCAAAAAGAGTCATGTACCAAAATGTTCATTGCAGCTCTATTTACCATAGCCAGGACATGGAAGCAACCTAAGTGTCCATCATCGGATGAATGGATAAAGAAGATGTGGCGCATATATACAATGGAATATTAGCCATAAAAAGAAACGAAATGGAGTTATTTGTAGTGAGGTGGATGGAGTTAGAGTCTGTCATACAGAGTGAAGTAAGTCAGAAAGAGAAAAACAAATACAGTATGCTAACACATATATATGGAATCTAAGGGGGAAAAAAAAAAGGTCATGAAGAACCTATTGGTAAGACAGGAATAAGGACACGGACCTGCTAGAGAATGGACTTGGGGATGTGGGGAGGGGGAGGGGTAAGCTGTGACGAAGTGAGAGAGTGGCATGGACATATATACACCACCAAACGTAAAATAGATAGCTAGTGGGAAGCAGCCGCATAGCACAGGGAGATCAGCTCTGTGCTTTGTGATCACCTAGAGGGGTGGGATAGGGAGGGAGGGAGGGAGGGAGATGCAAGAGGGAAGAGATATGGGAACATATGTATATGTATAACTGATTCACTTTGTTATAAAGCAGAAAATAACACACCATTGTAAAGCAATTATACTCCAATAAAGATGTTTAAAAAAAAAACACACAGTAAGGAATGAAGCTCACATTTTCTATGCTGCAGTAAAGAGTAAGCATGTGGGAGAGTTACAGCTATTTATTTCCTTCTGAGCATCACTTTGATTGATGTTAGTATATTAAACCAGGTAAGTAAGTTTTAAAGCAAGGAAAAAAAATAATGGTTTTGCTATTGGCTATTTTACTCAACCACAGCAGAAAAGAGAAGAAAAAATTATTAGTATTGAAGAGTGGTGAGGAGAAAATATATTTACCCATCTATAAAGCCTGTTGCAAGCTTTTCTTATTTTAAAAGAGCACTATTGATCAGGCTGTGCTAACTTTGCCTTTTAGCAACTTATTTAAAGGAAAACATTTCAGTTACTGTGATCAAAAATAATGTTTACCACTGTAGTTTACATTTAACATATTGTAGTTATTTCAAAAGTTATTCTAGTTTGCCATGTTGAGATATTATTTCTTTTCTTCTTTTCATTTTGAACTGGTCAATTCTAAAAGTCCCTCACTTAAGCTTCCCAGAACAGACCAATCTTTTTTGAGAACCTATTAAATAAATAAGAAGAATAAAATAATGAGCTCAAAGGAAGATGAGGGAATAAACACTACAGAAGGCTAGACTGATGCCATTCATGAAATAAAACTATAAATTCCAATTTCTCAGCCTACTAAAAAAAATTGATATGATGCCTATTTTGCTGGTCTTTAAGATTCTAGAATACCCTAGAGGAAATCCAATCCAGATGTTATTGTAAAAGTAAAAAAAAGAAAGGATTAGTAAAAGAATTGCTAAGGATGATAGTACAATCTCTTATTTCTGTTCATAGAAGGAGGAAAGGCTTATAGTTCATTTTAATTTTACTTTGCTTGCTATCAGTATTATCTCATTTGTTTGGAAATTACAAGGATTCTATGCATGCGTTTTCATGAATGAGACTTTCCTTGATAGAAAGTGATATCATCATGTTAGAAAGGTCCCCATGAGGAAATCACAGTTACGTCTTTGCTTCCAGGTAGCATTCATTTTTAAAATTTCCTTAAAAGGTAGGCTCAAATGTTTCCAGTAAAAGACATTTCACCTTAGCAACAAACTCCCTTGCAATCAGTACTGCACAGGAGAAGAAGGCAGACTTTATAGTCAGAGATCTGGGTGACTGGAAGAAAAAAAAATATTCAAAGAGGAGAGAAAAATTAAAGGAGTCATAGGTGGTAAGGATTTAAAGCAGAGAAGTGGAAGAAGAGAAAGAGGGAGCATATGGAAAAAGACATGTATTGTTATGAAAGCTAATAGAATTTAGTTTTAATATTTATTTTATACCCAACTTTTCCCTGAAAGCTTTAATAGGACAGAAACAATTTGTGTTATCAAATGCTTAATTCTTTTAAGGAAAAAATAACCTATTGAGATCATTACTGACATTTCAAATAAGATTAGACTTACATTTTGTTCATATCTAAATTTTTTTTTTTTTCAAAATCACTGTAAGGTGCACCTTTATAAAATACTTACATTGTTTTGAAACCCAACTGCACACGGTAAAGAAGCAGCTTACCATGTGATGTTATTGCAGAAGGACAAGTCAAACCTTCATGCCTTATTAAAGTGATTTTCTCAGGGAGATTAGTTGCTACAAAGTAACTTTTTAATCTCACACATTAGACATTCACAAATCCAGTAATATAGGAATCATTCAGGAAATTTTTACTGTATTCTGAAAATAATCACCTATAGCAATATGACAAGGAAACTGAATTCTACAAGAAAGACAAATTCTACAGCATATTTTACCCACACTGGGTAAATTTTCACTCCTCAGGTAGAAAGAGAATGAAAAATGCTTTTGCTTAAAATATCACCTGCAGTCATTCAACCTTGCAAAATCCTTTCCTGTGTGAGATGTGTTTATTCAGCTTTTCAGTGTAGTCCATTGAGTTAGGATTAAGAGTTCTATAGAAACTTCAATGACACAAAAAAACATGTTTCCTTATCCTTGTAGTAATCACGCCGTGACATGTAGTGGTGTTATATGTATGACCTGGAATCTAATTTCTAAAACTGGTGAAGCACTCATTTCTTGTCCAGTGTGCTTAGTGCACAGTAACAGATTGTCCTCACCCTTCAATAAATCTGATCCTATTCCATTTCAATTGTATATAACGTCTGATCCCTGGGCTCAGAAATGGCAGATATGGCACAGATTGTGTGTGAGAGAGCACACATGTGCATGAAGGCGATCTACAATACATGTCTTTATAAAAAGATGACTAGAAACCTAGTAGAAAATTATTTTCACTTGTTTTCTTAAGACACAGTAGGGCAGCAGACACTGCATATAAACCCCCTGACTTTCACTCTGTTGCCATATATCAAATAAATTTGAGGAGCTGGCAAGTGCTTTTCAGTGCCAATCAACAACCGAGAAAGAAGCGTTGCTATTGACAACAGGAAACTTCAGGGTCCTGAGTTGCAGAAGCTGTCTTTTAAAGGGTTCTAGCTGTCATTTTCCTCACATCGGTGAAGCATATTAATCTGTTCCATATTGTTTGACAAAGCTGTGGATAATTACCTTTTCATCTTCACAATGTTTTCACAAGAATCATTTATGAAGTAGCAATGTTTAGTGGGAAACAATAGCTAAACTTTCTAACTATGGGGAAAAAGGGTATATCTGGTACATAATTTCCAGTTTCCAGAATTTGGATAATCACCAAATATATAATTCACACATAATTTTACTGCCTTATGCAGTAAATAACCTGAACAGCCATACTTGCCAACCCCAGAAACACACTTAGGTTATTATAATTATTATTTAACAATAGGAGTCATTTAAAAAAATTTATTAACACAGTGTCATAAAGGAAAGAACATATGAACACCCCAAAATAGGAAGTCCACAATCTCAGAATGTAACACAGACTATTAAATGAAATAGCTTTATCTTCATGAAAAGCTCCCTGCATTATCCTCACATCACGTTCTCCTTACATCACAGGCTGAGGAAAGAAAATGAGTATCATCTTCCATAGATATAAGTTTGGAAAATACTGCTTTCAGTGTTACTTTAGAAAAGCAAAAGGTCTTTTAACATTTGGTGAAAATTAAGGTTTCTAACTTCTGTAGCATGCAGTTATGTCCCTGAAAGAGTGACTTACCTGCCACTGCCAAAATCAGTGAGATTTTGACACAAGCTGTGCAAGAGGCATCTGTGTGACTAACGGCCTGGCATGCACATTCACTCTGTGGCTGAGTGCCAATATTTTATCTGGGTGGTTAGCTTCAGACTCAGATGTTTCTATTTAAACAATTCCTGACTGGAACTCTGAAAGCAACATAATTCCTATGGATTCTATCTTCTTACCATCTCTAGACACCATCTTCTCCTCGCCCACCCCATTGCCAAATACTTCCAATTCTCCAGACGGTCTCTCTCCTCGTGGAGGACCAGAAGAGACATAAAGTGGGTCACCAGAGGCAGAATGTTTGAGTGCCAGACAGACAGTGACACATCAGTGAGATATAATAATATGATCTGGATTTCTATGAAATGTTATTTATGCATGAATATATCTGTAGACCAAAGCATTGTGCTGTACAAGTGGGTTCCTTCCTCTTCATCCAGGAACTACTGCTTTCCAGACTTCACCAATCACTTCTTATTTGAAGACGTTTCTTGCCTTTCCCCGTCTTACCCAGTACCAAGGGTAAATTAGATAGTCAGATAAGTTGAAGCCAGATATGAAATTAGGCCTCAAAAATATATGTTGGGAATTCCAATATGCTTTCCAGAAAGGCATTAAAACTTTAGCTTTATACCGGCTAGCAAATAACTCAGAGGCAGAAGCATAATAACTAGACCAGAAGCCCTGAGGGTTGGGCTTGAGCTGACGCTTTTCCCTTCAAGTATTTATATTTTCCTCTCCCCACTCCAGGACCTTTGCCTCAGAGGAGAGGGCTGCTGTAGCAAGTGACACCCATGTGCATACAGAGATCCAATGCACTGACTGTGGAGGCATCTGCTTCTCTGCTCAGACACTGCCCACAGTCAAGTCTTGTGCCCCACAGTTTGTGCCTATGTAAGTGCTTATATACAAACCAGTTGCAAAGGAAAACACATCCATGTCTGGTACTGACATGAGAGAGAAAATTTTCCTGTGGACCCTCATAAAGAGAAAACTAACTGTGTAAGGTAGTGAAGAATCATTAACATGGCCTCATAATAAACCAGTAGGTTTCAAAGGTCTGTTCCTTGTGTCTTCACTCAGCATAAGTTTATGGCAAAATGCCACTCTATAAGTTAGTAAAAGTATTCCCATGAGGACCAGAGTAGTTTTCCAGAATTTATGCTTGTCTGGCTTAGATGGGGTAGATTTAAGGGTAGCTGAGTGAATGGACAGACTGCATGTCTTTCAATCATTTACAAATATTGTTTCTCCCAGCTGAGTTTCTGATGAGTGTTGAATGGCAGTGAGTTGAAGATTATATTCCCTGACAAGTACCTGGAGTGCAGCTATTCTGTTTTTCCAGTTAAGTGCAAAGCCATATGTTTTAACAGCTCCTCAACCCAGAGGCTGGATTGACATTTTCTTATGAAAGTTGATGAGTCTGACAAGAACAAATGCTTGAAGAGAAAGCCACTCCATCTGCACATGGAGATAAACAAGGGAGTACCTATGGGTAGGGCCAAGATTCTTTCCAAAAAGTAATTACTTTTCTGCTCAGAAATAAAAGGATGATCAAAGTACCAAAGATCAGTGGCACATGATAAGATCATAACAATTTTAGGCTATATTCATTTTAACAAAAATACCATGCCCACTTGTTGGAACTAAATTTTGTTCCACCCTGCTTCTACCACCTGACTCTAAGGATATTTCATTTCAATCTATTCCAAAGGATGTAAAGTGCTACTCAAAACCAAGAATATTTTTTGTCCATTCTGTTAATGAGAGGGGTATTCATTGTGATAAGGAAATTAAAGACCAGAAAAATAGTTGACTTTTTCTCTTATACATGCTTGCTTGTAAAAGACTGAAAAGTAGAAATAAGGTTGAATGTTACCCTTTTGAGAGAAATTCCAGCCACTCTTCTCTCCTTTCCTCCCTTGTAACTTTCTCCCATACACGTGAGGTAAGATGGTCTGAGACACTGCTGAACAGAATTGGTGCCTCCACAAAAATCCTGGGATAGGCAGCTTACACCGGCTTTTCTCTCTCTTTAAGGAGAAAGTATTTTGCTCTCCCTGCTGTCAATAAAATGGGTAAAAGGAGCTATCCATTGGCCCAAGCCTAAGTCATCAAAGTTCCATCTAGGGATTTGGAACAAAAGCCTTTGCTGTGTTCTAGCTCTCTACATATAAATTACCTGCAGAGAGCTTGAAGAGACATTGATCAAAGGAGATATATATATATATATATATATATATATATCAAAATATATATAATATCAAAGGAGATCAAAGGAGATCTATATATACATCAAAATATAACCATAATATTAAATGACAGTGGTCAACAGTGGAATAATAGTGTCTTGGACTTGTTCCTTGGAAAAATGCAAGTTTGAAATTAATGCATCAAGAAATAAAGTAGCAAACATTTTCAATGGGATCATCTAAGAAATAATATAATCATCTATAATTTGAGGGGAATAGAGTTGTCCTTAATAAAAATGGTGTTTGGATAAGAAACTAAATCCCATCAATTGGGATCTGCTCAGAGAGTTGATAGTTATTCTAATTGGCAAAACAATCAGGGTCCATGATAGCTTGGGCAGAAAAACCTACACACCACTGAGGTTGTAGCTAGCCTGATTTTTTAATTACTTATACAATATGAAGATGTATTATCAAGACTTGACCAGAAAGGAACCTGGGGTCTATAAATTTGAAGAGGGGATTTCCTCATTTTTTACAAATAAATTAATTTTAGAATTCCCCCAGTAAACTCATAAATTTAGAAGCCATGTTCTAGAATTTGTCTTCAATACCATTTATAACAGCTAAACTCAGTTCTTATCATATGAATTTATTATACTCAAGTATTAGAAGAAAAGGAAAATTTATAATTAAGGAGGAAGAGGATATATACACATATAGAATCTAATATTTCTGGAAGGATACATAAGAAAATGGTACCAATAAAGGAAACTAGGGTACTTCGGGCTAATGTTTATTTTTTAGTGATATCTAGTATTTTTAACATATGTGTGTATTATCTCTAATTATTTTAAATTTTACAGTTGGATTTAAATTTAAGTTTAAAATAAATTTGATTCCCTTTGCTAATTTTAATTTCACATGTTACCACACTAATCAACCCAGGTTTTAGTAGGTTTTTGTACACTGTTGTTATTGTTTGTGCCTATTTTATTTTGATACACAATCTTTATGAATCTAGAGATTAGGAAGCCAAATTCCAAATATCCTAAGACAGATGATGGGAAGAATTAATTTATCCTTAGTGACAATCTGTCATTGAAAAAAGCAAATAAAATTCTTTTCTTCTCAATACTCAAGGCAGTTTTACAAAATCCACTCTAGCCTCCAGCTCTCCAGGTCTTCAGGACCACTACCTAAAGTCTTCAGTAGAGACTTTCTTAACCTTCATTGGGGCCACAGAGTATATTCAGTTTGGTGGAACATACTAGTTGGAACATGTAGGAAAATGCTCTGCTAATGGAGAGGCAACACTGCAGATCATGGGCTGAGATGGAGAAACAGTAAGATCAGCCCCCAGTTAAAAAGGTATCTGAAAGCATACTCTGTGGGATAGAAAAAGGAAGGGACTTATAAATAAATTACATAATCACAGTTGAAGATTTTTTACACAGTGAATTCACCCACAAAGCATTATGGTATGGAACAGTCTTCCTCTACATTCTAAGAACCATCCCCCCCATTTATATAACTACATACATAAATGTGCATATATGGATCTACATGTATATATATACTATATAAATAATATACATATGCATCCACATGTATATATATGTACTATATAAATAGTATACATATGTATGTGCAACATATTTTGTCTACTTTTGATTTGATCATGATAATTATATCAAATGTTCATTCTAACCCTCTTTTTTACTTGCTATAAGAATATGTCCCTTACCTTTCCTTTATCTATCTCATTTTCTAAGTTACTAGAAAACTTGATCCATGAGAAAAATTTAAAAGAACAGACAAATAGTTGCAAATTTTCAGCTCACAAGCACTAGAATAATTTGCAATCACTTTATTGATGATAGTTACAGTCAGCTACCTCATGCTATAGTTAGACTTTTTCATGGTAAGCTAGGCTGTGGAGCATACATAATGCCTGCATCTCTGGCTACAGCTCCACTCGCTTACCATTCAAGAAACAATTTGTAATGCAAGTGAGTAACAGTGACTTTACAGGGATAACATTACATCTGCTAATTTGAAGACTTCAGAACTTAAATTCAGATCAGAACTCTATAGTGTTTCCCTCCCTGGAAAGACTACTGTGCAGCATTCTTTTTCTGGCTTTTGGCATGCTATTGGCGTGAATTACTAAATTTTGGAGAATGAGACCATAGAGAAAGAATTTTAAACATTTACCATTTACCTTTACCTTTTCATTTGAAATAGTTGACTGACCATGACAAAAAGCATGTAGAAATAAGTTCCATTACAGAGCACATTGCCTATATACAATGAAGGAGGGAGAGGCATGACTATGTTCCAAATGAGGCTTACTTGATTGGTAGAACACAATGACTTGTCATAAAAGCATCTCCATTTAATTGAAAGTCAATGAGAAAATCCTACTGCAGTGCACAACCACTGCTAACTGGAAGGCTCATCATTCAATGCCCCACGACCGGCGCAGAAGGCGGACCTTGTTCACTGCAGAAATCTTCTTGTCCATTATTCGTTCAGTTATCCATTATAACTATTACAAAATATCCATAAAAATTACAGTTGGTTTACTAAAAAAAGCATGTCATGGGGAACTTCTTCCCCAAAAACTCAATAAGCAATGGATGGAATTAAATTTGGTCCAACTTTATTCATATATTATAAATATAAATGGCCAAAGCAGTATTAACAGAATATTAAGCAGAATATTTTAAACTTTTATCTAAGATTTATGTCATATGTAAGAGTATGGTATGAGAAAGTTTTTCTCTCACCAGAACTAAAAATACTCTTAAATTTTATGTCAATTAAATATCAATACATAATCATCGAGAGGTCAGATTTCTATAAATCCACAAAGAACATTGTGTTGGAAGAATTCATCTCAGCTCACCAACTTTGCTTCTTCTAATGCTCTCAAGGAAGTTTACCTTCTTCAAAAAGCATGTTAAGAAAAGATATAAACACAGACTAGTTACAGATATTAATCAACAAAGACCATTTACAGGGATTAACCCTGGTGATAGAGTAGTATGTTTGGAGGTGAGGAGGTGAAGTAGGAAAGTAGCCTTCAAGGGAGACTTTTGCTTGATAACTATCTCTTGGAATTTCTTTTTATTAGATGTATTCTTGTATTATTTGTATAATTGAAAGAATAAAATTACATGAAGATATTAAATGAACATATACAGATAAATGTAGGAAGAAAAGAAAGAAAAAGATTAAAAGTATGAACATATTCTTCAGGTGGAAAACCCAGAATGGAAAAATCGGCTGAATTCTTAACTAGAATTAAGCACTGATACTACATCAAATTTCGATAAAAACTATAACACCAGTGTACATTTTGTCCATATAGATAAATAGAATATGAAAGACAGGCTTATTTCATTATAGTCACTTTTCTTAAATAACCTCTGTGGACAGATATTTAGCTTCCTTCATTTTCTATTCCAAGCTTCTTAATTGTCTCCCTTGTTTTAATATCTCGCTTAATCCAAAGGGTTTTTTTTGAACTTCATTCTTCATCATCCCTAATGAGTAATCACTCTACAGCCATCTGGACCATGCTTTACTATTTATTTCACACTTACTTATAGCTTATGTGTCTCTTCAACATTGATGAATAAAAAGGAATACACCCTTAGGAAAACCTGCCTGGCATGACTTGTGGGTCATACAGGGGGATGAAAAACTAGTTTCTGAAAATCAGTTTGGCTAGATAAGCCTCCAGGTTTCAAAGTACTTTTTAGTGTGGACACCTTTTCTCTCCCAGAATGCTTATTAAAAGCATTTAGGGGAAGAGGTCAAGATGACAGAGTAAGAGGACGTGGAGCTCACCTTCCCCCATGAACACATCAAAAATACATCTACATATGAAATAATTCTCACTGAAAACTAACTGAAAATTGGCAGAAGGATTCCTGTACAACCAAGGCTGTAAGAAAGATACACACATAAGTGGGTAGGAAGGTAAGAAAAGCAACTAGGTCAGGACCTGTGTCATCAGGAGGGAACTCAGAGGACAAGGGAGATTGCAGGGGCAGAAACCCAGTCTGGGGAGTAGGTCAAGCCACAGACAGGGCATCTTAGTCCTGGGGTCCAACATGGAAGAGACAAGCCCCCTTGGCTAGTTGGAGGACCACTGGGACAAACAGAAAGGCTGGAGAATCCTGGACTCCATGCCTGATGAGTATGCATGTGCACACTGGCTTGCTTCCAAGGCAGGGAGAGAGAAATTTGCTCTAGTGGCTGCCAGGGTTTCCCTTAACTCTCTCACCATGCATCCCAGCCTGAGCTGAGCAAATGCTCCAGCCCTGTTCACTCCACACCAGAGTGCAGCACTGGATCTGGGGCAGCCAGGACCAGGAAAAAGACTTGACTGTGGGCAGTGTCTGAGCAGAGAAGCAGATGCCTCTACAGGCAGTGCATTGGATCTCTGTATGCACATGGGTGCCACTTGCTACAGCAGCCCTCTCCACTGAGGCAAAGGTCCTGGAGTGGTGAGAGGAAAATATAAATACT
The DNA here is from genome assembly GCF_965194805.1 of Balaenoptera borealis. Taxonomy (NCBI): domain Eukaryota; kingdom Metazoa; phylum Chordata; class Mammalia; order Artiodactyla; family Balaenopteridae; genus Balaenoptera; species Balaenoptera borealis. Next base: position 54,577,287 of record NC_138866.1, on the reverse strand, counting down.
TGAAGGGAAAAGCGTCAGCTCAAGCCCAACCCTCAGGGTTTCTGCTCTAGCAACCTGGCATCAGACCCTTCCCCTAACAGGGTGGTGACAGTCAATGACCAGAGAGGAAGTGCTGCCTTGCACCCAACTCTAGCCCCTCCATCTCCAGCTTCACCTCCTACCAAGGTGATAGCTGCCAGCACCCCCTGTGGAAAGACCATGACAGACATTCAAATCAAATCCAGCCCTCCCACCAAAGGCACTCGGCACACACAGTTTGCACAGGAATGCCCCTACATAAGGACACCCCTTCAAGACCATAATATGTAACTGTTTCACCTAAATTTATAGAGGCAGAGAAAGTTAAGTAAAATGAAAAGTCAGAGGAAATACTCTCAATTGAAAGAGCAAGAGAAAATTCCTGAAAAACTAAATAATGAAACAGAAATAAATAATTCACCAGGCAAATAATTCAAAACTTGGTAATAAAAATATTAACTAAATTAGGGAAAATAATTGATTTAAACAATGAACATTTTAACAAGGAACAATAAAAAGACCAAATCAAAAATAAATAATTCAATATCTGAAATTTAAAAATAAAACATACTAGAAGGAATGAAAAGCAGACTAAGTGATACAAAAGAGCACATACATGATCTGGAAATAGAATTATGGAAATCATTCAATCAGAACAGCAGGAAAAAAATTTTAATGAAAGAAAATTAAGAGATGTTTTGAATAACACTAAGCATTTCTATACTTCCATTATAGGGGTTCCAAAAGGAAAAGAGAGAAGGGGATTAAAAATGTATCTGAAGAAATTATGCCTGAAAACTTCCCAAACCTGAAGAAGGAAACAGATATCCAGGTACAGGAGGCACAGAGAGTCCCAAACAAGATGAACCCAAACAGACATATCATAATTAAAATGGCAAAAGTTAAAGAGAGAATTCTAAAGGCAGTAAAAGAAAAATAAAGACTCATATACAAGGTAATCCCCATAAGATTATCAGCTGACTTTTCTGCAGAAATTTTGCAGGCCAGAAGGGAGTGGCATGAAATATTCAAAGTTCTGAGAGGGAAAAACATGTAACTTGGTTACTCTACCCAACAAGATTAGCATTTAGAATAGGAGGGACAAAGAACTTCTCAGACAAGCAAAAACGAAAAGAATTCATCCATACTAAAACTACCCTAAAAGAAATGTTGAAGGGCCTTTTCTAAATGGAAAAGAAGTAAGAATATATAGTAAAGGGAAAACCCTACTAGGAAAGGCATATATATAGTATGGATTAGAGATCACTTAAGCCAGTATGTAGATTAAATGGAAAAAAAAGTGAAAAAGCAACTATAACTACAATAAAGAATTTAGGGATAACCATGAAAATGTAAAATATGACATCAAAACATAAAATTTGGGGGAGGAGAGTAAAAAATGTAGATCTTTTAGAATGTGTTTGAACTTAAATGATTACCAGTTTAAAACGAGTAGACATAATTATAGGTCAACATATATGAACACCATGGTAACTACAAATCAAAAACCTACAACAGATACACTAATACTAGAAAGAAAAGAACAGAAGCATACTACTAAAGGAAATCATCAGAGCACAAGGGTAGAAAAAAAAGAAGAAATAAACACAGAAGAACTACAAAAACAACTGGAAAACAAGTAATAAAATGGCAATAAGTATATACCTATCAATAATTACCTTAAATGTCAATGAATAAGTGTTCCAAACAAAAAACATAGCGTGGCTGAGACACTATAAAACTCTTAGAGGAAAAAATAGGCAGAACACACTTTGACATAAATCACAGCAAGGGAGATTAACCAAGATGTCGGAGTAGAAGGACGTGCTCTCACTCCCTCTTGCGAGAGCACCAGAATCACAACTGGCTGCTGGACAATCATTGACAGGAAGCCCCTGGACTTCACCAAGGAGGATACCCCACATCCAAGGACAGAGGAGAAGCCACAGTGAGACGGTAGGAGGGGCGCAATCAGAGTAAAATCAAATCCCATAACTGCTGGGTGGGTGGCTCACAGACTGGCGAACACTTATACCACAGAAGTCCACCCACTGGAGTGAAGGTTCTGAGCCCCACGTCAGGCTTCCCAACCTGGGGGTCCGGCTACGGGAAGAGGAATTCCTAGAGAATCAGACTTTGAAGCCTAGTGGGAATTGATTGCAGGACTTTGACAGGACTGGGGAAAACAGAGACCCCACTCTTGGAGGGCACACACAAAGTAATGTGTGCATCGGGACCCAGGGGAAGGAGCAGTGACCCTGGGGGAGACTGAACCAGACCTACCTGCTGGTGTTGGGGGGTCCCCTGCAGAGGCGAGTGGTGGCTCTGTTTCACCGTGGGGATAAGGACACTGGCAGCAGAGGTTCTGGGAAGTTCTCCTTGGCGTGAGCCCTCCCAGAGTCTGCCATTAACCCCACCAAAGAGCACAGGTAGGCTCCAGTGTTGGGTTGCCTCAGGCAAAACAACCAACAGGGAGGGAACCCAGCCCCACCCATCAACAGTCAAGTGGATTCAGGTTTTACTGAGCTCTGACCGCCACAGCAACAGGGAGGGAACCCAGCCCCACCCATCAACAGTCAAGTGGATTAAGGTTTTACTGAGCTCTGACCGCCACAGCAACAGTCAGCTCTACCCACCACCAGAGCCTCCCATCAAGCCTCTTAGATAGCCTCAACCACCAGAGGGCAGACAACAGAAGCAAGAAAAACTACAGTCCTGCAGCCTGTGGACCAAAAACCACAGTTACAGAAAGATAGAGAAGATGAAAAGGCAGAGGGCTATGTACCAGATGAAGGAACAAGAAAAACCCTCAGAAAAACAACTAAATGAAGTGGAGATAGGCAACCTTCCAGAAAAAGAATTCAGAATAATGATAGTGAAGATGATCCAGGACCTCGGAATAAGAATGGAGGCAAAGATTGAGAAGATGCAAGAAATGATTAACAAAGACCTAGAAGAATTAAAGAACAAACAAACAGAGATGACCAATAAAATAACTGAAATGAAAACTACACTAGAAGGAATCAATAGCAGAATAACTGAGGCAGAAGAACTGATAAGTGACCTGGAAGACAGAATGGTGGAATTCACTGCTGCGGAACAGACTAAAGAAAAAAGAATGAAAAGAAATGAAGACAGCCTAAGAGACCTCTGGGACAACATTAAACACAACAACATTCGCATTATAGGGGTCCCAGAAGGAGAGGAGAGAGAGAAAGGACCAGAGAAAATATTTGAAGAGATTATAGTCGAAAACTTCCCTAACATGGGAAAGGAAATAGCCACCCAAGTCCAGGAAGCGCAGAGTCCCATACAGAATAAACCCAAGGAGAAACACGCCGAGACACATAGTAATCAAAGTGGCAAAAATTAAAGACAAAGAAAAATTATTGAAAGCAACAAGGGAAAAACGACAAATAACATACAAGGGAACTCCCATAAGGTTAACAGCTGATTTCTCAGCAGAAACTCTGCAAGCCAGAAGGGAGTGGCATGATATACTTAAAGTGATGAAAGGGAAGAACCTACAACCAAGATTACTCTACCTGGCAAGGATCTCATTTAGATTTGATGGAGAAATCAAAAGCTTTACAGACAAGCAAAAGCTAAGAGAATTCAGCACCACCAAACCAGCTCTACAACAAATGCTAAAGGAACTTCTCTAAGTGGGAAACACAAGAGAAGAAAAGGACCTACAAAAACAAACCCAAAACAATTAAGAAAATGGTCATAGGAACATACATATCGATAATTACCTTAAACGTGAATGGATTAAATGCCCCAACCAAAAGACATAGACTGGCTGAATGGATACAAAAACAAGACCCATATATATGCTGTCTACAAGAGACCCACTTTAGACCTAGGGACACATACAGACTGAAAGTGAGGGGATGGAAAAAGATATTCCATGCAAATGGAAATCAAAAGAAAGCTGGAGTAGCTATACTCATATCAGATAAAATAGACTTTAAAATAAAGAATGTTACAAGAGACAAGGAAGGACACTACATAATGATCCAGGGATCAATCCATGAAGAAGATATAACAATTATAAATATATATGCACCCAACATAGGAGCACCTCAATACATAAGGCAACTGCTAACAGATATAAAAGAGGAAATCGACAGTAACACAATAATAGTGGGGGACTTTAACACTTCACTTACACCAATGGACAGATCATCCAAAATGAAAATAAATAAGGAAACAGAAGCTTTAAATGACACAATAGACCAGATAGATTTAATTGATATATATAGGACATTCCATCCAAAAACAGCAGATTACACGTTCTTCTCAAGTGCGTACGGAACATTCTCCAGGATAGATCACATCTTGGGTCACAAATCAAGCCTCAGTAAACTTAAGAAAATTCAAATCATATCAAGCATCTTTTCTGACCACAACGCTATGAGATTAGAAATGAATTACAGGGAAAAAAACGTAAAAAAGACAAACACATGGAGGCTAAACAATACGTTACTAAATAACCAAGAGATCACTGAAGAAATCAAAGAGGAAATAAAAAAATACCTAGAGACAAATGACAATGAAAACACGACGACCCAAAACCTATGGGATGCAGCAAAAGCGGTTCTAAGAGGGAAGTTTATAGCTATACAAGCCTACCTAAAGAAACAAGAAAAATCTCAAGTAAACAATCTAACCTTACACCTAAAGAAACTAGAGAAAGAAGAACAAACAAAACCCAAAGTTAGCAGAAGGAAAGAAATCATAAAGATCAGAGCAGAAATAAATGAAATAGAAACAAAGAAAACAATAGCAAAGATCAATAAAACTAAAAGTTGGTTCTTTGAGAAGATAAACAAAATTGATAAGCCATTAGCCAGACTCATCAAGAAAAAGAGGGAGAGGACTCAAATCAATAAAATCAGAAATGAAAAAGGAGAAGTCACAACAGACACCGCAGAAATACAAAGCATCCTAAGAGACTACTACAAGCAACTATATGCCAATAAAATGGACAACCTGGAAGAAATGGACAAATTCTTAGAAAGGTATAACCTTCCAAGACTGAATCAGGAAGAAACAGAAAATATGAACAGACCAATCACAAGTAATGAAATTGAAACTGTGATTAAAAATCTTCCAACAAACAAAAGCCCAGGACCAGATGGCTTCACAGGCGAATTCTATCAAACATTTAGAGAAGAGCTAACACCCATCCTTCTCAAACTCTTCCAAAAAATTGCAGAGGGAGGAACACTCCCAAACTCATTCTACAAGGCCACCATCACCCTGATACCAAAACCAGACAAAGACACTACAAAAAAAGAAAATTACAGACCAATATCACTGATGAATATAGATGCAAAAATCCTCAACAAAATACTAGCAAACAGAATCCAACAACACATTAAAAGGATCATACACCACGATCAAGTGGGATTTATCCCAGGGAAGCAAGGATTCTTCAATATACGCAAATCAATCAATGTGATACACCATATTAACAAATTGAAGAATAAAAACCATATGATCATCTCAATAGATGCAGAAAAAGCTTTTGACAAAATTCAACACCCATTTCTGATAAAAACTCTCCAGAAAGTGGGCATAGAGGGAACCTACCTCAACATAATAAAGGCCATATATGACAAACCCACAGCAAACATCATTCTCAATGGTGAAAAGCTGAAAGCATTTCCTCTAAGATCAGGAACGAGACAAGGATATCCACTCTCACCACTATTATTCAACATAGTTCTGGAAGTCCTAGCCACAGCAATCAGAGAAGAAAAAGAAATAAAAGGAATACAAATTGGAAAGGAAGAAGTAAAACTGTCACTGTTTGTGGATGACATGATACTATACATAGAGAATCCTAAAACTGCCACCAGAAAACTGCTAGAGCTAATTAATGAATATGGTAAAGTTGCAGGATCCAAAATTAAGGCACAGAAATCTCTTGCATTCCTATACACTAATGATGAAAAATCTGAAAGAGAAATTATGGAAACACTCCCATTTACCATTGCAACAAAAAGAATAAAATACCTAGGAATAAACCTACCTAGGGAGACAAAAGACCTGTATGCAGAAAACTGTAAGACACTGATGAAAGAAATTAAAGATGATACCAACAGATGGAGAGATATACCATGTTCTTGGATTGGAAGAATCAACATTGTGAAAATGAGTATACTACCCAAAGCAATCTACAGATTCAATGCAATCCCTATCAAATTACCAATGGCATTTTTTACAGAGCTAGAACAAATCATCTTAAAATTTGTATGGAGACACAAAAGACCCCGAATAGCCAAAGCAGTCTTGAGGCAATAAAATGGAGCTGGAGGAATCAGACTCCCAGACTTCAGACTATACTACAAAGCTACAGTAATCAAGACAATATGGTACTGGCACAAAAACAGAAACATAGATCAATGGAACAAGATAGAAAGCCCAGAGATTAACCCATGCACCTATGGTCAACTAATCTATGACAAAGGAGGCAAAGATATACAATGGAGAAAAGACAGTCTCTTCAATAAGTGGTGCTGGGAAAACTGGACAGCTACATGTAAAAGAATGAAATTAGAATACTCCCTAACACCATACACAAAAATAAACTCAAAATGGATTAGAGACCTAAATATAAGACTGGACACTATAAAACTCTTAGAGGAAAACATAGGAAGAACACTCTTTGACATAAATCACAGCAAGATCTTTTTTGATCCACCTCCTAGATTAATGGAAATAAAAACAAAAATAAACAAGTGGGACCTAATGAAACTTCAAAGCTTTTGCACAGCAAAGGAAACCATAAACAAGACAAAAAGACAACCCTCAGAATGGGAGAAAATATTTGCAAATGAATCAACGGACAAAGGATTAATCTCCAAAATATATAAACAGCTCATTCAGCTCAATATCAAAGAAACAAACACCCCAATCCAAAAATGGGCAGAAGACCTAAGTAGACATTTCTCCAAAGAAGACATACAGACGGCCACGAAGCACATGAAAAGATGCTCAACATCACTAATTATTAGAGAAATGCAAATCAAAACAACAATGAGGTATCCCCTCACTCCTGTTAGAATGGGCATCATCAGAAAATCTACAAACAACAAATGCTGGAGAGGGTGTGGAGAAAAGGGAAACCTCTTGCACTGTTGGTGGGAAGGTAAATTGATACAGCCACTATGGAGAACAATATGGAGGTTCCTTAAAAAACTAAAAATAGAATTACCATATGACCCAGCAATCCCACTACTGGGCATATACCCTGAGAAAACCGTAATTCAAAAAGTCACATGCACCCGAATGTTCATTGCAGCACTATTTACAATAGCCAGGTCATGGAAGCAACCTAAATGCCCATCAACAGACGAATGGATAAAGAAGATGTGGTACATATATACAATGGAATATTACTCAGCCATAAAAAGGAACGAAATTGAGTCATTTGTTGAGATGTGGATGGATCTAGAGACTGTCATACAGAGTGAAGTAAGTCAGAAAAACAAATATCGTATATTAATGCATGTATGTGGAACTTAGAAAAATGGTACAGATGAGCCAGTTTGCAGGGCAGAAGTTGAGACACAGATGTAGAGAATGGACATATGGACACCAAGGGGGGAAAACTGCAGTGAGGTGGGGATGGTGGTGTGCTGAATTGGGCGATTGGGATTGACATGTATACACTGATGTGTATAAAATTGATGCCTAATAAGAACCTGCAGTATAAAAAAACAAACAAAACAACTAATACTAAACTTTCATTGGGTTATTTGTATGGAAATATGTTAATATAAATGTTTCAGACATTGCATGAAATTTCTAAAAATCTTATATGTTCTGGTATAATGTTATAAGTAATAATCCTAGTTATTACTTTAAAATGTATATCTCAGAAATAACTAATTTTCTTGTCAACTGCATTATTATGAACTTTCATCAAATCTTTAACCGTGGTCATTTTTAAGTCTTTTGTCATTTACAGACAGTTCTGGGTGTACTCTGATGATTTTGCAAATATGTTCCTATAAAAGGGTTTCATCTTCAAGAAATTCATGGAAAAGACTCTGACAAGTACAGTTTTCTGGTAACTGACTGTACTGCTGAACTGAATGAATAAGCATTTTCAGAACTCTAATGAAAAACTGATGAACTCATAAAAGTGCTAACAAAAGATCAAGATGAAAAAAAAAATTAATTACATGGGACTGAGTGAACTGATGAGGATGAGTATAATTTGGGTGACTTTCTGTCTGAATTTAAAAAAAAAAAAAAAATCCCACAAGGACTCAGAGGCAAAGAATATACAAATCAATTTTCACTGCAAAGTAAAGAAGCTGTTACAGTGGAGGATTACTGGACTGAATGTCAATATTATGACATAGTATGAGTGTGTTTCATGTTTGGTAATTGCAATCATTGTTGCTTTTGTTGTGGTCATCCATGTACAATGCTTGGTGTCAGTCTATTTATCTCTTGTAAAAATAAAATACAGTGTGTGTGTGTGAAAAAATAAATAAATAAAATAAATAAATAAATAAATAAATAAAGTAATACTGCGTGGTACCCATCCCATGGGTCCCAAAAAAAAAAAAAACAAAAAAAACAAACAAACAAACAAAAAAAGAAGTCCTTGGTGTGTCTCCACAGGCCCCGTGTTCAGACCTCACCACAGAATCTGAGGGTAACAGCCCTATCTCCATAAGAGTCATTCCTCTCTGTCTCCCCGAAGGCCCTTGCTCAGCCCCCTGTGTGTATCTGAGGCTTAGAGGATGTTTGGTGAAAAGGATCGAGCAGGGGAAGGGAGAAAATAAGGGAGGTGAGAGACCAGGGCCAGAAGGAGAGACCCCACCAGGGCCAGAAGGAGAGACCCTCTGCCCCCCACTGCCCTATTTGCAGCGTCTCCTGTCCCAGCCCCAGGCTGCGTCAGGGCCAAGTGATGCCGGTCTGGGCGCGCGGCGGGCTGCACAGCAGGTTGGGGATGTTACAGCTGAAAAAGTAGGGCCAGGGTGGCTTCCTCCTCTGTGACTGGAAGCAGCTGCACACCTGGGCCCCGGGGCCTTGGGGACACCTCCGGGCTGCGACTCCCCCCCAGGCCAGCGGAAGCTCACATGTGACCCTGCAAACGGCCCTCAGCTGAGCACCTCTTCAAAGGCAGTTGAAACCAAGTTCTGATAAATAAAATCACTTATTCAGATGAAAAAAAAAAAAAAAAATCACAGCAAGATCTTTTTTGACCCACCTCCTAGACTAATGAAAACAAAAACAGAAATAAACAAATGAGACCTAATTAAACTTAAAAGATTTGTACAGCAAAGCAAAAAATAAACAACATGAAAAGACAACCCTCAGAATGGAAGAAAATATTTGCAAAAGAAGCAACTGAGAAGGGATTAATTTCCAAGATATACAAACAGCTCATACAGCTCAATATCAAAAAAACAAACAACCCAATCCAAAACTGGGGGGGGGAGACCTTCAAGATGGCAGAAGAGTAAGACATGGAGATCACCTTCCTCCCCACAAATACATCAGAAATACATCTACATGTGGAACAACTCCTATAGAATACCTACTGAATGCTGTCAGAAGATCTCAGAATTCCCAAAAGGCAAGAAACCCCCCACGTACCTGGGTAGGTCAAAAGAAAAAAGAAAAAACAGAGACAAAAGAATAGGGAGAGGACCTGCATCTCAGGGAGGGAGCTGTGAAGGAGGAAAAGTTCCCACACACTAGGAAGCCCCTTCACTGGCAGAGATGTGGAGTGGTGGGGGGAAACTTCGGAGCCATGGAGGAGAGCATAGCAACAGGGGTGCAGAGGGCAAAGTGGAGAGATTCCCACACAGAGGATCAGTGTTGACCAACACGCACCACCCTGAGAGATTTGTCTGCTCACCCACTGGGGCGGGTGGTGGCTGGGAGCTGAGGCTCAGCTTCATAGGTCAGATCCCAGGGAGAGGACTGGGGTTGGCTGCGTGAACACAGCCTGAAGGGGGCTAGTGCACCACAGCTAGCTGGGAGGGAGTCCAGGAAAAAGTCTGGACCTGCGTAAGAGGCAAGGGACAATTTTTTTGAGGTGCGCGAGGAGAGGGGATTCAGAGCACTGCCTAAACCACCACCAGAGACAGGTGCAAGCCGCGGCTATTACCACGGACATGAGAAATGGGCATGAACCGCTAAGACTGCTGCTGAAGCCAACAAGAAGCCTGTGTGCAGCATAGACCACTATCCACACTTCCCCTCCCAGGAGGCTGTGCAGCATGCCACTGCCAGGATCCCGTGATCCAGGGCCAACTTCCCCGGGAGAACACAAGGCACACCTCAGGCTGTTGCAATGTCATGCCAGCCTCTGCCACAGCAGGCTCACCTCGCATTCCATGCACCACCATCCCCCAGGCCTGAGTGAGCCAGAGCCCCCTAATCAGCTGCTACTTTAACCCCATCCTGTCTGAGTGAAGAACAGATGCCCCCAGGAGACCTACATGCAGAGGCAGGGCCAAATCCAAAGCTGAACCCCAGGAGCTGTGCGAAAAAAAACAGAAAGGGAAATCTCTTCCAGCAGCCTCAGGAGCAACAGATTAAATCTCCACAATCAACTTGATGTACCCTGTATCTGCAGAATACCTGAATAGACAATGAAACATTCAAAAATTGAGGTGCTGGACTTTGGGAGCAATGATATATTTTTTTTTTTTTCCTTTTTCTCTTTTTGTGAGTGTGTATGTGTATGCTTCTTTGTGTGATTTTGTCTGTATAGCTTTGCTTTTTACCATTTGTCCTAGGGTTCTCTCTGTCCATTTTTTATTCTTTTTATTTTTTTTAGTGTAGTTTTTAGTGCTAATTATCATTGGTGAATTTGTTTTTTGCTTTGGTTGCTCTCTTCTTTCTTTCATTTTTTCTTTTTTTATTACTTTTTAATATTTATTTTTAATAATTATTTTTTTATTTTTTATGTTAATAACTTTTATTTTATTTTAATTTATTTTAATTTTTTCTTTCTTTTTTTCTCTCTTTTCTTCTGAGCCATGTGGCTGACAGGGTCTTGGTGATCCGGCTGCTGTCAGGCCTGTGCCTCTGAGGTGGGAGAGCTAAGTTCAGGACATTGGTCCGACAGATACCTCCTGGCACCACGTAATATCAAACAGCAAAAGCTCTCCCAGAGAGCTCCATCTCAATGCTAAGACCCAGCTCCACTCAATGACCAGCAAGAGACAGTGCTGGACACCCTATGACAAACAACTAGCAAGATAGAAACACAACCCCACCCATTAGCAAAGAGGCTGCATAAAATCATAAGGTCACAGACACCCCAAAACACACCACCGGACATGGTCCTGCTCACCAAAAAGACAGGATCCAGCCTCATCCACTAGAACACAGGCACTAGTTCCCTCCACCAGGAAGCCTACATAACCCACTGAACCAACCATAGCCACTGGGGGCAGACACAAAAAACAATGGGAACTACAAACCTGCACCCTGTGAAAAGGAGACCCCAAACACAGTAAGTTAAGCAAAATGAGAAGACAGATACATACACAGCAGAAGAAGGAGCAAGGTAAAAACCCACAGACCAAACAAATGAAGAGGAAATAGTCAGTCTACCTGAAAAAGAATTCAGAGTAATGATAGTAAAGATGATGCAAATTCTTGGAAATAGAATGGAGAATATAAAAGAAACGTTTAACAAAGGCCTAGAAGAACTAAAGAGCAAACAAACAATGATGAAAAACACAATAAATGATATTTAAAATTCTCTAGAAGGAATCAATAGCAGAATAACTGACACACAAGAACGGATAAGTGACCTGGAAGACAAAATAGTGGAAATAACTACTCCAGAGCAGAATAAAGATAAAAGAATGAAAAGAATTGAGGACACCCTCAGAGACCTCTGGTACAACATTAAATGCAACAACATTTGAATTACAGGAACCCCAGAGGAAGAAGAGAAAAAGAAATGGACTGAGAAAATATTTGCAGAGATTATAGTTGAAAACTTCCCTAATATGGGAAAAGAAATAGTAAATCAAGTCCCAGAAGCACAGAGAGTCCCATACAGGATAAACCCAAGGAGAAACACGTGAAGACACATATTAATCAAACTATCAAAAATTAAATACAAAGAAAAAATATTAAAACAGCAAGGGAAAAAGAGCAAATAACATACAAGTGAATCCCCATAAATTTAACAGCTGATCTTACAGCAGAAACTCTGCAAGCCAGAAGGGAGTGGCAGGACATATTTAAAGGGATGAAAGGGAAAAAGCTACAACCAAGTATACTCTATCCACCAAGGATCTCATTCAGATTCGACACAGAAATTAAAACATTTACAGACAAGCAAAAGCTAAGAGAATTCAGCACCACAAAACCAGCTTTACAACAAATGCTAAAGGAGTTTCTCTAGGCAGGAATCACAAGAGAAGGAAAAGACCTACAATAACAAAACACAAACAATTAAGAAAATGGTAATAGGAACATACATATCGATAATTACCTTAAATATAAATGGATTAAAAGCTCCAACCAAAAGACACAGACTGGCTGAATGGATACAAAAACAAGACCTATATATATGCTGTCTACAAGAGACCCACTTCAGACGTAGGGACACATACAGACTGAAAGTGAGGGGATGGAAAAAGATATTCCATGCAAATGGAAATCAAAACAAAGCTGCAGTAGCAATTATCATATCAGACAAAATAGACTTTAAAATAAAGACTATTACAAGAGACAAAGAAGGACACTACATAATGATCAAGGGATCAATCCAAGAAGAAGATATAACAATTGTAAATATTTATGCACCCAACATAGGAGCACCTCAATACATAAGGCAAATGCTAACAACCATAAAAGGGGAAATCAACAGTAACACAATCATAGTAGGGGATTTTAACACCTCACTTTCACCAATGGACAGGTCATCCAAAATGTAAATAAACAAGGAAACACAAGCTTTAAATGATACATTAAACAAGATGGACATAATTGATATTGATAGGGCATTCCATCCAAAAACAACAGAATATACTGTCTCTGAAGTGCTCATGGAATATTCTCCAAGATACATCATATCTTCGGTCACAAATCAAGCCTCAATAAATTTAAGAAAATTGAAATTGTATCAGTTATCTTTTCCAACCACAATGCTGGAAGACTAGATATCAACTACAGGAAAAAATCTGTAAAAAATATAAACACATGGAGCCTAAACAACACATTACTTAATAACCAAGAGATCACTGAAGAAATCAAAGAGGACATCAAAAAATACATAGAAACAAATGACAATGAAAACAAGACAACCCAAAACCTATGGAATGAAGCAAAAGCAGTTCAAAGAGGGAAGTTTATAGCAATACAATACTACCTCAAGGAACAAGAAACGTCTCAAATAAACAACCTAACCTTACACCTAGAGCAATAAGAGAAAGAAGAACAATAAAACCCCAAACTTAGCAGAAGGAAAGAAATTATAAAGATCAGAACAGAAATAAATGAAAAAGAAATGAAGGAAGTGATAGCAAAGATCAATAAAACTAAAAGCTGGTTCTTTGAGAAGATAAACCAAATTGATAAACCATTAGCCAGATTCATCAAGAAAAAAGGGAGAAAACTCAAATCAATAGAATTAGAAATGAAAAAGAAGAAGTAACAACTGACACTGCAGAAATACAAACGATCATGAGAAATTACTACAAGCAACTCTATGCCAATAAAATGGACAACCTGGAAGAAATGGACAAATACTTAGAAAAGCACAACCTTCTGAGACTGAACCAGGAAGAAATAGAAAATATAAACAGACCAATCAGAAGCACTGAAATTGACACTGTGATTAAAAATCTTCCAACAAACAAAAGCCCAGCACCAGATGGCTTCACAGGTGAATTCTATCAAACATTTAGAGAAGAGCTAACACCTATCCTTCTCAAACTCTTCCAAAATATAGCAGAGGGAGGAACACTCCCAAACTCATTCTATGAGGCCACCATCACCCTGATACCAAAACCAGAAAATGATGTCACAAAGAAAGAAAACTACAGGCCAATATCACTGATGAACATAGATGCAAAAATCCTTAACAAAATACTGGCAAACAGAATCCAAAAGCACATTAAAAGGATCATACACCATGATCAAGTGGGGTTCATCCCAGGAATGCAAGGATTCACTATACACAAAGCAATCAATGTGATATACCATATTAACAAATTGAAGGAGAAAAACCATATGATCATCTCAATAGAGGCAGAAAAAGCTTTCAAAAAAATTCAACACCCACTTATGATAAAAACCCTCCAAAAAGTAGGCATAGAGGGAACTTATCTCAGCATAATAAAAATCACATATGACAAACTCACAGCCAACATCCTTCTCAATGGTGAAAAACTGAAACCATTTCCACTAAGATTAGGAACAAGTCAAGGTTGCCCACTCTCACCACTATTATTCAACATAGTTTTGGAAGTTTTAGCCACAGCAATTAAAGAAGAAAAAGAAATAAAAGGAATCCAAATCACAAAAGAATTAAAGCTGTCACTGTTTGCAGATGACATGATACTATACATAGAGAATCCTAAAGACTCTTCCAGAAAACTAGTAGAGCTAATCAATGAATTTGGTAAAGTAGTAAGATACAAAATTAATGCACAGAAATCTCTTCCATTCCTATACACTACTGATGAAATATCTGAAAGAGAAATTAAGGAAACACTCCCATTTACCATTGCAACAGAATGAATAAAATACCTAGGAATAAACCTACCTAAGGAGACAAAAGACCTGTATGCAGAAAATTATAAGACACTGATGAAAGAAATTAAAGATGATACAAACAGATGGAGAGATATACCATGTTCTTGGAATGGAAGAAAGAACATTGTGAAAATGACAGTACTACCCAAAGCAATCTACAGATTCAATGTAATCCCTATCAAGCTACCAATGGCATTTTTCACAGAACTAGAACAAAAAATTTCACAATTTCTATGGAAACACAAAAGACCCCGAATAGTCAAAACAATCTTGAGAAAGGAAAATGGAGCTGGAGGAATCAGGCTCCCAGACTTCAGACTATACTACAAAGCTACAGTAATCAAGACAGTATGGTACTGGCACAAAAACAGAAATGTATATCAATGGAACAGGAAAGAAAGCCCAGAGATAAACCCAAACACATATGGTCACCTTATTTTTGATAAAAGAGGTAAGAATATACAATGGAGAAAAGACAGCCTCTTCAATAAGTGGTGCTGGTAAAACAGGACAGTTACATGTAAAAGTTTGAAGTTAGAGCACTCCCTAACACCATACACAAAAATAAACTCAAAATGGATTAAAGACCTAAATGTAAGGCCAGACACTATCAAACTCTTAAAGGAAAACATAGGCAGAACACTCTATGATGTAAATCACAGCAAGGTCCTTTTTGACCTACCTCCTAGAGAAATGGAAATAAAAACAAAAATAAACAAATGGGATCTAATGAAACTTAAAAGCTTTTCCACGGCAAAGGAAACCATAAACAAGATGAAAAGACAACCCTCAGAATGGGAGAAAATATTTGCAAATGAAGCAACTGAGAAAGAATTAATCTCCAAAATTTACAAACAGCTCATGAAGCTCAATATCAAAAAAACAAACAACCCAATCCAAAAATGGGCAGAAGACCTAAATGGACATTTCTCCAAAGAAGATATACAGATTGCCAACAAACACATGAAAGGATGCTCAACATCACTAATCATTAGAGAAATGCAAATCAAAACTACAATGAGGTATCACCTCACACCAGTCAGAATGGTCAT
This sequence comes from Balaenoptera borealis, assembly GCF_965194805.1. Classification (NCBI taxonomy): domain Eukaryota; kingdom Metazoa; phylum Chordata; class Mammalia; order Artiodactyla; family Balaenopteridae; genus Balaenoptera; species Balaenoptera borealis. The sequence continues at coordinate 54,561,454 of NC_138866.1, read as the reverse complement.
CATCAAAAACTCTACAAGCAATAAATGCTGGAGAGGGTGTGGTGAAAAGGGAACTCTCTTGCACTGTTGGTGGGAATGTAAATTGATAGAGCCACTATGGAGAACAGTATGGAGGTTCCTTAAAAAACTAAATATAGAACTACCATATGACCCAGCAATCCCACTACTGGGCATGTACCCTAAGAAAACCATAACTCAAAAATAGACATGTGCCACAATGTTCATTGCAGCTCTATTTACAATAGCCAAGACATGGAAGCAAACTAAGTGTCCAACAACAGATGAATGAATATAGAAGATGTGGCACATATATACAATGGAATATTACTTAGACATAAAAAGAAATGAAATTGTGTTATTTGTAGTGAGGTGGATGTACCTAGAGTCTGTCATACAGAGTGAAGTAAGTCAGAAAGAGTAAAACAAATACCATATGCTAACACATATATATGGAATCTTAAAAAAAAAATGGCTATGAAGAACTTAGAGGCAGGACAGGAATAAAGATGCAGATGTAGAGAATGGACTTGAGGACATGGGGGGAGGGCGTAGGATAAGCTGGGACGAAGTGAGAGAGTGGCATGGACTTTATGTACTACCAAATGTAAAATAGATAGCTAGTGGGAAGCAGCCGCATTGCACAGGGAGATCATCTAGGTGCCTTGTGACCACCTAGAGGGGTGGGATAGGGAGGTAGGGAGGGAGATGCAAGAGGGAGGAGATATGGGGATATTTGTATATGTATAGCTGATTCATTTTGTTATAAAGCAGAAACTAACACACCATTGTAAAGCAATTATACTCCAATAAAGATGTTTAAAAAAAAAAAATGGGTGGAAGACCTAAATAGACATTTCTCCACAGAAGACATACAGATGGCCAACAAACACATGAAAAGTTGCTCAACATCACTAATTATTATAGAAATGCAAATCAAAACTACAATGAGGTATCATCTCACACTGGTCAGAATATCCATCATCAAAAAATCCACAAACAATAAATGCTGGAGAGGGTGTGGAGAAAGGGAACCCTCTTACACTGTTGGTGGGAATATACATTGATACAGCCACTATGGAGAACAATATGGAGGTTCCTTAAAAAACTAAAAATAGAACTACCATTTGACCCAGCAATCCGAATTCTGGGCATGTACCCAGAGAAAACCATAATTCAAAAAGATACATGCACCCCAATGCTCATAGCAATGCTATTTACAATAGCCAGGACATGGAAGCAATTGTCCATTGTCCATCAACAGAGGAATGGATAAAGAAGATGTGGTACATATATACAATGGAATATTACTTAGCCATAAAAAGGGATGAAATTGTGTCATTTTCAGAGACGTGGACAGTCCTAGAGACTGTCATACAGAGTGAAGTAAGTCAGAAAGAGAAAAGCAAATATCCTATATTAATGCATATATATGGAATCTAGAAAAATGGTACAGATAATCTTATTTGAAAAGCAGAAATACAGACACATACATAGAAAACAAACTTATGGATACCAAGGGAGAAACGGGAGGGTTTGGGATGAATTTGGAGATTGGGATAGACATATATACACTACTGTGTGTAAAATAGATAACTAATCAGAACCTACTGCATAGCCCAGGGAACTCTACTCGGTGCTCTGTGGTGACCTAACTCAGAAGGAAATCAAAAAAAGAGGGGATATATATGTATACGTATGGCTCATTCACTTTGCTGTACAGCAGAAACTGGCACAGAAGTGTAAAGCAACTATATTCCTATATATATAGTATATATATAAAAGAGCTTTTCTTGAAGCCATCTTACTCTCTAAAGATTTATAATGCACTTGGTTATTGCTTTGAAAGAAGAAATTGAAGTTTTGTCAGTACATATTCCTTCACATTGTTCTATTTCCATGGTTTTCTGCAAACGTAAAAATAATCTTCTTTTAATGCCAAATCACAGTATTAATTTTTAAGTTCATTTTAAACCACATTAAACCCAACATGGGTAGTATCATTAATCCACAAATCTCTATTGAATTAAGATAATTTTAACAGCAATGACTAGGTTCTCACAGTGTCAGCAAGGAAGACTAAGTCAAGACCACTGCCTGGATGATGACAACTATTTTAGGATGTGTCTTGTTCCAGAAATGTAAAATGTGAAACAATTTGTGGCTTAGATTTGATCAAATGTGGCAAGTATTCCCACCATGGGAAAAACTGAGATCACATAGTAAAAGTGTCAAAATAGTAGAGGTAAGTTCTGAGGTCTGAGTCCAGCAGAGAAGGCTAAAATGGAGAGGCCAGTGAAGTAGGAGGAAAATAAGTAGAATGTTGTTTCTGGCAAGACAAGGAAGAGAAGGTTGCAAGAAGGAGGGAGTGATCTGCAATATCAAATCTTGCAGAGAAAATACAGAAGAGGACTGAGAATTGCTCACTGGCATTGGGAACATGATAATCTTTGGTGACATAAATGAATACCATTTCTTAGCCATGGTAGAGAGAATAATCTGATTGAAATGGGATTGAGAGGGAATGGGGGAATACCCTGGCAGTCCAGTTGTTACCACTCTGCACTTCCACTGCAGGGGGGCCAGGTTCAAGCCCTGGTTGGGGAACTAGGATCCCACAAGTCATGCAGCTGGAAAGTGAGATAGTAAAGAAAACTCCTCCAAGGCTGGCTAGTTGGTTTTTACTTGTTTGTTTGTTTGATTTTGTTTTGTTGTTTTTTATTTTTAAGCAGGAAAATAAGGAGAGTGACTAGAAAAGGATAGGAGATTAAAAGTTTTTTATATTGAGAGATTTTATAGTATACTTGTATGCTAATGAGAATATTCATAGAGAAATAAAACTTGATCATGCAGGAGACAAAAGGAGCAATGCCCTTGCTTACACATGAAGGAATAGGATCCAGTGTCATCCAAGCCTCTGTACTATTCCCATGTTGTATAATTATTTATATGTCTAAATTTTATAGGCTAAGAATTCCTTTATGCCTGGAATCATGCTCCATTTACCTTTTCATACCCAGGCCAAGCAGAATAGCACAGTGTTCATTAGTGTGGGCTTTGGACTCAGACTGCCTAGATTTGAAACCTGAGTCAGATGCTTGTTAGCTGTGTACTTGAGAAGCTGTACATGAAATTTTCTATGCCTTGGTTTCCTCATCTATAAAATGGGGATAATAATATTACTTACCTGTTGTGACAATCAAAGTCTGAATGCAGGTAAAGTGCTTAGAATGGTGTTTGACATGTTACAAATGCACAGTAAATGTTAGTTACACAAATATAAGTTACAGAACTAAAACCAACAATGACAACAACAACAAAAAACATAGGGTGGCTGATTGGATTTAAAAAAAAAAAAACTACACCCTTCAATATGCTGCCTACAAGAGACTCATTTCAGGGCTAAAAACACAAAGAGAATGAAAGTGAGAGGATGGAAAAAGATATTTCATACAAATGGAAACTACGAGAAAGTGGGGCTAGCAATAACTCATGCCAGACAAAATAGACTTTAAAACAAAGGCCATAAAGAAAGACAAAGAAGGGCATTATACAATGATAAAGGGATAAATATAAGAAGAGGATCTTATACTAACATATATGCACCCAACACAGGAGCACCTAAATATATAAAGCAAATACTAACAGATATAAATGGAGAAATTGACAAGAATACAAGAATAGTAATGGGACTTTAACACCCCATTTATATCAGTGGGTAGATCATTCAGACAGAAAATCAATGAAACAACAGCGGTCTTAAGTGACACAATAGATCATTGGGACTTAATAGATATCTACAGGACATTACATTCAAAACCAGTAGAATACACATTCTTTTCAAGTGCACAGCAATCATTCTCTAGAATAAATAACATGCTAGGTCACAAAACAAGTAGCAATAAATTTAAGAGGATAGAAATCATATCAAGCATTTTTTCCAACCACAACAGTATGAAGTTAGTAATAAATTACAAAAAAGAAAAAATTGGAAAACAAACACATGGAAACTAAACAGCATGCAACTAACACACCAATGTGTCAATAAAAACATCAATGAAGAAATCAGAAAATACCTCAAGACAAATGAAAATGGAAACACAACATTCCAAAATCTATGGGATGCACCAAAAGCAGTTCTAAGAGGGAAGTTTACAACAGTACAGGCCTTTCTCAAGAAACAAGAAAAATCTCAAAGAAACAACATAACTTACCACCTAAAAGAATTAGAAAAAGAACAAACAAAGCTCAAAGTCAGCAGAAGAAGGAAAATAATAAAGATCAGTGAGAAAATAAATAGAATAGTGAAAAAAAAAAGAGAAAATATCAAAGAAACCAAAAGATTTTTTTTGAAAATATAAGCAAATTGATAAACCATTAGCCAGGCTCACCAAGAAGAAAAGAGAACCCAAATAAAATAAGAAATGAAAGGTGGGAAATAACAACTGATACCACAGAGATACAAAAAACATAAGAGAATATTACAAACAGCTATATACCAACAAACTGGACAACTTAGAAGAAATGAACAAATTTCTGGAAACATACAAACTGCCATAACTAAATCAAGAAGAAACAGACAATTTGAACAGACCAATCACTGGTAGTGAAATCAAAGTTGTAATTTTAAAAACTCCCAAAAGTTTAAAGTGCAGGACCGGATGGCTTCACTTGGGAATTCTACCAAACATATAAAGAAAAGCTTATACCTATCCTTCTCAAACTATTCCAAAAAATTGAAAAGGAGAGAACACTCCCAAATTAATTTGAGACTACCATTACCCTGATACCAAAACCAGACAAAGACACAACAACAACAAAAAAAGAAAATTACAGGACAATATCTGCAATGAACATGCAAAATTCCTCAACAAAATATTAGCAAATCAAATCCAACAATATATAAAAAGGATCATACATCATGATAAAGCTGGATATATTCCAGGGTCACAAGGATGTTTCAACATTTGAAAATCAAGCAATGTAATAGCACATTAACAAAAGGAAGGATAAAAATCACATGATCATGTCAATAGACACAGTAAAATCATTTGACAAAACTCAACATGCATTCATGATTAGAACTATCATCAAAGGAGAAGAGAGGGAACATATCTCAACATAAGAAAGGCCATTTAGGTCAAACTCACAGCCAACATTATACTCAATGGTGAAAAACTGAAAGCTTTTCCTCTAAATTCAGGAACAAGACAAGGATGCACATTCTTGCCATTTCCATTTAACATAATATTGGAAATCCTAGCCACAGCAATCAGACAAGGAAAAGAAATAAAAGACATCCAAATTTGAAGGGAAGTGGTAAAATTGTCACTATTTGCAGATATGATACTGTATACAGATAACGCTAAAGTCTCCACCAAAAAAATATTAGAACTAATAAATGAATTCAGCAAAGTAGCAGGATACATGATTAATATACAAAAATCTGTTTTGTCTCTATACACTAAGAGTGAACTATCAGAAAGATAAAGTAAAGAAAACAATCCCATTTAAAATCACATCAAAAAGAATAAAATACCATGAATAAACTTAACCAATGAGGTGAAAAGCCCATACTCTGAAAACTATGAAACATTGATAAAGGAAACCGAAGATGATACAAAGAAGTGGAAATATATCTCATGCTCTTGGACTGGAAGAATTAATACTGAATATTTTTAAATGGTCATACTACCCAAAGCAATCTACAGATTTAATACAGTCCCCACCAAGATACCCAGGATATTTTTCACAGAACTAGAACAAATAACACTAAAATTCATACAGAACAACAAAAGACCCCCAACTGCCAAAGCAGTCTTGAGAAAAAAGAACAAAACTGAAGGTATCACCCTCCCAGATTTCAGACTATACTACAAAGCTATAGTAATCAAAACAGCATGGTACTGGCACAAAAACAGACACATAGATCAATGGAACAGAATAGAAAGCCCAGAAATAAACCCATGCATTTTTGGTCAATTAATCTACAACCAAGCATACAACCATACACAATGGAGAAAAGACAGCCTCTTCAACAAGTGTTGCTGGGAAAACTAAACAGCTACATGTAAAATAGTGAGATTAGAACATTATTTTACACCATATCAAAAAAAAAAAATCCAAAACTCAAAGTGGATTAAGGACTTAAATGTAAGAATGGAAATCATAAAACTCCTAGAAGAGAATATAAATAGCACACTCTTTGATTTAAAACAGAGCAATATTTTTTTGGATCTGTCTCCTAAGGCAAAAGAAATGAAAGCAAAAATAAACAAATAGGACCTAATTAAACTTAAAAGTTTTTGCACAGCAAAGGAAACCATTGGCAAAATGAAAAGACAACCTATAGAATGGGAGAAAATATTTGCAAATGATATGACTGACAAGGGGTTAATAACCAAAATATGTAAAAAGCTCTTAAAATGCAATATCAAAAAAACAAGTAGCTCAATTAAAAAATGGGCAGAAGGCTTGAATAGACATTTTTTCAAAAAAGATATACAGATGGCAAACTGGTACATGAAAAGATGTTCAACATCACTAACTAGAGAAATGTAAATCAAAACAACAATGAGATATCACCTCACACTTTTCAGAATGACTATCATCAAAAAGTCTACAAATAACAAATGGCGAGAATACAGAGAAAAGGGAACCCTTGTACATTGTTGGTGGGAAAGTAAACTGGTGCAGCCACTATGGAAAACAGTATGGAGATTCCTCAAAAACCTAAAAATGGAACTATCACATGATCCAGCAATTCCAGTCACGGGTATATATCCCCCAAAAATGAAAACACTAATTTGAAAAGATACATGCACCCCAATGTTCATAGCAGCACTATATAGAATAGCAAACATATGCAAGCAACTCAAGTGCCCATCATCAGACAAATGGATAAAGAAGAAGTGGTATATATACATATATATTCAGTGGAATATTAGTCATAAAAAAGAATGAAATTCTGCCATTTGCAGCAATGTGAATGAACCTAGAGAGTATTATTCTTATTGAAATGTCAGAGAAAGACAAGGACTATATGATATCACTTATATGTAGAATGTAAAAAATAATACAAAGGAGTATATATGCAAAACAGAAAGAGGCTCACAGATATAGAAAACAAACTAGTGGTTATCAAAGGGAGAGGGAAAGGGGGAGGGGCAAATTAGACATATGGGATTAAAAGATACAAACTTCTATGTGTAAAATAGAAAAGGAACAAGGATATATTGTATAGCACAGAGAATTAAAGCTGTTATGTTGTAATAACTTTTACTGGAGTATAATCTGTAAAACTACTGAATCACTATGCTCTACACCTGAAACTAATATAATACTGTAAATCAACTATACAAGAAAGAAAGAAAAAGAAAGAAAGAAAGAAAGAAAGAAAGAAAGAAAGAAAGAAAGAAAGAAAGAGAAAGAAAGAGAGAGAGAGAAAGAAAGAAAGGAAGGAAGAAAGGAAGAAAGAAAGGGAGAGAAGGAAGGAAGGAAGGGAGAGAAGAAGGGAGGGAGGGAGGAAGAAAGGCTTTTAGGCCTCTAAGTAAGAACTAAGTTCCATATGCCTTTTGGAGTTGGGACCAATACTCTCCAGTTTAAAAAGCAAATCATCATCTCCTTGTTTACATATATTATATTCCGCTTCTAAATCTTATTTCTAAACTCTTAATTAGTTAGAATCAGAGGAATTAACTTTAAAGGACAATTTTTTACTTATTTAGAAACCATTTTGAAGGTTATCTTAATTGACCAAGAACTGTATCCATAATAAAATAAGGAAAATTTTTTTCTCTTGTTTTTTCCTCAGGGATACATTAAAGTGTTCTATAAATTTATTAGGAACAAGCTGAATCCAGAATATTCATGAATATAACATTTTCTGCTAAAATCATACAGCTCCATACAATATAAATGAAACATTCTAGTAATAAAACGTTTAACATTTACTAAGTACTTAATACATGCCAGGCACTGAGCCATGTGGTGGTGAGGCAGGGATTGCACAAAGCCAATTATAACTACAGGAACATTTCCAAATGGATTTTAGGTAAAGTCAGCAGGGGGAATGAGCTTTCTACAACTTTTTAGATTAGAAGAGAATAAGAATATTAGGATTTGCCTTGCCATTTGTTCATGGCAGCACTTCTAGTGGACATAAATATTCCTTAATATTCTCCTTCTTTCACCTCCTTTATAATCATTCCTCTTTATCACAGATTATTTTGAGCTTCTAAAAGTCTCCAAAAATTAAAAAATCAGAATCTACTTCTAGATGTTTCTCCCCTATTAACTTTAATAAATTTTATAACACTTTAAAATTTTCATTAAATCATTAAATTTTAGGACCAAAGAATGGTATAAAGAAATTAAATATTGTTGATTTACAATCTCTTGATACACTGTCACTATCTAACTTGTGTACTTCTTTCATTGTAGTTGTTATATCTAAGTTTTGGGTACTCATTTCTCTGCATAATTAGATAAATTAAAATAGAATTAATAGTGTAAGACTAAAAGAAATCAAATTAAGCAGAGTCTACTAATGAATCAAGATACAGAGGCTTTTATCCACTTGTAAGGGAAGAGGTAAAATTGTCATTATATGCAGATGACATGATGCTCTATATAAAAAACCTTAAAGACTCCACACAAAAAAACTATTAGAACTGATAAATTCAGCAACGTAGCAGGATTCAAGATTAACATACAGAAATCTATTGCATTTCTTTACACTATGAAATATCAGAAAAAGAAAGTAAAAAAAAAGAATCCCCTTTAAAACCACATAAAAAAAATGAAAAAACAAAGAAATTTAGGAATAAAACCTGACCTAGGAGGTGAGAGACGTATACACAAAGAACTATAAAACACTGATAAAGGAAACTGAAGATAATACAAAGAAATGGAAAGATATCCCATGCTCTTGGATTGGAAGAATTAATATTGTTAAAATGGCCTTACTACCCAAAGCAGTCTAAACATTTAATGCAATCCTTATCACATTACCCATGACAGTTTTCATAGAATTAGGTCAAATAATCCTAAAATTTACATGGAACCACAAAAGACTCCCAATTGCCAAAACAATCCTGAGGAAAAAGAACAAAGCAGGAGGCATACCCTTCCAGAATTCAGACAATACTACAAAGCTATAATAATCAAAACAGCGGGGCATTGGCACAAAAACAGACATATGGATGAATAGAACAGAATAGAGAGCCCAGAAATAAACCCACACACCTATGGTCAATTAATCTTTGACAAAGGAGGCAAGAATACACAATGGAGAAAAGACAGTCTCTTCAGCAGGTGGTGTTGGGAAATCTAGACAGCCACATATAAATTAATGAAGTTAGAACACACCCTCACACCATACATAAAAATAAACTCAAAATGGCTTAAGGACTTAAATACAAGATTTGATACCATAAAACTCCTAGAAGAGAACATAGGCAAAACATTCTCTGACACAAATGTTTTCTTAGGTCATTCTCCCAAGGCAAAAGAAATAAAAGCAAAAATAAACAAATGAGACCTAATCAAACTTATAAGCTTTTGCACAGGAAAGGAAACCACAAACAAAAAGAAAAGACAACCTATGGACTGGGAGAAAATATTTGCAGATGATGTGACCGATCAGGGCTTAATTTCCAAAATATATAAAGAGCTCATACAGCTCAATTTTTTTAAAAAACCCTAACAACCCAATCAAAAAATGGGCAGAAAACCAATATAGACATTTCTCCAAAGAAGACATACAGATGGCCAACAGGCACATGAAAAGATACTCATCTCTAATTATTAGAGAAATGCAAATAAAATCAGAATGAGGTATCATCTACACCGTTAAGAATGATCATCATCAAAAAGTCTACAAATAATAAATGCTGGAGAGGGTGTGGAGAAAAGGGAACCCTCTTACACTGTCGGTAGGAATGTAAATTGGTGAAGTTACTATGGAAAACAGTATGGAGGTTCCTTAAAAAACTAAAAATAGAGTTACCATATGATCCAGCAATCCCACTCCTGGAATATATCCAGAAAAGGCAAAAACTCTAATTCAAAAAGATACATGCACCCCAATGTTCATTGCAGCACTATTTACAACAACCAAGACATGGAAGCAACCTAAGTGTTCATCAACAGATGAATGATAAAGAAATGGTGTATATATACACAATCAAATATTACTTGGCCATTAAAAAGAATGAAATATTGCCATTTTCAGCAACATGGATGGACATAGAGATTGTCATACTATGTGAAGTAAGTCAGACAGAGAAAGACAGATATTATATGATATCACTTATATGTGGAATCTAAAAAAAATTTATACAAATGAACTTATTTACAAAACAGAAATAGACTCACAGACATAGATAACAAACTTATGGTTACCAAAGGGGCAAGGAGCAGGGGAGGGATAAATTAGAAGTTTAGAATTAACAGATACACACTACTATATATAAAATAGATAAACAACAAGGACTTACTGGATAGCAAAGGGAACTATAATAATAACCTATTATAATAAGGTTATAATGTAATAACCTATCATGGAAATGAATCTGAATATATATATATGTAACTGAATCACTTTGCTATACACCTGCAACTGACACAATATTGTAAATCAACTATACTTCAATTTAAAAAAAAAAAAAGATACAGAATCTTTGTAGGGTATATAATCTTTAAAAATATCCATCACTATGTTGTACGCCTTAAACTAATACAATATTATGAGTCAACTACACTTCAATTAAAATATATATGTATATATAAAGATTAGTGTTTGGCTGCAACTGTAGTTTGGCAGCTTAAAATTTTTCTCTTCCTAGATGTTGTACATACACATAGGAACTCTCAGAAAACATTTCAGTGAAATTGAATAGACATTAAATTTCAAATACAATAGCATGAATCTCTACTTTTATATTGACATAGCTTTCTAACAAATATCAGATTCCACGGTGGAAAAATTGTTTTTCAAGTCTATTATGGACAAAACCATCAATGTCAGTTATGGTCCAGAAAATCCAATTTAGGATTTGTCTGAGAAGAACATACTTCCTCCTCCTCCCCAGAAAAAGGTGGACCCCATGGTGTAATTCATGATGCATGACAATGTCTGAAGCAGGAATGCATATGAATAATGCATGCACGTGCATGCTGTCATGCACTGCAGGAAAATCTCAATAGAAAGGGACTACAGGGTTATCTAGAGACTGTTAGGCAGATCTATTTTTAGCTGAACAACGCTTCATCTGCCCACACTAGGAAATTACAGCCTTGATGTTAATTATAGCTATGGAAATATTACCTGAAAAATTAATTTTTATGCTGTGCAAACAGTTAGGTAGATAGCTGGGGAGAAAGTGCCACTGATATAGAAAGTAGTACCTCCAGAGTCCAATGAGATCATCTGTGTCTTTTTCTGAGATTTTTCCTTTGGTTACATTTGGGATGCCACATCCACTAGTGGCAAATGTTCTTATTTCAAAAAAGAATGCCAGGGAAGAACAAAACAAAGTATTTTTTCCTTGTGACTGTCCCTATTAGTATGTATGCTCAAATGCATCAAACTAATGGGCAGTGTCGTTATATGGAACAGCTGTATTGAGTATTCTGGAAGTTTCAGTACATTGGAAGGATAAAACAAAAAAAGCTATTAGTTAAACACAAGTAGTCATAAAGTAATAATGAAGACAGTCAAGCAATATGTTGACTTCACTAATAACTACTGCATGTGGTGTAAAGAGTGGAATTTTAACATATTCATTTGTTTCCCCAAGCATAAATTACTAAAAGCTACATTCTAAACACAGGGCACAACTTGAGGATATGGGGAGGGGGAAGGGTAAGCTGTGACAAAGTGAGAGAGTGTCATGGCCATATATACACTACCAAATGTAAAATAGGTAGCTAGTGGGAAGCAGCCACATAGCACAGGAAGATCAGCTCGGTGGTTTGTGACCACCTAGAGGGGTGGGATAGGGAGGGTGGGAGGGAGGGAGATGCAAGAGGGAGGGGATATGGGAACATATATATATGTATAACTGATTCACTTTGTTATAAAGCAGAAACTAACACACGATTGTAAAGCAATTATACTCCAATAAAGATGTTAAAAAAAAAAAAAGAACCACTGTGGGGAGGAGGGATAAAGTAGGAGTTTGGTATTACACACCACTATATATAAAACAGGTAACCAACAAGAACCTACTGTATAGCACAGGGAACTCTACTCAATATTTTGTAATAACCTAAAGTGGAAAATAATCTGAAAAAGAATATATATATATATATATATATATATATATATATATATATATATATATATATATATATATATATATACACTCTGAATCCCTTTGCTGTACACCTGAAACAAACACAACATTGTAAATCAACTATACTCCAATTTTTTAAAAAAAACCTAGAGAGGTTAAAGTAAGAAATAAAAAAACACTTCTACAGCTGAGCCCAGCCGACTTCTAGAACCATGAGAGATCATGATAAAAAGGTATTGCTTTATCTTAAGCCACTAAGTTTTGGGGTGATTTTTTGTGCAGCTATAAGTAACATCCATCCATTCCAAAAATGTTTACTAAGAGCCTACAAGGGGCAAGGCACAGGTGACTCAATGGTGAATAAAGAAACTCTTCTCGGGGGTTGGGGAGAAGATGGCGGAAGAGTAAGACGCGGAGATCACCTTCCTTCCCACAGATACAGTAGAAATACATCTACACGTGGAACTGCTCCTACAGAACACCCACTGAACGCTGGCAGAAAACGTCAGACCTCCCAAAAGGCAAGAAACTCCCCCCGTACTTGGGTAGGGCAAAAGAAAAAAGAAATAACAGAGACAAAAGAATAGGGACGGCACCTGCACCAGTGGGAGGGAGCTGTGAAGGAGGAAAGATTTCCATGCACTAGGAAGGACCTTCGCGGGCAGAGACTGCGGGTGGCAGAGGGGGGAAGCTTCGGAGGCACGGAGGAGAGCGCAGCAACAGGGGTGCGGAGGGCAAAGCGGAGAGATTCCCGCACGGAGGCTCGGTGCCGAGCAACACTCACCAGCCCGAGAGGCTTGTCTGCTCACCTGCCAGGGCGGGCGGGGCTGGGAGCTGAGGCTCCGGCTTCGGTCGGATCGCAGGGAGAGGACTGGGGTTGGCGGCATGAACACAGCCTGAAGGGGTTAGCGCACCACAGCTGGCTGGGAGGGAGACCGGGAAAAAGTCTGCAGCTGCCGAAGAGGCAAGAGACTTTTTCTTGCTTCTTTGTTTCACGGCGTGCAAGGAGAGGGGATTCAGAGCGCCGCCTAAACGAACTCCAGAGACTGGCGCGAGCCGCGGCTATCAGCGCGGACCCCAGAGGCGGGCGTGAGCCGCGGCTGACAGCGCAGAATCCAGAGACGGGTGTGAGACGCTGGGGCTGCTGCTGCCACCTCCAAAAATCCTGTGTGCGAGCACAGATCACTCTCCACACCGCCCCTCCCGGGAGCCTGTGCAGCCCGCCACTGACAGGGTCCTGTGATCCAGGGACAACTTCCCCGGGAGAACGCACTGCGCGCCTCAGGCTGCTGCAACGTCACGCCAGCCTCTGACGCCGCAGGCTCACCCCGCCTCCTCTATACCCCTCCCTCCCCCCGGCCTGAGTGAGCCAGAGCCCCTGAAGCAGCTGCTCCTTTAACCCCGTCCTGTCTGGGCGGGGAACAGACACCCTCAGGCGACCTACATGCAGAGGCGGGTCCAAATCCAAAGCTGAACCCCGGGAGCTGTGCGAACACAGAAGAGAAGGGGAAATCTCTCCCAGTAGCATCAGAAGCAGTGGATTAAAACTCCACAAACAACTTGATGTGCCTGCATCTGTTGAATACCAGAATAGACAACGAATCATCCCAAATTCAGGAGGTGGACTTTGGGAGCAGGATATATTAATTTTTCCCCTTTTCCTTTTTTTGTGAGTGTATATGTATATGTTTCTGGGTGAGATTTTGTCTGTATAGCTTTGCTTTATAATAGCTTTATTTTACTTCACTATATTATAGCCTCTTTCTTTCTTTCTTTCTTTCTATTTTTTCTCCCTTTTACTCTGAGCCGTGTGGACGAAAGGCTCTTGGTGCTCCAGCCAGGCATCAGGGCCGTACCTCTGAGGTGGGAGAGCCAACTTCAGGACACTGGTCCACAAGAGACCTCCCAGCTCCACGTAATACCAAACGGCAAAAATCTCTCAGAGATCTCCATCTCAACATCAAGACCCAGCATCACTCAATGACCAGCAAGCTACAGTGCTGAACACCCTATGCCAAACAACTAGCAAGACAGGAACACAGCCCCATCCATTAGCAGAGAGGCTGCCTAAAATCATAATAAGGCCACAGACACCCCAAAATACACCACCAGACGTGGACGTGCCCACCAGAAAGACAAGATCCAGCCTCATCCACCAAAACTCAGGCACTAGTTCCCTCCACCAGGAAGCCTTCACAACCCACTGAACCAACCTTAGCCACTGGGGACAGATACCAAAAACAACGGGAACTACGAACCTGCAGCCTGTGAAAAGGAGACCCCAAATACAGTAAGATAAGCAAAATGAGATGACAGAAAAACACACTGCAGATGAAGGAACAGGGTCAAAACACACCAGACTTAACAAATGAAGAGGAAATTGGTAGTCTACCTGAAAAAGAATTCAGAATAATGATAGTAAGGATGATCCAAAATCTGGGAAATAGAATAGACAAAATGCAAGAAACATTTAACAAGGACGTAGAAGAACTAAAGAGGAACCAAGCAACGATGAAAAACACAATAAATGAAATTAAAAATACTCTAGATGGGATCAATAGCAGAATAACTGAGGCAGAAGAAAGGATAAGTGACCTGGAAGATAAAATGGTGGAAATAACTACTGCAGAGCAGGATAAAGAAAAAAGAATGAAAAGAACTGAGAACAGTCTCAGAGACCTCTGGGACAACATTAAACGCACCAACATTCGAATTATAGGGGTCCCAGAAGAAGAAGAGAAAAAGAAAGGGACTGAGAAAATATTTGAAGAGATTATAGTTGAAAACTTCCCTAATATGGGAAAGGAAATAGTTAACCAAGTCCTGGAAGCACAGAGAGTCCCATACAGGATAAACCCAAGGAGAAACACGCCAAGACACATATTAATCAAACTGTCAAAAATTAAATATAAGGAAAACATATTAAAAGCAGCAAAGGAAAAACAACAAATAACATACAAGGGAATCCCCATAAGGTTAACATCTGATCTTTCAGCAGAAACTCTGCAAGCCAGAAGGGAGTGGCAGGATATACTTAAAGTCATGAAGGAGAAAAACCTACAACCAAGATTACTCTACCCAGCAAGGATCTCATTCAGATTTGATGGAGAAATTAAAACCTTTACAGACAAGCAAAAGCTGAGAGAGTTCAGCACCACCAAACCAGCTTTACAACAAATGCTAAAGGAACTTCTCTAGGCAAGAAACACAAGAGAAGGAAAACACCTACAATAACAAACCCAAAACATTTAAGAAAATGGGAATAGGAACATACATATCGATAAATACCTTGAATGTAAAAGGATTAAATGCTCTCACCAAAAGACACAGGCTGGCTGAATGGATACAAAAACAAGACCCATATATATGCTGTCTACAAGAGATCCACTTCAGACCTAGAGACACATACAGACTGAAAGTGAGGGGATGGAAAAAGATATTCCATGCAAATGGAAATCAAAAGAAAGCTGGAGTAGCAATTCTCATATCACACAAAATAGACTTTAAAATAAAGACTATTACAAGAGACAAAGAAGGACACTATATAATGATCAAGGGATTGATCCAAGAGGAAGGTATTACAATTGTAAATATTTATGCACCCAACATAGGAGCACCTCAATACATAAGGCAAATACTAACAGCCATAAAAGGGGAAATCGACAGAAACACAATCATAGTAGGGGACTTTAACACCCCACTTTCACCAGTGGACAGATCATCCAAAATGAAAATAAATAAGGAAACACAAGCTTTAAATGATACATTAAACAAGATGGACTTAATTGATATTTATAGGACATTCCACCCAAAAACAACAGAATACACATTTTTCTCAAGTGCTCATGGAACATTCTCCAGGATAGATCATATCTTGGGTCACAAATCAAGCCTTGGTAAATTTAAGAAAATTGAAATCGTATCAAGTATCTTTTCCGACCACAACGCTATGAGACTAGATATCAATTACAGGAAAAGATCTGTAAAAAATACAAACACATGGAGGTTACACAATACATTACTTAATAACGAAGTGATTACTGAAGAAATCAAAGGGGAAATCAAAAAATACCTAGAAACAAATGACAATGGAGATACGACGACCCAAAACCTATGGGATTCAGCAAAAGCAGTGCTAAGAGGGAAGTTTATAGCAATACAAGCCTACATCAAGAAACAGGAAACATCTCGAATAAACAACCTAACCTTGCACCTAAAGCAATCAGAGAAAGAAGAGCAAAAAACCCCAAAGCTAGCAGAAGGAAAGAAATCATAAAGATCAGATCAGAAATAAATGAAAAAGCAATGAAGGAAACAATAGCAAAAATCAATGAAACTAAAAGCTGGTTCTTCGAGAAGATAAACAAAATTGATAAACCATTAGCCAGACTCATCAAGAGAAAAAGGGAGAAGACTCAAATCCATAGAATTAGAAATGAAAAAGGAGAAGTAACCACTGACACTGCAGAAATACAAACGATCATGAGAGATTACTACAAGCAACTCTATGCCAATAAAATGGACAACCTGGAAGAAATGGACAGATTCTTAGAAATGCACAAACTGCCGAGACTGAACCAGGAAGAAATAGAAAATATGAACAGACCAATCACAAGCACTGAAATTGAAACTGTGATTAAAAACCTTCCAACAAACAAAAGCCCAGGACCAGATGGCTTCACAGGCGAATTCGATCAAACATTTAGAGAAGAGCTAACACCTATCCTTCTCAAACTCTTCCAAAATATTGCAGAGGGAGGAACACTCCCAAACTCATTCTACGAGGCCACCATCACCCTGATACCAAAACCAGACAAAGATGTCACAAAGAAAGAAAACTACAGGCCAATATCACTGATGAACATAGATGCAAAAATCCTCAACAAAATACTAGCAAACAGAATCCAACAGCACATTAAAAGAATCATACACCATGATCAAGTGGGATTTATCCCAGGAATGCAAGGATTCTTCAACATACGCAAATCAATCAATGTGATACACCATATTAACAAATTGAAGGAGAAAAACCATATGATCATCTCAATAGATGCAGAGAAAGCTTTCGACAAAATTCAACATCCATTTATGATAAAAGCCCTGCAGAAAGTAGGCACAGAGGGAACTTTCCTCAACATAATAAAGGCCATATATGACAAACCCACAGCCAACATTGTCCTCAATGGTGAAAAACTGAAACCATTTCCACTAAGATCAGGAACAAGACAAGGTTGCCCACTCTCACCACTATTATTCAACATAGTTTTGGAAGTGTTAGCCACAGCAATCAGAGAAGAAAAAGAAATAAAAGGAATCCAAATCAGAAAAGAGGAAGTAAAGCTGTCACTATTTGCAGATGACATGATACTATACATAGAGAATCCTAAAGATGCTACCAGAAAACTCCTAGAGCTAATCAATGAATTTGGTAAAGTAGCAGGATACAAAATTAATGCACAGAAATCTCTTGCATTTCTATACACTAATGACGAAAAATCTGAAAGTGAAATTAAGAAAACACTCCCGTTTACCATTGCAACAAAAAGAATAAAATACCTAGGAATAAACCTACCTAAGGAGACAAAAGACCTGTATGCAGAAAATTATAGGACACTGATGAAAGAAATTAAAGATGATACAAATAGATGGAGAGATATACCATGTTCTTGGATTGGAAGAATCAACATTGTGAAAATGACTCTACTACCCAAAGCAATCTACAGATTCACTGCAATCCCTATCAAACTACCACTGGCATTTTTCACAGAACTAGAACAAAAAATTTCACAATTTGTATGGAAACACAAAAGACCCCGAATAGCCAAACCAATCTTGAGAACGAAAAATGGAGCTGGGGGAATCAGGCTCCCTGACTTCAGACTATATTACAAAGCTACAGTAATCAAGACAGTTTGGTACTGGCACAAAAACAGAAATATAGATCAATGGAACAGGATAGAAAGCCCAGAGATAAACCCACACACATATGGTCACCTTATCTTTGATAAAGGAGGCAAGCATATACAGTGGAGAAAAGACAGCCTCTTCAATAAGTGGTGCTGGGAAAATTGGACAGCTACATGTAAAAGTATGAAATTAGAACACTCCCTGACACCATGCACAAAAATAAACTCAAAATGGATTAAAGACCTAAGTGTAAGGGCAGACACTATCAAACTCTTAGAGGAAAACATAGGCAGAACACTCTATGACATACATCACAGCAAGATTCTTTTTGACCCAGCTCCCAGAGAAATGGAAATAAGAACACAAATAAACAAATGGGACCTAATGAAACTTAAAAGCTTTTGCACAGCAAAGGAAACCATAAACAAGACCAAAAGATAACCATCAGAATGGGAGAAAATATTTGCAAATGAAGCAACTGACAAAGGATTAATCTCCAAGATTTACAAGTAGCTCATGCAGCTCGATAACAAAAAAACGAACAACCCAATCCAAAAATGGGCAGAAGACCTAAATAGACATTTCTCCAAAGAAGATATACAGATGGCCATCAGACACATGAAAGAATGCTCAACATCATTAATCATTAGAGAAATGCAAATCAAGACTACAATGAGATATTATCTCACACCGGTCAGAATGGCCATCATCAAAAAATCTAGAAACAATAAATGCTGGAGAGGGTGTGGAGGAAAGGGAACACTCTTGCACTGTTGGGGGGAATGTAAATTGATACAGCCACTATGGAGAACAGTATGGAGGTTCCTTAAAAAACTACAAATAGAACTACCATACGATCCAGCAATCCCACTACTGGGCATATACCCTGAGAAAACCATAGGTCAAAAAGAGTCATGTACCAAAATGTTCATTGCAGCTCTATTTACAATAGCCAGGACATGGAAGCAACCTAAGTGTCCATCGACAGATGAATGGATAAAGAAGATGTGGCACATATATACAATGGAATATTACTCAGCCATAAAAAGAAATGAAATGGAGGTATTTGTAATGAGGTGGATGGAGTTAGAGTCTGTCATACAGAGTGAAGTAAGTCAGAAAGAGAAAAACAAATACAGTATGCTAACATATATACGGAATCTAAGGGGGAAAAAAAAAAAAAAAGGCCATGAAGAACCTTGTGGCAAGACGGGAATAAAGACACAGACCTACCAGAGAATGGACTTGAGGATATGGGGAGGGGGTGTGGTGAGATGTGACAGGGTAAGAGAGTGTCATGGACATATATACACTACCAAATGTAAAATAGATAGCTAGTGGGAAGCAGCCACATAGCACAGGGAGATCAGCTCGGTGCTTTGTGACCACCTAGAGGGGTGGGATGGGGAGGGTGGGAGGGAGGGAGATGCAAGAGGGAAGAGAAATGGGAACATATTGTATATGTATAACTGATTCACTTTGTTATAAAGCAGAAGCTAACACACCATTGTAAGGCAATTATACTTCAATAAAGATGTTTAAAAAAAAAAAAAAGAAAAGAAACTCTTCTCATAGAGATAACATTCTGGTGAAGGGAGACAGATGATAAATATGTAAACTGGTCTTAGAATAAGAATCTATCTTTTTATATCTCCTAACTTTATTGAGATATAATTGATATATAACATTTTGTAATTTTAAGGTGTACATGTGGATTTGACACTCTTATATATTGCAAAGTGATTACCACCATAACATTAGCTAACACCTTCAATCCTTCACATAATTACTGGAAAGAATCATCTTTATAGGATAGATAAACAACAAGGTCCTACTGTATAGCACAGGGAACTATATTCAATACCCTGTAATAAACCATAATGGAAAAGAATATGGAAAAGAATATATATATGTATAACTGAATCACTTTGTTGTATAGCAGAAATTAACACAACACTGTAAATCGACTATACTTCAATAAAATTTAAAAAAAAAGAATTATCTTTAAGGTCATCTGTTTGTTCCCTGATCTAGGATTAGAAATCCACTTCACGGAGCCATCTATTACATTGGACTGAAATATTCCTAGAATTTGTTAGCTGTAAATCCCCTGGGCTGGGAGGGGTGAAGTCAGTTTCTTCTGAGTACTGAAGAGTCTAACTGGGTAATTTTGATCTGGAAGAAAATCTGTTGTTATAACATAAAGTATTTTATTATGTTAAATAGAAAAATATATAAGGTATTATATTTTGTAAAGGTCGAATGTGCTTGAATATGCTTTGTTAAATAAATCGTGTCCATAGAAAATAAATAAATAAATAAAAAATAAACACAGGGCACTATGTAAAAACTTCTTGCATTACAAAGTATGATCCTAGTACATTTAAATTCTCCATTTTATTTAGAAACAGCAAAACGCACAATAATTTCTAATATCATCAATATGATGCTCAATTCATTTGTTTAATCTTAAGGTTAAAATAAATCATATAACTATTTTGCACATTTAAGTGAAAATCCAATGAAAAATAATAAAATTTGGAGAAAATACAGACAAAATCCTTAATCTTTATCCTCAGTATATGATAGTAAAATTAAACTCATAGTTAAATCATGCCATGAGCATTCTAAAATTAAACAGAAATGACAATTGTATAATTAGAAATGGGAAACAAGAAATATTTAATCCTTTTTGGCATTGTTGCTTAATGTCTTCCATTATTAGCTGGATTTTTTCAATTACAATAATCCTACAATCCCTTCTGGTTCCTGTAAACACAGCCTATCAGTATAACATTAGATACAGCTCAGTAGAACCCCTACACTAAAACTCTCCAAACCTACCAAAGAGGGAGAAAATAAGAAGGATTTCTTTTGATTCCACAGACCGGAAATTTTATAGAATTTTACCTGTAATCAAAGAGCACATTGGAAGCCTCTTTTAATTGACCTTTCTCTGATATTAACAGAGTAAGTCGAGTGTGTTTCTCCAGAAACTGTATCTATAGCAACTGCATGAATATTTAAGAAACAAAATAACCCATTTTTTTTCTCTGTGCAATAGAAAGCACTGCCTCAGATCCTCTGAACGATATGCTAATCTTCAGCTTTATCAGGATGTCTGTTTTTCCTTAGGGTCATTTGTAGAGACGTGGATGGGCCTAGAGAATGTCATACACAGTTTAAGTAAGTCAGAAAGAGAAAAACAAATATCGTATATCAACACATATATGTGGAATCTAGAAAAATGGTATAGATGATCTTATTCGCAAAGCAGAAATAGAGACACAGACATAGAGAACAAATGTATGGACACCAAGGGGGAAAAGGGAAGGGGGAGGAATTGGGAGGTTGGGATTAACACTTACACACTATTGATACTATGTATAAAATGGATAGCTAATGAGGACATACTGTATAGCACAGGGAACTCTACTTAATGCACTGTAATGACCTAAATGGGAAGGAAATCCAAAAAACAGAGGGGAGATATATATATATATATATATATATATATATATATATATATATATATATATATAGCTGATTGATTTTGCTGTACAGTAGAAACTAACACAAAATTATAAAGCAACTATACTCCAATAAAAATTAATGTAAAAAAAATAAAGGGAATACTTCACAGCTCTTGAGAGAAAAAAAAAAAAAAACAGTTAAGCATGGATAGGTCTAGACAAAACTGTGAAGTTGGTACCTTCTCCCAAATTCCTTTTTCATGCCTCGCTTTCTCCTCTCATTACTACCGCAGCCTCCTCCTGTGCCCTCATATTCTTCCCTGAATGTAAAAGTCTCCTCATCCCAGCTCTTATATACCAGTTCGTTAATTCATTCAGTATTTACTGAACACCAGCTATGTGCCAGGCACTGGACACTGGAGTAAGTATGCTTTTCTTTCATGCATGAAAATAGCCATCTGTTCCGTGTTCTACTTTCTCAGGGTCCTGTTCCTGTTATTTTAATAAAGTTATTCATGCTAAAACATTGATGGGTGGAAACTGTATAATCTGCTACCTTTCAAATTACATACAGCACTTAAAATTGATGTGCTGAATTTTAAGCAGCCAAGTAAATTAAGTTGAAATCTTCTTTTCTAGAATTTTCAAGGCCACAGGGTATTTCTTATAATATAGGTGCAAACAGAAGACTTAACTGCAGCAAAATAGGTCAATGTCAGAGACACCAGGACTGGAAATTAGGCTGGCCTACAGAAGTGAGGGAAATATTCTGAGGACTGACAGCTGCAGGGAAAACTAGAAGGGAGAAAGATCATTCCAGAAGGTGTCAGGGGAGTACAGTAACCTGCAACTGTCACTTCTTGCCTGAGTTTCTGCACGTAGCCTCCTTATTGGAGTGACTGCTTCCAGTCTTGCCTCTTTAATCTGTCCTTGATGTTAGCTGGAGTGATTTTTCTGAAATATTGTATTTGTTAATGACTCCACAACCAAATGATTTAAATTTTATTACCTCCTAGTTTCTGTAGGTCATGAATCTGGGCATGGCTTAGCTGGGTCTTCTGGCTCAGAGTCTCGCACAAGGTGTCAGCTGAAGCTGCAGAGAACTCAAGTCTCAGCTGAAGGAGGATCCACTCGCATGCTCATTCACATGGTCGTTGAACAGGACTCAGTGCCTCTTACGCTATTTGACTAAGGGCCTCAGCTCTGCTTGGCTCCATCCTACAGCCATGTTGAGCTACTTGCAATCTCTCAGTTCCCCCAATGCACCATGATTTCTCTCTGATCCAGACCTTGGCACATTCTATTTCTATCCCCTGGAATTTCACTTGCATTAAAGTGTATGCATGGACGTGGTACTTAAAGTTGTGGATCTGGAAGAGATTACCAAGAGAATAAGTATAGAAAGTTCTCCTTTCTTTTTATGTTGACTCCACCTCTGTCACCATCTACCACCCCATTGTTTTGCATCCCATTGCAGCAAAACTCTTCAAAAAATTGTCTGTACTCTTTTGTTTCCAATCCCACCACCCATTCTCTCTTGAAACTACTTCAGTTGGGTTTTTATCTCTATCATGTTATTCAGTCCAATGGTCAGTTTTCTGTCCTGACAATACTTGGCTATTAGGAGTATTTGACACAGCTGATCATACCCCTTCTCTTTGCTGTGCTTTCTTCATTTGGCTGGGATACCACACTCATGGTTTTCCTTTAACCTCACTGGTTACTCTTTCTTGGATTCTTTTACAGGTTCCTATTTTTTTCCCAGAATAAACCCAGTACTTGTTCTTTTTCTATTCTCTATCTATATTTATTCTCTTGATAATCTCTTCCAGATTCATGACTTTAAATACCATCTATATGCTAATGAATCCCAATTTATATCTCTAAATCAGACCTCTTTTCTGAACTCCAGACCTGTATAATCAACGTTGTACTCCAGCACAACTTTGATACTATATCATACAGGGTCCAGATAAGAAATAGAAACAGGCACAGTAAACTTAGGAAATTTGAGGAGGGTGTATTGACAAGCTGTCCATTCACAAAGTTGTGGGCAGAGTGTAAGGGAACCATGGTAGATAGTACAGTGACTCTGGGTCAGTAGCAGCAGAGCTGTTAAGACCCATAAGTATGAAGTGATGAGGGGAAAGGGTTGTTACTAGAAACTGAAAGGTCAGAATTGTGTAGATGAGATCTCCAGGAGAACAGAAGTAATATCTGATCAGGTAACACAGAGAACTTGAGTAAAACCTCACTGTGAGGAAGCCAGGAAAATAGATCCATGATCTCATTCTCTTTCCTCTCTAGTCTGCGAGCTTCACATTGGCTGAACATAATCAGAAGTTGAAGAGCAAAGGGATCCCACTGACGAAATGAGTATATATCAGTTTCCTGGGACAGAGAGCAAAATAAAGAAGACTAGAGAAAAGATCTTGGAGAACAAAGGGAAGATATTCTACATTCATATGTAACAGGCACCTCAAAATTAACATTTCTAAAACTCAACATGTTCCCCAAAAACCTGCTCCATCTTTAGCCTTTGCATCTCACAGGTTGGTGATTTCACCCTTCCAGTTGCTTAGACTAAATCCCTGGGGGTCATTCCTGCCATTTTTGATTCCTTTATTTCTCTCAAAGCTACAGCCAATCTATCGGGAAATTCTATGGTCTCTATGCTTGAAAAACAGTCAGCCTCCCTATCCACAGGTTCTGCATCCCCAGATTAGGCCAACCACAGATGGAAAATATTCCCAAACAAACAAACAAAAAATCCAGAAAGTTCCAAAAAGCAAAATTTGAATTTGCCTCTCACCAGCAACTATTTACATAGCATTTACATTTTATTTATGTGTATTTACAAGTGTTTACATAGCATTTACATTGTGTTAGGTATTTTAAGTAATCTAGAGATGACTTAAAGTACATGGGAGGATGTGCCTAGGTTATATGCAAATACCAGATGATTGTATAAAGGACTTGAGCATCCATACATTTTGGTATCAATGGGGATCCTGGAACAAATCACCTGCAGATACCGCAGGACGATTGTATATCCAGAAGCCTTATACTTCCCAGGATCATTGTAAAACCATTACCTCTTGACTGAATTTCTACAACAACAACAAGCAGTATTGTATAAATATTTTTGTGGTCAACTTTTATGAAACACCTCTAAAAACTCATCTATGTATGCATATGAATGTGGTCCCTATTTGTGATACTTATAGTAAAAATTACAAATAATTCTGTTTTTTGAATGATATTCCTGTTCCTATTCATTACCCATCTTCTTTTTTAAACAAATACAGAGTGACTACAGTTGAGAGATAAGGAATTGCCTTCAATTATATACTTACAGTTTCACACAAAAATTTGAAAATGTCCAGGCAAATTACATGTCTGCCCCAGCAAGTTTGTAATGGTAAATGAGGAATTGGAAGCAGATTACTAAAAATAAATTTAAATAATCCTCTTTTGTAAAACATGCTAAGCTTTGTCTGTTCAAGTCAGTTTTGGCAAAGAAATTCTGACTATGACATTAAAAATAGGTGGATATATTTTGAAACCGTTCCAGGCTCAGGAAATGCCAAGATAATTAGTAAGTTTACAAACTGGACTGTGCTACCTTTTCTAAAGCAATACCACAAACTTTACAAAAGTCTTTCCCACCTTACTGATTGTCTATTTTTGGAAAACGGGTTGTTCTAGCTCTTTCAAATAGAAATGTAAGTGAAATAATCAAGTTTCTTCTAACTGAAAGAAACAGTGATCACTCCAATGGCACATTAAATTGGAAGTATATAAAATAAAAGCAAAATTGATATTATTCAGAATTAAATATACACATAGCAGCTCTCTGTATATTTATTAAACTTTTAAACTTAAACTGAAGCTGAAACTGAGGTCAAGAAAGGAAATGGCCTTTAAAAGTCAGCTACCAGGCTCAGTCCTGTTAGGTTTTTAAAAAGGAACTAAAGAAGGTGCAGAGTTGTGTCAGCTTACATCTTCATCATGATACATCAAACTCCTTTTACATTCATACATTCATTAAGAATGATCTGATAGCTCCTTTATTCTTGTCAATTATCTGTTTTCTATTCACAATGTTGTCAACTTAATTTATTTAAAAGAAATGTATAAAATATAATAAAATGCATGTTAACCCTCCATTTTTATGACTATAATCTTTGGGCTGAATTGTAATAAGATTATCGCTTTCTCCCTAGGCTGTCTAGAAACTTAGCCAAATAATCAGCAATTTATGTTATTTATGTTGTATATGTACTTAGTATTATAAAAATAGTAATAGCTGATTTTTGACTGATTATTATCTTTCAGCCATAGTGCAAACCAATTAAAATACATTAACTTATTTAATAGTCATAACAACCCAGTAGGGTAGCTATTAATACCCTGACTTATCCCCAAAAGGCTTTAAATTATAGTTATCTACCAATAGGCAACTTGAGAAAAATGTTTGTTTGTGGCATGGTTAGACTGATGGTTTATTAACTATGAGGGTTTCTAGTACTCCTCCTTCTATAGAGACGCCACTTGCCCAAAGGGTAGACACTATTTCTAAGTGAGTGACAGAATGGTGAAATGTCCACCTTTTAACAAGTGAGCTACTACCGACAGATGCTCTGAAAGAGAACAAGTTCAGAGGAGGGTGGTATTCTCAGCCTCCTGGGGAGTGACACCTCCACTCAGAATTCTAATTTCAGTTTCTGTTACTAAGGAAGAGGAGCAAAACCTGACAGCACAGGCCATGGAGAAGAATGAAGGAGAGACAGGGCTGTGAATTCTTAATTAACGGGATGTTCAGGGATGCCAGGGCAAGCTTTATAAAGCTGCTGGGGAAGGTTGCATTTAGAATAGATACAGAAACCTCTCACTGCTATCACTAACTTCATGAGGTAAAAAGGCAGTTTCCAAAGTTCTACTCAGTGGTGAGAAGGAAAATTATTTCCTCTGGAAACCCTGAATCTATCTCTCTGAAAGCATTTCCATACTGTTAAATGACTTGGTTAACGGTAAGGCTCGGGGGTTCCAAAATTCAGTTTCTGAAACTAATTCAAAATTTGCACTCAAGAAATGAAAGAAATAATCATAAGCAAAAATACTAAAGACATACTGATTTCAACTAATGTTAAATTCCCAGGGGAACCCTAACCCTAAATTCCCCCTAACTCTTTGGGGAAAAGTGAAAAGTAACATAGATTCTCCTTTTCTCTAAGAAAAATTATTGAATTTAATAATTTAGTGAAATATTCATTTAATTATGCATCAGTGGGTATATACCGAAAATTTACAAAGTGCTAGGCACTGTGCTAGGCCCAAGAGCTACCAAGAAGAAAGGCACATCCCTGAAGTTAAAGAAACCGTAGTCTGTTTGGAGTGAGTACCGAAACCTCCCGTGATAAGCCACAGACACCAGCAAGCTTTCAAATAGTGACTTAAGGAGGTAACTAGCACTTTCAGCCAGCACTGTTATGACATCCTCAAGATGTGCACAAACTGGAATAAGCATAAAATATAATCATTTACTAGAACAGGAAAATTGAATGTTTAAAAATATATACCAAGCCGTATTTCCACAAATAATACTGTTTATAGATGCATAAGTATTACTTGAGACATGTTTACGGTCACAGTTGTCCTCAAAGTTTTGATGGCTTGTCAGCTGTTAGAGGGATTAGCCGTAGTCAGTAAAACTCTAGTATATTAACATTTAGTAGGCATTTATATCCAATCAGAATCATGCTAGGGGCTAGAGGAACAAAGGAAAAGACACATCCCTTGTCCCCAAGGAACTCAGGGTTGGATGGGAGAGAGAGGCACTAAACACCCAATTATAGTACTCTGTATTGTCATTGCCGGGGTAGACATACACACAAACTGCTGTAGGAGCCAAAGGAAACGACTACACCACCACAAGGATAAGTAACAAGGAGACTGTCCATAGCTCTAGGTTTAAATGCCTTGAAGATAATCAGAACTGTCCAACAGAGGAATAGATCATCTTGCTATAGAGGGCTCCTTCAGACCTCAAGAAATGTTAAGGAGACCAATGATCAACATGTAGAAAATTTCAAAGAGATGACACCAGGTAATAATCTGGACTTTCCAATTGGATCTAATCCAGAATTTTCAACTCTGGATACATCTTTCTAGGCTACCATACTGTAGCTTTATGAAAAGTGGGCTCTGTTGCCCCCTCTCTTAAAGTTCTCCAGCGCAGACTTGCCCACAAAGGTTTTGAAGTTCTCCATCTTGGAACAAGCTCTGCCAGGACAGCTGGGTCCCACATCAGCAGACACCAAGTAGCTCCAGAGCAGTAATCAAGGTGACCTCCCTTTTGGAACATGACTGTCCTGAAGATCAGAAGTATCAGCATCCTCACAAACTGTACATACATACTCTCCCAGCCACATTTGGATTTGGAGCACCCTGTGCTTGGTCCTCTCCAATACTGGCCTCTGCCTCCTCCCACAGCTGTGAAATCTCTTTCTTCCTCTTTCCTCTGCTGTATTTTTTCTTAAATCACAACTCAAACTCCTCTTCATTCAGAAAGTCATCGCAATTCATCACATTTATTCATGGCCTTTCACAGCAAATACTGACCACAGACATATGAAATTCTGATAATGTGGATAGAACTTTTTTCTCTCAAAAGTAGAAGAGGGAAATCTTTCTTCCAAGCCTGTTTGTCTCTAATAATAATAAAACCTAACATTTATTGAGTGCTCCCTCTACACTAATACCCTTCTACACTGTTTATAGAAATAACCGCATTTAATCCTCACGTCTGAGTATGTCACCTATTATTAATATCACGATTTGACATAGAAAACAGTGAGGTGAGTAACTTGTCCCAGACTGCTCATTTTGTAATCAATAGAGCTGGGCTTTGAACCTGGGCAATATGGGTTCAAAGACTATGTACTCAACCATGGCTCTACTATTCCTCTTCAGTATATGACAGTTCTTACTGTTATGACTCAGGTGGGAGCATAAACAAGGTGACTGCTTTGTTAACTACTTCCTCTTATAGGAATTAAGGCAGAGAAGATGGGGAGTAGGGAGGGCTAGTTGCTAGATCAGCAATTATAACCCCATGGATTCTGTGCTAATGCAAGTACAGGCATGGGCTGACTTGAAGAAAGGATAAAAAGTACACGAAGTAGATCCACTCTGTTGCTACAAATTTAAGAGAACTGAGCAAAAGAACTGTAATCCAAGAGAGACTGATACAAAATAATAACTAAACATATAAGATATGTGGACCCTTTCTGATGTGGAGATATAGCAAGGGAGACAGAGCAAAGGCCACCACATGTGAAGAATTAGCACCTTTCAAAACTACACAAAATGTTCCTTAGCAGTTTATTTTGCCTGTACTATTATTAGGACCTACTCAGACATTGTAACACTGATGATATTTTATTTTATTATTATCCATCCATCTATCTCTCTTCCAAAATTTTATACCTACTAAAAATTCACATGTCCCTAAATTGTAAGAATTTTAAGGAAAGATCCATGTTTTGTCCTTTTTTTTTTTTTTTTTTTGGTATCTCCCCAAACTCCTAGAACAGTATTTTGACCATAAAAAGCATTTAATAAATGCATCTTGAAATTAAATCATTTAAAAATTTAGATACATTTCCTGCGGGGAAATATTTTCCCCAAAAGCTTCTGAAAGGAATTACATTAAAGAGGAAATGGAAAAGCTTATTTTAATCAAACTCTTCAAAATGGCATACAGCAAAGAGTGAGAATATTAATAATTTTGAAAAGAGCAAGGTGAAGAAAAATGTTAATATTTAGAAAGGAAAGTATCACTGTGAAATAGAAAATGATTCAGAGAATGCAAAATTCATTTCAAATGGATACAAAAGAAATGGAGCTTTAACAATGCAAAGTTTCACTGGAAACAAGATGACTTCTTGTAAAGCTTTTAAGCTCTAACCCTTGGCACAAACTCAAACTGGAGCCTGGCTTCTGAGAGAGGATTTCTCTTGGCATCTATGCCAGTTTAATTTCACATCCTTTAGAGCCACCTGTTGGATCATGCACCTGTCTGCTCTAAGGTAATTTATTAAAATCAAGAGTTTGCATGTGTTTTGTAGCTGCCTCAGTTGAGCATACTCTTTTCAAAATAGATTTGAGAAGCGAGAGTAAGAAAGAGAGAGAAACTTCCTGGATAAAATTATGCTGCTGTAGTCCCCCCATGACTGTTATTAAAGTTAATATGAAAGTATGAAAGTCTGGTCTTCCCCCACCCAACTCCCCAATAATGATTGCTTTCCCACTTTCATCCTACAAGTTCAAACGTAGCCAGTATAACTAGCATCATACAGTAGTACTAGTCTGTTCTCTGTATTGAAAAATTGCAGTAGCCAGATAAGCTGTCAACATACATGGCTTTTTGTTCCACCGACAGATGACAGTTACAACATGCATCTCCAAGAACTTACTTTGCAAAATGAACTTCTTATCACTCCACAGCAAGCATAGAGTACCAGTTGAGGGAACCAAGACTTTTCTGGAAAACAGTGTCTTTTCCTTTGCTTTGAAAATTAGGTAGGAAACTAAAAACAATTTCAAGTAAGATTACAAATGGTGTGTAAATTCTTCAGATCTTTATGGGCACAAATATAGGCCTATTTATCCTTCTCTATCTCCTTTTCTCCCCATCCTGTTTCTTAAAATCATTGTTAGCATTTGTTAAGAGTGTATCTCTGGCAAACTATAAAACAACAATGTTACTCATGATTATTTTAAAATATTTTTTTGTAATCAAAATATAACTGGAATGCCAATGTTCATTTTAAAAAGAAATTTTAAACCCTTTCAATGTTCGTTCTGAAAAAACACTCCTAGGTTACAAATGGTCAAGATGAAGCAGGCCAAAAAGTGGCCCACAAGGGGCAGCAGAGTTCCAAAATGTGGATTTTGTTGATTTAGAGACGGGATTGGCAAACTTTTTCTGTAAAGGGCCAGATAGTAAATATTTTAGGCTTTGTGGGCCAATTGGTTTCTGTTACAACTCCTCAACTCTGCCACTGTAGCATCAAAGCAGCCACAGATAGTACATAAACAAATGGGAGTACATGTGTTCCAATAAAGCTTTATTCACAAAAGTAGACAGCAGGACACATGTGGCTTATGGACCCTAGTTTGCCAACCTCTGGTTTAGAGGCAAAAAAACAGCTGACAGAAACTGGACATCAGTGTCACTTTATTTAGCAAGAGAAAGAGAATGTTCCCTGGCCCACGTGAAAATAATAAAGGGAGAAAAGTGGCACAAAGAGTTGTTGAGCTGCAACTAATATTTAAGTGTTATCCTTGGTATATTTCTTAGATTTTACTTGCTATTACCCAGATAGGCAATAATTAAATGATTTATTTAAGATCAAAGTAAGTTATGTCTATGAAGAACCATCACCACAACAAATAGTCTGTGGGCTGGGTATTTGTAAATAATGTCATCTACCTTAAAGTTTGGAGAGGGAGGGAGAACCTGGGAGAAAGCTATCAAAGTTTACTGCAACTATATTAGTTAATACTTCTGAGAAGAATTTTGTTTTCAGTTATAAGAAGATATAGCCAATTCTGTAATATAAAGTAAAATACCTAGTATAGTCCCACTAGATTAATAGCATTAAAAAAGCACACACACACAAACATGCACACACACACACACACACACACACACATGCACCTCTATTTTATATAATTCCATTTATGAAGCTGCTGCTGATAATAATAATGATGATGATGATAGTTATCAGTAACACTACTTGCCTACTGTATATTGGGAATTATGATAGATTGTTTTACAAAATTATTTCTAATCCTCAATGACCCTATAAAATAGGTATTATTACCCCACCTTCCACAGATGAGAAAATGTATGTAGTTATTAAGTTGCTACAGCTGAGATTAGTCTGACACCCACATATACAATCTTTCCACACTTGATAGAGCAGAATTTTCTAGTTCTCCAACTTAGACAATAAAAGTTAATTCAGTTATATAACATTAAGTTTACATTTATGGAATTCTGACCTAACTTACCTGCTTGAAACAGCCCAGAGGACCAAAATGTGATGTGCACCCACTCTCCAAGACCAACCTCCATAGTAGAGCAGTAATTTGGGCATGATGGGGAGTGAGTCATGTAATTATAACCAGCCAACATTTTCTTCGTCTACTGACTAAGGCAAAGGAGGAAGGCAACTCACCCTCCAGCTAAGCCTGAGAAAGGAATATTAGGTTCCTAAAAATGTCCAAATGAGACTTGCAAGCAAGATGGCAGAATTGGAAGCCACCACTCCCACTCATATCCACCCTCAGCAACAATAATTTAGCAGCTATCCACAGTCAAAATGCCTTTGTGGGAGTTGCAAGATCCAGGTAGAAAATTGTAAAACCCCAGTGGAGCCAAAGACTGAGGAGGGCCATTTTGAGAAGGCAAGCCAGCACCCAGGTAGCAGATTCACTGACCATAATCCCAGCTACAGACTCAGAAGGAGCCCCAACCCACCCTGTGGACTCAGCTACAGCCCTATTTGGCCTTGGTTCTGCCACCAATACCATCTGCCAAGAGATACAGTAAGAGTCACACCTGGTTACATTCTGAGTAGAAGGCCCACCAATCTCAGTCCCAGCTATGAACCCAGAAGCAGCCTGTGACCTGACTCTAGCCCCTCTTAGCTGCTGGTCCTACCCGCCCAGGGACAGGATGAGAGCCATGCTTGTCCATGTCCCAAGGCAGGCCCTCTCACCTTGGTCCAACTGCAGATCTTAGAGAAGCCCCATAACCTGGCTCCAGCCCCTTGCAGCTGCATCAGAGAGCAGCCCTGCCCACCCAGGGACCTGGAGGGAGACAAATCTATCTGTGCCCCAAGGCTGGCCTGCTGACTTCTGTCTGACCACAGATGCTGAAGCAACCCTGTGACTCAGCTCCAGCCCTGCTGATCCAGAGTCCAGGAGCAGTCCTGCCTGTCCAAGGACTCAGTGGGATAAACATTCCTCTGTGCCCCCAAAGGCAGACTCACTGACTTTAGTCCAACTGCAGATCATGAGGCAGCCCTGTGGCCAGGATCCCGTCCTGCTCAGCCATGAGCAATTAGGAGCAGTCCTGTTTATCCAAGAATTTGACAGGAGGCATGCCTTTCTGTGCCCCTGAACGCAGGCCTGTAGATCTCAGTCCCAGCCAGGGACCCTAAAGCAGTCCCATGACTCAGTTCCAACCCCTCTCAAGTTGCAGTTGGGTCCAATCTTGCCCATCCAGAGGACCACCCAGTGTCATGTCAGGAGCCTTCCCAGGGACCCAGATAAATGTCTACTGAAGTAGACATTTATCCCATCACGAGCCTCACAGACCAAGGTGCTAGAGGCAGTCCCATCCACCCAGAGACGAGATAGAAACCACACCCACCTGAGCCCCTAGTACCAGGCCTACTGACTGAGGACCCCACTGTAGACCAAGCAACAGACACATGACCTGACTCCAACCTCGCTCGACTGCAATTATGGAGGCAATGCCATCAGTCTGGAGACCCAATAGGAGAGGTCTTTACATACCAGAAACAGTCTGTAAAGACTGAAAGAGGTGTTTGATCCTTCAAATGCAGAGACAGAAGTGCAAGACTGTGCAGATCATGAAGAATCAGGCAAATATGACATCAACAAAGGAAACTAATAAAGATCCAGTAACCAACCCCAAAGAAATAAAGATCTGTGAATTGCCCAGAAAAGAATTCACATAAGCATCTTAAAGAAGCTCAGGGAGGTGAAAGAGAAGACATATAAACCACTAAACAAAATCAGGAAACAATGGATGAACAAAATGAGAAGTTTAATAAAGAAATAGAATCCATTAAAAAGAGCCAAACAAATTCTGGAGCTGAAGAATACAATAAGAGTACTAAAATTTTCAACAGAAAGCTTCAACAGCAGACTTGATCATGCAGAAGAAAGAATCAGCAAACTCAAAAGCACGTCTTTTGAAATTAGCCGGTTAGGGGAATGAAAAGAGAAAAGCACCAAGAGTACACAGTAGGGAAAGGATAGTCTCTTCAATAAATGGTGCTGAGAAACTGAATATCCAAATGCAAAAGAATGAAATTGTATCCTTATCTTACATCATATTTAAATTCACTTGAAATGGATTAAAGATGTAAATGGAAGACCTGAAAAGATAATAAAGAGGAGACATTAAAACTGATACCACAGCAATACAAAGGATCATAAGAGACTACTATCAAAATTATGCCAACAAATTGGATAACCTAGAAAAAAAATGAACATAGAACCAACCAAGACTTAATCATGAAGAAATAGAAAATCCGAATAGACCAATAAAGAGTAAGGAGATTGAAGCAGAAATCAAAATCCTCCCAACAGAGAAAATCCAGGACCAGATGGCCTCATGGGTGAATTCTACCAAATATTTAAAGAAGAATTAAAATCAGTCCTTCTCAAACTATTTCAAAAAATTGAAAGAAGGGAACATTTCCAAACTCATTTTATGAGACCAGCATTGCCCTTTATACCAAAGCCAGATGAGGACACTACAAGAGAAGAAACTCACAAGCCTCATGAACATAAATCCCTGATGAACATAAATGCAAATTTCCTCAACAAAATACAGTAAACCAAATTTAACAGCACATTAAAAGGATCATACACTATGATCAAGTAGGATTTACCCCTGGGATGCAAGGATGCCTTAATATATGCAAAACAATAAAACTCTTAGAAGGAAACAGAGAAAAAGCTCCTTGATGTGGGTCTTGGCAGTGATTTTTTGGATGCTACATCAAAAGCACAGGCAACAAAAGCAAAAATTAACAAGTGGGACTGTATCAAACTAAAAATCTCTGTACAGCAAAGGAAACTATCAACCAAATGAAAAGGCAACCTATGGAATCAGAGAAAATATTTGCAAACTTTATCCAATAAGTGGTTGATATTCAAAATACATAAGAAACTCATACTGGATGGAACTGGAATTCTGATATATTGCTGATTAGAGTATAAAATGGTGCAACCACTTAGGAAAATACTTAGTTTCTTATAAAGTTAAACAATTTTATTGTAGGTATTTAGCTAAGAGAAATGAAAACATATGTCAGAAAAACACTTGGATACTAATGCTTACAGCAGCTTTATTCATAATAGTCTTAAACTGGAAACAATCCAAATGATCATCAACAGGTGAATAGATAAACAAACTGTGGTATATTCATGCAATGGAGTATTACTCCATAAATAAAAATAAAAATGTATAAACTACTGATATATGTAAAAACTTGGAAGAATCTCAAAAACATGTAAATGAAGGAGACTAATTTATAGGAACAAAGTTGATTAGTGATTGTCTGAGGTGGGGATCAAATGCAAAGGAACATGAAGAAACATTTTGGAATGATAGAAATGTTCTATAGCTAGAGTAGGGTGGCAGATACAAGGGTATGCACTTTTGTTAAAACTCATCTAACGGCAACATTAATGGATGCATTTGCCATGTGCAAATTACACTATAAAGCTGGTTTTAAAAGAAAAAATGAGATAATGATATTATAGGAATTTCTCTTATTACTAAATATACCCAACCTCAGAAAAATTGTGGCCCTCTCATTTAGTATTACATAAAGCAGCCCCAATAATCATCCTCAATTCTTCTATGCTACTTGTTAGTTGTCAGCAAGTATCATGATTATATGTTGTACTTTTTTAAAGAAACTAAACTGTAAGACAGATGGAAGTAATTGGTGAAACTCACCTTAAAAAGAATATCAAAAATCTGATGTACATCTTCCCCATCACCCATCCCTGAGCTCTCTACTGTAGGAATCCCAAGCTCAGAAAAAATCCAGAAAGGTAATATAATGCAGGGGTCCCCAACCCCCGGGCCATGGACTGGTACCGGTACTTGGCCTGTTAGGAACCGGGCCACACAGCAGGAGGTGAGCGGCAGCAAGCAAGTCAAGCTTCATCTGCTGCTCTCCATAACTCACATTACCACCTGAACCATCCCCCCACCCTCCCACCCCCCGGGTCTGTGGAAAAATTGTCTCCCACGAAACCGGTCCCTGGTGCCAAAAAGGTTGGGGACTGCTGATATAATGTATACAGAGACCCAATATTAGACATCAGGGAGTGATTGGGGACATATATCAAGGGAATTTGTCAAACAATTTAAAAAATGTACTGTCCAAAATTATCAAGCATTTTCCAAATGTCAATAAAAAGTGTATCATATAAACTTCATTTTAAAGCCTGACTTTCAGGAACGCTTAATCCACAGAAAATGCATATATCTTAAGTAAGCAAAAAGATTCCCTTTAGGTTGCATTTAATTATGAATTTATAAGTTATTAATGAAGGCCTCATAGAAAATGTGAAGATTTAATGAAGATGGTGGGAGAAGGAAATGAAGGAAGGTGAGACCAGGGAAAACAAAGCTTGAGTCCACTTAAATTTGAGGTCTTCGTTAAGGCAAAGTGAAGAATAGAAGTGAGTCAAAATGTAAAAGCAAAATTTTTAAAAACCAAACAGAGAAGGGACATTTCTGTCTTGATTTTTAACTTGGTCTAAATGATTTGCACTGTCCATCTCTCCTATCTCATGACTTTCTTATTTCATTTCAGGAAGTATCCATATTAAAAAAAAATAGTAAGTCATCTTTCCAAGTATACCATGAGCCTGAACTTCAATTTCCCACTGATCTCTTTCCTGCTAATGACAATGGTCACATCACAAAATCCTGTTTCATCCACAATAGGAGGACTTAAGTTGCATCATGTTGTCTTCAGAAACTGCAGAGCATTTGTGGGATTAACTAACATAAAAAAATTAGTTAGAAATCCAAGGTTATATAAAGAACAAGTGGGTGCTCTGGAGGGAAAAAAAAACTGATCCATTAATAACTGAGAGCAAAACACTGCAGGTAAAACAGAAATCTTCGTTAAGCACCCCAGGTCAAATAACAAAAAGCCACATTTGTGTTTGCCTCTATGTGATCTATTTTTGTATATAGATCTTACTTATTTTACACTATGGATGTTTTAGGAATTCATTTATTCCACACAATTATGCAGCCACTTAGTAAAAGCACAGACTATAGACACTGTACAGAAATGATATCAAACTGTGGCTTCTGTGGCTAGTAGCTTCTGCCACTGAGAAACCAGAAAAAAAACACAGGCAGCTCTGCTTAGCTGAAGCAAAGATTCTAAGCTCTGACATCCTGGAAATGATTTGGGATAACTGAAATCAGTCTTTCCAGCTTACAAGATTCAGGAGCTGCCAGGGGATCCTGTTAAATTTTAGACTGGAGACAAAGGAAGCATAGAGCCCATTGCTCAGGGGTAGGTATTAGAGAATAATGCAGGTACCTCATCAGATCCTAGCAAGGAAACAATGGTGGGACAGCATGGATGAAAGCCAAATCCTGCTGAGACCAAAAAGAGCTCTAAATTTTGAATAAGGTTTCAGCCACTTGTTTGCACAATCTATGCTGCTGACACTTTTGCAGAATGGACCAGAAGTTGAGAGCCCGGTTTAGGGAGGGAGGAAGAGGGGGGTGGGAGTGTGTGAGGAGACATACAAAGATGGGCTCCAGGTCAAAGTAAGGGCTGCTGAATGAATATTTATGACTGTGTTTGTTGAGCATGTATTTTCTCATTAAATCTTCATAATAAATGCTTTGAAAAAAACACTATTAATTATTCCTATTGTCAAAGAAACCAAGCTCCCATCATATTTGGATTTGGAAGCCCTGGTTGCTGTTATTTGCTTGCAGGCTGGCAGGGAAACGTGGGCTAGAGCCCATACTACTTACACAGAGAAACAAAGCCAGCAAGTTCTTTTACAACATAAAGAAAGAAATTCCGTTTCCTATAACAAATCTATTATATAAATTAAATGAAAATATAATGCTTCCAGGCACTTACCCTGGGAAGTTAGGTTCCAGAGTAGCAGTCTCATAGGAACAGTCTTTTTTGACTGTGTCCCTTTGATCACAGAATTTAAAAATCCTTATCTCACCAGCAGGTTTTTTTGCATTCTTTCCTCCTAGACCTAATCCATTACCATTGTTTGTGAAATGTAGCTTCTTTTCTTTTTAACCAAGGCTGAATCAAGTTTTCTGTTCTATAAGTTCAGTTTCCTCACCACTTTACATATGAGAAGACTGAAGCTTAAAGAGGATGAATCTACCCAAGTTCACATAGATCTGAATTGGCAGGTCAGAACTTGAACCAAGGTCTGTCTGATCCCCAATCCCCTGGTCTGATTGGCCTTATTATTCTGCATCCTTCAAGTGCTAATAAAACAGCTGAGGCAATGGGAAGTTCAATGTGAGCAAGAAGTGCCAAGGGGCCAGCAGTCTGTATATATTTCTACATGGGAGTTGACTTTTAGATTCAAAGCTCTGTGTGGTTTTCCAGGGGGAAGTAGGGCAGAGGAGGGTTGGATGGGGAGTTTGGGACTAGCAGATGCAAACTATTATATATAGGATGGATAAACAACAAGGCCCTAGTGTATAGCACAGGGAACTATATTCAATATCCTGTAATAAGCCATAATGGAAAAGAATATGAAAAAGAATATGTATAACAGAATCACTTTGCTGTACACCTGAAACTAACACAACATTGTAAATCAACTCTACTTCAATTAAAATAAAAAAGCTTTGGTAAACAAAGTATGTTAAACAGGATCTTACTCTCTCTGAGCCTATTTAAAATGTACCTAGAAGATGCATGAGAAATTTAAGCAACTGTGCAAAAATGCCAAAGACCTGAGAAAGCTGCGTCCCTATGCTTGATCTGAATAAGGCAATTTCTTAATAAAATAGCCAGAGCACATCTAGCACAGTTACTAGAAATGAACCAAGGATGACTCTATTGGTGTGCACTAGAGGCAGCATTGTGTGGGGTTGTGAAGGCAAGTTCCAAAGTCAAACTACCTGAGGGAGAAGCCCTGGTCCACCTCTTTCTACTTGTGTGAACCTAGCCAAATTATCTATCTCTCTCTACCTCAATTTCCTCATTTTTAAAATAAGAGTAAGAATAGTATCTATTTTGCAGGTTTGTTGTGAGGATAAAATAAGTTCATATACATAAAGTGTTCATACACATAAATTTCATATACATAAAGCATGCTTATTATTAGCAAGCACTCAGTAAGTAAGTTACTTTTATCATTAACGGGTAAAATGAGGTTGAGAAGAGAAAGGCATCCTCCCTCCACTGTCTGCATTTACCATCTTAGTTTGGCAAGTTTGAGACCCTGTAAGGTACAATGAATGATCAAAAGCAGTTAACAAAGACAGGTTGGTTTTAAAAACACAAAAACTACCTCTGCATGTGGGATAAGTACACTAAGACTGCTGGCCACAGTGGACACCTTTACTCAAAGTCTGGCAGACCTGACAGGTGATCTGTATATTTCAAGGGAAGAATCCAGCCAGTTCCTGAGAGAATGTGTTGCTGGCAAGGGTTAGGGTCAGACTGTGGCTCAGTGGACACATACGTGCTTCTACTGGTCATGCTTGGATTAGGGGCAAAAGATATGTCCAAGTAAAATGACTGCTATGGAGCTACTGAGAGCCAGGAAATCTCGTTCAGGATTTATTTAGTTCAGCACACATTTGTTACTTGCCTACCAAGCATTTATCTGTTCTTTAGGGTACCATACCTTGGAGAAGATTTCTCTAAATTTCTCTGGAGAACCATCCCTTACTGACTCTCTGTCTGGTTCTGATGGTGATCTAACCTCAAAAAGGGGGCATGCAACCCATGCTGTACTAGTCCTTTGGTTCATGGTTAGGCATGTAATCCAAATTGCTCCATCGGAATGAAGGCCAGCATGTGATGGGAGTTCCCAGAAAAAGTTGCTTTCACTTCTTCTGTGTTAACCTAGGAAGACGTAGGCTTAGATATTCTGGGTGACATTTTTTTTCCTCTAGAGACTAAGACTAAAGCCAACAGGACAAAAAGATAAGAAGGAAAGAGGAGGATGAGTCCTCATGGCATTGTTTGACCAAATAACACTTAAAGTGGAACTATTCCCTGGATTTTCAAGCTATGTGAGCTAATAAATTCCCCTTATTGTATTTTTTAAGCCAGTTAGGATTGATTTTCTATCACGTGCAACAGAAAGAATCTTAACTGATATACTTAGGGACTGAGACAGACTAAATCTGCTAGTTGAAAGCATCATTTCTATAGCTGGCAAAAACTGGAATAGTCAAATATGACAGATTCATAGCATGCTTAATGGCTCTCGTCAATGTCTTTGATTGGCTTTGTGTATTCTTACTCATGTTCACGATTAATACACATCTGACTTTGATAGTGTCTTTTTTTCCAAATATTCCAAAATAATCTTTCCAACAGAAGGAATAAAATATCTTCAGTTTTATACCTGTGGATGCCATATCTCCATTTACTTTTAAGTATGTCTCTAAGGTTCACAGGTCAAAATTGTTATTTTATAAGTCTTAAGCAAAAACAAAACTAAGTATATAACTGGAATACTAAACAGATTGAAAATAAACACAAAAATTTGATGGCCAAGAATGAAAGAGTGAAAGATTTTTATGACTTTTCTTTAGGCTCCAATATATTTTGATAAACAAACTAATGCAAGGGTCTAGTTTTAGGTATGTCACTTACTCTAACCCGTCAAAGGCGTGCTGCAGCACGGACTATAGAAGTTTGAGTACAATCAGGAGGTAGAAACCACATAGTAGGTTTAAAAGGGGAAGATTAATATAAAGAAGCATTACATATGATAAAGAGTAACCATAAGATATAAGGAAACATTATATAGCACCCTAGGGCTGAGGGAGAGCACCCAAGGAAGCACAAACTTGGAAGGCATTCAGACTTGGAGAAGGTGTGGTTTAGCCACCGGATAATAGAGAATTTCACTGGTTCAATTAGGTCTTGGCTGGTCTGGAGTTGCTGGGCAAGAAATAGGCAACTTCCATGATACAGGTGGGAGAGTAGGTAAACAGCAACCAGTGGCAAGGGAGTCTGGGTGCTGGTTGGGGGAGGAGGCCTTCAGAGAATACAGGCACATAGTAGCCCTGGCTGCCATGGCAGGATGGCTATGGGAAGCTGATGGCCAGGCCGAGGCTGCAAGATCATGGAAGAACCATGTTTTGGGCCTATGGCTAGGGCAAGAGCCACCCAGTGTTCTGACATCCATACCAACAATCCCCGGTTCCACACAAGAAACTGCAAGACAGCTTCTTCCTCCTGCAATGTCCATCCAGTGTTCTCTCCTGGGAGAGAGCTTAACATCGTACTCACTTTAAAGGAGATATACTTGAAGGAATTTCCTTGTTTATCACAAAGAATATACTGAAGGGCGCATGCAGAGCTGAGAGGCAATAAATTAACAACTGACAGTCAAAAGCTAAATCAACCCTCCTATGAATGCTTGTTTTTCTATTTTTCTTGCCCTCTTCATTTTTTGCATTCTTTCAAAAACCAACATTTATTGAGTATCTACTATTCATCAAGAAAAGATGAAAAAATACAATCTGTGTCCCCAAGTGCCTAGAGAGGATGCAAACAAGGAAGCAAACAATTGAAATGCAATATGATGAGACTGTAACAGAGGTGTGTTCACCAAATTAAGCTCTGCCCATGGATCTCAAGAAAGGCTTCTGTCAGGCAGATTAACTTCACTATGTTGTAGCACAACAGTATTGTGAGGCTTATAGCAAGTAACTTATTGCTAAGAATGATCGAAGTATTAAGGTTGGCATGATTTGGGGTTTTGTAAATTTCAGTGCAATGATGTTCCCCATGATAACCTCAATTTCATTTTCTTGAACATCGATAGGCTTTAGCAAGAAGGCAAAAACTTCAGGAACTATACATAACCTAAGTTTATGTGATTTATGCTGCTGCCCACAATCTTGACATGCCCATAGGAATATGCTATACTCACAAGACCATTCTATTTGATAGAAATAAAGGGCATATGAAGCTTTCAGCTGGCCTCAGACTTGTATGATCCTGAAATTTCTAACTCAATGCAATTTAAAAAATCAAAATATAATCTCTCCCAGCAAAAGGAGGAAATCCTAAATTTAACAAAATCTAAAAAAGTAGGCAGCTGTACTTCTCGGTCTAGAATTTAGACAAGAGATATGAGCGAGAGAATATTATTCTGAAAGGCAGTATATTAGCTTTTGTTGAAGTCATGGGATCGCTTAGAGAAGAGCTGTAAGGAGAGAATAAAATGACTGTCTTAATTTGGGTTCCCCAGGAGCGGTCCAAGATAGGAATTCTTGTTCAAATTATTTATTGAAGAGTGTTCTCAGGAAAAGGCGAGTGGAAGAAGCAGGATTATGCAGGAGGAAAAAAGCTAAGCAAGGATGTGGTCTCAGATGGAGTCTAGCTTTAATCCCACAGAAAAGTCTGAATTAGCAAAGTACCATGGATTTAGCCCCTCACCTTGAGGCAAGGGGCCAGTTTTTTAGACCCCTTCTCCCATCAGAGAGTTTTTAGCTACAGGCTGCTCTGGGAAGGGATCAGAGCATGACTTCCAGGACAGATGGCTCTGTGCAGACAAGTCTTCAGAGAAGAGGGTCAGCTGTGAGCCATTAGCAGCCAACACTAACAGCAGCTGAGGAACTGAGTGACTGGCAGGTAAAAGGAATCTGAGTGGAGCACCAACTGTGCTCACCATAAAGATCAAGAAATGAACCCTGGGCTTCCCTGGTGGCGCAGTGGTTGAGAATCTGCCTACTAATGCAGGGGACACGGGTTTGAGCCCTGCTCTGGGAAGATCGCACATGCCGCGGAGCAACTAGGCCCGTGAGCCACAACTACTGAGCCTGCGCGTCTGGAGCCTGTGCTCTGCAACAAGAGAGGCCGTGATAGTGAGAGGCCTGCGCAGCGCGATGAAGAGTGGCCCCCGCTTGCCGCAACTAGAGAAAGCCCTAGCACAGAAACGAAGACCCAACATAACAATCAATCAATCAATAAATCAATAAATCTTTAAAAAAAAAAAAAAGAAATGAACCCTAAGAAATCAAAATAGAGGAAGACTACCTTGAGGGAAACCAAGGAGAATTCTAAGATGAAAATAATCAAAAGAGAATGGTTATAAACAAAAAGGTCCTACTGTATAGCACAGGGAACTATACTCAATATCCTGAGGGGGAAGAAAAAAAAAAGAGAATGGTAATAGTAGCAGCCATTGTAGTGGGTCTGAACATTACAATAGAAACTGCAAGACTGAAAATACAGCAGAGCGGAGCAATTGAAAATAATTCTCTGTAGTCAGCTCATTGTCAGAGCCTCAGATCATTGCTCTAAAGAGAATACTTTAAGAGTAAGCATATTTTGCATCGCTTTCTTTCATTTTTCTAAAATGATTTGTATAAAATAAAGCAAAAGTAAAGTCTACACCAGGAACAAGGACAACCACTACCATCTTGTTCTTGCAAGGTGCCAGTCTCAGAGAGTGTGACCCAGTAATTAAGCAATCCACCTGGAATGCAACACATCACATGGAGAGGAACTTGACAGTGGCTTCAAGGCCTACTGGCTTCCCTACCTGCTCTCACTGCAAGGTTTTGGGAGATTTAAAAAAAAAAAAGGTCTTCTTACGTTTATAAATGAGATGCTAACATTCACTATAATAAAATAAAATGGAACCTTGATAATGCAAAATTAAATAAGAAAGTACTAGATTTATGATTATCCCACCTTGAAAAAAATGCATACCATAGGTTTTGTTTAGATTATGTTGCTTTATTATATGAAGTCGATTAAAAGTTGTACCAGCTGAAAAATTTTAATTTTTGATTTCTAATTTTATTAAACATTGCTTCCTTAAGATTAAACTAACTGAGGCAGTAATAATTAACCCCTGATTATTTAGCAAGTCTTAGGAGTTATGCATATGATTCCTTACCAAGTAAGACTAATGGAATATAATCAGAATACACTGTCATGCTTTCGTCTCCCACCACCCTTTAAATATATTCAGTGGGATTGCTTTATCCTGTGTCTTTGGCTGAAAACTCATCCATCCCAGTGATTTCCTTGGCACTTGTTGAGGGCATGGTCCTGAACTGGTTTCACACTCTCTTGGTATAACAGATGTTTACAGCTGGCTTTCTCTGATGGGGCCAAATTGTGGATTCTTCAGAAATGTCCAGCATTAGAGTGGGCTCTTAAATGTGGTTCCTTGATTCAGATGAATCCATTCTTTTCCAGGGTTTCTTTCACCCTCCTCGACCTCTACTAATCTAGCAGCCACCTCTAACTTCTCGAGTGCCCTCCGGGCTGCCCTAGAGGCAGTATTAGGAAGACCCCATTCTAGCTCCCTTGAGTCTGTGGCCCACTCCAGTCCAGGATGACACTTCCTCAGTCTTTGCCTCCACAGCCTCTAGGACTGAAGTGTGAACCCAATGTCGCCTTTGTTTCATTTGCCAGCAGATATTAAATCAAGCTTTCCCAGTAATCTCCTTGAATCGCCCCTCTCTTAACAGAAAATAAAGAGGGGCATGCCCCATGGGAAGAGAAATACTCTGAAGTTTTTTAAACTTCACTTTAAACTTCCTACAGGGTCCTCTATTTCATGACTCACCTTGATATCTTCCAGATATACTGATGTCGCCATTAAAACCTCCAATTTAAGATCCCTTTACATTTAAAAGCCAATAGGAAATAAGCCCCATGTCTTATGTAAAAGCTTCAAGGACTTGCAATAGTGAGAACCCCCTAATTTTAATCAACGAAATCAGGGGAGAGAATGGGCAAAGCACAGGGATGAACCCTGATTCCAGGGAACAGTCACATAATGGTCCTCAGAAGATCCCTGAAGTCCTGGCAGCCCCATCCATGAAGGAAAACTCATGGAACATGTAAGAAACCTGCCTCAGAGCCTTGTGTGGGAAACTG
This sequence comes from Balaenoptera borealis, assembly GCF_965194805.1. Taxonomy (NCBI): domain Eukaryota; kingdom Metazoa; phylum Chordata; class Mammalia; order Artiodactyla; family Balaenopteridae; genus Balaenoptera; species Balaenoptera borealis. Next base: position 54,516,823 of record NC_138866.1, on the reverse strand, counting down.
GGGGCATAGGTAGCTGGTCCTCTGACTAGAACGTCACCTTCTCTCTAATTCTTTATCCACTATTCCCTATAAAAGGCCTCTTTTCTTCTTTTGCAAAAATTTTTTGTACTGAGTACTGAATGTGGTTGGCCATGGAGGGGTGGTGAGGAAAGGGTGGCTCAGTGGTCACCTAAAACAACTTTTTTTAGCCTCATTAAACTTAATATTTAAGGAGAACCACTTTCTCACCTGAAGTATTTAGGTAATTAATTTAATTCTCTGTTTCCCTCTACTAGTATGGAACTATCCCGAGCCAACTACCAAGAAAGAAATCTGCGATAGAAATACATCCAATCTTAATAAGATTTGGATAATTAGCTTACAGGATGGAGCCGATACACTTCCCCAAATTAACTAATTTTCCCAGTCAGCCACAACTCATAAAGCTTCTTTGTAATTAGCATTTTCTTGTTTTTAAAACTCTAACAATATACTCCAATCTGCACAGTTTATAAACCAAGAGGCTGAGCTAATGTTTTATGTTCTTTCTTTGGTAGAAAAGACTACCTTGGGGACCCATAAGGATATGAAATCTTTCTTCCAAAGTGATAAGTTTATAATATTATACTAGATAGGTAAAATATCACAATCATACATATCATATTGCACCAAACTCCATATATGCTTGAAAAGCTTTTCACTTTCATCTACAATAGTTATGCAAACCAATAGAATCACTTTGCATAAAAATTCAGTCCTTAGTACTTTTTCTTTAGCTAATTATCATTTTAAAAGAATTAGAGGAAAATCTAATCCTTCAATCTAATGCAAGAGAAGATTATAGGGCTCATCAAAAATGCCCTTTTAATTTATTAGCAGACTTATGGAGAAATTGGTTGGCCACACCTTCATCACCTGGCCAGACCCTGCACTTTGAAATGTGATTAATCTCAGCTACTTTAAAGGTTTAGATGAAAAAACAACCTAGTTTCAGGCAGACTTAAACATTCCAATCCCTCAAAAAGAATTAATTAATTAATTAATGTTCTAGTATACTCAGAAATCAATAAGCAATCAAACTTGTCTCCAGTGTTAATTACCTGGAAATCACCTTTGAAGTATTTACAGAGCGATAATTTCATTGAGGTAGCAGTGACCGATTCCATTTTTTCTTGAGTATTGTCAAAAGCAAAATAAATGTGTAAAACTTTCACAAATATTTTTTTCCAAACTAACCTTTTGCATAATGGCAAAAGTAATGAAAGCAGAGCTCAAGTTTCAGGAAGAAAAATTTTGTAGGGAAAGGATTAGGCAGGGTGATGAGAGATATTCATGATAGAAAAATAAAAGGACAGAAGAAAAAATTCTTAAATTTGTACTGACATTCTTTTGAGGCATACCATTGAAAGAAGTTAAGCATTCAGCATTTCCATTTTCACAGAAGTAAGAAGAATGTAGCAAACAGTAACACATTCACCCTCAGAATACTCTCTGGCTTTATTTTTCTGGCCTCAACACATGCATTGATATTCCAAAAAGGATGTATACCTAAAATCAGAAAAATTTATTACTTTTAAGTTTATATATATCTTTACAATAATACATCTCAAATATTTTAAGTGCAGAAAACTCATCACGTAAACTTGTTAAAAATACAGGATCTATCACATAGATCATCACCACAATCATCACAGAAGATTCTTGATCAACAGATCTACATTTTAAGAAATGCATAATTCTTTCAAAGTTTGAAAAACACTAGAAAAACACTGATCTAAACTAGCTTTGAGGCTCACATTCACATTCTCAAGAAGCTGTTGTTATGAAGAGTATAATCAACTTTAACCTGTGACACCTTGAAGGAATTGATATAAGAATCAAAATAAATACAGAGATGATGATGCTGAGATAGATAGATAGATGATAGATAGATAGATAGATAGATAGATAGATAGATAGATAGATAGATAGATAATAGATAGATAATAGATAGATAGATAGATAGATAGATAGATAGATAGATAGACAGACAGACAGACAGACAGACAGACAGACAGACAGGAATCCAATGGGAAGAAATGCCAGGGCAGAAGGGAAATGAGAAAGGAGATTAAGAGAGAAGTGGGAAAAAAATTTAATAAGGTAACTAAGGTTAAGTCTAAACAATGGAAAACAACAATTTTAATTTTTACACTAAATTGGTTGTTTAGTAACGGAGAGATACTGCCTTTGGCTACTTTAGAACAAGACATAATCTTTTGAGATCTATTTACTCTTTATTCTCTTTATCTCTCTTCTCCATAACAAGTTCACCTCTCTGTCCTCAGCTTTCTTTTCCTTTTGTGATTTCTTTCACTCTTTCCAGTCATTTACTTCTGGTAACCTTATCAATTTCCTGTTTTATTATATCTTGCTCCTATGCCTATCTTAAGCACAGGTAGTCACTTCCATGGTGTGATTAAAAGAACTTCTGTCAGAAGAAGAAGAGAAAAAGAAAGGGACTGAGAAAATATTTGAAGAGATTATAGTTGAAAAGTTCCCTAATATGGGAAAGGAAATAGTTAATCAAGTCCTGGAAGCACAGAGAGTCCCATACAGGATAAATCCAAGGAGAAACACGCCAAGACACATATTAATCAAACTATTAAAAATTAAATATAAAGAAAACATATTAAAAGCAGCAAGGGAAAAACAACAAATAACACACAAGGGAATCCCCATAAGGTTAACAGCTGATCTTTCAGCAGAAACTCTGCAAGCCAGAAGGGAGTGGCAGGATATACTTAAAGTCATGAAGGAGAAAAACCTACAACCAAGGTTACTCTACCCAGCAAGGATTTCATTCAGATTTGATGGAGAAATTAAAACCTTTACAGAAAAGCAAAAGCTGAGAGAGTTCAGCACCACCAAACCAGCTTTACAACAAATGCTAAAGGAACTTCTCTAGGCAAGAAACACAAGAGAAGGAAAACACCTACAATAAAAAACACAAAACATTTAAGAAAATGGGAATAGGAACATACATATCGATAATTACCTTAAATGTAAATGGATTAAATGCTCCCACCAAAAGACACAGGGTGGCTGAATGGATACAAAAGCAAGACCCATATATATGCTGTCTACAAGAGACCCACTTCAGACCTAGAGACACATACAGACTGAAAGTGAGGGGATGGAAAAAGATAGTCCATGCAAATGGAAATCAAAAGAAAGCTGGAGTAGCAATTCTCATATCAGACAAAATAGACTTTAAAATAAAGACTGTTACAAGAAACAAAGAAGGACACTATATAATGATCAAGGGATCGATCCAAGAAGAAGATATAACAATTGTAAATATTTATGCACCCAACATAGGAGCACCTCAATACATAAGGCAAATACTAACAGCCATAAAAGGGGAAATCGACAGCAACACAATCATAGTAGGGGACTTTAACACCCCACTTTCACCAGTGGACAGATCATCCAAAATGAAAATAAATAAGGAAACACAAGCTTTAAATGATACATTAAACAAGATGGACTTAATTGATATTTATAGGACATTCCACCCAAAAACAACAGAATACACATTTTTCTCAAGTGCTCATGGAACATTCTCCAGGATAGATCATATCTTGGGTCACAAATCAAGCCTTGGTAAATTTAAGAAAATTGAAATCGTATCAAGTATCTTTTCCGACCACAACGCTATGAGACTAGATATCAATTACAGGAAAAGATCTGTAAAAAATACAAACACATGGAGGCTACACAATACACTACTTAATAACGAAGTGATCACTGAAGAAATCAAAGGGGAAATCAAAAAATACCTAGAAACAAATGACAATGGAGACACGATGACCCAAAACCTATGGGATGCAGCAAAAGCAGTGCTAAGAGGGAAGTTTATAGCAATACAAGCCTACATCAAGAAACAGGAAACATCTCGAATAAACAACCTAACCTTGCACCTAAAGCAATTAGAGAAAGAAGAGCAAAAAACCCCAAAGCTAGCAGAAGGAAAGAAATCATAAAGATCAGATCAGAAATAAATGAAAAAGCAATGAAGGAAACAATAGCAAAAATCAATGAAACTAAAAGCTGGTTCTTCGAGAAGATAAACAAAATTGATAAACCATTAGCCAGACTCATCAAGAGAAAAAGGGAGAAGACTCAAATCCATAGAATTAGAAATGAAAAAGGAGAAGTAACCACTGACACTGCAGAAATACAAACGATCATGAGAGATTACTACAAGCAACTCTATGCCAATAAAATGGACAACCTGGAAGAAATGGACAGATTCTTAGAAATGCACAAACTGCCGAGACTGAACCAGGAAGAAATAGAAAATATGAACAGACCAATCACAAGCACTGAAATTGAAACTGTGATTAAAAACCTTCCAACAAACAAAAGCCCAGGACCAGATGGCTTCACAGGCGAATTCGATCAAACATTTAGAGAAGAGCTAACACCTATCCTTCTCAAACTCTTCCAAAATATTGCAGAGGGAGGAACACTCCCAAACTCATTCTACGAGGCCACCATCACCCTGATACCAAAACCAGACAAAGATGTCACAAAGAAAGAAAGCTACAGGCCAATATCACTGATGAACATAGATGCAAAAATCCTCAACAAAATACTAGCAAACAGAATCCAACAGCACATTAAAAGGATTATACACCATGATCAAGTGGGGTTTATTCCAGGAATGCAAGGATTCTTCAATATACGCAAATCAATCAACGTGATACATCATATTAACAAATTGAAGGAGAAAAACCATATGATCATCTCAATAGATACAGAGAAAGCTTTCGACAAAATTCAACACCCATTTATGATAAAAGCCCTGCAGAAAGTAGGCACAGAGGGAACTTTCCTCAACATAATAAAGGCCATATATGACAAACCCACAGCCAACATTGTCCTCAATGGTGAAAAACTGAAACCATTTCCACTAAGATCAGGAACAAGACAAGGTTGCCCACTCTCACCACTATTATTCAACATAGTTTTGGAAGAGTTAGCCACAGTAATCAGAGAAGAAAAAGAAATAAAAGGAATCCAAATCGGAAAAGAAGAAGTAAAGCTGTCACTGCAGATGGCATGATACTATACATAGAGGATCATAACACTGCTACCAGAAAACTACTAGAGCTAATCAATGAATTTGGTAAAGTAGCAGGATACAAAACTAATGCACAGAAATCTCTTGCATTCCTATATACTAATGATGAAAAATCTGAAAGTGAAATTAAGAAAACACTCCCGTTTACCATTGCAACAAAAAGAATAAAATATCTAGGAATAAACCTACCTAAGGAGACAAAAGACCTGTATGCAGAAAATTATAGGACACTGATGAAAGAAATTAAAGATGATACAAATAGATGGAGAGATATACCATGTTCTTGGATTGGAAGAATCAACATTGTGAAAATGACTCTACTACCCAAAGCAATCTACAGATTCACTGCAATCCCTATCAAACTACCACTGGCATTTTTCACAGAACTAGAACAAAAAATTTCACAATTTGTATGGAGACATAAAAGACCCCGAATAGCCAAAGCAATCTTGAGAACGAAAAATGGAGCTGGAGGAATCAGGCTCCCTGACTTCAGATTATATTATAAAGCTACAGTAATCAAGACAGTTTGGTACTGGCACAAAAACAGAAATATAGATCAATGGAACAGGATAGAAAGCCCAGAGATAGACCCACGCACATATGGTCACCTTATCTTTGATAAAAGAGGCAAGCATATACAGTGGAGAAAAGACAGCCTCTTCAATAAGTGGTGCTGGGAAAATTGGACAGGTACATGTAAAAGTATGAAATTAGAACACTCCCTGACACCATACACAAAAATAAACTCAAAATGGATTAAAGACCTAAGTGTAAAGCCAGACACTATCAAACTCTTAGAGGAAAACATAGGCAGAACACTCTATGACATAAATCACAGCAAGATCCTTTTTGACCCAGCTCCTAGAGAAATGGAAATAAAAACACAAATAAACAAATGGGACCTAATGAAACTTAAAAGCTTTTGCACAGCAAAGGAAACCATAAACAGGACCAAAAGACAACCATCAGAATGGGAGAAAATATCTGCAAATGAAGCAACTGACAAAGGATTAATCTCCAAGATTTACAAGCAGCTCATGCAGCTCAATAACAAAAAAACAAACAACCCAATCCAAAAATGGGCAGAAGACCTAAATAGACATTTCTCCAAAGAAGATATACAGATGGCCAGCAGACACATGAAAGAATGCTCAACATCATTAATCATTAGAGAAATGCAAATCAAAACTACAATGAGGTATCATCTCGCACCGGTCAGAATGGCCATCATCAAAAAATCTAGAAACAATAAATGCTGGAGAGGGTGTGGAGAAAAGGGAACACTCTTGTACTATTGGTGGGAAAGTAAATTGATACAGCCGCTATGGAGAACAGTATGGAGGTTCCTTAAAAAACTAAAATTAGAACTACCATATGACCCAGCAATCCCACTACTGGGTATATACCCTGAGAAAACCATAATTCAAAAAGAGTCATGTACCAAAATGTTCATTGCAGCTCTATTTACAATAGCCAGGACATGGAAGCAACCTAAGTGTCCATCATCGGATGAATGGATAAAGAAGAGGTGGCACATATATACAATGGAATATTACTCAGCCACAAAAAGAAATGAAATGGAGGTATTTGTAATGAGGTGGATGGAGTTAGAGTCTGTCATACAGAGTGAAGTAAGTCAGAAAGAGAAAAACAAATACAGTATGCTAACACATATATATGGAATCTAAGAAAAAAAAAAAAAGTCATGAAGAACCTAATGGCAAGATGGGAATAAAGACACACACCTACTGAAGAATGGACTTGAGGATATGGGGAGGGGGAGGGGTGAGATGTGACAGGGTGAGAGAGTATCATGGACATATATACACTACCAAATGTAAAATAGATAGCTAGTGGAAAGCAGCCGCATAGCACAGGGAGATCAGCTCGGTTCTTTGTGACCGCCTGGGGGGGGGGTGGGATGGGGAGGGTGGGAGGGAGGGAGATGCGGGAGGGAGGAGATATGGGAACGTGTGTATATGTGTAGCTGATTCACTTTGTTATAAAGCAGAAACTAACACACCATTGTGAAGCAATTATACTTCAATAAAGATGTTAAAAAAAAAAAAAAAGAACTTCTGTCAATATAATGACTTCCCGGGCTTCCCTGGTGGCGCAGTGGTTAAGAATCTGCCTGCCAATGCAGGGGGACACGGGTTCGAGCCCTGGTCTGGGAAGATCCCACATGCCACGGAGCAGCTGGGCCCGTGAGCCACAATTACTGAGCCTGCACGTCTGGAGCCTGTGCTCCGCAACAAGAGAGGCCGCGACAGTGAGAGGCCCGCGCACCGCGATGAAGAGTGACCCCCGCTTGCCACAACTAGAGAAAGCCCTCGCGCAGAAATGAGGACCCAACACAGCCAAAAATAAATAAATAAATAAATAAATATTTTAAAATATATATATATATATAATGACTTCCCTTCTCCCTCTGGCTGAAATTTTAGAGCTTGTTTCTTTTAGGTTAAGTATTGCCTTATTCATCAACTTCTCTTAAAAATCTATATGCTTCTGGAAGTGATATATACTACCACATGATCAAGTCACTATCAGCTGGAAAACCTTTTTCCCTGACAGTCAGGAACCAGCAGGCTTGAACAGCTTTGGGCTTCTAACAGACATACAGGGAAGGCATCTTGGCCTACTTTAAAATTTGGAGACATCTCACAACAGGTACATGATACATATTGAGTAATTGATTTTCCATCTTCAATTAATTGTTTTGGACACAATTTTGATTGGCAGGAACAGCAAACTTTAATATGACAACATTTTCCTAGATTTTTTCCTAGACTCCTGGACTCAGAAAAATTGAAGAAATAAGTTGACAAGAACAGCAATCCATGAATTAATGGAATTAAACAATGAACTGAAAAATCTCTTAGAAAATAGTTTAAAATACACACACCCACACACACACACACACACACACACACAGACTAAGGCTAAGGACCCTAGGAGTTATATACCCTTTTATCCCTACCTTCTTTCTTGTTTAAAAAATGTTCCAAAACCTACCTTAATAAAAGGCCAAGGCAGGCTTGCATTAGGCAATGATTATTGTTGGGAAATCTTTCCAAGTATCAACTAAAAATTCCTCATGTTATGGCTTAATTTTTTTTTCCTTTTATTTTGTGCATGGTGAAAATGAATAGCTAACCGTGATCCATCATTTAACACTTTTCCATAGTCCGTACTTAGGTACAGAGGTTATCCCTGTGTTTGTTTTCTCTTTTATGATTTATGCAACGCTTCAGCAGAGGTCCTAAGAACTGTTATTGCTTCTCCTTCCTTACAACCACTTGCAACCAGAATCTTTATTAAAGCTCATTTTCATATACTGCTTATATTTTCAGGGAAACTTCTTCAGAATTTTTAAAATATTTTTAATACTTGGCACTTAAGAAACAGAATTTTTCAACATAACTAGAAAAAGAAAATGATTAAAGTTTAAATTCATTAGGCATTCAATAAATGTTTATTGAATTTAGCTGAAGTGTCATGAATTTTTCTATTTTTAATCTTCATTATGATTTATTTTCTATTTTCACTTATGAGAAAACATTTCCATATTACAAGTTAGATTTAATTTTTTCCTCCCTTGAATAATTCTTTATTCCCTGTTATTATGTGTAATATTTCAAACTAAAGTACTCTTACTGCAAGTCTCTTGTCTCCATGTGTCTTTTTCTTGCAATGAATAAATGTGTTAAATTTCTTCTCCTCTTAATAGTAATTCTCACCACCTACCTGACTTATAGGAACATTGTGAAGATTGATGAGGATATGAATAAAACCCTTGAAATTCCTTGGTTTTGTTTTTTTAAAAAAAAACTGTATAATGAAAGATAGTAGTGTTGCATTTGTTTTTCTGGTTTTCTGGACATCCTACAATAATGTCTTAAAGAATTATTTTCTCCCTTTTGTTCTTGTAATAAAATTATGAGTAAACACGAGCTTGATAGAATACAGATGCCTTTTAGTAAGAGTCCTATATAATTCAAGTGGATCTGATTCCCAAACCAGAATTTAAAAGCCACTGCTAAGGGAAGGATTCTACACTGACCACCTCTCCATTTTATCACTGATATTGTTGGCTACATATTTCCTTCTTTCTGAATTTCTTCCTTACTGGTGAGAGACAAATAGAACTCAGGAAAATTTTGTGATTTGGGATACAAAGCACAAGTTTTCTGGTAACTACAATGAATATCTCTTCAGGAGGCCAAACACATTTTTCTCTGAAATATCCCTACATTGAAACAACCACAGTACACTGAAAAAGGCATCAAAGACAACCAGCTTAAAAGTCTGAGTGATAACTTTTTGCTGTTTTTTCTTGTTGACTAGATATATTTGAAAACATTCTGAAAAATGCAAAGAATTATGCAACATAAGGTATTATTATTACTACCTTAATATTAATACCAAATGTACTCCTTTTGCCTGTGGCAGTGTTCAGTGAGCCCTGCTTATCTGAGAAAACTATTTCTTAAAAAGGCTATGATAAATGGGACTTACAGAATTAGATGTTTCAAAGAGGCGCAGTTTGCATGCCACCAGGAAGGTTTCCAACAGTATTGTTTATGATCTAAGATATTTGGGGACTACTGTGATATGGTTGATTTTTTTCAGCTTAATCTAGAGGAATTATCTGCCCATTAATAAACCTCTTTTGTGCATGTCTTAAAACTATTCAAGTCACTCAACAGCTACTAGGACTGATAGGCCATAATAATTTTAATAATTTTAACTACAAAACTATACAAGGAGATAATAATCATAGTTTATGTGGAGGATAGGAGACAAGGACAATGCTCTTGTAAAAAGAAATAGATTTTGGCCTGACAAGTAATAAGCAAATTTTATCATTATTTAAATAGCAGGACCAAGGGTTTTTTAAAAGTCACAAATGGTTCTCTAAGTTCTAGTAGTTTTTAGATTTAGAAGAAATGTTCTGTAATACTGATATAAACTAGAATAATCTTCCTAATGTTATTGTGTGTGTCAGTGGAAGTACAAAAATTTATTCTTGGCAGTTAGGAAGTCAGTAAGACCGTGCTCTTTTAATAAAGGGACCATCATGACCCATATTTTTTCAAACTCAGATGGTAAAACAGTCTATTCAATGAACAAGAAAGTCGCGAACCATTAGCCGAAACAAATTTTCTGGTTTGCCACATGGACTTCCATTTTAGACACAAAAACAACATGCTTCTCAATTTCCTTTATCATGACAGGCTGCCAGAAGCGTTTCCAAGCATTTATTGAGTCTCCCAAATTCAATGGAAATATTTTCCAAAGGCTATTTTTGTCTTTAAGCCAATTCCAGGGTCTTATGATTACTACCTGCCATGACATCATACAGCTTTGGAATAATGGGAAATCATGGGACCTAACGAGTTAGGTTTGAAACCTGGCTTATTACGTACTAGCTGTGTGATTTGGATCAGGTTACTCATGTAATTTAGAATTTTAAGTTAAATTTAATTTTTTTTAATTTGAAAATTAAATTTTTTAGTTGAATGATGGATGGGATAGGAGAAATATTGGTCTTAGTAAATGGAAGACTTTGGATTGACGTCATCTGTTGCATAATAACAGGCAAATTCTACTACTATTTAAATAGGAAGACTTTAAAATTAAGTTTAAATTTTAAAAAATTAAAATAGTAATAATAATACAACATATAAGGTCAAATCATTGTGCTTGTGACCCTCTGATACTATTGCTTATATTATAAATTGATGTAAGGATTTTAAAAAAGAATATGTGTGAAAACATCAGAAGCATAGTGAGTCCTCAATAATTTACACACATACATGTCAAACTCAGTCTCTATAAATAGGTTTCCACTGCTCAAATATGTGTAGTAAAGAATTAGGCTTTGCCCAAAGAGAGGTCTGGACTTTGCACTCAACTTTTGGGACACAATCTATGACATACCTGATAGAGGTATCTTTGTTTAGGGCAGGGGCTGGCCACACCCAACAGCCTTAGTATGGGGACTGGCTATGCCAGAAAGACCAGCCCGGTTTTAGGGTGTGAGATTTGGGTCATGTGGCATCTGCAACCTAGCATCTGAGATCAAACACATGGGTGATCAATCAATCAGTTAATTGTGCCAATGTAATGGAGCCCCTGATAAAAACCTGAACAATGAAACTTGGATGAGCTTCCTTTGTTGTCAAGCACATAAACAATCAAGAAGCACAAAGAGGGAGAAGTTTTGTATACCCTGTGTGGCTCCCCAGGCCCTTCCTTTCCATGTTGGACAGGAGCCGTTTGACCAAGAAGAATACATGAGGTCTCTAAGTGATGCCTGTGGCTCACCTTATATAATCAGGAGGGTCCAATTATGAAACATCTCCATTTTATGAAACATCTCCATTTTATACTCCAGAGAACTGTAGAACTTATTTGACATTTTTCATGATCTGTGCCTCATAAATCCATAAATCCCAGATGCATTTCCATAAGCAATTTTAAGCCAGGGACAGCCTATAAAGGGCATTCCATAAATAAGGACTCTCTTCCTGAAAAATATATATTAGTCTATTTACACAAAGGACAAGTTACCATGTTTATAAGGAGATGAGACCAGGTCAGTTGCCTTCTTTTCTTTCCCTCAGATTCATCAGCCTGGTAAACAGGGCAGAAATGAATCACAGTCTTGCTGCTTTAACTCCTTGCTCCCCAACATCTATACTTACTCCTTATTTATTCACGTCTTAGAAGAAGTCCTCTAAGACATTTATTTACGTTAATCTGGTGCTCTGACTATCATTCCCTCAGCTATTCTTTATCATTGTGCTCTCTGATATAGCTTTCTTTTCCTTTTTTATTATGTCCTCTTTTATTACACCCTCAGACATAGCTTCAACATATTCCTATCTACCAGCATCTTTCCCTTACCATATAAATATACCCAGTCTCTCCCATTTTGAAACTATTCCTCAATAATTCAATAATTTTCATCCCTAAGATAACTAATATCCTCTTCTTTACTACAACTAAAATTCTTGACACCTGCTTAGACCTAAATGTGGCTGTTACTCATCATATGGGGCATTTGGGTGTTTCCTGAGCTATAGAAGACATTTTTTTTGCTGCCTACTAAATATCTCCATCTGTGTGTCTGACAAGTGCCTAAAAATCAGAATATCCAAATCTAAAATTGTCGCCTCTAACTCCTCTTCCCCAACATGTGTTTCTGTATCTATTTTCCTATTTTAGTGACTCGAATACGCATATATTGATCCCTAAATTTCCAAACTAGAAATTATGTGAAATGCCCCTTTCTGCACTGATACTGACATCCAGTAAGTGAGTGAGTGCCATTATTTGTCTCCATAATAAACCTCAAATCCATTTCCCTTTCACCCCCCCAAAAAGTGTATTAATTCAAGACTTTATCATGTAAGCTCAATAATGTAACATCTCAATCAAGTCATATCCAGCCCAGAGTTCTCCATATTTTCCAGTCATCAAAAGAAATCTCATCAAATCCTGATGTCAGGATACGCTAAGTCTAACACATTTCCTCATCTGTTAGTTCAAAAACCTCAAAAGTAAAGGAAATGAGCCAGTAATATGGTAATATGATTTATTCCGTGACATTATTTGGATACTGCATGTCTTCTTTTTATTTGCTTTTATTTTTTGTTGTTTTTGTTTTGGTGTTTGTTTGTTTTTTGGTCTCTATGCCAGTTCAAACACATAGTCGTAGAGTTTGCCATAGTTTTCTGATCCTCAATTCCCATGATGACATTTTTAAACCAGCTTTAGCTAGGGAAAAAAATATCAAGATTTGTTTAAAACTCCAAATACATAGTTTGGGGCTGGTCCAACTTTGTATGCAAAAATCTCTCTAGCAGAGCCAAAAGTTATAATTTCTCACTGCAGAAATCATGTTGTCCCTTTATTTTTGGATTTTAATTTTCAGAATTTCTTAGCAGTTTCTAAATGGTTGGAGAGCTATCAAACAAAATTTATGTTCTTTTACTTAAACAGTAATACATGTTCACTGAGGACAATGTGGTTAATAGCAAAGTAAAAAGTAAAAATGATACCCATAATCCCAAACTCCAAGTTAACCAATATATCAGTCAGAGCTCTCCAGAGAAACAGAATAGGAGATAGATAAATAGATAGATAGATAGATAGATAGATAGATAGATAGATAGATAGATAGATATTGGGCTGGCTAAAAAGTTCATTCGGGGTTTTCCAGATGTTACCCGAACGAACCTTTTGGCCAGCCCAATATATACGGTACCTTTTATCATAACTACATGTATATGTATAAAGATAATTATTTTAAGGAATTGCCTCCCATGAAAGTGGAGCTGGCAAGTTTAAAATCATAGAGTAGGCTGGCAGGCATTGATGTTTCAGTATTGAGCCCAAAATTTGCAGGGGAGGCTGAGACTGAAAACCTAGGCAGGCACTGAAGCTTCAGTCTTGAGGGAAAATGTCCTTACCATGAAACTTCTATTTTTGCTCTTAATCCCCTTCAACTGATTGGGTAAGACTTACCCACATTATCAAAGGTAGTCTCCTTTACTTAAAGTCAATTTATTACAGCTGTTATGTACATCTACAAAATATCATCACAACACTTGGATAAGTATTTGATTAAATAATGGGTACTATAGTCTAGCCAAATCAACAATAATATTAGCCATTTCAACCACATAACAATTCCTTCAGTCTTTTTCTAGGCATAAGTGGGATTACACATGTGAATCCTGTGATAAAACCTAACAGAAAAAAAGTATTTCCAAAGAAGTTTCTTGTATTGAATTAAACTGCCATTCTAATAACCAAGAGTTTATTACTAAATTTAAAAATTTTATTTATATGCTATTGTGAAAGGAGACAATAACACCTTCACATTCACAGAGATGTGTCTAGTCTTGCCAGTTCAATTATGTGTAGTTGACTTCACAGAGAACCCTTGGGATCTGCTCTGAGGGGCCAGATCAAGATGGCAGAATAGAAGGACATTGAGCTCACCTCCTTCCACAAATACATCAAAAATAAATTTACATGTGGAATACTTCTCACAGAATACCTGCTGAACATTGGCAGAAGATATCATAAAACCAAAATTACAAGAAAGATCACCACATAACCAGGAATGATGAAAGAAAAAGAAAAAAGGAATTGGGATGGGACCTTGCACCCTGGGAAAGAGCTATGAAAGAGGAAAGGTTCCCTCACTCTGGGAATCCCCTTCACTGGTGGGAACATGAGCTGAGACAGAAAGGGAGCTTCAGAGGCTCAGAGGAGAGTGCAGCACCCAGCTTGCAGGAGGCAGAACAGAGAGAGACCAGAACAAAGGGTCCATGCCACCTCCCTGCACTCCCCAGCCTGAGACATGTGTCTGCTGGTGTATGCAGGGGCTGGGTGCTGAAATTCAGGCTTCAGAGGACAGACACAGGGAAACAACTGGGGTTGGCTGAAGCCTGAAGGGACTGGAGTATGGTCCAAGCCTCAACCGGGGGTGTGTGTGCAGGAAGGAGCCCAGGTCCACCATTGAAGCCTCATTGTTAATGCAAGCACTCAAAGGAAAGGGCAGGGCCCACCAGAGCAGCCTCATTCTTGCTCACAATGGGCACAGCTCCACCTCTACAAGTTCTGGGAACATGCAAGTGCTTGCGCGTTGCCCACACATGGAGGCAGGGCTGAAAATACGAGCTGATCCCTAAGGGATACACAATTTAGGAAGCAAGGCTGAAATCTGAGCTCTCTCCCCATGGCTGTGCAATTCACAGATTTATGACCCCACCACTGGGGCCCTTGTAAACTCAGCACCTATGGGACATCTGAGCCTGTGGCTGAGGCAGGTCCAGCATTAGCAGCTGTGGGCTTTAAAGGTGCACATGGAGGCAGGGTCATGGTCTGGGCTGCTTCTATAGCTCCCAAGGTGGGTCCAGGTGCATGACTACTATGGTCCTGGTACCTCACTTCAGTGGATCTGTGCTTATGGATCTACACAGGTAGCTTTCTGAATACAGCACCTGAAGGACACTAGGGCCTACTGCATGCATTTCCATGGCTGAAATGGGGTTGAGGGCGGTGCCAACAACAGTGTACTTTCTCAGCCCACACAATGGGTGACAGGCAACACCACAGAGCACACTCCCTAGTGGACAGCTCCTGCAGAGGAATACTCAGTGGCCCCTCTCCCAGCAGGAGTGCTCCAGTCCTGCCTACCTCACACTGCAGCTCAGAAACGAATCTGGGGGCTTCTACTCCAACAGCTGGGGAGCCAACCCTGATAAGACTTAGACAACCATGGAGCAAAGAGGAAGCCCCTCTCAATATCCAGTGCAGGTGATAGTCACCACACCAGTCACACCCTCTATCAGAGGGACAACGGCC
Organism: Balaenoptera borealis; assembly: GCF_965194805.1. Taxonomy (NCBI): domain Eukaryota; kingdom Metazoa; phylum Chordata; class Mammalia; order Artiodactyla; family Balaenopteridae; genus Balaenoptera; species Balaenoptera borealis. Next base: position 54,501,324 of record NC_138866.1, on the reverse strand, counting down.
AGCACACACTGAGGAAAAATGCAGCAGGCATCCCTACCAAAAAGAGCCCGTGTACCAAAAATATTAGACACACGCAGGCTACACAGGGAAGCTCCCACATAAAAACAGCCCTCGAAGACCACAGTAGATAACTGTTTCTCCTAAACACATAGAGTCAGAAAAAAATAAGTGAAATGAAGAAGCAGAGGAACCAGTCCCAATTAAAAGATCAAGAGAATTCCCTTGAAAGAACAAATGATGAAACAGACCTCTTCAGTCTAATAGACACTGAGTTCAAAAACAATGAAGGAATCAAGAAAGGCTATTGATAGAAATGCAGATTATTGTAAAAAGGAACTAGGAACTATAAAGAGGAACCAAGTAAAATTAGAAAACTCATTTACTGAGAGGAAAGCTGAGCTAAAGGCTATAAATAGCAAACTGAATAATGCAGAAGCATGAATAAGTGATCTGGAAGATAGAATAATGGAAATTACTCAGTTAGAAAAGAAGACAGAAAGACAAAAAAAAAAAATGAAAGCAATATACAAGACCGATGGAATAATATAAAGCATGACAGTCTATGCATAGTAGGGATCCCAGAGAGGAAGAAAGAGAATAAGGGATTGAAAATGTATTTGAAAAATTATGGCTGAAAACTTCCCAAACCTAAAGAAGGAAACAGATATCCAGGAACAGGAAGCCCAGAGAGTCCAAACAAGATGAACTCAAACAGACCTACATCAAGACATACTATAGTTAAAATGGCAAAAGTTAAAGACACAATTCTAAAGGCAGCAAGAGAAAAAGAGTTAGTTAAAAGGGAACCCCTGTAAGGGTTCCATAAGGCTATCAGCTGATTTCTTTACAGAAAAGTTGCAGGCCAGAAGGGCAACCTGCAACCTAGGATACTCTACCCATCAAGATTATCATTTAGAACAGAAGGATAGATAAAGAATTTCTCAGACAAGCAAAAACTAAAAGAATACAACAATACTAAACCTAGTCTAAAAGTAATATTGAAAGGTCTTCTCTAAATAGAGAAGAAGCAAGAATCTATAGGAAAGAGAAAATCACAATTGGAAAGTAAATCACTTAAGCCAGTACACAGATTAAAAAATAAAAAAATTAAAAACAAATTGTGAAAGTGATGATAACTACAATGAACGGCAAAAGAATAAAAATGAAGATGTAAAAGAGGACATCAAAATCATAAAATGTGGAGGAGGAGAGTAAAAAGATGTAGATTTTTTTTCTAGAATATGTTTGAGCCTGTATGACTATCAGTCTAAAGCAAGTAGATACAGTAATGGGCTAACATAATTGAAAAACAGGGTAACCACAAATCGAAAACATACAATAGATTAACAAAAACCAAAAAGAAGGGAACATAAGCATAATACAGAAGAAAACCATCAAACCACAAAAGGAAAAACAAAAATAAAAAGAAAGAGACAAAGAAAAAATACAAAATCAACTGGAAAACAAGGTTTGAAATGGCAATAAATTTGTATCTACCAGTAATTACCTGAAATTTCAATAAAAGAAATGCTCCAATCAAAAGACATAGAGTGTCAGATTGGAAAAAACAAGAGCTTACAATATGCTGCCTATAAAGACCCACTTTAGGGCAAAGAACACACATAGGGTGAAAGTGAGGGGATGAGAAAACATATTTCATGCAAACGGAAATGACAAGAAAGTGAGGGTAGCAATACTATCAGACAAACCAGACTTTAAAACAAAAGCCATAAAGAAAGATAAAGAAGGACTCTACTAAAATGATAAAAGGATCAATACAAGAAGAGGATATTATACTCAATATATATGCACCCAATATAGGAGCACCTAAATACATAAAACAAACACTAACAGACATAAAGGGAGAAATTCATGGGCATACAATAATAGTAGGACACTTTAACACCCCACTCATATTAATGGAGAGGTCTTCCACACAGAAAATCAATAAGGCAACAAAGATCCAAAATGATGCACTAGAACAGTTAGACTTAATTGATATTTTCAGGACATTACATCCAAAAAAACCCAGAATACACATTCTTTTCAAGTGCACATGGAACATTCTCTAGGATTGACCACATACTAGGACACAAAACAAGCCTCAACATATTTAAGAGGATAGAAATTATTTTAAGCATCTTTTCTGACCACAATGGTATGAAACTAGAAATCAACCACAGAAAGAGAAGTGAGAAAAACAAAACAAACAAACAAACAAAAGATTACATGGAGCCTAAACAACATGCTACTAAAAACCTATGGCTCAATGATGAAATCAGAGGAAAATTAAAAATACCTTGAGACAAATGACAATGAAACACACACCATACAAAATCTATAGGATGCAGCAAAAGCAGTTCTCAGAGGGAAGTTAATAGCAATATAGGCTTTCCTCAAAAAACAAGAAAAATTTCAAATAAACAACCTAACCTACCACCTAAAAGAATTAGAAAAAGGACAAACAAAACCTAAAGTCAGCAGAAGGAAGGAAATAATAAAGATCAGAGAAGAAATAAATAAAATAGATATTTAAAAAATGAAAAAAATCAATAAAACCAAGAGATGGTTCTTTGAAAGGGTAAACAAAATCAACAAACCTCTGGCCAGGCTCACCAAGAAGAAAAGTGAGAGGACTCAAATAAGAAAATAAGAAATGAAAAAGGAGACGCAACAACTGATACCATAGAAATACACACACACAAAAAAAAAACTGTAAGAGAAAACTATGAATAATTATATGCCAACAAATTGGACAACCTAGAAAAAATGGACAAGTTTCTAGTAACAAACAGCCCACCAAAACTGAAACAAGAAGAAGTAGATAATTTTTGACCAGACTGATCACGAGAAGTGAAATCAAATCTGTAATAAAAAAAGAAAGAAAGAAAGAAAGAATAGAAACTCCCTGCAAAGAAAAGTCCAAGACCAGATAGCTTCACTGCGGAATTCTACAAAACATACAAGGAGGAACTTACACCAATCCTAGAATATATGTATATATGGAAATCAATGAAGCCAAAAGATGATTCTTTGAGAAGATCAAGAAAACTGATAAACCTCAACACAGATTGACTTGGGAAAAAAAGAGAGAGAGAGAGAGAAGACACCAGTTATCAGTATTTATTGGTATAGGTACCAATAATTATACCATACTTAGAGAAAGAATATCATTACAGATTCTATGAACATAAAAAAAGATAAAAAGAAATGTTATAATGGATAACACAAATAACTCTACATCTGTTAAAGAAACAGAATTTTTAAGTAAAACTTTCCCACAGGGGTTTTCCTCAGCAAAAGTCCAAATTAGGGTCTGGACCAAGATGGTGACATAGGAAGTTCCTGAATTTTTCTCTTCCCATAGATGCAAGAATTATACACCTACACATAGAGCAACTTGCTCTGAGAGAAATTCAGAAACTAGCTGAGTGATGCCTACACAACAGGTTAATGAGAAAATACTAAAAACAAATAGTAAAGTCTGAGATACACTCTTGCCATAAATCCTATCCCCATTTATGATGCCATACAATTAGGAGAGAATCTCCAACTCCCAGCCTCTTCCTGAGGAGTGAAGTGTTTGGATCATACATCAAGTGCTCCAATTTTTAAGGCTGCCACCAGAGGGTGGACTAGCTCTGAAAGCCAAAAAGCTTTGTATTCATGAGTTCCAGAGACCTATAGCAAAAAAAAAATAAGCAATTTTTAATCATATGATCATCTCAAAAGATGCAGAAAAAGCATTTGACAAAATCAACATCCTTTCATGGTAAAAACTCTCAGCAAATTGGGTATAGAAGAAACATACTTCATCATAATAAAGGCCATATATGGCAAGTCCAAAGCTAACATCATATTTAAAAATAAAAAACTGAAACTTTTCATATAACATCACGAAAAAGACAGGGATACCCACTCTCACCACTTTTATTCAACATTCTTGAAGTCCTAGCCAGAGTAGTCAGACAAGAGAAATAAATAAAAGGCATCCAATTGAAATGAAAGAAGTAAAATTGTCTGTTTGTAAATGACATGATATTTTACATAGAAAACCCTGCAGACTCCACCAAAAAACTGTTAGAATAAATAGACCCAGTAGAGTTGCAGGGTACAAAATGAACATACAAAAATCAGTTGAATTTCTACACACTAACAACAAACTACTGGAAACAAAAATTAAGAAAACAATCCCATCTACAATATCATCCAAAAAAGTAAAATATTCAGGAATAAATTAATCATAGAGATGAAAGACCTGTAAACTGAAAACTATAAGACATTGATGAAAGAAATTAAAGAAGACATAAATAAATGGAAAGATATTCCATGTTCATGAAGGGGGAAAATTAATATTGTTAAAAAATTCTTACTACCCAAAACCATCTATAGATTTAATACAATCCCTATCAAAATTGCAATGGCATTTTTCACAGAAATAGAAAAAACAATCCTAAAATTCATATGGAACCACAGAAGACCATGAATAGCCAAAACAACCTTAAGAAAGGAGAACAAACATGGAAGCATCACACTTCCTAATTTCAAACTGTACTACAAAGCTATAGTAATCAAAACAGTATGTTATTGGCATTAAAACAAACACACAGATCAATGGAATAAAGAGCCCAGAAATAAACCAATGCATATATGGTTAAGTAATTTTCAATAAAGGTACCAAGAATACACAATGAAGAAATGATAGTCTTTTCAATAAAGTGTTGGGAAAATTGTATACTCACACACAAAATGATGAAACTAGACCCTTATCTTACAACATATGCAAAAATTAACTCAAAATAAAGACTTGAACATAAGACCAGAAACCATAAAACTCCTAGACAAAAAGAGGTTAAGCTCCTTGGCAATGGTCTTGGCAATGATTTTTTGAATTTGACAGCAAAAACAAAAATAAACGAGTGGGACTACATCAAATTAAAAGCTCCTGCACAGCAAAAGAAACCATCAACAAAATGAAAAGGCAACCTGTGGAATGGGAGAAAATATTTGCAAAGCACATGTCTTATGACAAGTTAATATCCAAAATATACAAGGAACTCAAATAACTCAATAGCAAAAAGCCTAATAACCCAATTAAAATGGACAAAGGTCCTAAATAGTTTTTTTTTATAGAAGACATACAAATGGCCAAAAGGTACATGAAAACGTGCTCAACATCACTAATCATCAGGGAATGCACATTAAAACCACAATGAGATATCACCTCATACATGTTAGAATGTTTATTATCAAAAAGGCAAGTAATAACAAATGCTGGAAAGGATGTGAAAAGAAAACCCTTTTACACTGTTGGGAGCATAGACTGGTACAGTCATTATGAAAATTGTATGGAAGTTCTTCAAGAAATTAAAAATAGAACTACCATATGATCCAGCAATCCTGCTTCTGGGTACATATCCAAAGGAAACAAAATTATTATCTTGAGGAAATATCTATATTCCCATGTTCATTGCAGCATTTTTCACAGTAGCCAGAAACACCCTAAATATCCATTAATGAATGAATGGATAAAGAAGATGTGATATATATGTATAATGTACATTAATGAATGAATGGATAAAGAAGATGTGATATATATACACACACACACACACACACACACACACACACACAATGAAATATTATTCAGCCTTCAAAAAGAAGGACATTCTGCCATTTTTAACAACATGGCCGTACCTGAGGTCATTATGCTAAGTGGAATAAGTCAGACACAAAAGACAGGTATTTTATGATATCACTGATATGTAGAATCTACAAATTCATAATAACAGAGAGTGGAATGGCGATTGCTAGGGGTTAGGGGGGTAGAAGAAATGGGAGATGTTGGTTAAAGAGTAAAACTTTCAGTTATAAGATGAATAAGTTCTGGAGATCTAATGGACAAACTGTTGAGTATAGTTAACAATACTGCAAAATATACTTGAAATTCCTAAGAGAGTAGATCTTAAATTGTCTCACCACCCAAAAAAAAAATTATAATTATGTGAGATAGATGTATTAACTAACCTTATTGTTGCAATTATTTCACAAAATGACATGTATCAAATTAGCACATTGTACACATTAAACTTATACAATGTTATATGACAATTATATCTCAATAAATCTGGAGGGAAAAAAAGCAAATAAAAAACTGTTTTAAGAAAAGAAGTCACAGTAAAAAAACTAAAATAAACATTTTTAAACTCTTCTAATTTAGAAAAAGAAGTGTTACTGGATTTTAAGTATTTCAGAAAACACAAAATAAAAAGATCTTAGAGGTTGGAAACAAGATAGTGGAGTAGAAGGACTTGAGCTTGCCTCCTCTCACGAAAACACCAAAATCACAACTAACTGCTGAACAACTGTCAATGAAAAAGACTGGAACCTACCAAAAAATATATTCTACATCCAAAGACAAAGAAGCCACAATGAGACAGTAGGAGGGTCGCATCCACGATGCAATCAAATCCTATACCCACCAGATGAGCAACCCACAAACAGGAAGATAATTATATCACAGAGTTTCTTCCACAGGAAGGAGAGTTCTGAGCCCCACATCAGGCTCCCCAGTCTATGGGGTCTGGAATCAGGAGGATGAGACCCCAGAGTATTTGGCTTTGAAGGCCAGCGGGGTTTGACTGCAGGAACTCCACAGGACTGGGGGAAAGAGAAACTCCACCCCTGGAGGGTGCACACAAGATCTCATGCACAGTGGGACCCAGGCAAAAAGCAGTGACTACATAGGACCCTGGGCCAGACTTACCTGCTGGTCTTGGATGGTCTCCTGGTGAGGTACAGGCCAGCTGTGGCTCACTGTGAGGACAAAGACACTGGTGGCGGACATACTGGGGAGTACTCATTGGCATGAGCTCTCCCAGAGGCCGTCATTTTGACACCAAGACCTGGCCCCCACCCAATATACTGTAGGCTCCAGTGCTAGGACTCCTCAGGACAAACAACCAACAGGGCAGGAACACAGCCCCACCCATCAGCAAACAGGCAGCCTAAAGTCTTCCTGAGGCCAGAGCCACCTGGTCAATGGATAAAGCAGACATGGTACATATATACAATAGAATATTACTCAGCCATAAAAAAGAATGAAATAATGTCACTTGCAGCAACATGGATGGACTAGATTATCATACTAAATGAAGTCAGACAGAGAAAGACAAATATCATATGATATCACTTATACATGGAATCTAAAAAAAAGATACAAATGAACTTACTTAAAAAACAGAAACAGACTCACAGACTTAGAAAACAAACTTATGGTTACCAAAGCGGAAAGGGGGAGGGATAAATTAGAAGTTAGAGATTAACATATACATGCTACAATATATAAAATAATCAACAAGTACCTACTGTATAGCACAGGGAACTCTACTCAATACTCTGTAGTAATGTATATGGGAAAAGAATCTGAAAAAAGAATAAATATATGTATATGTATAACTGAATCTCTTTGCTGTACACCTGAAACTAGCACAACATTGTAAATCAACTCTACTCCAATATGAAATAAAAATTTTTTAAAAAGGAAAAAAAAGTATATTAAGAGAGGATCATAACTGATTCTGTCTCCATGTCCTCATATTACAAGTACAGAGACTGAAAATTCAAGAGACCACCTGGCTGGTAAACATTTCATGGATTCAGCAAATATACCAGACATTATGCTGGAAACTGAAAAAACATTTAGTTAACAGGACAGACATAATCTCTAATACAGTGGCAGTGTCCAGCTGGACCAAGGAAACTTTGCATCTCAGTCAACATCCTCAACAACAAATTTCAATTCTTCCTGAATGTATTCACACTTCCCATGGTACAGTGAATCTGATGTTGTGACAGGCAAATCAGGTACTCTCAGTCGCTGAAATGTTCAGATAATCAGAAATATTCTACAAAGAAAATTAGGCTGTATTGCAGCCTCTTTACTACTTTATCAAGAAAGATATGAGTAAAGAATAGTAGATAAAATATGGAAATGATGGGAAAGCCTTTTTTTTAGCACTTGACAGTAGAAATAGCATCAGTAATTTCAGCTAAGATGGTAATTTCCTAACGTGAGATCTGTTAGGTATTCTAAGTAAATCTGTGGGAGATGAAAATTCTTTTGGAAAAAATAGTGTTACTGCAAAAAAAAAATAATAATAAAATAAAAAGGTCTTGGAAATACCAAAAATCAAACCTTATTTTCAAGCAGTCTAGAATAATGTTTCTCAATCTCAAATCTGGCAAGTATGAAAAAAGTTAGTGCTTATATAAATTTTTATAAAACTATGAGAAACTCACTTAAAAGTGTCACATGCTCTTAGTTATAGATGTAATAAAGAATATGAAAAATCCCACAATTAACGGACATGAAAATGCAACAAGTTTTGGAATTATCAATCTAGAGTTTTCACTGAACACATAAATACAGTAACCAAATTAAACATTTTTAAGAGAATCATCTCAATACTTCAGCACATTGCAACTGAATTGTAGCTAGACAAAACATTTTCCAAAAAGTTGCCATAACCATAGAAACCAAGACAACCTTTAATAACAGACATCTTAAAATAATCCATAATTACTCTTTAAAAATGTTAATAGCTTATACTATAGTAATTTAACTTTATTATAAGTTTCTCTTCATCAAAGTTTAGAGTACAAAAAACATAAGCCAGGCTTCCAAAGGACTCATCACATTCTAAGTTGAAATAAAATTTAAAATAAATAGGAGATTTATCCTGAGGTTGCAAAGATGGTTCAATATTCACAGAACAGTCCATGTAATACACCATATTAACAAGTTGAAGGAAAAATATCATATCATTACCTCAATAGATGCAGAAAGAGCTTCAAACAAAATTCACCATCCATTCATGTTAAAAACTCTCAACAAAGAAGGTATAGAGGGAACATACCTCAATATAATAAAGGCCATATATGACAAGCCCACAGATAACATCATACTCAATGGTGAAAAGCTGAATGCATTTCCTCTAAGATCAGGAACAAAACAAGGATGCTCAATTTCCCCAATTTTACTCAACATAGCATTGGAAGTCCTATCCATAACAATCAGACAAGAAAAAGAAATAGAAGTAATCCAAGTTGGAAAGGAAGAAGTAATACTGTCACTGTTTGCAGATGACATGATACTACACATAGAAAATCCTAAAGATGCCACAAGAAAATTACTAGAGCTCATCAATGAACCTGGTAAAGTGGCAGCATACAAAATTTATATATATAAATCTGCTGCATTTCTGTATACTAACAATGAACTATAAGAAAGATAAATAAAGGAAGCAATTTCATTCACAGTTGCATCAAAAAGAATAAAATACTTAGGAATAAACCTTCCTAAGGAGGTAAAAACCTGGACTTGGTAAACTATAAGACACTGATAAAAATAAATGAAAGATAACACAAACAGATGGAAAGATATACTATGCTCATAAATTGAAAGAATTAATATTGTTAAAATTACCATACTACCCAAGGCAATTTAAAGTTTCAATGCAATCCCCAAGGGCATTTTTCACTGAACTAGAACAAATAATTCTAATATTTATATGGACACACAAAAGACTTCAAATAGCTAAAACAATCTTGAGAAAAAAGAACATAGCTGAAGGAAACATGTTCCCTGATTTCAGACTGTACTACAAAGCTACAGTCATCAAAACAGTATGGTACTGACACAAAAACAGACACATAGATCCTTGGAACAGAATATAGAACCCAGAAATAAACCCACACACTTATGGTCAATTAATCTACTACAAAGGAGGCAAGAATATACAATGGAGAAAAGACAGTCTCTTCAATAAGTGATTTCTGGGAAAACTGAACAGATGCATGTAAAAGAATGAAATTAGAACATTTTCTATCACCACATACAAAAAATAAACTCGAAATGGATTAAAGACCTAAATGTAAGACTGGAAACCATAAAACTCCTAGAAGAAAACAAAGGCAGACCACTCTTTGACATAAGTTGTAGCAATATATTTTTTGGATCTGTCTCCTAAAGCAAAGGGAATAAAAGCAAAAATAAACAAATGGGACCTAATAAAACTTAAAAACTTTTGCATAGCAAAGGAAACCATTGATTAAATGAAAAGACAACTTATTGATTGGGAGAAAATATTTTCAAGTGATATGACCAATAAGGGGTTAATATCCTATATATATATAAACAGCTCATACAACTCAACATCAAAAAAACAAACAGCCTGATTGAAAAATGGACAGAAGAACTGAATAGACATTTTTTTTTAAAGAGGACGTGCAAAGGGCCAACAGGCACATGAAAAGATACTGAACATTGCTAATCAAGGGAAATGCAAATCAAAACCACAATGAGATATCACCTCACACCTGTCAGAATGGCTATCATCAAAAAGAACACAAATAACAAATGTTGGCGAGGATGTGGAGAAACGGGAACAATCATACATTGTTGGTGGGAATGTAAATTGGTGCGGCCACTGTGGAAAACATTTTGAAGGTTTCTTAAGAACTGCAAATAGAGCTACCATATGACCCAGCCATTCCATTCCTGGGTATATGTCTGAAAAAACAAAAACACTAATTCAAAAAGATACATGCACTCCAATTTTCGTAGTAGCAGTATTTATAATTGCCAAGATATGGAAGCAACCTCAATGTCCATCAACAGATGAATGGATAAAGATGTGTTACATACATATAAAATTTTTGCCATTTGCAGCAACATGGATGGACTTGTAGGGTATTATGCTAAATGAAATAAGTCAGAGAAAGACAAAATTGTATGATCACTTGTATGTGGAATCTAAAAAATAAAACAGACTAGTGAATATAACAAAAAAGGAAAACTCACAAATGTTGAGAACACACTATTGGTTACCAGTGGGGAGAAGGAAGTGCAGAGGGACAAGATAAGGGTGGGGGATTAAGACGTACAAACTACTATGGATAAAATAAGCTACAGGGATATGTTGTACAATGCAGGGAATATAGCCAATATTTTATAATAACTATAAATTGACTATAACCTTTAAAAACTGTGAATCAGTATATTGTACATCTGAAACATATAATATTGTGCATCAACTATATCTCAATTAAAAATAAAAGAATTTTTTAAAAAATGAACAAACAAAACAAAAACAGAGTTATAGATGCAGAGAACAAACAGGTGGTTGCCAGAGGGGAGGGTATTGGGGGAATGAGAGAAATAGGTGAGGGAGATTAACAGGTACAAACTTCCAGGTATAAAATAAATGAGTCACAGGTATGAAATGCACAGTGTGGGGTATATAGTCAATAATTATGTTATATCTTTGTATGGTAACAGATGGTAACTAGACTTACCGTGGTGATCATTTTATAATGTATAGAAATATTGAATCACTATGTTGTATACCAAGAACTAACATAGTCTTGTAAGTCAGTTATATTTCAAAGCCACCCAAACAAACAAACACACAAACTGATTAGAAACAGAGATCAGATTTCTGGTTACCAGAGGCTGAATGTGGGGTAAGGGGAAACTAGATGAAGAAGATCAAAACTACAAACTTCCAGTTATAAGTACCAGGGACATAAAGTACATGATATAATTAACATTGCTGTATATTATTTATGGAAGTTGCTAAGAAAATAAATCCTGAGCTCTCATCACAAGGAAAAAATTTTTTTCTTTTTTTAAATGTTATATCTTTATGAGGTGATGGGCATTCACTAAACTTATTGTGGTAATCATTTCATGATGTATGTAAGTCAGATCCTCATGCTGTACACTTTAAGCTTATACAGTGCTGTATGTCAATTATATCTCAATAAAATTGGAAGAAAAAAAAGCTAAATAGGAATATGCCCTCAAGGCCATCTCAGTATATTTTTCTTTATGATTACACACCTTTTTAAATACTTCATCCATAGTTACCTTCATTGAAATGAAGATTTTTACAAAGAAAATGTGTCCTTATCCAGACAGTGAAATGTAAAATGTTCAAGAAGATTGGAGTGAAAACAGGAAAAAAATGCTTTCCTCGGAAGGAATCAAATGAAAAGAGAATAAGAGATATGATGAATTATAATAAGGAGAAAGAAAACACTCCATGACTTTAGATGTGTGACTGAAACTCAGGGAATTTAAAGTAGATGAGAGAACTGCAGAAAAGAATATGTCTTTTCCACTACAAGCTACATGTAGAGAAAAAAACAAAATGGTTGTAGAGAATATTTTACCCTTATCAACAGGGTTTAGTGTAGAAAGTATATTTTAATTATTTCAATTATAAACTTACTCCATTTCAAAATAGATATTTTATACACTTTAGATTTGAATAAAAATAGCACAGTAATTTTAAATCACTAGTTGTTATTGCTCATTTTCCAAACTGCAGTCCACATCTTAGGATTTCCTTTCACTCCCCTCTTCACAAAGTTACCTGCAAGCACCTACCCTTTTCTAAAGTATGTACTTCCCAGAGCTGCCTATCTTGATTGCTAGCTTAGTTAAGACCTGACTACAGCTGAGGAGGAGGCCCCTATTCCAGTTCTATATGGATGACACCCTTTATTTTAATAGAAACCTCTTCATTCTTGGTATCAGATGAATCTTCAGGAACTGCATCCCATTCTAAAGGCTCTTCAGATTTTGGCTTATCTTCCAAAACCCCTGATCCTAATTTTACCACCAGGATGTCCGCTGCCTGGGGAGACTGATAAACCATAGACACATTCTCTACCAGAGCTTCATCTGCAGGTGTTTGCTCAGATGGTTGAAGCAGAACTTCAGCAGAGGTTTCTTTTATAGAGATCTGTGTAATAAAGGACGCTTCAGCTAGTGAAGACTGTTTGTCAACAGAGAACATTTCCGAAGTAGTTTCTTCAGTTGATGGAGGCTGAAATTCAGCAGGGGCCTCCTCTGCAGAAGGCTCCTCTGCTGGCAGAGGTTGAAGTTCAGCTGCAGCCTCTTCTGCAAGGGTCTTCTCAGCTGGTGGAGACTGAACTTTGGCGGAGGCCTCTTCTGCAGGGGCCTCCTCTGCTGGTGGAGGCTGAACTTTGGCGGAGGCCTCTTCTGCAGGGGTGTCCTCAGCTGGCAGAGACTGAACTTCTTCTGGGACCTCTTCTGCAGAGGTCTCCTCAGTGGGTGGAGACTGAATGTTGGCAGAGGACTTCTCTGCAGGGGCATTCTCAGCTTGTGCAGACTGAACTTCTTCTGGGGCCTCTTCTGCAGGGGTCTCCTCAGCTGGTAGAGACTGAACTTCTGGGACCTCTTCTGCAGGGGCCTCCTCAGCTGGTAGAGACTGAAGCTCAGCAGAGGCCACCTCAGCTGGAGGAGACTCAACTTCAGCTGGGGCCTCTTCTGCAGGGGACTCCCTGCTGGTGAACTTTGAAGTTCTGGGACCTCTTGTGTAGGAGCGTCTTCAGCTGCTGGAGGCTGAACTTCAGCAGGAAGCTCTTTTAAAAGAGCCTCTTCAGCTGAGGTGGGCTCTACTTTAGCAGGGGCCTCATCTTCAGGAGGCTCTTCTGCTGGGGAAGGCTGTACTTCAACAGAAGCCTCTTCAGATGCCGGAGGCTGAACTTCAGCAGAAACCTCTTCTGCAGTAATCTCCTCAGCTAGTGGGAGTTGCACTTCAGCAGAGATCTCTTCTGCAGCAGGAGGCTGTACTTCAGCTGGAACATCTTTCCCATCCTCTAAAAGTACTGGAGCATCTTTTTTGGTTGGTGGAATAGATAAAGCTCTGTTAATACTTTGCTGCCTAATTCCTTCGTTGTTACTTGTTGTGGGTTGAAATTCAGGATGTTCAAAAACAAAAATCTTTCCTGAGGATTTACGTTTCTGCACCTTCCTTTGACTTTGAAAAAGCATTACTTGCCCAGCCAATAACCACTATTTCTTATTCACTAAAGTATGTCTGCTCTTCCTTGTCTACTTTTCCTTTTTAAGGAATGTTCATCATTGTCCAGTCTCCAGTACAACTGGTCTGCTGAGATCTGTCTGTTTTAAGTTGAATTGAGTGTCTGCTTGGTGGAATTTCTACTTCCTGAACACTCTCTGGAAATTCAGGGGCTGCTTCTCCAATAGCAGCTGGCTTTTCTTCAGGTACCACTGTTTCACAAACTGACTGGATTTCTTCTTTTTTCTCTTCTGCAGTAGTTTCTGTCTGCAGAGATGTATCAGTCATATCATGTACACGTTCCCTCTTGTCCAAGTTTGCTGAAGTTGAGAAGATACTCTATGACATTCATAGTTGAATTTGCTTCCAGGAATATTACCAATACTAAGGGTACTTTTGGGAACAGATGATTGTGGTATAGACAATTGTTTCTTTTTCTCTGTCACTTCAGTCTGCTGGGATTTATCTACCATTGGTTGGCTGGGTCGGCTTCTCTTTCGAATTTCTTGCCTCCCTGCTGAGATACGGTGATCAGATTCATAACTTTCTTCCATTTCTAAGACTGGTAGAATTCAAACTTATCAATCTTCAGTAATTAATCATCAAGAATGACAAATTTACCAGATAGTTAAGCCTTTGCCTTCCTCATTAAGTGTTGTTCTGTTGAGCTACCTCAGAAAAATTAATTCATAAATTATTGCATTCTGTACTACACTCTTGTTGGATCCCACCTCACTTATTAAGCATCTTTCCTGTTTAGTCTCTGGTATGACTAAATATAACTTCTAGAAATTTCCCTACGGGTCTATGACATCACTGCCAATTGTCCCTACAAGGTTCCGTCAATGGTATACCCAGAACTTTTTAACCTGGTAAACACTCATGGATGCTGGCTACAAGTGAGAGATCTACAGTTTGAAACAGCAAGTTGAAAAAAGCGTTTGTCTAGCAGAGGAATATGAAGTAAACTCCAGTAATGCTGCTTTCTTGTAGTTGGAGTTGATGCTTTTGAACTTTCAATTCTGTCCATTTCATCCTACTGTCAAAGACCGTTATAATGCTGAATTCAGAATTCTGCAGCCTATTTTCAATTGTTGGAGAAAACAACTGGTAACGTATGTGTGGCAGTGTTCTATCAATATATGTTTATATAATATGATGGAAAGTTAATATTGTTTGAAAAACTTGAGTTCTGAGGTCCATACCCATGTAAGTTCCTTTCTTATGTCCTTAGTATTCAGTAACCACAAGAGCCTACTATCAATGTGTGTATATATATATGGCATGTTTGCGTTCTCAAACAACTTGAGATATTTTAATTTTCAACTATTTCAGAAAATAGTTCCACCCAAAGTTTGTCAAATAAAAGAATATCGAGTGTAAATATATGTCAAGTGAAATAAAATGCATTTTTTGATGCAGTCACTATATACTCTGTGAATAACCACATGGGAATGAATTCCCCAGTGAAGATGAAAACTTTTAATTGAAGGTTTGAAAAAGAGGAATCCCAGTTAAGCAGACTGCAAATGGAATTATAATAGATTTAAAATCTAAAAAAAAATCTTTAACATACATCACACAAAAATTTTACTAGAGAGATGGAGATTGGTCAAAAGATGTGCAAAAACATATTCCTTTAGTCTAAGGACAGTTAAAGAGAAAATAGCCTTTAAAAAATGTAGTCACAAGAGACAATATAATAAACATACCTAAACAATTATTATGACTTCATTAACCTAGGAATATTTTTAAATTTCTTTATACTTTATTGTCCCCATGAAATATAAAAGTGTCATTGAATAATTCCCTTTGTTTGACATGCATTAGTCATAATTGTAGTTAGGTAATCTTAGCCAAATAAATAAGCACTTTACACATTCGTTGACCCAGCCCCTAAAGCATCCTCTATCTCTATGCAGGGATAGGTGAATATTTGTTGGGTGTAATTGGAGGAATGTGATTAGAAACCATACTGCTTGTCCTACATCTCCACTTGCTCTCCTTTCATTTTTGTCTATTCTGCTCCACTATGTTTTATCTTTCTAAGATTTAATAAAGTGAAGTAAAACAATAGTCATTTTACAAAAGTATTGGCATAAGTTTTCATCAGGCCTGCTGTAGTTTGAAACCTAGGTTGTTTATCAACCACTTTGTGGTCTGGTGTTCCTCTCAATTGTATCTGTCAAACATTGTATGTGTACTTTGCAATCAAGTTTCTGATGTTATGTGGTATCTTCAAAGTCTATTATGTGGTATCTTCAAAGTCTATTTTGGGCCAACTCATAAGAAGAAATAAATGTCAAACCAACATTGTCATAATTGGGTTAATATAACATTGCATGTACTGCATTAATTTTGATGCTTTAACTTAAATAAGATTTTGCCAACTTTTCCATAGACATAAACTCATTTTCCAATTCTTGCTATTTTTGTTTTCCCCTCCAAGAAATAAGAACTTGATCTTTCTTAATTACACACCAAACTATCAAAGTAAATAGCCTATTGCTACTAGCTTATTCACAGAGGCAAATTAGCATTCCTAAATAATCAATCAATTAAAAATTTACTTGATATCCCAAATAGAATTATGAGAGACCTCATAGAGTAATTTCTCATCATATTTTTTAAGATCCAGAAATGCTCCTTTTTTCCCACTAATCTAACCAACAATTACATTATTCAATCTATCTGATCAATTTTGGGTTAGGTGTTTTAACCTTTGTTTAGGAAATCTCACATGATTCAGCTCTCTCCCCTTTACTTTGTTCACATCTGTTGTGGGATCAATTCTGTATCCCCAAAAGATATGTTGAAGTCCTAACCTGCAGTACCTCTGAATGTAACCTTATTTGGAAACAGGGTCTTTGCAAATGTAATCAGGGTAAGATAGTATCCTAAAAAGAGGAAACTTTGGACACAAAAAGACACATAGGGAAGATGGCCATATGAAGATGGAGTCTGAGATTAGAGTTATGCTGCCACAAAGCAATGAACACCTAGGGCTACCAGAAGCTGAAAGAGACAATGAAGGATCCTCATTTAGAGGCTTTGGAGGGAGTATAACCTTGCTAATGCCTTGATCTGGAGGTTTTAAGCCTCTAGAACTAGAATACATTTCTGTTGTTTTAACCTAGTTTGTGGTACTTTCTTATGGCAGCCCGAGGAAAACAATACAACATTTCAGAGCCCCATGTTTTTTACTCCCACCTGACATGCTGTAGTTCTGACTCTCTCAATCTCTAGGACTAATTTCTTTATTTCTGACTCAGGTTTGGCATTTAGTTTCATACAATGTTTGACCTATTTCTACAATCATAAAACCAGAGGGATTTGCTGAAAGGCCTCTCTCTGATAACTTGCATTTAATTTTACCAAAAACAAATTTGCTGACTGGTACTTAATTTCATTTATAATTATAATGACTTTGAAAGCTATGATTTAGAGATAGCAGAGATATTTCAAATCAACGTAGACTAAATATCTAAACTGTGACCTATATTGTTTTGCTCTAAACTGACTAGATCAAATAAGATGAAGTCTGAAAAATGTCCATTGGCTATGACAACTACAAGGTCATTGGTAATTTGAGAAAGAACAATTTCAGTGGAAGGGTGGGAAATAGAAGTGATAAAACACTAAAATTTCTGTGAATTATAAAGTTTAAAAATTGCAGTTAAAAAAAGAAAAAATAAGTGTAAAATATCACATAGACAAAGAGCTATACTTAATACACTAAAAGATTTTAGAAAATCAATATAAAAATAACACAATAGAAAAAATTTTAAGAACATGGATAGAAAACTTATAGAGGAAAAATAACTGACCAATAAATATATAAAAGAGATCCACTTTACTTCAAAATTAAAATTAAAATAATATCAATGTAAAATTAGCAAAGATTATTTTAAAGGTAATCTCCCCTCCCTTAAAAAAAAATAAGAGTATTATTAAATGGATGGTCTCCTACATTACTGACAGGAGTTTAACTTGATACAATCTTTATTCTGGAGAATTTGAAAGTAAATATCAAAAGTTCCTGAAACATGCATACCATGTGCCAACAATTCTGCTTCCAAGAAATTTAATTTTTAGAAATATTTATTCCCTCAAGAAATATTTACTGAACACCTATCTATTCCAGGGACAATTCCTACATGTTAGGGAAACAATAGAATACAAAAAGACATTGTTTCCTGTCTTTATGACTCTCACAGTCTAGTGGGAGAAACTAAATAAATAAGTAAAAAATTTGTGAAAATAATATTAATTAGTGAATAGGGAATATACTTTACCTAGAGTAATAGGGCCAGAAGGGGTTTATAGTAGATAGCATCTAATTGAGAAAGTATCCAAAGGAGTAACAGTAGGAAGAAATGCCATGTTTTAGGAACTATAAGAAATCTGCTGTAGCAAGAGGAAAGGCAAAGCAAACAAAGTAAATCATTTATGAGATGTGCTTGAAGAAATAGATAGCAGCCTGATGGTGCACTGATTTAAAGACTCTATGAAGTATTGTTATTTTGGACATAACCATTGTAAATACTTATGCACCTAATATCAGAGCACCTAAATATAAAAAGCAAATATTAAGAGATTTGAAGGGATGAGTAGACAACAATACAATAATAGTAGGGAACTTAATTATATCACTTTCATTAGTGGGTAGATAATCAGATAGAAAATTAATAAGAAAACATTGGAATTAAATTACACTTTTGAACAGATAGACCTAACAGACATATATAAACATTCCTTCCAACAGCAGCAAAATAAACATTCTCCTCAAGCATACTTGGAACATTCTCCAAGAGAGATCATATGTTATCTAACAAAACTAGTCTTTAAAAATTTATGAAAATTAAAATGATATCAAGCATCTTTTCTAACCACAATGGTATGAAATTAGAAATCAAGTACAAGAAGATAACAGCAAAATTCACAAATATATGGAAGTTAAATATCATACTACTGAACAACCTATGGGTCAAAGAAGAAATCAAAAGGGAGATTAAGAATATCTTGAGACAAATAAAAATGGAAATACAACATACCAAAATTATGGGATGCAACAAAAGCAATTCCAAGGGGGAAATATATAGCAATAAACACCTATATCAAAAAAGGAAGATCTCAAACAACCTAACTTTACACCTCAACAACTAGTAACAGAATAATAAATACGAAGATAGCAGAAGAAAGAAAATAAGGAAGATCAGAGCAGAAATAAAGACTAGAAAGACAATAGAAAAAATTAATGAAACTAAGAGAAGATTTTTTTAAAAGATAAACAAAAGTGACAAACTTCTAGCTAGGCTGAGAAAAAAGAGAAGATTCAAATAAAATCTGAAATAAAAGGGGAGACATTACAACTTATACATAGAAATACTAAGGATCATAAGAGACTACTATAAATAATTTTACACCAACAAATTGGATAACTCAGAAGAAATGACTAGATTACTAGAAAAATAAAACCTACCAGGACTGAATCATGAAGAAACAGAAAATCTGAACAGATAAGGAGATTGAATCGGTAATTAAAAACCTCCAAACAGAGAAAAGCCCAGAACTAGATGGCTTCACTGGTGAATTCTGTCAAACATTTAAAAGGGAATTAATATCAATTCTCTCAAAGTCTTCCCAAAAATTTAAGACAGGAGAACAATTCCAAGTTTATTTTTATGAGGCCAGTATAACCCTATCACCAAAGCTTGTCAAGGCCCCTATAGGAAATGAAAATTACAGGCCAATATCCCTGATGAACATACAAGCAAAAATTCTTAACAAAATATTAGCAAACTGAATTCAACAGCACGTGAAAAGGATAATACACCATGATCAAATGGCATTCATCTCTGGAATGCAAGGATGGTTCAACACATGCAAATCAAGAAACGTGATACAGCACACTAACAAAATGAAGGATAAAGATGCAGAAAAACATTTAAAGACAACAACAGAAAAATTTAACAAAACATATTTCCATGATAAAAGCACTCAACAAATTAGGTATAGATGAAAAATACCTCAATATTATAAAGGCCATATATGAAGCTAATAATATATTCAACAGTAAAAAGCTAAAGTTGTTCTAATATCAGGAAAAAGACAAGGATGCTCACTGTCACCACTTCTATTCAACATAGTACTGGAAGTACTAGTCAAAGCAATTAAACAAGAAAAAGAAATAAACAGCATTCAAATTGGAAAAGAGGAAATAAAACTGTCTCTGTCTCTGCAGATGACATATTTTATATATAAAACCCTAAAGCTGCCACCAAAAAAACCCTGTTAAAACTAATTTAAAAATTCAGGAAAGTTTCAGAATGAAGAAAAATCAACATACAGAAATCAGTTGCATTCTTATATGATAACTATTAGAAAGTGAAATTAAGAAGATAATCCCTTTTTATAATTGCATCAACAATAATATACTTAGGAATAAATTTAACCAAAGAGGTGAAAGATCTGTACACTGAAAACTATAAGGAGTTGATGAAAGAAATTTAAGAAGGCACAAATAAATGGAAAGACATTCCATGTTCACAGACTAGAAGAATTAATATTGTTAAAATGTTTATACCACACAAGGCCATCTATAGCTTCAATGCAATCCTTATAAAAATTCCAATGGCATTTTTCATGGAAATATAAAAAACAATCCTAAAATTCATTTGGAACCACAAAAGACCCGAAATAGCCAAAGCACTCTTAAGAAAGAACAGAGGTGGAGGTGTCAAACATCATGATTTCAATCTATACTAAAAAGCCATAGTAATCAAACACTGTGGGATTGACATAAAAAAAGATAAATAGATTAATGGAGCAGAAGAGAGAGCCCAGAAATAAGCCTAAAGATATATGATCAGTTAATTTTTGACAAGGCACCAAGAATACACAGTGGGGAAAGGGTAGTCTCTTTAATAAGTGGTGTTGGAAAAACTAAATATTCACATGCAAAAAAAAAAAAATTGGACCCCTATCTTCCAAAATTACACTCACAAAAATTAACTCAAAATAGATTAAAGATGAACATAAGACCTGAAACCATGAAACTCCTAGAAGAAAACATGGAGATCAAGATCCTTGACTTTGGTTTGGCAATGAGTTTTTTGGATTTGACACCAAAAGCAAAAGCAAAAAATGCAAAAATAAACAGGTGGAGCCACATCAAATTAAAAAGCTTCTACACAGCAAAAGAAGCCATCAATAAAGTGAAAAGGTGACCTATGGAATGGGAAAAAATGTATGCAAACAGTTTATTGAATCAGGGATTAATATTAAAATTATGTAAAGAACACATATAACTTAGTAGCAAAAAAACAAAAAACAAACAAACAAAAATAACCCAATTAAATGAGAGCAAAGGACCTGAATAACATTTTTCCGGACAGGACATACACATGGTCAACAGGTAAGCAGTATCTTTTGGATCCATCTCCTAGAGTAATGGAAATGAAAACAAAAATAAACAAATGGGGCCTAATTAAACTTAAAAGCTTTTGCACAGCAAAGGAAACCATAAACAAAGTGAAGAGACAACTTACAGAATGGGAGAAAATATTTGCAAATGATAAGACCAACAAGGGATTAATCTCCAAAATATATAAACAGCTCATGCAGCTCAATATCAAGAAAATAAGCAACCCAATCAAAAAATGGGCAGAAGCTCTAAATAGACATTTCTCCAAAGAAGACATAGAGATGGCCAAAAGGCACATGAGAAGATGCCCAGTGTCACTAATTATAGAGAAATGCAAATCAAAACTACAATGAGGTATCACCTCACACCCCAGTCAGAATGGCCATCATCAAAAAGTCTACAAATAATAAATGCTGGAGAGGGTGTGGAGAAAAAGGAACCCTCCTACACTGTTGGTGGGAATGTAAATTGATATAGCCACTATGGAGAACAGTATAGAGGTTCCTTAAAAAACTAAAAATAGAGCTACCATATGATCTTACAATCTCGCACCTAGGCATATATCCAGAGAAAACCATAATTCAAAAAGATACATGCACTTCAGTGTTTACAATAGCCAAAACATGGAGGCAACCTAAATGTCCATCAACAGATGGATAGATAAAGAAGATGTAGTGTGTATATGTGTGTATATATATGTGTGTGTATATATATATATATATATATATATATATATATATATATATATATATATATATATATATATTCCATTATATATATATACAATGGAATATTACTCATCCATAAAAAAATGAAATAATGCCATTTGTAGCAACATGGATGGACTAGACATTATCATACTAAGTGAAGTAAGTCATACAGAGAAAGACAAATACCATATGATATCACTTACATGTGGAATCTAAAAAAAAAAATTATACAAGTGAACTTAGAATACAGAAATATACCCACAGACATAGAAAACAAACTTATGGTTACCAAAGGGGAAAGGGAGAGGGATAAATGTGGGATTAACGTATACACACTACTATATATAACATAGACAACCAACAAGGACCTACTGTACAATACAGGGAACTATACTCAATATTTTGTAATAACCCATAAGGGAAAAGAAGCTGAAAAAGAATATAAATATATATATGTATATATATATATATATATATATATGTATAACTGAATCACTTTGTCATACACCTGTAACTAATACAACATTGTAAATCAACTACACTTCAATTTTTTAAAAAACAACTTATCATCAGCGAAATGCAAATAAAAAGCACAGTGAGACGTTACCTTATACCTGTTAGGATGTCTATTCTCAAAAAGACAAGAGATAGCAAATGCTGGAGAGGACATGGAGAAAAGGGAACTCTTTCACACTGTTGGTGGGACTGTAAACTGATACAGCCATTATGAAAATAATATTGAGGTTCCTCAAGAAATTAAAAATAGAATTACCATATGATCCAGTAATCTCACTTCTGGATATATCCAAAGGAAATGAAATTACTACCTTGAAGAGATATCTACATTCCCATGTTCATTTCAGCATTATTCACAATAGCCAAGATATGTTAAAAGTTTTTCAACTGTGTTCAGCAACCTATGCACAGATTCATAGAAGAGTAAGAGTTTGATTGATGCAAGTTTTTTGGGTTTGCTAGGGTAGTGGAGCAAAGAGTGAAAAGGATCAAAGTGGTTAACTACAACCTAAGGCCAGATATGATAGGAAGTTAAGACAGGTATAAACTGAGGTGTAAGGAAAAAATAAAAGGGACTAGGGATTGAAGCTCAATGAACAAGCGTAGTGGGAGCAAAGGAATGAGAAAATGGAAAAGATAGGAACAGGTGGTGAGAGGGTGGGAAGCTATAATTTAAGATTAAAAAAGGCAAAGTAATGTTGGCTTACAAATAAAGCCAAGGATATGATTGGGGTAGAAATAAGGTGCAAGTCTCTAAATTTGAGGAATTCAAGGAATTTTGAGGTTAGACATTGAAATTTAACATTGAGTGACCCAAGTACAAGGAATGAGGACAATAACTCCAAGTCTGAAGCCAATGATTTCAGTGAATTTTCAGAAGTATTAAGGAAGTCGATCAAGCACAGGGACGAGAAGCAATAGATATTGCCACAGTCTGTTAGTAAGATCGTTAATAAGTGAATACATTTTGTATAACAGTTAAGGGAAGGATCGAAGCAGTCATGGCTCCTCCTCCCCATCCCAAGGTGCTTGTGATTTGAGGAAACAAGGGGCCTCCATTAAAGACGGTTACAAGGAAAGTTACATCATCAGTTAAAGCAAAGAAATGGATGTAGCAGGCTATCAAAATATTGACAACGTATGGAAGTTTTCATGGCGGGGGGTGGGTAGAGAAATGCACAAAGTAAAGGGATTGAACTGGATGGGATCAAAGAAATATTAAAAGAGGAGACAAGTCAAAAGTGTATGACCAAGATGGCCTTAATGTTCCCCTCAGCTAGACTAAATTTTATACAAGTTTCCTCCTGACTCTAAGTTTCTGACCTCCAATTTCTTAGAGTAGTTTCTTTAGAAAACTTTGAAAAAATTTCCCCTGCCTCTTTGAAATGTAAATCTTTTAAAGACTCTTGCCAGTTTTACAATTCAGTGCTGTCTTTCTCAAGGGCCTGGGAGCCATCCTTTTTTAATGTATTCCTCAAAGAAGATAGTGCCTCTTTTAGTTTCCATGGGAGGGTAGTAGTCTAGCTTTAGTGAGCAGTGGGTGCCTTGCTCCAAGTTGTAAAACTATCCCCTGTCATGAAGATTTAAGAATCATAGATGGCCTAAAATTCACCCAACCAATCTCTTAAAAATTATCCAGCCCGTTGTTTCAGTGGGGTTGAGTTCAGACAGCATTTTTGGTCTCTCACCTCTATTCCAATAGCCTTGAGTAAAGTCTTCCTTACCTGTTTAACTTTGTTTAGTACAATATTTTGCCTTGAAGAAGTAAAAGAATAGATTATACAGGGAAAGTTCAGTATGGATTGTGGCAAAACATATCAAGGATATGAAGCATTGTGAGATATTTTGGCCACAATGTTCTCAAAATATCTCAGATTAAAAAGTGTTCCATTGTAGGTGCAGACTGCAATGCCTTATTCTGGTAACCCTTGTTTAATCAGAAGCTGTTGAACTATTTTTGCCTCACTCATCTTTCTATTAAGTGTTTATGGTAAAAAGACATACTGTATATAGGTCAGGTTTGATCTTTTAAGACATTATTTTTGTCTTTATTATTTTACTAGAGGAAACACCTAGCAACTGTAAATATAAATGACTAGTGATTGGGGTAGAAGGATAGTGGTCTTTTCTGTGGAGGTTTTTGCAATCCTTTACTTTTATAACAAGATGCCAATCAAGATATATATTTATATAGCTATATATAAAAAATACATGATTAATTCAATAAAGAAATTTCCAGAATATATCAGTGAGTTAGTACACAGACTATTATACAGAGGTAATCAATGGTCATGCTGATTTTTCACAAACATTCAGAAATATTTATGTCTTCTGAATCTTCAAATTTTAAATTACATATAATTCTGATGTCTTTTGTTTGCCATTCTAGATCTTCTCTTCATTCTTTTACCCTACATTGTATCCCAGGAGCCTGGCCCAAATGGACTGCAACAATGGGTAACCTTGCTTTTTTAAATTTGGTTGCATTCAGCAAATGGAGTACACTTGGCAGGAGATCTGAAGGAGATAGAAGAGTGAGATTCCCCTAGCTCCTTCACTGAAGAGTTGCTTGGAGCTGACTGAGTCTCTCTGCCAAAGGTCACAGATCCTATAAGATCCTTTGCATATAGCTCTCTTCATATAGCTCTCTCCCACCCTCTCTTTCTTTCCCTCTGTCTCTCTGTCTCTGTCTCTCTTGCTCTCTCTCTCTCCCCCTCTCTCCCCCTCTCTCCCTCACTGTCTCTCTCTTCACTAAAATTTCCCCTGCCCCATTCATCTTAGGGATAGTAACGTTACTGCTTCATGATTTCCCTATCCTTCATGATTTCCCTTATACTCTGCCCAGACTTTTATAATTAGTCCCCTTATTAAACTCTACTGAAATTACCTAAATTTTGTATTTTCCTGTGAAGAATGATACATATATCTATAAATTTAGGGATCTGAGGATGTTATTATATCATAAAGTTTGAAATCATTATGCGGTATGTGGTTTAAATGTTTAAATTATAAATCCTGAATAATAAGAATGTATAGCTACCAAAACACTGCTTTCTCTAAATATTTCTGATAAATGGTAATTTGTTTTAGATCATACCCAAGTTTAGCTAAAGAAATAAAGGAGATGTGAAAGCAGTTAATGCCAATTCTTCTTAGTCCACTCACACAGGAAAATCGAATTAAGTATTGGTTATATTAACAATCAAGCTCTTAATAAATAGGCTACATTATGTGGGTCAGAGGGAGGGGTTTTAGTGACAAAAGTCATCTCCCTTATTCCCTTCCCTAGTCCTACTACAGCGATCCAGGAATTCTCCTTTGGGATGGATACAATTTAGCAATGGAGAGGAGAGTAGTAATTCCTTTGTGGCCATGATATAGTTGCTACTGGGCCACATGTTAATCTCTTTTACAAAAGATTTGAGTTGTGTGGAAAATGTAGGATGTACACCCAGTAGTCCCACCCTTGACCAAGCAGGGCTCAACTTGTTACACAGTAATTTCTTCACCAGAAATTGGTTCTGCTCCTTGGGCCAACCCCAAAAGTTACTACATCAGAATAAAAATGTAATAGAAATTTAATTATTTAATTTTAAAAATTAAAAATATATTTTTTTGTTTAGTGAAAAACTTTTTGCTAACACAGAAGACTATAACATTCTTGTAGCCAGCAATTACTGGTCAATATAAGGTCTTAGTATTCCTTTTTTTAATCTAAAGATTTACAATTCCTATCCAGGCTTAACATTTGCTCTCTTTCACTCTTCTCCTGAGACAATTAACTACAAACAGAACTTAAGGGAATTAAACCCAACATATATAAAAAATATGACAAAATGAAATATAATAAAACATTAAGTTACCTCTCCAGATCACCTCTAAATCTAAAATATCACCTCTCCAGATCTAGAGCATGTAAGAGTTAGTCAAATCCTATTAGTGAAAATTTTCATACCTGTGTGGGTAACTTATTGGGCTCCTCCTAACTTCACTCACTCCTTAGGAAAATGATATATGAGCCTGTTTAAATAATTAATTGTTCCATGTATAGCAGTTTGAATAAAAATTTCTATTTAGTCTATCACTACTTTTTAAAATGTTTATTTAACATTATATAGTTAAAATAGAGCATCATTTTCACAGAAATACAAAAAAGTACACATAAGTTCTACTTTGAAATATTCTAATTATACAGAGACAGAAATGCTCAAGCAGAAACTAGTAAAAATGCAAATTCAGCTATTTGAAAGGCTATTAAAAATTCTTTATTAGAAAAAGAAGACCAAAGTTTTTAAACATGCTAAGAAAAATATGCTTAGAAATATCCTCCAGGGACAAATTATGAACTTGCTGAGAAAGAACTTTAAAAGGATACAAGTATCCCTTCTATCCATTCTGACTTTAGATCTTGGATTACTGCAGATCATTTCCATAAATATACCCACCAGAAGTTTCTAGAAAAAGAGTGTGAACTAAATTCTACTTGTGAAATATCTGATGCCCTGTCCAAAATAAACCCATCTGCTTGTCTCTGTGCCCTACAAAACCTTCACTTGAAGAGAAAGTGATAGAGGCCCAGCTCAGACCAGAGTCTTTGCAAAAGAGTGGTAAGATCTGAGGTGTGGCTGACTTTTCTCCAAACTATATCTGACCCTCAGAACTCGAGTGCTCCTTGACTATTTTGCCCACAGGAAAAGCAACTCCCAAGTAACTTCCAGAACTTGCTTGCTTCAAATAGCCCAACGGTGTCAAGTAGGTCAAAAAAATCCCCACAGTGGCTGTCCCTGAAAGTATACAACCTAATAAACACATAACAAAAGTAGCATTAGAACAGCTGAGAAAAAGTACATCCTGAAAAAATGAAGACATTTGAAATAATCCTTTGTTTAAAGGGTTGAACTTATAAAGAACTAAAGTTCTAACTCAGCTGAAGAACATAACTCCTTGTGTTGGACATGCTCAGCTCTTGTTGAAAGGTCAAAGCTCTCTGTGGACAAAACAGAGGCTACTGTGTACACAAATGGAGCATAGCATATGACTCTGGAGATTCATTCTAAAAGTATGACTTGTCAGCTCTAGCATTACAAGGCATTAAAACCCACACACTGTTCTCTGATGATAACATTGTTTCTAACTACTTGGCATAAAGAGTCACACTGGAAACCACTGACAGCAATAAAAGGTAGGCTGAGGAAATGGGATCCCTCCTCCCCTGGATTTCGACAGGACATTATGCTACAGCACATTCAATGCATGACTAGATGGCTTCAACTA
Organism: Balaenoptera borealis; assembly: GCF_965194805.1. Classification (NCBI taxonomy): domain Eukaryota; kingdom Metazoa; phylum Chordata; class Mammalia; order Artiodactyla; family Balaenopteridae; genus Balaenoptera; species Balaenoptera borealis. Next base: position 54,473,503 of record NC_138866.1, on the reverse strand, counting down.
AGCATGAAGCCCACAGAGCACAAGAGAAAATTTGGATGATGCATTTAGAAAAACTGGAAAGCATCATCTCAACTCTAAATATGTTTTCTGCTTCAATCATGCAAACAAGCAGCTATACCACACCTTTCTGTTTTGTGTTCTATTTTTTTTAAAGAGCTATGTAAAACAATTATTTACAATGGTAGCTTTAAAGTGACTGCCAAGTCAATTAAGAGATATCAAACCAAAACAGGCTCAACCTGTACCAGAGATTTCAAGCAGGCATTAACTGAAATCAAGTATATTGATACAAACTGAATACTGATTTTGCACCAAAGCAAAGATAGAAATGTCTAAATTTCTAAAAATGGGATTGGATTCAGGTTAAGTCAGAAAATGTATACATACCTGTACGGTGGTTTAATTCTACATATTCATGTGCTTGTAAATACAAATGCCTTCCCTAACTCTGCTTCTGAAAGTTTCTTTAAAAAGAGGCAAAGATATTTCATAACAAAAAATTCAATCTAACAGGAAAATATCCTTCAGAGAAGAAAAACATTGATTTAATTTTACAATAAACTTATAAATGAGATTTTTGGTGGGTTTTCTTTTTTTTCAGAACAGACCTTGGTAGTAGAAAGAAGGAAGAAAACATGTAGGCCTTAGATATCTTTAAAAAGGGGGAAATAGGTGACACAAGGTAAAAGCAGATGGATGATACTGAAAATAAACTACTTCTTTCACAATTTTGTAAAGGTTTAATCTCATCAAAGAACATTATCCAAAAATACGCTAACACACTGAAGCCTCTAATAATCTGTGTTTTTATATATCATTAAAAATATTGAACCAAAATGTAAGTTTCTAACATATAACAGTAAAAAGAATAGACACTAGGGAAAAAATAATTTCCAGACCAATGACATTTTTGTCAGAGAGCAATTTCTCAGTTTAAACAAATATCCTCAACAATATTAAGTTGCATGATTAATAATACTGACAATTTTTCTGAATGGTCATGAAATAAATGTTTAACTTTTATATTTAACCAGATAGATATTAGTGACATCAGAACACCTGGTAGAACTTTAAAGAATGCCAACATATTTTATGATTGAAAAAAGAAGTTTCAAAGATATGGGGCTCTCTCGTGTGATATGATTTTGAGAATGCTTGGAGAGGCAGAGAGGACAAGACGGACCACAGTGAGAGTCAGTAGGTGACTAACCCTTTCCTCTTCCAACAAAGAATTGGTTTATCTATACACTAGTCACCATTTGCTTAAGTTCCCCCAGATTGCTTGTGGTTGTTTTTCTTTTTTTAATCTAAAGTGTTTGAAGAACTTTGAATGGTCCTGAAGAATAATATCTCTATTAATGACCTACCAGGTGCCAGGCACTGTGCTAAGTACTTCATATGCATTAGTTGTTTAATAATATTTATTGAGTGAGGTAAGAAGAAGAATGGCCTCCCAATGATATCTACATCCTAATATCCAGACCTGTGAATATGTTAGCTTACCTGGCAAAAGAGAATTAAGGTTGCAGATGGAATTAAGGTTTTTAATCATCTGACCTTGAGATGGAGAGTATCTTAGATTATTTGGGTGGGTCAAATATAATTACAAGGGTCCTTTTAAAGTGAAAAAGTGAGGCAGACAAGAAAGAGATCTGAAGATGCTATGCTGCTGACTTTCAAAGTGGAAGAAGGAGCTATCAGCCAAAGAATGTAGGTGGCCTCTAGAAACTAGAAAATGCAGGGAAATGGATTCTCTGCTAGAGCCTCCAGAAACAACACAACTCTGCTGACACCTTAATTTTAGCCTAGTAATACCCATTTCAGACTTCTGATCTTCAGGACTGTAAAAGAATAAAGTTGTATTGTGTAAGGCACTAAGTTTGTGGTACTTTGTTAGAGTATCAGTAAGAGACTAATATACTGAGTGTTCCATTATTTCATTTAACCCTCACAAAATTCTATGAATTGATTATTATTGCTGCTATTTTATGGATGGAGGAACTGAGTTTTAGTTTAGGTAACTTGCCCAAAGTTACCTAGCTAGTGGGTGCCTGAATCAAGATTCAAAACTATTCTGATTCCAAAGACTACTGATCGATGACTACACTATAATTCTTCTCTCATGGGTTGATATTACCATAAACTCAACATTTCAACTCCCCATCATGTATTTATTTCAAAAGAAAATTCCTTCACTAGGGTATTAGTCTACATCAAGACATGAAGCAGCTGATTCAGACTGTCACCCTTCCAACTCAGAATGAACTAGAAGATGGTATAAAACAGAAGAACAGTAACTAAAAGCAGGAGCAAGACTAGGAGTTTTGCACATGTAGTTGTGAGCAGTGAAGCAGGGAGGCATTCTGACAGCTGCTGATGACAAGCAGATTGGCTACTACAGCACATCAGACTCCATGAATGACAACAGAGCTTTCAGTAACAGTTCCTACTGCTACAGCCCACTGACACCATTTTTCAGTGTTGACATACTCAAATATTCTCATTTACAGTGACTCGTTGGGCAGAGAAAATTTGACATTTGGACTGACACAAGAGATCTCTCTCCTAAAGAACATTGAAGTATACTGTACTTTCACTATTAATTATTTAAAGTGTGATTTTTTTCTTCCTGATTTTTATTGGTTTTCATGGAAATATCCACTAACTAATACTTCATATTCAGGATAAATCCACTCAGATGTTCTCACTCCAAGCTTCCAGGTTTCACTCCTTCCCAATCAATTCCCTTTCATATAAGAGATTTGGCAATATTGCAACTTATGTTGTATTTCTGCAATTGGCACAATTTAATTTTATGCCTGATTTTCAGTGAGCTATAAGAAATAAAAGATTCTCATAAGAAGATCTCTGGTTCTCAGATAATGACTTTGGCTGAGAGTTTAAAGATCTGAGCTTGAATTTCTTCTGGGAGTATACCTGTGCATTCAAAGGAAGCCATCGCTTGCCACAAACTTGTAGTCATCATTACTGTCATATTGGTCAGGAGCTACCAATGCACTTGAATATTAGTCATTCAACACTATCAACAGCAGAAGAAAATTTAATTAATCCTGATACCACTGCACACCATGGATTACTAACATCCCATTACAAATTTGCACAGAACTCAGCACTGCAGTTAGGCTCAAGTACAACCAGGCTAATCATCAAATCTCATTTTTGAGGTTCTATTTCCTGATCCTACTCTTGGTACCAATTTTGTATTGGTCAGGAAACAGTCAGGAGACAGAAACCATACCAGTTATTGGAACAGAGAGAATCTAATCTAAAAAGTACTAACCAGTCGACCTTCAAGATGGCAGAGGAGTAAGAAGTGGAGATCACCTTCCTCCCCACAAATACATCAAAAAAAATCTACACATGGAACAGCTCCTACAGAACACCTACTGAACACTGGCAGAAGACCTCAGACTTCGAAAAAGGCAAGAAAATCCCCATGAACCTGGGTAGGGCAAAAGAAAAAAGAAAAAAAAGACAAAGCAATAAGGATGGGACCTGTGCCTCTGGAAGGGAGCTGTGAAGGAGAAAAAGTTTCCACACACTAGGAAGCCCTTTCACTGGCAAAGACAGGGGGTGGCGTGGGGGGAAGTTTCGGAGCCACAGAGGACAGCGCAGCAACAGGGGGGCAGAGGGCAAAGTGGAGAGATCCCCACACAGAGGATTGGTGCCAACCAGCAATCACCAGTCTGAGACACTTGTCTGCTTACCCACCGGGGCAGGTGGGGGCTAGGAGCTGAGGCTCTGGCTTCGGAGGTCAGACCCCAGGGAGAGGACTGGGGTTGGCTGCGTGAACACAGACTGAAGGGGGCTAGTGCACCACAGCTAGCCAGGAGGGAGTTCAGGAAAAAGTCTGGACCTGCTGAAGAGGCAAGAGACCATTGTTTCAGGGTGTGCAAGCAGAGGGGTTTCCTGCTCCGTGTGCCCACAGATGGCTGAGCACCGCCTAAGAGAGCTACAGAGACGGGCGCAAGCCGCAACTATCATCTCGGATCCCAGAGGCGGGCATGGACCGCTACCGCTGCTGCCGTTGCCACCAAGCATCCTGTGTGCAAGCACAGGTCACTACCAACACCCTCCTGGGAGCCTGTGCAGCACGCCACTGCCAGGGTCCTGTGATCCAGGGCCAACTTCCCTAGGAGAACACACGCATGCCTCAGGCTGTTGCAACTTCACACTGGCCTCTGCCACCACAGACATTCCCCACATCCCAATTATGACTATCATACCCTTCCCTCTCCCTGGCCTGAGAGAGCAAGAGAGCCCTAATCAGCAGTTGCTTTAACCCCCTCTTGTCTGGGCAGAGAAAAGATGCCTGAGGGTGGCCTAAATGCAGAGGTGGGGCAAAAACCAAAGCTGAACCCAAGAAGCTGTGCGAACAAAGAAGAGAAAGGGAAATCTCTCCATGCAGCCTCAGAAGCAGCAGATTAAATCCCCGTAGTTGGCTTGGTAAACACTGCATCTATGGAATGCTTGAATAGAAAATGAGTGTTCCCAAAATTCAGGTGGTGGACTTTAGGGGCAATGTGGACTTGGGGTTTCCTTTCTGCATTTGATTTGGCTTGGATTTTATGTTTATCTTAGTTTACTTTTTAGTGTCTGTTTTCATTTGAGGGTTTGCTTATTGCTTTGGTTGCTCTCTTCCTTTTTATTTTCTTTCGTTTTGTGACTCTGTGTGTGTTTCTTTGTGTGATTTCGTCTGTTGAGTTTTGCTTCTTTGCTTTTACCATTTGTCTTGGGGTTCTGTCTCTTCGATTTTTTTTTTTTTCTTACTTTACTTCCATGCCGAGTGGCTGGCAGGGTCTTGGTACTCCATCCGGGAGTTGGGCTGAGCCTCCAAGATGTAAGAGCCAAGTCCAGGACATTGGACGACCAGAGACCTACTGGCCCCATGTAATATTAATCAGCGAAAGCTCTCCCAAAGATCTCCATCTCAACACTAAGACCCAGCTCCACCCAACGGCCAGCAAGCTCCAGTGCAGGACATCCCAGGCCAAACAACTAGCAAGATAGGAGGACAACTCCACCCATTTGCAGACAGGCTGCCTAAACTCATACTAAGTTCACAGACACCCCAAAACACACCACCAGACGTGGCCCTGCCCGCCAGAGGGACAAGATCCTGCCCCATCCACCAGAACACAGGCAACATTCTCCCACACCAGGAAGCCTACACCAGCCACCAAACAAACCTCAACTGGGGACAGGCACCAGAAGTAAAAGGAACTAGGAACGAGCAGCATGTGAAAAGGAGACACCAAGCACAGAAGGTTAAACAAAATGAGAAGAGAAATACACAACAGATGAAGGTACAAGGTAAAAACCCACCAGACCAAACAAATGAGGAGGAAATAGGCAGTCTACCTGAAAAAGAATTCAGAGACATGATAGTAAAGATGATCCAAAATATTGGAAATAGAATGGGAAAAACAGAAGAAACATTAACAAGAACCTAGAAGAACTAAAGAGTAAACAAACACAGGTGAACAACAAAATAAATGAAATTAAAAATACTCTACAAGGAATTAATAGCAGAATAACTGAGGCAGAAGAACGGGTAAGTGACCTCGAAGACAGAATAGTGGAAATAATTGCCACAGAACACAATAATGACAAAAGAATGAAAAGAATTTAGGACGGTCTCAGAGACCTCTGGGACAACATTAAATGCACCAACATTTGAATTATAGGGATCCCAGAAGAAGAAGAGAAATACAAAGGGTCTTGAGAAAATATTTGAAGAGATTATAGTCAAAAACTTCGCTAACATGGGAAAGGAAATAGTCAATCAAGTACAGGAACCACAGAGAGTCCCATACAGGATAAATCCAAGGAGAAACACACCAAGACACATATTAATCAAACTATCAAAAATTAAATTCAAAGAAAAAATATTAAAAGCAGCAAGGGAAAAGCAAAAAAAAAAAAAAACATACAAGGGAATCCCCATAAGGTTAACAGCTGATCTATCGACAGAAACTCTGCAAGCCAGAAAGCAGGGGTAGGTCATATTTAAAGTTATGAAAGGGAAAAAACTACAACCAAGATTACTCTATGAAACAAGGATCTCATTCAGATTTGACGGACAAAATAAAACCTTCACAGACAAGCAAAAGCTAAGAGAATTCAGCACCACCAAACCAGCTTTACAACAAATGCTAAAGGAACTTCTCTAGGTAGGAAACACAAGAGAAGGAAAAGACCTACAATAACAAATGCAAACGATTAAGAAAATGATAATAGGAAAACACATATTGATAATTACCTTAAATGTAAATGGATTAAAGCTCCAACCAAAATACATAGACTGGCTGAATGGATACAAAAACAAGACCCATATGTATGCTGTCGACAAGAGACCCACTTCAGATGTAGGGACACATACAGACTGAAAGTGAGGGGATGGAAAAAGATATTCCATGCAAATGGAAATCAAAAGAAAGCTGGAGTCGCAATTCTCATATCAGACAAGATAGACTTTAAAATAAAGACTATTACAAGAGACAAAGAAGGACACTACATAATGATCAATGGATCAATCCAAAAAGAAGATATAACAATTGTAAATATTTATGCACCAATCATAGGAGTGCTTCAATACATAAGGCAAACGCTAACAGCCATAAAAGGGGAAATCGATGGTAACAAGAAAATAGTAGGGGACTTTAACACCCCACTTACACCAATGGACAGATCATCCAAAATGAAAATAAATAAGGAAACACAAGCTTTAAATGATACTAAAGAAGATGGACTTAATTGATATTTATAGAATATTCCATCCAAAAACAACAGAATACACTCTCTTCTCAAGTGCACATGGAACATTCTCCAAGATAGATCATATCTTGGGTCACAAATCAAGGCTCAGTAAATTTAAGAAAATTGAAATCACATCAAGTATCTTTTCTGACCACAATGCTATGAGACAAGATATGAATTACAGGAAAAAAAATTGTAAAAAAGTCATACACATGGAGGCTAAACAATACACTACTAGATAACCAAGAGATCACTGAAGAAATCAAAGAGGAAACAAAAAAACACTTAGAAACAAATGACAATGAAAACATGATGATCCAAAACCTATGGGATGCAGTAAAAGCAGTTCTGAGAGGGAAGTTTATAGCAATACAATCCTAACTCAAGAAACAAGAAAAATCTCAAATAAACCACCTAACCTTACACCTAAAGCAATTAGAGAAAGAAGAACAAAAAAACCCAAAGTTAGCAGAGGAAAGAAATCATAAAGATCAAATCAGAAATAAATGAAAAAGAAATGAAGGAAACTATAGCAAAGATCAATAAAACTAAAAGCTGGTTCTTTGAGAAGATAAACAAAATTGATAAACCATTAGGCAGACTCATCAAGAAAAAAAGGGAGAAGACTCAAATTAACAGAATTAGAAATAAAAAAGGAGAAGTAACAGCTGACACTGCAGAAATACAAAGGATCATTAGAGACTACTATAAGCAACTATATGCCAATAAAATGGACAACGTGGAAGAAATCGACAAATTCTTAGAAAAGTACAACATTCCAAGACTGAACCAGGAAGAAATAGAAAATATAAACACACCAATCTCAAGCACTGAAATTGAAATGGTGATTAAAAATCTTCCAACAAAGGCCCAGGACCAGACGGCTTCACAGGTGAATTGTATCAAACATTTAGAGAAGAGCTAACACCTACCCTTCTCAAACCCTTCCAAAACATAGCAGAGTGAGGAACAATCCACAACTCATTCTATGAAGCTACCAACACCCTGATACCAAAACCAGACAAAGATGTCACAAAGAAAAAAAACTACAGGCCAATACCACTGATGAACATAGATGCAAAAATCCTCAACAAACTATTAGCAAACAGAATCCAACAGCACATTAAAAGGATCATACACCATGATCAAGTGTGGTTTACCCCAGGAATGCAAGGATTCTTCAATATATGCAAATTAATCAATGTGATACACCATATTAACAAATTGAAGGAGAAAAACCATATGATCATCTCAATAGATGCAGAAAAAGCTTTTGACAAAATTCAACACCCATATATGATAAAAACTCTCCAGAAAGTAGGCATAGAGGGAACCTACCTCAACACAATAGAGGCCATATATGTCAAACCCACAGCCAACATCATTCTCAATAGCAAAAAACTGAAACCATTTCCTCTAAGATCAGGAAAGAGACAAGGGTGCCCACTCTCACCAATGTTATTCAACATAGTTTTGGAAGTTTTAACCACAGCAATCGGAGAAGAAATAAAATGAAACAATATTAGAAAAGAAGTAAGACTGTCACTGTTTGCAGATGACATGATATTATACATAGAGAATCCTAAAGATGCTACCAGAAAACTACTAGAGCTAATCAATGAATTTGGTAAAGTAGCAGGATACAAAATTAATGCACAGAAATCTCTTGCATTCCTATACACTAACAATGAAAAATCTGAAAGAGAAATTAAGGAAACACTCCCATTTACCACTGCAACAAAAAGAATAAAATACCTAGGAATAAATCTACCTAAGGAGACAAAAGACCTGTATGCAGAAAACTATAAGACACTGATGAAAGAAATCAAAGACGATAGAAACAGATGGAGAGATATACCATGTTCTTGGATTGGAAGAATCAACCTTGTGAAAATGACTATACTACTCAAAGCAATCTACAGCTACAATGCGATGCCTATTAAGCTACCAATGGCATTTTTCACAGAACTGGAACAAAAAATTTCACAATTTGTATGGAAACACAAAAGATCCTGAGTAGCCAGAGCAATCTTGAGGAAAAAAAAACGGAGCTGGAGGAATCAGGCTCCCTTACTTCAGACTATACTACAAAGCTACAGTAATCAAGACATTATGGTACTGGCACAAAAGCAGAAATATAGATCAACGGACCAGTATAGAAAGCCCCAGAGAAAAACTCATGCCCATAGGGTCACCTTATCTTTGACAAAGGAGGCAAGAATATACAATGGAGAAAAGACAGTCTGTTCAAAAAGTGGTGCTGGGAAAACTGAACAGCTACATGTAAAAGAATAAAATTAGAACACTTCCTGGCACCATACACAAAAATAAACTCAAAATGGATTAAAGACCTAAATGTAAGGCCAGACACCATAAAACTCTTCGAAGAAAGCATAGGCAGAACACTCCATGACATAAATCACAGCAAGATCCTATTTGACCCACCTCCTAGAGAAATGGAAATAAAAACAAAAATAAACAAATGGGACCTAATGAAACTCAAAAGCTTTTGCACAGCAAAGGAAACCATAAACAAGACGCAAAGACAACCCTCAGAATGGGAGAAAATATTTGCAAATGAAGCAACTGACAAAGGATTAATCTCCAAAATATACAAGCAGCTGATGCAGCTCAATATCACAAAAACAAACAACCCAATCCAATAATGGGCAGAAGACCTAAATAGACATTTCTCCAAAGATATACAGATTGCCAACAAACACATGAAAGGATGCTCAACATCACTAATCATTAGAGAAATGCAAATCAAAACTACAATGAGGTATCACCTCACACTGGTCAGAATGGCCATCATCAAAAATCTGCCAGCAATAAATGCTGGAGAGGGTGTGGAGAAAAGAGAACCCTCTTGCACTGCCGGTGGGAATGTAAATTGATACAGCCACTATGGAGAACAGTATGGAGGTTCCTAAAAAACTAAAAATAGAACTACCATATGACCCAGAAATCCCACTACTGGGCATATACCCTGAGAAAACCATAATTCAAAAAGAGTCATGTACCAAAATGTTCATTGCAGCTCTATTTACAATAGCCAGGACATGGAAGCAACCTAAGTATCCATCAACAGATGAATGGATAAAGAAGATGTGGCACATATATACAATGGAATATAACACAGCCATAAAAAGAAACAAAACTGAGTTATTTGTAGTGAGGTGGATGGACCTAGAGTCTATCATACAGAGTGAAGTAAGTCAGAAAGAGAAAAACAAATACCATATGCTAACACATATATATGGGATTTGAAAAAAAAATTGGTTATGAAGAACCTAGGGGCAGGACGGGAATAAAGACAAAGATCTACCAGAGAATGGACTTGAGGACACTGGGAGGGGGAAGGGTAAGCTGGGACAAAGTGAGAGAGTGGCATGGACATATATACACTACTAAATGTAAAATCAATAGCTAGTGGGAAGCAGCCACATAGCACAGAGAGATCAGTCTAGTGCTTTGTGACTACCTAGAGGGGTGGGATAGGGAGAGTGGGAGGGAGGGAGACGCAAGAGGGAAGAGATATGGGGATATATGTATATGTATAGCTGATTCACTTTGTTATAAAGCAGTAACTAACACACCATTGTAAAGCAATTTTACTCCAATAAAGATGCTAAAAAAAAAAAAACACACACAGTGAGTATCACCTCACGCCTGTCAGAATGGCCATCATCAAAAAATCTGCAAACAATAAATGCTGGAGATGGTGTAGAGAAAAGGGAACCCTCCTGCACTGTTGGTGGGAATGTAAATTGATATAGCCATTATGGAGAACAGTATGGGGAGTCCTTAGAAAACTAAAAATTGAACTACCATATGACCCAGCAATCCCACCACTGGGCATATACCCTGAGAAAACCATAATTCAAAATGAGTCTTGTACCACAATGTTCATTGCAGCTCTATTTACAATAGCCAGGACATGGAAGCAACCTAAATGTCCATTGACAGATGAATGGGTAAGGAAGATGTGACACATATATACAATGGAATATAACTCAGCCATAAAAAGAAATGAAATTGGGACTTCCCTGGTAGCACAGTGGTTAAGAATCTGCCTGCAAGTTCAGGGGACATGGCTTCAAGCCCTGGTCTGGGAAAATCCCACATGTCGTGAAGCAACTGAGCCCGTGCGCCGCAACTACTGAGCCTGTGCTCTAGAGCCTGCAAGCCACAACTACTGAGCCTGAGTGCTACAACTACTGAAGCCTGCGTTCCTAGAGCCCATGCTCCACAACAAGAGAAGCCACTGCAATGAGAAGCCCACGCACTGCAACGAAGAGTAGCCCGCGCTCCCTGCAACTAGAGAAAGCCTACCTGCAGCAACAAAGACCCAACGCAGACAAAAATAAAATAAATTTATTAAAAAAAAAAAAGAAAGAAATTGAGTTGTTTGTAGTGAGATGGGTGGACCTAGAGTCTGTCATACAGAATGAAGTAAGTCAGAAAGAGAAAAACAAATACTGTATGCTAACACACATATATGGAATCTAAAAAAAATTGGTTCTGATGAGCCTAGCGGCAGGACAGCAATAACGATGCAGTCGTAGAAAATGGACTTGAGGCGGTGGGGGAATGAGAAGCTGGGACAAATTGAGAGAGTAGCATGGACATATGTACACTACCAAATGTAGAATAGATAGCAAGTGGGAAGCAGCTGCATAGCACAGGGAGATCAGCTCGGTGCTTTGTGACCACCTAGAGGGGTGGGATAGGGAGGGTGGCAGTGAGACATAAGAGCGAGGAGATATGGGGATATATGTATATGTATAGCTGACTCACTTTGTTATACAGCAGAAACTAACACACCATTGTAAGGCAATTATACTCCAATAAAGATGTAAAAATAAATAAATAAATAAAAATAAATAAAAAGTATTAACCATGTATTGAAAAGGCAATAAGGGAATACCAAGGAATCATGGAAACAGCACAAGGACCACTCTTAACAGCTAGGGGGACAAAGGGAAAAGGTTATAATGACTGAAAGCTAGATGCTTGGAGGAGGGACCCATGGACCTGATACTCAAATCTATGAGGAGAGGTTACTGCTCAACTGCTGCTGGACATCTCTGAGTGGTCATGATACGGCTGGTTCTCCAAGAAAACTGCAATCTGGTATCAACTGCAGTTACAGGAAGGAATTGCTACTGCTGACATGAAGAAGCTTTGCTGGGGAGATACTGACAGGAGCAGGCAACAGACAGGGAGCAGTGAGTCTCCCCACTCCCGCTTCAACCTTGCAAGCTCCTGATAATGCCCCCTACTGGCAGATTCTAACACAGAGGCAGCTAGGCTGAAAAGCAGAAAGGCAGTTTGCACTACCCCAGCTCCACCTGAGAGGCAGCTGCTAAATAACCAGCTCATGTTATAATGTTCATCCATTCATTCATTCATTTATAAAACATTTTTGAAATACCAACTATATTACCGGCACTTGTAAGCACTGAACAAAAGAATAAAGTCCCTGCTTTCATGGAGCTGACATTTTGGTAGGGGAGATAGATAATAAACAAGTAGACAAATATTTAATATTTTAGGTGGTAAAAGTGTTTCAAAGAAAATAACTCAGATTGAGGGCATGGAGAGAAACAGGGCCAGAGGCAGTATAGATAGAAGCAATATAGAAAAAACATGGAGAGTGAAGCCAGACTGCAAGGGTCTGAATCCTAGCTCTGCTTCTTATCAACTCTACAATCTTAGGCAAGTTACTTCAACTCTCTGTTTCTCAGTTGCTATGTGTGTCAAATGGAGATAATGATGACAATAAAAATATTGACCTCATGGGATTGCTGTAAAGATTGAAGAAGTGGGTATCTACAAAGTGATTAGAACATAGTAAGTGTCGTATTGTTAAAGTGTGGTATGGTTTAATGGCAAAGGCTACAAAGAGCCAGGGGGTGGGAGGTTAAGGTGAAAGAAGAGACAAAAGGTGTGGAAGCAGCCATAAGGAACAAAGAAGACCCTTGCCACATCTCCAGGCCAGTGGTATAAATGATATAAAAGAGAAAACAGCCACCGCTTGAGAGGTCTATGAGGGAATCTGTCTTCAAGTGGGAGCCAAGTTTAAGTTAGATTAAAATTATGGAAGCCACATTCAGAAAAGAGGCTGAAAATGCTGTGCTGCAGATGGTAATGGGAGCAATTTAGGGAAAGAGGACACAGAGGTATGAAAGAGGTATTCAACACTTGCTACCTCACTTTTACCAAAAGTAACAACTTCATGATTATAATGATAATAGTTCCCTCGTTGTAAGACCACCAAAACACTTATGAACAATAATGTATATATTTCTATAACACTTTCCAGTTTATAAAATGTTTTCATCTCCACTCACTTATTTGCTACTCATAAGAAAACTGTGAAACTGAAAGATAACATACATTCACTATGAGAGTGAAGACATGGGCAAACCTAGCATTAGTCCAATAACTCCCAAATATTTGATGATTGCTAGGAGAGTGAATATGTCTACAGAAAGCTAAGCTAAGGTCTTAGAGAAAATATATGGTAGATACTTAGATGTTTTCACATCATATCTGTGAAACTTTTGATGGGTTCTGAGCTGATGGTGCATCTAAATTAAAAAGGCTCTTCAGTGGAGCAATACTCTAAGTAAACCACAAATTACCTCAGAAGTGTCAACTGAAAAAAAAAAAAACACAACCCAAAAGTTGAGGATTATGTTTTATTAGGAGGACTTGCTGAGGACTTAAGCCTCAGATAGCTGTGGGGAATGCTCTGAAGAGCTAAGGGAGAAGCCAGAGTATGTAGGAGTTTTTGCAAAAAAAAAAAAAAAAGGAGTCAGAACATCAGAAGATTACTGTTAATTAAAGAAAAACAGACGTTTCAAGTTAATGAATTTAGCACTTTTCTATGTATGGGAAGATGCAAGAGTCTGGGCTCATTGAAATCATTCCTTTGATATGCACCTTAGCTATCTAGGGCCAGAAAACCACCCTGTTTTCTCCATCCTGAATCCCCTCAGGGTGCACAGTTGGGGGCGGCTGCAGTGTCTGATAGCTTGATGCCACACATCCTTTGTCTACCGATATGGCAGCTGCCATTCTTCTAAAGTTTGGCCCCTCTTCACACCTGTCAATGCACTGAAGCCACAAGGTGGCTCCGGCAGAGAAGTCCTGTTCACTGCCTTCCTACGCAACTGACACTTCTGGGAAAACTTTAAGGAACTTCTGGGGAATTCTAATATGTTCTTCATATAAATCACTTAGAATTTATAGTATCCTGAAAATAGCTTTTTAGAATAACAGAATCAGAATTCATCTCCTAGAGTTACACAGGTTGTTAAAGAACTCTCAACCAGTCTCTGACTTTACAGATTTGAACAATGAAATCTAGTGAAGTAAAGTGACTTGCTCAAGGGCACAGAGATTCGTAGTTAGTGACAGAGATAGGGCTGAATTCTGGTTTCCTGGATACTGATCCAACATTCTCTTTCAGCTCTGTATGCTACCCTCTCCTAGAGAATTGGGAGAATTATATTGGAAAGGCAAACAACTGGAAATCAAAACTGACATACTGACAAAAGAAAAGAAACAGTGGTAGGGAGAACATCTTTTACGGGAGGTGTGTGACTCAGGTAATAAAAGGGACATAAGTGGCTCATTAGTATGTCTAATCATTGTGCAAAATGCACACATATTCTGCATATTTCTCAAATGACATGGCTTAAAAGTGTTTAACTTCCACAGCTTCTAATCAAACCTATAGTCTCTGAGTTCAAACTAATTTCAAAACACCTTGAAAACAGTGACTCCGTCTTCCAAGTCTTTGTATTCCCTTGACCCAGCAAAATGCTTGGGCACACAAGTTACTCAATTACTGCGTCCTATGTAGTTGATTGTAATGTTTACCAAAATATTCACCCTTTGAAAATGCCAATTATTTAAACATTTTTTTCATGGTTTAGCAAAGTAACATTTAGAGCTTTTCTAAAGCAGACTACTGTTGTCTTGATTTTCCCACTCAATTTCAACTCTAATGTGTGAGTGCTATTTTATTTAGAAAACATTTCTGTTTTATTCAGTCAGTCATTTTTTCAGCAAAATTCACAAGTCAAAATTATGATTTAGATTAATATAAAGTAACACAGTTGAAGTTAAGAAGCTTTGTTTCATGAAAGACTTAAACAAACAAAGGTTATTCTACATAAAATGCCACGTAAAGCAATTTAGCTGACTTGAGAAGCAAGAAAGGGAAGGGAATATTGCAAAGAATTACATACAAATGGAGCACTTCTGGTTTCTATGGTAACCAACATAAATGAATACCTTTTGGAAAATGGACCAGCAAATTCAGGGAGATGTAAATGTATGAGCACAAAGACCAAAAAACCACTCCAATCCTATGGTATGTAAAGAAGTCTGCAATTTTCCCTTAAATGGAATTGCAAATTAGAAAAAAAAAAAAAAAAAAACTTTTAAGCCCTATTGTTAACAACCTGTTTAGAGACTTTTTTCTTAATTTATTGTTTTGCTATTTGAATATCTGTCCACTACACAAACATTTATCAATAATTAGAAACGACCTTTTTTTACTGTTCACTGGATCAGTGATTGTAATTATAGAAAGTATAGAAAATTTTCTTGACTTACATGATCATCTAAAATTTTAGTGTTTCAAAGATGACATTACTTGCTTTGTTGTCTTATGGGAAAGTACAGATGTTTCTGGGAAGCACCAGAAGCCCTATCAATGTCGAGCAGTTATAAAGTCCACCTGCATTAAGTCCTTTTCCCTCCATAGAACACTGACTCCCAGACCAAAATGACTAACTCCATCTCTCCAATCTGCTTTCCAGGCAACTAACAGACTCAAATTGTCTCCCAGTCACCTATAGTAAAGACACTTTGCCTAAAGCCAAGTATCATGAATGTTTAAAACAATTTTACAACATTCACTGAGTGACATATTAAATGTATGCAAAAAGCAGGTTTTTGTTCTTTTCTTTTCCTCTTAAACATGTAGAACACAGAGCTGAAAAGTAATGAGTATCTCAACGTTGTGAACTTTCTCAATTCAAAGACTTCATTACTTTTTTTTTTTTCAGTTTTATTGAGATATAATGTAACCAAGCAGGACCCTATGGGGCCTTTCCAGGACAGACACCCTTATGTCCTCTGCTTGCCTTTTATTTGTAGAAAAACTTTAGTTCCCCCGGCCTCCCCTGAGTCACAAAAGTCCGGCTCAAAAATTAATGATTGAAAGAATGTGAATATATAGCAACAAAAGAAAAAATAGCAATTGGATCAGGAGAACTGGTAACAATTTAAATCATAAATCAGTCATATGGCAGTCACAGAATCTTTAGTCCCTCCCTGAAGGACATAGGTAACAGTGTCTGTTGCACGTTCCTCAGTTGTTTTGCAGATACTAAAACCCCCACCAGATGGAAGAAGTTAACTGCATGATGACCATGAGCACTCAGCCCCCAGACCAACTGGAGCCTGAGGACTGATGATGTTAACCCTTGTGACACCACCCTGTTACCTTACCATCAACCGATCAGAGAATTGTGCATGAGCTGGTCATGCACACTGAGATTCTCTCCTTCACCTTGCCTTTAAAACCCTTTCCCTGAAACCCATGGGGAAGTTTGGGTCTTTTGAGCATTAGCTTCCCAGACTCCTTGCTTGGCTCCTGCAATAAACACTGCACTTTCCTTCATCACAAAATGATGTCAGTAGATTGGCTTTACTACTTACAGGCAGGTTTGGTAACAATAATTGACATACAGCACCATATAGGTTTAAGGTGTACAGCATAATAATTTGACTTACATACATCATGAAATGTTTACCACGATAAGTTTAGTGAACATCCATTGTCTCACATAGATACAAAATAAAAGAAAAAGAAAAAAAGTTTTTTTCCTTGATGAGAATTCCCAGGATCCACTCTCTTAACAACTTTCATATATAACACACAGCAGTGTTAATTATATTGATCACATTCCTAGTATTTATTTATCTTATAACTCGAAGTTTGTATCTTTTGACTACCTTCATCCAATCTCCCCTTCAAGACTTCAGTACTTTTTGATCTTGTCCCTTCCAGGTAGGCATAAATAGTATTAAAAGACTTTGTAGAAATTAAGTTTGGTTTGGAAATTGTGGCCACTTTGGCACTATACAATCTGTCAGTTTTCCTAAAGAGTTGTTAATATACTTTTTTTTTCTTCTTTGTTCATCAGTATAT
Source organism: Balaenoptera borealis (assembly GCF_965194805.1). Taxonomy (NCBI): domain Eukaryota; kingdom Metazoa; phylum Chordata; class Mammalia; order Artiodactyla; family Balaenopteridae; genus Balaenoptera; species Balaenoptera borealis. Next base: position 54,456,486 of record NC_138866.1, on the reverse strand, counting down.
CACTGTGCACTTGGTTCAAGTGGAGACTTTGGAGATGACTTTCAATTCTGATATACTTACCCACATATTTACAATTTCTGGTGCTCTTCAATTCTCTCTTTATCTTTAGATCCATATTTCCATCTGATATCAATGTCCTTCTGCCTAAGGGACTTCCTTTAACATTTATTGTAATGCTTGTGTGCTCATAATGAGTTCTTTCAGCCTTTGCTGCAATCTAGAATCCTCTCAAGAAAACATCCAGATGCAATTGGAGAGCTCACTTTGTTTCCCTCTCAGGAATCATTGTCCAGTGTTGCCAGTTATTCAATGTCTGAAAATACTTGTTTTATGTATTTCACCTTTGTTGTTGTTGTTGTTTACATTGGGAGGGCAAATCTGGTCCTGTTACTCTGTCATGGCAGAAGAAGAAGTCTTACTCCTTTATAGATGAAAAACTTAATTAACTTTCAATGAAACCTGTGTCATAGAATATATTATTTTCTCTTTGCGTTTCGTGGTTTCTATGCTTTATCAAAGACATTACTGATGAAATAAAATTCATATTTTATGGCAAGATGAGAAAAATTTAAACATAAAATTTTTTTTTTGATGGTTTGGGCCTCCTCCCTCCCCTTTAGTGTGTATTGAGCATCTGCATTAACCAGACCTCCTTAGGAAATAACATTCCTTCTTAATCTCATCAAGGGTCACAACTCCTTAGGAGATAATCTTCCTTCTTAATTTCATAAGGGGCTATGATGACCCATGACCCACTACTTGTTTTTAAGGCTTAGATCTAGATTGTGTAAACTGTCAATAATATGTCATTTAATGTATAGCCCTCTGTCTCAAAACCTTATATAACTGTGCTTTGACTTCTAACAGGCAGAAGAGTTCTTGGAACTTTCTGAAAGGCTGTTCCTGGTGTTTAACCTTCAATTTGGCTCAAATAGAATTTTCCACTTTTTTCTTAGGTCAAATGATTAATATTTTCATCAACATTATGAAAATAAGTATAACTGTACGTTAAAAAATAATTTTTTGCTGAGTCAATGAGAGACAATAGAAAACATATTCAAAGGAGATGATAGAATGTACACATGACTTAACATAAAAATTCACAGCCCTCAAGCCCCTCACTCAAAATTGAGGGTATAAAATGATTTGGGGTGGAAGAATAGGGAAGAAAGTATTTCTTTAAAGATACCTGAAGCTGTGTTGTACATTCCACTCTCTGCAAGGAAGAAATAAACCTTCATCTCTCCCTGCCCACCAGAGAGACAAGATCCAGCTCCACCCACCAGTGGGGAGACACCATTCCCTCCTACCAGGAAGCCTGCATGAGCATCTTAGACCAGCCTCACCCACCAGGGGGCAAACACTCAAAGCAAGAGGAACCTCAATCCTGCAGCCTGTGGAACAGAGGCTGCAAACTCAGAAAGTTAGACAAAATGAGACAGCAGAGGAATCTATTCCAGACAAAGTAACAAGATAAAACCACAGAAGAACAACTAAGTGAAGTGAAGATAGGCAATCTACCTGGAAAATAATTCAGAGTAATGATAGTAAAGATGCTCCAAGATCTTGGAAAAAGAATGAAGGCACAGACCAGGAGGATATAAGAAATGTTTAACACAGAGCTAGAAGATATAAAAAACAAACAAGGTGAGTTGCACAATACAATAACTGAAATGAAAAATACACTAGAAGGAATCAATAGCAGAATAAATGAGGCAGAGGACTGAATAAGTGAACTGGAAGACAGAATAGTGGAAATCACTGCCATGGAACAGAATAAATAAAAAATAAAAAATAAATAAAAGTGGAGCAGTGGATAATGTTTTGTTCCCTGAGGTTACCAATAAGACAACATATAATAGTAACTCTGTCATTTCCCAAATATGCTTCCCAGCTTTAATAGCAAAAGATTTAAATTCTGTTTTTAAAAAAAAATTAGCAACATTATTCAAAATAGGAATAATATGGAAATGTCAAATGTTCCTATGACATCTGATTCAATAAAATAATATAATCACACAAGGAGTATGTAGATCAATGAGAATAAACACTCTACTTTTCAATAATATAGATGAATCTCACAAACATATTAAGCAAAAGAAGTATATCCAAAAGACTATATACTATATAATTAAACTTATGTAAAGTACAAAAACACAGCAAGACTAAAATGTGCTGTTAGTGGTCAGCATGTGGTTATCTTTGGTACAGACAATGGTGGTGGGGGACTAACATGAGAGAGGTTTCTGGGGCACTGGTAATAATCTGTTTCTTGAGCTGGGTGCTGGTTGAATGGATATGTTGAACTTGTGAAAATTCAGTGAGCTGTACACTTATATTTTCTATATGTATATGTATATATGTACATTATACTTCAATAAAATATTTAAAATAATCCGACTAGGATGCAGAATGAAATATATTAGTGCCTTCCTATTAATAGCGAGAGAATCTAAGTGAAGATGGACTAGGACACAGATGTCCCAGAGCACAGGACAATAGTGAGTACAGAAAGAGGACACACAAACTGAGTACAATAGCAACAGGCAGACCTTTGCCATCTGAAGGCAGCACTCAAAGCAGAGATACTGGTAAGAGAACATCAAAACAGGTATGAAGGGGAAGAAATAAGTAGTTATTATTAATGAAATGAGGCAATGCTTCTCTGTTTGTTATTAAAATTTACTTTCTGATAGTTAAGGAATGCTTAACTTCCATTGAGGAAGTACTGGCATTTCTGGAAGGCATACTTCCCAGATTTCTTATGACAAGAGCTAGAGCCATGAGGAATGTGATATCAAAATGAGTTAAATCAGAGAGTGATGTCATCAAAATGGCAAAATAGGAGTTTTCTAGCATCTTCCCCACAAAGAACGCTGATTTTGACAATTACTCATGCATGAGAGTGCCTCTGTAGAGGTCCAATAGTCAAGTGGAGAAATACCAGCACACCATTAGAGCAAAAACAGTCTGAGGTTGGACCCACTGAAGAGGTCAGTAAAGACTGGTGGATGTGACTCCTTCAAGTGCAAAGATAGCAGTACAAGACTTCAAGGAACATAAAAAATCAAAGAAACATGACACCACCAAAGGAACATAATAATTTTCCAGGAATCAACCCCAAATAAATGGAGGTCTATGATTTGCCAGATTATGAATTCAAAATAGTTGTTTTAAGGAAGCTTAGTGAGCTACAAGAAAACACAGAAAACAATTCAATTAAATCAGGAAAACAGTACATGAACAAAATAAGAAATTTAACAGGGAGATAAAAATCATTTTTAAAAGAAGCAAAGAGAAATACTGGAGCTGAAGAATACAGTAGAATACAATAGATAGCAAGAAAAGCAGACTTTATCTAAGCAGAAGAAAGAACCTGTGAAGTAGAAGACAGATCATTTGAAATTACCCAGTCAGGGGAGAACAAATTAAAAAGAATTTTAAAAAGAGTGAAGAAAATCTATGTGAACTACCAAATATCATTAACAGAAACAATATATGAATTATTGTAGTCCCAGAAGGAAAAGAGAGGAAGAAAGGGGCAAAAAGCTTATTTAAAAAAATAATGGTTGAGAACTTCCCAAATCTAAAGAGAAATTTAGACATCCAGGTTCATGAAGTTCATAGGTCACCAAACAAACTCAATGTAAAGAGAACCTCTCCAAGACACATTATAATGAAACTGACTAAAATCAAAGACAAAGAGAAATTTTTAAAAGCAACCAAGAGAAAAATATCCTCACATACAAGGGAACTCCCAAAAGGCTATAAGCAGATTTCTCAGCAGAAACCTTGCACACCAGGAGAGTGATGAGATATATTGATGGTACTAAAAGGAGAAAAAAACCTGCCAACTAAGAATAACTTACCTGGCAAAGTTGTCCTTCTCAAAGGCAAGACAAAGACTTTTGCACACAAACAAAAGCTGAAGGAGTTAATCACCACTAAATCTGCCTTACAAGAAATGCTGAAAAGAGTTCTTCAAGCTGAAATCTAAGGATGCTAACTGGCAACATGAAAACATATAAAAATATAAAGCACGCTGGTAAAGTACATAGTCAAATTCACAATACACAAATAGTGTAAAAATGGTGATGTGTTAACCTCTTATCACTAGTATAAGGTTAAAGGACAAAAGTATTAAAAATTATTATAATTACAATAATTGTTAATAATATAAAATTTAAAAGATATAAATTGTGACATTAATATAAAATGTAGGGTGGGAATCAGTTTTTGTATGTGACCTAGGTTAAGTTGTTATCAGCTTAAAATGGACTGTTATATGTATGTTTTATGTAAGTCTCATGGTAACACCAAAGCAAAAACATATAGGGTGTACACCAAAGATAAAGAGAAGAGAATCGACTTTACCAAATTCATTGATTAGCTCTAGTAGTTTTCTGGTGGCATCTTTAGGATTATCTTAGTATAATGTCATCTGCATATAGTGACAGTTTTATTTCTACTTTTCCAATTTGTATTCCTTTCATTTCTTTCTCTTCTCTGATTGCTGTGGCTAGGACTTCCAAAACTATGTTGAGTACTAGTGGCGAGAGTGGACATCCTTGTCTTGTTCCTGATCTTAGAGGAAATGCTTTCAGTTTTTCACCATTGAGAATGATGTTTGCTGTGAGTTTGTCGTATATGGCCTTTATTATGTTGAGGTAGTTTCCCTCTGTGCCCACTTTCTGGAGAGTTTTTATCATAAATGTGTGTTGAATTTTGTCAAAAGTTTTTTCTGCATCTATTGAGATGATCATATGGTTTTTATTCTTCAGTTTGTTAATATGGTGTATCCCATTGATTGATTTGCGTATATTGAAGAATCCTCACATCCCTGGGATAAATCCCACTTGATCATGGTGTATGATCCTTTTAATGTGTTGTTGGATTCTGTTTGCTAGTATTTTGTTGAGGATTTTTGCATCTATATTCATCAGTGATATTGGTCTTTAATTTTCTTTTTTTGTAGTATCTTTGTCTGGTTTTGGTATCTGGGTGATGGTGGCCTTGTAGAATGAGTTTGGGAGTGTTCCTTCCTCTGCAATTTTTTGGAAGAGTTTGAGAAGGATGGGTGTTAGCTCTTCTCTAAATGCCCACTACTGGGCATATACCCAGAGAAATCCATAATTCTAAAAGATACATGCACCCCAATGTTCACTGCAGCACTATTTACAATAGCCAGGTCATGGAAGCAACCTAAATGCCCATCAACAGACAAATGGATAAAGAAGATGTGGTACATATATTCAATGGAATATTACTCAGCCATAAAAATGAATGAAATTGGATCATTTTTAGAGACGTGGATGGACCTAGAGACTGTCATACAGAGTGAAGTAAGTCAAAAAGAGAAAAACAAATATCGTATATTAATGCATATATGTGGAATCTAAAAAAATGGTACAAAGGAACTGGTTTGCGAGGCAGAAATAGAGACACAGATGTAGAGAACAAACATATAGACACCAAGGGGGTAAAGTGGTGGTGGGGGGGGTGGTGGGATGAATTGGGAGATTGGAATTGACATATATACACTAATATGTATAAAATAGATAACTAATAAGAACGTGCTGTATAAAAAAAATAAAATAAAATCCAAAAGAAAATCAAAAAATAAACTGGAAAATTATAACAACATGGAGAAATGGCTATAAGTGACAAAAACAAAATACAGAACATCGTACAATTGTTAAATGTTGTCAATTATCCAAATGAAAATGAAACCAACCTAAGCCCAGAGAAAAAGATTCAAAACATTAACAGTGGCCATTTTCTCCATTATACTGGAAAGAGCAGGAGGAAAAGGAATATGTTTTTCACTACAAGAAAACACTCAGCTTACCAAGTCTACAAAACTCTGAGTCTCCTATAAAATGTTATTTTGTATTGTCAATTACAAAAAAAAAAAAAAATATAAAAAAGATTATTAAAAAAGGATTAAAAAATAAAAGAGAAGAGAATCAAAGCATACCACTACAGAAAATCACCAATTCACAAAGGAAGACAGAGAGGATAACAATAACAAGAGCACTACAAAAAAAGCCAGAAAACGATACAGTAAGTCCCCTAAAAACACGTTCTGCTCTGAGAGCGCATTCATAAGTCCAAATTTGTCTGTTAATTCCAACAAAGTTAGCCTAGGTACCCAACTAACACAATCAGATATATACCGCAGATTTTATGCTCACTTCCAGACATCCTGTGCTTGAAATAAAGATACTGTACTACTGTACTCTATACAGTACTGTACAGTACACAAAAACACAACCACTTGTCGAGGATGCATGCACATGACAATGTACGCCAGACATGTGAACTAACTTACTTGACTGGACATGTGAATACACGTTTGCATCTTTGGAAGTTCACAACTTGAAGGTTCTTATGTAGGGTACTTACTGTAAGATGGCAATATTAGGTCCTTATCTATCAATAATTACTTTAAATGTAAATGGATTACATTCACAAATCAAAAGGCATAGAGTGCCTGTTGAATGGATTAAAAAAAAAAAAAAAACAAGAGCCAACTATATGCCACCTACAAGAGACTCACTCAGCCTGATGAACACCCATATCTCAAAGTGAAGGATGAAAAAGATATTCCATGCCAATGAAACCAAAAGAAAGTGGGGGTAGCTATACTTATGTCAGACAAAATAAGATTTTAAGTCAAAAAATATAACAAGAGAAAGAGAAAGTCATTATATAATGATTAAAGGGTCAATTCATCAAGAGGATATAACAATTATAAATATAAATTTTGGTAATTTCATTATAAATGAACCCAGGATCAGAGTACCTACATATATTAAGCGAATACTAACAAATCTGAAGAGAGAAATGGAAAACAATACAATAATATTAGGGGACTTTCATACCCCACTTTTAGCAATGGCTAGATCATCCATACAGAAAATTAATAGGGAAACATTGAACTTGAACTAACTTGAGGCCAGATGGCCCTAACAGACATATATAGAACATTCAACAGCAGTAGAATACACATTCTTCTTAATTGCACATGTTAACATTCTCCAGGATATATCACATTAGGTCACAAAACAAGTCTTAGCAAATTTGAGAAGACTGAAATCATATCAAGTATTTTTCAGACCATAAAGGTATGAAACTAAAAACAAAAACAGAAATAAAACTAGAAAATTCAAAAATATGTGGATTCAAACAACATGGTCCTGATCATCCAATGGATCAAAGAGAAAATCAAAAGGAAATTTAAATAATCTTGAAACAAACAAAAATGGAAAACACAACATACCAAAACTTATGTGATGCAGCAAAAGCAGTTCTGAGAGCCACGTTTATAGCAACAAACACCTACATTAAGAAGAAAGAAAGATCTCAAATAAACAACCTAATGTTATACCTCAGGAACTAGAAAAAGAAGAACTAAGCCCAAAGTTAGCAGAAGGATGGAAATAAAAATCAGAGCAGAAATAAATGAAACAGAGACCAGAAAAACAATAGAAAAAAATCAATGAAACTAAGAGCTGCTTTTTTTGAAAAGATAAAATTGAACATTTAGCTAGACTAACTAAGAAAAAAGAAAACCCAAATAAAATCAGAAATGAAAAAGGAGATATCACAATTGATACACAGAAATACTAAGGATCATAAGAGAATACTATGAACAATTACAGATTAACAACTTGAATAACCTATTAGAAATAGATAAATTCCTAGAAACATACAATTTACCAAGACTGAATCATAAAGAAACAGAAAATCTGAACAGACCTAAAACAAATAAGAACATTGCATAAGGAATCAGAAAACTTCCAACAAGAAAAGTCCAGGACCAGATGATTTCACGGATGAATTCTACCAAACATTTAAAGAAGAATTACTACCAATCCTTCTCAAACTCTTCCAGAAAATGAAGAGAAGGGAACACTCATAAACTCATTTTACACAGTCAGCATTACCCTGATACCAGAGCTCTAGAAGGATACTACAAGAAAAGAAAACCACAGGTAAATATACCTGATAAATATAGATGCAAAATTTCACAACAAAATACTAGCAAACTGAATTCAACAATACATTAAAAGGATAATACACCATGATCAAGTGGAATTTATCCCTGGGATTGCAAGATGATTCAACATACACAAATGAATAGATGTGATACACCACATTAATTGAATGAAACTAAAATCATATAATCACTTCAATAGATACAGAAGAAAATTGGCAAAGTTCAACATCCGTTCGTAATGAAAACTCTAAAAAATTGGTATTGAAGGAATATAGCTCAACATAATAAAGACCATATATGTCAAGTTCACAGCTAACATACTCAACTGGAACAGGTTGAAAGATTTTTCTCTAAGATCCGGAACAAGACATGGGTGTCCACTCTTCCTACTTCTTTTCAACATAGTACTGGAAGTTTTAGCCAGAGCCATAAGAAAGAAAAAAAAAAGGCATTTAGATTAAAAAGGAAGAAGTAAAATTCTCTCTGTTTATAGATATGATATTATATATAGAAAACAGTAAAAATTCCACCAAAAACTGTTAGAACAAACAAATTCAGTAAAGATACAAAATCAACATACAAGAATCAGTTGCATTTCTATACACTAACAATTAACTATCAGAAAGAGAAATTAAGAAGACAATCTCTTTTACAATAGCATCAAAAACAATAATATAATTAGGAATAAATTTAACCAAAGGAATAAATTTAACTGAAAACTATAATACACTGATGAAAGAAATTAAAGAAGACACAAATAAATTAAAAGATACTCTGTGTTCATGGATTGGTAGAATTAATATTGTTAAAATGTCCATACTACCCAAATCCATCTATAGATTCAATGCAATCTCTATCAAAATTCCAATGGCAGTTTTCACAGAAATAGAACAAAACATACTAAAATTCATGTGGAAACACAAAAGACCCTGAATAGACAAAGAAATCCTGAGAAAAAAAGAACTAAGAGGTAGTATCACAATTCCTGATTTTAAACATTACAAATCTATAGTAGTCAAAATAGTATGGTACAGGAATGAAAACAGACACATAGGCCAATGCAACAGAATTGAGAGTCCAGAAATAAACCCATACTTCCTTGTCAGCTAATATCTGACAAGGGAATCAAGAACACTCAGTGAGAAAATGTTAGATCTTCAATAAATGGCACTGGGAAAACTTTATATTCACATGCAAAAGAATGAAATTTGATCGTTATACCACTCACAAAAATTAACTCAAAATGAATTAAAGACATAAATGTAAGACCTGTGTCTATAAAACTACTAGAAATGATCATAGGGAAAAAGCTTCTTAACATTGGTCTTTGCAACAATTTTTTGGATATGGCACCAAAGCACAAGCAACAGAACCAAAAATAAAGAGGTGCGATACATCAAACTAAAAAGCTCTGCACAGAAAAAATACAATCAACAAAATGAAGAGGCAACCAACAGAAAATATTGGGATAGAATATTTGAAAACCATATGCCTGATAAGGGACTATTATCCAAAATATGTAAAGAATTCATAAAACTCAATAGGAAAAATATCTGATTTTAAAAAGGTAATCCATCATGCCCTTTGGCTTTCAGCACCCCAGACCCAAAGTGTATTTATATTTTCAGCTCCCAGGTAATTGAACAGTATCTGTCCTTTTATATGCTATTTACATAGATCTAGCCTACACTGCCTTTGCTCTATCTGAATGTTCTAAACCATATCCCAGGCTCTGCTGGATGTGGAACTTAGATATTTATCTAAATTTGCCATCATACTTTCTGCAGTCTAGTAGTCCTCTAACCCCAGTTCAATCCCATATTCAGTTACTATTATGTCACCTCAATTTCATCTTACAACTGAGACAGCTTTGGACATGCTTCTGGCTTGACTTCAGCATTCTCTCTCAAGGCTTCATTGTTGGTATTCTCCCTCAGCAGATGAGGGTCTAGCTCACACCCTAGTTTTCAAATATAACTCCCAAATGCCATATGGTCATTGGGCCTGTCTTCCCATCAGGAAGACCAGAGTGGCCAAAAACCTTAAAGGATATATTTATCCTGGTAAATTCATGAGAACACATGAATGGCATTTGCTCTGGATTTTGATATAAAAAAAGTTCTCCAATTTATATACACTCAGAAAATGGCAGGAGACATAATCATTGTTAATTTTAATAATAAGGTTACTTAACATTAAATCAGCCTTAACAACAGTTATTGTAACTGTGGTTTAGGAACAAAGGTCACATGAATAAATATTACCCAAGGCTTCTACCCATAAAATGGATGTCTATTGAAAAATATTGCTCATTTGCCCTCCTGAGTGAAATATACAAGTTCTTCAGCACTAGGAATGGTCCTTCTACCAACATAATGAGTCGAGGCTATCGCCCCTGTTACAATAGTTCTAGTGGGTATTTGTGAGTAGCTTGCACTTTTGTATTAGCCAGGGAGGGAAAATGTACACATTTATTACCTGTATACATAATTTTAATACATTTTTAAATTTTGAAAAAATATTTTGTATTTAGAGAAGTGTTGACAAAGAGTTTCCATATGCCCTTCACTCAGTTTCCCTTAATGCTAACATCTTATAGAGCCAGGATAATTGGTCAGAGTGAAAAATTAACATCACTGTGTTACAATTAACTAACCTGAAGACTTTATTTGGATTTCACTTGCCTTCCAATAAAGTCTCTTTGCTGTTTCAGAATCTAATCCTGGATACCACCTTGAATTTAGTATACATAAGTTTAGAAAGAAATATACTGTACCACTTTAAGAAATAATTTTCGGGATAATCAGAACGCTAGCTTATGCCTATCATTAATAAATTATTTTTAAAATATTAAAAAAAAACATTTAATCAGCCTTTACTGGGTACTAGGGACTGACCTAATGTTGTGACCTAATGTTATTTAATTCAAGCCTCACAACTGACAAAGACTCTCTCCTTGACTGAATTTTGTCAGGCTCCTCTGAGCCCTCTTCTCAACTATGCCTTGATGTTGTCCCCTTTCTTGTCTTAAAGAATCCTACTAAATCAGTTTAGTAAGAATCCCCCCTCCCACCCTGATATCTGATCAAGTTTTTCATCCCTCACTTTTGATATTTAAGTCCTTGGCTTGCCTTGAGCAAGAATCCTGTCAGGCCAGTTTAGCAAGAATCCCTCTTCCCCTGATGTCTCCTGTTAGTAATTATCCATCCACTGACCCTCTCACTCTGCTTTTTAGCTATAAATCCCCAGATGCCTTTGCTGGATTTAGGCTTGAATCCAATCTCTCTCTCCTATTATGATAGTCATGACCTGTTGTAGTAGTCCTGAATAAAATCTGCCTTACCATTTTAACAAGTGTCAGAATAATTTTTCTTTAACACAACCACCCTATGAGGTATGTATGTTTGTATCCCCATTTTCCTGAGAGAAAACTGAGACTCAGAGAATTCAAATAAAAAGTTCCAGTACACACGGTAAGTGCCAGGATTTGAAGGCAGGTATTGCAACTTCAGAGGCTGAGCTCAGCCACTGTCCTTTACAGGAAAAGGCTATTGAGCTTTGAATTATGCTTCAACCACAGAAAGAGTTCAATTGGGGTGATGTTAGACTAGGCTTTTATGGCTTATAAAGATGTAGGTTAGTAATAGAGAAATAGACTAAGTTAATCTTTCTCAGACAATGTCTTTTAAGAGGAATGATGCTACACAATCTTCAAAGGAAATAGAATTTAGGGTCATGAAAACTTAGCAAGTGAGAATAAAGTGAAAGAAATGTTTTAATAAAATCCTGAGAGAGTAAAACCTTCAGGTTCACTGGCTTTTTGTTGACGAAATGTTGTCTCTCCTGCTGAGAATTTTAATGAAGGAAAATATATTCGCTTTTACCCATAGGTCAGTGAGACCCACGTTAGGGACCACTTTTGTTACATATCATAAATCCTTTTATTAGATTTTATTACAGTTCTTTCACTCTCTGTGCTAGGCAACCTGGCAGGTTAAAACAATTTCATGATTTTGAAGGTCATGCTTCAGGTTGGAGCGATAGATTTAAGAGTTCAGCTACCCACAAGAAGAACAAGAAGAATTTTATTCCTACTCAGGCACCCAACCACTATCAAAACTGGAAGCAGCATCAGCAGGATAAGAACACAATTGCTGTAGGATCAGCTGTGAACAAAATGGGCCACCTGATGGGGAGGTCTGAGGTAGAGAGAAGAAAAGGAGGAGGGTAGCGGGGGAAATGAAGAAAACCAATGTTTTGAGCCACTACTGCCATGGCCCACAAGCCAAATTTAAGGTTCTGAGAACTCCCCAGGAAACTGGCCGAGCTCAGGACTTTTCTCAAGTCCTGGGAGAACTGCTCTGAACCTGCAGAGTAGCCAGCCTCCACATCCCAGACCGTGGGAGGGCATATGAATGTCCATATGTGGGCAAGGCTGAGGGAAGACCACTATTTCTCCCCTTCTTCCTTCTGGTAATAGAGTCCCCATGTTTTAGCTGGGAACATGATCTGTTAATTAGAAGCTACATTTCCCAGCATCCCTTGTAGACAGTTGTGTTAAAAAGTTCTTGCCAATGAATGTGAACAAGAGGGATGTGAGCAACTTCTGGGACCTGTCCTTAAGCTAGGTGGGAGTGTTCTGCTTCTTGCTTTTTGTTCTTTGCCTCTGCCTCCAGGGTTGGAACATGGGCATGATGCAGGCAAGCCAGCTTCAACTAAGTGGTCAAGAACCACATCTTAGAACAGTGGCTCTCAAGACCAGCAGCATCAGCATCTCCAGGGAAACTGTTGGAGAGGCAAATTCTCAGAACCTACCCAAGACCTGAATCAGAAACTCTAGCGATGCAGCCCAGCATATCCACCACGTGATTCTAATATACAAAAAAAATGTGCCAACCTCTGATCTAAGGAATAAAAGCAATGAGATAAAAGGAGCTAAAGCCTGTCAATGACTTCAGGGAGCAGAGTCCATACCTACCCTGGATTGGCCACATATTCCTGGACTGTTACATGAGGGGCAATATTTTGAGGTCTCTCTCTTCTAGCAACGTACCCTGTATGCTAATTAATACAGAGCCTATATCAAGGTTTTTGGCCCAACTCCAGCTAACAAATCAAAGAGACACTAGGAGTTTTGGCAATTCAGCTTCTATCTAGTCCCAAAAAGGGCTCCTTGTCCATTCTAATTATTACCCCAGCCTCCTAAGATGGATATGGGGAATTCTTCATCATCTTAATAATCCTGGGCATTGTTTCCAACCCAACCCCAGATTTACTGCTTCTTAGTTTCAAAATGAGTGAGATTGGAACAAAGGTACCCTTGATAATCAATTCTAGGAGAGTCTCAGCCCCCATGTCCAGGATAAATTTTCTCAGATGCAGAGGATCAAAACATTTCCTGACTCCTCTCTTAATGCCTACAGATTCCTAGATGTAAAATCCTTGGCCTCTACCAGGATAGTTGCAACCTCAGCCAAGATATATCACCCATTTTTCAGATACCAAAGACCCTCAATCATCTTTCTTTGATGCAGCAGTGATGGGTTAGTTCCCAGTCTCTCAGGTAAACTGAACACAACCTGAAGAGCAATCTCTGTCCCATCTGTCAGCAATGTGGACAGTACACCAGGATCTGTGCTTTCTTTACTCCTCCATTCAATAAAGATTTATAGATATCTACTATAAAACAAGCACTATGCTAAGTACAGGGAATCGAAGAATGAATGATATATCATCCTTCTCTCAAAAAGCTCAAAGCATGGTGAGGAAGATACCACGTAAAGTATCAGACATGTAAAAAACAAAAAACACATACGGTTACAATACAATGCAATGATGGCTGGCGTATTTGTCTGCAAATGTGCTTTGGGAATAAAACATAAGAGCAAAAAGTCAGACCGGAGGGTCAAGGCAGGTTTCCCACAGATGACGACACCTGGGCTGAGTCTGAAAAAAGAAAAAAAAGATCAGGAGTGAAGCAAGTAGATATAGTTATTTCAGGGACAAAGAAAAACTGTATAAAAGTCACAAAACAGAACAAACTCAGGAGACTACAAGTGGTTGGAATGGCTGACAAATCATTCACGTGTGAGTAAGAAAGGACATAGGACAAGACAGGTAAGTAGGAGAAGATATTAAAGATTGTTTTGAACCACACCATAACAGTTTAACTTTATTCTGAATATTATGGAGAACATTTAGGATTTTAAGCAGAAGACTGACATCATTATGCTTGAAGTAGAAATTAAAATAGAATGCCAGCAATAGGATTCAGAGTGGAGGCTACTATGTTAATGCGGATGAGAAACAAGGCAGGCCTGAACTAAACAGGGCACTGGAAATGGGGAAGAGAGGTCAGATTCAAGAGATCGCAAAAAGGCAGACTCCTTAAGATTTAGTGAATACAGCTTAAGAGATAATTGATAGCAAAGATGTCCAGGCATGTGTAGCTGGCTAGATGGTGGTGCCTTCAATGGGAAAGAGGCTACAGGAGGGCAGCAGGTTTAGGGAACTGAGTAGAAATCTTGGTCAGTTACCACACTATGGCTGATGCATCTGACAAAGTGATACAGCCTCATTTTTTTCTTCTTTGCAAAGAGTACCAGCACCCTCAAAATGCAGAAAGAAGACCTGACACGCCCATCCCACAGGTCGGAGGACCACAAGCTTAAAAGCACAGGGCTATGCATTACTAGCAGGAACAGAGATGCCAGGCACCGGATCAACTGTACAGTCACTCTCCTAATATGGGACTCTGGTTCTGCATCTGAACACATCTCCCTATGTGAGGGCCCCAAATCCAGGGTGTGGCAAAAGGAATAGAACCCGGGAGGGGTACAAAGGCAAGGCACACCACAGAATTCAGACAAAAAGAGGAAGCATGAAAATTTCATGCCATGGACCCTCCAGCAAGGAAAGAGCTGTGGAAATTGAGGGTCAGTATATGAGATGAGAAAACGGCCACTTAATATTTTCTTCCATTTGCTGTCGAACAGAATGTGCATCTTCAGACAGTTCACTGTGGCCAATAAACTTCAGCATTTTCCTTCATTTCTACAAAGATTGTGTTTCAAATGTAATCACTGCCATTGAATTTAAAATAAGGCCACACCTCCAGTAGGAATCACCTGTAGTTGGTGTTCACAGCATGGACATAGAAATGCTTGAGTCTGATGCACAGTTGGGCCTGTTGGACCAGTGCCTGGTCCATAATGTCCACAGCCCAGCAGGGTATGATTTGTATCTGTTTGGAGGCACCTATCAGTCTGAGTCCCACTTGGAAGTAGAAAATACCCTTTCTGTGTCTAAAGGAGACATCAGGAAAACATGCTAGGTAGGGCACAGCACCTGACAAGACAGACATCTAGGGAAAACTTGCCTGCTCCAACAAAGTAGAAACACAGTGCCCAGCTTGGTGGGTGCAGGAAATTTGCATCAGGTTTCCCCCATGCCCCTCCCAGTGTCGGGGTTCACCAGACCCTAAAATTATCCCACAAGAAGCAGCAAAGTATATTAATTAATAGCACCAACTCTGGAGTTACATGGCCTGAGTTCAAATTCCAGTTCTGCCACTCAACTTGGGCCAATTCTGTAAGTTCTTTGTGCCTCAATTTCCTAATCTTTAAAAATGGGGATATAATAGCACACCAGCCTCACATGCTGTCAGTTAAAGAAGTTAAAACGTGTAAAACAGAACCCTGCAAGTAACATAGTGAGGGCTGTTTAAGTGTTAGTGCTACTCTGTACCTCCTAGAAAAGGAGCTGGGTACCTGGACAGCCCTGTTTAAAAATCAGCGGCAACACTGCCACCTAGAGTACATGCTGTAGGCTTACATGCCAACATGTCATAGCAGGGTCTAGCAGCAGCAGGACAGCTCTCCTCAGACAGGGAGCACGGTATTCTACTAAGCCAAAGAGTTTCCCTACAAAAAAGTTACTTAGCTTGGGACTCTTATTCTCTATATTCTGGTCCAAAACAGTCACTCCTATAACTTCCATCCCTACCAGGAGCGCACGTCCTCTTTTGGCCTATTTAAAATCCTTAACTCTAGAACCTAAAACTTTTGGTCACCCAAAGTCTTGGAGGATATAAATCTCCCATTGAAATGTGTGGGTGTGAGAACAACCCAAAACTCAGACATGGAAACATGAAGGGCTCCTCTACTGCCTGCTGAATTTGAAGACATTACAGGCCTCTGTCATAATAAAATGGTATCTAGGAGTTCCCTGCCATTCAGGGATGAAATTCCATGTCCATGGTCATTGGCATACTCAAAAACAGCTCACATCTTGGACCTCTCTGATAACTGCTCCTGTCTGTATGTGTTCACTACAAGTCTGATGACTCCACAAGCTCCATACCCAGATGACTGCAACATAGACTCCAGTTTGTTTTCCACTTTAAAAAGTTTCCTTTTTTTCTACCTGTAAAAATGCATTTTTCCCAATTCAAACACACCCCTCACATTCTGGAACTCTACCCGTTGTCCTATATCACACAAAACTCCTCCACACTAAGTTTACCATATTTGATCTAATGAGAGACTTACTTCCAGCCAGACTAAGGTTTCCAAGCAAGGCATTTTGAGGTTTTCATCTCCCTCACCTCCCTCAGCAACACTACTTTAAGGAACTTTAAGAAGTATGTCTTCAGTAGGACAAAGGAACACAAGGTAAAGGCAAAACCCAGGGTCTTTGAGTTCTCAGTATAAACAAGAAGAAATATGATTATTGAACAAATATCTCCATTCAATCCTCCAAAAGAACAACTGATTCCTAGGCCCCAGTACAAAAATCTATAAAGTCTGGAGACCTATAAAAAGCAAACCCTTCCACATGCCCCTTTCTTCCATTGATGTTTTCAGCCAAACCTGACAACAGCACACTAAAATGTGCCCATCTTCTTGACTAATGAATGGTACAGAGAGTGTGAAAATCATACTGATGCCCTGCATCACTAGAGATAACTCCAGCAGGAAAGTAATTGGATCCCAACTCCAGGCCTTCAAGTTAGTGAGGACACTCCCCCAAACCCAGGCCAACACCACACACTGGGGATAACCTGGGCCAAGAAACGTGGAAGCATGTCGGAGCCCCCAAACACCTTTCAAGCAAGTTAAAATACCTTCTCTTTATTCTTGTTATGCCTGTACTACCAGATAAGTTGGCTCTGCTTGCAGTACTCTTGCCATAATAATTTGCTTCATTACCACCCCCAGGCCCTTTTTTTCCCCCACTTCAGTCACTTTATCTCTTACGTTAACATAACTTATTCTTCATTTTTTAAAAAAATCAGAATGAATGACTAATTCAGGAAATGTTCCAGGAACACAACTATTGTAAAAAGCAAGAATTAACTTCAAAATTCTCCTCCTGGAAAGTAGTAGCTTGATAGAGAGGTAGTGTCAAGGTATAAGATTATAGACTGTGGAACTGCATTCATGGGTTCAAACTCCAGCTCTGGCACTTTCTATCTGTGTGATCTTGGGGTAATTACCTAACTTCCCTATGGCTATTTCTTCATTTGTCACATGGGTATATTAATAGGACCTGCATCATAGAACTGTTATGACGATTATGGGTCTTAGTATATCTAAAGGGCTTAGAACTACACCTGACACATAGTGAGAATGATATAAGCATTTACTTATTGTTGTTATTGGCAACCACTGTGTTATGCTGCCTCCTAAGGTAGACAGGATGGGCTCTAGAAACAAAAAGACCAGGGTCTGAGTCCTGACTTCTACCTCTCACTAACTTGGTGGCCCTGGACACATTACATAATGATAATGATAATGACACTTACCTTATGAAGATCAAATGAAAAAAGACAACAAATGTACACTCCTCAAAAACTGCTATTATTCAATGCTAATATTAGGAGCTCTCCCAAGGAATATATATTCCCAAGGGAAAGGTGGACTAAAATAAAACAAACAAATAAATAAAAATAAAACTGATGAAATTCATGCAGTTCTAAATTTGCAATTGCTTAAACTAGGGAGTTAACCCCAAGAAAGAAAGCTAAGGATAGGGAGAGAATAGGCCAGGTAGAAATTAATGAAGTGCAATGCCACTGTTTCCAAAATCTCAGGCTTTTCTCCTGCTGCTTCTAAGCAAATCCAAGCTCTTCTCCTGTTCCAAGATTCAAAATTGCATGTTTATCTCTACACACCAAAACTAAAAGCAATTGTGGATCCCAAATGACAATTTTAATACAAAAGTTCCTCCTAGAGAATATCATACTAAGTGAAGTAAACCAAACAAAGACAAATATCATATGATATCGCTTATACGTGAAATCTTAAAGAAAAAGATACAAATGAACTTATTTACAAAACAGAAATAGACTCACAGACATAGAAAACAAACTTATGGTTACCAAAGGGGGAAGTGAGGGAGGGATAAATTAGGAGTTTGGGATTAACATATACACACTACTATATACAAAGTAGACAAACAACAAGGACCTACTGTATAGCACAGAGAACTATACTCAATATTTTGTAATAACCTATAAGGGAAAAGAATCTGAAAAGGAATATATATATATATATATATGAATCACTTTGCTGTGTACCTGAAACTAATGCAACATTGTAAATCAACTATACTTCAATAAAAAAAAAAAGTGAGCTCAAAAACAAACAAAAAATACAAAGGTCCTGATTTTTTAAATGAGGGTGTTTTTTTAAATTATGAAATCATTTTTAAAAATTTCATTTGGATATCATAGTATAAAATTAGGTTGGGTTATGTAAATCACTTTTTAAAATTTTATAGATAATGTAATTGAGAACAGGAGAAGGAGAATAATTTACCCAAGGTCCACATGGCTCCTAAATAGCAGAACTAAAGCTAGATTAACCAAGACTTCTGATTCCTAATTTACTGGTCTTTCAACCATACATGTTGCTTGCTTTTCTTCTCCCTTGTCTCTTTTTTAATGTTGTACCAAGAAGATGTTTCTCCTCTTTACTGATTCATTTCTTTGGAATGTATGCATCTCTTTATACCTAGGAAGGTGAAACTAGCACATATAGAAAGTGGAATTAAATGCAGGAACACAGAAAGTGGCAGTGCTTCATTAAGAGCAAATGGAGTAAACGTATGTGTAGCAGAGCAACGATTTCGCCATAGCTATCTGATTTTCCATCTTACAGATTCTGAGTGTTCCTTGCTCGTGTCTCATTAAAAGTTGCTGTTGGTTCACTGGGGTAATTTTAAAAGTTTGGAAGAGATAGGCTAAAGTTATTGCCCTACACATGAGAACTTAATTGCACTTGAGGTTCGTTGACCTATTTACTTTCTTCAATACATTTTGTGCCTATGGTAATAAGAACTTGAAATAGACCCTAGTCCGTAGGAAAGACAGCATCATCTGCCTTTCAATTAAATTATCCAGCTCAAAAATTTCTTATTTACGCCAATGCCACCACCAGATGGAAAAGAGGACCTATCATATCTAGAGTTGACACTTTATTTTCTTTCCCAAATTCTAAGCCCTTACTGATTTTCTTCATTCCAATTTGCTCGGGGAAAATGTTCATTTTCTTATTCAAGAAACATAATTTCCTCCTGGTAGGGGTAAAATTAAAAACCTTACTAAGGCAGACTTCTTTCTAAAATTTGTTTTTGAAACAAACAACCTTAAACATTTATGACTGCTTTTCAGAATAATCAAGATGCCTAATATATAAATTGCATTTTATCCATGCTACCAGCAAGGAAAGAAAACTGTAAATGCAATGATTTGTTTTCAAAATACATAGTTTAAGAATCATGTAACATTTATTCCTAGCAGAGATAATGCATTTTTTCATTGTGGGCAAAAGTGAGAACTGAATTGTCACAAACAGTCCTATCTTTTCAATGCTAATATTGTGATACCTGCTAACCACCAGTTGTGGGTGTCAGACCACCATGTTGCTCATTTTAGGGAGTCCTTAGATGGTCTTCATATTGTGACTCAAAGGTGAAGGTAGACAGTAATCAAAGAACTCTAAATTTCAAGCCAGACAGAACCTGTACCTTCTTACTTCCTAGAAACTTAAAGAAAAAGGAAATTGAGAAAAGGGAAGAATTTAGAGCAAGGAGGCTCAGGAAAATATCTTTGGTGAGATTCACTTGAGAAGGCTCAATCTAGTCTCAGGTGATGTCTCACCCTTATTCTGGACACCTCACAGGATTCCAAGAGACTCTGTAAGATCTCAGATAATATGACTTCAATTAAAACTCGAAGAGACTGTCTTCCCCGTCCTCACCTAGAATGTTTAGGCCCATCCAAACAGACATATGAATGAGGAGGCAGAACAACATATAATTACCAGTATAACTTACAAGAATAAATTTGTAAGGGATCACACATTATCCTATAAGTGTCTTGCAAATATCTCCCTCCCAACACTTTCATTCAATACCTAATGTAAGGACTATATTTAAAAAAAAATTATAAATACATTCCACTCAGAAAGGACCCCTAGTGGGTCTGAAGGTTCTTTAGATTTCTCAGGCCAATTTTAAGAGAAGACAACCTGCTAAAGATATTCCAAATACTATGTGCCTCCAATATAACATAGTCTTCAGGAGTGACAAGCTGCCCTAGATTAGCAATAAGTAATATAAAGTCCATATAAAGCCCATAACTTTGAAGTACAAAGATGACCTACTATTTCATTATTGAGTATTTTTTGAATGCCCAAGACTGTTTTGCTCATAAGAGGTACTCAGATTAATGTGTTCAGTTAAAAGGAACCATCTAGGCACAAGCAAACAAATTCCACAGAACCCCTATTTGATCAAAAGATACCCTTCACAATGGTTCCTCAGTAGCCCAGCAAGTAGCAATCACCTAGGAGACATATTCTTCTTTATCCTCCGTAATAATAAGTTTTCAGGGCATCAGGCAAAATAGTCTCCTAGCTTTCATTGGTGTCAAAATTTTTATGTCTTCCAATGCTTTCTTCTCTCCTAATCTGAGACCACTCATATATACAGATATGTTTATAGCACTATGACTTCCATATGTAAAAACAATTATGTAGTTGTATTGGGTATCTATCATTTTTCTCTGTCTACAACAAATCTGTATTCACATAATAGCAATTGGGGATATCTTGCCTCTGCCCATTCTCAGTCCGTATAGAGCAGGTGGGTGGACCTCACCCTGACTCTGGACTTGCAGGTGCCTCAGAGCAGCACACCTGTTGAACAGAGTGATTTAATTTAGGGAATCCAAGCTAGGGCAATCAGGGCCAAAAGAACTCAATCCCAAGTATATTTTTTTATAAATTTAGGGAAGAGAAATGTTTGCCCTAAAAGGGGGAGAAAGGTGGAGGAGAGTGCAGTTAGTTAGCCTGCCTGAAATGAAGCTAATGCAAAAGTAAGGTGAAAACAAGTTAAGAGTTCATGAGAGACTAAGTCTTGAGGACCTTATTTTAGCATTCAGATAAGCTTTGCCTGAAGCCTGACCTATGCCTGGAATTTTCAGTTATTTGAGTCAATAAACTCCTTCTTCCCTTTAAGCCAGATTATATCACATGCAATGAAGAGTCCTCACTATATAATTTTATTAAACTTTTTCTAGCTTCATTCAAGTCATATTTTTCAGGTGAATCATAGTGCAAACTTTCCAAAGAAAGCTAATTTTATTGAGTTTCCTGTAAATGGGTAAACTGGATATATATCACCATTAAGTGCAGATAATTTATCTTTCTTTCTAAAGAAAAAATGGAATAATAATATGAATCATTTAGAGAATTGGATCTTTTCGAATCTTAAATTCAACCAAAAAGGTTGCTTTGATACACATCTGATTTTTCAAAATAGCATTAAAAATTTTTAGCTATCAAGCCAAAGAATATCTTTTTGATAATAATGAGGCCAGTCTGAATTTCTCCTTAAAAAAAATCAGAAGACTATACATTAGACAATCACAGCTTTATTCAAAACATGTAAAACCTCCTCAATTGCTGTTTTGCTTTACAGTATGACAAGTCCTACCTTGTTGGCATTCTAAGGGGAATGAGGGTTGGAGAAATGTTATCCTCTCTATTCTAAAAAGGAAAATATTTCCATCTACTCTCATAATTTTCTGTCAAGCTAAGAAAAAGGATCATTCTCATTCTTTGTGTTCTCTCCAAAGCTGGCACAGAATGTGTGGCAAACCAAAAAAAAAAAAAAAAAAAAAAAAAAGGTGTTTAGAAGAGCTCGTTTTCATGCACCACAGATTCTAACCTTGTCTCTAAGAGCCAAGGTTGATGCGTCCCATGCCAAATTAAATCTAAGATGTATGCAGGAAAGAAAAAGGTAGCATTCCATGAAAAATTCCACTTTTCAGTTAAAGTAGCTAAGGTTTATTAAATATGCAAAAATTACAATGTCAATGTAATTTTGCAAATTAGGGTTTTCTTTTTAAATGGTTAAGCACTGTACTGTAAAGAATGAAACAGCTGAAGACTTTCACAGCTTGTTACCTATATATTTCCTCAAAGAACCTGCACTAATAAATAAACCATACATTTCCCAAAGATAAGAGATTTTTGTTCATATTCCAGTGAGCAGTTTGCCGAATATATTTGAACAAATTTTCTTTGTTCAGTGTCCCTGACTAATTCTCCTGCTAATCGGATCAGTTACAAACCCTGGTGCCCTATGATTCACAAGCATCATATTTTTGAGCTGGTATATCCTCTCCATGCAGCTGATTATTGAGCACAAAGATGTTTTGAACCAGCGTAAGATGCATCGTATATTTTTAAATGGACATTTGAGAAGGCTGAAGGAAGCGGAAGGCAATAATATAAAATATCTGAAATAAGCCTGTATTTGAATACAGTACCAATAACTGATATTCTCTTTTTAAATAACTTTTACTTTTTCTGATAATAAAGGTAATGAAGTTTCAGTGGAAAAATACAGAAAAGTATAAAAAATAGAAATCGCCTGTAATCCCTATAGCCAAAAATAGTAAAATTCTAAAAACTTAAAATTCTCCCTCAAATGTTAAAATCTAGGGTGGGCCAGGAGGAATTCTTCCAGACTTTTTTTAAAATGGAAATAAATAAATGGGTAACTTTTTTTTCCAAACTGAGATTATATTCTAAACGCTGTTTTGTATTCTTTGTTTTTTATGAAGGAAATTATGAACATTTCCTTACATCCTTAATTATAAAATATGATCATTGACAGCTGTATGATAATTTATGAACTCTTTCATTTTAAAATATTTTTACTGAGGACCTAATGTCTACCAGCCACTGTGCTAAGCTCTTAGTACACATCTCTGAATGGATCTTAATAGAAATACATACCCTAAACTCTTAATTACATACATGAATACTTCGATAGCTATTCTTTAATACATACAAAGTTCTATGGGAGCAAATAATATAGGGGCTCAGCTAATCTGAGAAATCAGGAAAGGGTTCTCTGGGGAAGTACAATTTAAGATGAGGCCTGATGGATGAGTAGGAGTCAGCCTGGTAAAGAGAAGAGAGGAAAGTAAACAAGCAAAACAAGATGTGTGAAGTCCTTAAATTGAGAAAGAACTCCAGAGTGTTTGAGGAACAGAAAGATGAGAGTGATGGGACAGTAAGAAGCTGGCAGGGACTGGGGGAGTTCAGCAGGAGATCAGTCTGGCAGGATAGTCAGGGTCAAAGCTCCCAAGGTCTTTTAGGGCATGTTAAGGATGGGGGGTTTTATCCTAAATGCAATGCAAAACCAAATAACTGGATTTACACCAAACTGATATGATCAGATTTGCATTTTTAAAAGACCTCTGTGGCTCCTGGGCAGAAAATAAATTATAGGAGAGAAAAGTGGAAGCTGAGAGGCAATAAGAGAGCAATTGTAATAATTCAGGTTAGAGCCATTGGTTAGGTTCAAAACAGAGAAATGGAAAAAGAGAGAAACCAACATATTCAAAATATATATTGGAAGTAGAATCAACAGGACTTGGTGATGAACTCAGTGTGGGAGGTAAGTAAAAGGCTGATGTGTAGGATATCTCACAGCAGGAGAAACTGAGCAATTAAGACCTCACTTGCTAAATTGGGAGAGACTGGTGGAGGAGCAAACCTGAAGGGGACAATCCAGAGTTCAGTCAGGAAGACAACAAATTTGGGCTACCCATGAGACACAAAAGTGAAGATGTCGGGAGGAGCTTCAAGATGGCAGAAGAGTAAGACATGGAGATCACCTTCCTCCCCACAAATGCATCAGAAATACATCTACATGTGGAACAATCCTTACAGACCACCTATTGAATGCTGGCAGAAGACCTCAGACTTCCCAAAAGGCAAGAAATTCCCCACGTACCTGGGTAGGGCAAAAGAAAAAAGAGAAAACAGAGACCAAAGAATAGAGACAGGACCGGCACCTATGGGAGGAAGCTGTGAAGGAGGAAAGGTTTCCACACACTAGGAAGCCCCTTCGTGGGCAGAGACTGCGAGTGGCAGAGAGGGGAAGCTTCGGAGCCACAGAGCAGAGCGCAGCAATAGGGGTGCAGAGGGCAAAGTGGAGAGATTCCTGCACAGAAGTTCGGTGCCAACCAGCACTCACCAGTCTGAGAGGCTTGTCTGCTCACCCGCTGGGGCAGGCGGGGGCTGGGAGCTGAAGTTCTGATTTCAGAGTTCAGATCCCAGGGAGAGGATTGGGGTTGGCTGTGTGAACACAGCCTGAAGGGGACTAGTGCACCACAGCTAGCTGGGAGGGAGTCTGGGAAAAAGTCTGGAGCTGCTGAAGAGGCAACAGACTTTTTCTTGCCTTTTAGTTTTGCGGTGCATGAGGAGAGGGGATTAAGAGCACTGCTTAAATGAGCTCCAGAGACGGGCATGAGCCGCGGCTATCAGCACGGACCCCAGAGATGGGCATGAAGCGCTAAGCCTGCTGCTGCAGCCACCAAGAAGTCTGTGTGCAAGCACAGGTCACTATCTACACCTCCCCTCCCGGGAGTCTGTGCAGCCTGCCACTGCCAGGGTCCTGTGATCCAGGGAAAACTTCCCTGGGAGAACACAGAGCGCACCTCAGGCTGGTGCAATGTCACACTGGCCTCTGCCGCCACAGGCTCGCCCCACACTCTGTACCCCTCCCTCCCACGGCCTGAGTGAGCCAGAGGCCCCGAATCAGCTGCTCCTTTAACCCCGTCCTGTCTGAGCGGGAACACACGCCCTCAGGTGACCTACGCACAGAGATGGGGCCAAATCCAAAGCTGAACCCCAGGAGCTGTGTGAACAAAGAAGAGAAAGGGAAATCTCTCCCAGCAGTCTCAGGAGCAGTGGATTAAATCTCCACAATCAACTTCATGTATCCTGTATCTGTGGAACACATGAATAGACAATGAATCATCCCAAATTGAGGCAGTGGACTATGGGAGCAATGATTTTTTTTTTCACTTTTCTCTTTTTGTGAGTGTGTATGTGTTTGCTTCTGTGTGTGATTTTGTTTGTATAGCATTGCTTTTACAATTTGTCCTAGGGTACTGCCTGTCCGTTTTTTGTTTGTTTGGTTGGTTTTCGTGGGGTTTTTTTAGTATACTTTTTAGCATTTGTTATAATTCATGGATTTGTTTTTTGGTTTGATTGCTCTCTTCTTTCTTTCTTTCTTTCTTTCTTTTTTTTTTAATTATTACTATTTAAATTTTTATTACTTTTAATAATTATTTTTTATTTTAATAACTTTATTTTATTTTATTTTTTTCTTTCTATCTTTCTTTTTTTCTCCCTTTTATTCTGAGCCGTGTGGATGACAGGGTCTTTGTGCTCCGGCTGGGCATAAGGGCTGTGTCTCTGAGGTTGGAGAGCCAAGTTCAGGACATTGGTCCACCAGAGACCTTGCAGCTCCACATAATATCAAATGGTGAAAATCACCCAAAGATCTCTATCTCAATGCCAAGATCCAGTTCCACTTAACCACCAGCAAGCTACAGTGCTGGACACCCTATGACAAACAACTAGCAAGACAGGAACACAGCCCCACCCATAAGAAGAGAGGCTGCCTAAAATCATAATAAGGTCACAGAAACCCCAAAACACACCACCAGACACGGACCTGCCCACAAAAAGACAAGATCCAGCCTCATCAACCTGAACATAGGCACTAGTCCCCTCCAACAGGAAGCCTACACAACCCACTGAACCAACCTTAGCCACTGGGGGAAGACACCAAGAACAATGGGAACTACGAAGGTGCAGCCTGCGAAAAGGAGACCCCAAACACAGTAAGTTAAGCAAAATGAGAAGACAGAGAAAAACACAGCAGATGAAGGAGCAACGTAAAAACCCACCAGACCTAACAAATGAAGAGGAAATAGGCAGTCTACCTGAAAAACAATTCAGAATAATTATAGTAAAGATGATCCAAAATCTTGGAAATAGAATGGAGAAAATACAAGAAATGTTTAACAAGGACCTAGAAGAAGTAGAAAGCAAACAGACAATGATGAACAACACAATAAATGAAATGAAAAAATCTCTGGAAGGAATCAATAGTAGAATAACTGAGGCATAAGAATGGATAAGTGACCTGGAAGAAAAAATAGTGGAAATAATGACTGTGGAGCAGAATAAAGAAAAAAGAATGAAAAGAATTAGGACAGTCTCAGAGACTTCTGGGGCAACATTAAATGCACCAACATTCGAATTAAAGGGGTCCCAGAAGAAGAAGAGAAAAAGAAAGGGATTGAGAAAATATTTGAAGAGATTACAGTTGAAAACTTCCCTCATATGGGAAAGGAAATTGTTAATCAAGTCCAGGAAGCACAGAGTCCCATACAGGATAAGTCCAAGGACAAACATGCCAAGACACATATTAATCAAACTATCAAAAATTAATTACAAGGAAAAATATTAAAAGCAGCAAGGGAAAAACAACAAATAACATACAAGGGAATCCCCATAAGGTTAACAGCTGACCTTTCAGCAGAAACTCTGCAAGCCAGAAGGGAGTGGCAGGACATATTTAAAGTGATGAAAGGGAAAAACTTACAACCAAGATTACTCTACCCAGCAAGGATCTCATTCAGATTTGACAGAGCAATTAAAACCTTTACAGACAAGCAAAAGCTAAGAGAATACAGCACCACAAAACCAGCTTTACAACAAATGCTAATGGAACTTCTCTACACAGGAAACACTAGAGAATGAAACGACCTACAAAAACAAACCCAAAACAATTAAGATAATGGTAACAGGAACATACATATCGATAATTACCTTAAATGTAAATGGATTAAAAGCTCCAACCAAAGACATAGACTGGCTGAATGGATACAAAAACAAGACCCATATATATGCTGTCTACAAGAGACCCACATCAGACCTAGGGACATATACAGACCGAAAGTGAGGGCATGGAAAAAGATATTCTGTGAAAATGGAAATCAAAAGAAAGCTGGAGTAGCAATTCTCATATCAGACAACACACACTTTAAAACATAGACTATTACAAGAAACAAAGAAGGACACTACATAATGATCAAGGAATCAATCCAAGAAGAAGATATAACAATTGTAAATATTTATGCACCCAACATAGGAGCAACTTAATATATAAGGCAAATACTAACAGCCATAAAAGGGGAAATCGACAGTAACACAATCATAGTAGGGGACTTTAACACCCCACTTTCACCAATGGACACATCATACAAAATGAAAATAAATAAGGAAACACAAGCTTTAAAGGATACATTAAACAAGATGGACTTAATTGACACTTATAGGATATTCCATCCAAAAACAACAGAATACACTTTCTTCTCAAGTGCTCATGAAACATTCTCCAGGATAGATCATATCTTGGATCACAAATCAAGCCTTGGTAAATTTAAGAAAATTGAAATCGTATCAAGTATCTTTTCCGACCACAACGCTATGAGATTAGATATCAATTACAGGAAAAATCTGTAAAAAATGCAAACACATGGAGGCTAAACAATACACTACTTAATAACAAAGAGATCACTGAGGAAATCAAAAAATACCTACAAACAAATGACAATGAAAACCCGATGACTCAGAACCTATGGGATGCAGCAAAAGCAGTTCTAAGAGGGAAGTTTATAGCAATACAATCCTACCTTAAGAAACAAGAAACGTCTCAAATAAACAACCTAACCTTACACCTAGAGCAATTAGAGAAAGAAGAACAAAAAAAAACCCAAAGTTAGCAGAAGGAAAGAAATCATAAAGATCAGATCAGAAATAAATGAAAAAGAAATGAAGGAAACAATAGCAAAGATAAATAAAATTAAAAGCTGGTTATTTGAGAAGACAAACAAAATTGATAAACCATTAGCCAGACTCTTCAAGAAAAAGGAAGAAGACTCAAATCAATAGAATTACAAATGAAAAATCAGAAGCAACAACTGACACTGCAGAAATACAAAAGACCATGTGAGATTAATACAAGCAACTATATGCCAATAAAATGGACAGCCTGGAAGAAATGGACAAATTCTTAGAAAAGCACAACCTCCCAAGACTGAACCAGGAAGAAATAGAAAACATAAACAGACAAATCACAAGCACTGAAATTGAAACTGTGATTAAAATCTTCCAATGAACAAAAACCCAGGATCAGATGGCTTCACACCAAACATTTAGAAAAGAGCTAATATCTATCCTTCTCAAAACTCTTCCAAAATATAGCAGAGGGAGGAACATTCCCAAAATCATTCTACGAGGCCACCATCACCCTGATACCAAAACCAGACAAAGATGTCACAAAGAAAGAAAACTACAGGTCAATATCACTGATGAACATAGACGCAAAAATCCTCAACAAAATACTAGCAAACAGATTCCAACAGCACATTAAAAGGATCATACACCATGATCAAATGGGTTTTATCCAAGGAATGCAAGGATTCTTCAATATATGCAAATCAATAATATGATACACCACATTAACATATTGAACAATAAGAACCATATGATCATCTCAATAGATGCAAAAAAGCTTTTGACAAAATTCAACACCCATTTATGACAAAAACCTCCAGAAAATAGGCATACAGGGAACTTACCTCAACATAATAAAGGCCGTATATGACAAAGCCACAGCCAACATTGTCCTCAACGGTGAAAAACTGAAAGCATTTCCACTAAGTTAAGGAACAGAGAAAGTTGCCCACTCTCACCACTATTATTCAACATTGTTTTGGAAGTTTTAGCCACAGCAATCAGAGAAGAAAAAGAAATAAAAGGAATCCAAATCAGAAAAGAAGTAAAGCTCTCACTGTTTGCAGATGACATGATACTATACATAGAGAATCCTAAAGATGCTACCAGAAAACTACTAGAGCTAATCAATGAATTTGGTAAAGTAGCAGGATACAAAATTAATACACAGAAATCTCTTCCATTCCTATACACTAATGATGAAAAATCTGAAAATGAAATTAAGGAAACACTCCCATTTACCATTGCAACAAAAAGAATAAAATACCTAGGAATAAACCTACCTAAGAAGACAAAAGACCTGTATGCAGAAAATTATAAGACACTCATGAAAGAAATTAAAGATGATACAAATAGATGGAGAGATATACCATGTTCTTGGATTGGAAGAATCAACATTGTGAAAATGACTCTACTACCCAAAGCAATCTACAGAGTCAATGCAATCCCTATCAAACTACCACTGGCATTTTTCACAGAACCAGAAGAAAAAATTTCACAATTTGTATGGAAACACAAAAGACCCCGAATAGCCAAAGCAATCTTGAGAAAGAAAAATGGAACTGGAGGAATCAGGCTCCCTGACTTCAGACTATACTACAAAGCTACAGTAATCAAGACAGTATGGTACTAGCACAAAAACAGAAATATAAATCAATGGAACAGGATAGAAAGCCCAGAGATAAACCCATGCACATATGGTCACCTTATCTTTGATAAAGGAGGCAAGAATATACAGTGGAGAAAAGACAGCCTCTTCAATAAGTGGTGTTGGGAAAACTGGACAGCCACATGTAAAAGAATGAAATTAGAACACTTCCTGGCACCATACACAAAAATAAACTCAAAATGGATTAAAGACCTAAATGGAAGGACAGACACTATAAAACTCTTAGAGGAAAACATAAGCAGAACAGTCTATGACATAAATCACAGCAAGATCCTTTTTGACCCACCTCCTAGAGAAATGGAAATAATAACAAAATAAACAATTGGGACCTAATGAAACTTAACAGCTTTTGCACAGCAAAGGAAACCATAAACAAGACAAAAAGACAACCCTCAGAATGGGAGATAATATTTGCAAATGAAGCAACTGACAAAGGATTAATCTCCAAAATTTACAAGCGGCTCATGCAGCTCAATATCAAAAAAACAAACAACCCAATCCAAACATGTGCAGAAGACCTAAATAGGGATTTCTCCAAAGAAGATATACAGATTGCCAACAAACACACGAAAGAATGCTCAACATCATTAATTATTAGAGAAATGCAAATCAAAACTATAATGATATATCATCTCACACCAGTCAGAATGGCCATCATCAAAAAATCTACAAACAATGCTGGAAAGGGTGTGGAGAAAAGGGAACACTCTTGCACTGTTGGTGGGAATGTAAATTGATACAGCCACTATGGAGAACAGTATGGAGGTTCTTTAAAAAACTAAAAATAGAACTACCATATGACCCAGCAATTGCACTACTGGATATATACCCTGAGAAAACCATAATTCAAAAAGAGTCTTGTACAATGTTCATTGCAGCTCTATTTACAATAGCCAGGACATGGAAGCAACCTAAGTGTCCATCAACAGATGAGTGGATAAAGAAGATGTGGCACATATATACAATGGAATATTACTCAGCCATAAAAAGAAACGAAATTGAGTTATTTGTATTGAGGTGGATGGACTTAGAGTCTGTCATACAGAGTGAAGTAAGTCAGAAGGAGAAAAACAAATACCGTATGTTAACACATGTATATGGAATCTAAAAAAAAAAAAAGAAAGTCATGTATAACCTAGGGGCAGGATGGGATTAGAGACGCAGACCTACTAGAGAATGGACTTGAGGATTCAGGGAAGGGAAAGGGTAAGCTGGGACAAAATGAGAGAGTGGCATGGACATATATACACTACCAAATGTAAAATAGATAGCTAGTGAGAAGCAGCCACATAGCACAGGGAGATCAGCTCAGTGCTCTGTGACCACCTAGAGGGGTGGGATAGGGAGGGTGGGGGGGAGGGAGACGCAAGAGGGAAGAGGTATGGGGATATATGTTTATGTATAGCTGATTCACTTTGTTATAAAGCAGAAACTAATACAACATTGTAAAGCAATTATACTCCAATAAAGATGTTAAAAAAAAAAAGTGAAGATGTCTAGTTGACAGTTGGATGCACAGAGAATTTGGTCCTTAGAAAATGAGTGGTGTAGAGGATTATATTTTGAAGCCATTCACAAGTAGATAATATCTCATGTCTTCAGAATCATTGAGATATTTTAGGAAGAGTATGTAAAGTAAGCAAAGACATACAGCTGGCATCAGCTGTCAAAAATGAGATAAAGTTTTAGGCAAAAATATTTTTTAAAGGAATGGCCAGAGAGGTAAGAGCAAAATCAGGGTAATGCAGTATTATGGAAACCAAGGAAAGAGAATGTTCCAAAGACAGGAAATTATCCAACATGTTAACAAGAGATTAAGTATTTTGATGACTGAAACTGGTCCACTGGGTTTAACAACATAGAGTCCATAATGATCTCAGTGAGAGGAGATTAAGTAAGGGGAGGCAGAAGTCAAGTAAGAATGAAGAAGGGATGAAGGAGTGAAGTCAGCATATGTAGACAGCTTTTTTGAGAATCTTGGTTACAAAGAGCATTACAGAAAGAGGTGAGCTCAAGGAAAAGTGTGATATATTGCTTTTTTTTTGTCTTAAAGAATGAGAGACTCAAAAACATGTATGAATGCTGAAAATGATAGCAAAGGTTAAAGGGAGGAGAAACGTAAAATAACCATTC
This sequence comes from Balaenoptera borealis, assembly GCF_965194805.1. NCBI lineage: Eukaryota > Metazoa > Chordata > Mammalia > Artiodactyla > Balaenopteridae > Balaenoptera > Balaenoptera borealis. Next base: position 54,424,502 of record NC_138866.1, on the reverse strand, counting down.
AAGCAAGGTCTTAGAGAAGATGAGAAAGGATGGAATCCAGAACCACAAAGAGAATTTCATCTTTCATAGGGGATGGGATCCTTCATACTATCTCAGAAAGGAAAAGGAGGGGTGGCCAGTGCAAATAGATTTGTTGTTACTGTGTAACACCTTCTACTTTTTCTATATAGTATACTATATAGAGATTTGAAATGATTGGAGAAGGTATACAGGTATGAAATCATTTTTTTTGAGCACAAGACAATGGAATTGCCAGTTTCTAGGGCCCAGGTGAATTGAAAGATAACTTAAAAGATGAGTGATTTTCTCCAATAATTCCTAGCTGTAGCAATACAGGCATGAAGAAAGCTGGTAGCTGAGTTTTTCCAGGGCTGGAATTTTGCCAGGGAGTAGAGCAAAGAGGAAGGAGCAAAGCTAATGAAGAGTTTGCAGGAGAGTGATTATAATGAAGAATGGACTTTAAGCTGGAAACAATGAGAACAGGAAGAGAAGGTACAGTCAATACAATTTAGTGAACCTATGTGTTTGAACATTTGTTACTTAAAGTTTTTAATTATTATTATGTAAAGTTATGAACATCTTTGCAAGAAATTCATTATCAAAAATTTTGATCATTTCACTTAGATGGAGTCCCTGGGTCAAAGTTAATAAACACTTTAGGAGTCATAGTACATAGAGCCAAATTGCTTTCTTTGAAGAGTATATATAACCAAAAAAAAGTATATAAGAATTCCCACTATGTTCACCAGCACTAAATATCATCACTTTTAATTTTTGCCTATTTGATAGCAAAAATGGAGGAATTCTTAGAAAAGAAATATTGAGATGTAAAATCAAAAACATTTTTCAGTGAGCAGTTTATCTAGAATCTTTATTTCCTCTTTCTCGCTGAATTGAAAAAAATGTGTCTTATTATAAGTATTTTTTGAATTCACATAATTAATAGCACCTAATATTAAGATGTATCAACATTTCTAAATTGTATCCTATCTTCCAATAACCCCTCCAAAACCATCTCCATTTTTTCCATGTTTTAAATTTTTTTTCATTTTTTTAAATGTGAGTGATGACGAATAGTTGAACCATGTCTGTTAGCAAAGGCTCACATAACTCATGGGGAAATTAATGTTACATTGATTATAAATATTGATTTCTACTGTACCAAGATTCTAGTAGAAGTCAAGGAAGTATACCAAAGAGAAAATGTAAAAGGGGCTTGCCCTCAAGTCATTTACAATCTAGTTGGAAAGACAATCATATTAACAAAAATTTCTTAAGAGCAACTGACAAAGCAACACCTATAGATTATTAAAGTTCAGCCAGAATGATCCCCAAATAAGTATGAAGGAAAATAAGAAAAATTTAGGTGGGTCACCTAACAGGGTCATCTTGTTCAAAACTGAACTCCTCTTTCCTGATCCCAAATCTTGCCCCTGCTGTGTACTCTGTCTCTAATTTATCCACCAAGTTATGTAAACCAGAAACCTGAATAGTCTCCCTGAGACACCTACATTCAACTATCCACCAAGTTCTATCCATTCCAGTTGTAAAATCTCTTGTTTCCGTAGCTGTCTCTCTAACTCCCCTGCCACTGTCTTGATTTGGACACACAGAATTTCAAGCCCAGAGGATTGCATTACCATTATTGCCAGCACCCTTCTCCCAGTACAACCACCACTATGGAAGAATCATGAATTGAATGGAATTTTATTTCACTAGACAATATTAAATAGCAAAAGCCCATGAATTTCAATCAATCAGGCATCATCCATATATAATACAAACTTTTCAGGAGGATACTCAAATTTTACTGGCAAAACATCTAAAACAATTGGAAGTTTTATGTAGCTATGTGATAGATATAGTTCTAGCACTCATTTTCCTCTAATTACTTAGCAAATATTTCTTGAATGTCATTGAGTATATAGTATTTTTCCTTTAAACATCATTGTTTTGATACTTAGTCATACAAGTTGATGTATCATGAATTCCTCTGTAAGAAATTCTGGGTTTGTTAAAAGAAAAATAAATCATGGATACTGTTTTCAACAAGATCACTTGATTTCAGTTCTTGGTACGTTTTCTGACTTTTTAACCATAAGCCCTCTTCCACTTCATATAGATAGCAAAATACAGTGGAATAAAAAAAAAATAGAGAAGATTAACCAATATATTTAGGTTTCCCACTCTTGATACAAAGCTTTGCTACAACTTTTGCCCTTTTCATCTTCCCAATAAATTGTATACAAATCATTCTTTACTCCACCTAAATAGAAATAGAAAATGAATAAAGATAAATTTGTCAATTAAATTTAAATTATGCCACATGTTTATATTTTGACACAAAACATGGCCCCCAAAATAGTATTTTTTAATTATCTAGGATCTTAATTGACTATCTCATGCCTAATCTGTGTTTCATAATTAATTGAAAATTAAACATCTAATATTTGGCACTGAAGTGTACAAACATTTGCTACACACAGGTCTGGAACCTTCTCTTTTGGCTAATATGAGGTATTATTCTGACTCACATCAAGCTTAAATTTTCAGTGAGATAGTCTCAATAGGCTCCCTATATTATTTGAAAAGAACAGGACAAATAGTTCACTTTCAGACAGTTCTTTGCTTCTTTTGGTGTAAGAAAATAGTCTGCTAAAAGCCTTCCAGAAGGGAAGAAAAGATTCAGATAAAGAAAAACCATTACATTTTCACCAGAGAGGCAAAATCCATAATATCCTGACCTAAATTCTCTCTCCTTCCTCAGACATTATATCCACATGCTCACATTAGTATTCAACATCTAATTTGATTAAATACTGTATTTACATGCCTAATGGTCCCATAATGATTATTCCCCTTTTGTAGAATAAGAATATTTTTTAAATCCCTTCCATAGAGTCTGAGAAATGCATTTAGTAAAATTTATCATCAACTTGCTAATTACTGAAATAAAAATTCTGAAAGGGGGAACAGAGATCAGAGTATTAAGAAAGGAAAATGGGAAGGAGAAACAGACAAGAAACAAATTAAAGAAATAATGGGGCTGTTGGATATTTTGGACATACTCCAGTATCTTCTCACATAGAAACTAGGAAGCCTGACCATCAGCTGAAATACATAAGCCATTTTTTGGCTCTATTTCTTAGGTGGTTGCTTACCTCGCAGCTCAGCTGAAGCCATAACTAAGTGGCTGTCATTGTCAGCTGAGTACACCTGGTTCAGGTATTGCTCCTTAATAATGCCCAAGGAGATTCTCTGATTGCCTGTTTGTTTGCTTACCTTGGGACTTCAAATGGTCTACAAACTGTTAGTTTGGGAAAACTAAAGGCATATAATGGAAAGAACTGCCTTCGGTTAAGTAGCAAGTGGTTTATATAAATACACACCAAATTGCAAATGGTATATGGGTATGGTTCTGGTTGTGGTTTATTTAACAAACATTGACTCAACAGTTATTGAATTCCCACTCTGTGTTAGGTATATAAAGGTTACTGTCCCCAACTTGATGCTGATTCACCTCTCTTTTTTTCTCTCTTCTTGTCTCTAAGCCATGTTGTTCACTTCTGAATTGCACAGCAGCAATGCTCTAATATACTAACTGCAAGGAGAAATCCCTAAAATCCTCTGTTTCCTCTATTTCTCCCCTTGAAATAGAGAGGTACCATCACATACTGGAAAGAACATGGATTTTAGACAATACAGGCAGATTTTAAATCCTGGGCTTGACTCTACTAACAACGTATCTTCAACTTCTTTAGCTGTAAAATGAGAATAAGAATTATACCTTCCTCTTAGAATCCATATAAGGATTAATGTGGTAATACATGTAAAATGCATAGAACATAGAAGGTATTCAATCAGTAAACAAGAGTTATTTTTGAAATATAAACATTCTCTCTCAAGATCTTAGGATTTTATTTCTAGTTCTGGTCAAATAGCCATTGTTCGAGTCCATGTTCCATAGGTACTATAGGAACTGTGTATATTCTAGGAAGTTTCTTTCATGTGTCAATCAGTGGCTTTAAGTGGGGAAGGGGGGAAGTGATGTTTTTTAAGCTTAGTTCCTGCTCTTTCCCAATACCCCAACACCTGTCCACTGTGTAAACTTCCTATCTCTCACTTAAATGTTTTTATTTTCCTTCCCTTTCCCCATCAAATTCACCAAATAAGAAACTTTCAAAAACAAAAATAAAACTACCTGAATCTAGAACTGAGTTTAGATTCACCTAACCAGCTCACTTGCAAGTTAATTGTCTAATGTCCACCACACGACGAACGTACAATAAGCAAAACCATAAGACTTCTTATAGAGATACACTCTCATGATACACTCTCATACACTCAGCATTTGCTATTTTCCCACATATCTGTTCTCAGACATTTCCCTGCTCTCATGAAGCAAGTCTATCAAAAGTTCAAATGTTCTGCAAAGAAACACATCTCTAGCCACATGTACATAGCAACATTATTTTGAGAGAAAAACATAAAAATTGGAAAAAGTTACATAGCTTTTTTATATGATACTTATGTAAATTTTTAAAATATATACAACACAATGAATTATATTTTGTAAGGGTGCATAAATATTCGAGGGCATACAAAAAGCACATTAGAATGATTGCCTACAGGGAAGAAGGAATTGGAAATATGAATCAGAAATGAAAAGAAAAAGAATAATATTAAATAGTGGAATTGCACAGATGAATTATGTTAAATGCCATTAAGTAGAGCTATTTTAACTACTGGTATTTAAGAAAGATAATTCAAACAAATGTATTATATTCGTCATGTTAGGCTAAGCTGTGCTGCAGTAACAAGAAAAGCCTGAAGATGAAAATGTAACTTTTATTGTTATTACAAAGCTGATATTGTAGAATATGACTTGAATCTGAAAGCTTTGGGGCTCCTTAAGACTAAATCATAGAACCAAGCTTACTCAGTAGCTATTCATAGCACTGGGTTTCATCAGACTGTCTGACATGGGTAGCCACGACTGTAAAACAATACAGAGGACTAGGCTAGAATGTGTGCCTACCTTCTATGGTCAGCTGGATCCCAAAAAAGAAGGGAGAGAAAAAGGGGGTTAATCTTGGTATGTTCAGTTTGCCCTTCCAAATCCACCAATAAGATTAAGTCACTCCCCTCTCTTTATGGAAGAGCAGTGAGGGAGAGCTGAGAGGGCAAGAGTGTTAACCTAGTAGGAACTCCCTCCACATGGAAGGAAGTATCAGAAGTAGAAATGTCTCCCACTCTATGCCCCCCACTGTCTTAACCATAATGAAGGTTTGAGTAGTCTTTTGCTACATCCTTTCTGTGAGCTCAAAAAATTGTACCAATTTTCAGTTATGAGCCTTAAAACAGCTAATTTTATTTAACCAAACTTTAGATTTCCTTCTTATTCTATTATTTAATTTTTTTTTATCTTCTTTACTAAAATTTAAAGGACAGTTTAGGGTACTGCTACTAGTTCTCTAATAGTTTATCTAAGTCACTTAATTCATCCCCATAAAAAGAGATGAAAAATACTTTATGCTATTATCAGGTCTGTACTTGGTCACTTCTAATGCTATTTTAGGTGATATCAGATACAGTACATTGCACAGAAAATGTCAAACAGCATCCTAAATTCATATATACTTTTATCCATCTTGATTTCTATTCAGTTATATTTCCAAATAGGAAATAAAGTCTATTCTGATAAGGCAGACTACCTAAAGGAAGAACTAAAAGGAATATTTTCTTTAGATTTTTGGGGGCCAGAAACATAAGATTAGAATTGAAATAATATACTTCACATTGTATACACTATATACTTTCCTACCACTATTTAGATTCCTTAAATTCACAAACATCTTTTTTTAAATCTGCACATGTTCCATTACATATCTCAAAACATTTCTTATCATTAGTTCCTGCTCTCTTTAAGAAGAAAACGTGATAATTTGGCATTATTGTCAGGTATTTCTGATGCTAAAGAAGCCAATGAATCTAGTCATATTTGATGTGTTATGAATGCACAATTTATATTTAAAAGAGAGAATTCTATTCCTTTACATTTATTTAGTGGCTATCACCATGGTAACTGAGCACATTCACAAAGCCTAATTTATGACACAAAAAATACAAAGAAGAAAAAGAGCTTATACTTTCCATGTTTTGCAGATTGACAGAAAAAAATCTAGGGTTGACACATATTTGGGGAGAAAAAAAAGATATGGGAGACAATATGGACAAAAGCAATCTCTATGTGTAAAGATTCAGATCTCTCAAATCTATGCTGTAAGAAAAGTTACCTCAGGGAAAAGCCTTCTCACAGAGAATAATTTAATCTCACAACAGACAAGTATAGGAGGAAGAGTAAGGCGATTTTATATGTATAACAATCCTGGCTAGTGAGTTGAGGCTGACTTGAATGCCTCCAGGGTTAAGACAGTATCACCGATCACTTCACTGAAAGTCAAGGAAAAATTTTGTACCACCTTTTCTAATTGCATAAAATATTTGAAGGTCTCTTAGAGCACCCCTAAGGTATAGGTCACTGTATTTTGGGTAGGAGTCAAACTAATGCTTGGCTTCTCCATAAATATACAGTCCTGACCTCACTTCATGCCCCTGAAAAGAAAATGCTGTTCAAAATTTTGGGGATTCCTAAGAGGCACTTATGTTAATCAGAAGGCAGAGATTGACAATGCCTTAAATATGGCTTCCTGGCCAGCTGGTAAACCTTAAGGCTCTCAATTCAATTAGAATAACTCAGTCCAGTCCTAGCTTTTGGAGGGACCGCCTGAGAGCAGCAAGTCCAACCTGTGCTGTTTGTCCACACTAACAAGAATGACTGAGCGACACTGTGGGAATGGAGGTGGGAATGACATATGAAAGTGTTGACAGATATTTTGCATGGGAGGTGCAGGGTTGGGGCCATGTCTTGATGTTTCTGAGAGACTTCTCAGTAAGGTTAAGGATGGTGATTAAATAGTGGTCAGCCATCTGGTAAAGGATGGAAAACCCAGCGATCAGTTAAATTTAAGACTATTGTAATTCCCTGGGAGAACTGCCCCAGGGAATTTTCCTTTCTGAGGAAGGCTCTTAGAATAGTTCTGAAAATCAAAAATCATTAATGTGTCCTTCTTCCTACTTCTTGATGCCTAAGATGTTACCTGCCCAGGAGCTTCTTCCACTGCTACAAAATTGGCAGGTCCCATTCTCATAGCTATAGCTTTCCCTTTTCTCTAATCAGCCACTACTCACACTCAGATCTTCTGTTAAGAAAAATTTATGCAAAAGATATAAGGAGATTTTTATAAAACTTACAGAGACCCATTATGTCCCCCGCTTTAATCCATACAGACTATATTAGGTAAACTTGGCAAATAACATATTCAACAAAGTGTCCATCATCCTTATGATCTAGGACCATGTTGATCAAACAAGAGAATCCAAGGGGCTGAATCAGAATTTGGTTTGAAACCCCTTGCTCCCCTTTTGCCTGGGCTGCCACCCAGAAGATGTATCCAAAAGGCTGATCTAGTGTTGCTGTTTGGAGATAGAAAAGAGTATCATATACAGGAATAGTCATAGGGAATCCTGAATTTTCAAAATAGATCTATACAACCCCCCATTACCTTTCTTTCTGATTGTTACCCAGGAAGCAACTGAGAGGTAACAATCCCTTTCTGGGGAGAGCCACATTCAGTAACCAAACTGTGATGAGAGAGTAGAGTTCAAAATCTTTTTAAACCAGTTTTTGAAGAGACTGTTCTAGTGCCCAACAATCCTATGGATGGTGGGAGACATAGGAAGTCCATCATAACCTTGACTATCAACCCACTGTTGATCACCTTTTGTGATGAAAGGAACATCACTATCAGACTGTAGCTGGTCCAGAAAGCCAAGTATATGACACGAATTACTCAAGGGTCACAATGGTCTGACTGGACTCAGCTAATCACACAGGAACAGCAATTTCATAACTAAACAAGTGTCAACAGTAGGGAGGCAACACGAATTCCCCCAAGATGTAGTCAACCTGCCAGAAGTGGGTGAGGGCCCCAACCCCATGTTATGTGGCTTCCCTTATGGAGGGACAAATGCTTTTACTTTTGGCAAGAGTCAAAAGTCTTCTGTGCAGGAGTAGTCTCTGCAGCAGAAACATTTGTACCCAATCTGTAATGGTGGATATGTTGTCATGTCCAGGACAATGATGGATACACAAAGTGATGATAACAATCTAGGCAGAGCATCCATAGCTTAATTCTAACTGTTCTCATAATAGAATGAGCCCTTATCATGGACACCTACATGAGTGAACAAGAAACAGTTCAATCAACAGCTGGGTTGTTTCCACAGTTTCACAGGCCCAAAGAGGCATGTCTCTAACTTACCACTCATAATTTTCTATGTGACGGACTACCAGCTAGGACGTTTATGACAGCCTACAGTTGGTAAGGATATAACAAGGTTATCAAGGGGAATATTGGCCAGAGGCATGAGAATGGCCTTGACTTCTGCCCACTATGCAGGGTAATCATTTCCACTTTCAGTGCTATATAGCAGGTCTTGAGGCTGAACAGCTATCACAGCTCAGTGGACACCTTTGAATTTCAGCCTAGATAAACCATCAGTGAACAAGGTCCAGGCATATAGAAAAACTTCCGTGAACTGAGAGCCCCATTCCCCAGAGGGATAGCTATCACTTTTTCATATAAAGCCAAGATGTTGCTCAGACCACATCAGCTGCAGTCTTGAATATTCCATTTCCATTTGACAAGTGAAACTCTTGGAGCCCTTCTCTTCTTTTTAGTTGTTAAATCTGAGTTGCCCCACCTCAAAATGGGAATATCAAGATAGAGAGTCAAAAGGCCTCTATGGGTTATACATTCAGTTTTGAATAGAGCCTAGCAGCAAAATAATGGGTGCTCTTCCAAAGGAGTGTGCCTGGTATCAGTGTAAGGGAAGTGATGCATCTAAAACCCCAAGGGGTGGGCCTGAGGTTGGCCACCAGATTGACAAGAAAATCTTCCACCCAAAGGAGAGGTAGAAACAACCAGAGCACCATTCAGAGAGCTGACTTTCAATTTACTTCCTAGTATTCAACCTGCAACAAGCTCCCAAATTCCTCCTTATTAGCTGGCAGTAAAGTGGAAGATCATTTATTGCCCAGTTGACCATTCAGTTTGTTCAACGTCTGTTATCAATTCCTCATGGAATTCCCTGAAGTCCTATTTATTAGCCGTGAGGCCCCCATTTTTCCTCTTTCAGAAAATAATGTCTCTTACAGCATCCCATCCTCATCACCAAAACTGTCAAGAACTTTAAAGGATCTGGTATTTTACTATATGTGAAAGCTAACAAGTTAGACAGCCATAGTTTCACAAAGGCTGGCAAAGGACATAAGACTCCTGTGGCAGAGACAAAGGTCAATTTATTACTCACAGAAATACAGTAGCTAGAGTATCAGCATTTGCACCATGTCCTAAACCTCAGTCCCTAAGGGTGGTGTCAAGAAGGTATATGCCATGGGTTGCATTACAGAGAGAAGCTCCAAGCATAGGGAACTCAGATCTCTTATAATGCACAGTAAGCATGACTGCCCTTTGCCCCAGAGGGACACATTATCTTTTTCATACCAGACAGTAAACAAACCTGCCCTGTGCTTTAGAGGGAGACACAGTTCTACCTTCCATGGCTGTTTACTATACAACCATCACTGAAAAGATAGCCTGGAACAAAAGTAGCCAGGGCCTCTGCTCATAAGATATGCAGAGATGCAAAAGACCCATGAATTATCTCCCAATCCAGTAATTAGTGAAATGATTTTAAAAGTTAAATCTCTGTATAAGCTTGTTATTGTTATGCCAATACACTCACTTTTTAATACATTTATTGCGGTATTGTTATAACTGACATACAAAAAACTGTAAATATTTAAAGTGCAAATTTTGCTAAGTTTTGATGTATGTGTATGCCCATGAAACCACAAGCATGACCAAGTTAATAAACACAGCTATCACCCTCCAAAGTTTCTTAGTGCCCCTTTTATTTCCTTATTAAATTAAATATCAGATGATTTTTTCTAAAAGCAGATGAAATTAGTTGAATTACCAGTTTCTCCTTTGAGGTAGAAATTAAGTTTCTACCAGACAAAGCATAATAAGTGATTCTTGGTGGATGTAAGTATATGCATTAGGGCATAGTCTGAGCTAAATGGTGGAACTAAAAGAAATTAAGAAAGTCTTCCATCATTATTCTCAACGTCATGTGGATAAGCCATTTAGAATAGTTATTGTTTTACTGTAGTCAATGGGGATTTTCATTTTGATATTTTATCCACCAAGTATGATCTTCTTGCAAAATTTCTGAAATCACTGAAATACAAAGCCTTGATTTTCTTTCAAGAAATATCCTGTCTGCTTTTTTTCTTTAGAGTTAATCCCTTTAAAAAAAAAAAAAAAAGTGGTTCCATTATATTCTTCTGATGAATGAGGATAATTTAAATGTTCTTTTCATCTTTTGAAGAAAGATATCTTTTCTGTGTTTTTGAGTTTTCCAAAGTAAAGATTTTATTTTCATAGTCTTTGGAATATTTAAATAAATTATACAGAACATTATAGGTACATGTCACATTAACACAGTATGAAGCCATAGCTAAATGAAATAAAATTATTATATGTGTGGTTCATCATGTTATAAATTATCACCTTACTTAAATAGTAAAGAACTAGTAGGTTATACCTTGCATCATTCAACATGAAATATAGCAGACCTTTAAAAAATGAATGCCTAAAAATTATTTGAAGTAGAATTTTATTTGTAATGGCCCTTGGAATAAAGTCCTACTCAGGAAAAAAAAACTTCAATTGCAATACGTAAACATCTTCAAGTAAATGACCCAATCGGAATCAGTAGAATTATAATGAGTAAAGAGCATATAATTAATATTATAACATCTCATGTCTGCCTTAAGATGTAAACTACACAGCAAGTAAAAGCAATATTTTTACATTCATATTTATCATAGGGTTAATGTTTTGTTGGTATTTATGGACTTTTAAAACCAGGTAATTTTGTTTGCAGGGCAGAAATAGAGACACAGATGTAGAGAGCAAACATATGGACACCAAGGGGGGAAAGTGGTGGGGGGGCAGCGGTGGTGGTAGTGGTGTGATGAATTAGGAGATGGGGATTGACATATATACACTAATATGTATAAAATGGATAACTAATAAGAACCTGCTGTATAAAAAATAAATAAAATAAAATTCAAAAATTAAAAAAAAAACAGGTAATTTTTAAAACATTATATCATCTTTTTTTAGTATACCCTAAAGCTAGAGATATATTCTAGGAACTTCGACCTCACTGCAGCTTGAAATGTACCACAAAATGCATTATAAAAGAAATATTAATACATTTTCACACAGTGGTCTAAAAGATGTTTAGAAATGCAGGAAATACATGATAAATGTTCATTGTTTTGCTATCTTAAACAACGACAGTTTGATAGGGAAAATAAAGATTTTTCTGAATTTAAAATAAATTTTCAATATGTTAAATAAATATCACTATCAAGAAAGTCTTTGAGCAGGCATAAAAATATTTTATTGGCCATAGAAAATTTAATGAAATTTCCATACTTGAAAACTAACAATAGGGGAATTCCCTGGTGGCAGAGTGGATAAGACTCCAAATTCCCAATGCAGGGGGCCCGGGTTCTATCCCTGGTCAGGGAACTAGATCCCACATGCATGCAGCAACTAAGAGTTCGCATGCCACAACTAAGGAGCCTGCCTGCCGAAACTAAGGAGCCCACTAGCTGCAACTAAGGAGCCCACTGGCCGCCACTAAGACCTGGTGCAACCAAATAAATAAATAAAAAAGAAAACTAACAATATGTAAGCAAGTGGGCATTGACTAGGATATTAGGGCATGACCAAAACATACCCATAACTTTCTGGACTTCTGAGCTCCGTCTTTGTCACATTTTTTCCCCTTTACCTTTCTTCCTTCGGTATATCTTGTTCAGATAAGAGCAGTTAGTGTTAATTAAACACTATGTGAAACTTTTTAACTTCTTGGTGCAATTTGTGTCATTACTTACTCTGCACCTATCAATGAACTTCCTAAGTCTGTTCACAGATTACATTCTTTTGTCATCTCTATTACAATCACTCTTCTACTTATGAATAAGTTATTCTCAAAAAAGACTCTTATAATCATGAGATTTTATTTTTCCCACCTAATCTAAGTCCCACAGTTTGATTCTTAAACTAGGACTCAACACAAAACACTAACCCAGAAAAATCCTTCTTTAAAGAAATATATCTACAGATACATTTCCTTGCCTGTGTCGTGAGTATGAATTCTGAAAACAGAGAGAAAAAAAGAGGGATTGTGGCAGGAGCATTGGACTGTGGTCATCAGAATTTTACTCAAACACTTGGCTCCATCATTTCTTAATTTATATAGCAATTTATTTTTAATTTATTTATTATTTTTTAATTTATTTAACTTCTCTGGGCATAATATGTCTCAACTGTAAAATGGAGATAATAACTTTATTTATCCCACATGGTTCATCTGAGAATTAAATTAGGATAAACAGCAAGGTCCCACTGTGTAGCACAGGGAACTATATTCAATATCCTGTGATAAACCATAATGAAAAAGAATATGGAAAAGAATGTACATATATGTATAACTGAATCACTTTCCTGCACAGCAGAAATTAACACATTGTAAATCAACTATACTTTAATAAAATAAATTTAAAATAATAATATTTAATTCTACATTCTAAAAAAGGAAAATACAAGTAATGAGCCTTGTTCAGAGCAAACTTCAGATAAGTATTAGCTATTAACCAAAAGTTAGATAAATTTAATAGATCTTTGATTACTGTCTATGTTTGGTATGTTTTAGGATTTTATAAGTTTTTTTTTCTCCTTAATCTGAGATCAATTTTTTTGTGGCATGCAAATTTTATATAATTGCAAGGATGATCTTTCTAAAGCACAAATCTCTACCACATTCAAAATCCTTTAGTTGCTTTCCATCTCCATCTGGTTTCTGCCTTTCTAATCTCATTTCACAGCTACCATTCCACATACTGGGCTCCAGCCAAGCCAGATTGTAAGCAATTTCCTGAAAAATCCTCCCTCTTTTTCTGTCTTCCACACACTGACACAGTGTCATCCCTTCCCAGACTGCCTCTTCTGTCCTCTCTTTTTGACTTGAACAACTCTTACCCACCCCTCAAGACTCAGCTCAACAGTCCTACCTTAGAAATTCTTCCAGGACCTCTCCAGATATCAGTGTTCCCATGGCATTTAATTCATACCACCATTACAGGGTCTGTCTAGTTGCTTAATTTCTTCATGTGTCTCCTCCCACACTTCATTGTGATCCTCTGGTGGGCAAAAGCTATTGATTTCTCAGTTTTCCTTCTACCAAACACATATTTGGCATTCAGCAAATGAAGAATGAATGGATGGAAGTACTGGATTCTATTGGTATCAGGAAAAAATAAATTGATATGTTCTGACCATATCCACACACAGAAGTTGATGCCTGAAAATTTTTCCACTTTTGAACTGACATGGTTTAAGGCATGGTCTTCTAGAAAACTTCATTCAAAGGCAAATGTATTATACTAGAGGGAAAATACATTAATCCACTATTATATGTACTAGATTTGTGTAACCAACTAGCAAATATTTAGAACAAAGTTCTGAGGGTTTGGAAAAGATCTTTTTAGGGGACAGATATCGCCACAGGAAGAACCCAAAACATCCACTGTTGCTGAGGGAGAGAAAAAAATTTATGTGGACAATAATAGCGGATGTTCTAGATAAGTGATAACTGATTCATTGCAAAGGAGAAATGACAAGAGGGGAAGGCTGAGGAAAAACTGTAGAGTTAACAATGTGCTGTGGACCACACCTGCACCAGCAACAGCACCTAGCCTCCTCTAGGAAGAAAAACTAATTTTAACACTAGTACTATCAAATTTTGATAAGAAAGTAAATGTACGGAAAACAAAAATCATATGAAAGTTATAAATATAAATTATGTTTTGGACTTTCCATGCTATTGCTTCCCATATATAGTATGAATAGCTCAGAGCTAGTACAGAACCTATCACACATCACATGAAAAGCTAAGTAACTCACCAAGTCCTGAGAGAACCACAGCTAACTAGTAACCTGTCAGCTACCATTTCATTGTCCTTACCAAGAATGCATAATTTAAGAAAAAATAGGAGAGCCCCCGAATCAGCTGCTTGTTTAACCCCATCCTGTCTGAGTGAAGAAAAGAAGCCCTCAGGCGACCTACATGCAGAGGCGGGTCCAAATTCAAAGATGAACCCCAGGAGCTGTGTGAACAAAGAAGAGAAAGGGAAATTTCTCCCAGCAGCCTCAGTAGCAGAGGATTAAATCTCCAAAATCAACTTGATGTACCCTGCATCTCTGGAATACCTGAATAGACAACGAATCATCCCAAATTGAGATGGTGGACTTTGGGAGCAACAATATATATATTTTTTTCCTTTTTCTCTTCTTGTGAGTGTGTATGTGTATGCCTCTGTCTGTGATTTTGTCTGTATAGCTTTGCTTTTACCATTTGTCCTAGGGTTCTGTCTGTCCGTTTTTGTTTTCTTTTGCTTTGTATTGTTTTTAGTAGAGTTTTTAGCACTAGTTATCATTGGTGGATTTGTTTTTTGGTTTGGTTGCTCTCTTCTTTCTTTCTTTTTTTTTTTATTACTTAAAAAATTTTTTTCATAATTATTTTTTATTTTAATAAGTTTATTTTATTTTATTTTACATTATTTTATTACATTTTATTCTATCTTATTCTTTCTTTCTTCCTTTTTCTTCTCCCTTTTATTCAGAGCCATGTGAATGACAGGTTCTTTGTGCTCCAGCCAGGCATCAGGGCCGTGCCTCTGAGGTAGGAGACCCAAGTTCAGGACACTGGTCCACAAGAGACTCCCAGCTCCACATAAT
Source organism: Balaenoptera borealis (assembly GCF_965194805.1). Lineage (NCBI taxonomy): Eukaryota > Metazoa > Chordata > Mammalia > Artiodactyla > Balaenopteridae > Balaenoptera > Balaenoptera borealis. The sequence continues at coordinate 54,409,497 of NC_138866.1, read as the reverse complement.
ATCAAATGGCAAAAATCTCCCAGAGATCTCCATCTCAATGCCAAGACCCAGCTCCACTCAACGACCAGCAAGCTACAGTGCTGGACACCCTATGCCAAACAACTAGCAAGACAGGAACACAACCCTATCCATTAGCAAAGAGGCTGCCTAAAATCATAATAAGGCCACAGACACCCCAAAACACACCACCAGACGTGGACATGCCCACCAAAAAGACAAGATCCAGCCTCATCCACCAGAACACAGGCACTATTCCCCTCCAGCAGGAAGCCTACACAACCCACTGAACCAACCTTACCCACTGGCAGACACAAAAAACAATGGGAACTACAAACCTGCAGCCTGCAAAAAGGAGACCCCAAACACAGTAAGTTAAGCAAAATGAGAAGAAAGAGAAACACACAGCAGATGAAGGAGCAAGGCAAAAACCCAGCAGACCTAACAAATGAAGAGGAAATAGGCAGTCTACCTGAAAAAGAATTCAGAATAATGATAGTAAAAATGAGACAAAATCTTGGAAATAGAATGGAGAAAATACAAGAAAGGTTTGAAAAGGACCTAGAAGAACTAAAGAGCAAACAAACAGTGATGAACAACACAATAAATGAAATTAAAATTCTCTAGAAGGGATCAATAGCAGAATAACTGAGGCAGAAGAACAGATAAGTGACCTGGAAGACAAAATAGTGGAAATAACGACTGCAGAGCAGAATAAAGAAAAAATAATGAAAAGAATTGAGGACAGTCTCAGAGACTGCTGGGACAACATTAAACAAAACAATATTCGAATTACAAGGGTCCCAGAAGAAGAGCAGAAAAAGAAAGGAACTGAGAAAATATTTGAAGAGATTATACTTGAAAACTCCCCTAATATGGGAAAGGAAATAGTTAATCAAGTCCAGGAAGCACAGAGAGTCCCATACAGGATAAATCCAAGGAGAAACATGCCAAGACACATATTAATCAAACTATCAAATATTAATACAAAGAAAAAATATTAAAAGCAGAAAGGGAAAAACAACAAATAACATACAAGGGAATCCCCACAAGGTTAACAGCTGAACTTTCAGCAGAAACTCTGCAAGCCAGAAGGGAGTGGAAGGACATATTTAAAGTGATGAAAGGGGAAAATCTACAACCAAGATTATTCTACCAGGCAAGGATTTCATTCAGATTTGATGGAGAAATTAAAACCTTTACAGACAAGCAAAAGCTAAGAGAATTCAGCACCACCAAACCAACTTTACAACAAATGCTAAAGGTACTTCTCTAGGTAGGAAACACAAGAGAAGGAAAAGACCTACAATAACAAACCCAAAACAATTAAGAAAATGGTAATAGGAACATACATATCGATAATTACCTTGAATGTAAATGGATTAAATGCTCCAACCAAAAGACATAGACTGGCTGAATGGATACAAAAACAAGACCCGTATATATGCTGTTCACAAGAGACCCAGTTCAAACCTAGGGACACGTAAAGACTGAAAGTCAGGGGATGGAAAAAGATATTCCATGCAAATGGAAATCAAAAGAAAGCTGGAGTAGCAATTCTCATATCAGATAAAATAGACTTTAAAACATAGACTATTACAAGAGACAAAGAAGGACACTACATAATGATCAAGGGATCAATCCAAGAAGAAGGTATAACAATTGTAAATATTTATGCACCTAACATAGGAGCACCTCAATACATAAGGCAAATACTAACAGCCATAAAAGGGGAAATCGACAGTAACACAATCATAGTAGGGGACTTTAACACCCCACTTTCACCAATGGACAGATCATCCAAAATGAAAATAAATAAGGAAACACAAGCTTTAAATGATCCATTAAACAAGATGGACCTAATTGATATTTATAGGACTTTGATTCCATCCAATATCAACGGAATACACTTTCTTCTCAAGTGCTCATGGAACATTCTCCAAGAGAGATCATACCTTGGGTCACAAATCAAGCCTTGGTAAATTTAAGAAAATTGAAATCCTATGAAGTATCTTTTCCAACCATAATGTTACAAGACTACCTATCAATTACAGGAAAAAATCTGTAAAAAAAATACGAACACACAGAGACTAAACAAGAAACTACTTAATGACAAAGAGATCACGGAAGGAATCAAACAGGAAATCAAAAAATACCTAGAAACAAATGACAATGAAAGCACAGCGACCCAAAACCTATGGGATGCAGCAAAAACAGTTCTAAGAGGGAAGTTTATAGGAATACAATCCTAGCTCAAGAAACAAGAAACATCTCAAATAAACAACCTAACCTTATACCTAAAGCAATTAGAGAAAGAAGAACAAAAAAACCCCAAAGTTATCAGAAGGAAAGAAATCATAAAGATCAGATCAGAAATAAATGAAAAAGAAATGAAGGAAATGATAGCAAAGATTAATAAAATTAAGAGCTGGTTCTTTGAGAAGATAAACAAAATTGATAAACCATTAGACAGACTCATCAAGAAAAAAAGGGAGAAGACTCAAATCAATCGAATTAGAAATGAAAAAGGAGAAGTAACAACGGACACTGCAGGAAGACAAAGGATCATGAGAGATTACTACAAGCAACTCTATGCCAATAAAATGGACAACCTGGAAGAAATGGACAAGTTCTTAATAAATGCACAACCTTCTGAGACTGAACTAGGAAGAAATAGAAAATATGAACAGACAAATCACAAACACTGAAATTGAAACTGTGATTAAATCTTCCAACAAACAAAAACCCAGGACCAGATGGCTTCACAGGCGAATTCTATCAAACATTTAGAGAAGAGCTAAAACCTACCCTTCTCAAACTCTTCCAAAATATAGCAGAGGGAGGAACACTCCTAAACTCATTCTACAAGGCCACCATCACCCTGATACCAAAACAGACAAATATGTCACAAAAAAGAAAACTACAGGCCAATATCACTGATGAACATAGATGCAAAAATCCTTAACAAAATACTAGCAAACAGAATCCGACAGCACATTAAAAGAATCATACAACATGATCAAGTGGGGTTTATCCTAGGAATGCAAGGATTCTTCAATATATACAAATCAATGAATGTGATACACCATATTAACAAACTGAAGGAGAAAAAACATATGATCATCTCAATAGATGCAGAGAAAGCTTTTGACAAAATTCAACACCAATTTATGATAAAAAGCCTTCAGAAAGTAGGCATAGAGGGAACTTTCCTCAACATAATAAAGGCCATGTATGACAAACCCACAGCCAACATCATCCTCAGTGGTGAAAAACTGAAACTATTTCCACTAAGATCAGGAAGAAGACAAGTTTGCCCACTCTCACCACTGTTATTCAACATAGTTTTGGGAGTTTTAGCCACAGCAATCAGAGAAGAAAAAGAAATAAAAGGAATCCAAATCGGAAAAGAAGAAGTAAAGCTGTCACTCTTTGCAGATGGCATGATACTATACATAGAGAATCCTAAAGATGCTACCAGAAAACTACTAGAGCTAATCAATGAATTTGGTAAAGTAGCAGGATACAAAATTAATGCACAGAAATCTCTTCCATTCCTATACACTATTGATGAAAAATCTGAAAGTGAAATTAAGGAAACACTCCCATTTACCACTGCAGCAAAAAGAATAAAATATATAGGAATAAACCTACCTAAGGAGACAAAAGACCTGTATGCAGAAAATTATAAGACACTGATGAAAGAAATTAAAGATGATACAAATAGATGGAGAGATATACCATGTTCTTGGATTGGAAGAATCAACATTGTGAAAATGACTCTACTACCCAAAGCAATCTACAGAGTCAATGCAATCCCTATCAAACTACCACTGGGATTTTTCACAGAACTAGAACAAAAAATTTCACAATTTGTATGGAAACACAAAAGACCCCGAATAGCCAAAGCAATCTTGAGAAAGAAAAGTGGAGCTGGAGGAATCAGGCTCCCTGACTTCAGACTATACTACAAAGCTACAGTAATCAAGACAGTATGGTACTGGCGCAAAAACAGAAATATAGATCAATGGAACAGGATAGAAAGCCCAGAGATAAACCCACGTACATATGGTCACCTTATCTTTGATAAAGGAGGCAAGCATATACAGTGGAGAAAAGACAGCCTCTTCAATAAGTGGTGCTGGGAAAACTGGACAGTTACATGTAAAAGAATGAAATTAGAACACTTCCTGGCACCATACACAAAAATAAACTCAAAATGGATTAAAGACCTAAATGGAAGGCCAGACACTATCAAACTCTTAGAGGAAAACATAGGCAGAACAGTCTATGACATAAATCACAGCAAGATCCTTTTTGACCCACCTCCTAGAGAAATGGAAATAAAAACAAAAATACACAAATGGGACCTAATGAAACTTAAAAGCTTTTACACAGCAAAAGGAAACCATAAACAAGAGGAAAAGACATCCCTCAGAATGGGGAAAATATTTGCAAATGAAGCGACTGACAAAGGATTACTCTCCAAAATTACAAGCAACTTATGCAGTTCAATATCAAAAAAAAACCCAATCCAAAAATGGGCAGAAGACCTAAATAGACATTTCTCCAAAGAAGATATACAGATTGCCAACAAACACATGAAAGAATGCTCAACATCATTAATCATTAGAGAATTGCAAATCAAATCTATATGAGGTATCACCTCACACAGGTCAGAATGGCCATCCTAAAAAATCTACAAACAATAAGTGCTGGAGAGGTTGTGGAGAAAAGGGAACACTCTTGCTCTGTTGGTGGGAATGTAAATTGATACAGCCACTATGGAGAACAGTATGGAGGTTCCTTAAAAAACTAAAAATAGAACTACCATATGACCCAGCAATCCCACTACTGGGCATATACCCTGAGAAAACCATAATTCAAAAAGAGTCATGTATCAAAATATTCATTGCAGCTCTATTTACAATAGCCAGGACATGGAAGCAATCTAAGTGTCCATCAACAGATAAAAGGATAAAGAAGATGTGGCTCATATATACAATGGTATATTACTCAGCCATTAAAAGAAACGAAATTGAGTTTTTTGTAGTGAGGTGGATGGACCTAGAGTCTGTCATACAGAGTGAAGTAAGTCAGAAAGAGAAAAACAAATACCGTATCCTAACACATATATATGGAATCTAAAAAAAAAAAAAAGAAAGAAAAAAGATGGCCATGAAGAACCTAGGGGCTAGATGGGAATAAAGACACAGACCTACTAGAGAATGAACTTGAAGATATGGGGAGGGGGAAGGGTAAGCTGGGACAAAGTGAGAGAGTGGCATGGACATATATACACTACCAAACGTAAAACAGATAGCTAGTGGGAAGCAGGCGCATAGCACTGGGAGATCAGCTCCGTGCTTTGTGACCACCTAGAGGAGTGGAATAGGGACAGTGGGAGGGAGGGAGACGCAAGAGGGAAGAGATATGGGGATATATGTATATGTATAGCTGATTCACTTTGTTATAAAGCAGAAACTAACACACCATTGTAAAGCAATTATACTCCAATAAAGATGTTTTTAAAAAAAAAAGAAAGAAAAAATAGGGAAAAAAGTTGCTTCCATTTGTAAAAAGAAATCCCTTAAAGAAAGAAAACACTGCATGACAAGTAGAATATTTTACATTAAACCAGTGTTATTTATCTTCAGTGCTCATGGTGAGAGCTGGGTAAGGACAAAGGGACAGAGACCAACAAATTCCAGTGGCCTCACTGGCAGAGATGTATTGGCACTGCGGCTCCTAAGTGCACAGGGAGGGGATCTGGGAGGTTAGCTCTGACACCAGGGCAAAAGGGGAGTCACTGAGAGGTGCAGACCTCGACAAGCAGTAAGGAATTACCATGCTTCAGTAACCATACTTGAGGGAAATTGCTTTATAATAAGTACAAACATATTGCTCAGAGTATGACTTTCTTTCCCACCATTGTTTTGATATAAATTTCTTTGAGTAAAATGTCTGACTCTCAGCTTTAAAATGTTCCTCCCAAAAACGTTTATGAAATTGTAACAGTTTTGATGCTGTGGTAGATTGTGTAACTATTCACAAAAAATGTACTGCCTTTCCTCTGGGAAGATTAAACATCCTCACCCTGTTGAAGGCAGGAGTAGTATATGACTTGCTTTAGCCAATACAGTGTGGGAAGGGACATGTATCACTTCAAGCAGAGGCTTTCAGAGTAAAGCATGCTTTGCCATTCTATCATTTGCTGCTTCCACAACAATTGGCAATTTTCAAGTGAAAAGCTGCTCATTAGCCTGGAATCTGGAGTGAACATGGCATGGAACAGAGCTGCAGCCAAACCACAACAGACAGGCAGCAGGAAAAAATGGTAAACTTTTCTTTTTTTTTTTTTTTGAGATGCTGAAATTTGGAGGATTGCACATCACTCCCAAATAAGCTAGCTCATCCTGACTAATAAAGATGCCATTTCTCAGACTAGAATGTGGCAAACCAATGGGAAGACTTCTTGGTTCATAGCTTTGTTATACTCTACTGCCATGCGCGTGGTAACACCGCCAGGAAATGGAATCATTAAGAACAGAATGATATGCATTGTGTTTCTTAAACAGCTAGGATTCCTAAAACTAAAGCTGATACCGTTTAAGTTAAAGGTAATTAACTTAAAAATAAGCGGTGTTCCAAAAGATAATGTTTAAGTCAGAACACTTCTTACAAAGGAACGATGTTGTAAATGGAAATAAGAATCCTTTACTTAGTACTTTAGTACTTAGTCCCCAAAAGTTCATATTATTTTAGTTACCTTCTACACTTAAAAGACAGAATGTGTATAATTTGTAACACTGCTTCTCATGAAGATGAATTAGAAATTACAATTTGAAAGCCAGAACATATGAATACACACCTCCCAAATATAACAGGCTCTTTAACAGGAAAAGAGTTTTTATTCGGTGTTTGTTTAATGTTTGTTAGTTTTTTAAATATATTCCTCCTCTGTTGGGGCTTTGGCTCTGGAACAGTAGCAGGAACTCCCTCTGTCCAAACCCCTCACCTGCCCATGGGAGTGTCAATTCCTGTGGTTTCAAGGATTCTAGCAATGTCAGCAAGCAATGACAATTTAATTGGAAAAGCAAAGAGGAAACAAAGTTTGCTGATAACACTGTATTAGTTGTGTATTGCTGTATAACAAATTATCCCTAAATTTAGCAGCTTAAAATGATAAACGTTTATTATCTCACAGTTTCTGTCGGTCAAGAATCCATTTAGCTGCACAGTTCTGGTTTAGGGTCTTTCATGAGATGGCAGTCAAGACGTCATCTGGGGTTACAGTCGTGTGAAGGCTTGAGTGGGCCTGCAGGAGCCACTACCAAGATGACTCCCTCACACGCCTGACAACTTAGTCCTGCTTGTTGGCAGGACTCCTTAGCTCCTGGCCACGTGGGCCTCCCAGAGGGATGCTTAACGGCACTTTCTCAAGCTGACTTGAATAGCTGGCTTCCCCCAAATCAAGTAATGTGAAAGAGATCAAGTCATACTTTTATAACCTTGCATCGAAGCTCACACACTGTCATTTCCACATGATCTTATCAGTTACACACATTAGCTCTATTTACTATAGGAGTGGACTACACAAGCTGAGACTATCAGGACACAGGGATTATTTGAGGGCCATCTTGGAGGGTGACTATCATATTTATATTTTCCCCACAACCTATACATATCTTGGTCACTGGATTTTTTCTTTCATTAAATTCAAGAAGTTTACAAGTCACCTCATATAAAATTCTGGTCAATATAATTCCTATTGAGATATCTATCAAATAAAATAAAGATTTTATTTAAATTCACCATCACATTTAAATGGCAGGCAATAGAATATGTATTGTAATTTATTTAACATATTTAACTTTCTCATTTTCCTTGTGATATGTATGATTCATTTAGTACCAAAAATAAATATCAAAAAGTATTATAATCCTGTGCATATCCTTTCCTCAATTTACAATATATTCCTTCTTACTCATATCGGATTATGTATCATACAGTGAAGGGTAATAAAAGGACAATGTAGAAAATTTCTAACATTATATAATGCCAATGAAACAGATGATATCACATTAAATATATAATCTTAGAAATATTTTAAGAATAAGCTCTTGTTCAAAAGGCTAAATAAAGCTTCAAAGATTTAATTCCAAGTGCTAAGTTTGATTTGCAGATTTTTCACATTGTCTTTTATGTTAATTTTTTCAAGTTTTGACAAACCTAATTGTCTGAGAAGTACTTGCTAACACCCTTTACAACATTCTTTCATTCCTTCATTCTTACCTACTATGTTAGGTAAGATATAGTCTCTGCATTCAGGAATATACAATATAATATAGGGAGACATATATAATTAATATCTAATTAATATCTAAAATACCCCCAAACATCAATGAGAGTTTGAATATCACACTGACAAGTACACAAATCTTGCTAGTTCCAAGTTCTACTTGTTCATACAGAAAATCTAGTCCCTTGAGAATCCTTTCCTCTATCCTCACCAGCAACAAAATTTGTATTTGAAAACCATGGGTTTGCTATAGGCGTAGAATATGTAGGGCTTCTTCCTGCCACAGGACCCTGCCGCCCTTAGCCATTCCACCTGGGCTGGCCTTAAATGCTACAAGTCCTGTGCTTCTCTCTCCTCCAGCCTCACTCTTCTGCATTTCACCCACTGCCCCGTGCTTATTCAGAGCTCACACTCCTCACAGACCTCAGCCTTCACTATGCCAAAGATCCATCTCAATCCACTCTAGTCCCCATAGTATCATAACTAACATCTTGGTGATCTCCTGTGAAGTGAGGGGGAAAAAAAACTTGTGTTACTCTGTGTGATTCTTAATAAAAGACTCCACTTCCAAGCCTCTCTAGCCCTAAGAGTCATAGATTTCTTCTCAGGGATTTGCTCTGTCATTTCTGTCTTAGCCACCTCAGCCCACCCTCTGGACTTTTACCCACTCCCTTTTAACTGGCCCTTCACAATTGTACATAAGTACAAAAAAGTCCCTTCAGTGTTCCCTCCATCTGACTCTCCATAGAATAGGTGTAGTCTATATTTCTTGAAAAAAGGTATCTATACTCACTAGGTTCTAAACCCTCATTTTACCTTCAATACCCTACCCATTTTATTCTGGTTTTTGGATCCACTATTTCATGAAACTACTAAGCTTAAGATCATCAACAGTCTTCTTGTTGTTAAATCCAATGGAAACTTACTCCTTGTCAAGTGATTCGGCATCCAACACTTCCTCACCTCCCCCCCCCCCCCATTCCATATCAGGTTTCCAGTGACCTATTGTAGTATAGGGATATTGCCCATACAGCCTGGAAAGCTGTGAGGGGCTTGGTTAGGTCCTGGCTACAAGGCTGAAATTTTGTTTTCTTCTTAGGTCTCTTGCTTCTTACAAGCCATAGCTTCAAGCAGCAGTTGTGGCCATTTGGGTTTTTCAGCCTGTTTCCATGGGCAGGATGCTCTACCCCAGTCTCTAGTTTTAAGCTATGAGCCTGAATTTAGCCCTTCATCTCACATAAGAGCAGGCAAGACCATATTCTCAACAGAAACCAAGTTCCTACTACCATTGCTCTCCTTCTGTGTCTAGAGCCCAGCAGCTCTATTGTGTTAGCCCCATACTATGTTTCTGCTCAGTAAAAATATCCACCTCTTTTTTGTCCTGAGCTTTGTCCTTTTGCTATTGTTCATCTATAGCTCATTTAGTATTATTATAATTTTATCCTACAGCATGTCAGAGCATGACATCTTGTTATCTTCTACCAATTTTTCTCCAGCTTTATTGAGATATAATTGACAAATAAAACTGTATGAATTTAAAGTATACAATGTGATGTTTTGATATACATATATACTGTCAAATGATTACCACAATCAAGTTAATTAACACATCCACCACTTCACTTCACAGTTACCATTATTTTGTTGTTCTGAGAATGCTTAAGATCGACTCTCTTTGAAAATTTCTAGTATACAGTACAGTATTACTAACTATAGTCACCATACTGTGCGTTAGATCCCAAGAAGTTATTCACCTCATAACTGAAAGTTTGTACTATTTGACCAATATCGCCCCATTTCCCCTATGCTCCAGTCCATATCAACCATCATTCCACCTCTGTTTCTATGAGTTTAACCTTTTTATTTTATTTCACACATAAGTGAGATTATGCAGTATTTGTCTTTGTCTATTTGACTTATTTCACTTAGCATAATGTCCTCAAGCTTCACCTATGTTGTTGCAAATGGCAAGTTATCAGTGAATAAATTATACTATATACAATAATTTTATATATATATATATCACATTTTCTTTATCCATTCATCTATAGCTGGACACTTAGGTTTTTTCCATATCTTCTCTACAGTGAATAATGTTGTAATGAACATGGGAGTGTAAATATCTCTTCAACATACTGATTTCATTTGCTTCAGATACACATCTAAAAGCGGGATTGTTGGATCATATACTTGTTCTTTTTAAAATTTTTTGAGAAAACTCCATACCATTTTTCAAAATGGTGATACCAATTTACATTCCCACTAACAGTGTATAAGTTTTCCCTTTTCTCCACATCCTTGCCACTTGTTTTCTCTTGTATTTTGATAATAGCCATTCTAACAGGTGTGAGGTGATATCTCATTGTGATTTTGATTTGCATATCCCTGATGATTAGTGATTTTGACATTTTGAGCACCTTTTCACATACTTGTTGGCCATTTGTATATCTTCTTAGGAAAAATGTCCATTCAGGTCATTTGCCCATTATTTAATGTTTGTTTGTTTGGTTTTTGCTATTGAGTTGTATGCATTCCTTATGTATTTTAGAAATTAACCCCCTATCGTCTGGTTTGCAAATATTTTCTCAATTTCCATAGGTTGCATCTTCTCTATTGATTATTTCCTTTGTTGTGCAGAACCTCTGTAATTTGATGGAGTCTACTAATTTATTTTTGTTAGAACTGCCTCCACTTTTGGTGTCATATTCAAAAAATTGTTGCCAAGACCAGTGTCAAGGAGCTTTTTCCCTATGTTCACTTCTAGTAGTTTTATAGACACAACTCTTACATTTAAGTGTTTAATCCACTTTGAGTTACTTTTTGTGGGTGGTGAAAGATGGAAATCTAGTTTCATTCTTTTCATGAGAATATCCACTTTCCCCAACACCATATATTGAAGAAATTTTCATTTCCCATTGTGTACCCTTAGTACCCTTTCCAAAGATTATTGATTGTATATGCATGGGTTTATTTCTGGGCTTGCTACGTGTTCCATTTGTCTATGTGTCTGTTTTTATGTGAGTAACATCTGTTTTGATAACTATAGCTCTGTAATATAATTTGGAATCAGGAATTGTGATGCCTCCAACTTTGTTCTTCTTTCTCAAGATTACTTTGGCTCTTCAGGGTCTGTTGTGGTTCTTTAAAAAATTTAGAATTTTTTGTTCTATTTCTTTGAAAAATTCTATTAGAATTTTGATAGGAATTGCATGAAATCTATAGTTGGATTTGGATAGTGTGGACATTTTAACATTATTAATTCTTCCAATCAATTAGTATGGAATATCTTTTCATTTATTTGTGTCTTCTTCAATTACTTTTATCAATGTCTTATAGTTTCCAGTATACAGTTCTTCTACCTTTTTGATTAAATCTATTCGTAAGTATTTTATTGTTGTTTTTGATGCTATTGTAAATGGAATTGTCTTCTTGTTTTGTTTTTTTTTTTTAGCTAATTCATTGTTAGTGAATAGAAATGCAACTGATTTTTGTATGTTGATTTTGTACCCGACAATTTTACTGAATTTGTTTATTAGTCCTAAGAGGTTTTTGGTAGAGACTTTTGGATTTTCTATGTGTAAGTTTATGTCATCTGAAAATAGAGACAGTTTTACTTCTTCCTTTCCAAAATGGATGTCTTTTATTTCTTTTTCTTGCACAATTGCTGTGGCTAAAACTTCCAGTACTATGTAGACTACAAGTGCTAAGAGTGGACATCCTTGTTTTATTCCTGTTCTTAAAGAAAAAGCTTCCAGCTTTTCACATTGATGTTTGCCGTGGGCATGTCATATATGACTTTTATTATGTTGAGGTAAATCCTTCTATACCTAATTTGTTGAGAGGTTTTATCATGAAAGGATGTTGATTTTGTCAAATTTTTTATGCATCTATTGAGATAATCATGTGATATTTATCTTTATTCTCTTAATGTGGCATATCACATTTATTGATTTGCCTGTGTTGAATCATTCTTGCATACCAGGAATAAATCCCACTTCATCATGGTGTATGATACTTTTAATGTGCTGTTGAATTCTGTTTGGTAATATTTTGTTAAGGATTTTTGCATCAATGTTTATAAGAGATATTGGTTTATAATTTCTTTTCTTGTGGTGTCCTTATCTGACTTTGGTATCAGGATAAAGTTGGCCTTGCAAAATGAGTTTAGAAGTGTTCCCTCTTCTTCGATTTTTTGGAAGAGTTTTAAAAGGATTGAAATTAATTCTTCCATAAATGTTTTGTAAAATTCACTCATGAAGTCATCTGGTTCTGGACTCTTCTTTGACAGGAGATTTTTGATTATTGATTCCATTTCTTTACTCATTATTGGTCTCTTCAGATTTTCTATTTCTTTATTATCCAGTCTTGATAGGTTTTATTTTTTTAGGAATTTATCCACTTCTAGCTTAACCAATTTGTTGGTGTATAATTGTTATATAGTAGTCTCTTGTGTTATACAGTAGTCTCTTATTGTTATATATTATTCTCTTATTAATCTTTGTATGTAGATGAAACTGTGCTATCACTTGTAACATCTCTTTCATTTCTTATTTTATTTATTTGAGTCTTGTCTCTTTCTTAGTCATTCCTGCTAAAGTTCTGTCAATTTTTATCTTTTTAGAAAAACAGCTCTAATTTCACTGATCTTTTTATTGTCTTTCTAGTCTCTATTTCATTTATTTCTGCTTTGATCTTTGTTATTTCTTTTCTTCTGCTAACTTTGCATTTAGTTTGTTCTTCTTTTTCTAATTCCTTGAGATTAAAGTTAAGCTATTTATGCACAGGGAGATCAGCTCAGTGCTTTGTGACCACCAAGGGGTGGGATAGAGAGGGTGGAAGGGAGGTGCAAGAGGGAGGAGATGTGGGGATATATGTATATGTATAGCTGATTTACTTTGTTACAAAGCAGAAATTAACATAGCATTGTAAAGAAATTATACTCCCATAAAGATGTTAAAAATAATTAATTTAAAAAACAAAAAAACACGTTAAGCTATTTATTTGAGATCTTTCTCTTTTCTTAGTGTAGACATTTATTGCCATAAACTTCCCTCCTAGAACTGTTTTTGTTACATTCCATGTATTGGTGTTGTGTGTTTCCATTTTCACTTGTCTCAAGATATATATTTTTTAAATTTCCCATTTAATTTTTTCCTTTGATCCATTTGTTGCCCAGGAGTATGTTTTTTTTTTTTTAATTTCCATATATTTGTGAATTTTTTAGTTTGCCTTCTGTTATTGATTTCTTGTTTCATACCATTGTGGTTGGAAAAGATACAGGACATGATTTCTATATTCTTAAAATTTTTAAGACTTGTTTTGTGAACTAACATGTGATCTATCCCAGAGACTGTTCTCTGTGTACTTGAGGAGAATGTATATTCTGTTGCTGTTGGAAGAAATATTCTTTGTATGTCTGTTAGGTACATTTGGTCTAAAGTGTAGTTCAAGTCCAATGTTTCCTTATTGATTTTCTGTCTGAATGATCTACTCATTGTTAAAAGTGGAGTACTGAAGTCCCCTACTATTATTGTATTGATGCCTTGTTCTGCTTTCAGATCTGTTAATATTTGCTTAATATATTTAGGTGCTTCAATGTTGCATGTATATATACTTACAATTGTTTCATCTTCTTGATGAACTGATCCCTTTATCATTATATAAAAACTTTCTTTGTCTCTTGTTTCAGTTTTCAACTCAAAGTCTATTTTGTCAGACTTATAGCTACCCTTGCTCTCTTTCAGTTTCCTTTTTCATGAGATATTTTTTTTCCATTCCTTCACTTTGAGCCTATGTATGGCTTTATAGCTGGAGTGAGTTTCTGGTAAGCAGCATATATTTGGGTCTTGTTTTTTATCCATTCAATCACTCAATGCCTTTTGATTAGAGAATTTAATCCATTTACATTTAAAGTAATTATTGATAGGTAAGGACTTAATATTGCCATCTTATTGTTTTCTGGCTGGTTTGTAGTTTTATTATCTCTTTCTTCCTCTCTTGATATCTTCCTTTGTGATTTGATAATTTTCCACAGTGGCATGCTTTGATATCTTTTTCTTTGTCTTTTGTATATCTATAATACTATAGGTTTTTGCTTTGTGGTTATCCTGTGGCTTACATAAAACATCTTATAGTTATAACAGTCTATTTTAAGCTGATTAAAAACTTAACTTCAATTGCATACAAAAACTTGACTCTTTTATTTCCCCCAACACATTTTATGCTTTGGTTGTCACAATTTGCATTTTTTATGTTGTGTATACATTAACAAATTATTAGAGCAATAGTTATTTTAATTATTTTCTCTTCTAACTTTTACACTAGAGTTAAGTGATTTATAGAGTATGATTATTAGCATATTCTGAATTTGACTATATACTTATCTTTACCAGTGAGTTTTATGCTCTCCTGTTTTCATGTTACTAATTAGTATCCTTTCATTTCAGCCTGAAGAACTCCTTTTAGCATTTCTTGTAAGGCACACCAAGTGGTGGTGAACTCTGTTAGCTTTTTTTGTTTGGGAAACTCTATATCTCTTTCATTTTGAAGGACAGCTTTGCAGGGTAAAGCATTCTTTGTTGGTAGCTTTTTTTTTATCTCAGTACTTTGAATATATCATCACACTCTTTGCCAGTCTGCAAGACTTCTGCTGGAAAATCCTCCAATAACTTACCGGGGTTCTTTAACAAATGATGAGTTTCTTTTCTCTTGCAGATTTCAAAATTCTCTGTTTGTCTTTTATTTTTGACAGTTTTATTATTACGTGTCTTAGTGAAGATCTCTTTGATTATATCTGGTTAGAGACCATGTCTATATCTCTCCCCATATTTGGGAAGTTTCAGCTATTATTTCTTTGAATAAGCTTTCTCCTCCTTCTCCCTCTCCTCACTTTTTGGGATTCTCATAATTTATAAATTGTTTCTCTTGATTTCCCATGTGCCATTTAGGCTTTTTTCACTCTCTTTTAATTATTTTTTTCTTTTTGTCTTCTGATGAGATAATTTCAAATGATGTGTCTTCAAGTTCACAGATTCTTTATTCTGCTTGATCAAATCTTATGTTGACACCCTGTATTGCACTTTTCATTTCATCCACTGCATTCTTCAGCTCCAGAATTTCTGTTTGGTTCTTTTTTATGATTTCTGTCTCTCTATTGAACTTCTCATTTTATTCGTGTATTGCTTTCCTGATTTTGTTGACTTGTCTATCCATTTTCTCTTGTAGCTTGCTGAGCTTCCTTAATATAATTATTCTTATTCCTCTGTCAGATAATTTATAGGTCTCCATTTCTTCAGGGTCAGTTACTGGGAAATTAATGTGGTCTTTTAGTGGTGTCATGTTTCTTAATTTTCATGTTCCTTGAAGTTTTGCATTGCTGTCTTTGCATATGAACAAGCAGTCACCCCCTCTAGTATCTACTGACTGGTTTCAGAAGAGACATACCATCACCAATCAGCCTATCTAAGAATTCTGAGGCTTTCTCCATCCTTTTTTGTGAATTCACCCACTCTACAGTTCTTGTTCCCTCTTGAGAGGGAATTCTTAAAATTGCATGCCTTCTCTCAATCCTGTGAAGCCAGACTAAGTACTGAGAGCCTCCTGTTTGCTTTCAATTGGAGGGGGGTGCCCTGAAATGTTCAAGCTTGTGTGCTTTCTTCCAATCCAGCAGTCAGGCTGACTTTCTGCATGTGCACACTAGCTGTCTGCAAAGGCTCACACTTGCCACCCACTCACAGGGAGCCAGCCACAGGGATGGTGGGTGAGGCATGCAGAGCATTGGGCATGACCATGGACCATTTGGGGAACATCTGCAGGCAAGATGTCACCAGCAGCTCATGGGTGGTTGTCCTGTTAGAGTCTATCCATGTCCCTTTGATGAGTTCCAAGCTCTGACTGCTACGCTCCTAGTATCTCTCAGCCCCTCAAGCATGCAGATCACCTCAGTATTCTGGGTGGGTCGCGGGAAAAGCGTATCTCTTTGGAAACGTCCTGCACAGCTGGGGAAGCTAGGTACTCACTTACCATGCTCTCAATTTCCCCCATGGAAGAAATCTTAGGACAATGGGATCTCTCTTGGCACTGAGCTGTGCCACCTTGAGGAATGAGTGACATAGGTAAAGTGAAACTGTTCTTCAAACCATCTTCAATGCATCTGTTCTTAAATTTTTTGCTCTGAAAATTATGCTGGAACTCCCAGACTCCCACTAAGGTATTCTTATCTGTGGGTGATTGTCAAAATCTATGTTCTGTGGAGGGAAGACAGTAAAAAACTCCTATTCTACCATTTTGCTGACATTACTTCCTAACAATTCATAACATCATAGTATTGTTGTGAAGATAAAACTTTATAAAGAAAGTGAAAATTCTCTGTAAGTAATAGTTTACACAAACGCTAATCAGTAATAATAGGCACCAATCTCAAGGAAATAGTAAGACAGATCATTAAAACACATTGGATTGTTCTCCCCTTTCATACCTAGATCTGAGACACAAGGGTAAGATCACACAGGGAGAGGCTGCCAGACTATGAGCCAGTCTAAGGGAAAAGTCGAGCAGACAACCGTTGTCATAGTTAACCCAGTGTCAGGTATTTTCAAAGCTCTTAGCAAGTAATACCTCATTTAATCCATTATCATTCTTCCCATTTTACAGATGTGAAAACTAGTCACAGATTGGCAAAACAACTTGCTCAAGATGACTCAGTTAGTAAGAATCAGGCTGGCAGAATTTGAACTCCCACAAAAGGTTGTTTCTACAGGAGGCTGAGGTAGACCTGAGGTGAGCATGGAGGGAGGACTGAACACTGTACTTTCTTTTCAAAGAACCCTTTCAATTGACCCCTTTTCTTAAAATATCCTTGAATGCTTGGGAGACAAATAAATTCTGCTTCCTTGGTAATCTTTTCTTTCAGAGGAGAAGGTAGTATGATGATAACCCTATAGTAATAGGGATCAGAAGAGTTTCCTTTTTTTTTTTTTTATAATCTGCTTGTTTACCCTAGTATAGATAACTGAGTCAACCATTCCCATTTTCCTGAACTTCTTTAAAACATCCTATGGACTGTTTTCAAACAGAAAAGAGAATTCAGTATTAAAAAATAAACTGTTCTTTTTCCTTGTTAAAGAGCAAAAGCCTAGAGTATAGCTAGGGGAAATGGAAACTGTGGAATTGTGCTTACTGTCTGAACAGCCATTCCAATTAAAAATCACCCTGGGATTGGTGTGTGCCTGACCATTGCACACAGCAGACATAAAGAGCTCTGCTGGAAGTGCCTGTAGACTCATTTTGGCGAGACCCCATCCTGGAGCCAACTGATCAGTAGGTATCCCTCGCCTGTTTCAAAATACAGCAGGAATTGAAGAAAATAGCAATGCCTCCTCATCCAGACACATTAACTCAATCCATAGTGGTGCCACTGTCAGCTCCTGGGAAGGCAGCCCATCTGGGGGTACATCAGCTATGGGCAGTGTGGTGGAGAGGTTTTGAATTGTTTCAGTCACAATGTGGGGGAGCACTTCAGGAACTGCCAGCACAATCATTTTCTCTACTTTTTAGAGATCCTTTACATGGTTCAGTGGATCATCAGGCACATTTCATGCCCAGGTATAAGCAAAAGGAGCGTATGTATGAGAGAGGAACAGACTTCACAAAGAGCACAGCTTTACATCAAAGCTGAGTCTTCAGGTAAAAGGCTAAATCAAAAGCTTTCAAGTAAAACTAATTAACATGTGAAACTTTGATTTAATAGAAGCTCAAAAATGGAGAAAACCTGGAAAAAATCAAAAGTTAAATACAGAAAGTATAGATCAGAAATAATAAGAGGCTATAAGGCCACTCATAAAAAGTGATCATTAATATAGACATGACTCAGTAGCTCCCTCACACTAAGAAGAGATTAAACTTTACATCCTCTCAAAATGTGGAAGGAATGGCATTCCCCTACCTCCATTCTCTGTACTATTCCTTTTCCCTCTTCCTTCCACATATTATTTGAAAACTAGAAGAACCATAAATTACAATCTGCAATAATGTTCTGTCTCCACAGATTGCAGAAGGTAGTAACATCTGCATTCACTTACTAAGTGCTTAAAGTATCACCAGCACCACCCAACTTGAAAATTACTAAAACTATATAAGGTGGGAAGAGAGGGAAGTCTACATTTCCAGTAGTTCTTGGACAGATGGGTTAAGTAAACATTTACCAAATTTATTATGATTTTCTGCTCATCTCATATACATACCTCATGATGACCTGTTTGGCTAGGATAATATTTTAAAATATGAATCTGCAATTATTTTTTTCTCCCTGCAATCTTCCCTTTTTTCTTCCCTTAATTAAAGTAAGCAAATAAACTATGCTCTTTGCTCAAGATAAATATGGAAAAGGAGGAAAGTAGCCTACAATCTTCTTATTATCTTCCAAAGCCTAAGCTCTGGAGCCCCATAGACAAGGTTTAAAAAAACAGAACTCTCAAACAGTGACAGTATATAAACCAGAAAGATGAAGGGAAAGAGATTTCCCCCAGGAAAAAAACCCAAGGATTCCTCCTTGGAAAGGAGAAAGAGAGAGAGATAGAGAAACAGAGAAACAGAGACACAGATAGAGACAGAAAGAGACAGAGCTCTGTGGGTCTGCAGAGCACAGAAGAGTTTTGCTCTCTCTCCAGCAGGACCATTAGGGTAAGCAGCAAAGTCCCTGATATAAAACAGTTGTGTGCAGTAGAGAGGCAGACAGGACCACAGGCAACCTTGCAAAAGATTCTGGAGGCTCAAGTGAATTTCTGGACTAGTAAGTCCTAAGACAAGGATGCTAAATATCTTAACAGCAAGCTATGTTGGAAAAGGCTAAGGACACCAGAGTCTCACCCCTCCCCATCCTCTGTGACTGGCTGGCACTATGGCAGACATTAGAGGAAAGCTCCACTCTCCTCCCTCCTGGATGAGACACTATATCTATACCTCCAAATCCTCTCCTAACTCTGGGGTTGAGTCTTGAGGAAACAAAAACCAGGAAGGGAAATATTTGGCGTCCAACACTCTGCTGGTTGACCTGCTACATCCATTTCCTGAGACAATAAGCACAAGAGGGCATATTATCTGTTTGACTCCTTGGAAGGAAATATGGACAATACAGGAAGAATAAAAGATATATATCTCAGAAAATTATCTCAGTCATGCTCTTTCCTTAATAAATATTTTATGTCCTCATAAATAAAATGTTCTTTTCATTAATGCTATTCCTGCCAACTCCCGTATTCCCAGCTTCCAGTTCCTACATCCTCAGTGGCTGGGATAGAGGGATATTTGCCCCAAGCTCCTTAAGGGTTGGGTGTATGAGTCTAATGTGGAAAGTTTCTCTCCACTCCAGCATATACATGTATGTGTGTGTGTGTGTGTGTGTGTGTGTGTGTGTGTGTGTGTTGGAGATGGAGGGGGAACATGTCACACCCCACTTTGGAGATTTTCCCTGCCAGCACTGCTCCCATACAACAGAGAGCTCAGCCACAGGTAAAGGAAGACCTGCCCCTGACTACATAACCCTCTCATGGATCTAGAAAAAAATGACTCCTGAGAAGCTGTCTTCAGCAAAAAGTCTGGTCAGGTTGATCAAGGAACGTGGGATCCAACCCAAGTCTCATCTTCCTGCTCAAAGCCAGCATCTTACCCCAGCTTCATCTTAGTCTCTGTGATGAGGTAGAATGTCAATAAATGAATGAAGTAAGCCCTCCCCTACCTGCTCACTATACTACTATGGAAGCCAGAAGTCCTCGTAAGAAGTGGTCCCCTTGGGTCCTTTTGGCATCTACTGGGTGCCAGGGGAACAAATTCCTGATTAACTAGGATTCCTCTACTATATTTCACTCTTTCATTGTCCAAAACATGCCCATTTCCTTAAAGTTTTACAACAATCACTAAAAATTTTAGGAAATAAAATCTGTCTTCATAAAAAAATTCATTATTCTAAGGTCTCTTATAACAAATCCTGTGTAATTAAATGTACGGTTAACCTTAAATTAATCTACTATTAAATTCAAAAGGGCTAGACATCAGAATACTAAATGTGATAGCTCAAATATTTGGTTATTATTAATTTTTATGATTATTAATGAAAAGTATTTTTAAGTGATAGAAATTCAGATTGCCAGATAATTTCAAACAAACACTTTAAAGTCAGAAAAAAATTGGATTTGGAGGTAAAAGTTAAAGGGGATAAAAGAAGATGGAAAATCTTCCTTACACATTCCCCAACCTCCTCACCCCAAGCTTCTACTCTAATTGCAAACACTGCTGTGAGAACTATCAATTGCAAGCTTTCTTTATCAACCAAACACATTTTTAAGCCAAAGTAAGGTTAACTCAAGAGAGGGGGGGAAAAGGTTAAAAACATTTCCTGTAATATTAACAGTCATGTTGAGGACATATTTTCAAAAGCAACTCCTTCTCTAAACTCACTTATATAAACCAATGGAAAAAATGTTTTGACTTTGAAGTGCTATAGGCAGAATGCTTCCTCTCATGTACTCTTATTCGTACTTATGCAAGAATATCCTGCCTTATAACAGCAAGGTTGTGAAACATTTAGCAAAAATTCATGCAGTACCACAAAATATAATAAAGCCAAATTTTAAAATAGGAATGAATTAGAGAGAAGAAGCATGTAAGTAAGAAACATAAAATGAACCCATGTGTGAGATTAAAAAGGAAGGAAGGAGGGAAGGAAAGAAGGAAGAAAGGAAGGAAGGGAGGGAGAGAGGGAAAGAGGGAGGGAGGGAGAAAAATAAAGGCAGGCAGGCATGTCTAAACCCTGTTCATTTGCCCGAGGTGAGCCAAAAATTGGAAATTATATCAGTCATACCAGGACGGAAAACATGAACAATTCCGTGTTTCTCAATGACCATAAGATAAAACCCACCCATTCCTTAGAAGAGGCACAACTCACTGATACAAAGAACAAAGAGATGTTTTTCACATGGATCTCAGAGGTACCAAAGTGTGTGAGAGAGCAAACTTCACCCTCTATAACAGCCTTACAGTAAATGTGACAGTGTGTCTCATAGGACTATTATTTCCTTTAACACCCTCAAAGTAGTCAAGTGATGTAATGTCAAAGTGCAAGTTAGCAAAAGCAATTCTACAGGGGAGACCAGAGATGGAGTGAGGTTCCTGTTCTCTGTTCAGCTGGCATGACCCAGCAATCAAATTTTGAAATGAACTGCAAATCCTTTAGGAGAACCTGCATATATATATATATATATATATATATATATATATATATATATATACTCTTTTTTCAATGGAAGTATTGAGTAAGTATTGAGTGATGATGAGCCCCACATCTTGTTATTATTCTAGGTTGCGGGCTAAATGCAGCTCCCTATGCTTTAACAACCAGCCAAACCAGAGGTAAGTTTTCATCTTCTTATGAAATTGTGGTCCCCAAAAAGGACTTGACTCAAAGGCAAGGCCACTTCCACACAGATGTGGCCAAAGGAGTGCCTAAGTGCCCTCCCTTGAGCAGTACTGCTTAAAACTACCTTTATTTCAACCAGCAGCATTGGAGTCTCTGATGGTATCATGACCAACTCATCCTAGAACAAAATTAAACTGCCATCGTCATTTGTCAGGTGGGAGATAACAAAATCTTCTTAGAAATATAGACACATAAATAAGAAGGAACACTGCTGCCTAGCTATAAAAACTAAGAAATTGACACAGTTCATACAAAAATTCTTAGTGTACATCAGAATTATAATATTCATGACTCACTACAGTGAATTTCTCAGAGATCCTAATTAAATTGAGCATCATTTTAGGCATTAGTCCTCCAGGAAGCCTGCTCTGAATCCAAAGGACAGGAATATAATTTGTGAGTTCAAACAGCACTTATACTTACCCTATCACAGCATTTATTGCCCTGTACTTTAATTGCCCACTTACTCCTTGTATTGCATTCTACTTGAAGTAACTGAGAATTGAACTAATAGTGATTCAAACAATAGTTTATTTTTCTCACTTAACAGTATGTCTCGAGATAAGAGACTGTTGGCACTGGTCCAGTTCAATGGTGTCTCTAGGATTCTATTGGCCTTTCCCTCATGGTCACCAGGTGTCTGCTAATGCTTCATGTTCACATTTAAGAAAGAAAGAAAGTAGAGAGGTAAAAGAGAAGAAAAGGGGTGGTGCCATCAGTGTTGTTTCATTTACCAAGACAACATAAGTGTAAGAAACCTTCCCAGAAACTTTATTTCATCTTATGTACTATTAACCAGAATTGGCCAGTTCTGTCAGATGACCAACCCTCACTCCAGGGAAGGGTGGGAAAGTAGGGGATGGCATGACCACAAAGTCAAAGGCCTAGATGCTAAGTCTAGACCTTAGACTGATCATGACACACCATCTGGGACTAGCCACACCACAGGGCAAGGAGTAACTACAAAATAGACATTAGGTACAGCACTAAAAGATGTATCATGTTTATCTGTTTCTTGAATTAGATGTAAGCTTCTTGAAGATAGAAATTATATCTGTTTCATTGCTTTTGTCCCCAAAGCCTGGCACAGTCCCTGGCTCATAGCAAATGCTCAGTGAGTAATTGTTGAGAGGATGAAGGAAAGAAGGAAGAAATGAATGGAAAAAATGAATGAAATATTAACTTCCCAGCTGCCCATCACCATAGTTCACACTTATATAAGGATACAAGATAAATATGTAGTACACATATTTTGAACACACCTGCATTCTGAGAGAAAATATTCTAGTCCATTCTATTTCCACCTCAGGCACTCAGTAAATGCTGCTACTGCTGCCCCTGCTGATGGTCAAAGTCATTACAAGACACTTCTCTGTGGAAAATCTCAGTGTTGATATCAAAATAGAGTAAATATGTCAAAAGGAGGTAGATTCTTTCATTGCCTCCATCAAAACACAAAGGCTTGTCTGTTACACATGGTCTAAAGGAAACTTGTACCTCTGAACCCGAAGAGGTGTATGATCAGTAAGGTTTATGTAACCAGTCCTTGCAAACTTAATACTCTTAAATAAATTGCTTGGGGAAAACTCCAAGCAGAAGAATTATCATTTGTCTCTGAAAAAAGAAATAAAAAGTGTGACTGTGAGACAAATAATTTGTGGAAGCAATCAATGGAATGCAAGCTTTATATTGGATTTGAACAAGAGCTTGCATAGAAGTTAAAGGAGTGTTCTTTATGGATTTAATTTAAATGCTGCATATGAGACCTTCCTAATCTTACTGTGCTGTAACTGTATTAAGATACTCACATCAAAATATTTACATTTAAATATTTTATAATGCCACATTTTAAAATATTAATGATGCCGCAAGTAATCCGTGACATTTCTACATACTTTTCTATAGTAAGTTCATAAGAAAACAGCAGAGTGTAACCGTATTATCCCTAGTCAGCTATTTGAAATTCAGCTTAGCAAACACAGCAGCTTGCCCATTTCTGCAATTCTAATGAAAACTCCTCAAGTACTCAACTTCTTGCCATTATAATTTGTTCTTATTCTGTTATAGAGAGTGGCACTAGAGGGAAGAAAAAGAACTGTTCTTGTGTCATTGTCACTGCGAGTTTAAATATACTCCTTTTCAGAGAGAGAGATTTATTGAAAGGTTTCATTTAAAAAGTGAGAAAGGCAACTGTAAAACATAACAAGTGAACAAGTCAAAGTTATTTCATGTGTTCTATAATGAAGACATCTTTACAGAGACCTAAGTGCTGTTTGGAAACAGATAACATTGCAAACTATTGTATTTGTACATAACATAGCCTTTGTAATCATAAGATTCATTTCTTAATATTTGTTTCCTTGAAAACACCAGAGAACTGCTATCTCATCATAGTCATGGTTACATTCTTTTTCCTCTTGCTGTCTTTCTTTCTTGCCACTGGCCCAAAAAGACAACTGAGGAAGACATGATTCAAACTCTTATCTCCATAAATAAGTCAAGCTCAGCTTTGTTGTGATAATAAATATGGTGCAGACAATAAATTTTGGCAGCATCACCTTGGAGTATGAGAGGTGATTATTTCATTCTTTGTTCCTTAGAGAAAGCTAATTATTAGGGTTAATCATGAAGAAAGTTAACGATTAGAGGAATGGCAGCCAGGTGACAGGTACTCTATAAAACCTGCCAAATCCAGCAAAAATCTGCTAAGGGATCTCAGATGTGACTGGCTATCAATTTTCTCTACTGGAAAAAGAGAATATGGTATCATTTGCACAATCTTTTGAGAAGTTTAAAACACATTTTTCTGTCTTCATGTGTTGTTGGTTATGGAGGGTTAAAATAGTGATAGTCCTGTATTTGGGGTTGAGATAGGAAACAGACAGCTATGTGAAGGTATAATTTCCTTTTGGCAGGGGATTTTCTGACTTTCAAATAAAGACCATATGAAATAATGATGACACACTCCGAGGTATACAATATAACTGAAATCTCTTCTGGACAATTCTTACCAGTGATAGAGCAGGAGGTTATTATCTTTCTTATTTTTCTGAATCTGTTCTCAAATGCTGTTTGTAATTACCAACTGAACTAATTTCTTAACCCTTCTGATGCTTCTGTCTGTAGACTATAGGTTTTCTTTCTCTCTCTCTTCTTAAAGCATACAAATTTCTTAAAGATAAGTTCTCTTTCCCCTCTTGAAATTCAAAACTTTTATCATACAGCTAACTACCCTGATGATACCAGAGTTTGCCATGCACATGTTCCTTCTTGTAGAAGGAAATGTCTACTGCATTGTTTTAAAATACACTTAATCCATCTTTATTAGTAGTAGGGTTTCAAATTTCTTCCTAAACATTTACATCATTCAAAAAATTGGAAAGATAGGCTTGACTTTTAAATCATATAATCTAACATTGTAAGATAAATGTCAGACACATCAATATAATAAAACTTATAAACATGTTATTTTACCCTATTCTAGCTTTATTTATTGAGACTTAAGAAGACATTCTACAGAACATGCATGACTTTCTTCTCTATATTTGAGAAATTTGCATTCTAAAGCCCAATGTCCTACAGCAATCACCATCCAAGCACAAAAGCAGATTGCCTGAAATAACTGGACAAGTTAGCTGAATCAGTCTGGATGCTTCTAGACAGCTGAATGACATTTCACTTAGCTTTAGATCTGAGGACCAAAATTTAATGAATAAAAAGCCTTCAAGACAACAGGCACATTTCATTCTTCTTCCTCTAGCACAAAGCAACTTAATTCAAGAAGTATTTAACAAGAATGTATCGTTATAAATGCTGTGGAGAACTTTAATGAAGTAGAGGTAAGCTTCCTATCTTCAGGCAGCTTACAATTGAGTTGTATGAGGAAAACATACCTATTTGTGAAACTGCTAAATAAAAATAATGTAAGTATGATAGGTAAAATTCTAGGGTGGCTCCCATGAAATTCAACTCCTCTTGTTACTCCTATGATTATGTTACATTGCATGGCAAAAGGAATTTTGCTGATGGAACTAAGGCTGCTCATCAGTTGACCTTAAGATAGAGAGATCATCCAGGTGAACCTAATGTAATCAAATGAGTCTGTTAAAAGCAGAAATGTGATTTCTCTGGCAAGTCCTAGACGAGGAGGTCAGAAAGATTCAAAGAATATAAAGGATTTGACATGCTGGATTATAGATGGAGAAAGCCATGTACCAAGGAATGCAAGCAGCCTCTGGAACATGAGAGAGGCCTCCAGCTGATAGCCAACAAGTAAACAGGAACCTCAGTCCTACAACCTCAAGGAAGTGAACTCTACCAACAATCTGCTCTATCTGGAATGAGCTTAGAAGTAGATTCTTCACCAGAGTCTCCAGATAGAGGCTGACACCTTGATTTCAGCCTTGGGAAACCTTGAACAGAGAACCCAGATGAGCCCATCTGGACATCTGACCCAAAGAACTGTTAAATAATAAATGGATATTGTTTTAGGCTTCTAAGCTTATGGTAATTTGTTACATAGCAATAGAAAGCTAATATAATAAGATAAATTAGTGTCTAATGAATAACCGAGATGAGGAAATATATGAAAACTTAAAGGAAGCAAAGTTTAATGTGGCTGAAATGGACAGTCCCCTCCTTGTTTACTGCAAGTATCATGCTTATTCCTACCCCCAGGAACTTTGCACATACTATCCTTCTTGCCTCTAGTAGCCTTTACTTTCTCTGTTAACCATTCATGAACACAAGGCTCATCTCCTCACTGAAGCCTTCTTCGACATCTCTAGTCTAGAATGCTATGTCTCACCAATGAACTACTTTTGAATTCATAGTTATTTCTGAAAAATGTCCCACTGACTTCAATGTTTCATGTTTTCTCCTCTCTCAGTCCACAAACTTGTTAGCTCAATTCTCTTTTTGTATCCCCAAATAACCAAATAAATTATTATTAAGTACTTGATTAATTAAAAATATGCCCTGGCTACTCTGTATAGAAAGTCTTGAATAAAATTCATGGATTTTTTTAATTCATCTTACTTAAGCCAAATTAAGGCTATTTCTTTTTCCTATCACACTCACTGCTAAACACTTAAGCTTACCTCTTTGTGAATCACAGTTTTAAAATAATTCTGCACAAGTGGCTTTATATGTTCAGTGTTGACCATGTATTCAATTTCACTGAAGAACAGGATGGTAAAATGCCCTTGCTGTAAAAACCTGCATACTCAGTTGATTCATATCAAGAGTTGAACTATACCAGGCTACTATTTTTAGCATTGCTACAATTACTTTTTGAAAAATTATTTCAGTGGTCTCATCTACTTCTCAGAATGTAAAGGCCTTAATGTAGAAATATTATTTTTATATTCTGTTGATATGCTGCTACTGCTGGTTGGGCAACAATCAGTTTATTGATGGTCATCTGAAACCATTGTCTGAGGCTGAAAAAGATTTTTCCTCTCTTTTGGTTGCAGCCCTGTCCTCAGTGATTGAGTATTTTGTTTTCCCGTTTTGTTTCTCCACAAGACAAATACCTGAAGAAAAACAATGGTCTTCAAAAAATGGCTGTTTCTAAAATGCTGAGAATATTTAGAAAGCAATACTTAATATTCTTCCAAAAACCTTCAGAAATTTAGATTTATACAACCCCAATACAGACCCTCTTGCAAATCTGTTTGTGACTCTGAAAAACTACTCATCTCCAAAAATCCTTTTTAAAGCACTCCTCTCTTTTTTTCTCATCCTCCACAACCCTTTCCAGTAAGTTAACATTACTCTATAAAAGTTTGCTGTAGTTGCCATATTCATAAATATAAATCATTAAGAGCAATAAAAAATAGGTGACTTCAATGTCATTTTTACAGAGGGAAGACGTGGATCACAGTCAGAGTATTTAGAGTTTAGGTCAATCCTTCCACTTATAGACAGTGTCATCTTTTCTCCTTCCTGATCCCCAAAGACCAATTCTACAAAATAGAGGTAAATATACCTACCCAGAAGAGACCAGGAGAAGACAGAGAATCAAATTACACCAAATGTTTTACTTTAAAACCAGCAAAGTGCTTTATGAATTCAATATACCTAGTTATTGGTAAATTGAGATTATATATTATATATCATATGCATAAATAACAAGGTCTCAAAATCTCTTATTTTCCTCAAAGTCCAAGCCAAAAGTGATTTCAGTTCAATAAATATTTATTGACTAAGTGTAAAATTGCTGACTCAGGAGGGTTACCCTATTATAAATATCTACTTCTTGATGTATAACCTGTTATAATTGATTATATATATTATGTATGCTATTTATCTTTCAACCATTAGGATAAATACTTCATATTCATTATATCATTTAATCCTCACAATAACCATAACGTTGGGAGATAGAAATCATTCTCCTTATTCTACAGATGAGGCATTCAAGGTTCAAAGAATAGGTTCAGAGAATTCCAGAGACCTGTAAAAGTCACACAGGTAATAGGTAGAGGGACTGAGATTCACACATAGGTGTATGGTCTCCAAAATCTCTACAATTTACTACATCACATACATTAAATTACAATAAAGAATAGTATATGACAAAATCAAATGATGCAGTACCTTTCATAAGTGGAATGGATCAGAGAAGGAATCTGAACCAAGAAGGAAAGCCTTCATGGAAGCAGTGATGTTAAGTTGGAATATGAGGTGTAACTTTTATATTGGTGACTATTCCATGCAACACTGAGTATAGACTATGTACAGGATGGATAATTAACACTCACTGAATAAATAAAACAAAAAGTGTTTATCTAGGCCTGAAACAGAGCATTTAATTTTATGAATCTACTTTCTAAGTTCATCATTTCTATCTTTTCCTTGATTGATAAACTTTCTTCTTCCCTAATTTACCTGTCCTGCTTAACATTTAGCTTATATCATCTAGACATACATACATATCGTCTGAGTCCCTATGGATGTTACTACCATTATTCTGAGCCTTGTTCATATTGAGAATCCATTTGAAAAGCAGTCATGCAAAAACTCTCTAAATAAAGATTCAGTTCCTGGTTCCTAAAAGACTCAGAACATGCAAACGCATTTACTCTAAAGGAATATTTTCAAAACAAGACTTTTTAAATAATAAAGGGAAATTTCCATCTGGGTAAATGACATAATTAGCCTTTTAATGATGACTATTATTCTCTTCCATCTGGCAAGCTAGTCGTTTTGCCTTTTAAATTGAACTAAAAGACCATTGGGCAAGATTTTATTTTCCAATTTTATATTTCTAGGTTTCATTCAGTGTATTGAAGATATCATGCAAAATGTCAGTTTTGCATTTTAATATTTGCTAAATATTGAAATTGGACAATCAAAATTGTTAAGGCCATTTCTTTCTCCAATCATCCCAAAACTATCATTCTGTATCTACCTAGACTTCTCATTTTGCAAGTAATGGAAAACCCAATTCAAACTGGCTTAAACAATCAAGAGGATTTATTGACTCATGTAACAGGAAGGGTCAGAGAAATTGAAGGTTTGGTGTTGGTTTGATTTAGCAGCTCAACAATGCTATCAAGGACCTGGTTTCTTTCCCTCTCTCCTCTGCTTTTCTTTTAATCAACATCATTCAATGTCTTTCTTCTCTAGTGTAGCCAGAAAAATTCCTGAATAATTTCCATATAGTCAAATCACACTTTCCAGAAGGAGAGAAATTACTGATCAGCTCCCAACAAACTTCCCTTCACATCTCATAGTCCAACTTAGCTCATGGTCCTTTCCTAAGCCATTAGAGAATGTACTCACTGATTGGCTTAGACTTTTCTATTTTGAACCCAGGGGCAAAGAGGATATGATTAGCCTGTTAAGGTTAAAAGAATTAGGATCCACCACTAGAATTGTGGGTACAATCATTCTCTCCCCATCTCATCCCACCCCTAAGTGCATGGCTACTACAAAATGGAAGAGAAAGATGGAATAGTGAAGAAACAACCACAATATCCATTATACAATCTTAACTGTCTGATCAGACAGTCCTTCCCCACCTTTTTTTTATATTTTTGTAAGTCTATATCATTCCTGAATCTACAAGATGTTGCAGGACTTTTCTTTCTAGCAACCACTCTCCCAGATTTCTCCCTCATATTCTATGGAGTAAACAGTCTGGGAAGGCAGCCTTCAAACTGTGAACCAAAGTTAAAGAGAAGGCACCACCAATTATAGCCAAGAATTTAATATACTGGTTTATCAAAACACAGACTCCTGAGCCCATCCACTGGCATGCTATAACGTAGGCATTCCAAAAGGGGTACCCAGGTACTGAGAGAGGTTAAACAAGGGGTTCCACATGTCTGAGCACAACAGCTTTTCAAAACCCCGAGAGCACACTTTTCTCAATGCCAGGTACCTGGGTACCAGGGTATAATTCCACCTTCTTTGTAAACTGGTAGTAACATTCATCCATGTGGTGCTGACCTGCCCAGCAATGTGCTTAGTGGACGACTGTGACTCTAATGGTTTTAACATTAATTAGTACAGCCAAATGCTTTGCCTCAATCCCTCAAGGGAATTTTTTCTCCCACAAGTGGACAAATTCATAGTACTATGTAGCATCTAAAATGCAGTTTGCCTCCTAAAAACAAAACAAAACCAAAATAAAACCCCAAAGGCCTCTAAAGGAAGAAAACAAAGTAAATGCCTATGTAAGAGCAGACCATGGTTTAGTTTGAGCAGTCCATTTTGGAAAGAGAAAATCATTATGATAAGCAGTCATCTGCGCACAAACAATAACAGACATTCAACAAAATTTCCTTTTATCCTTGTTTATGTGACACCTCTTATTATCACTTTGAAATGACTTCTATATTCTGAACCCTGAATTAGGAATGATATATGTAGCAAAGTTTCAAAAATTCATCAGTCAGAAAAGGAAAGCTTTTTAAATCTCATTTAAACATTGTTTGTTTATCTAGGAAACAAAGGACATTGTCTAATTTTAACTCAAAGAAAACTTAATTAATTTAAATGTCACCTTGATTACTTCTACTATTGATCCAGTGGAAGAATTTACTAACAGGCTGAAACAGTTGAACACTGTGTCTTTGCTTTTTCCTCATTTAGCACACAATAAAAATCACAGGATAATGTAAGAATCCTGGTTCTTTGTTCCAAATTGCAAAATTTCTCACATAGCCATTATTACTGGATAGAATTACAGTCTTGGCCACTTTCACCTACAGCTTTTACTAATAAAAATAAACATGTTTTCTTTTAAGAAGAAATTATTTTCACTTTCAAGGTATTTTTCCCTATACCTTCCCTGATACAGGACAAAGAAATGTCTTAGAGCAAGGAGGCCATGATTTGGAAGTTTTAGTATATTCTCTCTATAGGCAAACCTCTTTCATCTCTTTTCTTACAAAGGAACTTATACACTAAGCGGGAAAATGCTTTCCAAGTATGAATTTTGCTGAATAGTGCAAAGAAACATCATAGATTTAGTAAATTTGTCTTTTAGTTGAGATAGGTGACTGATAGCATAGGACATTGATATGACCGTAGCTTCTCCTATTACTATTTCTATTATTATTTGCACCTCAGTAAACATCCTTCTTGAAGGAATGAAGAAACAAAATATTTCATTTGAGAAATAAAGATTATTTTTCCAATTACCATAAAAATGGATATTTCAACTAACCTGATTGTTGACCTGAGCTAGAGTCTGGTGGTCTGGGCCAGCCTAAGAGTGAAGTATACTGGCCAGAGGACCAGAGTATAGACTCAAGGTTTATCAAGAGACCATGTTCTGGCAGCTAGTTTAGGCAAGAACACGAGGAACAGGCACAGAGGTAAGAAATCACATGAAAGCTGGGAATGTTAGACCAGAACAGAAGGTATGGATGGAGAGAGGACACGGTGTGAGTTTGGAATGGAACGGTCCAGTAAGCCTCTCTGTCTACCTGGATGCCCTTTCAACAGCACCTGTAAATTCCAGCAATGGGTAGGGAGGGTCTGTTAAAGTTGTCAAGCTGCCTTAGACATACATGACAAACTCAAAGAAGTCTCTGCTCAGATTAATTTAGAAATTTTGTGAAAATCTTCTGCATCCATGTCTGAGGCAACTTTGTTATCACAGAAATAGTTGAACATTCTTGTCAAAATGATCAATAATTTTCTCTAAAAAATAAGGTTTGATTGTCAAATATATGCATAATATTTTTTTCCAAAGTCCAAATGGAAAAAAAAAATGAATTTCCTCAAAGGCTTCCTATGAGATCGTGAAAAGCACCTTTCTCTCCGAGGGAATGCAGTTGCTAATCCAAGATTTTTTGTAAGATGCACACTGAAAGCAACTACTTCTGAATTTGCAGGTGGGAATTAGAGTTCTACTAACTGTTTCTAGGCTCGCTTTTTCAACTTTCTTCTCTGTCCTAAGATTCCTAGAGTCAGGACAGCCATCACATAGGTCATCACGTAGGTCACGTGAACATATGCTCCCATTACCTCATTGGATTCTAAGAACATCGACCAGTGAAAGAGGAGTTTGTAGGCATACAGGGTAAGAGTTTGAAAAACCCTTCTGTGGGAGACAAGGGACTAGACTGAAAATCTCCATGTTATGCCTCACTCCTTTTCGAAATTGTCCAAGCAAATGGTTAAAACTAACTCTTTACTCATCCACAAACCATAACTACTTACAGGTAAATAACGAAGACAATGTCCCCTAACCAAGACGCAAACCCTGCTATCAGGGTTCAAGGATCCTCCAAGAATTAGACTAATCAAATTTCCATAATTAAAGCCACCCAGACAGCTATAGTTCATCTTTCATAGTTTTCCCACAGATTCAGCTGAAAATGACCATCTGCCTTTTTAGATGGACCCAACTCCTTCCCTATAGGCCCCAGTAGGTAACTAACAAAATAATTAGTTGATCACCATTTCTTTAAAGAAAAAAAAGATAACACAGTATTTATTAAATCAAATAGCTTTTCTTCAAGTCTGAAACACCTAAAAAAACAAATAACATGGTTAAGTCTGATGATTACATTCTCTTTGAAATGCAACAAAAATATGAAAATGCATATTTCATCAGAAAGAAATTTTCATTAAAAGTGCAGATGCACTACATCTTACAGAATATGTGTATTTCTGGGAAAATGTCTAGGAAATAAAGACATCTAATATATTTACTGACTTTATTCAGAAAATTCAAAGCCATGGGACATTGCAGCTAAAAGGGAAGAAATTATGCAATTTCCTGCCTTCCTCAAATAAGATATTATCCCACTTTAGAGATGGGCAACTGAGGACTAAAGAAATTAAATTACTCACCCAAAGTCACAGATTTAAGTGGAGGACATAATAGTAGACCCCAGGTTACATGCCTCCTAGTGAAGTGCTTCTTCCAAAATATTTCTTTGTAATTGGTTGTATCTAAATAAAAATAAAGTCTTATGGCTACCACAAATATTTTAAATCACTTACTTTAGAGAACTGTATTTTTCTAAATAAGTATTATATTCTGGAAAAAATTATAAGATCTAAGTGATTACAATAATTAAAAAACAACTAAATGGTCTAAGAAGTCATTCTGCTTGTTTTAATCCCCCTTCTACTACTTCTCAGCAGAATAGAATGTACATTAATGGATGGAGAGTATGACCAAAATGAGTTAAATCCTAAATTTTAAGTTAAAAGTGACTAAGGTTAAAAAAAAAATCAGAAAGTAAAAAGGACACAAAAAAGGGGCACCTTCATAATGTAAGATAGCAAGAATTAACAATATTGTTTTATTATCAATGTAGATACATATACATACATAAGTACATACGTATGAATTTCTTTGGAGTAAATACGTATCATAAGAAAACCTGGAAAACTAGGTATTATTGGTATCCTGATATCTGCAGGCATATGCATTCCAAGTGCCAAACAACTAATACAAAACTACACTCTGTGAATGCAAAGTTTCAGACGTTGGTGATTTTCTACACCTTATATTTGTATTTGAATTCCATTCAGAAAAGTATGTAATGCAGTTAATTCTCAGGCATCTAAAACCCTCAAAAAATTATTCATTCTAAAGAGTTAAGTTTATAGCTTTAAAAAGAAAATTATTTTAATTTTTATCATTTGGAATGGAAATCTTTCTAGAGCTATTCCTTTCCCTTTTAGCTAAAGTAGACAGAAAATAATTTGCCCTTTACTGACCTAAAATTATTTTGTGAGGAAGATACCCTCTGGACCCACTGAGCTCTATATGAATATTTACCTCCATTCTAAATGGTCCCAGAATGGCTACCATTCTTTAGTAGTAATTATACTTGTTTTATGCATTTTTCTGACTCCTCCCTCCCTATCAGATATTATAGAGATGATTCATGGTAGGGGGAAAGGGTTGGAGTAAATGGTCTCTAAAGCCCATTCTAAGTCCATAATTCTCTTCTCTCTGATGTCATTTATCTTCCTAAATCAGTAAGGATGCTTTCAGCAGCAAGTAACAAGACCCAGCTAAGGGTGACATAAACAATAAGGGCACTTATTATCTCACCAATGGAGAAAACATGAGGTAATCTCAAGGGCTGAGAAATTTACTGGTTCAGCATCAGAGCTCCAGTTTGGTTTCTCTGCAATTCTCTTGGCTTTGCAAAACTTACAGTTCCAAGGGGGTCCTATCATATACCTTATCACACTCAGACAACAGCAAACAGAGGTATAATTTGTAATTTCCCCATCTTGGATCCCACGTTAAAAACCAGAAAATTTCCCTAAAAACTCCTCATAAAAAGTTCTCTTTTGTCATGGTCCATAATTACAACTCCTGCCCAGGACTAAGTTGTCAAGGGAGGACCATCATGACCAGACTAGGACAATCAAGATTTATCTGCCTAAATCTGGGAAGATTTAGCTAAGTAAGGGTGAATACACTGAGGTTTGGTTAATAAGAAAGCGGGAAAGAGATTACAACTGAATGTCTAACAATATTCTCTTTTTATCAATTCAAATGCACTGCGTCTACTCTGATATGGACATAAACATCAAGGACATAGGCTCTTGAATTTGTGGATAAATTAAGACTGAACACAGAGATACCCCCATTTTCCCATGAGTAAAACATGTGAATCTAACTGTATTAATTTCATGACAATTTTTTGAAGTCTTGAAAAATCCTTTGGCCTAATTCCTTGCTTCAAGTCAAATCATAGATAACTAAATATTTATTCTTTTAAAAATATTGATTAAGGACCTCATACATGCACTCCAATCATTGCACTACAAGCATTCCACTAGGCACTGGAGACACAAAACTGTGCAAAAACAGGAATTAGTCTCACTGAAACAGAGCTTACAGTCTAATGGACCATAGCTGAGGTATGGATAAGAAGGTTATTACACTAGCTGGTTCCCCAAACAAGAAGAGGAATTAGAAACCTGAAGTGGTGTAAGTTTCCTTGAATAAACATAGTCTATTAACATGTAAAATTAGGAGTCTTGTTTTCTTTTCATCCAAAACCAGTTTTCAAATCTTGTTTCTGATTTCCCCTTTCATATACCCATAATTTCAACACAATGGTGTTGCTTTACTTTCTCAGACAGAATATATGAAATATTTAGTTTGACCAATGGGTGAAAACTCTCCATTTAAACCAGCTTTACTGGTGGCTGCTTTATTCCGCCACTACACACTTTATCAAAAGACTGGCACGATTTCTTTGGGAGGTAATACTCTTGTTGTTTTGTCCTCTTGTTGAGCACATTTTCAGTTTTTACTTCCTTGAACAGCAATAAATATTGCTCCTTTAAATTTATATTAAAAGTGAAATTATTTGCATGAGCTCTTAGTATCCTATTCACTTATGCAGGTCTCTCAACTTTTCTTTTTCTTCATCTCCATCTGCCCATTCCACAGAGCCTGTTAGTAGGTATCCCCTGAAGCAATCATCAAGTGAAGCCATCTTTATGCACACGATTATATTCCTTTTCTCAAACAACCAATCTAGAGAAGTCAGTCTGCTTCTCTCTTTGCCTCAAGAACATATCACATTTGAAAACTTCTTATAGATCATTTTTATTTTTCAAAACATGTATTAAATATTTCCTGATAATAATAGAAAATAATCACTGCACTAAATCTGATGATGCAAAATTCTCAAGCCTGAAATAGGCCACTATAAGATGACATCAAATAAATTCAAAATTATATATAAAATGTTATACAAAATATGATTTATATTATTTATGTTACTATTACAGATCATTTGAGAAGTAACCCAAAGTAAAACATAAAAACTAATGTTTATCCATATTTCCAATTCTACTCTTACATTTGCATGCAGGGTCATAGCAATACCAGTCCTTTGGAACAAGCACTTACAAGTTTTTCTTTTATTTATGTACAATCCCAACCAACACTATTGATTTGCTGCTACAACTGAAAACAATTTTCTATTCTTGGTAAGTGTGGTCTTCTCCCTCTAGATTCTGAGTCAAAGAAGCACAAATACCATGTTTATTCACCTCTGTTTGCCCCAACACCACCTAGCAAAATATTTCCCATGTGACAGATATTCAAGAAATATTGTCTGTTAAGATATTCTTTTCCATTACCTCCTTGTGAAAATTGTCACCAAAAGCAATAGCAATTGTTAGAATAGTCTAGAAGTGAAGAGAGTCAGCCAGATTGGAAAAGAGGAGGTACTTTTGACCATTTCCAAGAACAGTGAAAATATATATACTCATATTGGTGAACCTACCATCCAGGACCTTACTATGTATTTAGGAGGCTAAAATATATACAAAGTACTACATAAAAATAACTAGCAGGAAGCAAAATACCTGGCATGGGAGTGCTAGTAATAAGCACTAATAGAGTTCAGGAAACAAAAATAACTCTATGCCAGAATTGCCAGAAGACTTGTCAAATGTCTTTATGGAAGAGGAGGCCCTACAGGTAAATCATAAAAGCAAAAGAGGGTTTTGAAAACACAAAGGGTGATTGTGGGAAACTATGAGGGTAGGAAGAAGAGTATGAAGGAAGGTACACCCCTCACAAAAATTAACTCAAAATGGACTATAGACCTAAATATAAAACACAAAAGTGTAAAACTCCTACAAGGTAACATAGTAGAAACCTAGATGACCTTGAGTATGTTGATGTCTTTTTAGATGTAATACCAAAGACATGATCCACAAAAACATTAACTAATAAACTGGTCTTCATTAAAATTAAAAACTTCTGTTCCACAAAAGACAATATCAAGAGAATTAGAAGACAAGCTCAACTAGGAGAAAATATCTGCAAAGACATATCTGATAAAGGACCATTATCCAAAATATACAGTGAACACTTAATATTCAACAAAAATAAAACAAACACAATTTAAAATGGGTCAACGATCTTAACAGGCATCTCACCAAAGAAGATATACAGATGGCAAATGAGCATATGAAAAGATGTTCTACATCATACGTCATCAGAGAAATGCAAATTAAAACAACAAGATACCTCTAGATGCCTATTAGAATGCCCCAAATCTGGAACTCTGACATCACCAAATTCTAGTGAGAATATGGAGCAAAAAGAACTCTCATTGCTGGTGGGAATGCAAACTGGTATACCACTTTGTTCATTTTTGCTCTAAATATTCAGGTGCTTCAATGTTGGGCACATAAATATTTACAATTATTATATCTTCTTGATGAATTAACCCCTTTATCATTACATAATGACCTTCTTTGTCTCTTTTTATTATTCTTAGTTTAAAGTCTATTTTGTCAGATATAAGTATAGCTACCCCCCTTTATTTGGCTACCATTTACTTGAAATGTTTTTTTCCTTCCTTTCACTCTCAGTTCATGTGTGTCTTTAAGACTGAAATAAATCTCCTATAGGTACAGCCACTTTGGAAGACATTTTGGTGGTGGTTTCTTACAGAACTAAACATACTCTTACCATACAATCCAGCAACTGTGCTCCTTGGTATCTACCCAAAGGAGCTGAAAACTTATGCCCACATGAAAACCTGCACACAAATGTTAATAGCAGCTTTATTAATAATTGCCAAAACTTGGAAGCAACCAAGATGTCCTTCATTAGAAGAATAAATAAATAAACTGTGGTACATCCATACAATGGAATATTATTCAGTATCAAAAAGAAATGAGCTATCAAGCTACGAAAAGACATGGAGGAACCTTAAATACATATTACCTAAGTGAAAAAAAGCCAATCTGAAAAGGCTGCATACTCTATGATCCCAACTATATGACATTTTGAAAAAGACAAAACTACGGAGACAACAAAAAAATCAGTGGTTTGCAGAGGCAAGTGCAGAGGAGAATAGAGATAAATAGGCAGAGCGCAGAGGATTTTTAGGGCAATGAAAATACTCTATATGATATAATGATGGCTATATGATAGATACATTTGTTCAAACCCATAGAACATAAAATATTAACAGCAAACCCTAAGTAAACTGTGGACTTTGGGTAACTATGATGTATCAATGTATCAATAGGTTTATCCTTGGGAAAAAATTATTTTGGTGGGTGATGCTGGTAAAGGGGGAGGCTATGCATGTGTTGGGTCGGGGGTATATGGGAAGTCTCTCTACCTTCCTCTCAATTTTGTTGTAAACCTAAAACTTCTCTTTTTAAAAGTCTTATAAAAAAAAAGGAAGTATAAACATATTTAGGAAATAATATGGAAGTCAATTCAGGAAGAGCAAAAAGGCCATGTAGAAAAAAGGTAGGAGCTATCCACTTTTGGCAGCACTATAGGCTAGCTACTTCAAATGGCCCTTCAATCACAAAACAACTAGGACCTTTTTAATGCATTTAATATTTTTAAATGCATTTAATACTATTTAATGCATTTCTAGGTTCATAGAAAGTAAGAGAAAACATTATGGCTGGACTTTCTTCTCTCTCTCACATACATACATATACATACACATCACGCACACACATACACAGTCTGGAGTGGAGAACAGTGATCTTTAAGAAGAATGTAAAGTCAGGGTTTTCTGAAAGGCAATAATTGACAATACTTCAGCAAATAGGAGAATAATTCTTTGAGAAAATGAACCTGAAATTTCAAGACTTAATCCTGGGACCCTCTAAGGTAGCTAAAGTGCTAATATTTGTGTACCATCCCCCAACTCCCTGTAGAAGCAATATAAAGTGTTTTCCAAGGGAAAAGATTGCCACTTCAAGCCCTCAGGATTTCCATGGATAAAAATCAAACAAATATGAACTCACAATTAATAATTTAAAAAGAATTAAGCCATCAAGAAGAAAAGAAGACATGATAAACATTGGATTTGGACCTGCAAAGGAACCATATAGGGATTTTTTAAATGCCAAGTATAAATAACTGTATGAAATGTTTGAATAAATAAAAGATGAAACCACGAAAATGAGCAATCAATAAGAGACTGTCAAAAATGATCAGGTACCTCTCTGTGGAACCAGAAACTTGGCACCACATGCAACACCTTTGTGGAGTGTGTGATCCTTGAGGACAAGGAAATCAAAGCAGAGCAAAGTGCCTGGAACATAAAGTGTGTGCATTTTCTCATTCAAGTCCAGATTTCTACCTGCCAGAGTTATTCAAAACTTAAAGTATGAGATTGAGGTATTTAAACCTTGCATCTTTTTCACACCTTAATTCACTGGCAAGCAACACTCGTACTAAGTTGAGCCATGTGGTTGACAGGGTGTTGGTGCTCCAGCCAGGTGTCAGGCCTGGTCCTCTGAGGTGGGAGAGCTAAATTCAGGACATGGGACCACCAGAGACCACCTGGCCCCACATAATATAAAATGGTGAGAGCTCTCCCAGAGATCTCCATCTCAACACTAAAAACCAGCTCCACTCAACGACCAGCAAGCTCCACTGCTGGACACCCCATGCCAAACAACAAGCAAGACAGGAACACAACCCAACCCATTAGCAGAGAGGCTGCCCAAAATCATACTAAGCTCATAGACACCTTAAAAAACACCACTGGAAGCGGTCTTGCCCACCAGAAAGATAAGATCCAGGCTCATCCACCAGAACACAGGCACCAATCCCCTCCACAACAAAGCCTACACAACCCACTGAACCAACTTTACCCACTGGAGGCAGACACCAAAAACAATGGGAACTATGACCCTGCAGCCTGAGAAAAAGAGACCCCAAAACAGTAAGTTAAGCAAAATGAGAAGATAGAGAAATACACAACAGATGAAGGAGCAAGGTAAAAACCCACCAGACAAAACAAATGAAGAGGAAATAGGCAGTCTACCTGAAAAAGGAATTCAGAGTAATGATAGTAAAGATGATCTAAAATCTTGGAAATAGAATGGAGAAAATACAAGAAATGTTTAACAGGACCTAGAAGAACTAAAGAGCAAACAAAAAACGATGAACAACACAATAAATGAAATTAAAAATTCTCTAGAAGGAATCAATAGCAGAATAACTGAGGCAGAAGAACGGATAAGTGACCTGGAAGCTAAAATAGTGGAAATACTACCACAGAGCAGAATAAAGAAAAAAGAATGAAAAGAATTGAGGACAGTCTCAGAGACCTCTGGGACAAAATTAAACACACCAACATTCAAATTATAGGGATCCCAGAAGAAGGAGAGAAAAAGAAAAAGACTGAGAACATATTTGAAAAGATTATAGTTGAAAACTTCCCTAATACAGGAAAGGAAAGAGTCAATCAAGCCCAGGAAGGGCAGAGAGTTCCACACAGGATAAATCCACGGAGAAACACGCCAAGACACATATTAATCAAACTATCAAAAATTAACTACAAACAAAAAATGCTAAAAACAGCAAGGTAAAAGCAACAAATAACATACAAGGGAATCCCCATAAGGTTAACAGCTGATCTTTCAGCAGAAACTTTGCAAGCAAGAAGGGAGTGGAAGAACATATTTAAAGAGATGAAAGGGAAAAACCTACAACCAAGATTACTCTACCCAGCAAGGATCTCATTCAGATTTGACGGAGAAATTAAAACCTTTACAGACAAACAAAAGCTAAGAGAATTAAGCACCATCAAACCTTTAACTTTACAACAAATGCTAAAGGAACTTCTCTAGGCAAGAAACACAAGAGAAAGAAAACACCTATAATAACAAACCCAAAACAATTAAGAAAATGGTAATAGGAATATACATATCAATAACTACCTTAAATGTAAATGGATTAAATGCTCCAACCAAAAGATACAGACTGCCTGAATGGATACAAAAACAAGACCTATATATATGCTGTCTACAAGAGACCTACTTCAGACGTGGGGACACAAACAGACTGAAAGTGAGGGGATGGAAAAAGATA
This sequence comes from Balaenoptera borealis, assembly GCF_965194805.1. Taxonomy (NCBI): domain Eukaryota; kingdom Metazoa; phylum Chordata; class Mammalia; order Artiodactyla; family Balaenopteridae; genus Balaenoptera; species Balaenoptera borealis. The sequence continues at coordinate 54,368,406 of NC_138866.1, read as the reverse complement.
TTCCATGCAAATGGAAATCAAAAGAAAGCTGGAGTAGCAATTCTCATATCAGACAAAATATACCTTAAAATAAAACTATTACAAGAGACAAGAAGGATACTACATAATGATCAAGGAATCAATCGAAGAAGAAGCTATAACAATTGTAAATAGTTATGCACCCAACATAGGAGCACCTCAATACATAAGGCAAATGCTAACAGCCATAAAAGGGGAAATCAACAGTAACACAATCATAGTAGGGGACTTTAACACCCCACTTTCACCAATGGACAGATCATCCAAAATGAAAATAAATAAGGAAACACAAACTTGAAATGATACATTAAACAAGATGGACTTAATCGATATTTATAAGACATTCCATCCAAGAACAACACAATACACTTTCTTCTCAAGCACTCATGGAACATTCACCATGATAGATCATATCTTGGGTCACAAATCAAGCCTTGGTAAATTTAAGAATATTGAAATCAAATCGTATCAAGTATCTTTTCTGACCACATGCTATGACACTAGATATCAATTAAGGAAAAATAACTGTAAAAATTACAAACACATGGAGGCTAAACAATACACTACTCAATAACCAAGAGATCATGAAGAAATCAAAGAGGAAATCAAAAAATACTTAGAAACAAATTACAATGAAAACACGATGACCCAAAACCTATGGGATGAAGCAAAAGCAGTTTTAAGAGGGAAATTTATACCAACACAATCCTACCTCAAGAAACAAGAAAAATCTCAAATAAACAACCTAACCTTACACCGAAAGCAATTAGAGAAAGAAGAATAAAAAAACCCCAAAGTTAGCAGAAGGAAAGAAATCATAAAGATTAGATCAGGAATAAATGAAGGAAACGATAGCAAAGATCAATAAAACTAAAAGCTGGTTCTTTGAGAAGATGAATAAAATTGATAAACCATTAGCCAGACTCATCAAGAAAAAAACGGAGAAGGCTCAAATCAACAGAATTAGAAATGAAAAAGAAGTAACAACTGACACTGCAGAAATACAAAGGATCATAAGAGACTACTACAAGCAACTATATGCCAACAAAATGGACAACCTGGAAGAAATGGACAGATTCTTAGAAAATCACAACCTTCTGAGACTGAACCAGGAAGGAACAGAAAATATGAACAGACCAATCACAAGCACAGAAATTGAACCTGTGATTAAAAATTTTCCAACAAACACAAGCCCAGGACCAGGTGGCTTCACAGGCGAATTCTATTAAACATTTAGAGAAGAGCTAACACCTATCATTCTCAAACTCTTCCAAAATATAGCAGAGGGAGGAACACTCCCAAAATCTTTCTACAAGGCTAGAATCACCCTGATACCAAAACCAGACAAATATGTCATAAAGAAAGAAAACTACTGGGCAATATCACTGATGAACATAGATGCAAAACTCCTCAATAAAATACTAGGAAACAGAATCCAACAGCACATTAAAAGGATCATACACCATATTCAAGTAGGGTTTATCCCAGGAATGCAAGGATTCTTCAATATACACAAATCAATCAATGTGATAAACCATATTAACAAACGGAAGGAGAAAAACCATATGATCATCTCAATAGATCAAGAAAAAGCTTTTAACAAAATTTAACACCCATTTATGATAAAAACTCTCCAGAAGGTAGACATAGAGGGAAGTTACCTCAACATAATAAAGGCCATATATGACAAACCCACACCCAACATCGTTCTCAATGATGAAAAACTGAAACCATTTCTACTAAGATCAGGAACAAGACAAGGTTGCCCACTCTCACCACTATTATTCAACATAGTTTTGGGAGTTTTAGCCACAGCAATCAGAGAAGAAAAAGAAATAAAATGAATCCAAATTGGAAAAGAAGAAGTAAAGCTGTCACTGTTTGCAGATGACATACTATACATAGAAAATCCTAAAGATGCTACCAGACAACTACTAGAGCTAATCAATGAATTTGGTAAAATGGCAGGATACAAAATTAATGCACAGAAATCTCTTGCATTCCTATACACTAATGATGAAAAATCTGAAAGAATAATTAAGGAAACACTCCCATTTACCATTACAACAAAAAGAATAAAATACCTAGGAATAAACCTACCTAAGAAGACAAAAGACCTGTATGCAGAAAACTATAAGATACTGATGAAAGAAATTAAAGATGATACAAACAGATGGAAAGATATACCATGTTCTTGGATTGGAATAATCAACATTGTGAAAATGACTATACTACCCAAAGCAATCTACAGATTCAATGCAATCCCTATCACTCTACCAATGGAATTTTTCAAAGAACTAGAACAAAAAATTTCACAATTTGTATGGAAACACAAAAGTCCCTGAATAGCCAAAGCAATCTTGAGAAAGAGAAACAGAGCTGGAGGAATCAGGCTCCCAGACTTCAGACTATACTACAAAGCTACAATAATCAAGACAGTATGGTACTGGCACAAAAACAGAAATATAGATCAATGGAACAGGATAGATAGCCCAGAGATAAACCCACGCACATATGGTCACCTTATCTTTGATAAAGGAGGCAAGAATATACAGTGGAGAAAAGACAGCCTCTTCAATAAGTGGTGCTGGGAAAACTGGACAGCTACATGTAAAAGAATGAAATTAGAAAACTCCCTAACACCATACACAAAAATAAACTCAAAATGGATTAAAGACCTAAATGTAAGTTCAGACACTATCAAACTCTTAGAGGAAAACAGAGGCAGAACACTCTATGACATAAATCACAGCAAGATCCTTTCTGACCCACCTGCTGGAGAAATGGAAATAAAAACAAAAATAAACAAGTGGGACCTAATGAAACTTAAAAGATTTTGCACAGCAAAGGAAACCATAAACAAGACAAAAAGACAACCCTCAGAATGGGAGAAAATTTTTGTAAATGAGACAAATGACAAAGGATTAATCTCCAAAATATACAAGCAGCACACGCAGCTCAATATCAAAAAAACAAACAACCCAATCCAAAAATGGGCAGAAGACCTAAATAGGGAGTTCTCCAAAGAAGATATACAGATTGCCAACAAACACATTAAAGGGTGCTCAACATCAATAATCCTTAGAGAAATGCAAATCAAAATTACAATGATGTATCACCTCACACCAGTCAGAATGGCCATCATAAAAAATCTACAAACAATAAATGCTGGAGAGGGTGTGGAGAAAAGGGAACCCTCTTGCACTGTTGGTGGGAATGGAAATTGATACAGCCACTATGGAGAACAGTATAGAGGCTCCCTAAAAAACTAAAAATAGAACTACCATATGACCCAGCAATCCTACTACTGGGCATATACCCTGTGAAAACCACAATTCAAAAAGAGTCATGTACCACAATGTTAATTGCAGCACTATTTACAACAGCCAGGACATGGAAGCAACCTAAATGTCCATCGACAGATGAATGGATAAAGAAGATATGGCACATATACACAATGGAATATTACTCAGACACAAAAAGAAACAAAATTGAGTTATTTGTAGTGAGGTGGATGGACATAGAGACTGTCATACAGAGTGAAGTAAGTCAGAAATAGAAAACCAAATACTGTATGCTAACACATATATATGGAATCAAAAAAAAATGGTCCTGGAGAACCTAGGGGCAGGACAGGAATAAAGACACAGATATAGAGAGTGGACTTGAGGACACAGGGAGGGGGAAGGGTAAGCTGAGACGAAGTGAGAGAGTGGCATTGACATATATACACCACCAAATGTAAAATAGATAGCTAGTGGGAAGCAGTTGCATGGCACAGGGAGATCAACTCGCATTTTGTGACCACCTAGAGGGGTGGGATAGGGAGGGTGGGAGGGAGACATACGAGGGAGGGGATATGGCGATATATGTATACGTATAGCCCCACAAGGCTTCACATCCTTATCTAGGACAGAAACTCAACCACCTTAGACAATGTCCACTAGTTTTCTTCATTCACTCCTTAAGAAAAATTTATCAGTTCATAATTCACCTAAACTCACTGATAACCCAAAGAAAACCTTTGTGCCCTTAGAGGGAGCTGGATTTCTCTTTGAGCTACCTCCTGAATGAACTCGGATACTGTTGAGGAATTTTGATGTCAGGAAATACCCGCAGATGTGAGCAGTCAGGAAGGAGATCAAACAGTTTTTGTATGTATTTAAATTCATACTTTGTTATACAGCAGCAACTAACACAACAATGTAAAGCAATTATACTCCAATAAATAGATTAAGAAAAAGAAAAGTCATAGATTAAAAAAAAATGATCAGGTACGTTTATAGGAAAAGCCAAATAAAAATAAAAATATATTAGGAATAATAAAATGTATATTTAGAAATATAAAATCTATTATACTCGAAATTAACAACTGAATGGTTAAAGGGCTGACTAGATCCAGCAGAAAAGAGATTAAGAAGAAAAAATTATAATTATCCCAATTAGATGCAGAAAAGACATTTAATGTAATTCAATATCCATTCATCATTTAAAAGAAAACTCTTTGAAACTTTGAAAGAGATATTCTTAACCTGCTAAAAAGAAGTTACAAAACTCTGAAACATTCCCTTTAAAATCTTTTTTTTAAGGGAAAAGAACACCCTGTATTACTGCTGCTTTAATGCTTGAAAGGAAATATAGAGAATATCTTAGTCACCCCAGGATAGGGAAGAATTTCTTTAAAAGAACAGAAAAGGTATTCACCATAACAGACAAATAAATATAAATACAATATAATTTAAAATTTTTATTCATCCAAAGACATCAATGAAAGAGAATTGCAAAGTGTAAAAAGATATTTGTAGTCTTTGTAACTGACAAAGAATTAATATACAGTATAAAGAATTTCCAAAAATCAATAGGAAAAAGAAAGTCTAGTAGATAAATGTGCAAAAGACATGAACAAGTATTTTACAAGACAGGAAGTACAAGCAGATATAAACCAGTAAATAGATGCCTACCTTTAATCAGAAAAAAAGGTAAATTAAGATAATTATGAGATATAATTTTAAATCCACTCAATTAGCAAAAATTAAGAAGCCTAACAATATGAAATATTTAAAAGGTTATAAATCAACAGAAATTTTTATATATTTTAAAAGAAAAATAGTATGAAAAATTTAACATGATTTTTTTTTCCTAATGAAGAGTTACATCTACTTGAAGCAGACTGTTGAAGAAACTAGCAATCCAAGATCATCTTCATCCAATCCCAGGGAATGAGATGATTCAAAGCTGAACTACAGTCTCTACAAGGACCAATCTATTCTCTTTTACTTCCAGGGTAAAATGTTTCAAGGTCCCAACTCAACGTATAGAAAAATTTTCAGGGCTCCCACCTGGCTATCCCTGAATGTCAATTTTTGCCATCATATCAAAACTGTTACACTGGGGGCTTCTCTGGCAGTCCAGTGGTTAAGACTCTATGCTTCTACTCCAGGGGGTGAGGGTTCAATCACTGCTTGGGGAACTAAGATCCCACATGCCGTGCAGTGTGACCAAAACAAACAAACAAACAAAAAAAACACAAAGAAAAATAACCTGCTACATCCACCTCTTCCTGAATAAGCAGAGGTCCTTAGGGGAAAAGTGGCCCCAGATCCATTATTTGCCTCTTTGGATTTCTATCTTCTCCTAGATCTTAGTCCCATAATTCTTCACAATTCTTATTAGCTTTGTAACATCTTTAAATATATATATAAGCAGGGGCAGCTTCTGTAATATTCCTCAATGGGAGGGCTGCTCCAAAGAGCTAGGTCCACCATTACTGGAAAAAGAAGTCAAAAGAAAAACTTAAAATTCCATTTCTTGGCCCTTGTTCTCTCCTTCTTATAAAAGGCAATTGCCCCCAAAGTCTCTTTCCCATCCACCCTGTAAACTTCCCAGCAAAACATTTCCAAATTCCTCTAGACAGGTTAATTCTCCCTCCTTTCATGTCTCATTTTTACCTATGAGCAGCTCTCTGCTTTCTTGAATGGGCCAGCCTCTCGACTTCCTTCAGTTCTCCCTCCCAACCATTCCTTTGATCTTCATAAAATTTAAGGACTGGAAACAGATTCTCTTCCTGGTGGGCACTATGGTTTCTACAACAAACATGATTTTTTTAAAGTTATCATTTTTAACGTTGCAATGTTTCTTAGATCGCAGACCATGTGCTCTTATCTGATATCTATGCATAATTTGATGTTTATCTCGGCTAAAATCAAATCATCATGATTTATTTGCACAGGTGATTTCTCTGCCTCCTTAGGACTTTAAAACTCTGCAGCTGTTTTCATGTAGAAAATGAGTTCCCATGCAGGTGTCCCTGCTTAAAGGACAGGTTCACAATTCTGTTCCCAGACTTCTCTTTTAGCTTTCACCTTTACTTATTTGGCACTCATATGTAGAAAATGAAAGGGTTTTTTTTTCTTCTTTTCTCTTTTTCAGTAAAGTAACAGGAATGATATTTTTTTGAAATATTTTCCCATGCACTTTCACATCATATTGTCCTGTGACTGCCTGAGAAAGGGCCAACGTCAGCTAGAACAATAATGTCACTACTCAGCTCTGAGTGTCAAATTAGATTTTTTTAAGTCTCTAACAAGAGAAGGGTCTTGAAAGCTAACCTTGATTGAAAGATTTTATAAATTCTTTAAGCTCCAATTAACATATCAAGAGCCAGACCTCTGTCTCTGAGCCATGAGTAAAGGTAACTCAGGCTGTGATATAAAAATTGTCCCTACCACACAGGAAGCAGGACACCCTGCCCATTGAGGCATGTGGACTGCAAAAAGAAGAAGAGACAGAAATAGAACAAGGCATCAGACACAAACACCTGGAACAAAACTCCAGGGAGGAGGTAGATTGGAAGAGTTGAGGATTTTGTGTGATGTACTCCATTTGGAACTCTGGGAGAAGACTGAACAAGGATGACTGCACACCAGTGCAAGATGCTATATCAAAAAGACATTAGTGATACACATTCACAGGCAGAGAGAAGAATGGAGTAAGCACTCCTTAGACTTTCTTGGCTGCTAGGTGATGAAAAAGCAACCTCAAAATTATTGCAAGCCCATGGGACTTCCCTGGTGTCAGAGTGGTTAAGAATCTGCCTGCCAATGCAGGGGACACGGGTTTGATCCTTTGTCCAGGAAGAACCCACATGTCGCGGAACAACTAAGCCCATGCACCACAACTACTGAGCCTGTGCTCTAGGGCCCACGAGCCACAACTAGCGAGCTCACGTGCCTCAACTACTGAAACCCACATGCCTAGAGCCCATGCTCCGCAACAAGAGAAGCCATGCAATGAGAAGCCCGCGCACCTCAACGAAGTGTAGCCCCAGCTCACCGCAACTAGAGAAAGCCCGTGCACAGCAATGAACACCCAACGCAGCCATAAATACATACATACATACATACATACATACATACATACATACATACATACATACATACTGCAAACTCAGGGAAAGGAGCTGAGTTGATGGTCTGTGGTGTTTTCATAGAACCACACTGGTGATGGGCAATATGACCCCTCCAGAGGATGTGAACTGGATAGCCATGGGCTTCAGGGAAGGAAGAAGAGCATAGCTCAGACTCAGAGAAGACCCCAGCTCAGGTGAACCACAGTGGCTACAAATCTGGTGCTCTCTGAATGATAAACTAAGAGCGCCTTCAGCTTCATATCGCTGGAAGAATTGCCACCAAACAACAGAGTTAGCGTATCATTTGCTGCTTTATAGCCCGGCATCAACTTTTCCTCCTTACTGATGTAACTTTGGTCTGGCATCCTCTTCCAACACAGTTCTGTCTCATCCACATTAAAAACCTGCTTGGGTAAATACGTGCCTCCATCAACAATTTCTCAAAGTGGTTCAGGAAATTCCCGGGCAGCTACCGTATCTGCACTCACTTACTCCCCACTTACTTTTACGTTGTGAAGGTTGGCTCTAGCCTTGAACCAATGAAACCAACCATAGCTGGCATTAAAAGATGTGCTCTCTGATTCTTTGCCGTATTTCATCTTTAAGTCTTCATAAAGGATTTTAGCTTACTCTTGAATCAGCATTAAGCTGAGCAGGACTGGACGCTGATGCTGATCCTGCCTCCACACACTGAGAAGTTTCTCCATCTCCTCCATCACTTTTCCACACTTCTTCGATATTATTGTCAACATCCTTGGCACAGCTGACTTCACATGTTCCATGATCTTGTTCCTTAGAATCATGCCGATGGTTGAACGATTCATATTATAAGAACCCATCTTTTTGCCTTGCTCCACTCTCTCAATTATTTTCACATTTCCATCGTTATTGCTTGGTGCTTCTTAGCAGTACCAGCTACATCACTGCTGCTTTTACACTTGCTTCTGGACATCCTGGGCTTGAAGTAAAGACACTGTACTACTGTACTGTATACAATACTGTAAAGTACACAAAAGCACAACCACTTGTAGAGGATGCACACACATGACAATGTACACCAGACATGTGAACTAACTTACGTGATTGGACATGTGAATGCACGTTTGCATCTTTGAAAGTTCACAACTTGAAGGTTCATATGTAGGGGACTTACTGTATTTTTAAGCTATGTGGTTCATCTGCAAGTTTTTTCATGTTTTCACAAATCTCCAAATTTTTTCAATATACTTATTGAAAAAAATCCATGTAAAATAGACCTGTGCAGTTCAAACCCATGTTGTTCAAGGGTCAACTATATATACTGCAGTAGGACCAAAAAGGCACAAGGCTACCAAAGGACCCCCTGGCAGATAGAGATCCTTCTTCCCAGCACCACCATGTCATGTTAACACCCCTACATATCCAGGCATCATTTCAGGAAAAAGTAAGAGGAATGGGAACAAATCTGAGACATTGAGCACTTACTAAAAGAGATTGAGTTACCTAAAAGTTACTCTTCAAACTGGCAGAGACTCAGATTCAATTGATTGGAAAAATATAGTTTGTTCCTTTTTATCCCCACCATAGAAGATAAGCATTTATTATTAAGACCAGAAATAGACCTACTCATATATGAACATTTGATTTATGACAAATATGGCACTGAAAAGCAGGAGGAAAAGACGTTCTTTTCAATTTATGTAGCTGGAACAATAGATTACCATGTACGAAAAAAAGGAAATGATCCCAACATTGCTCCATACACAAATATGAATTCCAAGTGGCAAAACAAAATGTCTTCTAGAACTGTGCTGCCCAATGTGACAAGCACTAGCCACTTGTGTCTATTAAACACTTGAAATTTTGAAGTTGACTCCTATGAATTGAGATGTGCTATAATCACAAAATACATACTAGATTTTGAATACTTAGTATGAGTTTTAAAATGTAAAATATTTCATTAATCATGATTACATATTGAAATTATGATATTTGGAATACACTGGGTAAAATAAAATATAACATTAAAATTAAATTCACTAGATCCCTTCTACTTTTTTAAATAGGAAAAACTTTAAGTTGTACATGTGGGGCTCATATTTCTCTTGGGCAGCTCTAGGCTTGAAGAACATACTGGAGAATATCTTCTTAATTCATGTTAGGAAAAGATAATGTAAATTGGACATAAAATCACTGATCATAAAGGAAAAGAATAATTGGACTACATTAAAATTAAAACTTCTGTTCATCAAACAACACCATTAAGAAAATTAAAGGTAAGCCATGGAATGAGAGAATATTTTGGCAACATAAAAAATTAACAGAGGACTGGAAAACAAAATGTATAAGACATCTACTACAAATCAATAAAAAAAAGAAAGACAACCTAAATTTTTTAATGAAAAAGAGCCTTTAATAGGGAATTCACGAAGACGAAATCTGAATGGCCAATAAGCATATGAAAAGGTATTCAATCTCATTCAGATAGTAAAAATGGAAATTAAAACCATAATGAGATATGATTACACATCTGCCAGAAATGGCTAAAATGGAAAAGGTTGACAATACCAAGTTTCACAAGGATATAAAACCACAGGAAGTCTCCTACAGATTTCAGATTGATGTAACCAATTTGAAAATCAGTGTGCCATTACCAACAAAAGGTGAAGATATACACACCTAGTAATTTCCTCTCCTAGGTATACACCCAATATAAACGTGTACATTTGTGCACCACAACACATGTACAGGAATGTCTGTAGCAGCATTATTTGTAAAAGCCCCAAACTGGAAATAACCCAAATTCCCATCAATACATAAACTGTGTATATCCCTGCAATGCCATACTCTACTGCAATGAAAATGAGTGAGTTACAATCTCAAGAAATAAGGAAGAACAAAATAAACATAATATTGACCATAAGAAGCCATACCAAAGTACTACCTGCTACATAATTTGATTTACACAAAGTTCAAAAGCAAGCAAAGCAACACTCATACATTTTGGTTGAATACTTAGGAGACTATACTGGGAAGTCCAATGGGGTTTCTAGGGTGTGGTAACATTCTATTCTTGACGGAAATGGTGGTTACATAGAGTTTTATATTTAAATGATTCATTAATCTGTATCTATATTTTATGCATTCCTCCATATTCATGTTACAGTTTACAATTTAAAAGACTAGAAAGAAGAACTACCATTTTCCTTGCATATTTGGATAATAGTGTTATGTTTGCCACCCTGCTACAAGTAATTTATTCTATAGCCTATTACATCTTTTATATGGTTATTTCAGCTATGACTTCTTGCCTATCTTACTCTAGGACAAGCTTCCAAGAGATGTAAAATTTTCTATCACTACACCCATCTAAATGATTCTCGGTAATCTAGTCCAACAGTATTTAATATTTAAATGTCTGAACATCACCACGATGTTATCAATTCATTTTTAGTCTTTGCATATACAACCAATATTTGTTTGCATTCAGATTGGGCTTTACTGCTCATTGAAGGAATAAAATTAAGATGCCACTTTGGGAATGCCATAAAAAAGAAGTTAAAAAATTAACCATTACACTCCTAAACTTACCTGATTCCCCTTGCTCAGGTAATAGGTGTAAACCTTTGCTTCCTATCCATATCATTTTTACGTAACCCTAGGAAACTGTCTTTTAAACTCTCCAAATCACCTCATAAAAATTTTTGGTATTTAGCTGATTTTTCTCATTGGTAAAATATATCACACAGGAATTACTCTCAACCACAAACCTTAGTCATGCTTTCACATATTGTATTAGTTTCCTGAGGCTGCCATAAAACAGCACCACAAACTTAGTGGCCAAAAACAACATAAATGCATTCTCTCTCAGATCTGGAGACCAGATGTCCCTTCAGAAGCTCCAAAGGAAAATCCTTCCTTGCTTCTTCTAGGTTCTGATGGCCCTCGGCATTCCTTGGCTTCCTCGGCTTGTGACCACCATCACTCCGATATCTGTCTCCATCTTCATGTCACCTTCTCCTTTGTATGTCTGTGTATTCTCCTATTCTGTCTCTTATAAGGACATTTATCACTGGAATTAGGGCCCACCAAGGTAATCTAGGATGATTTCATTCCAAGATACTTAATTATTTACATCTGCAAAGAGCCTTTTTCCAAATAAGATCACATTCACTGGTTCAGAATGGAGGCCACCATTCAACTGACTACACCTATTATAGTTGGAGGAGATAGTTGAGAGGACATAAGTGCCAGCTCACCCACAAGCTGGACCCGGGCAACTGGAGGCTCCTCACTCCCTCCCCTATCCTTGGAATGTATCTTCTTCCCACCATTACCACAGTAGGAGCTGGCTTCAAGGACACACCCTTGAGAGAGTGAGATGTTGTTAAGACCATCTGGACAGGATATATGACTGAACCCCGTTAGAGTCTCTGTATAAACCTTTAAGATTCTGGTAGGTGGGCACAGAGATCTACTTGTCTTGCAATCACCCAAGACAAGCCTCATATGTAAGTTCCCTTTCTTATTAAGGCTGCCATCTACCAATCTGGCATGGCCTGCCCTTTTCTTCAGTCCCTTCTTGCCCTCCATGTATGAGACCTGTTTCAGATTTTACCTGGGAAGCTCCCATGGTTGTGAACCAACAGTTACACAGGGAAAAAAATTACTAAAAAATTTAAAGGATACAATAATAATAGAAGTAACTGCACTATTTTAGATGGGCTTTCCATAGTTAAATTCCTAACAAAAGTATATATATCATGTACTAATTTTCATACCCCACACAGACTTAATTACAAACTCTTAGGAAAACGGTAATTAGGTTTTATTCAACTTTGAATCCCTACACCTAACCTAGTGTTCTTGACATAGTAGACAGGACATAAAACAAAATTAACTTATATATCCTATACGATAATTCTGAAGCAATTTAAGGACCACTCATTGTGCCTACACTCAGAATTGGCTTTAACAACAGCTTTAATGAAAGGAAACAGAATTGCCATTTTTTTCCTATCTGAAGCCTAAAAATCAAGCATTACATTAGTCACTGACAACAAAACAATTGATACCTGGAGAGAGAGAGGAAGAAATGAAGTAGATAACAAAATAGGTATAGATGTTTTTGTTATGGGAAACTTAAAGGAAACTTAGGTAAAGAGAGAAATTGAGAGTTCTGACATGTCAAAGCATTCTGACATATCCTAGGATGCTTTTGCAAAAAGTCCATAAGAATAGCACTAATGGCATGAATGGTGGAGAAAAGAATGAAAACCCTCAGGGAACTGACCACAAGAAAGAAGAAAGAATTGTCTCGCATAAAGGTAGGATTACAATGACTTATCTTGGAAAAAGTAAACAACCCACTTATGTACAACTTCTCAATGGAAAAAGAAATTATAATGTCAGAAATATGAATTGACTGTCAGAAGTATGTAAAACCAACTCTATAAGTTGTAAAATAGAAGTCATATGTCTATTCTGAGATGTGATAAAAAATTACACTTCTTTTAATAAAAATTCAAAACATGATCGTTTTGTTATCACTCAAGTGCCAATCACTATCCAACTTGTATTATGAATGCTCACCTACCCATAGAAACGCGTGTGTGTGTGCACACGCATGCTGGTGCATGAACAGAATTATTTTGCTGTTTCAGTTGTTTGATATTCTGGTCAGAATCAGCAGTAGTTTCTTTCTTGTATGTGTGATTATCTGAAAATTATGTCAATACAGAACTTACTGTTTTTAGAAAAATTTCTACAAGACTATCCAGCAAATTACAAAGGATAAAATCTGCATGAAAAATATTCTGTCACCATCAAAAAACTTAATCTTCTGGTAAAGATTAAGAACTAAATGTACTTATCTACCTTTCAATCTCTAAAATTCCCAATGAAATTATGTTAAAAAAAATACAAGACAAAAAATCCTAAGAGCACTATTAAGAAAGAGAACTTGCACTGAGCAGAGATCTTAGTGATTTTTCTGGAAGGTGGAAAAAGAAAACAGCAACCCGGAAATTTCACAACAAAGTCTATCTAAGTGAGCCCAGAAGAGAGGTAAGAGCCAAGCCAGGGGGTAAAGAGGATGGCAATGGAAAGAGGAGCAGAAATGTACAAGATCTATTAATTCTGCCTATAGAATTACTCTTCTCCTGATTTCCCTCTCTCTTCCCCAAACTCTGGTCCTCCACTGAGAGATGCTGTGTTTACTTCCATTCACAAGCCATGACACCTGCTCTAAAGAAACTGATCTATGGACCATCAGAATAAATCCCTTATCCTTTTGGAAATGGTTCTTGCAGGTACCCTGCAGGCTGGTCCTCTCTGTCTAATACAAAGGACATATAGTCAGCACTTCCAGACTTATCCTACACCTTTTCCATGAATATGAATACACAATCAAGAATCTTCCAAATACTTTGGAGATGCACAAAAGCAAAAACTAAGGCAAACAAATAGAACAACTGACCCAAAGATATTGATAATTAAAAATAGAGAACAACTTAATTTTTATCCTAATTAAGGTTCTAAGGATTGGACTTCCCTGGCAATCCAGTGGTTAAGACTTGTGCTTCCACTGCAGGGGGCACAGGTTCATCCCTGATTAGGGAACTAAGATCCCGCATGCCATACTACGCAGCCAAAAAAAAAAAAAAAAAAAGATTCTAAGGATAGAAAACATACTATATCCATAGTATTAGAATAGGTTGCTTCCATGTCTTGGCAGACAGAGAAAGAAAACTATCATATGATCTTGCTCATATGTGGAATCTGAACAAACAAAAACCAAAACTCATGATGTAGAAAACAGATTGTTGGTTGCCAGAGGTAGTAGGAGGGGGTTATGGAGGTGAGGGTAAAATAGGCGAAGGGGGTCAAAAGTACAGAGTTTTAGTTATAAATAAGTCAGGGGAATGTAATGTACACCATGGTGACTATAGTTAATAATATTGTATTGTATATTTGAAAGTTGCTGAGACAATAGATCTTAAAATGTGTTTGCTGAAAATTTTTAAACATCCAATAAAAGAGCTAGAATGTAAAACTGAAATGATGGAAAAGGAAAATATGAGAGGAAAGGGAAGAGCCAGACCAGTGCTTCTCAAATATTAATGTGCATACAAATCACCTGGAGATCATGTTAAAATGCAAATTCTAACCCTACAGATGTGAGATTCTGCATTTCTAACAAGCTGCTAAGTGACACCACGGCTGCTGGTCCACAGGCCACATTTTGAGTTGTAAGGACTTAGAAAGACATGTGCTTATGAAATTTCAGAGCAACCAAAAAATTTTTTAAATAATAAGAAGAAAGTCCTAAGAGTGGTGTCCAGATCAGTCTCAAACAATTATTTGAAAAAGTTAAAAAGGAACTCATTCGGTCCCATCTCCTGACCAGGGCTGTGTCCTCTTACAGTGCTCTCCATTCTGCCTCTTTCAGGCTCCCTCAAGGCCACTGCATTCTAAGAGAGGGTTTGCCTCTTCAGACCAATCTAAAGAATCATGATTAACTCAGTACTTTGTCCTGCTTAGGAAGACAAAGTTTAATAATGACAGAATTAAGACTAGGTCATGGTAACCTGTACCAAATTACTTCCAATTTATGGTATAATATAACCAGGAATATTCAGTTTCTAAATCTTCACATTTTGAATGTGACTCTCAAATTAAAAGAAACACAATCACAACAATATTCTGACATTCTCTTTTCTTTACTCCCAAAGTGATGGAAACACAGACAAATTTTTTAACTCTTCTAAGCAGGAGCAAAGTCACTCTGCTCATGAAGCTACATAGTTTGAATTTATAGATTTTGAACTACATTGCATTCATTATTTGCTGTTTTTAAGGAACTTCTGACGATTAGGAAACTACATGTTTTAGCACATGATACTTGAATATTCAGGTAGTTGGTGAATCAAGAGGCTTGCTCACCTTGTTCTGCAAATTTGAATTTATCTTTTGTTTAAAATGTCTTTATTACATACTAATTGTTTCAGAATTGAATTTAAAAGCTCTTTATCACATACTAATTGTTAAACAAAATGTTTCTAAAGAGTTTCAGACTGAAACTATTGACCATTTTCTTTGTTCCCTAAAATAGAAGTGATGTAATACTTTTATATTTATTATTGAGAGAAATGATGTCTTTATAAAACCATTTGAGAAAGAATGGAGGATTTATACCAAAAATTATCTCTAAATATTTCTAAGTTTTTAGAATGCCTTCTTGGAGGAAAATATAAATTCTGATCCTCAAAAACTTCCTGGAAACTCAGGAACTAGAATATAAAAATAATATTTATCAGAGAAACACTATAATATTTAGAAATATTTAGGTAATTACATCAGTTTATACATTATAAAATTAAATGTAAAGGGACAATTGTGGGAGATCAACTGATAAAATTTAGGACTTTTAAATGAAATGAAATACTATATGACAAAATGGCCTAATATATGCAAAGTTTTACAGACTTGACATAAACTTTTCTTAGAACTTTTGAGTGGAAATAGTGCAAAACTCAAATTTCTCTATGATCATATCAATTTAATCCATCTTGGCTATTCATTTATTCAGCATGGTATTACAATAATATCCCTTCTGTTAACCATCTGTATTACATAGTTCTTTGATCAGATCACTCACTATAGCAAGTGCTGAATGTTCCTTATCTATTTTAAAACCAAAGGGAACAAGAGTTGCCTGAGCTCATGAAAGATTTAGTAGTATTGTTGGTATTTTTTACATCAGCTAAGAAATAGATAATGCTCTACTGATTTAATCATACCTATTTGAATGTTGTGCTTTGGGGAATATGATACTATATTTCACATTCCAAACCTTAATGTACAGGTCCTAAATCTTTCTGCTGTAGTTATAATTGGACATTGTAACAGACATTATTAGTGCCCTGCCTATATCCTCTTCCCCTTCCTACTTAAGCACAATTAACTTGATTTCCAACTGAAGACCTGACAATCTTCTCTGGATTTTGAAGTCCACTTTGCCCACCCATGCGACAGGCTAGAAGTGTTGGGAAATTAATGATCCTCTGGCCCCAGAAACTGTCAACCAATGACTGAAGGAAATTGGTGTACCTCCTCCAGTGAGATGACCCTGAAGCATTACCTACGCTGCTCCAGAGTTTCTACAGTGGGGTGAAGTCCAATTACCCACAGAGGTAATGGCTTGATTATGTACACTTTGTTGGCTGCATTCCCTTCCCTGTCTCAGATCTCCCCATCCTTTACCAGTATTTTCTACGTCTTCCAAATAATCACTTGCACATGAATCCTTGTTTTGGCATCTCTTCTAGTAGAATCCAACCAAGAAAGGGGGTATGGGGCTTCCCTGGTGGTGCAGTGGTTAAGAATCCACCTGCCAATGCAGGGGACACAGGTTCAAGCCCTGGTCTGGGAAGATCCCACATGGCGCGGAGCAACTAAGCCCGTGCACCACAACTACTGAGCCTGTGCTCTAGAGCCCACAAGCCACAACTACTGAGCCTGCGTGCCACAACTACTGAAGCTCATGTGCCTACAGCCTGTGCTCCGCAACAAGAGATGCCACCGCAATGAGAAGCCCGCATACCGCAATGAAGAGTAGCCCCCGCTCGCCTCAACTAGAGAAGGCCCACGTGCAACGAAGACCCAACACAGCCAAAAATAAATAAATAAATAAATTTTAAAAAAAGAAAAAATAAAGAAAGGGGGTATCATAAGTGGTCCCAAGAAGCAAATTCTCAGAAAGGGATTCTAGAATTGGATAATGTACCTGCCAGAGGTAACAATAACCTCATTTTTAGGGCTAAGTAGGGTGGCAATAATCTTAGGCATGCTGTAACATCACATTTACTAAGACTCTGACTTGTGGTATACATTTATACAGGTAAAAGCGGAGACCAGGTCCTTTTGAGGAAAAACCTTGAACAAATGTACAAAAGGTATATAAAATAGTAAATGATAAATAACCAAAAAAAGTAAAAGGATAAATTTTTTGAAAAGTAAAGGATAAGTTACTGCATCTTGCCTTCCTATCACTAAGAAAGAGGCACAGTACTTATATATCCCTTTAGATTTTAGAGACTACATACACTTAGCAAAATTATTCCAAATCATTTATTGAGTAACTAGGGAGACTGCCAGCTTTGAGTTTACACAAAGCAACAGATGACTCTGCAGTAGGTTCAAATTATGATATAAGCAGCCCTGACACTCTGACTACATGACCCAGCAAATCCAAAGGTACGAGAGGTACCCATCATCCATTAGGAAGCCCTGTGGATTCTCTGGCCAGCCCCAATAGAATAAACACAGTGCAGACTCCTATGGTTCTAAAGCAAGGCTATGCTGTCTGCAACAGAAAACTGTACTCTATTAGAATGGCAATTGCCAACACGTACTGATCCCTAAAAGAGACTGAGTTCCTGACTAGGGTACCTCAAGCCACTATACAATTGGAGATGCTCATAATGAGCTGGGTATTGTCAGCCACCAAGTGATAAGGTCTATATGACAGAGCAGCAACTCATCACATAATGGACAGGCTACTTTCAGAATCAGACCTGAGCCGGCTCGAAAGGAACAAGTACGTTACACAAACAGGTGACTCCAACCTTCATGTTACCTAGCTCTATTGCAGTGATTCCAACCTCTCAACTCATTCCTGTGGTTTGTGGGGCTTTCTTATGACCAGCTCATGAAGGAGGGGGGGAACCTGAGCCTGATTCATAAATTAATCAGACTTATTAACTTGCTAAAAATATGGATGCCACAATATAGCCCTAATCAGGAGTGATCCTGAAATACAGTGGTGAATGGAAATCCCTCCTATGGATGGGTTTTAATGAAAATGTTGGGAAACTTTGGATTTGGTGACAGGAAGCACCAGAAAGCCTAGAGGTACAAAAAATAAACCTTCCCTCTGTTATGTACTGAATGGTTGTGTCTCCCCCAAAACACATATATTGAAATCCTAACACCAGTGTGATGGCTGGGCCTTTGGTGAATACTTAGGTCATGAGAGTACAGCCCTCAGGAATGGGATTAGTTTCCTTATAAAGAGGCTACAGAGAGCTTCCTTGCCCCCTCCACTACATAAGGACACAGTGAGAAGTTGGCCAGCTATAAACCAGAAAGTGGGCCCTTACCAGACACTGAATCTACTGGCAACTTGATCTCAGAATTCTCAGCCTCCAGAACTGTGAGACATAAAATATTTGTTCTTTAAGCCACCCGTTGTATGGTGTTTTTGTTATAGCAGCCTGAACATACTAAGACAATCTCTTTATCATTTTTCCTATAGCCAGGCCAAACTATCTCAGCTGAGAACCACTGAACTAGAGATACATTAGACAAAATAAGATCTGAATACAGACATTCCTTAGGGATCACAGCAGTTCATCACTCAGTTAAGAAAATACTTATCTAGGACTTACCTACACATAGCAAAGTGTAAAAAACTGGGTTATAAATCATAACCCCTGTCCATAAAGAACCCCCGCATTAAAGTCTCCATTGTCCTCCATTATCCAGCATTGTCTATTATTCTGGAAATGATAGTTTTCTGGATTCTGTTTTAAGGACTGGAACTTCCAGAACTATAAAATGTAGGTAGGTGTAAACACATTCACACACACATGCACACATATCCACACACAGAAAATCTATTTTAACTTCTGACATCATTTCTGGATTTTTTCTAAGACCGTTGGAGTTCATGATATAAAATCCCTGACACTATCATTGTAGTTATCACCTTTACTTCTGATCTCTCCCTCTCTTTTCTGTCCTCTTCTTTTTTTTTTCTATCACCTATCACTTCTCCTGTGACTCTCAGATTTCACATAGGAAAGTCTATCTTTTCATAACATCACTATCCTATGGAGCTCTCCTCACCTTCTGTTTAGACAGAGAATGGACTAATCAGTAGTGTGTCATCATTTCAGTTGTCCTTGCTCATTGTACAAATGGATCTGGAATATTTTTCCAGATAAAGATGCTTTCATTTTTTATTTTCCTTACTTCTGGGCTCAATGTCCCTCAGATGCTTGAGTGTACCAGATAACCAAAGTTTACTGTAAATGAATATAATGATTCTAAGTTTGCTTACTATAGTTCCAACATTGATGAATTTGCGAGTCTATACTTTTATTAAGAATAGGTATAAGAAATGGTCTTCTCACTTTTGCAGAATCTTTTTTCTAAGCACTGTTATTACTTGTATTGCTAATAAGACACTTTGATTTACTCATTATTTAATGAGCATTGGCCAAGTTTCTACTATCTTTGAAGCTCCTTGCTAGGCATTAGCAATATAAAGATAAGTAAGATATAGTCTATCTTCTCAAGTAATCCAGAGTCTGTGGGGGAAACAATCAAGTACACAACTAATTTTTATATGATTTGATAGATACCACAGCAGAAACAAAGGTACAATGGGAACTCAGAGAAGGGAAGATTTAACTCTGCCTGGTGGAATCTGGAAAGTCCTCACATAAAGTGTGACATCTGAGCTATATCTTGAAGGATCGATAGAAATTTGCCAGACCAAAGACTTATGAATTTGATAGTAAAGAAACCACATGTGCTAGGCCATGGAAGTGCAACCTAACAATATATCTAGAGAACTAGGTGTTTATAATTAAGTGAAGAAATAGGCTCAGAAGAAATACAAGAGCACAATCTAGAATCACCTAATATACCATGTTAAAGACTGGCCTTTAACCCAAGATGCTAAATGGAGAGCCATTGAAGGATTTTACACCTGAGAGTAGCATGATCAGATATGCCTTTTACAAAAATCACTCTGACCATAATAAAGGAAAAACTGGAGAAAGATAAGAAACCAGATGACCAGCTAAGAGAAATAATAAAAGCCTAACTCTATCAGTGGCCAGAGGGTGGAAGCAGAGGAGGCAGACAAGAGAGACATTTAGGAGATGAAATAAATAGGATCAGATGATTACTTTGTTTGTGGAGGAGAAAGAGAGAGGGGAAAGGGGAAAGTAACAGAGAAGAAAGAGTGAAGCATGATATTCGGGTTTCCAGCATAGTAAGTGGATGATGCCACTGGTTTCACTGGGTTAAAAGATTAAGGGACAGGAAAAGGTTTGGAGGTCAAGATGAAGAGTTTGTCTATGGAACTGTCAAATTTCAATAGCCTGTGGGATACCCTACTGCAGATAAACAGGAGATTGCTATGTATAGGTTAGGATCTCAGGAGAAATGTCAGACCTCGACAGATAAGGCATATAGGTAGTAGTTGAAGTGAAACTTCCCCCAAATCACCATTTGAAATGGAAACCATACACAAAAGTATCACACTTAGAAATTAGATGTGGTTAGAAATTCCGCCCAAATGGAGACTAACAATAAGAACCATACAGAGTCACTAGGCAGTGGGTTCTGTCTTCTGATAAGATGAATCAATATAATCCCTCTAAGTGAAACCATGTTATGTTCCTTAACCTTGAAGTTTATCAAATCCAGATTCTCTCTCTTCTCTTAGGTTCTATTCATTTATGCATTAAACTTAAATATTTGCTAATTAATGTAGCCCAAATATCAATAGACTTATCTATTTATCCCTGATCTTACTCCTGAGATCCTGGGCAAGAGAGACCTTGCCCATATCTGAGGTACTTCTTCTCAATTTAAGGTGCATTGTTCTGCTCTAGATTTTTTAATTGTTTACTAAAAATGAAAAATTATGTCATGCATTGAAAGAATTATATTCAAATATTATAGTCAATCCAACTTTTAAAATATCTTAAATACTTCCTTCAAACCACAAATTCTGGCCTTCAAAACAATCAGTACAATGGCCTCCTGATGTGCTGAGTGTCCCACTTCATAAGGTACTTCACCATTATCTCATTCAAATCCTATAGTTCAGAGAATGGATTTCTTTAAAAAGTAAAGACAAAAAAAGTCAAAGCTTCTTCCTGAATCTTAGTTCAATACAGTTAGATTTTGCAAGACAATAAGGTTCTAATCACATCCTGATTGGTACAGATTTATGCAAAGAGTTTGTGCAAGAATTAATGGACATTAAGAAAGTCACAAAAAAAAAAAAAAAGAAAGTCAATCCACGCATACTGATATGTGATTACGCCTGAAGATATGTAAAATCACCCACAGCTGGAAACATGCTGAAATAATAAGGCTACAGTTGGAAATGCTTTTTTAATTATGAATTTCTGTTCTATTTTTAGATAATACTGATCTTCATTTACTTGTATCAGAGATACATTATTTTAATTTAAAATTTCATTCCTTAAATTCCTATATGTAGAAAATTAAGAAAATACATCACTGACATATGTAAGAGTTTCTACATTCAGAAAATTCCTGAGAGGCTTATATTTTCATCTCAAAGAGAAAAAAGAATAGTCACAAATTCATGTGCCTAATTAAATTAGATAAGTAGAGTTTAAGATGTGTTACTTGATGCAAAAATTGTTATCATGAACAGAGGAAGGATAAAAGACACACTTAGAGGCCACCCAAAAGAACTACACTGTCCTATTTTTCCTCTCTTAGCTTCCAGATTATCTCTAAATTATCAAGGAAGGAAACTTTTATTGAGCAGCCACCTAGCTAGTCAAATGATAATACTCACTACCTAACTTAATCCTTTGAATGTACTTTATTATTAGCATCTCTTCATAAAAGAAAAAAAAGCTTGCGTAAAGGCCTTAAGGTGATTTTAAAATATGTTCACAAATTATTTGCAGAGGTGAAAACTAATTCTCTTCCTCTTGAGTTTGGGCTGGACTTAGTGACTTAGAATATGGCAGAAGTGTTGCTTAGTGATTTCTGAGACTAGATCATAAAAAACATTGAGATTTCCTCCTGGATGGTTCATTCTGGGCACACTAGCTGCCATGTTGTGAGACTATTCAAGCAGCCTGCACTAGTCAGTTCAGGCTGCCGTAACAAAATACTACAGACCAGGTGGCTTAAACAACAGAAATTTATCTCTCACAGTTCTGGAGGATGGGAAGTACAAGATCAAGGTGCCATCTGATTCAGTTCCCAGTGAGGGCTCTCTTTCTGGCTTGCAGACAGCTGCCTTCACACTGTGTCCTCACATGGTAGAGAGATCCAGCTCTGGTGTCTCTTCTTCTTATAAGGGCACAAGCTCTACCAGATTAGGGCTCCACCCTTACGATTTCATTTAACCTTTATCACCTCCTCAAAGGCTCTGTCTCTAAATATAGTGACATTAGTGGTAAAAGCTTCAATGTATGAATTTTGGGGAGACACAAACATTCAGTCCATTACACACCCTTATGGAAAAGTTCACATGGCTAGGAATTGAGGACATCCGTGTGAATGAGCCAGCTTGGAAGCAGTTCTTACAGCTACAGTCAAGCCTTCAGATGACTGCAGCCCAGGTCAATACCTTAAATGCACCTCATGAGAGGCCCTGAGCCAGAGCCACCTAGCTAAGCCTATCCTAAATTCCTTACTGTGAGAAAATGTATGAGAACATAAATACTTGTTAAAGCTGCTAAATTTGGGGGTAACTTGTAACTGCTATAGATAGCTAATATATGTAGGTCTCATTAAGTTTGGTAAAACAGGGATTAGAAAATGATTGCTGATTGCTGAAGTAAGTTCTCTTTCTACTCCTTGTACTCCTTGTACTCACACTGCCTCTCCAATATTTATTTAAAAGCTCATTCATATCTTGTGAGACTGTACATATATTACCTCAGTTAATCCTAATAACAAACTTGAGAGATTGGTTTTATAATAACAATATACAAAAGTATATTTTTGTAATTACGAATAATTTTTAAACCAAATAAAAGATATGATTCTGATATTATAAAGCTCTGCCTCTAAAGAACACTCCAATCTGCCTGCTTGTCTCCATCGCCACCATGACTACCCTAATCTTTGCCACCATTATCTCTGGCCTGGACAACCTCAGTGGCTTAACTGGTTCCTTGCTTCCTTGGGGTTTTCTTGCCCCATCTGTTTTCCATGTAGCAGGAAGAATGACCTTTTTAAAATGTAAATCAAACCATGGTACTCTCCTACGTAAAAGCCCTCCACAACTTTGTGTGACTCCTCTTGCTGGTTACACTTAATATATCTAAAGCAGAGTGAATGGTACTAATCATATGGTCACTTAGATGGTGGCAACACATTGCAACTACAATATCATCTTCATTTTTTTCACTTCCCCACGCTGGTCTTTTTCTATCCCATGAACCCATGAATCATCCTCAATCTGGTCTCAGAATCTTTGCAATTTACAAGCCAAGGAAGAATATGATCTCAAGGGAATAAAAGACAAACTCACAGGTTAAAAAAGTTATGGAATAGCTGAAGAGTACAAGCACTAAGAAATAAAGATGGGACACTGAAGATTTTAGAATATAGGCAAGAATATAATTAAAGCTTATTGAACAACTTTAATAAAAACATCCACACTATACCTGTAAACAATCTAAACAAATCTTGAGTTTACTTACACCCCTAATTTCTCTAGCCAGATTACATTAACCACAGATATCTAGGCAAATTCATCTCACTGGCCTGCCTTTACTCTCTGTCACACAATGTCTCAAATTCTCTCTCCTACTGAACTGGTACTGACTTTAGAGAGTTGTATATTAAAAGGGACAACACTCCCACTGCACCAAGCTCAATGCTCAGAACACTGCAGTTGTATTAACCGTGATTCTGCCTCTGCTGGTAACTACCTCTTATTGTGCTTGCTAAGACTTCATGCTCTCCTTTGTCTGCCTCTTCCTTTTTCTGCTTCTCTTTCTTTTTTTTTTTGAAGTTACTTTTTCAATCCTATAAATTATGTACTCCTAATACCCCATTTGACCCTGATGTTCTCTATTCTCTGTACAACTTCTCCTTCCCTACTTTTGCTCAACATGGAAAAACTATTTCTCTCAGAAATCCTATGTTTTCGTAATAGTAGCACCAAAACCACAATTACCCCCAAGAAATCCTATGAATATAGGATTCTTGAGACTAGTGATTATGAATTGTCTTCATTGTTAAGTGTCCTTAGCTATCGCTATGTGGTAAAAGGGAAAATAAATAGTAGACTTGCCTCCTCCTAGTTAGATTTTAGATTTTTATACCTCATAAGACAAAAAGTCAAAATTATGCTTGAAAGTCTCTTAGGAGCCCCACATTGGAGACTAATATACCATCTCGCAAAAAATCAATCACAGTTTTCCTTCCAGGGGTGGACTCCATTATTGTTTTGGGTTTAACACCAAATTAAAGACTTAGCTTGTGTTTGGAGTCTAACATTAGAATCACAATCTCTCTGTAAGATCTTGTGCAATGAGAGGCAAGAAAGAACTGACAACACCTGAGGAAGAACAGCAGCTTAACACCTCCCCTCACACTTTGGGTTATAGACACCCTGATTAGAAGGGTGGATTGCCCCTATTATTTAAATTTCTCTCTCCCTTCCCTCTCTCTCCCTGCTTCCTCTTGCTAAATTTGCCTTAAATCCATAGGTGATATGACCACAGAACATATATGTAAGGCCATTAGCTGTCCCAACCAAATGACAGCTGCCCTGAAATGGGAGGAAACACCTCTCCTTGCTTTTAGCCATAATGAGCATCTATGTGTAACTTACTCCAGGTTATAAGGAGTGAGTACCAAGTGTGGAAACACAAATACAGAATGAATAGCTTAATGATACCATACTACAATGCACGTTAAAATAATATTAGCTGTATTTCCAAGTGCTATGGTCATCCTATACACAAAAGAGCTTGAACA
Source organism: Balaenoptera borealis (assembly GCF_965194805.1). NCBI lineage: Eukaryota > Metazoa > Chordata > Mammalia > Artiodactyla > Balaenopteridae > Balaenoptera > Balaenoptera borealis. The sequence continues at coordinate 54,343,214 of NC_138866.1, read as the reverse complement.
ATTAGTCTCTACTCTTTGGGAGTCCACGAACTAAAATAAATTAATAATTACTGCAGATAAAAGCATTAAAGTGGTAAGACGGTGTAACCAAAACAGCTGCTATATCAAACACATAACTAAAATTTTAAAGGTAAAATGTATGTATCGAGTTTTCCTTTGGGTAGCAAGAAAGGAGATATTCACACGGTATAGAATTTTGGCTTAGTTTCTATCCTTAAAAATTGCTTAATTACTCTTGCCCAGCCACTCAAGAAATGCGAAATATATATTTATACCTTTGTCCATTACTTAGTAAATTTTCAGGTACAAACTTTTTTTTACAACTCCAAACCTATGTATTAAAAAATAAAAGTTATATAAGCTTCTTACCTGGTAGTTTTAGCAAACTTCACCTTCTCCTTGGAAGGAAAGCAACTAGGGGTTAATTGGATGGTTAGAAGGAAAACCTGCTGCTTTCCAGGCAAACTGGATGTGTCTGGTTAGGAAGAGAATGATTGTTCTCATCAATTTAGCTTGGACACCTGGTAAGTCCTTTAGATGACCCTGTACCAGTCTCAGAAAAGTGCAAGATGTACTCACAATGACCAACCAGATATACAGAATCATGATCGTTTTATTTTCTGCCAATAGTTTTGTAAAAACTATAGGCATAGAAAATTAAACGTTTATTGCTGACAGATGCACATGCATGCTGGGAAGCCATATAGCTGGCCAACTCAAAACGGATGAACAATCCCTGATTTTCATAACACTGCACTTGAAGACACAACATATTTCCTGCCTGAGCAGTAAGGAAAGGAAATAGAAAAGACTCCTTTCTAATATTCTTCCAGATAGTTAAATGTAAGTGTCTAGAGAATTTCTACTTACAGTTAGCTTGACTGTGCTTGGCCTGCCTCCTACCAAGATTCATTATCCCACTTAGTTTCAGGTGCCTCAGGGAGATGGGGAGAAAGGCTCTGTCTACGTGGTCTTGATCTCTGCTATCTGTTAATCCTGTCTAACTATGGCAGCAGCTGAGTTACATTCTTGCTCTTCTGGGGCTATTTATATTTAACACAAGACTCAAGCAACGGTTCCCAAATCCTGGTCTAGGAAACATTAAAAGTACAGTTTCTTTGGACCACACTACAGTTATGATTTAGTGGGTTGGGTGGATGGAGTGTCAGACATGCCATTAAACTATATTTTAACTGGTATTCCCAGTAAAAATACTACCATTTATGAATCAGTACTTAGAAGATCAAAAAACAACAGAACTCAAAGTAATAAATCTCTAATAGTACAATTTAATACATGGACAATGGAAATAAATATTTTGGAAGAGCAATCACACATTAGCAGCTACCTGTCTACCTTTACATGAAACCTAACCAGGTTGACCTGTTTTAAATTTCCATCTAGCCAATATCTGAATGTAGAAAGTTTGGACTAAATGACCTTCCCATCCTTGCTTCAAGGATTATATGCAGTGATGAACTGGTGAATGTTTAATAATCAGATCTCTGGGAGAACTTGTGTGTGTGTGTGGATCTTTACATGCTTATTATAAATTATGCTAGTATAAGAGATATGTAACATACAATTTACAAATAATAATGAAATATACAATATTCTTTTTTTTTTTTTTAATTTATTTTATGGCTGTGTTTTAGGTCTTCGTTTCTGTGCGAGGGCTTTCTCTAGCTGTGGCAAGCGGGGGCCACTCTTCATCGCGGTGCGCGGGCCTCTCACTATCGTGGCCTCTCGTTGCGGAGCACAGGCTCCAGACGCGCAGGCTCAGTAATTGTGGCTCACAGGCCCAGTTGCTCCGCGGCATGTGGGATCCTCCCAGACCAGGGCTCGAACCCGTGTCCCCTGCATTGGCAGGCAGATTCTCAACCACTGCACCACCAGGGAAGCCCAATATACAATATTCTTTATTGTAAATTCCACATACCTAAAACTTCAGTGTGATGTCATTTTTTGAAAATCCACTACCGGTTTTTATAATTCTATTGCCAAAGTGTCACTAATGAGACTATTAATATGTGCTTGATTATTATCCAGTTCAGCCAAGAAGTTCTTCACATTGTTAACAAATGAGTGTTGTTGTGGCACAAAAGTTGATTTATAATTTTCTTTACGTGAAGGAATAACACTAAAGTGAAATAGGGAAGGCCAATGAAGGAACTTCACTCACTCATCAAGGATGAGAGTAACTTCTTGGCTGAATTGGAAATAATTTGTGAATACTGGAAGAAAATTTCCTCATTTTTTAATTCTATTCAGAATTTAATAACTACAGGCATGACTCACTTTGTTTAATCAGCATTAACATTTTCTCTAATTAATCTTGATTAAACAATCAACAAGACACTAAATCAAGTCCTAATTTGCATCATTTGCTGATTTTTGTAGTATAAAGACTCCCACCTGACCAATTTCAAGCTACCAACATCACATCACTGAGGGCCGAGTTTTGAAGAGATGTACAGTAGTCTCTTCCACCAGACAATTGATGTATATAACCTCAGAAACAGAGATAATGATTAAAGGTAATAAAAGAATTAGAAAGTAATGAGTTTTGAGTACTGAGTACTTCTGTTTTAATATGAATTAAGTACATTTATATAAATTACGTGACTATAAATAAGTTTATATAATTTAATTTTTGATAATGATAGTGTGTAACAACTGGTTCACAAAATTCCTGAAAACTTAACAATTGACTATCACGAACCAGTTAGAATCACTGTTATATGTGTGATTACAATGTACAGGTGAGAAGAGGCAAGGCAAAATAGGTTAGACAACCCACGCTAATGGAGGAGGGGAAGATAGAGGAGAGAGACGATGTGGAAAAACGTAGAAAATCTTCCTTATCTATCTGCAACCTACACTCTCAGATATCACCATTTCTTAATTATATTGGCAGCAATTCACCAGCAGAACAGGAAGAAATCAACCAACTGATGGTGGGCCATGATCACTGGCCATGGCACCTTCTCTAAAAACAATGGGCCAGTGATTTTCAACCCTGTGGCCTATTAGAATCAGTCGTGATTTTATATGTGTGTGTGTGTGTGTGTGTGTGTATGTATGTATCAGGGCCACCCAAGCCAGAATTTCCTAAGGTGATTCTATATTCCAAATTACTCTGAAATTTTAACATGGAAGATTCAACATTTAATTGTGTCTATTGTGTCTATTGACATTGGAGAATCCATTTCTGAAATCTTATCTTGAAATCAGGTAACTACCATATCGATTTCAATAAATATATGAAATAATCAATTTCTGTGTTTAAATAGGAAATTGTATGCAGCAAATTCTTTTTAGAATCAACTTTAATCAAAAGAAGCATCTCATTTACAAAATTCCTTGCAATTTTTTTTCTGCTCTTTATCATAAACTCCTAATGAGTGAAAAGTTTATATTCACAATATTCTGTTGCTTTTCTATACTTTCAAAATTGAAAGATGAAGAAGAAGCAAACTTTGATCTGACTGACAATATGATGACAGGGACAGAAAGAGTATTTTTTAAAACATATTTTTCAAAATTATGCACATGGAAATGTATTTCCAGTTTGGAAAATCCCATTATTTTAAATGTCATTTACATGGTTATATTCCAAACTCCTTTGAAATTTTTACCTGGAACATTCAACTTTGATGGTGTCTATTTGACTTAAGCTCACATTCAATAACTTTTTTTTTTACAAGTCACTATTTCAACACTCAAGTACTTTGAAGTTAAGAAATAACCATCTAACATTTTTAAGCTTTTAATCAACTTTAACGTAACTATCAAGTTAGGTAAAAATCATTTTATAGTAAAAACCAAAACTATTTCTGAAAAATCTTTATGTAATCAAAACAGTGTAAAAAAGAGATTTAAAAGGATTACAATCTGAACTTGGAGATATTAGTAATCATATGATGTTTTCATGCTTAGTATTATAATAAAAGCATCACATCAGAACATTTATATTCATAACTTAAGTTGCTAACCTTGAATGTTTTTACATTTTAACCATTTTTCAGGTTGGTAGTCTCTCATTAGGAGGTCACTATCCTCCTGATAACTTATTAGCAGTTTTGCTGGAGCCCCTCCCAGGGCCTCCATTTTCTCCATCTACATATGGCTTTTCCTCCCACTCCCACATCTAACACTGATGGTGTCAGTATTGGTGACACTGTCTCCAAGAACGTGAATCATTTGGGATGATAATCACTTAAAGTTAGTAGCACAACTACAAGGCAATCTGTTGGCCAGTTTGGGTTCAATTATCCATTTGCCCCTGAATTAACACCCAACTTTACAGACACAATGATTAATTCCAGCACCAGGGCATACGCAGAAAACTGTGGGCACACACTATAAAATGTCACTGTCTATCCACAGTATTAACTTTCCAATTATCATTTCATTTTTGTTCATTTATTTCCATCTGTTATTGCTTACAAATGCTTCTAGTCAATACATTAGTCTGATACCACCTAATTTTCTTTGGCATTTATTACAGTTCCCATTAAACTAAAATTCTAAAATAGCTTTTCAAATGTTGAATTTTTATCTTTGCCAGTGTAAAATTGTAAAACCTTCCTTATCCATTCATTGCATCAAAAACTCGATTTCTCTAGATGCTAAATCATTAATCTTGTTTGGATGTATTTCAAGATCAAAGCTTCCATTTTAATATATTTACATGACAATCAACAGTAAGTCCTAAAATGCCCACCTTTTTGGATCATGACCTGACAATCTTTCATCTGAAGCTGATGCTATAGTACCTCTGGATTTGGAAACAAAGAACATATTTGGGGGATTATATTGAGACAGAGACAGCAAAAAGTCTTCCTTTTACATATTTTTCCTTTTTCTGAGCACATACAATATATTTATAGCTCTGCAGATTAACAGAAAACATGGATGTTATTATACATGCTGCTTTGTTACCTCAGGCTTTCTTCAAAATATCTAAGACAATAGCCTCTCAGAATTTTCTGTAACAGAACTTTGCTGCCACCAACTGAACACATTCACCCAATGCAAGGGGATGTTTTTTACAAAGTAGTGCTGGAAGGGGAGATGAAGGGAAGATCACATATTTCCTTGGCCCAGACCCCAAGCCCTAACCAGAACTCCATTTCTAATCCATTTCTAATCAGGAATACCACCAGAGCAATGGCAGCACTCCCTTCACAACCCTAAACCAATTTATATTAATATAAAACTCCTCCTTAATTTGCAAACAAAGGGCACTTGTTTTATTCATACAAATGAGCATAAATCAAAGGCTTGTGCCAGGAATGTCATGTCATGAAACAGTGATGTTGAACTGATCAGTGAACTGGACTAAGGGGGTTACCAGGTCAGAAAGGCAAACTCATCACATTCTCACTAGCAAATTCTTACCAAAAAGGCACCGAAGTCTCCAAAGGTGACTAATTTCTTCTCTCTGGGCCAAATCCACAGCTATGTCTTAGGGATAAGATATCAGTTGAGCAGCCCCTGATCTCTTAGCAGCACATCAGGATCACCTGGTAAAATACAAACTGAAAGACCCCAGAATTACCAATCAGAACCTCCCAGAAAAGGCTTTGGGCAACAGAAGATCCCAATTCACAACCAAAGTTGAGGATCACCAGCTGAGTAAATCCTATTCCTTCACTTTTTTTGAAAGAGGGAGCAGGCTCAGAAAAGTAAAATCAATCCACCAAACTGTGAGCACAGGTCCTCAAGGAAAACCCTGAGAAGGTCTGGAGCGATGGGAGTGTGGTACCCAGATCAATGGAGAGGCTAATCTGTGTGGAAACACCTCCAGCATGTTGATGACCTTTGCCATACTGCTTTGTCCTCTTGAACAATTCAGCATAAGCAAAATGAAAATGCTGTTTGGGTCAAGAAAACAGTCCTTTGAAGACAGAGAATAAGGAAAATAACTCCAGTTTATTTTTATTTCATACCTGCCCCATTTAGCCTGAAATTTTTGCCTTGAACCTTATGAGACCTGAAAATATATTATCTTTACTGTGTGTCAAATACGACCTACTTTGCTAATTCCTGTGACACTAATATTTTTCCCTGAATAGACAGCCATGTCTGTGTTTTAAATAAATGTTTTGCATAAAATGTTTTAAGTAAAAGTAATATATATTTGAAGCTTTTCACATATTTGGCTTAGTATTTATAGTATATAAAAGGAAACAATTTAAAACACAGTATGATGATATTTGTTCCTACAATTTTGTAATTTTTTTTAACCTCCCTCCTGGGAAGTTTTATTTTAGGCTTCTTTTAGTGTCTTATGAAAAAGATTCATTCACCTGCCACCACTAATGAAAGAGAGTTAATGTTTTATTTCTCCTACTTCTTAGACCACCCCCCCAACTCTACCAGACCTGTCCCCATCCAACCCTAGCCCTACCTCAAGTAACCTTGCTCCAAGTCTAACCCTGGTTCATCCACCCTCCTGCCTAGAGGTGACCTTAACCTGCTCTCCTAGCAAGCACCCAAGAATTCTTGAAATTAAATGGGGCACTACTGCCCCCACCTGATTAGATGGATCTATTTCTTGAAAATAAGAAGTAGATTTCACACAACAGAGCTTCCTATTTTTGCAAATACAATTTGTACTAATTTATGGAGGTGGGAAGAGAGGGAGGGAGAAGAAAACAAGAAGGAGGCTGGTGGTAGAAGTGGCTTGACTCCACTATGAGTGACAGCTATAAATCTATAGAAGGCAAGACTCCTCATCAAAAATCTGATAGGAGGAAGGAATGGGGTATCTCCTGGGGAAAACTAACCCAAAGGAATGAAGTGGCCAGGCAGAAAAATTGCTTTCGGTTAACAAAGCCTCAGCTGTTGAAGGAGAATAGGGATACAAGCAACCCTGCTTTGGTACCCACATGGAAAATTGTAAAGCTAAAAGTGAAAGCATATTTTCTTTCTGCATCTTAAGAGAATACAGAATTGATTCTGGAATTCTGAGGACACCTGAGAATACTAATATGATTTTGGCTCCTGAAGGACTTCAGAATATCGGTGGAAGACAGAGAAACCCAAAAGATGTGGTTTACCCAAGTGCCATAGGACAGATCAAAAGAAAGGCCAAACCAGAAAAAGGAAGAGAAAAACAGGGGCATGCAGTTATTGGAAGGACTAGCTCAGGAGTACACACAAGGTATTTCTAGAAGATTCCCATTAGTAACTTAGAAGCCATTTTACAGGGGGATGAAAAAGAAGATGGAATAAAAAAAAGAAGATGGAACGGCATTGGGGCGTCAACTGGGTTTCAGGCACTAGTGATAGAAATGAGTGTGTTCCACCCACAAGACGTTTCACTTCCACCTCCCACCTGGGAACATATTATATCGTTTGGAAATACAACGATATGCCTTCTCCTTGGTCCTGATATGCTCTTATTATCACAAACTAAAAGTTCCCATAAGAAGTGGCTAATTGTGAGGCAGGAAGGAGACCCAATATCTTGGCTAATTATTGTCATAAAGAATAAATAACATTGAACCTAAATCTATTATATATTTCAGATATTGTCCTCTAATTAAACACCACCAAAATAATCCCATCCAATAAGCCCACTCTTACAAGAGTATATTTTGCAGCTAACTCATTCTAGTAGAGCCAATAATATAGATTTTTATAAAAACTCAGTCTTCTACAAAGATCATACTAAAGTTCTATTATAGCGAGGTAATACTTGGCCTTGAATATTTTCAGGCTGAAGTAATATCTTTGATGTTTTAAGGTATAAAAATTCAGAGTTCACAACCAAAAACTTGTCTAAGTTCTTAAAGTTGTAAAACTCCTCCTTTTTTTATAGAAAACAAAAACAAAATGTGGTTCTTCCCACTAGGGCCTTTGAGCTGACACTGCAAGGGTTAGAATTACATTCTACCAAAAAAAAAAAAAAAAAAGCACAGAGAAATAAATACTTAGTTGTGCTCATCTAGACAGTAAATGACCATATGTAACATCTGCCTTGACTTCTCAGAGTCCCTCGAGTCTCATGGAGATGTACTTGGCCAATAGCAGTCTGGTTCATGTGGGTTTTGTCAGGTCTGTGGGGCCTGTCACTGTTAGCTCTCCTAGCCAGCTGCTGTTTGGTATTATGTGGGAAAGTCTCTCAGCCACAAACTACTGTATCATTGTACCAGAACACTTCTCTGATGTTATAAAAATTCTCATGCACATTTGCTCTGGAGAAAGTTTATTGGAAGTTTATTAGAAGTGCATCTTCTGGACTTCCATTATATGTCCCTGTGACTAATTCTTATGGTCCCTATGACCCACCCTTAAGTAAAGTGGGAAAGCCCACAGAAGATGAAAAGTATAAGTACCAAAATTTTCAAAATAATATGTCAGTTTTGTTATCTAAAATATTTTAATTAATCAATTAATTATCAAAGATTCAAGAATATTGTGGAAACTTCTAACAGGATTTCACTATAATCTAATACTGCCACATAGAACTGGTGGTATAGGAATACTACAGAGATAAAGGCTATGAAACCCAAACTCCCCATTTCAGTGATTATCAATAATTTACTGTAACATAAAGTGTACATTAAGTTACATGGGGCATGCACCAAGTACTTAAGAAACATGGCTGCAGAGGAGGGGGTGTCCCTGTCATACTTTCTTTGATGCATTCCTATAATTGTAAGTTATATCCTATAGTTTCAACAATCCTATTGCCAGAGATGTACCTCAGTGCAAAACTTGTGGCCTCAAACATTTAGCTGAATCATTTAGATCCTTATAAACATATTGTATCTCGGCTTGTTATTGCTGAGTGATGAGCTAAACTTTCATGTAAACAAAGTGACACTCACCTCAGTTGAGAACTTTGAGTGCTCCAGGAAATCCTCAGTACACAAAACTCCTCCCTCCTTCATTTAAAAATCTTTAACCTCTGAAATTTCACATCTAGGAACTCATCCTAAATTCCATTTTTAAGTGGAAAGTATTTCCCAAAAGTTTACATATTTTATTATCCTATGCTAAAAAGATAATCATTTAACAGAACTGAATTCTTCAGTTGGGATATAAGACACCATGGCCTAAAAGAGGAGAGACAGTTATAAAAGACAGAACAACCAAAGAAACAACAAGTGGAGCCCTGAGAAGAACTTGCCTACTTTCCAAGTTGGCTAGCTGCTCAGCCCACAGAGAAACCCTTGCAGACCAATATATTCTCTCTATTACAATAGTGGCAGAAAAAAGAAAAAATGGCACAGGAGATGAGATGGAACCATGAGAAAACTTGGCTATGTCAGATACTGTTTCACAAGAAGTTTCTACTGTGGAAGACAGAAAACCAGTAGAAAGGGGGCAAGTCACATTACATCTCTGAGGCTCAGTTTCCTGATGTATAACACATGGGAAATATACCAACCATTGCCTACCTTGATCATAGTGAGTATCAAGTAAGAAAATGTAAGTGAAAACATTTCAAATATCATAAGTATTATATAAAGGTAAAATATATAATACATATCAGATTTTTTCTACACTTAACAACAAATAAGGAGACTTTTTCTGAATTCCTGCTTGGTTGTCAAAATGCAAGCCCCTGATGAGTCTTTATAACCCAAATATTGCCTTGACTAAGTCCATAGAACCTCCCCTACCACCTCCATTTCTTTCTCTTCTTCCCTTTGGGGGTGGTATGAAGAAAAATGGGAAAAAACAATGCTGACTGTTTCTGATTTCTTAGCTTCTCTGCAGCTGCCACTAGCGGTTTCTTTCTTTTTTTTTTTTTTTTCATTTTTTTTGGTCTCTTCTTTCAACACATCTTTAACTGCATCTGCAGAAGCTGTGAGTGCCAAAAGTCTGTGTGAAGGAAATGAATGCAGAGAGAAAGAATTCATAGAAAAAGAATGGTTGACATGGAAGTTACTAGAAGTTGCATTTGTAAAATAACCTTCACAGTCAGAGCAACTGTTAACCATTCATTTAACACAGTGACACAGTACATTGAATAGACTAGTGAAGACAGACAACAGCACTATCAATATGCAAAGACACTGAGAAACTTACTCTGGGAAGTAGCTGGTATAATGAAGCAAAATGAAACGATATTAAAAAATAGGGTAGACCAAAAACGTTTTGAATCCACACCACTTTCTCTAACATTGGCCATAATTTTAGGTAGCCAAGAGAGTCAATAAATTTGTTCTGTGGTACAAAATCTAGAAGTAAATATTGGTCATAGCTTCTAAATTATTTTTATTTACTTTCAAATGTAGATTAATTGGAAGTCGAGGAAAAAACTATTCTATCACATCTATCTGACTAATAATGGGCATACCTCCTGGTAATCACCATTGTTTTAGTCAATAATAACAGTGAGACTGAAAGTTAATATAAGATAGTTAATATAAGATAGCATATATTTGAAAGCAATATAATATATGGCATTGAGAAAAAGGAAGGCAAAGCAAAATACATCAGGAAAAAGAATAATTTATTCATTCAAAAATTAATCAAATAATATGTGTTGAACACTTACTATATACAACAGTTACATTTTGAATTAAGTGTATTATTTTGGATATTCCTCAAACACTGTAAGAGAGATGATATTAGGCCTACCTTGGTGATGAAGAAATTGAAGCTTAGAGACAATTTCCCATGGCTACACAGCTGGAAAGTTAGGTAGGAGGCATTCAAACTGACTCTAAATCCCAAGGTCTTTCAGTATAGTAACTTACTAATAAAGTAATAGGTTTCTTATTCCATTGACTGTAGGAATAACAGGTTCAACAATTATGAAACAGGGTGCCCACAGCCACAGAAGAGAGAAAGTATTTGTTGCAAATGCTAAATTATCTTTCCAGCAAATAGATGAATAAAATACTAAAGTGGGGATTAGTTAATAGCTTTAATGAATACATTCCATGAAGTGAGAAAAGATAAATCACCAAGATCTGTTAATGTCTCAAACAAATGGAAAAATAAAACAGATTATAAACAATTACCAGGTAACATAAGGACAAAGTACCCTAGGTCAATATAAAGAAGTACAAATATATAATTAAATAAAGAGAGATACATTTTCACTACAGAAGACAGTAACCTTACTTAAACATTTCTCATATTCTAAGATTTCAACCATAATCTTTTCATATTTGAAAACAATTTGGACATTTTAAGGACAATGAGGCAGTACTCATTGGAGGACTCGCTGGAGGACTACAACAGAAAAGAGATAGTATTCTATTTTTTTGTTCTAGTTTTTTAGTGTCTTGCTTTGGTATTATTTTCTTTCCACCATACCTCAGTATATCACTCTGGCAAATAATGAAGAAGTTAGAAAAATGAATTTAAACTATTTTTTAAAACGCTGAAAATTTTCCATTACAAGACAAGTGCTAGCAGAGTTAAAATTAAAGAGAAATTGATAAACATGTTCAAATTATAAGACAGGAAAATGCCTCAAATTTTTTAATAGCAAAGTAATTATCATTTTCCTCAGAGATTAATCATGTTATATCCATACATGGAAAATATTGGAGAAATGAGGTACACTGAAAAAGACAAGCCCAGAACCAAAAAAAACCTCTCTATTTTGAACATTCAGATAACTTGTACATAAGATATAATTTGTACAAGAGGACCTTCAAGATGGCAGAGGAGTAAGACGTGGAGATCACCTTCCTCCCCACAAATACATCAGAAATACATTTACATGTGGAACAACTCCTACAGAACACCTACTGAATGCTGGCAGAAGACCTCACACTTCCCAAAAGGGTCTTGAAGCTCCAGACGGGTGTCAGGCCAGAGCCTCTGAGGTGGGAGAGCCAAGTTCAGGACATTGGACCACCAGATATCTCCCGGCCCATGTAATATCAATCAGCAAGAGCTCTCCCAGAGATCTCTGCCTCAATGCTAAGGCCCAGCTCCACTCAATGACCAGCAAGCTCCAGTGCTGGAAACCCCATGCCAAACAACTAGTAAGACAGGAACACAACACAACCCATTAGCATAGAGGCTGCCTAAAATCATACTAAGTTCACAGACACTCCAAAACACACAAACAGACGTGGTCCTGCCCACCAGAAAGACAAGATCTAGCCACATGCACCAGAACAAGGCACCAGTCCCCTCCACCAGGAAGCCTACACAAGCCACTGAACCAACCTTACCCACTGGAGGCAGACACCAAAAACTACGATCTTGCAGCCTGTGAAAAGGAGACCCCAAACACAGTAAGTTAGGCAAATTGAGAAGAGAGAGAAATATGCAACAGTTGAAGGAGCAAAGTAAAAACCCACCAGACCAAACAAATGAAGAGGAAATAGGCAGTCTACCTGAAAAGGAATTCAGAGTAATGATAGTAAAGCTGATCTAAAATATTGGAAATAGAATGGAGAAAATACAAGAAACTTTTAACAAGGACCTAGAAGAATTAACAGCAAACTAACAATGATGAACAACACAATAAATGAAATTAAAAATTCTCTAGAAGGAATCAATAGCAGAGTAACTGAGGCAGAAGAACTGATAAGTGACAGGGAAGATAAAATAGTGGAAATAACTATCGCAGAGCACAATAAATGAAAAAGAATGAAAAGAATTGAGGAAAGTCTCAGAGACCTCTGGGACAACATTAAACACACCAACATTCAAATTATACGAATTCCAGAAGAAGGAGAGAAAAAGAAAGGGACTGAGAAAATATTTGAGGAGATAACAGTTGAAAACTTCCTTAATATGGGAAAGGAAGTAGTCAATCAAGTCCAGGAAGCACAGAGAGTCCCATACAGGATTAATCCAAGGGGAAATATGCCAAGACACATATTAGTCAAACTATCAAAAATTAAATACAAAGAAAAAATATTAAAAGCAACAAGGGAAAAGCAACAAATAACATACAAGGGAATCCCCATAAGTTTAACAGCTGATCTTTCAGCAGAAGCTCTGCAAACCAGAAGGGAGTGGCAGGACATATTTAAAGTGATGAAAGGGAAAAACCTACAACCAAGGTTACTCTACCCAGCAAGGATCTCATTCAGATTCCACAGAGAAATCAAAAGCTTTGCAGACAAGCAAAGCTAAGAGAATTCAGCACCACCAAAAAAGCTTTACAACAAATGCTAAAGGAACGTCTCTAGGCAAGAAACACAAGCAAAGGAAAAGACCTACAATAACAAACCCAAAACAATTAGGAAAATGGTAATAGGAACATACGTATCGATAATTACCTTAAATGTAAATGGATTAAATGCTCCCACCAAAAGACATAGACTGGCTGAATGGATACAAAAACAAGACCCGTATATTCGCTGTCTACAAGAGACCCACTTCAGACCTAAGGACACATACAGGCAGAAAGTGTGGGGATGGAAAAAGATATTCTATGCAAATGGAAATCAAAAGAAAGCTGGAGTACCAATTCTTATATCAGACAAAATAGACTTTAAATTAAAAACTATTACAAGAGACAAAGAAGGACACTACATAATGACCAAGGGATCAATCTAAGAAGAAGATATAACAATTGTAAATATTCATGCACCCAACATAGGAGCACCTCAATACATAAGGCAAATGCTAACGACCATAAAAGGGGAAATCAACAGTAACAAATTAATAGTAGGGGACTTTAACATCTCACTCTCACCAATGGACAGATCATCCAAAAGCAAATAAATAAGGAAACACAAACTTTAAAGGATACATTAAACAAGATGGATTTAATTGATATTTATAGGACATTCCATCCAAAAACAACAGAATACACTTTCTTCTCAATTGCTTATGGAAAATTCTCCAGGATAGATCATATTTTGGGTCACAAGGCTTGGTAAATTTAAGAAAAATGAAATCATTTCAAGTATCTTTTCCGACCACAATGCTATGAGACTGGATATCAATTACAGAAAAAAAATAAAGCTGTAAAAAATACAAACACATGGAGGTTAAACAATATACTACTAAATTGCCAAGAGATCACTGAAGAAATCAAAGAGGAAATCAAAAAGTACCTAGAAAAAAATGACAAGGAAAACACAACAGCCAAAAATTTATGGGATACAGCAAAAGCAGTTCTAAGAGGGAAGTTTATAGCAATACAATCCTAACTCAAGAAACAAGAAGCATCTTAAATAAACAGCCTAACCTTACACCTAAAGCAATTAGAGAAAGAAGAACCAAAAAAAACCAAAATTAGCAGGAACGAAATCATACAGATCAGATCAGAAATAAATGAAAAAGAAATGAAGGAAATGATAGAAAAGATGAATAAAACTAAAAGCTCGTTCTTTGAGAAGATAAACAAAATTGATAAACCATTAGCCAGACTCATCAAGAAAAAAAGGGAGAAAACTCAAATCAACAGAATTAGAAATGAAAAAGCAGAAGCAACAACTGACCCTGCAGAAATACAAAGGATCATGAGACATTACTACAAGCAACTCTATGCCAACAAAATGGACAACCTAGAAGAAATGGACAAATTCTTAGAAAAGCACAACCCTCCAGGGCTGAACCAGGAAGAAATAGAAAATATAAACAGACCAATCACAAGCACAGAAATTGAAACTGTGATTAAAAATCTTCCAACAAACACAAGCCCAGGACCAGATGGCTTCACAGGCAAATGCTATCAAAGATTTAGAGAAGAGCTAATACCTATCTTTCTCAAACTCTTCCAAAATATAGCAGAGGAAGGAACACTCCCAAACTCATTCTACAAGGCCACCATCACCTGATATGAAAACCAGACAAAGATGTCACAAAAAAAGAAAACTACAGGCCAATATCACAGATGAACATAGATGCAAAAATCCTCAACAAAATACTAGCAAACAGAATCCAACAGCACATTAAAAAGATCATACACCATATTCAAGTAGGGTTTATCCCAGGAATGCAAGGATTCTTCAACATATGCAAATTAATCAATGTGATACACCATATTAACAAATCGAAGGAGAAAAACCATATGATCATCTCAATAGATGCAGAAAAAGCTTTTGAAAAAATTCAACACCCACTTATGATAAAAACCCTCCAGAAAGTAGGCATAGAGGGAACTTACCTCAACATATTAAAGGCCATATATGACAAACCCACAGCCAACATCATTCTCAATGGTGAAAAACTGAAACCATTTCCTCTAAGATCAGGAACAAGACAAGGTTGCCCACTCTCACCACTATTATTCAACATAGTTTTGGAAGTTTTCGCCACAGCAATCAGAGAAGAAAAAGAAATAAAACGAATCAAAACCAGAAAAGAAGAAGTAAAACTGTCCCTGTTTGCAGATGACATGATACTATACATAGAGAATCCTAAAGACTCTACCAGAAAACTACTAGAGCTAATCAATGAATTTGGTAAAGTAGCAGGATACAAAATTAATGCACAGAAATCTCTTGCCTTCATATACACTAATGATGAAATATATGAAAGAGAAACTAAGGAAACACTCCCATTTACCATTACAACCAAAAAAAAAAATACCTAGGAATAAACCTACCTAAGGAGACAAAAGAACTGTATGCAGAAAATTATAAGACACTGATGAAAGAAATTAAAGATGATACAAACAGATGGAGAGATATACCATGTTCTTGGATTGGAAGAATCAACATTGTGAAAATGACTATACTACCCAAAGCAATCTACAAATTCAATGCAATCCCTATCAAACTGCCAATGTCATTTTTCACAGAACTAGAACAAAAAATTTCACAATTGGTATGGAAACACAAAAGACCCCAAATAGCCAAAGCAATCTTGAGAAAGAAAAACAGAGCTGGAGGAATCAGGTTCCCTGACTTCAGACTATACTACAAAACTATAGTAATCAAGACAGTATGGTAGATAGAGGACAGAAGATGGCGGAAGAGTAAGACGCGGAGATCACCTTCCTTCCCACAGATACAGTAGAAATACATCTACACGTGGAACTGCTCCTACAGAACACCCACTGAACGCTGGCAGAAAACGTCAGACCTCCCAAAAGGCAAGAAACTCCCCCCGTACTTGGGTAGGGCAAAAGAAAAAATAAATAACACAGACAAAAAATAGGGACGGGACCTGCACCAGTGGGAGGGAGCCGTGAAGGAGGAAAGATTTCCACGCACTAGGAAGCCCCTTCGCGGGCAGAGACTGCGGGTGGCAGAGGGGGGGAAGCTTCGGAGCCACGGAGGAGAGCACAGCCACAGGGGTGCGGAGGGCAAAGCGGAGAGACTGCCGCACAGAGGCTCGGCGCCGAGCAGCACTCACCAGCCCAAGAGGCTTGTCTGATCACCTGCCGGGGCGGGCGGGGCTGGGAGCTGAGGCTCGGGCTTCGGTTGGATCGCAGGGAAAGGACTGGGGTTGGCGGCGTGAACACAGCCTGAAGGGGTTAGTGCACCACAGCTAGCCGGGAGGGAGTCCGGGAAAAAGTCTGCAGCTGCCGAAGAGGCAAGAGACTTTTTCTTCCCTCTTTGTTTCCTGGTGCGCGGGGAGAGGGGATTCAGAGCGCCGCCTAAAGGAACTCCAGAGATGGGCGCAAGCCGCGGCGATCAGCGCGGGCCCCAGAGATGGGCGCGAGATGCTAAGGCTGCTGCTGCCGCCACCAAAAAGCCTGTGTGCGAGCACAGGTCACTCTCCACACCGCCCCTCCTGGGAGCCTGTGCAGCCCGCCACTGCCAGGGTCCCGTGATCCGGGCACAACTTTCCCGGAAGAACGCACTGCGTGCCTCAGGCTGGTGCAACGTCACGCTGGCCTCTGCCGCCGGAGGCTCGCCCCGCCTCCTCTGTACCCCTCCCTCCCCGCGGCCTGAGTGAGCCAGAGCCCCCGAATCAGCTGCTCCTTTAACCCCGTCCTGTCTGAGCGGGGAACAGACGCCCTCAGGCGACCTACACGCAGAGGCGGGTCCAAATCCAAAGCTGAACCCCAGGAGCTGTGCGAACAAAGAAGAGAAAGGGAAATCTCTCCCAGCAGCCTCAGAAGCAGCGGATTAAAGCTCCACAAACAACTTGATGTGCCTGCATCTGTTGAATACCTGAATAGACAACGAATCATCCCAAATTCAGGAGGTGGACTTTGGGAGCAGGATATATTAATTTTTCCCCTTTTCCTTGTTTTGTGAGTGTATATGTATATGCTTCTGGGTGAGATTTTGTCTGTATAGCTTTGCTTTATAATAGCTTTATTTTACTTCACTATATTATAGCCTCTTTCTTTCTTTCTTTCTATTTTTTCTCCCTTTTACTCTGAGCCGTGTGGATGAAAGGCTCTTGGTGCTCCAGCCAGGCATCAGGGCCGTGCCTCTGAGGTGGGAGAGCCAACTTCAGGACACTGGTCCACAAGAGACCTCCCAGCTCCACATAATACCAAACAGAAAAAATCTCTCAGAGATCTCCATCTCAACATCAAGACCCAGCTTCACTCAACGACCAGCAAGCTACAGTGCTGGACACCCTATGCCAAACAATTAGCAAGACAGGAACACAGCCCCATCCATTAGCAGACAGGGTGCCTAAAATCATAATAAGGCCACAGACACCCCAAAATACACCACCAGACGTGGACGTGCCCACCAGAAAGACAAGATCCAGCCTCATCCACCAGAACTCAGGCACTAATTCCCTCCACCAGGAAGCCTACACAACACACTGAACCAACCTTAGCCACTGGGGACAGATACCAAAAACAACGGGAACTACGAACCTGCAGCCTGTGAAAAGGAGACCCCAAACACAGTAAGATAAGCAAAATGAGACGACAGAAAAACACGGCAGATGAAGGAGCAGGGTCAAAACACACCAGACCTAACAAATGAAGAGGAAATAGGTAGTCTACCTGAAAAAGAATTCAGAATAATGATAGTAAGGATGATCCAAAATCTTGGAAATAGAATAGACAAAATGCAAGAAACATTTAACAAGGACATAGAAGAACTAAAGAGGAACCAAGCAATGATGAAAAACACAATAAATGAAATTAAAAATACTCTAGATGGGATCAATAGCAGAATAACTGAGGCAGAAGAAAGGATAAGTGACCTGGAAGATAAAATGGTGGAAATAACTACTGCAGAGCAGGATAAAGAAAAAAGAATGAAAAGAACTGAGGACAGTCTCAGAGACCTCTGGGACAACATTAAACGCACCAACATTCGAATTATAGGGGTCCCAGAGGAAGAAGAGAAAAAGAAAGGGACTGAGAAAATATTTGAAGAGATTATAGTTGAAAACTTCCCTAATATGGGAAAGGAAATAGTTAATCAAGTCCTGGAAGCACAGAGAGTCCCATACAGGATAAATGCAAGGAGAAACACGCCAAGACACATATTAATGAAACTGTCAAAAATTAAATATAAGGAAAACATATTAAAAGCAGCAAGGGAAAAACAACAAATAACATACAAGGGAATCCCCATAAGGTTAACATCTGATCTTTCAGCAGAAACTCTGCAAGCCAGAAGAGAGTGGCGGGATATACTTAAAGTGATGAAGGAGAAAAACCTACAACCAAGATTACTCTACCCAGCAAGGATCTCATTCAGATGTGATGGAGAAATTAAAACCTTTACAGACAAGCAAAAGCTGAGAGAGTTCAGCACCACCAAACCAGCTTTACAACAAATGCTAAAGGAACTTCTCTAGGCAAGAAACACAAGAGAAGGAAAACACCTACAATAACAAACCCAAAACATTTCAGAAAATGGGAATAGGAACATACATATCAATAATTACCTTGAATGTAAATGGATTAAATGCTCCCACCAAAAGACACAGGCTGGCTGAATGGATACAAAAACAAGACCCATATATATGCTGTCTACAAGAGACCCACTTCAGACCTAGAGACACATACAGACTGAAAGTGAGGGGATGGAAAAAGATATTCCATGCAAAAGGAAATCAAAAGAAAGCTGGAGTAGCAATTCTCATATCAGACAAAATAGTGTTTAAAATAAAGACTATTATAAGAGACAAAGAAGGACACTATATAATGATCAAGGGATCGATCCAAGAGGAAGGTATAACAATTGTAAATATTTATGCACCCAACATAGGAGCACCTCAATACATAAGGCAAATACTAACAGCCATAAAAGGGGAAATCGACAGCAACACAATCATAGTAGGGGACTTTGACACCCCACTTTCACCAATGGACAGATCATCCAAAATGAAAATAAATAAGGAAACACAAGCTTTAAATGATACATTAAACAATATGGACTTAATTGATATTTATAGGACATTCCACCCAAAAACAACAGAATATACATTTTTCTCAAGTGCTCATGGAACATTCTCCAGGATAGATCATATCTTGGGTCACAAATCAAGCCTTGGTAAATTTAAGAAAATTCAAATCGTATCAAGTATCTTTTCCGACCACAACGCCATGAGACTAGATATCAATTACAGGAAAAGATCTGTAAAAAATACAAACACATGGAGGCTACACAATACACTACTTAATAACGAAGTGATCACTGAAGAAATCAAAGGGGAAATCAAAAAATACCTAGAAACAAATGACAATGGAGACACGACGACCCAAAACCTATGGGACACAGCAAAAGCAGTGCTAAGAGGGAAGTTTATAGCAATACAAACCTATCTCAAGAAACATGAAACATCTCGAATAAACAACCTAACCTTGCACCTAAAGCAATTAGAGAAAGAAGAACAAAAAAACCCCAAAGCTAGCAGAAGGAAAGAAATCATAAATATCAGGTCAGAAATAAATGAAAAAGAAATGAAGGAAACAATAGCAAAAATCAATGAAACTAAAAGCTGGTTTTTCGAGAAGATAAACAAAATTGATAAACCATTAGCCAGACTCATCAAGAGAAAAAGGGAGAAGACTCAAATCAATAGAATTAGAAATGAAAAAGGAGAAGTAACCACTGACACTGCAGAAATACAAAAGATCATGAGAGATTACTACAAGCAACTCTATACCAATAAAATGGAAAACCTGGAAGAAATGGACAGATTTTTAGAAATGCACAACCTGCCGAGACTGAACCAGGAAGAAATAGAAAATATGAACACACCAATCACAAGCACTGAAATTGAAACTGTTATTAAAAACCTTCCAACAAACAAAAGCCCAGGACCAGATGGCTTCACAGGTGAATTCTATCAAACATTTAGAGAAGAGCTAACACCTATCCTTCTCAAACTCTTCCAAAATATTGCAGAGGGAGGAACACTCCCAAACTCATTCTACGAGGCCACCATCATCTTGATACCAAAACCAGACAAAGATGTCACAAAGAAAGAAAACTACAGGCCAATATCACTGATGAACATAGATGCAAAAATCCTCAACAAAATACTAGCAAACAGAATCCAACAGCACATTAAAAGGATCATACACCATTATCAAGTGGGGTTTATCCCAGGAATGCAAGGATTCTTCAATATACGCAAATCAATCAATGTGATACACCATATTAACAAATTGAAGGAGAAAAACCATATGATCATCTCAATAGATGCAGAGAAAGCTTTCGACAAAATTCAACACCCATTTATGTTAAAAGCCCTGCAGAAAGTAGGCATAGAGGGAACTTTCCTCAACATAATAAAGGCCATATATGACAAACCCACAGCCAACATTGTCCTCAATGGTGAAAAACTGAAACCATTTCCACTAAGATCAGGAACAAGACAAGGTTGCCCACTCTCACCACTATTATTCAACATAGTTTTGGAAGTGTTAGCCACACCAATCAGAGAAGACAAAGAAATAAAAGGAATCCAAACCGGAAAAGAAGAAGTAAAGCTGTCACTATTTGCAGATGACATGATAGGATACATAGAGAATCCGAAAGATGCTACCAGAAAACTCCTAGAGCTAATCAATGAATTTGGTAAAGTAGCAGGATACAAAATTAATGCACAGAAATCTCTTGCATTCTTATACACTAATGATGAAAAATCTGAAAGTGAAATTAAGAAAACACTCCCGTTTACCATTGCAATGAAAAGAATAAAATATCTAGGAATAAACCTACCTAAGGAGACAAAAGAACTGTATGCAGAAAATTATAAGACACTGATGAAAGAAATTAAAGATGATACAAATAGATGGAGAGATATACCATGTTCCTGGATTGGAAGAATCAACATTGTGAAAATGACTCTACTACCCAAAGCAATCTACAGATTCAATGCAATCCCTATCAAACTACCACTGGCATTTTTCACAGAACTAGAACAAAAAATTTCACAATTTGTATGGAAACACAAAAGACCCCGAATAGCCAAAGCAATCTTGAGAACGAAAAATGGAGCTGGGGGAATCAGGCTCCCTGACTTCAGACTATATTACAAAGCTACAGTAATCAAGACAGTTTGGTACTGGCACAAAAACAGAAATATAGATCAATGGAACAGGATAGAAAGCCCAGAGATAAACCCACGCACATATGGTCACCTTATCTTTGATAAAGGAGGCAAGCATATACAGTGGAGAAAAGACAGCATCTTCAATAAGTGGTGCTGGGAAAATTGGACAGATACATGTAAAAGTATGAAATTAGAACACTCCCTGACACCATGCACAAAAATAAACTCAAAATGGATTAAAGACCTAAGTGTAAGGCCAGACACTATCAAACTCTTAGAGGAAAACATAGGCAGAACACTCTATGACATACATCACAACAAGATTCTTTTTGACCCAGCTCCCAGAGAAATGGAAATAAGAACACGAATAAACAAATGGGACCTAATGAAACTTAAAAGCTTTTGCACAGCAAAGGAAACCATAAACAAGACCAAAAGACAACAATCAGAATTGGAAAAAATATTTGCAAATGAAGCAACTGACAAAGGATTAATCTCCAAGATTTACAAGCAGCTCATGCAGCTCAATAACAAAAAAACGAACAACCCAATCCAAAAATGGGCAGAAGACCTAAATAGACATTTCTCCAAAGAAGACATACAGATTGCCCACAGACACATGAAAGAATGCTCAACATCATTAATCGTTAGAGAAATGCAAATCAAAACTACAATGAGATATCATCTCACACCAGTCAGAATGGCCATCATCAAAAAATCTAGAAACAATAAATGCTGGAGAGGGTGTGGAGGAAAGGGAACACTCTTGCACTGTTGGTGGGAATGTAAATTGATACAGCCACTATGGAGAACAGTATGGAGGTTCCTTAAAAAACTACAAATAGAACTACCATACGACCCAGCAATCCCACTACTGGGCATATACCCTGAGAAAACCATAGTTCAAAAAGAGTCATGTACCAAAATGTTCATTGCAGCTCTATTTACAATAGCCAGGACATGGAAGCAACCTAAATGTCCATCGACAGATGAACGGATAAAGAAGATGTGGCACATATATACAATGGAATATTACTCAGCCATAAAAAGAAATGAAATGGAGGTATTTGTAATGAGGTGGATGGAGTTAGAGTCTGTCATACAGAGTGAAGTAAGTCAGAAAGAGAAAAACAAATACAGTATGCTAACACATATATACGGAATCTAAGGAGAAAAAAAAAAAGGCCATGAAGAACCTAGTGGCAAGACGGGAATAAAGACACAGACCTACTAGAGAATGGACTTGAGGATATGGGGAGGGGGTGGGGTGAGATGTGACAGGGTGAGAGAGTGTCATGGACATATATACACTACCAAATGTAAAATAGATAGCTAGTGGGAAGCAGCCGCATAGCACAGGGAGATCAGCTCGGTGCTTTGTGACCACCTAGAGGGGTGGGATGGGGAGGGTGGGAGGGAGGGAGATGCAAGAGGGAAGAGATATGGGAACATATTGTATATGTATAACTGATTCACTTTGTTATAAAGCAGAAGCTAACACACCGTTGTAAGGCAATTATACTTCAATAAAGATGTATAAAAAAAAAAAAAGACAGTATGGTACTGGCACAAAAACAGAAATATAGATCAATGGAACAGGATAGAAAGCCCAGAGATAAACCCATGCACATATGGTCACCTTATCTTTGATAAAGGAGGCAAGAATATACAATGGAGAAAAGACAGCCTCTTCAATAAGTGTTGCTGGGAAAACTAGACAGCAAAATGTAAAAGAATGAAATTAGAACACTCCCTAATACCATACACAAAAATAAACTCCAAATGGGTTAAAGACCTAAATGTAAGGCCAGACACTATCAAACTCTTACAGGAAAACATAGGCAGAACACTCCATGCCATAAATCACTGCAAGATCCTTTTGACCCACCTCCTAGAGAAATGGAAATAAAAACAAAAATAAACAAGTGGGACCTAATGAAATTTAAAAGCTTTTTCACAACACAGGAAACCATAAACAAGACAAAGAGACAACCTTCAGATTGGGAGAAAATATTTGCAAATGAAGCAACTGACAAAGGATTAATCTCCAAAATATACAAGCAGCTCATGCAGCTCAATAACAAAAAAACAAACAACCCAATTCAAAACTGGGCAGAAGACCTCAATAGATATTTCTCCAAAGAAGATACACAGATTATCAACAAACACATTAAAGGGTGCTCAACATCATTAATCATTAGACAAATGCAAATCAAAACTACAATGAGGTATCACCTCACACCAGTCAGAATGGGCATCATCAGAAAATCTAAAAACAACAAATGCTGGAGAGGGTGTGGAGAAAAGGGAACCCTCTTGCACTGTTGGTGGGAATGTAAATTGATACAGCTACTATGGAGAACAGTATGGAGGTTCTTTAAAAAACTAAAAATAGAACTACCATAGAACCCAGCAATCCCACTACTGGGCATATACCCTGAGAAAACCATAATTCAAAAAGAGTCATGTACCACAATGTTCATTGCAGCTCTATTTATAATAGCCAGGGCATGGAAGCGACCTAAGTATCTATCAATAGATGAATGGATAGAGAAGATGTGGCACATATATACAATGGAATATTACTCACCATGAAAAGAAACGAAACTGAGTTATTTGTAGTGAGGTGGCTGGACCTAGAGACTGTCATACAGAGTGAAGTAAGTCAGAAGGAGAAAAACAAATACCATATGCTAACACATATATATATACACTCTATTTTTTTTAAATGCTTCTGAAGAACCTAGGGGCAGGAGCAGAATAAAGACGCAGACATAAAGAATGGACCTGAAGACATGGGGATGGGGAAGGGTAAGCTGGGACGAAGTGAGAGAGTAGCATTGACATATATACACTACCAAATATAAAATAGATAGCTAGTGGGAAGCAGCAGCAAAGCACAGGGAGATCAGCTCAGTGCTTTGTGACCACCTAGAGGGGTGGGGTAGGGAGGGTGGGAGGGAGATGCAAGAGGGAGGGAATATGGGGATATATGTATATGTATAGCTGATTCACTTTGTTATACAGCAGAAACTAACACAACATTGTAAAGCAATTATACTCTAATAAAGGTGTTAAAAAAAAAGTTATAATTTGTAAAACCTTATATTATCTACACAATTGTCCCTTTTCAGCATCTAAACTCTAACTGATACATATAAAAAATGAAAATGGAAATCAGCCCAACTGTCTACCCCGCTTTGAGAACAAAAATGAAGTACTGATATAACATGGATGTTGAACATGGAGTGTATGGCATAAGATTGATGAACCTCAAAAACATTGTTCTAAAGAAAGAAGCCAGACTCAAAAGATTATATTTTATATGACTTAATTTATACATAATGTCCAGGATAAGCAAATCTATAGTGACAAGAAGTAGATTCATGGTTGCCTTGGGCCGGGGGTGGAAATAGAGGGTCATTGAAAATGGACAGAAGGTTTCTTCTGGCGATGATGGAAATGTTCTAAAATTAGATTGTGATGATGGTTTCCCAACTCTGTAAATTTACTAAATTTCATTGAGTTGTACACTTAAAAGGAGGGAATTTTGTGGTAGGTAAATTATACCTCAATAAAGCTATTACCAAAATTGTTTTTAACTATAGTCCTATCAAATATCAATTTAAATTCTGAAAGAGTCCCTTTACCCTTTGCTAATGTAAAATAAAAATAGTTCTCCAACAAGAAGAATTCTCTCCTGTCACTTCTCATGAGTATGGAGGGTCCAATAGAGCAGTATTTTTCTCATTTTCCTTGAAATTTTCCCTATTCATATGAAGACAAAAATCTCAGCCGAAACCATGAGACTCTGAAACCATCAGCTCTTAGTCTCTTCTATATTACTCATAAAAGCTTACAAAAGGGTTACATTTAGAGATGTGTCAAATTCTGGACTATAGCTTAGTACTATACATGTCTGAGCACACCCATGATAAATTTATTTAAACATAACTTAATTGCTCTCTCTTAAAGTACATTATATTTTGGAATACAGATACCCTAGAAAATAAGGCTTTTGAGGCTGTGACTCATAAACTTACTTCCTTAAGTTTTCAAAATTAGTGCTAATGCTTTCTCGAACCGGAAAAGGCCTTTTTTTGTCTCACTTTTATATTATGGGCCACATCAGGTTGAGTTAGTCATGCTTGTTAATGAGAGATCTGATTTAATGGAGCAGTCACAAAACCAATTTGAGCAGAAATAAGTATGATAATAAGAGAAATGACTTTTCTTACCTCTGTGGTTTTAAAGGAGATGTAAAGACATGACTCCTAACAGCGAAACTAGTTAGGTTACATTTTACTTTTTACAACAAACAATCCCCCAAAGAAGTAAATATCTTCATGTCTTAAGGGAAGAATAAATTTCTTTGAATTAATACAATTGCTCTGTAACTATAATATAAGCACACACTACTAAATAATAGATGTAACAGTGGTGGTTAAACTCATCATTTAGTTCACAGGCAGAAGAAGAGCAGGAAATGACACAAACATAGGAATAAGCCAGAACTAGAGGTGAGGTAAACAACCACCAAGAGATAATGACCTCTGGGCCAGAGAAGAGGTTTTGAATATCACCAGGAACTTGCTTCAGGTGAAACAGCTGAATGCTACTCAGCTTTTACCATCATACTCTTTATTTTGAAATATTTACCTCTTTTTTTAATACAAACAGCTTTCTAACCTCCAGCTCCAATTGGAGCAATTGCTTTCCAAGCCTACCAGACAACTGACTCCCTAAGATTTCTTTCCATTGACCTCCTGGAATAGGTGCACTGTTTCGTAGACATCATAATGTTCTCTTCCTTGTACTCTTGTTTTTCTTCAGATAAAACTCATTCTCGCATAATTTTTTGAATAACAAGTACATAAAAGTTAAACTTTCTAAGCCCATCTATTCCTAGAAATATCTCTAGAATGCCTCATACTTGATATTAAAGCTTCCAATCATTTCCTCTCAGAACCATATATGACTGCTTTGTTGTCATCCATTATCCAGAAGCTGGAGGAGCAGTCTGAAGCCATTCTGATCGCCATTCCTTTGTAAGTAACTTGTTCTCTCTTAGAGCCTTCTTATTTTCTTTGATGTCTTACAATTTTACCAAGATACAGCTCATCAGATCTCAGTAAACCCTACTTCTTCAATCTGAAAGTTTGTGTCGTCTTTCAGAAGCCCCAAGACCTTTTATTTTCATTTAATTTCTCCTGTTCTCTTTCTCTGAAAATCCTATTAGATGGATATAATGGACCATTCATGTGATCCTCCATGTCTTGTAATTTTTTTTTGTCTCCTATTTTACTTCTTTTTGGCTTTTAGTTCATACTTTAGAATGTTCATTAGATTTTTTTCCTCCAGACTTTCTGTTGAACAATTGTTTTTACTTCAACAATCATGTTTTTAAATTTTTATTCCCTCTTTGTTTTCTAATTACTCCTTTTTCATAGCAACATCCTCAGTATTTAGAATATCATGTCAATTCAGATCCCTCTGAAAAGTGAATTACAACTTTTTAAATTATCCTGTTTCCTGAATTATTATCCTGTTAGTTACATTTTTTGATCTCTCTTCATTGTGTCATTGGCTTGCTGAACATGTTGGAAAGCTTTTTGATCACATATTAATATTTATGAATGATGACTAGATTAATTACTACCAGTTACTGAAAGGAAATTCCTCTGCCATTATATAGGTCAATTTCCTGCCACAAGTCTTTCCCTGCATGGAAGAGCTGACTGCAAGTTCTGTAATTGTAGTCAGGGTTATGTCCACTGGTGAGCTCACTATAGAATGAATAAATGGGAATCCAGCACACTAACTGGATACACTCTATAAGGAGAACTCTATTCTGCAGCACAAATACTCAAACTAGGAAATGTAGGCCTCCCTGGACAGATAGTTTAATTGTTGTAGTAGAAAGCAGACCCATGCTATGGTTGTCAGTTTGGGTGGGGGCAGGGGGATTATATGCTCCAGCAGGAAGTACTCTGTGGGAGAAAGAGGGAGCAGGGTGGTAAAAAAGGGATCTGGCCCACCTTTCCACATATAGCCCTTTTAATTAACTGCCTTGCAAAGTGCCCCACAGCAGTCTTGCTCTTGTATTTACTGACTTGAAACCTGTCCAGGACTCCTGAGAAGAAAAATCTACCATCTCAGCTTTAGCTTTTTCCTGGGCATAGAAAGGTAGTTCTGGACAGCTCCTTTCCCCTTTGTGTTTTATCCATCCCTTCTAGTTCCAATCCACCAGAAATTCAAGTCTGTATCCACTGGTCCCAGCCCCACTCCATTCTCATACTACACCTCATTCTCTGCATTTATTTTTCAATATATCCCTTTTCTTTCTTTTTTTTCCTTCCTTCCTTCCTTCCTTCCCTCCTTCCTTCCTTCCTTTCCTTTTTTTGAGGAAGTAAATCATACCTCAGAAAAGATTTTCAAGAGGGAATAAATTTAAGAAGTGCTTACATCAGGAACTTAATCATTTATACTTTTGTTATTCACTATGTTCCAAAGATGTTTGTTATTTACTACAAGATAAAATAAAATTTTAAAGAGAAGAAAGTAAGAAAATTGATATAGGGTGGGGACCACTGATAAGCAGATAGAAGAAAAATAGAAAAGTCAAGATGAAGTCAGAAATCTATTTATAACAAAATGCACTCTATAAGGTGGAAACTAAATTTAACAAAAAAATTTCTGGTAACCAATACAAAGAAAACAAAAACTGTTACATATATTACTATTTTCACAAGATAACAATAGACCAGCTAAGAAAAGAAATATATATAATAAATTTTTATTACAAGCAATATAGTGAATATCTTCAGCAATAAATATAACAATTTTCATAGAGAAAAGACTCAGAGGGTTAGAATAACCATGAAAAGAAGCAGTTAACCATGTGCTTGGGAGAGTAATAAAGGTTGCCTTATTGGAAGTGAAATGGTAGTTCTAAAGAAACTCTAATACTGTCTTCTACTTATCACCATCTTGTGTTTTCACTATAAGGAATTATATAATATTGGAATCTGTGTATTTTAGAGGCCCTCTAATCCTATTCTCTATTTGTTGCATATTTGAATAAGTGATTAATCAGCTTTTAATCAACCCTTCTAGTATTGAGAAATGTATTATTTTCCAAGGCAATTCATTCCACATTTTGACAATTCTATTTATTAAACACTTATCCCTAATATTGAATCAATATATGCTCCTACCCACTGGTCCTATACCTGGTTTCTGGAGTTGCATAAGTAAGCCTCACTGCTTGCCATGTGATAGATAGCATGCTGAATGTTTGTAGACAGCTAGCATGGTACCCTGCCTCTCTGAGCTATATAGTCTCAGATCTCCTGTTTATAAAGAAACTAAGAAAATTTATTATGTGCAGATGCTCATCTTCTCTAAGTCGGCTAATACAATGAAAGAAAATTGTTTTCGAAAGAAGAAAAGATGATATTGGCAAATAAGAGAGAGAGCCAATGCACATTTTATAAAATAGCTTTTAAATATCAGATTCCTGAAAAATTAAATTCTTGGGTCTTCATTTATAAGAGGATATTTTTAGTAAATAAAA
The DNA here is from genome assembly GCF_965194805.1 of Balaenoptera borealis. Taxonomy (NCBI): domain Eukaryota; kingdom Metazoa; phylum Chordata; class Mammalia; order Artiodactyla; family Balaenopteridae; genus Balaenoptera; species Balaenoptera borealis. The sequence goes on along the minus strand of NC_138866.1, from coordinate 54,314,308 downwards.
CATAAAATGCCCAAATATCCTTATTTATATAAGCAACAGTCAATTTGAATTATTTTTAAAGTGAATTATTAAAAGATCTATTTTTTTCTATAGTTTCTGAAAAGGTTAGTAGGAGTAATTTAGTACTAAATGTTTTTAAAAGAAAAGGGCAAAGCATTTATTTAAAGGCTTTTCTAAATTAGGATCAACTTTTGAGTGGATGAGGAATAACTAAACTAGTGTTGAACTCTATTTTTTAACATGTATCTGTTCCTAAATAGGAAGAGTATTCTTTGAATTCAAAATGAGTTTTTCTCATTTGAAGAGAAAAACATTAATTCAACCACTCTTACATTTTACTTACCAAAAAACATGATTTTTAGCTATATATACCACCACCACAACAAATCCAAGAAATTAAATTTACTTCCATTTTTTCAATCATATTTCCTAATAACATATTGTGTACAAGAAAAAATAAAGAGAATGGACCATCAAAATATTTCAAAATGTACATAGGGAGCCTCATTCACCCTCCAGTCTCTGGGTTTTGTGCTGTGCAAAGCAGGACAATGGGACTCTCAAATAGCTCTGGGTGTCCACCCTTCAGGCTTTGAGCACATAACCTAGGGATCCCAGGATAAAAGGACATCATTTGGTGCTCACACCCTCCCTCCCTTTACCTTGTCTCTTGGTGAGTCAGTGAGGCTTATATCCTTATTTAGTTCACTCTGGAATATGAAATAAGAGTATTATAAGAGAATCCAAAAGAGAAATTAATTTGAATGCTACCATGGAGAAAACTAGAAACTATTTAAAGTGTCAAGGTGCAGAGCCAAATCTAAGTGTCTATGATCCTTGACATTTAGAAAAGCAATCAGAGATCCATGACTCTCTTTTCAAATATAAAACTCTTTTCCTTAATAGTAATACTCAACTAGACACTGATAAACAGAAGCACTTAGTGAAAATAAATTAAATTATCCCTTTCTTTAATAGTGAATAGATAATAGCGTCTGTCCAATTTGGAGTCACCCAGTTTCACAATTTCTTAAGACTAAAGGTACTTTATTCTTGTACTTTCCACAAAAAGCATGCCTTGTTATTTCTAATGAAGAGATGTGAAGAGACTAAACCAGCTAAGAGTATTCATTCTAAAATGAAACTTGGTGTGTCACTAACACATTTTGAAAAAAAAGAAAAATAGAGTGAGTTTTGCTTCTTACTCATTTTATTTAAGTAGTAACTTTCCTTTTGACAATTCCCTATAATATTTATCCTATTGAAATCTAACTTGTCCCCTCACTAATGACTTAGAAGATACAAAAAATACTTAAATTGGTCATATAATGCTTTAAACAGCAAAAATTTTGAAGTCAGGAAAGAAGAAAGATTTCAACATATTACTCTTAAGTGTACTGTCAATTTTTATTCCCCATTTCTCATCTCCTGCTCTAGCTGTTCACTTACAGTTTCCAAATCAATGAAATTATAATGGAATTGATTTCCATTTGCAATTCTGTGGTTGGTCTGTAAAAAAAATCCTCCTATTATTTAAAAAAAAATTAAGTATTCTTAAGGGTATAACTAAAGAAAACAGACTATTTCACTAACAGTATTTATACATAAAATACTCAATAGCTCATAAAGCCTGGGGAAATAATAATTTTTAATCTCATAGCATTGAACTTTTCAGGGGGACCCCATTCATCTTCCTGCTTTCTTCCTTGTTTTCGTTATCATGTACCATCTAATTATTTAAATACTCTTTTTCTCCACAAGCCCTGAAGGCACTTGTTGTCACCCTGACCTCTTTACTGTGCCTACTGAACATTGTAGAGAAAAGGTACAGGAAAAGAGAAAATAAATTTACACTATCTCTTTGGATCGCAACAAAAGAACTCTGAAGAAGGGAAGGAGAGAGGGGCAGCATTATGATCATGCCCATTTCACATGGAGAGGAAAATCCAGAGATCAAGAGACTTGCCCAGAGCTAGAAAGTTGCAGTCAGAGCCAGGGCTAGAGTCCCTATCCTCTGAGCTGTAGTTTAGCAGTCTTCCCACTTCACCATGAGTCTTCTCTATACATTTCCAAATGGCTAACTCCCATTACTAAATTTCACATCCCTCTTCTCATCACAAAGGAAAGGGAAAATCTGATTTTAATCAAAGTATGCATAATCTGAAATATTTCACATAATTTGAGGGTGCATTCCTTCGTTACGTTTCAAAAATCAGCTATGTTAGGATGCAAGAGAAATAAATCTACTTTCATTGTTTTTATTTAAATTTTTGCCAAATTCTTTTTTTTCTGTTCAGATATTATTTAAAATACTGGAGTCCATGATATTTTAGTAGTTATGTTTCTGTCCTTCACCCAAAACTGGTCGTTTCTAACACACCACCACTGAAGTATTGTTTATCTTATGATTTATCTCATGGTTGCGAACATCAACCATGAACTAAACCTGGATATAAAGTTGTCTTCCATGTTCCTCCTAAAGCAACAATCACATTTGTAAAGCATGCTTCACCTAAGCCACATCATTCAACAATACCAAAGAGAAACATGGTTTATGTGTACATACGTATCTTCATTTTGGTGTATATCAAGTGTTTGAGGTACACTTGACATTCCCTGTGTTTAAAAAAAAAAAAAAACTATTGATCAACATGAACGACCTTAAACTATGAAATACTTGAAAATGTTAATCTGCAGCATCCATGTGCTGCCAGAGCTGGCACTACCAACAAGCAGAGTCTCAAACCCACGACATCAAATCTTTCTCCTTTTTATTGTAATTCACAGGTTGATCAACCAGAGAAATGTCGCTTGCACATTATTATTCAGCACAATCTCATCAACTTTATCCTTTAGCAATGACCTTATGATAAGAAATTAAGCCCTTTGAAATAGCATTTGTAATTAATCCATTTCCATAAGATTAACATGTCGACTATCACAAGAATACATGTAACAGCCCTCTGAAGCTTCAAACCCCCTAGTCATATTTCACTTAAAACCATACTAAGTATTATCACAGTGTAATCAGCAGAATACAAACTGCTAGGTAACCCCTGTGTTTTATATTCATTCATTTATTCATTCATTCAACAAATATTTATTAATATGTCAACGTTCTAAGCATCACATTGCTGGAACCTAGAGAAACAGAGAAATAAGGCTAAGCCCTGATTCTGAAAGCATTCACAATTTAGAGAGTAATACAGGCTTGTTTAAAAAAAAAAAATGTTACTCCAATGAGCTATAAGAGATATGAATAGAGTCAGAGGTCTTGGAAGCATAGAGTCAGGAATATCTCTACACAAATAACAGGAAATACTCCAAGTAGAAGAAACAAAGTGCTACACACAGAGGCATGAAAATTATGGTATATTCTGAGAATAGCAAGCAATTCAGGTGAAACATATGACACACAATCCAAAACTTTATCCCTCTTTCTTCTAAAGTAATGGCAAAGGTAAGACTGTACAAGAGAGTGGAAGAGAGTGGCAGAAAACAAAGTTAGAAATATAGATCTGACACAGATTTTGTATGGCCTTGTACACTCTGCTAAGAAGTTTGGAGAGGATTTAGGCTTTATCCAGGTGATGGGAAGCCACTTGAAGTTTCTAGCAGAGAAGCCACATGATAAGAGACATGCTTTAGAAAAATATGTAGTGTTACTGATGTAGAGAATGGATTGTATGAGAAGAAAACAAAGATAGAGAGACTGATTAGAAGACCACTGAATTAACTCCAGCAAAGACTTGAATAAAAATAGCAGCTGTTGCTAAGGTAGTGGGGAAGGAGAGGTAGGGACAAATTCAAAATATTCCAATTAAAAATAATTCTAAAAGGAAAAAAATAATTTTATATATATATATATATATATATATATGGCATAGACTTCAAAGTTAAGTAACAGTGAGTTAGTGAGTAACTGGGATAGATGGTGAAGGGGAGAATGATACCAAGTTTTCTGATTTAATTTATTTATTTATTTTTTTTGCAGGCTGAAAGCTTTATTCATTTATTTATTTGTTTATTTATTTAATTTTTAAGCCTATTTATTTATTTTAACATCTTTATTGAAGTATAATTGCTTTACAATGGTGTGTTAGTTTCTGCTTTATAACAAAGTGAATCAGTTATACATATACATATGTCCCCATATCTCTTCCCTCTTGCATCTCCCTCCTACCCTCCGTATCCCACCCCTCTAGATGGTCACAAAGCATCTAGCTGATCTCCCTGTGCTATGCGGCTGCTTCCCACTAGCTATCTATTTTAGGTTTGGTAGTGTATATATGTCCATGCCACTCTCTCACTTTGTCCCAGCTTACCCTTCCCCCTCCCCCTATCCTCAAGTCCATTCTCTAGTAGGTCTGTGTCTTTATTCCCGTCTTGCCCCTGATTTAAGAGGCTAAGTGAATTAATTACCTCTGAGGTGAGGATGCCATAATCAAGATTGGAAAAGAAGTACATTTTGAGTGGAGAAGGAATGTAGTGGCATTAGTTGAGGAAATGTCAGGGTATTCATGAGGGAATAGGCTCAAGAGAAAGTGGATGGTTGGTATAGGTTAGGAATGAAAACTGTAGAGCCCTTGGAAAGTAGGTGGCACTTAAAATCATGTTGCTAAAGCAAATTGCCTAGCAAGAACATGTAAAGTATAAATAAAATATTAAATAGTCTTCTTTAGCTCCTCTTAAACTAAAATCTCTGCAATACAAAAGGTTCAAACAGGAAAATGTTTAATATTTAATGTCCTCACCCTTCTAAAGCAATAGCAAAATTGCATAGAAATATATACAATGCTGCCAGCACCAGCCACTTTACTATTTAATTCATTTATTGCTTCAACAGTGAGTGGGGAATAGGTGATCAAAAAATGAAGAATATTAATAATGATCTAAATAAGTAACCAGAAGTCCCCTGGATAGATGTAAAAAAATGGTTATCAAGGAAAATATAGAAAGATATATTCTTAATAATATCCTGATTGTTTTAAGAAGTTATATTGTTATATAATAATGATCATAATGGCTTACATTTGTCTAATGTTGTTAGAGTAACATTAAGCATTTTGCTAAACTCTTCACATGCATAGTTTACTTAACCCTCATAACAAAAATATGAGTTAGATATTATTATAATTCCCATATTATACATATGACAACTGAAGTTTATAGAGATTAAGTATCTTACCCAAAGTCACAAAGAATATAAGTGAAATAATTGAGATTTGAATACAGGACTCTAACTCCAAGGTACTTTCTCTTAACCACTGCCCTATGCTTCCCGGTGCTGTCCATATTAAATACTTCCAGATTGTTAGGTTCCATTTTCCTCACTGAGCAAAAGAAGCTAAGTCTACTATCACTACTTCTATTCAACATCATACTGGAACTTCAAGTCAGAGCAATTAGGTAAGTAAAAGAAACAAAAGGCATCTATTTTGGAAAGAAAGACGTAAAGCTCTCTTCATTCAAAGACAACATGGTCTTGCATAGAGAAAATCCTAATGAATCCACTAAAACAAAAAAATACTATTAGAACTAATAAATGAGTTCAGCAAGGTCACAGGATACAAGGGAAACGTACAAAAATCAATTGTATGTATTTCTATGCATTGTCAATGAATAATCTGAAAATGAAATTAAGAGAACAAGTCTATTCTAAATAGCATCAAAAAGAACAAAATGCTTAATAGTAAATGTAGCCAAAGAAGTACAAGACTTGTACACTGAAAACCATAAAATATCATTGAAAGAAATAAAGTCTAGACAAATTGAAAGACAGCCCATGTTCAGGGCTCAAGAGAAGCATATTGTTAAAATTGCAGTACTCCTCAAATTGATCTACAAATTCAATACAATCCCTATTGAAACCCATGCTGGCTTATATGCACAAATTGACAAGCTGATCCAAAAATTTATATGGAAATACATAAGACCCAATGTAAACAATCTTGAAAAAGAAGAACAAAGTTTGAACACTCATGCTTTCTTATTTCAAAAGTTACTACAAAGCTAGAGTAGCCAAGAAAGTATAGTACTGGCATAAGAAGGACAGACATATAGGTCAATGAAGTAGAATTGAGAGTTCAGAAATAAACCCATACTTTTATGGTCAATTGATTTTTAACAAAGGTGCCAAGAAAATTCCATGGGAAAAGGATGGTCTTTACAATACATGTTGTTGGAACAATTGGATGAATGCACATGCAAATGAATGAATAAATAAATAAACAAACAAAAAAAACGGTTAACTCAAAATGGATTACAGACCTAAATGTCAGAACTAAAACTATAAAACTGTTAGAAGAAAACATTGGAACAGAACTTTGTGACCTTGATTTTCTTAAATATGACAAGTGACAAAAGAAAAATAGACAAATTGATCTCCATCAAATTAAAAACTTTTTTACATCAAAAGATACCATCTAAAAAGTGAAAAGACAACCCACAGAATGGGATAAAATATTTGCAAGTCACATATCAATAAAAGTCTTATTACAGATATATGAAGAACCCTTACAACTCAGTAAGAAAAAGACAAATAATCCTAAAATGGGCAAAGGATTTGAATAACATTTCTCCAAAAAAGGATACACAAGTGGTCAATAAGCACATGAAAATTATACAATGTCATTAGTTATTGGGGAAATGCAAATCAAACCCACAATGAGTTACAATTTCACACACACTAGGATGGCCATAATGGAAATGACAGGCTATAACAAGTGTCAGTGAGGGTGTGGAGAAACTGAAACACTCATATACTGCTGGTGGGAACGTTAAATGGTGCAGCCACTTTGGAAAACAGTTTGATGATTCCTTGAAATGTTAAATATAGAATTACCATATGACCCAACAATTCAATTCCGTGGTGTTAACCCAGAAGAGATGAAAACACATGTCCACACAAAGACTTGTACACAGATGTTCGCAGCAGTATTATTCACAATAGCAAAAAAGTGGAAACAACCCAAATATCCAGCAACTGATTAATGGATAAACAAAATATAGTACATTCATATACTAGAATATCATTCAGTCATAAAAAATGAAAGACTGATGGGAGTTCCCTGGTGGTCTAGTGGTTAGGATTCGGCACTGTCACTGCTGTGGCCCAGGTTCAATCCCTGGTTGGGGAACTCCTACAAGCTGCGTGGCATGGCTAAAAAAAAGAAAGAAAAAAAAGTACAGTTCAGGAAAAATAAAAGACTGATTCACACGACAACATGAATATTAAAGGGATAATTCTCAGTGAAAGAAGCAAAACACAAAAGACCACATATTGTATGATTCCATTTATATTAAATGTCCTGAACAGGCAAACCTATAGAGACAGAAGGTAGATTAGTGGCTGCCAGGGTCTGGAAGAACGAAGAGTAGAGAGTGACAGTTAATGGGTACAGACAGTTTCTTTCTTTTCTTTAATTGTGGTAAAATACACATTAAAAATGTATCACCTTCAGAACTTCCCTGGTGGTGCAGTGGGTAAGACTCTGCGCTCCCAGTGCAGGGGGTCCAGGTTCGATCCCTGACTGGGCAACTAGATCCCGCATGCATGCCGCAACTAAGAGTTCTCATGCCGCAACTAAAAGATCCCACATGCCGCGATGAAGATCCTGCATGCTGCAACTAAGACCAGGCTCAACCATAATTAATTAATTTAAAAAAATTTTTAATGTATTCCCTTCACCATTTTTAAATGTACAGTTCAATGGCATTAAATGCATTCATACTGTCGTGCAACCATCACCACCAACCATCTCCAGAGCTCTTTTCATCTTGCAAAACTAAAACTCTGCACCCATTAAACACTAACTCAATTTTCCCCCTCCCCTCAGCCCCTGGCAATCACCCTTCTACTTTTCATCTTTATGAATTTAACTATTCTAGGTACCTCATATAAGTGGAATCTGTATTTGTCTTTTTGTAACATTTCATTTAGCATAACATCCTCAAAGTTCATCCATGTTGCAGCATGTGTCAGAATTTCTTTCGCTTTTAAAGCTGAATACTATTTCATAGTATGTATGTACCACATTTTGTTTATCCATTCATCCACTGATGGACACTCAGCTTGCTTCCACCGTTTGACAGTTGTGAATAATGCTGTTATGAACATGAATGCACAAATATCTCTTCAAGACTCTGATTTCAATTCTTTTGCGTTTGCACCCATAAGTGAAATTGTTGGATCATATTAGGTGGGGTTTTTTAATGGTGATGAAAATGTTCTTGAATTATAGTGGTAATGGCTACACAACTCTTTGAATATATAAAAACCACTGAACTGTACACTATTTTAAAAAGGAGATTATATTTATCTTTTGAAAGAAAGAAATACAGATGCTCATGCATTTGCTGTTTAATTATAATTCAAGTGAGGCAGTTTATCCACTAAATTCAACAAACAAAAAATGCTTTAGTCTTATAAATAGTAGACTATAGAGGGAAGGGGGGAAATGGAGAAGGAAGAACCGAGAGAGAAAGAACATGAAAAAATTTTCAATAAAAGAAAGAAAAATAAAAATGGACAGAAGCCCACACACAAATTTGGGTTAAAGTGTAAGCATCCAAAATCCTCTCAGACCTGATTCTTATTTCCCCACTACACCACCCTGCCATAACTCCCTCAGACCTCTTTCTCATCTCAGATTTCCCTCTCACATAAGCATGTGAATCTGAAGTAAAGTGCTCATGTTATGATCTCCAACTCACTTCACTTGTGGGGATCGAAGTAAATTACCATCTATTAAGCAAAATACTTAGCTGGAAAGAAACTTGATTTAGGAGTCAGAAAACTTGTATTCAATTCAATTCATCTATTTTCCAATCTCGTATGCTGTCAAGTTGAAGTACTGAGAACAGTGCCTGTGGTCGAAAACTCTGAATTTCTCATTATATTAGTAGTAATTGATTTAAAGATCTAATAAAAGGCATCGAGAATTCAAAATAACACCTATGGTTCATGTCAAGATGTGCCAACTACAAAATGCTATGAAATCAATACAACCTTGGAAGGGAAACTGCAGTTGGCTAAGAAAACTTTAAGAGATTTTCATGACAGGTGTACATAGGTGACAAAAATGAAAGAGGTCACAAATTTAGTGACCTGTTGCAAACAAAATAAAAGATATAAACCACTTATCCTTAATACACAGTGACTTTTAACTCATTTCCTGTGAAATATAATCGACACTACATCTGTGCTATTTTTACTGAACTAACATGGGACTTTTCCAGTTTCATTGTTTACATTCTAAGCATAATCTTAAAGACTGGAAGGTAATGTGAAATATGTGTCAACTAAAAAAATATTTTTTAACATTTTGCTAAATATTCTAATAATTAAGATCTTAATGCCATTGTTATTGATTCTACAGAATCTATGTTGTTCTTCATACACACCAAAACATGGGGAGTGGGGGAGTCAAAAAATAGGAGAAGATGAAAATAAATAACTGGCCGGAGACTCCAGCTCTTACTTTCTCTCATAAATTTTCATTCTTATTATCCTTATCACTCACTATTCATGTTCCCAGAGCACCAGTGCTACAAGAGTCTGGCTGGGCTTTAGGATTCAAACAAAAGAATTAGAACCTCTGACAACATAGGGTTCCCATTCCAGCATGGCAAGAACTGGCTGGAGCTGGGCTGCAGACACCCTCTAAATGGATCATGAGCTCTCTAGCGTGATACATTTCCACCTGACCCATTTCCTTCATTTATGTTCCCTGCTTGATCACTGTAGTGCTTCTCTACAGGACTGAGCCTTAAGAAACCCCCAACAGGTAAAGGCCTGAAAGAAAAAGACAAATTTGCCAAGGAAGTTGAGAAGAAGGAGTCACAGAGATAGGAAGACAACTTGGAAGTGATGTGAAGAGAGTGTTTGCAGAAGACGAGAGTGATCAACTGTTTCAAATGTGGCCAAGAGAGCACATGAGACAAGAACTGAGATAAACCCATTGGATTTAGGGCTTAGAAGTTGGCAATTTTACCTTTTTCGTGGGGTTTTTTGTTTTGATTTTGGTGGGGTTTTTTTTGGTTTTCTTTTTTGTTGTTGTTTTGGGGGTTTTTTTTGTTGTTGTTCTTATTTGTTTGTTTGTTTAAGTTGGACCCTGAAGCTACATAGAAGTGGGTTTAGGAGTTTCAGAAATTACTGAATTGATAACACTCCCTAACCCCCACACCCCAATTCATGTCCACCTGGAACTTGTGAATGTGACCTTGTTTGGAAGTCAAACATTTGCAGATGCAATCGAGTTAAGATGAGGTCATACAAGATTAGGTAAACCCTAATCCAATGACTCTTGTCCTTACAGAAGAAAATTCGGCCACAAAGAGACATCAGAGAGGAGAACACCAGGTGAACACAGAGACAGAAATTGCATCTACAAGCCAAGAAATGCCAAGGATTGCTGGCAACACCAAGGGCTAAGTAGAGACAAGGAAGGATTCTTCCTTACAGCCTTCAGAAGGAGCACAGCTATGCTGACATCTTGATTTTGGACACCTAGCCTCCAGAACTGTGAGAGAATAATGTCTTGTTTTAAACTCTCAAGTTTACGGTGTTTTGTTACAACAGTGCTAGGAAGCTAACATAGGGAGTGAGGAAATTGAAACCATGAGTATAGAGTTATTAAAAGAAGTTTGGCTACATGTGGAAGAAAAAGATAGGGTGCTACCAAGAAAGAGAGAATCAAAAATTGATCATAGTATTTGGACATTATGTGATTTTTTCCAGAACTTCTTGGCTGCTGCAGTGCAGGTATAGAGAAATGAGTAGTAGGGTCCACTTAAGATTGGAATTTCATCAGATGGTTATGATGGAAAGACAAAGGGATGAAGGAATTTATAGATTCATAGCAGTGTTACTGAAATGAAGAACTGTGGACTCCAAACTGGCTGAGGAGGGAAATAAAGAAAAAATGGAACTGATGGACTGGGAGAAAGTAAAGGGGTCAAAGAACCAGAAATTCCCATTAAGCCCATGTTATGGACTGAATTCTATCCTCCTAAAATTCATATGTTGGGGCTCTAACCCCCAATGTGTCTGTATTAGGAAATAGGGCCTTTAAGGAGATAATTAAGGTTAAATGAGCTCATAAGGGTGGGGACCTAATCCAATAGGACTGGTGTCCTTGTAAGAAGTAGAATAGACACCAGAATTCCTAATCCTACTCCTATCTAGCTGCTGTGAAATATTGTGATTTTTACGTTTGCTCAATTTTTATTTTTAATGCCATGTTAAACTGACAAATTATGTGGTTCAGTTTTGGCCTATGGACTGTCATCTACAGTGTCTGCCCCAGATTCTCTCCATGTCCACAAGTTCAGTTGCTAACTCAACACAAATGTTTGACAAATTTTCTTCTCCTCTAACTCATATAGCCAATACCATAATCAATATTTCTATTTGGAGACCTCAGTACACCTCAAACTCAACATATCCTATAGTTTTCATCATTTCACTCTTCAGACCTACTCCTTCCTCTTCCAGTGTTCCTAACCTCAGCGAGTAGCACCCTCGTTCATCTGCTTGTGAAAGCCAGAAATCTAGAAGTCTCTCTCAACAACTGCCTGTCCCTCAACATTCATATCCAAACCCTGTGATCTTATCTCTTACACCTCTTGGTCTTACCTTATTGGTCTTATCTCCTAAGCATCTCGCAAATCTGCCCTCTCCTAGCTACTATTTTATTCCCAGAAACCGTCATCTCTTCACCATCATAATGGAATACCTTATTAGCTGATCTTTCAAATTCACTCAGTTTGAATTCAATTCAATCATTTCTCAACTGCATGCAGTGTGATCTTTCCAAAACACAAAACTGATCATGCGCCCATGCTTCCCTTCTCCCTCCAGCCATCTCAATAGCTTTCCACATTCCCAAAATCCATAATATAGCCTACAAGTTCCCATACATTCGAGTCCCTACACATCTCTCTACCCACACCTCTTCACAGTCCCCACACCTCTCTCTATATATATTCCAGTCACATTCAGCACTGACCTTCTTTCAGCTTTTTGAATGTACCGTATTAGCTTCCGTGGGATCTTTGCACATGGTGAAAATGTCTTCCTTTCATCCACAAGCCACTCTCCCTACCCTTTTCCCTAATAAACTCTACCTATTTTTGGATCTTAGCTCAAGCACCACTTACTCAATAAGCCTTTAAGACCCAGTGTAAGTCTTTGCTTTTCCCCTCATAAAAATGTGTGTCTTCACTTAAGAGCCTTATCTCAGTTTGTAATTAAATATTCTTCAGGGTGATTATGTGATTAATGCCAGTCTCCCTTACTAAGTGAAAGTTCCATTTATTCATCACTATTAATAACTAGGCATATTTTTTTATCATCCTTGATTTCTATTGCCTAGCATAGTACATGGCACATTATAGGCAGTTAATAAATATTTGTTGAATTACTGAAAGGCTACATTCTTTCTAAATAAAACTGCCTTGCCCATAGCCACTGAGAAAGAGGCAAGCAGTCACGTTTTTTTCCATAATGCCAGTACACTACTTACCATGGCTGGTTAGACCAAAAGGAGTACAGTCCTCCCTCAGTGTCCACGGGGGATTGGTTCCAGGACCCCATCAGATGCCAAAATCCAAGATGATCAAGTCCCTTATATAAAATGGCATAATATTTGCATATAACCTATGTACATCCTCCCATATACTTTAAATCATCTCTAGATTACTTATAGTACCTAATACAATGTAAATTCTATGTAAATAGTTGTAACTACAATGTAAATGTTACATAAATAGTGCCCACAAATGGCAAATTCAAGTTTTGCTTTTTGAAACTTTCTGGAATTTTTTCCCCCAAATATTTGCTATCCATGGTTGGTTGAATCCATAGATGTGGAACCAGCAGATATGGAGAAGGAACTGTACCTCTTTATTAGTTACTTTTTGCTGCATAGCAAACTATGCTAAAACTTAGTGGCTTAAAACAACAGCCATTTATTTAGCTCATGATTAAATAGGGCAGCAATTTGTGCTGGAATAGACTGGTCGATCTGGCTGATCTCGGCCAGGCTTGGTTAGGCTCACTCATGAATTTGCGGTAAGCTGCCAAGTGGCTGGAGGCAGGCTAGTCTAAGACGTCTTATCTCTGTTCACTTAGTCTCTCAGCTTCCATCAGCCTAGCCAAGGCATATGGCAGAGTTCCAAGGGAAATAGAGGAAGGGCTTAAAGCTTCCAAAGGACCAAGTGTACAACCTCACTTCTGTTTCCTCCTACTAGCTAAGGCAGGTCACAAAGCCAGCCCAGATTCAAGGATAGAGAAATAGACTCCATCTCTTGATGAAAGAAGCTACATAATCACATTGCAAGTATGTGGTTACAGGGAACTGTGGCTCTTTTTGCAAGCCACCATACCATCTATTGGCTAGCCAATGACTTATGTGATATGGAATACAAAGATGAGCTAGGAAAAATAAGAGCCTGACTCTCAGGAATCAGAAACACAAGACTGAGCAATGTAGAGCAAAAGCTGAAGCTGAAAGGAGTCTTTCAGCTGGGGATGAAAGAGCGACTACAACAGGCCTCATACCAGCCAAAATTATAAAGGAACTAAAGCAGAGGAAGTTGGTAGAGAAAGAATGGCTCAGACACCAGAGTGATACAGTGATGCCATGGAAGGGACCTTGAGAAAAGATCAAGAAAGAAGCTGAAAACTAGAGCTGTTTTAGTTCCACTAAAACACTAACACTGTTTTAGTTCCAGCCTTTCACTCCCAGTTCTAATTCATACATAGACCTACAATAAGCCCCAGTTTTATTCAGGCTGAGTTCTTTGCAACCAAAAGTCTAACCAGATCAGTTTATGAGAAATGTATGTGCAATCTTTTTCTTTTTCTTTCTTTCTAAATAGAATTATGCCACCGACTCACCTACCCTTTTAAAAAAGAAAAAAAAAAAATGCTCCTTTGGATGCATGAATAAATTTTGTGATGGGGAGAAGCAAGAATTTGATAACACAAGCTCTGAAACAGTACAGTACACCAAAGAGGTGCAAGTGAAAAAAAACAGTTAATTTTCATGAATGAAAATTCCATGAATTTTCTTGTATTCATATTCAACTTTCACTCTGTAAAGGGTCAATGTTCATACAGACGTGTGCAGGAGACACCCGTTTTAGGTCCATGTTGTTATTCTCCAGTGTTTTCCATATGAGAACCACTGATACAAAGAAACATAGGCTTCATTACAAGATGTAAACGTTGCAATCTGCATGAAGGAAATCATATGACGAGCTAAATGTTACCCGTTTGGATTTGTAGTCAAGTTACAGTCCAATAAATCCTAAGCACTTTATTTTTCCAGCCAAAGCTATATTGCATTTCAACTCTCTTGTTAGAAACTGATGCTAGGAATTGACAAGATAATAGGATGGAGAAAGTTTTCAGATCTCATTTACAGCAGATGGGAGAAGGGTCAGTTTCCTGAGTAATGAAGCATTGTCTGGTTGCCCCTAAATCACTCCAAACTCTACCTGGTCCCCAGAGGCTTAGAAAACATCTGCTTTATCACTATCCTTCAGAGAATTATTCTAACACCTCGAAAAAGAAAAGTTGTAATAAATGATCTGAGAATTAGGAGACAAAAATGACAAACTTCAAATTTTGGTTTAAAAAAATAATCCGCGATTCTCCTTTTAGGAGCGAGAGACTTGCAATGCACAGAAACAGCTTTTAATTTATATCTAACACTAGATCTTTTGTCTATCTTGTTCTTTCTCAAACTAATGTGTCTTGAAAGCTCCCATTGACAACTTGTTGCTACCAAAACACAGAGGAAAATTAAGGGGTAATGCTTCTGCCCCTCATTCCAATTCTACTCTCATGGCTTCATTCTTCCATCTGTAGATACTTTCCCTCCACTCTTATCTTATAGAAGACTGCCCGATCTTGTAAGTCATGTGTTTGGCTTCCCTGGGAATGCAGGGAACATGATGCTGAGGATTAATAAAGGAAAACATTGTCCCTAATATTTATCATTTAATTCCAGGATCAAACAGCTGCCTTTGACCTTCATACTTGGTTCAGTTAAGCCCCCACGGAGTCTCCTGCCATTTTGAAGGACAGAAGGCTTTTACAGAGCTCCCAGGATTTGTGAAATGACAATTTATATACTATTATGAGCACCTAGATAAGAGACTTACTTGTCAAGCTCACCAGCACCCACAAATATAAGGAGAAACAGGATCTATCTGCAAACATCATTGTATTCCAGATAGAATGTCATAATGAAAACCATATGAATTGGTCCAGAAACTTCTACTCTGTAAAAACTCATACAGGCCTAAAACCCTTTTACCCAGCTCTTTCAAAGCTTTATATCTTAGAGCAGTAAATATCAGGAGCCTGAATAAATACTGTATGAACTACCATTTTGAGCCATATTTTACGTTATTAAATTTCTGACTTATTATCAGCTTGATCTGAGTCCTGATCTGTGATCCTAGGCTAATTCATAGTGATTAATTCATCATTCATGTCCCCATTGATTCTGAAAAGCTATCCCCACCTCCTTGATAGTTTACTCCACTCCAACTCGCATGAACTTCTCTATTTGCACAAACATTCTTTTGGCCTCTTTCCAGATTTGTGTGCATGACCAGAGGAAAGAAAAATGATTTCAAGAGATACCAAAGTAACATCTGCCCAGCCATGACTGGGTGGGGGAAAAGATTCCCACATTTGCATGCATACATGTGAAGTTTCTCATACTAAGGTATGCGGCATACGAGAGAGTATTCACTTTCTCTCTCTTTCTTAAAAGAAAGACTTTAGTGAACCTGTCTCAAATTTAACCCTTTAGTTCCGTTCCTAATATAAAATATAATGGAAATGGTGGCATTACTATTAGTAGTGGAACTACTAATACTGTTATAAACTTTGTAACATTACCATATTTGCTGTTTCTCATTTTTAATATCTCCTGTTTATTACCACATATTTATCAACAGAAAATTTCTTAAACGAAAAAGGCTTGTTGCCTGTGTTCTGGTATAGGAAGAAAGTAAGGAGTTAGGGACTGAGACAAAACTCCCTACTCCCAGGATCCAAAGTGCTGGGTTGGGTGTGATATCTCTGAAGAAGAGAAAGAGAAAAGAGGGGCTCCTGAACTGCCCGGGTCAAGAGGAGCCACGCTGGGCCAGAGAAGGGACTCTGGGACTAAAATAGGATGTTCTGTGTGATGTTCTCCAGTAGCTGTGTTCACTCTATATTCACAACACTCTTCATAATTATCCCAGAACCAGAAGCACTGCCCAGCAGGTTCTCCTGAGAAGCTATAATGAATGTATTCTTAAGATGGAGAGAAGCAGCTAGCATGCTCTGTGCAGCAGCAAGCTGAGTGTTGTTTATTTTTTTTACCTTGTTTTGTTTATATGTTTTGCTTTGGTTTTAATTGGGGATTTAGATTTGGTTTGATTTGCTTTGGGTAGCAGTTTTAATTCTGTTCTTTCCCTTCTAATAATGTGCAAACCTCTCCATGGGTTTGTTCCCAACTTTCCTGCTGTCTTCTCTATTTTTTTCTTTTACTTACCCATCTTCTCTGCCAGCTCTCAAAATCTATTATGAGTATCAATATACATCCCATTTATATGGTATTTAGTACACAAAGTGCCCACACATGTCACATGCATTTAAATAACCTTATGTGATGTATATTATTGTCACCATTTTACAAATAAAGGCAACAGAGTTAAAACCAAATGCTTTCTTTTCAGATCTGGTAACATTTGACATTATTGGATATTTGAAATCATCAGCAAGGGTTTGTGCTAGGCTCTGTACCTGCATTCTTAATTCTCTTAATTCTCACATCAGCCCAGTGAGGTAGACATTATTAATTCTCCTTATGATACAGAAGAGAAAACAAGTTACTTGCCCACCAGCACACAACTAGTAACTGGCATAGTCTAGGTTTTCCTGAGGTTGCATACCACTAACACCAGAGTCAGACTAAAACCCCTGTCTTTTGATTATGAATCAGAAATCTATTACAAATCTATTACAGTTCTTCTGTTTCCCCTTCAAGCCCTGTGTCATGGCAAAACACATCTGGTTGTTAGATTAAACATTCGAAATAAAAAGCATTGAAAGGCATCATAATAAAAGGAAGTATTTTCTCTAGAGGTTATGCTTTACACTCCAGAAGGCAGAGCAAAAAGAGTTAAAAGATCCCACTGAAGCTGACTCATCCTATAATTTATCTACTGCTATAAAAATGAGAGACTTCTTCAGTTTCTTGGCCGCTTTGCTGTCTTAAAGGTGAAATGCCCTCAGGGTCCATAAATAGGTTGTGTTCTTTTGGAGTGCTCAATGTTCCAAAGTGTTTTTTAACTTTAAAATATTAAGTAAACACTGCAAAGTACTTAAATGGGCTCTGGGGGTATTTCTGGTTTGCTTCTGGCCCTTCGGCAAAGCTACTGAAGTATAAACCTGGAGAACTAATCAAAAGAAAACTAAACGCACAGCTTTCTTTAAATATTTTATGGCGTAACGTGTTAGTGTTTCACCTGCCAGCTACCTCTGCTGGGTTATAAGCAGCTGTCCTAAGCTCATGGATTGTGCTGCCCGCATGGCCGTCGCATCCACAAAAGTACGACCCAGCAGCTGGGGACCAGCCAAAGAGAGGAAGGCATCAGCACCTGCCTGCTGCAGCCTCCTTTTCTTTTTCAATTTCCCCTCAGTAGGAAAGCACATTAGGAGCTGCTTGAGATGAACAGTAATTTGCCAGGGTTTCGTCATCTCTCTGGCAGCAGTGTCCACAAGGAGCACTTAGCATTGCATGGAGAAAATGGTTCCCAGCCATCAACTTCCTCCCCAGAAGCGGCCAACATTTCGCAAATGGGGACCTTGAGAGTAGCAAGGATGCCTCAGCTCAGACTCATCCCTGTTGCTGGGAATAACAAAAGTTGCCACTAAACACTTATTTTGCCAACAGTACGTGTCAGTAGCATCATCATCTATACACAAAGGCTTTTTAATAGCAATTCTAAATGAAACTCCAACACATTCCCCACCCATCTGAACTCTTGAAGTTCCAAGAGCAAAATCATTCAGGGGATTTATTTTCGAGCTATGTCCTATACTCAATAAAGGAAAAAGCAAATAAAAAACACTTTTCCACACTAGCAGATGCACACACACACACACACACACACTCACACACACAAATATTGCAATTTTTTTCTAGATATCAGCAATACTTACCATCAATTTAAGCCCCCAAAAAGGTTTCTGTGGTAGTTCAGAGAATCTGAACTCCATTTCTCCTTCTGCCTCTCCAAAGATCTAAGTTACTATTAGTTAGCATAGTAAGGGGGCAAAAACGCAGAGACCTCATGCTCACAGCATTTCTCCCCTTCTCTGAAACCCATATGTTACTCTAAATGGTTTCCAGTTGCCTGGAAACACATGAGACTTGGATCCATCTGGCATGTAGTGTTGGGTCACACACAGCTCCTGGTATCTCTTTACATCCACTGATTTACATGAGAGATGAGGAACTTCCAAGGCAAACAACTCAAATATTGTCCAAGATTAGAGTTCAGACATAGATGGCATGTCTGGCCAACAAAGGTGAGGAAGAGGAGAAGGTAAATTGCCTCAGAGCCCTACAGAGTCCCTAGAAAAGAAATCATACCAAGTGAAGATGGTGGAATCTGGCATGATGACTCAGAGCCTAAAGTTTAGAGGAAAGTGTCAATTATTGCTATCTTGAAATAAGCATTTGAACCTGCCCATACCCAGAAGAAAAGTGAAATAAAAGCAAACTGGAGTTACAGCAGAGTATTGTAGCCAGCCAGGCCAGAGTAGATGGTATGGTACCCAGTGGAGCAGTGACAGCAGTGACTGACCCCTGAGCACTTGTGAAACACCTAGAGACCCACTGAGAAGACTAGAGTCTGAAGAAACTCAAGGGATTGGGGTTGTCATCCTGCCTTGAGGTCAGTGCTGGGGGTTATCCAGCCAGAAAAAAATCTGGAACTGCATATTAACAGGACCATATTTATACCTTCTGGATATTGCAAGTTACTGAAGAATAATTAATCAATCCTCAAATACTTATTTCTAAAATGTTATAGCTATCCACTCTAGAAGTACAACAGCTACTTGAAGCCCCAGCATGAATTTCATATGGGAGCCTCCCTATGTTTTTTAGCTGTTCTGAGTTCTTGTTGAATCCCCAGTCATTCTTCTACACAGGTAGTGTCTGAAGTATCAATACATCCAGTAGTATCTGAAGCCCAAGCTAGTATCTGCCTAGGCACCTATTAACACAAATATCTGCATATAGACTAATGTGGGGATTTCTAGAATATAAGATGATTGACTCTTTTGGACCCTGTATTTGCAAATCTTGTCCTTTTATCTTCTATGCTATCCTGAATTTGCAAAAAGCAATGTAAATTATAAACAACACAGGGTTTTGCTTTGAATGGAAATTATATTTGAGCTTATTTCATTTCCTGACCAAGTCCTCTGAGATATGACATCAAAGAAATAATGTACCCTGCAGCCCAAACATTTTGTTGCTATGCCTTCTAAAAGAATGATATCACAAGTAATTGGGAGAAGGTTTCAAACTTACGTGAAAAAGTAGTAATTACACCATTTTCTGGCCCACTTTACAACAAAACCCCTTTGAAAGAATTGCTTCCACTTCTTTTCTTCTCATTCTTTCCTGAATTCACTCCAATCTGTTCTGTCTCACAAACTCTATGTTGACAAATCCAATGTCATTTCCTAATCCTTATTCTACTAACTCTATGAGCAGCAATTGGCACCTTTGTTCTTTTTCTTGACTCCCAAATTTATTTCTCTGGTCTGGGCCTCTCCCCTGAAGTCCAGATTCATGTATCCAACTGCCTATCTCATTCTCCACTTGACAGCTAAGGCATTTCAAACTGAATATGTACAAAACCAAGGTCTTTACTTCTTCCTTAACCCTGTTCCTCCTCCCTCAATTTGAGATTTTTCCCCAATCTCAATAAATGTCAACTCTATTCCTTCGTGGGCCAAAAACCTTGAAGTCATCTTTGACTCCCCTCTTCTTCTCATACCTCATTATCAAATCCATCAGAAAATTCTATAAGCCTGACCTTCATGTATATCTAGAATCTGACCACTTCTCACCACCTCCATCACTGCTCCACTGGTCTAAGCTTCCATCATCACTTATATGGATAGGTTGCAATAGTCTCCTAAATGATCTTCCTGTTTCCACTCCCTTATTCCTCAACAGTCTTTCTCCACATAGAAGTCACAATGTTTCTGTTAAAACACAATCAGATCGTGTCACTTCTGCCCTCAAAATCCTTGCACAGCTTGCTATCTATCACAGAGTAAAGTCCAGAGTTCTTCTTACCATGTCTACAAGGCCTGACCTAATCTGGAGTTCACCATCTCTTTAATGTCATCTCCCACTACTCTCTCCCTCCTTTCTTCCACTGCAGCCATGCTGGCCTATTTGCTGCTCCTCCAGCACCCCAAACATGTTTCCATCTCAGAGTCTTTGCACTCACTTTTCCCACTGCCTGTAGTTATCTTCTCCCACTTCCTGGTTCACTCTTTCCCTTCCTTCTGGTCTCTTCTCAAATATCTCTGATCAGACTTTCTCTGACTTTCTGACTCTTTGTTCTCTCTGACTCTCTGACTATTCTATGTGAAAAGAACATCCACACTTCCACTCTCCTTCCCCTTGCCTACCTTTGTTTCTCCTTCAGAGCACTAATGATCACCCGACATAATTATTTGCTCCCTCCACATTAGAATGTAAACTCCATTAGAGTAGGGATATTAACTGCTTTGATCACAGATATACCCCCATCACCCAGAACATTATTTCACTGATGTATCACATTTCATCCCCTCCAAGACTTATAGTTTTACACATTTTAACATCTCTAAACTGGAGATGCATCTTATAATATGCAACATTTTTTTCTTTCTTAGTAGTCCATATAATAGTGGTCTGTATTATAATTGACATCTTACATTCAATGCAATATTGTATTTGCATTCAAAACATATTTCAAATAAACAAGTAAATTACATTTATCATATTTTCAGAAGAAGTGTGGGGCTCAGGCTCTTGAGCAAAAAGCTACTGAATTATAACTTAATATACAACTTAATCTACTGATTCTGAATGCTTATCTGATTTGTACTGAAATAAGGTTTACAGAAAAAAATAGGTTAAAAGTATCAAGGAAAGGGAATTGTCAAATTGAAATGGCCTAGAGTAAAAAGAGACAATACAGGCAAGAGAATCACCAGAACTTATTAGAAAATCTAAGGTAATTAATCAAACAGACCTACATAACTCACTAGCCCCTGAGGGAAACACTGTATTAACATATAAAACAAAAATTATTCATAATGGTAACCTGAGACCTAGTCATCTCAAAATGAATAAAATATTTAGTATGCTCCGTTCAAGAAGCAGAAAAATAAATGGCATATTTGTGTTAGGTTTCCTCCAAAAAATGGTTAAAATAAAAATAATTAATTTGGTTTTTAAAGTGATAAAATTTAATAATCTGGAATATTCATTTCAGTGGCACACTTATGGCTCTCTTAATGATATCATCATCATTGGGGTAACTCTCAGAGAACTTCTATTGGTATTCACTGTGCATTTGAACTAAATTTCATCAAGACCCAATACAATCCCACACTAGAAGAAAATCTGGGAAACTGCAGTTACAAAACCTTTTGACATTAATCTAATCTTACTTCTTATTTTGATAGATGCTCTGAGTTGAAATGTGTTAGAATACTACTGATCATTTTCTTGTGCTTACTTATTACATGCTTCTGCAAATGAATATAACTCACCTTTACCCTTTACACTTTGTATGTTTCCTGCAAGATGACGGAGGAAAATTTTTTTATAATTTTCTAACTGTAATTCTCTCTTTCTGCTATGTTGTTTATACAACCTGTTAAGTTCTGTATAACATCATAAAGTTAGAAAAATTTTTATCAACATGAGAAAATAAAAGTAAATTCAATAGGTAAATCATGTAGTTGAGAGAAGGAGGTGGGTTGTAGTTTGGGGCAGAGCTAAGAGTATCTTACTTATTTCAGCTCTATATAAATGCAGTCTATTAATACAGTCTCATGTTGTTCATACAAAGTCAGTATTATCAATAAAGCTAATTTCCCACATCTCAGTTATTAAAATATTCATTCCTTGGTATATCTGCTCTCAAAATATACAATAAAAGAGTTCATTCATCAAAATGTCAAAAGGTTACATAGGGATAGCAATTCCTAAAAGAGTCGTTATGAGGACTAAATAATGCCATAATGCCAGTAAAGAAATCTGAATGATGTCTGTTACATAGAAAGATTTGATCATTATTATTACTATTATTAGATTTATTGTTGTTGTTATTATTAAGGAATCAGAAAATTGAGTTAAAACATCAACCTAAGAATAAAGGCAAAAGATTTAACAGAATCTCCCCTTGTGCTGTTTCCATGAGGACTCTTGAGTATTAACAGGGGGAGAAGGCCAACCCCTCAATTAAGTAATGGAGGGAATGAGAAAAAAGAATGTGGAGGGTTGACTGCATTAGTTACTCTCCCCCTCCCACTCATTCTTGCACACCTGCCTTTGCCCTGTAACTTTGTAGTGTTCTTCCACTCTGGGCAGGGTACTCTGTCTCACCTTTGGTTTCTGGGCTTGACCAAGGGACTTGCTTTAGCCATTGGGATGTCAGCAAGCAGAAGCTTGAAAAAGCACTTACACATATCCACTTGATTTTTACTCCTCTGCCTTTGCCACAAGAACATGCCCAAGCTAGCCTGCTAAACTATGAGACATGAAACAAAGCCTCAATTGTCCCAGCAAAGGGTTTTCTAGACTAGATAATGAGCTGTCCAACACTCAGATATGTGAGAGATCCCAATCATGATCAGTCAATACATGAATTACCAAAAGAACAACCCAGTTCCCCTGAAAATGCATGAGTTAAATAAATGTATTGTTTTACTCACTGAGTTCTGGATGGTTGTCCCACAGCATTACAGTGGCACTAGATAACTGATATGGAAGTTGATATTGGGCTGAGTGGAAACAGTGAAAAGAATGATGTCCTAGGTCCTTGTTGGTAAAAAAGACTACACAAAGTGATATGCAATAAAATATTAAAAGTATCCAGTTGGGTGCTTGCTTTCCAATGCAGTAAGGAACAAAGGACTGTGTCTCACTCCAAAATCAGTCTTGGAAAATCCAAGGAATGAGTTGAGCAGTGGCAGCTTGAAAACAGAAGGAAAACCAAGCAGAAGGCCTGAATGTGCAACAAGCAGGAAAAGGAGAATGGAGGAAATTAGCCTGGCCCTGAAAAGGACCTTTGGGTTCAACAGAAGAGAGCTCCAAATGGTTCCCCAATATTTATACTGACAGATTTTCCTTGGATCATTCTAATTTCTTAGTCAAGCAAATACCATTATTTTTTAAATGTTCTTTCTCTCTTATTAGTCTCCTATTCATTTTCATCATCAAAATCTTAAAGACTTCCTTCCTTCTCACCTTACTATTGCAAAATAACCATTTTTCTAGCCTGACCCGGTCCACTCTCCCATCATGAAATCCACCATTAATACTGCTACCAGATAATTTTTAAAGCAAGTTCAATCATGTTTCTTTGCTATCTAAAAATCTTTAATGACTAATTGCCTATTAAATTACTTATACTTGGATCACACTTTCATTTAAGATTCTCCAAGGAATAGCCACAACCTTCCATTCTAGGATGGATGGATGGATAGACAGATAGATAAGTAGATAGATACACAGGTAGATGATAGATAGATAAATAGATAGATAGACAATAGACAGATAGATAGATATTGGGTGGGCCAAAATGTTCGTTCAGTTTTTTCCGTAAGATGGCTCTAATAGCACTTAGTTGTCTTTAACGTCGCTCAAAACAATTTTGTTAGATTGTATGTGACAGTTGTCATATCAGCATGCATTTAAAAAAGACATCAAAACTGGTGAATTTTTGTGTAGCCATTTTAATATTGAAGATGGAAGAAAAAAGCAACATTTTTGGCATATTATGCTTTATCATTTCAAGAAAAGTAAAAACGCAACTGAAATGCACAAAAATATTTGTGCAACGTATGGAGAAGGTGCTGTGACTGGTCAAACGTGTCAAAAGTGGTTCATGAAGTTTCTTGCTGGAGATTTCTTGCTGGACGGTGCTCCACGGTCGGGTAGACCACTTGAAGTTGACAGCGATCAAATCAAAACAATAATTGAGAACAATCAACGTTATACCAGGCGGGTGATAGCCGACATACTCAAAATCAAGCGTTGAAAATCATTTGCATCAGCTTGGTTTGTTAATTGCTTTGATGTTTGGGTTCCACATAAGTTAAGTGAAAAAAACCTTCTAGACCGTATTTCCGCATGCGATTCCCTACTGAAACATAATGAAAACGTTCAGTTTTTAAAACAAATTGTGACAGGTGATGAAAAGTGGATACTGTACAATAATATGGAACAGAAGAGATCGTGGGGCAAGCAAAATGAACCACGGCCAACCACACCAAAGGCCGGTCTTCATCCAAAGAAAGTGATGTTGTGTATATTGATGTTGGGATTAGAAGGGAGTCCTCTATTATGAGCTCCTTCTGGAAAACCAAATGATTAATTCCAGCAAGTACTGCTCCCAGTGAGACCAACTGAAAGCAGTACTCGACAAAAAGCATCCAGAATTAGTCAACAGAAAACCCATAATCTTCCATCAGGATAATGCAAGACCACATGTTTCTTTGATGACCAGGCAAAAACTGTTACAGCTTGGCTGGGAAGTTCTGATTCATCTGCCATATTCACCAGACATTACACCTTTGGATTTCCATTTATTTCAGTCTTTACAAAATTCTCTTAATGGAAAAAATTTCAATTCGCTGGAAGGCTGTAAAAGGCACCTGGAAAAGTTCTTTGCTCAAAAAGCTAAAACATTTTGGGAAGATGGAATTATGAAGTTGCGTGAAAAATGGCAGATGGTAGTGGAACAAAAGGGTGAATAGTTGTTCAATAAAGATCTTGGTGAAAATTAAAAATGTGTCATTTATTTTTACTTAAGAAACTGAAGGCACTTTTTGGCCCACCCGGTAGATAGATAGATGATAGATAGATAGATAAATAGATAGATGATAGATAGATAGATAGATAGATAGATAGATAGATAGATAGATAGATAGATAGATGATAGATAGATGATAGATAGATAGATGATAGATAGGGAGATTGTAAACAGACAGACTCAGACTAAACTATTAGTCACAAAGACAAATTGATTTTATCTCAGGGGTTAGAAATGTGACTTAGTAGGGGTGGCTTTATGTACCTATTTCTGAGCTCCATATTTGCAGTTCGGAGGAGCTGCAAATAAGAGACTGTAATTCAGTAATCTTAACTTTGACTTCACATTGAAATCACCTGGAGGGCTTTAATAAGTACTGACACTTGGATTCTGAATTAATTGTTATGGATAATCAGAATTATTTTTAAAGCTCCACTGCTATAACTGAACTTTGCTGGAGTGTTTTTTTTTTCCTTTCTAGTCTCAACAAAGGTGCCTTGCCTTCGCATTTTATTGTATAATGCAATGGGAAGTACAGAATATTTTTTTATATTGAAATGTAGTTGATTTACAATGTTGTGTTAGTTTCTGGTGTACAGCAAAGTTATTCAGTTATTTATGTATTTCATATTCTTTTCCATTATGTTTTATTATAGAATATTGAATATAGTTCCCTGCGCTATATAGTAGGATTTTATTGTTTATCTATTTTATATATAGTAGTGTGTATCTGCTAATCCCAAACTCCTAATTTTCCCCTCCCCCCACCCTCTTTCCCCTTTGGTAACCATAAGTTTGCTTTCTGTGTCTGTGAGTTTGTTTCTGTTTTGTAAATAAGTTCATTTGTGTCATATTTTAGATTCCACATATAAATTATATCGTATGGTATTTGTCTTTCTCTGTCTGACTTAAGTACTGAATCTTAACTTATAAGCACATTTCAGTGTGTTGGTATCTGTAGAACAGAAATGTGGACTGTGCACTCTACCTTCTCGCTACTCTTTCTCTAGAATTCTTTTGTAATAATGTCAAGAGAAAGAATGAGAATTTTGTTTTCACTGGATACAAATTGACAGAGCCCATGTGTCATGCATCAAGAGGAAACTTAAAAGAGGCTAACTGATTGGGTGGTGAGTGCCAGCCTGCCCAAGTCATGTAAAAGTGGGTGACTTAGCACATCCAACGCTGCTTGCTCTGCACAGGCCATGTTTTGGCTGCCCCTATTATTGCTTCATACCAATATTGCAAACTCGGACATCAACATGGCATCAAAATTCCATTTGCTGACACATCTTAAAACAGGGTATCTTAGTGGTTTGAATGAGAATCTATTATTTCTGATAAGGAAAAGAACAGTTTTCCACAGGGCAAGCTTAACTCTTCTTTCTCCAGACTATGTCAGTCCCCAGGGGGACAAGTTCAAGGGATTGGTTGACTGTTGGATTAGAGTGTGTGGTTCCAGTTTTTTGGTGTGTGTGTGTGGGTGGGGGGGGTGGGGGGTGTGTGTTTTGCTGGTTTGTTTTTTTTTTAATTTAACTCACCCACTCATCCTTCCCTCTGGCCCCCAGCTTTTTGGAAAAGAATTGGATCACACCACCATAATCAGTAAGAAGGATGTGTGTAGCTAATTTGCCCCTTCTCTCATCCCCTTCATGTGATCCTATGCTCAGGTCACTGCTGTCTTGACCAACTCTTTTTTGAAGCCTCTAATGGCACCTGCCTTGTCAGGAATTTACTGTACCTTCTGCCTCAGGTGAATAGCAGAAAAGATGGCTTTCTTTCAACTAGTCATTGATGATCTTTGATCTACATGATTACAGCTCCTTTGGTCCTAAAATATAGTCTTACTCTTTAAGTTTTATAAAACCCTCTGTGCCAAAACTTTAACCAAGTTCCCCAGGAAGCTGGGCCAACAGTTGATTCAGGTGGTGCCTCCCACCTCAGAGTGACTCCTTTGTCCCCCAGGACACTCCCAATATTTAAAGCAGCCTCTTTTTTCTCCTTCAGCATTGAACAGTCATAAATCTAGTGTCTGGGAGCCAAATTCTCAGGTCCAAGATCCCCACAGCCACCTCAAAAGATTCCTAGGAGCCCTTAAGGAACTAGGACTGCTGGTGCCTGACCCAATGTCCCAGAGATCATGAGGCAGATATGCAAATTCACCTGTACCTGAATCTCACGGTAGAAGCTTCAGTGTCAAAATCACAGAAACAACTAGTTAGTCAATTACAGGTGAATATTATCTAACACATATTCATATTCAAAACCATTTTGATACCATGATACATTTGTTGTAAACATTTTACTCAAATCTTCTCTCACCTTAACTTTTCTGATGCTAAAACATATACATGGGTGGGTTTCTTCTTTTTTAGGGTGCAATTTATAATCTCCTCAAGAACGTTCAAATCACTGTGCTATGCAGAGTAACACTAATCAAATAGAAAAGGGAAAAAGGCTTTCAACAAGACAGTCCTTTATTACTGTAATACAATTCTGAGTTCAACCTACTCTATAAAAAAAAATCACTGCAGTTTGCAACTAGAAGGCACCAATGAAATATAAAATGTTAACTGTAACTCCTGGTGCCCCTAGGCATACATAACAGTCTTCCTTCCCCATCACACTGGTATGAGCCAATTCCTTCCTAACAGACTTCTGAATCATTCCTGACGAATGAGGACATCTCCCTGAAGGAGTCCCTCAATGTGCTCACTAGACAGCTCCAGTTATCACCTGTGATGTTATACTTTGAGAAAAGTATGGTCAGCTCAACTACCTTAGTGAAAATATTGAGGAAATGGCTTTACTAATTACTGCTGAGTTGCAACTAGCATTAACTTCCATTTAGTATGTATAACTATTTAAAAGTATCACTGTTTTTTTTTTTTTTTTTTAGGGAGGGTGGGAGGGAGGCTCAAGAGGGAGGGGGATATGGGGATATATGTATGCATATGGCTGATCCACTTTGTTATACAGCAGAAACTAACACACCATTGTAAAGCAATTATACTCCAATAAAGATCTATTAAAAAAATAAATAAAAAATAAAAGTATCACTGTTAATACCATCCTATGGCACTTTGACTGAATCTTCTGAATATGTTACAGCCCCTGGATTCACTGTTGTGAATAACCCAGCTCAGTTTGCCAGATACAAAACAGCTTGGGGGAACATTTTCCAAAGCAGCAATTCTAAAAAGGCCCATCATTCCCTCTCTACTGGCTTTATAAGAACATAACTCACCAACAACCTGGAAAAGGCAGCTCTACGTACTTAATGCTTCACCACTTCTGGGTAAAGGAAGTAGAACCAGGGTGGGACCTCTGACCCAAGCTGGAAGAATGAGATTCTTTCTCCAAAAATTTAAAATTGGAACCCAGAGATTGATCTAGTCAATTATGGTCAGGAAGCAGAGCAACCCTGTGTGAAAGCAATGAGTCATCAGAGAAGCCAAAAAGAGAAAGCAGACTGTCTTAGTTATCTATTGCTGCATAACAAATTACTCCAAAGCTCAGTGCCTTCAAACAACAAACATTTATCACCTTACAGTTTCTGAGGGTCAGGAATCTGGGACCAGTTTAGCTGGGTGGTTCTGGTTCAGGGTCTCTCATAGCACTATAGTCAAGCTGCCAGCTGGGACTGCAGGGATCTTAAGACCAGACTGGGGTCAAAGGATCTGCTTCTAAACATACTCACATGGTTGTTGGCAGACTTCAGTTCCTCCTGGGGTGAGCCCTTAAGGGGGTTGGTTCCTTGAAACATCACATGAACCTCTTCATAGGTCTGCTCACTACATGACAGCTTGCTTCCCCTGATACCAGTGATCCAAGAAAAAGAGAGAGAACACATCCAAGATGGAAGCCAAAGTCTTTTTGAAATGTGATCTCAGAAGTGACAGCCCATCCCTTTGTCCACATTATAATCATTGGAAGTGAATCACTAGGTCCAGCCCCTACTGGCAGGAGATTACCCAAGAGCATGAATACCAAGAGGAAACATCATTGGGAGCCATCTTAGAAGCTGCCTACCGCAGTCTACACCTATGGCTCCCAATGATTCACATCTCTCTTACACGCAAAATTCCCGCATCCCCTCCCAAAGCATCGAAAGTTTCATCCTATTATAGTATGAGTTCCAAGTCTAGAATCCTGTCATCTAAATTAGATCCAGGTGCTGATGAAGCTTGTCAGGTGTAGATCCTTAAATACAACTTCTCAAATTGAATACCTCTTGATCAACAGACTTGTAAAATTAAAGAGACAAGTTATCTGCCACACACCCTCCCATACACACACAACATACAATGAGGACAGGTATTGAAAAACTGCTATACACATTCCTGTCAAAAAGGGAAGAAAAGGAATATACAAAGGATTCACTGGTCCATGGTAGTTCTGAAATCCAGCTGGGCAAAGTTTGGATATTCCTTGATTCTCAGTTGTTTATTCTGCCCTCTGAGTCTTCCTCCCTTTTGTTGTGACATGTACCATGTTTTTACAGCCAAGCAGCTATCACAGTTTCCTTCCTTCCAGTATAGTCCTGGGGTCCAAAAGTCTCTCCTCTTTCCATACTGTCTCTATCCCCTTGAGTTCAAGCTGGCAATATATAACTCTGCATATATAACTCTCTTAAAAACTTTGTGGGTCTCCCGTGAATCATCTTGGGATTCACTCCATTAGACAAAAGGCACACTCAGAAATCTTGAAATAAGCTCTTCTCTCCCTTGAGCCTTGGCTGAGATTGATATCCGGTGACCTTGGCCTGCAGTGGTTTGAAGCAGGATTTCGGATCCCCAGCCAGATTGAAGTCAGGCTGTGGCAGTGAGAGCACTGAATCCTAGCCATTAGACCAGTGACCAGTGACAAGGCCCTGGCCTGTCAGCTTTGTAGAAATGAATTTCCACAAAGAGACAGAAGTTAGTGAAACAAGTAAAGTGTTTATTAGGAGGAAAAAGGTACATGTGAATAGACTCACAAGGGCAGACTCAGAGAGAAAGTCACACCCTCGTGGTAGTTTGAATCACTTATATGGGGCATTTCTTCTGGGTTTCCTCTGGCCAATCATCTTTCTTTGCCTGGCTCTGAGTCTGTATTTGGTTTATCTCAGGGTCCTCCCCCTGTGCGTGCACGCATTTCTTAGCCAAGATGGTTTCTAGCAAAGAGGTCTATGCATAGGCTGACATCACTTACTACGGGGTGACGCCCCCTCCATTTGACCTCTGAGGAGCCCTTTCTGCGATGTATAATCGGGAAGGTCCTTGACCCCGAGAATGAGAAATATGTGGTCTCTTATCTTGGCAGGGCTCAGCTCCTCTCTTTCTCCTCCTCTTGAGGCCCAACTCCTGCCTCAAGATAGCTGAAACACAATGACCTTAGCTTCCTAGAAGCACTGTTGTTTCATTGAGAGGATCTGTGAGACACACCATTAATCTCTTTAAAGGGTCCTCTTTATGACTGAATATTACCCTGGGGCATGACCTTCGGTTTTAACAGAAGTTTTGACAGTCACATCCTTTGCTTCCTCTTTAGACCTCTGTTCTCCTGGCAGTGCCCTAGATTTGATCTTTGATCAAAAGCCATTTCTTAATTTTGGTACCAGTTGCTATCTGGAAAAACAGAATTTTAAAAACTATGAAGTCTTGGCTCTTTTATACTTAACATCCCTACTTCAATTTAATTCATTCCTCTCCTATTTTACTATAATCAGCAAAAAGAAACCATATACCACCTTCCAAGCACCTTTGCTTGGAAATCCCCTGAGCTCGATCACCCAGTTCACAAAGTACATTTTCTACGTTTCATGTTACTACAAGAAATGAGGTTTCTAAGCTTTCTGCCACTACATAACAAGGAGTCCCCATTTCTTCAGTTTTTGCCACCACTCACCCTCAGTCTTATAAAAGACCAAGAAGCCTCTATTAACAGTTTCTTTGGGAACTTTAGAATTTCGCTAACATTTTGCTCAAATCCTAGTTCTAAAACCACTTCTACATTTTACGCTCTCATCATGGCAGCACTCTACTTCTAGACACCAAAATCTGTATTCATTATTGCTGCATAACAAATTACACCAAAAATTACCAGCTTAAAACAACAAATATTTATTAGCTCACTGTTTCAGGAGGTCAGGAATCAGAAGCAGTTTGGCTACATAATTTTGACTCAGAGTGTCTCATGAGGTTACAGTCAAACTGTCAGCTAAGGCTGCAACTATCTTAAGATTCAACAATTCATCTGGGGATAAGATATCCACTTGCAAGTTCTTATGGCTATTGACAGGCTTTAGTTACTCAAGGGCTTTCAGATTGAGGGCTTCAGTTTCTCATAGGCTGTTGGACTAAGGACCTCAGTTCTTCTCCATACCGTCTGAGCCTCTCTATATGGCTACTCAAACCATGGCACCTTGCTTCCCCCAGCGTAAGAGTTCTGAGAGAGAGAAAGACACACCCAAGGTTGAAGTCACCATCTTTTTTAACCTAATCTCAAAAGTAACATCTCCCTACTTCCACCTTTAGAAGTGGGTCAATAACTTTAGCCCACACTCAAGGAGAGAAGATTACATAGGGCATGAATACCAGAAGTTGCCTTTCACACAGACCCCAAAATGAGAGACGGAGACCATGTGACAAGAGAAAAGGAAAGATCACCTGATGAATTTCCAGTCTCATGGGAGATGGCTATTTCCAATAGTTGCATACTGTGAGATTTTTCTGAACATTTAAAATAAATGCACCTACTCTTCAGCAAGCTTGATTGAATTGCTGCTCTTAATAACCAAATTATTCCTAAGACTAAATCCCATTTTCCTGCAGAATCTGTACTCCACCTTTGTGAGACTGAAAGCAAATATAATACACCTCTTTACAATCTAAACAAGATTCACAATGTCTAAACTGACCTGCAGATATTGTAGATCAAGCACGTTCTGCATTCTGCTGACTCTGTCAGCAAAAAGCTCTCTGGCAGCACATTAAGGACAGCACACTTATATTAGAAGCTGCATTTTTAATTTCTGTGACATGTAATGAGGCAGTCTCACTAGCCAGAATATTTTATTAGGTCATAATGTGTTAAATGTGGTTTAATCAAGAGTTGCCATTAGATAGCTTCTCAAAGAACTTCAGATGCATGATGATCATATAACAAATCATCTGTGGAATCCCTCTGAAACTGTGCTAAGAAAGATGGGTCAGCTATGCAATATAAGTAATAATATCCTGATAACTAGTAATAATAATGATGAAAATAGCTAACATTTATTGAGCACACATATAAGGTTCTCTTATAACTGAAGATGGCTGTACTAGAAATACCCATCATTTTCTATTTACACACACACATCTTTTTTAGAAAACTCACTAAACTAGACTGAGAAAGAGAGTTTGCATGTAGTGGTTACTAAGTGCTTATATCTGAAATATCACACTTAATCTTCACAACCCTAAAACTCAGCTACCATTATATCCTCATTTCAAAGCCAAGGAAACTAAAGTTTAGCTACATTGAGCAACCAGTCCAAGGTCTAATAGCTTGCTTCCTGATAGTCATACTCCTAGGTGGTCCCCTCTCACATTGTATCGGGGATGGTCTGTGGGCTCAATCATTTTGGCAAAAACATAATGGTGTGTGACTTTTGATGCTGGGTCGTAAAAACAATTTCACCTTCCACTTTGCTCTCTTGGATCACTCTTTCTCGGGGAAGCCAGACGCCATACTGTGAGAACACACAGAAGTCATAAGGAGAGGGCCATGTGGCAAAGAACTGAGGCCTCCTAACCACGATCAACTTGCCAGCTCCAGTCAATCCCTGACGTGAAAGTAACCCCAAGTAGTATCTTTCTGTAACCTCATGAGAAACCCCAGGCCAGAACCATCCAGGTGAACCGCTCCCAAATTCCAGACCCACAAAAACTGTAAGATAATAAATGCTGTTTTTTCAAACTACTAAGTTTTGAGGTTGCTTGCTAGACCAAAATAGATAACTGATATATCATTTGGGCCAAAACGTTCATTCGGTTTTTTCTGTAAGATGGCTCTAGTAGCACTTAGTTGTCTTTAACGTCGTTCGAAACAATTTTGTTAGATTGTATGTGACAGCTGTCATATCAGCATGCATTTAAAAAAGACATCAAAATTGGTGAATTTTTGTGTAGCCATTTTAATATTGAAGATGGAAGAAAAAAAGCAGTATTTTTGGCATATTATGCTTTATTATTTCAAGAAAAGTAAAAACGCAACTGAAACACACAAAAAGATTTGTGCAGTGTATGGAGAAGGTGCTGTGACTGGTCAAACGTGTCAAAAGTGGTTCATGAAGTTTCGTGCTGGAGATTTCTCGCTGAACGATGCTCCACGGTTGGGTAGACCACTTGAAGTTGACAGCGATCAAATCAAAACAATAATTGAGAACAATCAACGTTATACCAGGCGGGTGATAGCCGACATACTCAAAATCAAGCGTTGAAAATCATTTGCATCAGCTTGGTTTGTTAATCGCTTTGATGTTTGGGTTCCACATAAGTGAAAAAAACCTTCTTGACCGCATTTCCCATGCGATTCTCTACTGAAACATAATGAAAACGTTCCGTTTTTAAAACAAATTGCGACGGGCAATGAAAAGTGGATACTGTACAATAATGTGGAACAGAAGAGATCGTGGGGCAAGCGAAATGAACCACCGCCAACCACACCAAAGGCCGGTCTTCATCCAAAGAAAGTGATGTTGTGTATATTGATGTTGGGATTAGAAGGGAGTCCTCTATTATGAGCTCCTTCTGGAAAACCAAATGATTAATTCCAGCAAGTACTGCTCCCAATGAGACCAACTGAAAGCAGTACTCGACAAAAAGCATCCAGAATTAGTCAACAGAAAACGCATAATCTTCCATCAGGATAATGCAAGACCACATGTTTCTTTGATGACCAGGCAAAAACTGTTACAGCTTGGCTGGGAAGTTCTGATTCATCTGCCATATTCACCAGACATTACACCTTTGGATTTCCATTTATTTCAGTCTTTACAAAATTCTCTTAATGGAAAAAATTTCAATTCCCTGGAAGACTGTAAAAGACACCTGGAACAGTTCTTTGCTAAAAAAGCTAAAAAGTTTTGGGAAGATGGAATTATGAAGTTGCCTGAAAAATGGCAGAAAGTAGTGGAACAAAAGGGTGAATAGTTGTTCAATAAAGTTCTTGGTGAAAATGAAAAATGTGTCTTTTATTTTTACTTAAAAAACCAAAGGCACTTTTTGGCCCACCCAATAGAAGTGAAGCTGGGTGCTCCTGCCTCAAGTTCTCTCATGGACTGTAGTCAGGATGTTTGCCAAGGCCGAGGTTTCATCTGAAGGGTTGACAGGGAAAGGATACGTTTCTAATCTCATTCATGCTACTGTTGGCAGGATTCAGTTCTTTGCTGCTTACTGGCCAGAGAACTCCCTCAGTTTCTTGTCACGTGGGCCTCTCCATAAAGCAGCTTACACCATGGCAGCTAGCTGTCTTCCCTTAGAGCAAGTAAGAGAAAATAAAAAGCGAGTACCCAAGATGGAAGCCAAGTCTTTTTGTAACGTACTCTCAGAAGTGACATCACATCCAATTTGCCATATTCTATTTCCTATTAGTTAGTAATCAAATCCAGCCCACAACTTTAGGAGAGGAGATTGCACAAGGATGTGAATACCAGGAAGTGGGCCTCATTGGGGGTCATCCCCCGCACTGGGCACACCACAGTGAGTTACGACTCCAGTGAGCTGAGTTGATGCTCTTCAGCATTATACTCTGCCTCCCTTGATCTAGTTGTGGATTCCACTCATAGCAATAGAATCCAAGCATTGGCCATCCCCTGTAATCAAAGCACACCTCTCCAGGATATCCATGAAAGGGTGGTTAGGCTGAAGACTGCTCCTTAGTCACCCCCATATTACAGCTGTTTCTACTCTCCAATCATATTTCTACCTTGGGTCACTGTTTGATCAGCTGAACTCAGACTCTATCCCTTTACTCTTCAAAGTACCACCAACTCAAGACTTTATTAATAGAAAGCTTTACTGATGGCTCCAGGGTAACTGAAATTATATACTGACTCTCAGCAGCTGTCTTCAAAATTGAACATTAGCCAATCCTGTCCTTAAAATTATTCCAGCTGCCTAAGCATTGGCAACTTCTCACGTCACCTTTCATAGAGGTTCCACTTGCTACTTTGTTCTTCCCTCTCCAGAGACAGCACATCTAGTTGTGCAGGTTGTTCCCTGCCCAAGAGTGCTTGTCTAAAGGGGTGAGTAGAGGACTACAATTCAGCTCATATTCTGCTCCACAATCTGAAGCACATGTCTTGCAACAGGGCCACATCTGCCTGATGCTACACAAAGTGCCATCTGGGCTGGTTGAAGTTCTTTGCACTTTTACACCACTTTCCAAGCCACCTTCTCTTACGTCTAAGCTATTCCTGGAAACTCCTATGACAAGAAAGAAAAAACGATGAAAAGCCTACTACTATTCACAATTTACAAATTCTAAGGAGAGTGAGTGAATCCTAGAAGTTAAAGAACCTTTTTTCTTCTGAGCACATAATTTTTAATGTAATGGTCTTTCATATACCTGACGAAAGACTTTGGTGAAGAGTATGAAGACACAAAATTAGAAAAACTTGGGCAAAGCTAAATTGCTTTGCTTAAGAAAAGGGATATAAAGAATATTGGGAGGTGGGAAGAGTCTGGAACCAGGAGCTAGAGGCGGCATGGAGGCTGGAAAGAACAACTTTGCAGATAAAAGATATATCTGATGGGTTTTTTTTTTTTTTTTTTGGAATGAAATGCTGTTCACACTTCCATCTTCCTAAAATTTACATTACTCACCATTACCTAGTGGCATATGTTTGCTGGAGTAGGACATAGGGATAGAAGTGACACTAAAGTCATGTTTGAGTTAAACTCTAAATTTCTTACTCTATTACACAGAGCACTTTAGTTCTCCTCCTCACATTTCTTCAAATTCTCGTGCATACCCTGAGGCTTATATTCCCATAGCCCCATCGAAAAGATTTGTGCTAAACCAAAAGCAATATATATTACTCCTATAAGAAGAGGCTGTTGTCAGTGGCTATTTAAATAACAATTTTTCCTCTCCATCAAATAAACTTAAAACTCCCCACCAAATTACTAATGGTCATCAGGGCAAGTAAATTTGGTAGAATGTCTGGAATTTTCACACACATCATATCATCAAATAACCCAAGAAAGTTAGTATTATTCTCCCATTTTACAAATGAGGAATTACAGCTTAGGAATGTTAAGTAATTTCTACAAGGTAATAAAGTATAAAGTAGCAAAAACAGAAATCAGATCCAGATCTCTCTGACACTAGAACTCCACTTTTTTCTCTATAGCCTATTATTTCCACACAAATAGTTTGGTCTTAGGTGAAGCATTAGCAATGTATATAGAAAATGCTTGAATTCCTCAGACCAGCATATAATGAGCTTGCTTTTCATCAGTGTCCCTATATTATGAGCTTCAAGACAGATTGAAAGCTTAGTGTCATATTGTCCTCAGGAAGAAGATTCACAAGCATTCAAAATGACCGCAAAGAAACTCAAAATGACCAAACATTTAACATACCCAAACCTGTGCCCATGGCATGCTTTGTACCCAGTATGATAATTTACGTGGAACAGAACATTTAATTTGGGAGTTTCAGCTGAGGCACTGAGTTAGGATAGACAACAGATACCAAAGTGATTTTTGAGAAAAAAACCATAGGCAGATTTTCAAAACATTATTCAAAAAATGAGATCAAAGTCTGGTTTGTACCCATAGGGAGATATAAAATACTTGAAAAAGTAGAGTTGGGGAGAAGATTTTGTGAGAAAGATGAGGATGCTGTATTATGAGCTCTAACCTGTGGGATTACTAAGAAGAAAGGATGAAGAGGTTTCTGCCCCTTCACCTCAAGCCTAGAGGGAAGGGTGCTTCAAAGAGACCACCTAGAGAGATGGAGATCTGACTTCTAGCAGCTTAGGACACAAAGGTTGGCTGTCTCCCTAGGAAAACTTGGAGAGCTGCTTTGGTAGCAAAGCAAAGGTGGGTTGTTGCTACATATGAGAGGTATCTGCATTTGCAGTCAAATCATACGTGAGTATTGAATGTAGACCAGATGTGGGCCTCACAGGAGTCAGCTGATAGCCTGCCTAAGTCAACTACCTGGAAGGGTCAATGGGACTCCCACAGCAAGAGACTATGTGTGAAGGACAACTGTACTCAGGATCAGTTTCATGGAGCATGACCTGTGCGGTTACATAGGACCCTGCACTCAGAAGGACTCCATGCTTGATTTAATGCTCTGGATATTCAGATTCTTAATAACTGTGTCTTTGAGCTAGTGTTTTATAAGTCCAAGGAGCCAACATGTCATTTCTTGCTGCCTCATTTGCATAGAGCATTTATGATGTCCCATGAGCACTGAATTCCAATGAACCCACGTTGTGTGGGAGTTCAGTGAGACTCAAAGTGAGTATACAGTGAATGTGTTATGTCTATAACTGAGGAAGCTGAGGTTGCTGACAGGGCCCAGAGGCGATGTCTTGCCTGTGAATCAGAACTTGCTTCAAACACAAAGAGCGGGCAATGGCATTCTGAGAAATACAAATGACCAAAGAACCCTAATCAAATTTTCTTACTCATTTTATTTCTCTGAATTAACTAACCTCTTATGCTAAAGTGATGACATAGAAGGAAAGGGAAAGCCAGCGCAACTCACAGTTCCTTTTCCTTTCATTTCTCCCTTGCTTATTAGTAAGCCCAAAGTTGAAGGTGTTAGTAAAATGTACATGGATCAAGATGTGGGATAAAAACAGTTGAGTTAGTCATGTGCAGCATTTCTACAGTTCTGTACGTGTATGTTCCACCTACAAAATACAAGGTATGTAATTTCAGGGATTTTGCATACAAATTAAATCCTCTTATATTTGCTTTGAAAACTGGCATTGCAAAATATAAAGATGAACAATAAAATCATGCTATTTTTAACTTTTTTTCTTAGAATGACGTTAAATAGCAAATAAAAATACCATGACAAGTCAAAAGAGAGGTTATGGAAGAAAGGAAAAATCTTTATCTCTTAGAACTTTTAAAGACACTTTTTTCCTGCTTTTTGAACAAGGGACCCTATACTTCATTTTGCACCAGGCCCTGAAAATTATAGCTGGTACTGACTGCACCAACCACTTAAAACTGTACTCTTTCCCCTTAACTCCCTCTCCTCCTGGGCCTAACACTGGAGGGTCAAAACACAATTAGCAAGCTGGGAAAAGAGAAGAAATATTAATGGGGTGAGGAGGAAAATGCCCTCCCCATTCCAATCTGATGGGCCCTGTTGGGAAAGAGAAAATTTTTCATTAATGTTTTGATCATTGTTGGGAAGTGAACATTCTAGTGTTTGAATTGAGATTGGTTTTGACCTAAAGTGACTTTAGTATAGTCTATTACCTAGATATGAGCAAAAAAGTCACAGAACCAGTCCTCCATCCAGAGAAAAGGAGAGATTATTCCATTAAATAAATCTTAAAGGAGCAGCAGGGGGCAAAAGTAGAGTTGCATTTTTATCATATCTCATGAGTCATGCTTGTTCAATACCCCAGTTACAAATGAAACAAAGTTTGAAGAGGTCTGATCAGAGTTTTGTCTGCAAAAAAAGGAAAACTTTTCTTGGTTTAGAACACTTCAGCCACAAAAATTACATTGAAAATGATTAGACTCCATAGCTGACTTTTCCT
Organism: Balaenoptera borealis; assembly: GCF_965194805.1. Taxonomy (NCBI): domain Eukaryota; kingdom Metazoa; phylum Chordata; class Mammalia; order Artiodactyla; family Balaenopteridae; genus Balaenoptera; species Balaenoptera borealis. Next base: position 54,275,406 of record NC_138866.1, on the reverse strand, counting down.
CACAAATTACCCCTATGTTCCAACCCATGTTACAATTTCTTTGGGGAGCATTAAAATGATTTTTCAATTTTCTCACTCAATTTCTTCTATCTCTGCTGAAAATAAGAGATGACATCGTATGATAAGAGCAAGTCACTTTAAATTAGACCAACTTGATTTTTGTCTTGCGGTCAGTCAGATGCAGATCAAATGTGGTTTTTTTCCCCATTGAAAAACAAACTGTGGAAAATTAATAAAGAAGCACTTCTTACATTTTTCAAAATATAAAGGTTTGTTTTAAAATTCCTCTATTTTAAATCTTCTGTCAAACTGATAAGCTGTGAATTTTAATTTATCTTCAAATTAAAGAAAAAATCTTCACAAGAAAAAAAGCCAAGAAATTTATTTATGAAGGATAAACACAATAAGGTTTCTGTTGCAATACATTTCTTTAAAATGTAGAACTGTAATTATTTCAAATATCTATGAAAATTAGCCCCTACTGACTAGCAGATTTTTTTCTGTGACTTTTTGTCAGTAGAATAGAATTTTATGCAGAACTTCCAAATCCATGTATCAGAGCATAATATGCTTTAAAAATATTTTGAGAGAACTATACAATAAATTTTATTTTGAGCAGAAATTCCAAAAACATAAGTATATGTTGCAAAGTTAAATGTTAAATTTAGAGCAAATAATGAATACAATATATTATGGACTCAGCATGTTAAAGAATTTGCTGATGAAGTAAATGTTTGTGAATAAACAAACGTGAACTTTATGAGATATGTCTGTCACATACTCTCTGAAATTATGCAGAAGCAGGAAGAAAACTGGAAAATTCACAAATATATGGAAATTAAACAACACATTCCTGAACAATCAATGGGTCGAAAAATAAATCAAAAGAGAAATCAAAAAATATCTTGATACAAATGAAAATGGAAACACCACACACCAAAACATATGGATGCAACAAAAACAATTCTAAGAGGGGAGTTTATAATAATAAATGCCTACATTAAAAAAAAAGAAAAATCGCAAATAAACAACATAAATTTACAATAGAAGGAACTGAAAAAAAGAACAAACTAAGCCCAAAGTTAGGAGATGGAAGGAAATAACGTTAAGATTGAAGCAGAAATAAATGAAATTGAGACTAGAAAAACAATAGAAATGATAAATGAAACTGAGCTGGCAGCAGGAGAATATCTCGACTGTGCACCCCACAGGTTTCAGCAATGCAGCAGGAGAGTGCCTTGCCTGTGTGCACACACTAGCTATAGGCTGGGAGTGGGAGAACTAGGGCAACCACTCACACTTGCCTGCCCCAGCCAGGGAGTAGGGTAGTGCTGCAAGGCAGTGGGATAGTGCCCTGACCACTCAGTCCTGCCTGTCTTAGCAAGGCAGTAGGAGGGTGCCACCTCCAAGCCCGTGCACGCACCTGTGCTACCAGAGAAGGTGGAGAGTGCAATAATGGCATCCACCAGCACCTCTGCCTCCAAGGACAGTTTCAACTGACCCTCCATAGATGATTTTAGGTTAGCAAATGAATACCCTTTACATAGAGTAGGCACTTTTCAAACTTCTCTTTCTTTGCTTGGTCCCAGAGCAAGTGAGACTGCATGCAAGCCCTTTAGAAGGGGAAGCTCAGTTTCCTATAGTACTTTGAGTCCCTTGGACATTAGCCCCATTGGTTTTCTAACAGATGTTTTAGGGTTCACCTCTCCAATGCAGATCCCAGGGTGCCTGATGTGGGGCACCAACCCCTCAGTCCTCTGGGAGAAGCACAGGACTAGTGAAATCCCTCTCTATTGTTTGTTGCCATGCCAGGGGTAGGGTTTTGCTGAGACTGTGTTTCTGCCTTTCCTACCCAACCTGATGCCGTCCTTTTATCCTTTGTTGTGGAGAAGCAGTTCATCTAGTTTTCAGATCTTCTCCAGAAGGAAATGATGCATACATAGCTATAGATTTGGTGTGTCCGTGGGAGGAGGTAAGTTCAGGATCTTCCTACACTGTCATCTTGGAACCCTCTCAGGTGATTCTAATATAAACTAAAATTTGAGAACCAGTGGGTTAGCCCAAGAGAACACAAGCATTTGTGTGCATACGTAGAACACCTCATAGCCTTATAGATTTTGGGGGAGAGGGAGGGCAGGGAGAAAGAGATGTCCTAGAATGACATGATGAGCTAAGTTGTCTTATATAACTTAAAGAATTGAAATTTAGATAGTTATAACCCTCTAAAAAACAGAAGTATATTAAAAATAATAAAGGAGTGTTCAACTTATTTTATGCTCATCATATGATATCTCTTAGTTCCTTGTGACAGACTTCTTTTTCCATTCTCCTTTCTCCTTTGGTTTAGGGAAGGCACTATGGTTAAGCTCACAGGTTCTGGAGCCAGACACTTCTGACTTCAAATCCCAGCTCCCTCACTTTATTAGCTATGCAACTTGGGCATGTATAAACCTTTTTCCATTTCCTCATCTGCAAAAGTGGGCATATAATAATTGAGCCTCTTTCACAGGGTTGCTGTAAGGGTTAAATAAATTCATACATGTAAAGCACTTAGTCTCCTATACATAGTAAGTCCTATATAAGTTTTAGCTACTTAATATGCACTCACTTTTTCACTTCTATTGTGTTTTAAGTTATTTGCATCTTAACTCTTTATGTTATAATAAAAGAAGGATTTTGCTTAAAATCTATATATTTAGTACATGGCATTGATTTAGTGATTTCAGTTTAGGATAAAAGAACAATGTGACAATATCTTGTTGAAGTACTGGAAAATCCTTAACAATATTTTATTTTATTTTAGTTGTTGTTGAATTATGTATTTGAAGATAATTTATAGCAGTAAGCATTTGGGGGATTATATATAGGTTTGATACTGTTAAGAGGTAACTAAAGCTCTCATTAAAGGGAAAGACTAGCTGAATAGAAACTAGCTTAATTTTGTTTAAAAAGAGTGACGTGGCAGCAGAAGTATGTTTTGCATGTACAAATATGAGTCACAGCAGTGAAAGTATAAAAAAAAAGAAGGGCTTCCCTGGTGGCGCAGTGGTTGAGAATCTGCCTGCCAATGCAGGGGACACGGGTTCGAGCCCTGGTCTGGGAAGATCCCACATGCCGCGGAGCAACTAGGCCCGTGAGCCACAATTACTGAGCCTGCGCATCTGGAGCCTGTGCTCCGCAACAAGAGAGGCCGCGATAGTGAGAGACCCGCGCACTGCGATGAACAGTGGCCCCCACTTGCTGCAACTAGAGAAAGCCCTCGCACAGAAACGAAGTCCCAACACAGCCATAAATAAATAAATAAATAAATAAAATTTTTTAAAAAAAAGAAAAATGTTGACTGTTTTTAATGTTTCCAAAGGGCATACTGAGCCTACAAACATTTTTCTTTCTTTTCATTTGACTTCCTTCTTGCATGTTTTCCTAGGATTTCTGTTAGCAGACTCATTCCACTTCAGCAAAATATGGCAACTTCTTCTAAAGCAGCTTTCTCAACCAGAGGGGCCATCAGATCACAAGGAGAGCTAATTCATAATACACATCCCTGCCGCAGCCCACCCCCATGGGTTTATCAGACTTTCTCAGAAGGGGTTCCAGGCATATATGTACTTAGAAAAGCCTCCTCAAGGGACCAGGCTATTCTGCTCCCTGTCTCACATTAAGCCCTCACCTCTCACAAACCATACACACACATAACTGCAAACTACTGTTCTAGACAGCAGCTGGTTCCCCAACAGAAACATTCAAACCATGTGTCCCACACGAAACAGCACAGCATGGTTGTTACAACCTCAGGCTCTGGAGCCAAGTTGGGTTTGAACTCAGGCTCTTGTATGTGTGACCCTGGCCAATTCACATCTCTAATGCTACTGTTAATAGTATCAGCTATAAGTAACATTGAGTGTTTTCTATGTTCCAGGCACTGCAATAAACACTAAGCATGGATTAATTCGCTTATTTCTACAACATACCTATGCAGTAGGTGCTATCATTATCCCAATTTTATAGATAAGGAAATTGAGGCTTAGAGAAAGGGAAAGTAATTGTTAATTTGTTTAAAATTATACACCCTATCAGTAATGGAGCTGGGATAACACCCAGGCTATCTCACTCTAGGGATCATGCACTTGGCCGATTCCTTATATTGACCCTCAGAGATACAAAGAGAGTAAAAGAGAAAAACCTACAAAGAAAAACAGGCTTTCATGAATCTAAAATAGAAAGAATCAAAATGAGAATCTATGAATTGTATTAGCCTGGCACTGTGCCAGAAAATAGAAATGATCAGAAAAATAGGAATGGTAGATAAGGTTTAAAGGAAATTAATGGGGTGGTTGCCCGTAAAAGCATTTTACAGACCCAAAAGGGATTCCCATACCAGCTTCTTCCCCACAACTAACCTGTTAAATGAAGAATGGCAGATGTCATTTTCACACTTGGCCTTATTAATAGATTTTCCTGAAAGTACTGAATGGAAGGTTAGTATGACAGATGTTCAGTATGTCTAGAAATCATCAAGTCCAGACCTGGGACAGGAAGATACAGGGCTCTGGGAGGGAGGTCTCTAGTAGGAATGAAAGAAAAGGAGACTAAACAAAACAGATGCTATTTTGGAAAAGTTAGGGGTAAGATTGGGGCAAAAAAATACAGGTTAATTTTGCAGATATGCACCAAAAAAAGAACTTCTTGACTTTGTATTGAACAATATTTACCCAATTATAATTATGTGAATACTATTTACGGCTCTCAACTTTTCAAATCAACCTATGGACTAGTCACGAAAGACCTAATTTTGGTTACAAAACAGAGTATAACTATTATAGTGTTATGGGTTCAGCTGTGAGAAAAACTCAAGATACTGGTGCCTTCAACATGACGGAAGTTTATTGTCCTTTCATATGAAGAGAGTCTATAAATAAGCAGTCTAGGGCTGGTATGGCACCATCAGGAGAGATCCATGCTTTTTCCACCAACATGGGGCTTCTACCTCAGAACCCACAATGGCTGCTCAAGCATCAGACATAACATCCACATTCCAAACAGCAGAAAGGAGGAAAACATGGAGGAAAGTGTGGCCTCTCCCTCTAGGGACATTTCCTGGAAGTCACATTGGACACTTCTACTTACATCCTATTGGCCAACCACACGGCCACACCTGATCACAGGGAGACTGGGAAAGGTAGTTTCTATTCTGGGCAGCTATGTGTCCAGCTAAAATAGAAATTTTATTACTAATGCAGAGGGGAGGAATGGATATTGGGTGAGAATTATCAGCTTTTGCCACAGTTATCGTCCTTGACAATGTAAAAGAAGAGACAATAGAAATTAGAAGATGAAAGTAGGGAAGGGAGCTGAAGAGAAGGGTATAAATAGTTACAAAATAAGGAGTTAAGAAATGTTATTTATGTTTACAGAAAAATTAAAAGTACAAGTAAGAAACTTAAAATACTGTATGACATAGCTATTGGGAAGAGAAAAAGAATGCAGGTGGGTAATTAGTGTAAGAAATTTGAATCATAAATCTTTTATGTTCTTTCTGGGAAACAGATCTAGGGAGGAAAGAGAAGGCATGGGAAAGTGGGCTGGAAGATAAAGACAGACAGTGAGAGTCAACCTCCTGGGAAAAGGGAGACCATGAATTTAATATATAACAAATTAAATAGAGAAATTTTGCTTTAAGAGTACAGTAAATGTTACTCTCTAAATTAAAGGCTTGTGGATTTATTCCATTTATGAACCCCCTTCCTCCCACCAAAAACAAAAAAAGTAACAGTTTTTAATCTAGTCATGGTTCATATGCATGGAAGAAGTGATAATGATATAACTTTATGAAGGAAAAGTGAAAATTGAAGTTAAACTATACACAGAAAAAATGCGGTGCCTTTTAGCTCCAAATTCCTTAAAAATACCAAAAGTCTCTTTCAGAATTTCCTCAAACATCTCTGTTCACTCTGTTACCTTTCAGTCAAACCTGCTTTTCCACAGGCACTGCCATTTGGAAAAAAGTTTAAACCACCTTATAGTTTTTTTATGCATCTCCTTAATTATTAATGTTGAAAATGTCAGAAAAGCATTCTCTAAATTCTTTTAACATATTCTATGTTTACGTATATTTTAAGATCCTGAAAAAAATGTCACAATATTTTCTTGTATTTCATTAATATTTTTAAGAATTTCAGTTGCATCTTATGTTAAATAGGCTTGGAATGTAAACTATCATTTACAGTACAGTTTTTCAATAGGAGGATATGCTCTGAGTGCCAAACAATAATAACTTGGAAACATAAACCCATCCTGGAAGGACTATTATACTCTGATGCCTTAATTCATCTGACCCATGGATCTATGGCTACAACCTGAAAAGTTGACGTCATGATGATGAAGGTGTGAACTGAAAAATAAGATGAAAACTAACACCAGATGTGACTTTTTTATTGTATTACTTTGTGCTGTCTAAGAAAAATAGCATATATTTCTGGAGCAATGCCATGTTTGAAATCCTGCAGTTTTGTGTAACATAAGCAGAATAGAGCCTAATGTCAGCAGTGTTTTCCTGAGCTGGTCATATGTCTTGAAGGGAAGATGTCAGCTTCCCAAAGAGATTATTATATGCCAAGCAATGCAGTATAAGGTACTGAATCTTATTGTTTGACTGTATGGGACACGATTCAGTCATACACACCTACAATCATGGGAGGCAGTGATAAAAAGACATTATCAATTTTATTGGCCATTTTATGAAGTTTATCTATTAATTATGAATGATTAGCCTTCTGTGAAAGTGATTTAGTAAATAGTTTTTGTCCATCCAACAGAACTCTAAACTTTAAGCATGAATATTAAAATGTGTGAAAATGGGAAAATACTCTATAATACTGCATTTCACCAAAAATTCTTAGAAGATATTTTTCCCAATTAAAATTCGCCTTGTGTTGCAGATGCCTAAAACTGAGGAATTTTTGAAAGGCCAGGTGTAGCAACAGAGCTTTGAGTTGACTCTCACCTTACTAAGTATTGTACTTCTTGGTTCATGTAAGGGTCAAATTTCCCTGCTAAGTATAGCCATTCAATTTTGTTTACTTACAAAAAATATTTTTAACAAATGGAAAAGGACTAAGGACAATTTTCACAAACAGCACTCTCGGAAAGAAAAACTTTGTTACCCTTGGTTTCTTTTCATTATACATTACTTTGTTCTGCTATAATTGACAGGAAGAAAATCTTCTTCAGAATTGCTGACTTCAGAATATTTCATGCCATCCTGTGACTGATAGAATAAAATATTTAAGAAAGTGAATTTTTTCTGTAGAATTCTCTAAACTTTGGCTGTTTTCTGTTTATTGGTTTTTGGGGTTTTTTGTTTTTTGCTTTTTTTTTTCTCCCCCCCCCACCTCCGTGAGGCATGCAGGATTTTAATTCCCCAACCAGGGATCGAACCCGTGCCCCCTGCATTGGGAGCACGAAGTCTTAACCACTGGACCACCAAGGAAGCCCCTGGCTGTTTCTTTTTCCATATTTATCTACAATTTAGCTGAAATTGCTATGACTATTGCTCATGGAACAAACATGATACTTGTAGAGACTATACATATTTATTATATCATATTCATGACCTTTTTCTTGTGTTTTAATTCTACTTTGTGATTTATAAATCATATGTAAGCTCTGAGTAAGCTCATCATTGTGGTTGTATACTCACTTCTACCAGGAAGACAAGACTGTCTTATGTTTTTGAAGGAAACTTCATTCCTTCCCTTGAAGGCAACATGTTTTAGATATTTAGAGTAGGGTTGATAAAGGATCTCTCTGGTTTAAATAAAGGAATCCACTTCCAAAAAGCCTCTCCCTCAACTTGCCCTCTTAAATTTCAGAGTTTCTTGTATCTCCTTCCTCCATCTCCCAAGTTACCTTAAGCAGTCTTCTGAGTTGATCTGAAGTACATTTTCAGTGAGATCCAATATGAAGATGACTCACCTGTCTACACTTCCAGCCACATTTCTCCTGAGCCCTACTACAGGAAAACTGTCTTCACCCCTGGATGCCCCAAATACTCAGAACTATACTTATCTTCTTTCCCTCACATTTTATAAAGCCTCCTGTGAAGCTTATCTTAATAAATAACACCTCTGTTACCTGAACTGGACATGAGAATTATCCTAAAATTTTCCCTTTCTCTAATTCCCCAAGCATCCAATCAATCCAATAAATCCTATGGATCTGTTATATCAGAATGGTCCCAGCAGAGCCCAGCAGAAATATGGCACGAGTTGCTAAAGACCTCCTCAATTTCATGCCCTCCTTCTCACCCCTTATTCACATGGGAATCTACTTTCTTAAGCTTCAGGGGTTTGGCGGGCTGAAGGAAAGAGAAAGGAGATCACTCTGCAGGACTCAGGTGAGATAGTGAAATAGTATGGAAATGGAGAGCAGTATGGTAACTATTTCCCAACCAGTTCAAAGAGATTAATCTGACCCTCTATAGTGAATGGGATGCGGGCAGAAGCCAAAGGCTTTTTTAATGAGGGTAATTATAAGACTGCGTAGTTCTGGCCCCTTCACTTCACCTCTGGACACCTGCATTTGACTATTGCCTGGCTTTCCTGTATCTTGTGACACTCCTTCCAGTGACCCTCCACAGAGCTACCAGAGCAGTCTTTAAAAACCATTAACTTAATGATTTCATTTCCCTGTTAATGAGACATCAAAAGCTTCCCATAGCTTCAAAGTGATACATCCAATTTGCTGCCCTGTTCTCCCCATCAGTCCCATGCTCTGGCTCCTTCAAACCACTAGTAGTTACCTGAATATATCCTATTGTTTCATGCCACCATGATTTCACATATACTGTCCCCTCTTCTTGGATTACCCTCCTTCTTCCTCAAACGGCCAATATACTAATATTTATTTGTTCTTTAAAACTACTCAGGCATTGCCCTCCAAGGAAAGCCTCTCCTAGCCCCTAGAATGATTTATATACCCATTGTCTGTGTCCCCAAAGCACTCTACATTTACCTCTATCACACTCACCCACTGTTTTAAGGTCTTTGAGGAAGTATTAGTCATCTTTCTTTTATCCCTGTATGGCCTGGCACATAATAGATACACAATAAATTTTCTGTATAAACAATATAACATTGTTTCCATAGAAACATATTTTCCTACTTCCAAACAAATTGGTATACAAATATATTTTGTGAACTCAGTCTGTTCAGAAGTTTTATAGACTCTATTCTGGGAAATTGAAAGTCACTTCATATACCACACATGAATAATCAATTGTCAAAGAGAATACAGTCAAATATACTAACTCCAAAACTTCATCAAATATAATTTAACTTTTATTAATTCAGTACCTTCTTCATATCTTGGAATGCCTCATAGGCATAATCATGAACATCAATTTCCTTTGTATTATAAATAAAAGAAGCTTACATAATGATAAAGATTTTTAGCCTTGATACTGGGACATTTGGTATATTAACATTTATTATTATTTTGCCAGAATTAATTCTAAGTTGTATGGCATGCATTTTACAAGGGATGTTCTTAGCTATAGTTGTACTTCCAAACAACCCTTCCAAGAATTTTGAAATAGAAGGTATGGAGAGATCCCAGATCCAACCCAAACTCAGTTGGAATTGCAATGAAAGTCACCTTTCTTTTGTCAAATTGTAATTTAGCTAAATATATCCAAAGTCAGAGATCCCTATAGTACAAAACACATAGAAAATTCATTAAATGTCTTGCAGAGAAAAACCCTCTAAAGGTGCACAACATATTCACTTGTCAAAGATCATTTGTTCAACTTGCTGGTGAGCAACTATTTAAACAAAATTAATATGCAAGTCCAAAAGACAAAAACAGTCCTTTCTCTATCTTGCTAAGTATCTTCTATTTTCAGAAATACTGGATACATATTTTCCCAAATAAACATAAAAGGGATCTTCCTGAACATTGTGCTAGAAACACAGCATCTAGTAATAAATATTATAATTATAGAAAAACTCTTTACTTGAATAAATCATGTATGCCCCATTCACCATTAGCTGACTCTCTGTATTATGATTTGAAATGCCTTTCACATTATGACATGTGTTACTATTTTGTATATGAAAATGAAGATACTGAGCTGCCACCAGTATGACTTGCATTTTGAGCTGTTTTTTCAAACAGGAATCATAGGTTTTCTCTTAGCCACTCACTTTTGATCAGTGGCAAGTATGTGTGAGATGGCCACCTGGAATTCTAGCATTGTCTGTAGCCCCATAATAGAGATTTATTCTGTATAATATAACAGGCATTTGAGAGGATGGAACTGATGACCTTGACTTCCGCCACATGAGTAGTAGATTTCAACCAACCAAGATAGCTAACCTTAAAGAAACACTAACCGTAACTCTATAAAGCAAATTATGCATTCAGAAATAAAACTGGATGGATGCTTCCAGAGATATCAATATCATAAGCATGGTTGTTCTCACTTAAAAATTAGATTGCATAGCTCTATTCATTGCTGAATACTGACAGCTTCCAAAAGAGCTAAACTAAAAAATCCATTAAATTAGCACATACTTCAGTGTGAACACTAGTCCTTTGATACATACGAAATCTTGGATGATGGTGTTTGTCACCAGCTAACATTATATCCTCCCTTTTCAGACTGTTTTTCCCAGATGATGTCTCTTTTTCACACTCTGCAATTTTTTTATTAGCACTTCTCCATGAAATGGACCTTTTTATTTTTAGCTTTGCCTAGATTAAATTCCCTTTGATGTATATTTCAAGCTTCCCTTTTGACTAGCTCAGTGTTATAGACCTCACTACATCCTTATTCAAATGGCAGGCACGACGCTGTTCCCTTCTCTAATCACAGCAGCATCCCCTAACAGAATCTATTCCAAGACTCTTGGGAAAAAAATTCATGTTTAATCTATGAGGAGAAATTTAAGATGGATTTCATTTTTCTAATGTATATACATGTGTATAAGATACAAGAAACACAAGAAAGTGCTGCTTAAAGCTTTTTGCTTTGTTTTGTTAATACAAAAGCAATATGTAGGATCTATTGTACTGAATTACAATTATTTTGGCTTAATTTGACTACTATGGGACTTGGAATGCAACGTTTAAGGAACACCAACAAAATGAAGTTCAAATGAAGGACTCAGATCTCAGACAAATACAAATTGAGAAGTAATAAAATAGCTAAATTAACAAGATTATCCCAGCTTTTCTTTTTCCTATCAATAGAGGGACATTTATTTACTTAAAATACTATTTTCAAAGAAAACATTATGACAAAATTAAAGAGCTATAAACCTCTACAGAAGGGATATTCACTCAGACAAGAGGAAATAGAAACACCTAAGTCCCAAAAGTTTGGATAAGTAATTTTTCAAACATATTTTCATGTATAGTTGACAATAAAATCTCGTTTTATGAATATATATATGTATATATATATATATATATATATATATATATATATATGCCCAAAAAGTTTTTAAAATCTTCTTCACATTATATCTTATTTCCAAATAGAAAATCAGTATTTCCATTAGAGGTTCAGCTTTTACTCAAGCATATCTCTAATGGTTCAAAATTTACTTTTCAATTAAACATTATAAATTGAGCACACAAAAGGGTATGTATAAGATAGTAGTCGCAGACTTCTGTTTAGTGCCTATGAATAAGATAATAATCACTAATTTAGTTTACAACTTAATGGGTGAACAGGACATATACATCAATATAAGTCAAGGCAGAGCAATAGGAGCTAAAATGGAGGTAGAAGGTGTTGCAAATCAAAGTTGAGAGAAATCCCAACTGATGTGAGAGTGTTATGACTCTCCTGAAGGAAAGAGTAATTGAGATTCATCTTAAAAGTTGACAATAAATCGTAGAGGCAGATGTAAGGAATCCAAGATATAAGGGAGATGAAGGAAAAGGAAAAGTATCAACGAGGCATAACGTACAGAGAGGACAATAAGTAGCAGTCTAGTTGGGTTGAACTGTGGAGTTTCAAGAGGAAAAGAATGGAAAATTAAGTTGGAAAAAGGTAGGCCAAGGTAATTTCATTTGAGGCAAAGAAGGAATTTGTACTTTATTCTAGAAGTATAGAATTTTATAGTTGAACTGAAGAGCCATCTAGAACAGCTTGCTGATTTTTCAGTTGAAAAAAAACTAGAGGCCCAGACAAATAACATGAATTTTCCAAGATTACATTGCTAGTTAGTTTCAAGGCCAGGATACAAATCAAAGTCTCCAGATCCCCAATCCTTCCACTCCTCTGCTTCTGAGCAGAGGAGAGACATATTCAGAAATGTGTTGTGCAAAGATCACTCTGGCGGCATCTAAACAATAGATTGAAATTGAGAATGAAAAGAAGCAGAGATTCTATTTAGAAGACTAAGTAGACTAGTCTAGGTGGGAGATAATGAGGACCTGAGCTAAAGTGAGAATAATGAGAATGGAAGGAGCAGACAGATTTGAGTAGCATTTCCCAAACTGCTAGTTGTGTCGGGTGGTAAGTGATGTGAGGAGGAAAAAATGGTTCTCGTTCATTTAATTTTGGAAATGCTAGCTTAAACCAAGATAAGCATCTTCACTATAGGATTTCTAAGAGATTTTACCATCTTAATGTGGAATAAGAATCTCCCAGAGGGAGGTAGAGAAAATGGCATTGCTCAAAGTGTTTTAAACAGAGAATTTTTTTTAATGAAACAACTATTAAAGTAAGTTTTCGTAGAAAACCAACTGTGAAACACTAAGTCAAAGATACGATAAATATGAAGGATTTTGCAAGTGATTGTACCAATATGGAAAAAAATAAGAAAAAAAAAAGCAAAATTGACTCCAGATTCACAAGTCTAAGTGTAGAAAAAGTTGGTTTGTTTCAATACCTCAATTATTGACGATAAATCGGTCATATATCCCATCAGTATCAATAACAAGAATGCACTTGGTGTCCTAGCCAAAATCTTTTGTTGTTATGCCATTTCAACCAGTTGAAAAGAAAGGCATCTCTCAAAGTGTTTGGGAAAACATAGTTGTTTCCTAAATGGGTAAACATTTTTCAATACCAAAAAGGTTTAAAATTAAGTATAGAAGTGTTTAAAAGAGTTAAACCTTAATTGTAAGATTTTTTTTGCACATTGGTATTTTATATACATGTATCATTAAAGAACATTTGGTCTATTCAAATAACAGTTCAGACTTATAATTCCAATTTAAAATGTACAGTTGAGTAATTGATTTATTTTACTTTTTCATCTTTATTAAGGTATGATTGACAAATAAAAATTGTGTACCTATAGATTGTACAACATGATTTTTTTAAGTAGTGCTTGAATAATTGGTTTAGACTGGTGATTTTAGTTGCCATCTTACTATTAAGAGAAATTAAATTTCACTATATTAACAAGTTTACTCTTTTTTCTCAGATTTATAAGAATTAAGAGTCTTGGAAAGGTTTTGGTTATAAAAATAGATCATTATAGTGTTTATGAGACAAATCAAATGTATTAAATTCATAAATAAAGGTTGAAATGTTTAAGTGAGTTTAATTAAGTATGTTTGTAAATGTTCCTAAATAGTAATCCGAGGCCCCTTGAAAAGTGATAGCTAAAAACTGCTAAACTTATAAACAGAATAAGATTTGTAAGTTGAACCTGAGAGCTAAAGGATGAACTTTTGTTTTATTTGTTGTTGTTTTTTGTTGAGTTTTTTTTTCACTTGTAACTTCAATAAATTGAATAATAATTTTAAATATCAAAGTTCAAAGTTATGCTGGATAATTTTTTTGGCAGATAAAAGCTTACCCAATCTCAAAGAAGTCAGCAGTGATTGGTGGGTAGATTATGGAAACCTTTGAGAGAACCCGTTGGGTACAGTGGTGGAAGCTGAGTGCAGGATTTCTGGTGGTGAAGATATGGGCACAGAGTCATAGCCTCTTGTATTATTTTCCTATTGCTGCTGTAAAAAATTAGTACAACTGAGTGGCTGTAAACAACACAAATGTATTCTCTTACAGCTCTGGAGGTCAGAAATCCGAAATGAATCTTCCTGGGCTAAAATCAAGGAATCAGGAGGGACGCTTTCTTTCTGGAGACTCTAGGGAAGAATCGATTTCCTTGCCTTTCGTGGCTACTAGAGACATTCTGTATCCTTAGTCCATGGCCCCTTCACCCATTTTCAAAACCAGCAGTTACCATCTTCAGATCTCTCTTATCTTCTGCCTCTCTCTTTCACCTTTTAAGAATCCTTGTGATTACACTAAGCCTATCCAGATAATCCAGGATTTCCCCATCTCAAGAGCCTTAATTCGATCACATATAAAATACCTTTTGCCATGTAAGGTAACATATTCACAAGTTACAGGGAATAGGACGTGGACACCTTTGGGGAGGTCATTATTCTGCCTACCATGATTATTATTCAAAACACTTAACAAAGAAGAGAAAGAGACAGTCTTTGGTATTTGAGTGACAAAAAGTTTAATGGAAGGGTTTTTGGTAGGCAGAAAAAGAAGCTAGTTAAGAAGGAGGGAAAAAATTAAGGAAGAAAATATTGACAAAGTTGGTCCTAGAGAGCCCAGATAGAGAGTCACTCTTGTGAAGGAAAAATGGAGACTCCTTCTTGGGTCAGGAGCAGAGAACAAGAGGAAGAGTAAAGATGCCAATAGATTTAGATGAAGAAGAAGGAGGTTGGGGGACGCCATCTCAATGATTTAAACTTTTCAGTGCAAGTGAGCAGCCCTATAGATAAGACGAAGGAATTTAAAGCTCCAGTTAATGTTCCTGCTCCTGATCCCTCCCAAGCTCCCACCCACTTCCTTCAAAATCACTAAATCACTATTAACCCCATGCCATGCCATTTTTATTGGACTTTTGTATATATTTAACTAAGGGTGAAGCAGTACAGTATAGTGTTTACAGACTCTGGATTCAGACTGCCTAGATTTCCATCTTCATTCCACCACTTAATAACATAACTTGAATTACATTTTAAGAAAACAGAGATAACCTCTCTGTGCCTCAGTGTCTCATCTATAAAACTGAGATAATAATGGCATATACATCACAAGGTTATTATGAAGATTAAATGTTTTAGTAAATTTTAAACGATTAGATCAGTGCCTGACACAATTGGTGAGGAATATAATAAACATAGGCTCTTATTATTTTCAAGAATTTTTCATGGATTTTATATATTGAGATCAATATTGATATTTATAGCTTTATCTGTAAAGTTCAAATCTGAGATGATTTACTCACATATTTCTTTTTTTTTTTTTTTAACTCACATATTTCTTTACAATTTTTGAAAATCTATATATACAGCTGCAATATGGTGGACTTAGTACCTTGACCAACACTGCACTGAAAATATAAAATGCTGGATAAACTATTTTAAAATCTTATTAATGGCATCTATAATATGGCAAGAAAATAAGGAATACTCAAGCAAAAAACTTAGTAAAGCTGAAACCCAGAGGGGAAAATAGAACACTGAAGCTGGTTTTAGCCTCGAGTCCATTTGCCAATCCAGGTGAACCTGAGTTTTTCATTTTTCACAACCTCAAGGGCCTGAGAAATAAAACCTAAGATGAGGCATCTAATAGGAGACCCTATGCCAATAAACCTGGGACCCTAAAGAACAACACTTCCAATCTAAGGATAAATTAGTAATAATCCCTAATCTCCACTGAGACTTGCAAAGAAAACTACTTATCTCAAATTTATTTGTGAACACAGCTGGCCTTCATGCAGGTTTACAGCCTAAATTTTCAACAACTCTATGTACATATATGCACACTATATTTGCAGCTATGGGATTAGGAATAATGATATATTTTAAGGACTTGGTTATATGAAAGTTTTGCAATTGAAGTTGACATTTTTTATGGATTTAAAATTACCTTTTTTGGTTTATCTTTTTATTTGATGACATCACTTTCCCAAACATGAGCACAGCTCTCTTTCTACACATGGCTTTATTATGTCAAGTTTTCACTCATGGCAAATAGCCACATATTGTCTAAGTACCATCACAGAACCATCCAACAAGGAAGTTGAATGAGATAAACATAGTTATAGCTTCTCTTCTTTTTAAAATGTAAATTAAATACCATTTCTGTTTCTCTTCCCCCTATTTAGGAAAGTGTCAGAAACAATAATTTAAGAAAAACAGTTGAGGGAACTGACAGAATGGTCTCAAGGATACAGACTTCCACATGGAAGATTCATCTGAAAAATTCCTCATGTAAGGTTCACCTGGCCAACTCAAGAAGCTTGAGAATCAGGAGCATAGAGGTTGCATTCTGGGATAATGAGCATGAGGTTGGATGCCTCACCATGCCAAAAAGAGCCTAAATTATTTAGCATGATTTTGTTCCTGCTTGACTTATTTCTTAATACCTAAGTCCACATTGTCATCTGCAGCCTCTATAGAAAAATATGGAGAGTTCATCCTAAGCAGAAGGTAGATTCAAAGTGATGGCTTCTTTATGAGTAGGAGTTCCTGGCCAGCACTTCTTTCTCTGCCATGATTCTGCGGACTCCAATGTCTCTAAGGGATTGCATGTTAGACTAAAAGGGAGGCAATCTGGTTGGCATGATCCCTCCCAGGCTCATGGTTCCACAATCCAGCATGGTAGGAGTAGCATAGGGACTCTTCATCACTGGATATACCTACTTCTCCCAGAAGGATTCTGCATTTTAGGAAAAACTGCATGCAGGTATTAGAAGGAAAAGTGAGAAAGTTTCGGTTTAAAGAACCAGCTAGTAAACAGAATCAGTAAAGCAGAGCTATTGGTACACCTTCCAGAGTATGGGAAAACCCACCTAGTGCCAAACAACCTTCCAAGATGCTGGTCACCTGTGGTGGTTAATTTTATGTGTCAACTTGACTAGGCTATGGTGCTCAGTTGTTTGGTCAAACACCAGGTGCTGTGAAGGTACTTTTTAGATGTCATTAACATTTAAATCAGTAGACTCTGAGTAAAACAGATTACTTTTCATAATACGAGTGGGTCTCATCCAATCAGTTGAAGGTCTAACAGCAAAGACTGAGATTTCCTGAATAAGAAGGAATTTTCCACAAGACTACAACATAGAAACCCTACATGAGTTTTCAGTCAATTGCCCTGTAGAATTCAGGCTCCAGATTGCAACATCAACTCTTACCTGAATCTCCAGGCTGCTGATTTCAGATCTGCCAGCACCCACAATCAATTGAGTCATTTCCTTAAAAGATCTCTCTCTCTTTTCTCTCTTGCTCTTTCACTCTCTCCCTCTCTCTCTCAAATAAAATAAAAGTTTATTTTATTTTTGGATAAACTTTACTCTGGATAACTTTATACCTTAACAAAGCATATGTGGTTTTCTTTTTCTTCTTTAGATAAAGCTGTAAACAATCTATATATAGAACACATTGTCATTTTTGCAGTTTTAATACTTGGAGTCAATTTTTAAATACATGTTTCTGTGAGATTTCAAAAATTAAGATTATTTTGTTAACATTATATACAAAATTAAAAGACATGTTTATCACAATTCTGTATAAAGAGCAAAACTACTACATAAAACTAAGAATAACTTATTTTCATCACTTTTGTCAATTTGTAGGGGAAAAAAACTTAAGCAAAAAGCTTAATTTAAAGTAGTCTTGGACTGTTAGTGCAAACAGATATGCAAACCAAAGAATTCCCAGTATTCCAAGAAAAATGAGTGACCTACATTCAAATATCACTGAACACTAAAGAAAACCAGTCACCAATACTGAGAATCAACAGACTTTCAATTATTTCAGATATTGGAACTAACAGATACAGAATATAAAATAGTGATTATTAATACATTAGATTTAAAGAATTAATATATAAGCTTGAAAATATGAGCAAGGAACAAGATACTATAAAGAATAAGCAAGCCTACTTTACAGAACCAAATAAAATGTCTAGATGTGAAAACAATAACAACTGAAATTTAAAACTCAGAGGATAGGTTTAACAACAGATTAGACACAAGATGAAAAGATAACTAGTGAACTTTAAAATACACCTGAAAAAAGTTACTAGGATGCCAGGAGAGACACAGAACAAATATATGAAAAAGATTTAGAGACCTGGAAGATACAGTGAAAAAGTTTAACAGAAGTCTTTATAAGTTCTAAAAGGAGAGAGAGAGAATAGGGAACAGTCCATTTTTGAAAAGATAATGGCAAAGAAATGATAAAAATGCATGAATCCACAAATTCAAGAAGTCCAGTGAATCCCAATAGAACAAATAAAAGGAGATCTGCACTTAGATCCATTATACGGAAACTAGAACACCAAAACATTTCAATGAGGGCAGTCTACTTTGTTCACCATTGCGTCCCCTAGTGTTGGGCACTCAATATGTACTTGATGAATGAATAACTGAAGGTTATAGTCAATGGGAAGGTCATATGTTTGAAATCATGGTGGTGGCATATTTCTGAATAGCAATGAGTCTACTAAGGCTCTACATTCACGGATGTCTGAAATGGAGTAGAATTTAACAGTAAAGTTGAGAAGGTAGAAACACTGTGATTATATTACTCTATATTGTTTAATGACTTAGAATACTCAAATAAGATCAAAAAAATCAAATATGCTATACAAATATTTGTTCTTAAAACCAGTCATTGTACCTGAGCAGCCAAAAATATTTTGTTCTAAAATTCATTTCATGCTGTCCTGGAGAAAATATTATGAGAAGCTGTAGTAGTCATGGGAACTGTTCACAAATATTCTGACTTTCTCTCATTCCAGGAATGTGCTTTGATCGCACTTTCCTGCCTACGTGAAGTTAGATGCTTCCATATGACTTGCTTTGGCCAAGAAAACATGAAAAGTGACATGTGTTACTTGTATATGGGAGTTTTAAGAGCTAGTGCCTGCTTTGCCACTACCTTTCTTTACCTTCTGCCATGGCAATGTTCCTGATAGTGGCTGCTCTTCAGGCTGGGTTCCAGACGAAGCAGTGCAAAGCCCCCCAAAGCTGCCCCATGTTGGACATATACTATGAGTGAGAAATAAACATTTGTGGTTTTAAGCCACTGAAACTAGGGGTTGTTTTTGCTGAATGAGCATGAACTAGCCTTTCTTAATTAATACAAAAGCTCTAAAGAGTTTCTACACTTCTATAGAACATTTGGCCTAACCTGTAGTGCTTAAATTCCAAATCGAAAGATCTAGATTACGTATTCAGTAACATTTTCTCAGTGACACAAAATCTCAGAATATGGTGCCAAGTGAAGCTGTAGAACTGTCTTTTCAGGCAGCGTTTGAAAAGAGAATAGTGTCTGATCTGGTTTAGGTTTCAAGCTGCCTAATAAGGCAGTATATTATATAACCACTCGAATTTCCTCCAGCCTTATGTTTTACACTCTTTAGTATTATGCCATGGCTGGAAAGAAATAGGTTACAGAGAAGAAACAATACGGTTCATATTCTAGGTTAGTCAGCAAATTCTATACAATATGTTAGTTATTTTAAGATTCGCAGTGACTCTTCAATGCTATTAAAGTAAAACTGGTGAATCGTAACAGCCCTTTGTATAAATTAATTGAAAAAATTAAGGCCCCAGCAGTGCCTATAATGTGTGCAGTGTAAACCGATCATTTTCTTTCATTCAAAAACAAATGTTTATTACTCATGAAGTTCCGGGCACTTAGGCTAGACCCTACAGATACAAAGATAAATAGAAAATGGTCCCTGTCTTCCAGGGTCTTATAGAAGCCCAGCAGTCATCTAAAAAACTGATTATAGGATAATATGTTAAGTGCTATAGTTGAGGGATAAATATAGCTTTAAGTGATCACAGAGAGGTAAGAAAATAAGGAACAAAATATGTCAAAGAAAGCTTCCAGGGAGAAAAAAAAAATCCATGTCATTAATTGTTGATGAAGTCTTTTATATGTATATATATATATATATATATATATATATACACATACACATATATATATAGTGAGAAAAAGTTAGAGAAAAACACATACATACATATACATATATTCAGATTTTAGCTAATTTGAATGCATAATTTATGCCTTATCTAAAATGGATGTGAAAATGAATTGAATATTTTGGAACAGAAATAGTAAGGCATAGCAAATTTGGGTTTATCAATTTTCAAAAGCCACCTTAAACATGATAACCTCTGTCTTTGATAATTCAAAAGAATTTCAGGATACTAAAAGGCCTTGAGTTGTTACCTAAGGTAAGTAACATTTAACCTCTGAACCTCAATTTCTGATCTGTGAACTGGAGATAACACTTACCCTGAAGGACTGTTCTGAGGATTAGGAATAACAAAGCACATGGCATGTAACTTGCAAATAATTTGCCTTCAGTAAATAGTAGTTGTTACAGTTATAGTTGTTGTATGTGTTATCATTAGAATTAGAAGATAAACTGTACCTGCACTGACCATGAAACATGCTGTGGAAGTTATGTTTTTGAAATAAGCCCTGTTAGGACTTTGTTATGTATTATCTTTCTATTTCTATTTTCTTTTTCTTATAAAAGTATACTATAAGCTTTACCCGCCCCACACACACACACACACACACACACACACAAATTCAGCATCTGGGCTCTTTGATTATTTGAATTCAAAATCAACAGGAGTTTATAGGTTTTAAGGAAATGAAAGGAGGTGAAGCATGCAAAGCTCCCAAGAAACATGATAAAGTGGAAAATGTATAAGGAAATGAAGGATTCAAAGACATCTGGCAACCTCAGTCATTGAATCAAAATATTCATGGGACAATGGTTACTGCTGGAGGCTTCTGCCAGGCATAAAATATCACAGTCATCTATAACATTCCTTCTCCAATCTACAAGCAAGGCAAACTTCTCCATAGCTAATAAGTGCCTGGGGTGGTTATTATTTTACCTCTTGGTTACATAAATTACTCAAAAATAGCACCCATGTTTTCTAGATATCTATGCAATACTTTAAACAGTAGATACATAATAAAATAATAAGAAATGAGAACAGATATAATCTCATCTAACAAGCTTTCAATATGTCCTCTTTTTTTTTTTTTTTGTAAAATAAGACTGGAATACAGTCAAGAGATAAGAATAATTTCTCCTTAGTTTGTCACTGCAGCTGATTAGAAAGCAAAGATTTAGCAATTAGATGGCTAATGTTATACATAAAATAACATCTGTGCTTAGAAACCCAAATCTGTATTGTTAAGATATGTTGGGAGAAAATTCTCCATGGGTCTCTCATGTTTCTGCATGTCTTGCAAGCAGAGACACTGACAGCTTTTGTTCCAGACTGTCTTTTCAAGGACGTTTGTATAGCAAACAACCTTGAAAAACGGATATAGTGTCTTCCTTGGGAACAGAGGGCAGATTTATTTGCTGTCTGTATAATAAAGAGAATGTCTCTCTACAAAGTAAAGACTAGGCAATTTGGTTTGCAGCCCATTATGAAAGACTGGAGTTCTCACTATGCTGTACACCTGAAACTAACACAATATTGTAAATCAACTATAGTTCAACTTAAAAAAAAAAAGACATTGGAGTTCTGTAAGTTCCTCAGTTGTGTTGCACACCCACAATATGACCATCATCCACCTGGATGACTCCACATTGTACACGCAGGATTTAAGGAGTAAGAGGAACCAACAAAAAGATGAAGATTATGCTGCCTGCTGTATCGTAAGCATTAGTTCTTTTCTCTGATCCAGGAGTCTCATGCCTTTGCTCACCGTATGGTCGGGCCACTCAAGATGGCTGTTCTCTTGCTCTCTGTACATCCCCTGCTTGACCAGTGCCTGCTTCACCTATACCCTACTCACATGACTGATCTTCCTACCTACTTGCCCCTGCCTCAGCTAGTGATTGTTCTTATCAAAGGGGTGGTGAGTGGTGTGCCCCTCTGCTGGTTTCCCTGGTAACTAATGAGCCAACCTGGGTAATTCCCCCTATAACTGACAATCTCCCCTTCCCCTGGGGAGCAAAGCCTGCTGCCACATCCTGCCTGCTGTCTGCCGAACACTGTGGGGTGTCGCTCCAGGACTTTGCTTCACATGTGTAAGCTCCCCATCCATTAAACCACTGATGTCTCTGTCACTGACTCCAGGCTCTTTCTTCAGTCTTGAAGCTGGGCAAGCAGAGGCCTTGTAGGCCTGCGGGGTACAACCCAGCAGTCAGCATCCATGAAACTGTGGCAGGCTGACTTGTTCACTTGCAAATAAGGTTAAGTCTCAGATCGTTCACAGTTCTTGAGAAGGCATAGCTTAAAAGTTAAATACTTTGTCAACCACAAGCTCACTTCAGAAGAATGGTGCCGTTCAACTAAATAAATATTTAATGAGAATCTGCATGTACAAAACACAGTGACTCAATTCCAAGTTCCAAACTCTATTCATATTAATATGGGAGTTACCCAGAGAAAACCATAATTCAAAAAGACACATGCGGGCTTCCCTGGTGGCACAGTGGTTGAGAGCCTGCCTGCCGGTGCAGGGCACACGGGTTCGAGCCCTGGTCTGGGAAGATCCCACGTGCCGTGGAGCAACTGGGCCCGTGAGCCACAATTACTGAGCCTGCGCGTCTGGAGCCTGTGCTCCACAACAAGAGAGGCCGCGATAGTGAGAGGCCCACACACCGCGATGAAGAGTGGCCCCCGCTTGCCACAACTAGAGAAAGCCCTCGCACAGAAACGAAGACCCAACACAGCCAAAAATAAATAAATAAATAAATTTAAAAATGGTCCACATCAAAAATATCTTAAAAAAAAAAAAAAAGACACATGCACCCCAATGTTCATTGCAGCACTATTTACAATAGCCAGGTCATGGAAGCAACCTAAATGTCCATCAACAGACGAATGGATAAAGAAGATGTGTTACATATATACAGTGGAATATTACTCAGCCATAAAAAGGAACAAAACTGGGTCATTTGTAGAGACGCAAATGGACCTAGAGACTGTCATACAGAGTGAAGTTACTCAGAAAGAGATAAACAAATATCATATATTAACGCATATATGTGTAATCTAGAAAAATGGTACAGATGAACCAGTTTAAAAACACATACTTTTTAAAAAAGAGAAATGTCTTTAACTTCAAATTCACTATAGAGGGACTATATAATTTATCATTCAACCAAGGACAGTTTGGGCGAATGAAAGATGGCACTATTAATTATTATACAAAAGACATTTTGACCTATTTTACTAGCAAAATGAGTTTATTTGAGAACAGCAAAGAATCGCAATTCAGGACATGCAAGCTATGGTGAACCACAGGCCAGTTTGAAGAACAAAGGAGAGGACGGTTCTTTTATAGAGAAGAAAAGGGAGTTGAGAGGGGCTGCCATAAGCAGAGTCCACTAGAGAAAACTGGGAGTTTGAAGTGTAGTGGCTTTTCATTGGCTGCCTTGTGCCAGTCTCTCATTGACTGGGCTGTTGCTGAACAAGGAGAAATTCTTCCTTCCTCCTACTGGGTGGTAAAGTATTGGCATACCTCAGAGCTATTGTGCATTCGGATCCAGACCACCACAATAAAGTGAATACTACAATAAAGCAAGTCACATGAAGTTTTTGGTTTCCCAGTGCATATAAAAGTTATGTTTACACTATAGTCTATTAAGTGTGTAATAGCACTATGTCTAAAAAACAATGTATATAACTTAATGTTAAAATAATGCTATTGGAAAAATGGCTCCAGAAGATTTGCTCAATGCAAGGTTTCCAGAAATCTTCAATCTTAAAAAGAAAAAAAATAAAAAGCAGTATCTGCGAAGCACAATAAAATGAGGTATGCCTGTAGTAACTTTCTTTCTGTTGGAGATGCAATTATACACTCTTCCTGTTGGGTCTGCAATTGGTGTGGAGTGGTAAGGCATGCACTCTCCCTTCTGGCCTCCTGAGTCCATTTTAAATGAGGCTTCTGTTTATTAATTTTCACAGACATAAACCAAGACTGAGACATAACCAGGCTGAAGATACCAACTACATTCCCAGGAGTTCAAAGAACCAATCCTTTTTCCAAACCGTCCAGGGTTTGGGACAAAAATGTTTTTATATTCAGCTCCAGTTTTTAAGCTTTTCTCACTTTCAGGTTGGTTATAAACTTATAATCAGAGCAAAGCTACCCAAAATCTAACACATGCAAATAAGGGAGTTTTGCAAGCAATTTTTTAAAGTATTTTCTGGGACTGGCTCAGTGCACATTTACTTCTCACAGAGTTATTTATTTTGAAATGACTTGCAGGATTTCATTCTGTGTCATCCCTTCAGGGGACACAAACTACAACTAGCACCAAGAGGAATTGTAATGCTAATTCCCTAAACACCACACTGTTAATTAATCTCAGTGAATAATAGGATTTCTAATGCAAATTGTTCTGATGTCATCCATTGCCTAAAGGTGTTTCTAATGATCTATGTGAAATGTCAGAAGCTATGCTTTAATCATGTGTGATAGAGAATTTGGACAAACAAGCAAAGAAATCTGGTTGATCTGAAGTCAGTGGTAGCTAGATCAACAGAAACCTGTTAGAGAACTTGAAAGAATTTTATTTTCCCAGGAGTGTTTTCTCTTCCTAAGGAGCAATTACAATGAAGTCAGGACAGACATGAAACTTTATTAGGAAGTAACTATAATGGACAATGAGTAATGCAAAACAACTCTGGTCATTTTGAAACAGGAGGGAAGGGGGCAGGGCACAGCCTTCAAAAGAATGATATAGCCATAGTACAAGACAAAGACTGGTTGGAACCAACTGGGTCCAAGATGGTGGAAGATTTGACTTCCAGTGGACCTTGAGCCTCATTATATATTCATTGTAATACATTAGCATGCTAAATGACATACCCACCAGTGCCATTAAAGTTTTGAGGCCAACCATAAAAGGCCAAAAAGTGGGCAGTGACCCAATGCCTGGAAATCTCTACTCCTTCCCCAAAATTGGAATAATCCTCCCACTCATTAGCCTATGAAATTACCCAGCCCATAAAAACTAACCATGCCACATTTCGAGGCCTCTTGCCTCTTGCCTTCTGAGATGGCCCACACTCTGTCTGTGGAGTGCGTTTCTCTCTAAATAAATCCACTTCTTACCTATCACTTCATCTCTGAATTCTTTCGTGACAAAGCAAGAACCTTAAATTCACCGGGAACAATTTATCTTCAAGGCACACTTCCAGAGAGGTTTGATTTCCTGTTTTTTAAGCATTGTGTGTAGTTGCTGAAGAATTCATCTTGGCATTGATGTTGCCATTTGAGCATTCTGAAGAAAAGGATTTGTACTGTGTAGAATCAAGATTTAACAATCCAAACATTCCTATTGTTGCTTCTCATTTTTTTTCCATGTTGTGCATCATTGAGCTATATATGAACAATAGACTGAAACATGCAACGGTGGATAAAAGGCATATATCCTCCTCATCTGAATGACTGCTGCCAGCAAGGAATTCCAGGTTTTTGGGCATTCTTCCTTGACTTCTTCAATTCTAAACATTGATTTATCCCCAAGGAAGTACAGACTAGGCATTTATTTATCTACAGAAGATCTTTATGTCTTTGGGGTTGCATGTTTGTGATAAAGACTGTTCATTGCCTTTCACTATCCATTACCCCTTTCTTTCTCTTAGTATTAAGTGGACATTTTGCTTCCAAGCTAGAGACTATATTCCCTAGCTATCTTGCAGCTAAATGTGGGTTCTATATTCCTCAGCACCCTTTGCAGCCAATAGGATGCCCTAAAGTGATGTGAGAGCCACTTAGGCCACTTCTTTTTCCCTTTCTGAGCACTGGAACTCAGATGTGTTGGTGGTAAGCCAACTTAAAACATGCAGCCGAGTGAAATTGAGCAGGATCCTGCAGGTGACAGACCCCTGTGTGTCTCCCACTTCTTTGTAGAAAAAAACAAACAAACAAACAAACAACAGAAAGCTTTAGTCTCCTAGGCCTTCCCCAAGTTCCAAAAAGCTGACTCAATTTGTTAATGATTAGAGAAGTGAGAAAATGCAGAAACAAAGGAAAAGTAGTCAAGAAAGAAAAGTAATAGTAGCTTGAATAATAGTTGAGTGATACCGGTCAGAATGGCCATCATCAAAAAAAAATCTAGAAACAATAAATGCTGGAGAGGGTGTGGAGGAAAGGGAACACTCTTGCACTGTTGGTGGGAATGTAAATTGATACAGCCACTATGGAGAACAGTATGGAGGTTCCTTAAAAAACTACAAATAGAACTACCATACGATCCAGCAATCCCACTACTGGGCATATACCCTGAGAAAACCATAGTTCAAAAAGAGTCATGTACCAAAATGTTCATTGCAGCTCTATTTACAATAGCCAGGACATGGAAGCAACCTAAATGTCCATCGACAGATGAACGGATAAAGAAGATGTGGCACATATATACAATGGAATATTACTCAGCCATAAAAAGAAATGAAATGGAGGTATTTGTAATGAGGTGGATGGAGTTAGAGTCTGTCATACAGAGTGAAGTAAGTCAGAAAGAGAAAAACAAATACAGTATGCTAACACATATATACGGAATCTAAGGGAAAAAAAAAAAAAAAGGCCATGAAGAACCTAGTGGCAAGACGGGAATAAAGACACAGACCTACTAGAGAATGGACTTGAGGATATGGGGAGGGGGTGGGGTGAGATGTGACAGGGTGAGAGAGTGTCATGGACATATATACACTACCAAATGTAAAATAGATAGCTAGTGGGAAGCAGCCGCATAGCACGGGGAGATCAGCTCGGTGCTTTGTGACCACCTAGAGGGGTGGGATGGGGAGGGTGGGAGGGAGGGAGATGCAAGAGGGAAGAGATATGGGAACATATTGTATATGTATAACTGATTCACTTTGTTATAAAGCAGAAGCTAACACACCATT
The DNA here is from genome assembly GCF_965194805.1 of Balaenoptera borealis. Taxonomy (NCBI): domain Eukaryota; kingdom Metazoa; phylum Chordata; class Mammalia; order Artiodactyla; family Balaenopteridae; genus Balaenoptera; species Balaenoptera borealis. The sequence continues at coordinate 54,248,494 of NC_138866.1, read as the reverse complement.
GTAAGGCAATTATACTTCAATAAAGATGTTTTAAAAAAAAAAATAGTTGAGTGATAAAACAGAGTCAGTACTCCTAGTTCCTTCTCATGGGATATAAATAAAAATTGGATGCATATCCTTGAGGTGTTTTACAGAAACCAGGACCCCACCAGATAGAAACTGCTGACCACAAGCACATAGACCCCAGACTGGTTGGAGCCAGAAGACTGATGATTAAGATTCCCAAAACATCATCCTCTTATCTTACCACCAACCAATCAGAAGAATGTCTACACACTGATCACACATCCTGTGACCCTCACCCCTAATGTTGCCTTAAAAAACCTTTGTCCATTGGGGAGTTCAAGTCTTTTGAGCATTAGCTGTCCATTCTCCTTGCTTGGCACCCTGCAGATAAATGTTGTACTTTCCTTCATCACACCCTGGTGTCTGTGGATTGCCTTTTCTGGGCATCTGGCAAACAAACCCAAGTTCTGTTTGGTAACACAAAGTTAACACCCTGTATCATAGAGCAGTGAGTTAGAAGGTGCCTACATCCCTGAGAGGCCAAACTTGACACCTTGGACCACTTTTCAACTCAGCCTTTTTATAGAGATAGAAATAGAAAAAATTTCCTATCTTGCTTAATCCACTTTTATTTTGATCTCTCTTAAAGTAGCCAACTAGTATTAAAATTAAAAAATATTACAAACTATTTTAGGATTGTCCTGCTTATTACTTATCTGAGATTACTTTAAAAGTTGGCATGTGGCTGATAAACATATCTGTTAAAGAAAAAAATCTAGTCCAGGGCTTTATTAGAAAAAAAATGTTTTAACTCATATGCTAATTACATTTCATTGCTCATCAGTTAACCTGCTTCTATTGTCATGCATTCTGAGAAATAGCTTAGTAAATTGAAACTTTAGAGTCGAAATGTAGTTACTTAAAAACAAGATGTGACTTTTTTTCCAGGAAAAAACTTAAATTGGGATCTCCCAGTTTCGCTTTTTCTCTTTATATGTAATGTCCCATAATAAAAAATGGAATGCTATTACTAATAGTATAACAAACATACAAGATATTTGTCAACCATAAAAACCGGTGAAACAACAGTATGTCTGCTGAGAATTTTACTTCAATCACATCAAGAACTTACAGTGTATGCCATCATTGCTTTCATCTTCATCATTCAAAGAATGTTCACTACACCATTGTCAGTGAGGTATGAACAAAGCTTCTAACTCTAGACCGGTAAGATTTACTTTGTAATTATTGACTGCTTTCTGTTATTTATTTTTCTCATGTAAATTGGTCATTGGGATGAGATAAGTAAGAAATTTCATAAGAAGTTCTACAAAAAAAAGAAAAGAAAAAAACTCTAAATTTAAATTATTATGTAACATTGTTATATTTCCCAAGGCTTTTCTTTTATTCATTTATCCACATATCCATTTATTGTTTCATTCAGCAAATCTTTGTTGAGCAATGTACTAGGTCCACGAAATTTAGCATGAATAAGATACAGCTTTTCCCTCAATGATGCAACAGACTATTAGAGAAATAGGTAAAGAAAATAATTATATAAGAATATGAAGAAAATTTCAATCACCAAAATTTCTCTGTGGAATGCATTGCCTTCTTGGAGGAAATACATGGCTATGCTGCATTAGGTGATGGGTACTACCCCCAAGTTTCATGCTCTAAATGTTTTAATTTAATTTTATTTTATTTTATTTTTGCTTTTTCAAGTTTAAAATTTTACATTTATTTTACAGTAAAAATAGCAGGAAATTTGTTCCTTATAAGTACTGAGGGATCATTATTAAATAAAATTTACAGCAATTTTGCTTTGTAAGAGTTCTTCTTTGTGTGTGTGTGTGTGTCTGTTAGTTTCTGCTTTATAACAAAGTGAATCAGTTATACATATACATATGTCCCCATATCTCTTCCCTCTTGCATCTCCCTCCCTCCCACCCTCCCTATCCCACTGCTCTAGGTGGTCACAAAGCACTGAGCTGATCTCCCTCTGCTATGCAGCTGCTTCCCACTACCTATCTATTTTACATTTGGTAGTGTATATATATCCATGCCACTCTCTCACTTTGTCCCAGCTTACTCTTCCCCCTCCCCATAGTCTCAAGTCCATTCTCTAGCAGGTCTGCATCTTTATTCTCATCTTGCCCATGGGTTCTTCTGATCATTTTTTTCTTTCTTTTTCTTTTTTAGATTCTATATATATGTGTTAGCATACAGTATTTGTTTTTCTCTTTCTGACTTACTTCACTCTGTATGACAGACTCTAGGTCCATCCACCTCACTACAAATAACTCAGTTTCATTCCTTTTTATGGCTGAGTAATATTCCATTGTATATATGTGCCATATCTACTTTATCTGTTCATCTGCTGATGGACACTTAGGTTGCTTCCATGTCCTGGTTATTGTAAATAGAGCTGCAATGAATATTTTGGTACATGATTCTTTTTGAATTATGGTTTTCTCAGGGTATATGCCCAGTAGTGGGATTGCTGGGTTGTATGGTGGTTCTATTTTTACTTTTTTAAGGAACCTCCATACTGTTCTCCATAGTGGCTGTATCAATTTACATTCATACCAACAGTGTAAGAGGGTTCTCTTTTCTCCACACCCTCTCCAGCATTTATTGGTTGTAAATTTTTTGATGATGACCATTCTGACTGGTGTGAGATGATATCTCATTGTAGTTTTGATTTGCATTTCTCTAGTGATTAATGATGTTGAGCATTCCTTCATGTGTTTGTTGCCAATCTGTATTTCTTCTTTGGAGAAGTGTCTATTTAGGTCTTCTGCCCATTTTTGGATTGGGTTGTTTGTTTTTTTGATATTGAGCTGCATGAGTTGCTTGTATGTTTTGGAGATTAATCCTTTGTCAGTTGCTTCATTTGCAAATATTTTCTCCCATTCTGGGGTTTTCTTTTCGTCTTGTTTATGGTTTCCTTTGCTGTGCAAAAGCTTTTAAGTTTCATTAGGTCCCATTTGTTTATTTTTATTTTTATTTCCATTTCTCTAGGAGGTGGGTCAAAAAGGATCTTGCTGTGATTTACATCATAGAGTGTTCTGCCTACGTTTTCGTCTAAGAGCTTGATGGTGTCTGGCCTTACATTTAGGTCTTTAATCCATTTTGAGTTTATTTTTGTGTGTGGTGTTAGGGAGTGTTCTAAATTCATTCCTTTGCATATAGCTGTCCAGTTTTCCCAGCACCACTTATTGAAGAGGCTGTCTTTTCTCCATTGTATATTCTTTTTTTTTAATAGAAGATTTTTTTTTTTTACTTTTATTTATTTATTTATTTATGGCTGTGTTGGGTCTTCGTTTCTGTGTGAGGACTTTCTCTAGTTGTGGCAAGTGGGGGCCACTCTTCATCGCAGTGCGCGGGCCTCTCACTATCGCAGCCTCTCTTGTTGCAGAGCACAGGCTCCAGACGCGCAGGCTCAGTAATTGTGGCTCACGGACCCAGCTGCTCCGTGGCATGTGGGATGTTCCCAGACCAGGGCTCAAACCCATGTCTCCTGCATTGGCAGGCAGATTCTTAACCACTGCGCCACCAGGGAAGCCCTCCATTGTATATTCTTGCCTCCTTTATCAAACATAAGGTGACCATATGTGCATCGGTTTATCTCTGGGCTTTCTATCCTGTTCGATTGATCTATATTTCTGTTTTTGTGCCAGTACCATACTGTCTTGATTACTGTAGCTTTGTAGTACAGTCTGAAGTCAGGGAGCCTGATTCCTCCAGCTCCGTTTTTCTTTCTCAAGATTGCTTTGGCTATTCAGGGTCTCTTGTGTTTCCATACAAATTGTGAAATTTTTTGTTCTAGTTCTGTGAAATATGCCAGTGGTAGTTTGATAGGGATTGCATTGAATCTGTAGATTGCTTTGGGTAGTATAGTCATTTTCACAATGTGGATTCTTCCAATCCAAGAACATGGTATATCTCTCCATCTATTTGTATCTTCTTTAATTTCTTTCATCAGTGTCTTATAATTTTCTGCATACAGGTCTTTTGTCTCCTTAGGTAGGTTTATTCCTAGGTATTTTATTCTTTTTGTTGCAGTGGTAAATGGGAGTGTTTTCTTAATTTCACTTTCAGATGTTTCATCATTAGTGTATAGGAATGCAAGAGATTTCTGTGCATTAATTTTGTATCCTGCTACTTTACCAAATTCATTGATTAGCTCTAGTAGTTTTCTGGTAGCATCTTTAGGATTCTCTGTGTATAGTATCATGTCATCTGCAAACAGGGACAGCTTTACTTCTTCTTTTCCAATTCGGATTCCTTTTATTTCTTTTTCTTCTCTTATTGCTGTGGCTAAAACTTCCAAAACTATGTTGAATAATAGTGGTGAGAGTGGGCAACCTCGTCTTGTTCCTGATTTTAGTGGAAATGGTTTCAGTTTTTCACCATTGAGGATGATGTTGGCTGTGGGTTTGTCATATATGGCCTCTATTATGTTGAGGAAAGTTCCCTCTATGCCCACTTTCTGCAGGGCTTTTATCATACATGGGTGTTGAATTTTGTCAAAAGCTTTCTCTGCATCTATTGAGATGATCATATGGTTTTATTCCTTCAGTTTGTTAATGTGGTGTATCACGTTGATTGATTTGCGTATATTGAAGAATCCTTGCGTTCCTGGGATAAACCCCACTTGATCATAGTGTATGATCCTTTTAATGTGCTGTTAGATTCTATTTGCTAGTATTTTGTTGAGGATTTTTGCATCTATGTTCATCAGTGATATTGGCCTGTAGTTTTCTTTCTTTGTGACATCTTTGTCTGGTTTTGGTATCAGAGTGATGATGGTCTCGTAGAATGAGTTTGGGAGTGTTCCTCCCTCTGCTATATTTTGGAACAGTTTGAGAAAGATAGGTGTTAGCTCTTCTCTAAATGTTTCATAGAATTCGCCTGTGAAGGCATCTGGTCCTGGGCTTTTGTTTGTTTGAAGATTTTTAATCACAGTTTCAATTTCTGTGCTTGTGATTGGTCTGTTCATATTTTCTATTTCTTCCTGGTTCAGTCTCGTAAGGTTGTGCATTTCTAATAATTTGTCCATTTCTTCCAGGTTGTCCATTTTATTGGCATATAGTTGCTTGTAGTAATCTCTCATGATCCTTTGTATTTCTGCAGTGTCAGTTGTTACTTCTCCATTTTCATTTCTAATTCTACTGATTTGAGTCTTCTCCCTTTTTTTCTTGAGGAGTCTGGCTAATGGTTTATCAACTTTGTTTATCTTCTCAAAGAACCAGCTTTTAGTTTTATTGATCTCTGCTATCACTTCCTTCATTTCTTTTTCATTTATTTCTGATCTGATCTTTATGATTTCTTTCCTTCTGCTAACTTTGGGGATTTTTTGTCCTTCTTTCTCTAATTGTTTTAGGTGTAAAGTTAGGTTGTTTATTTGAGATGTTTCTTGTTTCTTAAGGTAGGATTGTATTGCTATAAACTTCCCTCTTAGAACTGCTTTTGCTGCATCCCATAGGTTTTGGGTCGTCGTGTCTCCATTGTCATTTGTTTCTATGTATTTTTTGATTTCCTCTTTGATTTCTTCAGTGATCTCTTGGTTATTAAGTAGTGTGTTGTTTAGCCTCCATGTGTTTGTATTTTTTACAGATCTTTTCCTGTAATTGATATCTAGTCTCATAGCCTTGTGGTCGGAAAAGATACTTGATACAATTTTAATTTTCTTAAATTTACCAAGGCTTGATTTGTGACCCAAGATATGATCTATCCTGGAGAATGTGCCATGAGCGCTTGAGAAGAAAATGTTTTCTGTTGTTTTTGGATGGAATGTCCTATAAATATCAATTAAGTCCATGTTGTTTAATGTATCATTTAAAGCTTGTGTTTCCTTATTTATTTCCATTTTGGATGATATGTCCATTGGTGAAAGTGGGGTGTTAAAGTCCCCTACTATGATTGTGTTACTGTCGATTTCCCCTTTTATGGCTCTTAGTATTTTCCTTATGTATTGAGGTGCTCCTATGTTGGGCGCATAAATATTTACAATTGTTATATCTTCTTCTTGGATGGATCCCTTGATCATTATGTAGTGTCCTTGTTTGTCTCTCGTCATAGTCTTTGTTTTAAAGTCTATTTTGTCTGATACGAGAATTGTTACTCCAGCTTTCTTTTGATTTCCATTTGCATGGACTATCTTTTTCCATCCCCTCGCTTTCAGTCTGTATGTGTCCCTAGGTCTGAATTGGGTCTCTTGTAGACAGCATATATACGGGTCTTGTTTTTGTATCCATTCAGCCATTCTATGTCTTTTGGTGGGAGCATTTAATACATTTACATTCAAGGTTATTATCAATATGTATGTTCCTATTACCATTTTCTTAATTGTTTTGCATTTGTTATTGTAGATCTTTTCCTTCTGTCGTGTTTCCTGCCTAGAGAAGTTCCTTTAGCATTTGTTGTAAAGCTGGTTTGGTGGTGCTGAAATCTCTTAGCTTTTGCTTGTCTGTTAAGCTTTTGATTTCTCCATCAAATCTGAATGAGATCCTTGCTGGGTAGAGTAATCTTGGTTGTAGGTTTTTCTCCTTCATCACTTTAAATATGTCCTGCCACTCCCTTCTGGTTTGCAGAGTTTCTGCTGAAAGATCAGCTGTTAACCTTATGGGGATTCCCTTATGTGTTATTTGTTGTTTTTCCCTTGCTGCTTTTAATATTTTTTCTTTGTATTTAATTTTTGATAGTTTGATTAATATGTGTCTTGTCATGTTTCTCCTTGAATTTATCCTGTATGGGACTCTCTGTGCTTCATGGACTTCATTAACTATTTCCTTTCCCATATTAGGGAAGTTTTCAACTATAATCTCTTCAAATATTTTCTCAGTCCCTTTCTTTTTCTCTTCTTCTTGTGGGACCCCTGTAATTCAAATGTTGGTGCATTTAATGTTGTCCCAGAGGTCTCTGAAACTGTCCTCAATTCTTTTCATTCTTTTTTTCTTTATTCTGCTCTGCAGTACTTATTTCCACTATTTTATCTTCCCGGTCACTTATCCATTCTTCTGCCTCAGTTATTCTGCTATTGATCCCTTCTAGTGAATTTTTAATTTCATTTATTGTGTTTTTCATCACTGTTTCTTTGCTCTTTAGTTCTTCTAGGTCCTTGTTAAATGTTTCTTTTATTTTCTCCATTCTATTTACAAGATTGTGGATCATCTTTACTATCATTATTCTGAATTTTTTTTCAGGTAGACTGCCTACTTCCTCCTCATTTGTTAGGTCTGGTGGGTTTTTGCTTTGCTCCTTCATCTGTTGTGTGTTTCTCTGTCTTCTCATTTTGCTTAACTTACTGTGTTTGGGGTCTCCTTTTCGCAGGCTGCAGGTTCGTAGTTTCTGTTGTTTTTGGTGTCTGCCCCCAGTGGTTAAGTTTGGTTCAGTGGGTTGTGTAGGCTTCCTGGTGGAGGGGACTAGTGCCTGTGTTCCGGTGGATGAGGCTGGATCTTGTCTTTCTGGTGGGCAGTTCCATGTCTGGTGGTGTGTTTTGGGGTGTCTGTGGCCTTATTATGATTTTAGCCAGCCTCTCTGCTAATGGATGGGGTTGTGTTCCTGTCTTGCTAGTTGTTTGGCATAGGGTATCCTGCACTGTAGCTTGCTGGTTGTTGAGTGGAGCTGGGTCTTCGCGTTGAGATGGAGATCTCTGGGAGATTTTCACCATTTGATATTATGTGGAGCTGGGATGTCTCTTGTGGACTAGTGTCCTGAACTTGGCTCTCCCATCTCAGTGGCACAGCCCTAACGCCTGGCTGGAGCACCAAGAGCCTGTCCTCCACACAGAAAAAGAGAAAAAGGGAAAAATATATATATCTATATTGTTGCTCCCAAAATCCACCTCCTCAATTTGGGATGATTCATTTTCTATTCAGGTATTTCACAGATGCAGGGTACATCAAGATTGTGGAGATTTAATCCGCTGCTTCTGAGGCTGCTGGGAGAAATTTCCCTTTCTCTTCTTTATTCACACATCTCCCAGGTTCAGCTTTGGATTTGGACCCGCCTCTGCATGTAGGTCACCTGAGGGCGTCTGTTCTTCACTCAGACAGGACCAGGTTAAAGGAGCAGCTGATTCCTGGGTATGGTTCACTCAGGCCAGGGGGAGGGAGGGGTACGGATGTGGGATGAGCCTGCAGTGGCAGAGGCCATCATGACGTTGCACCAACCTGAGGCGCGCCGTGTGTTCTCCTGGGTAAGTTGTTCCTGGATCACGGGACCCTGGCAGTGGCGCGCTGCACAGGCTCCCAGGAGGGGAGGTGTGGAGAGTGACCTGTGCTTGTTCACAGGCTTCTTGGTGGCTGCAGCAGCAGCCTTAGCGTCTCTTGCCTGTCTCTGGAGTCCAGGCTGATAGCCGCGGTTCACACCCGTCTCTGGAGCTCATTTAAGTGGCGCTCTTAATCCCCTCTCCTTGCGCACCAGGAAACAAAGAGGCAAGAAAAAGTCTCTTGTCTCTTCAGCAGTTCCAGACCTTTTCCCGGACTCCCTCCCGGCTAGCCGTGGCGCACTAGCCCCCTTCAGGCTGTGTTCCTAATTTTTTTTTAAATGTCAATTATAAAGAACGTGTGGCCTGCTAACTGATTAAATTAGTAATGCAAATATGTGTGTAAAACTGAAGCAGAGCTGAATTTCTTATGCAAAACAGAACCAGCAATAAGGAGGTTACTTTTGACGTATCAAATCTCCTTAACAGGCTTTTCTGGATATGGTAAGAGGTTCAATAGACTGCAGAGTAGAATTCAAAGACAATGAGGGGGAAGGAGTGGAAAGAGATCAAGAAGCTCTTCGTAGGTTAGACCCAAATTGTAAAGAGTCCTATACACAATATTCAACAGTTTGGGCCTTATCCTACAATGAGAGAATTGAAAGATTTTTAAGAAGAAAAATGAGAATCAGATATGCATTTATAATGATCATTCTAGCAGTCCTGTAATGGAGACTATTGCCGTAGCTAGGTAATATATAATGATGGCATGCCCAAAGGCAGTGCCTTCCTGATGAGAAGAGGGGATGGACTGAAAGGATATTTCTAGACCTGATCAGTTGGATGTGGGAGATAATACAGAATTTGGGATTTAGGATAACTCTCAGGATTCTTGCATAGAGAATTTGATGTTGAGTTGAAGGGTGAGGATCAAGAAAGAGGTGTTTGGTTTACTTTACTTTTCCTTCTTTTCTAACAGTGGGAGAGATTTGAACACTACTTCGTAAGTGAAAAGGAAGGAGCCAGTGGAGGTAAATGGTTTAAAACATTAAGACAAGAGGGACGTTTGTGATGCTTAGCACCTGGAACACAGTAAGGACTCAATAAATGTTTGTTCATGGAATCAAAATTACTTTCCTCTCAATTATTCAAATTTCCAAATTGTTAATATTTTACTCTATTTTATTTTGCATATTACATTACTTTTAACAAGATAATTTTCAGTCCCACTTTGATGACCTGATTTTGAGATGCATAGTCATAATAAAAATAATAACTACCATTTAAGAAGTACTTAGTATGTGCTCTACAGAGAATCTCACCCCTTACAAAACTCCATAGAAGTCAATGTTATTTACAAATAAGAAAACTGAGGCTCATAAATATGAAAATATCTACCTGTGTCACACAGTTAGTAAGTGGTGGAGCCAGGTTTCAAAGCCAGGTCTGAGGTCTGTAAAAATCTGTGTTCTAAATCACTATGGTCTATTGCCTCCCATATAATTTGTAAATACACGCCTTTCCTGAAACTCTTCTATGAAAATTTTAGAGTGAAATAATTTAGGTATTAGTACAAGGAAAAAGATAATCCGTAATTACAATTAAACCAAACTGATCTGTTTGTTCTTCAAAGTCAAGATGAGTTTCAATCTTGTTACCAAAGAACATAGTTTACTTTCTCATCTAAGAAAGTCATTTTCATTTGTCACAAGTCTAAAATACAAACAATACTGAGTATACATATAATTGGGTAATTCATTGCTACCAATATTAATAAATTTTGTTTAAAATACCTTTTACAGAATATTTCTATCATAATTACAACTTTTTTGTTTAAAAATATAAGAATAACATTTTATGAGCTTTCTAAATTTTGTGTGATGTTGGAAGTCATTTATGTATTACATTTGGTAGGTGGCATGGATATAGTTCAGAAATGAAAATACAATTGCAACTATAATGTATAAAATGGGAAATTTCAATGAATGAAAAAAAATGTTTTCAAATTAAACTTCTCTGAAATGCAGTATGAATTTTTCTTAATTGCAGACCTTATGATTTATGACAACCTTGTAAAATATAGGGAAAGATGATGGTTTTCTAAATCATCCCAACCTCAATTATTACTGGGTGTCAAAATCCTGAGATTTCAACCCCAAGGAAAAAGTTCATCCAGGTTGGAGTTACCAGATTGGCTATATGAACATCCAGCCCCTGTGAGAATGGGATCTACAAACAGCTTCCAAGGCAATCACCCTTCATAAGCAGGAGAAAATAAAAACAAACAAACAAACAAAAAACCCTAATTCAAATCAATTAAGATCCCCTACAAAAAAAAAAAAAAGCTTCATTTTGGTTTGAGAGGCCCCTGCTTCAAAGAGATAATTCAAAGTCCTCTGGCCGTATTGGTTTTCCTCCCCTTAATTTTTTTTTTCTTTTTTTGAATTATATTTTTTTTTATACAGCAGGTTCATATTAGTTATCTGTTTTATACGTATTAGTGTACATATGTCAGTACCAATCTCCCAGTTAATCCCACCACCTCCACCACCATCCCCCCTCCTGCTTTCCCCCCTGGTGTCCATATGTTTGTTCTCTACATCTGTGTTTCTATTTCTGCCTTGCAAACTGGTTCACCTCTACCATTTTTAGAGATTCCACATATATGCATTAATATATATTTGTTTTTCTCTTTCTGACTTACTTCACCCTGTATGACAGTCTCTAGGTCCATCCACATCTCTACAAAGGAGCCAATTCCGTTCCTTTTTTATGGCTGAGTAATATTCCACTGTATGTACATACCACATCTTCTTTATCCATTCATCTGTTGATGGGCATTTAGGTTGCTTCCATGACCTGGCTACTGTAAATAGTGCTGCAATGAACATTGAGGTGCATGTGTCTTTTTGAATTATGGTTTTCTCTGCGTATATGCCCAGTGGTGGGACTGCTAGGTCATATGGTAATTCTATTTTTAGTTTTTTAAGGACCCTCCATATTGTTCTCCATAGTGGCTGTATCAATTTACATTCCCACCAACAGTGCAAGAGGGTTCCCTTTTCTCCACACCCTCTCCAGCATTTGTTGTTTATAGATTTTCTGATGATGCCCATTCTAACCAGTGTGAGGTGATACCTCATTGTAGTTTTGATTTGCATTTCTCTAATAATGAGTGATGCTGAGCAGCTTTTCATGTGCCTCTTGGCCATCTGTATGTCTTCTCTGGAGGAATGTCTATTTAGGTCTTCTGCCCATTTTTTGATTGGGTTGGTTTTTTCTTTTAATATTGAGCTGCATGAGCTGTTTATATATTTTGGAGATTAATCCTTTGTCCATTGATTCGTTTGCAAATATTTTCTCCCATTCTGAGGGTTGTTTTTTTTTTTTTGTCTTGTTCATAGTTTCCTTTGCTGTGCAAAAGCTTTTAAGTTTCATTAGGTCCCATTTGTTTATTATTGTTTTTATTTCCATTACTCTAGGAGGTGCGTCAAAAAAGATCTTGCTGTGATTTATGTCAAAGAGTGTTCTTCTTATGTTTTCCTCTAAGAGTTTTATAGTGTCCAGTCTTACATTTAGGTCTTTAATCCATTTGGAGTTTATTTTTGTATATGGTGTTAGGGAGTGTTCTAATTTCATTCTTTCACATGTAGCTGTCCAGTTTCCCCCACACCACTTATTGAAGAGACTGTCTTTTCTCCATTGTATATCCTTGCCTCCTTGGTCATAGATTAGTTGACCATAGGTGCATGAGTTTATCTCTGGGCTTTCTGTCCAGTTCCATTGATCTATATTTCTATTTTTGTGCCAGTACCATATTGTCTTGATTACTGTAGCTTTGGAGTATAGTCTGAAGTCAGGGAGTCTGATTCCTCCAGCTCTATTTTCTTCCCTCAAGATTGCTTTGGCTATTCGGAGTCTTTTGAGTCTCCATACAAACTATAAGATTTTTTGTTCTAGTTCTGTAAAAAATGTCACTGGTAATTTGTTAGGAATTGCATTGAATCGGTAGATTGCTTTGGGCAGTATAGTCATTTTCACAATATTGATTCTTCCAATCCAAGAACATAGTATATCTCTCCGTATGTTTGTGTCATCTTTGATTTCTCTCATCAGTGTCTTATAGTTTTCTGAGTACAGATCTTTTACCTCCTTAGGTAGGTTTATTCCTAGGTATTTTATTCGTTCTGTTGCAATGGTGAATGGGATTGTTTCTTTAATTTGTCTTTCTGATCTTTCATTGTTAGTGTATAGGAATGCAAGAGATTTCTGTGCATTAATTTTGTATCCTGCAACTTTACCAAATTCATTGATAAACTCTAGTAGTTTTCTGGTGACATCTTTAAGATTATCTATGTATATTATCATGTCATCTGCAAAAAGTGACAGTTTTACTTCTTCTTTTCCAATTTGGATTCCTTTTACTTCTTTTTCTTTTCTGATTGCCATGGCTAAAACTTCCAAAACTATGTTGAATAATAGTGGCAAGAGTGGACATCCTTGTCTTGTTCCTGATCTTACAGGAAATGCTTTCAGGTTTTCATGATTGAGAATGATGTTTGCTGTGAGCTTGCTGTATATGGCCTTTAGTATGTTGAGGTAGGTTGCCTCTATGCCCACTTTCTGGAGAGTTTTTATCATAAATGGGTGTTGAATTTTGTTGAAAGCTTTTTCTGCATCTATTGAGATGATCATATGGTCTTTATTCTTCAACTTGTTAATATGGTGTATCACATTGATTGATTTGCATATATTGAAGAATCCTTGCATCCCTGGGATAAATCCCATTGATCATAGTGTATGATCCTTTTAATGTGTTGTTGAATTCTGTTTGCTAGTATTTTGTTGAGGATTTTTGCATCTATATTCATCAGTGATATTGGTCTGTAATTTTCTTTTTTTGTAGTATCTTTGTCTGGTTTTGGTATCAGGGTGATGGTGGCCTCGTAGAATGAGTTTGGGAGTGTTCCTTCCTCTGCAATTTTTTGGAAGAGTTTGAGAAGGATGGGTGTTAGCTCTTCTCTAAATGTTTGATAGAAATCACCTGTGAAGCCATCTGGTCTGGACTTTTGTTTGTTGGAAGATTTTTAATCACAGTTTCAATTTCATTACTTGTGATTGGTTTGTTCATATTTTCTATTTCTTCCTGGTTCATTCTTGGAAGGTTATACCTTTCTAAGAATTTGTCCATTTCTTCCAGGTTGTCCATTTTATTGGCATAGAGTTGTTTGTGGTAGTCTCTTATGATGTTTTGTATTTCTGTGGTGTCCATTGTAGCTTCTCCATTTTCATTTCTAATTTTATTGATCTGAGTCCTCTCCCTCTTTTTCCTGATGAGTGTGGCTAAAGGTTTATCAATTTTGTTTATCTTCTCAAAGAAGATCTTTGCTATTATTTTCTTTGTTTCTATTTCATTTATTTCTGCTCTGATGTTTATGATTTCTTTCCTTCTACTAACTTTGGGTTTTGTTTGTTCTTCTTTATTTAGTTCCTTTAGGTGTAAGTCTAGATTGTTTATTTGATATTTTTCTTGTCTCTTGAGGTAGGATTTTATTGCTATAAACTTCCCACTTAGAACTGCTTTTGCTGTGTCCCATAGGTTTTGGATTATTGTGTTTTCATTGTCATTTGTCTCTAGGTATTTTTTGATTTCCTCTTTGATTTCTTCAGTGAACTCTTGGTTATTTAGCAACGTATTGTTTAGCCTCCATGTGTTTGTGTTTTTAATTTTTTTCCCCCTGTAATTTATTTCTAATCTCAAAGCGTTGTGGTCAGAAAAGATGCTTGATATGACTACAATTTTCTTAAATTTACCGAGGCTTGATTTGTGACCCAAGATGTGGTTTATCCTGGAGAATGTTCCATGTGCACTTGAAAGTGTAATCTGCTGTTTTCAGATGAAATGTCCTACAAATATCAATTAAATCTATCTGGTCTATTGTGTCATTTACAGCTGTGTTTCCTTATTAATTTTCTGTCTGGATTACCTGTCCATTGGTGTAACTGAGGTGTTAAAGTCCCCCACGATTATTGTGCTACTGTCGATTTCCTCTTTTATAGCTGTTAGCATTTGCCTTATGTATTGACGTGCTCCTAAGTTGGGTGCATATATATTTATAATTGGTATTTTTTCTTCTTGGATTGATCCCTTGATCATTATGTAGTGTCCTTCCTTGTCTCTTGTAACATTCTTTATTTTAAAGTCTACTTTAGGGTCTTCCCTCGTGGCACAGTGCTTAAGAATCCACCTACTAATGCAGGGGACACAGCTTCGAGCCCTGGTCCAGGAAGATCCCACATGCCATGGAGCAAGTAAGCCCATGTGCCACAGCTACTGAGCCTGCACTCTAGAGCCTGTGAGCCACAACTACTGAAGCCCGCATACCTAGAACCCATGCTCCACAATGAGAGAGGCCACTGCAGTGAGAAGCCCGTGCACCGCAACTGGAGTAGCCCCCACTCACCATAGCAAGAGAAAGCCCACACGCAACAATGAAAACCCAACTCAGCCAAAAATAAATAAATTTATTTAAAAAAATAATAATAAAATAAAGTCTATTTTATCTGATATGAGTATTGCTACTCCAGCTTTCTTCTGATTTCCATTTGCATGGAATATCTTTTTCCATCCCCTCACTTTCAGTCTGTATATGTCCTTAGGTCTGAAGTGGGTCTCTTGTAGACAGCATATATATGGGTCTTGTTTTTGTATCCATTCAGCAAGCCTGTGTCTTTTGGTTGGAACATTTAATGGTAATTATCTATATGTATGTTCCTATTATCATTTTCTTAATTGTTTTGGGTTTGTTTTTGTAAGTCCTTTTCTTCTCGTGTTTCCCACTTAGAGAAGTTCCTTTAGCATTTGTTGTAGAGCCAGTTTGGTGGTGCTGAATTCTCTTAGCTTTTGCTTGTCTGCAAAGCTTTTGATTTCTCTGTTGAATATGAGTGAGATTCTTGCTGGGTAGAGTAACCTTAGTTGTAGTTTATTCCCTTTCATCACTTTAAATATATCATGCCACTCCCTTCTGGCTTGTAGAGTTTCTGCTGAGAAATCAGCTGTTAACCTTATGGGAGTTCCCTTGTATGTTATTTATTGTTTTTCCCTTGTCGCTTTTTATAATTTTTCTTTGTCTTTCATTTTTGTCAGTTTGATTACTGTGTGTCTTGGCATGTTTCTCCTGCCTGGGACTCTCTGTGCTTCCTGGACTTGGGTGGCTATTTCCTTTCCCATGTTAGGGAAGTTTTCGACTATAATATCTTCAAATATCTTCTCAGGTCCTTTCTCTCTCTCTTCTCCTTCTGGGACCTCTATAATGCGAATGTTGATGCGTTTAATGTTGTCCCAGAGGTCTCTTATGCTGTCTTCATTTCTTTTCATTCTTTTTTCTTTATTCTGTTCCACAGCAGTGAATTCCATTCCATTCTGTCTTCCAGGTCACTTATCCGTTCTTCTGCCTCAGTTATTCTGCTATTGATTCCTTCTAGAGTATTTTTCATTTCAGTTATTGTATTGCTCATTTCTGTTTGTTTGTCCTTTAATTCTTCTAGGTGCTTGTTCTTTAATTCTTCTAGGTCTTTGTTAAACATTTCTTGCGTCTTCTCGATCTTTGCCTCCATTCTTTTTCTGAGGTCCTGGATCATCTTCACTATCGTTATTCTGAATTCTTTTTCTGCAAGGTTGCCTATCTCCACCTCATTTAATTGTTTTTCTGGGGTTTTATCTTGTTCCTTCATTTGGCACATAGTCCTCTGCCTTTTCATTTTGTCTGTCTTTCTGTGAATGTGGTTTTTTTTCCACAGGCTGCAGGATTGTAGTTCTTCTTGCTTCTGCTGTCTGCCCTCTTGTGGATGAGGCTATCTCCCCTTAACTTCTTGGTTTTGCCTTTTTCCCAACTGATCAGCTCCTCTCTCTGCAGGGGCAGAGGTAGCAGAAGAAGTGCTGTCAATGATGTCCATTAACAGCCTGATCTTCCAGGTACACTGTGCCCCCCACTGCAGTGACCCTGAGACCAGGTCAGTCCCTTTCCCTGATGCTCACCTCTTTGAGAGCTGCTGCACAGTGGTTTTTGGCCTATCTATCTCCTGGCAGAGGTCTACTCTGGGAAAACAGGGCAACCAAGGTGAGTTGAAAATAAGGGAAAGAAAAGGCCTTCAAAGTGAGTGAGGGTTTACATTTTACTGAGTCTCTTTTTGCCTCAAGGTGGGGCACAGATGCTGTTGAAGCCATCAATATCCAACTTTTCTTCTCCCACGCTCCATGTCCCTCCTGGCATATATTTTCTTTGATTGTATTTCCCCAAGAGCTTTATTTTACAGTTGGGGCAGAAAGAAGAATTTGCTTTACCAGGGGTGTTGAGTCAGGGGGAGATGTGGTAGGAGAGGGCAGTTGGGGAAGAGGAAAGAATAAAGACCAGGAACAGGTGGAACTTTTTTTTTCATCTGAGACTTAAGATCATAGCCAAGGGACTCACATTGGGAACTGTTCAAGAGAGAACTGCTAGCCCTGATAACAAAGTGTGACACCTCAGCAGAAAATCCAGAGATTCTCTGACTTGCCAAGGACAGGAAGCTCTTATAGATACCATCCTGGACATAGATGTTGGCATTCAAATAACAGGCACTGTCAATGGGAAGACCTCCCCAAATGGCAAATTGGATTGTAGGCCTCTGAGGGTCTCACAATGGGCATTAGGAGGGCCTAATATTGGCCAACTCATCAGTAAGAGTTCTAACTACCATAATGTGGTTATTAAGAGTAAATCTGTAACCATATTTTGTGGTCACAGCCCGGTGAAGTCTGAGATATCATGTTATACCTACTACATGTCCATTCATTTCCCAATTAACACAACCAAAGCATCATTTGACATCTTGATGTCATTGTGTAATATCAAAAGCTATTTTTTCCTGACTTCATTCTGGGCTTCATCTTTAAAATCTTCACAATTTAATTAAAATTTCTGTCTTTGAAGGTGGCTGAGTTCCAGGGTTTTCTAAGGCAAGTGATGGTGAGGCCAAAATAATAGGCATGGTAAGGTCATTTCTGCAAAATTTTCAGCAGATATCAAACTTAATTTAGGAGGCAAGAGTGGATGTGAGGAGTAAAACCACAATCATTTTCTAGGAATCAGAACAGAAGCCTTCAGATGCCTGGTAAAGAGTCAGGAATAAATAGCCAGGGGCAGTAACTGGCAGAGACAAAAGAGCAGAGGAAACAGGATTTGAGAAGACTCTAGCCAGTCCAATCTAACTCCAAGGTACAGTACCTTATAACCAAGATGGTTGTTGAGAACACATTTTATCAATCAACTCTTGAGGTGGCTTAAAGCCATCATCCTTTACCTGAGACTTTGTGTCTCCTGACCCTTGTGACTGAGGGCTGTATATACTCATGCCCAGTTTAATGAAGATGTGGTATACTACATAATATAATTTAAAGGCTTGTTGAACCTGGCTCACTGACCCAAAATGCCATCCCCACCAAAGAAATGTAACTAGTTAGTTATCATCAGCCAAGATGCTGGGTCCCCAAGATGAGCAGCCACTGCCGCTCTGAGACAAAACTTAACACTTACTGACAGTAGAGAACAGACCATAACACTACCTTAGTTTTGTGGGCATTAAGCTGTGTCTCTGAACCAGGAGCCAGTAGCTCCTGATTCCACTTATTACTAGCAGATGCTCTCTGCAAAATGCACAAGGCCATTCTTAGGGTAAAACCAAATTAGAAATGAGACATACAACCAAATATTGAAGGTAGGAGCAGGAGATCAAGCCAAAGACAGAAAAAGCAGCTGGAACAACTGGTTTTGTTGACCCAGCTCTGGAAGAAGGACCTCTCATCCCCATGGGAGTTCACTGTTATCTGGCAACCAGAGAGAAACATGCTGAAAGGAGAGGAGTATACTATACAATTATGCCTAGAGTTGCCCTTGGCAGCTTTATATATATATATATATATATATATATATATATATATATATATATATATATATATATATATATACACATATGTAGATAGATAGATAGATAGATAGATGATAGATAGATAGATAGATAGATAGATAGATAGATAGATAGATAGATGATAGATAGATATAGGGACTTAACTCCTAAATGACATTTATGGCTTTTTAAAGTGATCTAATAATGACAGAGTCAAAACTAGGTAAACTGAATGCACAAATTTTTCATTCTTAAAATATACCCAAACAGATTTGTAGAGGTTGCAAATAAAGTCAAAAAAATTATCTGGGATATATCGTAAAAGAAAAATTGCACCAGACCAATTAAACAGTCAAGGAAGACTTATTCAAGACTGTCGCAATAGGGAGAGAGAATGAACTCAACTCACTGAATAAAATACAGGAGGATTTTTAAGTGTGGGAGTGAGCTAAAGGAAAAGTCCTGGAGGACATCAGTGTGGAGATTGGTCAATGTGATTAGGCATTTGTATTGATATTTGCTAATTGATGTTTATTGAAATTAGGTTTCTACCCTCTCAGAGAGAGTGGGACACAGGGACCCTATCTTTCTTGCTGATCATATTTCAAAAGACTGGCTCCCAAGTTGTTGAGAAAAACATTCTAGAGTTGTAGAAGATTTACATTTCAAAGGGGCAAAGCAAGAATTTACAACAGCAAGTTTTCTAAAGTAAATGCTCTAAGAAAAGGGAGGTCAAGGGTCTATTGTCAAGAAAAAGATTTCTAAAGTTTAGTCAAGCTAAGAGGAATGTTAAGGCCACCTTGGTCACTATTTTCAGCCTTGGAAAGAAAATCCTGAAAACTATTTGCATCTGGTTCAATAAAGATTCTCCTTTTCTCTGGTTTAGCCCCATGATTCTATTTTGCAGGTTAATTGCTTCAAAGAATGATTATTCTTAAGGCAAACAGCAATCACACTAAAATCCTCTTTGCAAATGCTGTCTTCCGCTTTCAACTTAAATCCTCCTTGGGGACTTGCTACAACCCAAAACACATTCCATTTGGTATTTAAACTGAGAGTACTCTCCCACCTAGGTTAATCTTTCAAGAAGAGGAGATCCTAAGTTTAATCGTCCACAAATGGCTCTGGGAAAATCTTTTCTGCAGAGGATACTATACGTAGGAAGCTTTTGACTCAGCTGGCATCTCAACTTAAAACGCTTAATAAATGCTTCACTTCTTTCATGTGTGTATCAGTCACTCTTTGGGACTAGAGAGCAGGAATGAAAGATTTCTGACAACTGTTCTAACAAAAACATAATGAAATTCTTCTGATGAATTCCATTTTAACAGGTCATGGCATCAGATTGACGGGTTCAGCAATTCATTTGATTACTGGAGCTTTACAGGGGAAAGTGAGGTCTGAGACAACCAGCTGATTAAAAAGCACAGCAAAGGTCCAACAAATCAGAGAAACTATCAGCTTAATGAGCAGCAAAATTATTTATTTGCTTGTAAAAGAAGAAATTAGCCATAGTTCATCATACATAACCAATACCTGTCTTAGTTGATGGAACTCAGGCAAAAAGAAGCAGGGTGGGGGTATTCAGGTGTGCAGCCTTCAGAGGGGATTACTGGATTTTTAACAATTTGAAAACTCTCAAGACGTACTCAGAGCCAAAATAATTAGGAAACCACTGTTGATTGAATCCAATATCTTGTCTGATGGGGGTTCCAGTTTGTTAAGGTGGTTACTACACAAACAGGGAAGGGAAGCACTGAATCTTTGTTTATTTTGTTATTTGGCTTCTATTTGTTCATGCCTATCAGAATGTGCCTAAGCTTACCTTGCTATTTCATCCTTCTTCATCAGAATAATCCACTTTTTTTCTCCCTAAAAAAACTACTTTGACAATGGTAATTAAGGACCTGCTTGTTTCTCTGGGCTAGCTTTAATTTTACAGTATTTATTGCACATTTCTTGACCCGATTGTGGGTTGTCAATGAAGCTCTTGTTCTGTTTTTTATGCACAGACCATCAATGTTCTACACATTAAGAAAGCAACATTCCATGTCCCATGTCTTCCCTTAGAACAAGAGAGTACATGTACCTACTACTTTGTCCACTGATCAAATGTGGTACAGATGCGAGATCCAGTTTTACAGAGCCCATTGAAGAGAGGTGCTTCAGTGTGATGATTAGCCTGTATTTCAGTTCAACACACTTTTAACATCTCAATCCGGCACTGGAAGCCAGTGTCTTTTTCTCATATAATTACTGAATGTAATCCTCCAAAACAGTACAAGATGCATTATAAATGACCAGCACAGTAAGTATTTACACTATAGAGGCAAGGAGACATTTGATGTACATCATTAAAACAAAAACGGACTGGTTTTGAAGGTTTTGTGGGTTTTTTTACTTTTTATTTTGAAATAATTATAAGCTCTCAGGAAGATGTAAAATTAGTATATAGGGTCTCTTGTACCCTTAACCTAGTTTTCCTCAATAGTGACATCTTATACAACTGTAGTACAATATCAAAACCAGGAAACTGACATTGGTAAAAATATTGTTAACTAGACTACTGACTATAGACTACAGAATTTATTCCATTTTTACAAGTTTTAACATTCACATGTTTATATGTGTGTGTGTTTTGTAGTTCTATGAAATTTTATCCCACATATAGATTTGTAAAACTACCACCACAATCAAGATACACAACTGTTCCATCACCACTAAAGAACTCCTTCGTACTACCCATTTATGTTCACACCACACATGTACCCCATCCATATCCTGTCCCTGTTCCCTGCCAACCACTAGTCTGTTTTCCATATCTACAGTTTTATTGTTTAACAAAGGTTATATAAATGTAATAATACAGTGTATAACCTTTTGAGATCTTTTTCATTAAGAATAATACTCAGCTTGGACCTAGAGACTATCATACAGAGTGAAGTAAGTCAGAAAGGGAAAAACAAATACCGTATGCTAACACATATATATGGAATCTAAAAAAAAAAAAAAATGGTTCTGAAGAACCTAGGGGCAGGACAGGAATAAAGACGCAGACATAGAGAATGGACTTGAGGACACGGGGAGGGGGAAGGGTAAGCTGGAACGAAGTGAGAGAGTGGCATGGACATATATACACTATCAAACGTAAAATAGATAGCTAGTGGGAAGCAGCCACATAGCACAGGGAGATCAGCTCGGTGCTTTGTGTCCACCTAGAGGGAGGTGGGAGGGAGGCGCAAGAGGGAGGAGATATGGGGATGTATGTATATGTATAGCTGATTCACCTTGTTGTACAGCAGAAACTAACACACCATTGTAAAGAAATTATACTCCAATAAAGATGTTTAAAAAAAAAAGAATACTCATGAGATCCACCCAGGTTGTTGCATGTATCAATAGTTTGTTCCTTTTACTGTTGAGTAGTATACCATTGTATGGATGTTCCAGAATTTGTTTAATTATTCAAGCATTGAAGGACAGTTGGGTGGTTTCTAGTTTTTGCTATTACAAAGAAAACTGCTATGAACACCCATCCATATGTTTTTGTGTGAACATAGGTTTTCATTTCCTTGGGGAAAATGCCCAAAAGACCAATTTCGGGATCATATAATAAATGCACATTTACTTTATAAGAAAATTATCATATTATTTTCCAGAGTTGGTGTACCATTTTACATTTCTACCAGCAATATATGAGAGACCCACTTTCTCCATATTATCGCCAGCATTTGGTACTATCATTTTTTATTTAGCTGTTCTCATGGTGTATAGGGATATCTTGTGGTCAGATGGATTTCTATGCATTATGTTCCCATTGATAAATTACAGCCTTCTACATATTTCCCAGTGTTCACCAGTATAGATGCACTTCATATCCATAAGCCTTTAGTTTCCTCTTCTCTCTCCTACCCAACCTTTTCTCCCTTATAGACACATAATTTTACCCAAACACTATCTGTAAAACTGCCTTTAATTTTGTTCTTATCTTTAATCACATGTCCAAAATACTGTAAGACTAACTGGAGGAGTGGAATTGGCTTGCATTTAGGAATGAGGAAACAAAGTTAAATGCCTGAAGACTCCATAAAGCATTCATGTTATGGGTCTAATTTTATAAATGAAAAAAGGTAAGAAAGAGAATGCTTGCAGGGGCAGTTTCCCTTAGTCAGGCTAGTAGCCATGGAGTCTATGGCCTATCAAAAATGTGAGGGTCATTATGTACTGGGAGACAGTTTGGGACTGGGGAATGGAACTGATTTTATTTGTCGGGATAAAGGACTAATAAGGATATGAAATCCAGCTGTGGTAAAATCAAAGCAGAAACAAAGATTTCATTCTCATGGCTCCTGAGTAGCCCAGGAAATCAATCACCTGCTGTGTTATCAGAGGGGCCTTTCTGGCTACAGCAATTCCACTGTGTGTACTTGAGCTCACACCATATGTCTTAAATGAAAAGGCTTCATTACAATCTACCCATTTGTTTATACTGTCTTCATAATGTGTCACCATGGAATCAGTGAGGTTGCGAAACAAATTTTAATTGTAAAAATAATTTAAAATACAGAAGAGCTGACATCCATTTTCCACATCATATATACATTTATAATGTTCAACACACTGCTCAAAACTCCAGACAAATCCATACAGTAAAAATATTCTTTATAAATCTGTGCTGAAATTCCTCAAAGTTTGATTGTTCAGGGAAGCAGGGTAGGGAATGTGAGTTCATCAATAGTGGTTTTAAATCAGAGAAATAATTAATCTTATTATGGTGAACTCCACTACAGCAGAATGAAAAAGGAAAAAAAGACTATGTCATGAAGATAAGGTGATAATGGTATATACCATTTCAAATTGGAAACAACTAAAAAGATGTATAGATTTCAAAAAAACATAATAATCAAAATGTCTACCCAGAAGAAAAATCTTCAGTCTATGAACTAATATCTGCTTTTCTAAGAATGGAGCTTAAAATTTGGCAATATGGATTCCAATATACAGTTTGTTATATAATACACAACAACATCTCATTTGAAACTTGATACCCAAAATCAGTTCAAACAGATTGGGAACAATTTTGTTATTTTTAAAATTATGTGTGTGTGTGTGCATATGTGTATATACAGTCATTACTGATCACATAACCAATCTCAAGTCTCACTTGACACATCACAACTGGCAATTAGGAATTTGATGAAGTTGTATCACCCTGTATCAGCACATCATAAGCAAACAAGGGAAAATTTCAGAAGAACTCCAGGAACATAATGGTTAGAGAATGAGAAATGTGGGGCAGGGTAGAAGGGTGGGAGATAGTTTCAAAGAAGAAGCAAGGAAGAATATGTCTTCAAGGAAGATGTGTTCTTTTCTCCAAAGTTAGAAAATATACCCATCCCAAGATGATAGACTCCAAATGTGTCATATGATGCCATCATAACAGCAACCAATGTCAGCCACCTTGCTGTTGTTAGAATACCACCAGGCCCACGCTGGGATCTTTTGAATAATATATAACAGTCTTAAAGAGACAGAATTAAAAATTAAAGCTGAGTCTGCCTCATATATATATATTTTTTAACATCTTTATTGGAGTATAATTGCTTTACAATGGTGTGTTAGTTTCTGCTTTATAACAAAAAAATCAGTTATACATATACATATGTTCCCATATCTCTTCCCTCTTGCATCTCCCTCCCTCCTGCCCTCCCTATCCCACCCCTCTAGGTGGTCCCAAAGCACAGAGCTGATCTCCCTGTGCTATGCGGTTGCTTCCCACTAGTTATCTATATATACAATGGAATATTACTCAGCCATAAAAAGAAATGAAATTGAGTTATTTGTAGTGAGGTGGATGGAGTTAGAGTCTGTCATACAGATTGAAGTAAGTCAGAAAGAGAAAAACAAATACAGTGTGCTAACACATATATATGGAATCTAAGGGAAAAAAAAAAAAGGTCATGAAGAACCTAGTGGCAAGACAGGAATAAAGACACAGACCTACTAGAGAATGGACTTGAGGATATGGGGAGGGGGAAGGGTAAGATGTGACAAAGTGAGAGAGTGGCATGGACATATATACACTGCCTCATATATATTTTAATACAAATTCTAAATAGGCACTTTCAGTACATATTCTAAGACATTTGGTTGTTAATTACAAAAGGTAATTTGAGAAGGAACATGTTCCCCTGAAAGAAAAACTAACATACAAGTGTTCATTCTGGATTTTGTAGTAAAAAGAAAATTTCCGTCAATGGCTTGGTAGAATTCTACTAGTAATGCGTCTATGGCAGCATAACACTGTTTTCATCATTTTTCTTCAAGTAGTTGAGCTGACTAGAAGTTTGAGGATAAGGAGGAGATCTGTATAGATACTAGACCCAAATGTTTCACATTGCTCATTGACAGTGAACTTGAGAGATATACAATATCACTAGGAAGCTGCCTTGTGCACATTGAATCATATCTCCTGATAACTGTGAGAACAAAGTACTCAGAATATCTATTTTGGTTTGTTTGGGGGTTTTGTGGAGTGTGCAGAGGGATTCAGTGTGATCATGTGCTCAGACATATTCAAATGAGAATTCACGCTTCCCATTTCTGTATTTTTTGCTAATTTGAAGTGATGAGTTTCTATATTGACTTAGTTTTTTCACATAATTATCCTAAACCATAAGTGACACTTTAACCTTTAAAATCAAAATGTTGAGAGATAGATACTGGAAACTTGTATTTAAAGATAGTGGCCAATGTGGCACATAAAAAAGTCTGCAATTAATGTAATTTTTCACTCCACTCAGATAAGATGTTAAAAGAACCATAAAACTTTTATGATGATGACTTTATTGGAAAAGAAAAATGGCATTATAGTGATATTTAAAGCATTATCATAGAAGACTACTTTATTACAGATATACATACACATTTAGGCATTGTTCTTTTAGCTGTCCTAGGCTATTGCTCAGCCAAACTAATAAGTCTGAACTGTTTTCTAATTCCTGTGTAAAGATGAAGGTATTGGAAACTTACCAGGAATACTAAAGAAGAAACACACACACTAGGGAAAATGCACCTGTGCATTGCTATTCTCTGTCTGACTCTCTGACTGCCACCATTAATATTTTTTGTGTCTTTCACAGCTGTCAGAACGTGCTGGCTTCTGCTTTATTCTCAGAGCCTAAACACATCTTTTCAAGCTACATGGTTTGCATGCTAATGCTCAACCAAGGCATATTATTCACTCTAATTTTGATGTTATCAAAGGCAGGACAAGGATTTTAAATGATAGAATCATTCATACTAATTAGAAGAACTATTTAACAGCCAACCTTAGCTTTCTCAAAGACTAAGGCATAAATAAGAAATAGGCCTCAGAATTAAAATGATAGTAATAGCATAGAAAATTTTTAGATGTTCACATTTATTTATTTTGTGTTTTAAATCCAATTGGGTACTATTTTCAAGTAATCAGAAATCAGAGGATACACCATTTACACAAGGTATGATCATATGGGTTTCAAGACAATGTTACCTTGGAGATCATTTAGCAAAACTCCCCAATTTCATGAATGAGGAAGCTTAGAAGAAGATAAATTCTACCCAAAGTCATACTGTGAGTTAATGGCAGAGTCAGGGCTTAAAACCATGCTCTTTTGTCTCTCAGCTACATAATATAAGCTAAAATCAAATAGCAGAAAAATGTAAATCACTTTAAAAATTAGGGCACTTAAAAGATATTTTTTAATTGACTTATTCTACATAGAATCTCTATGCCAGCCACAATGATCAAATTTTCTTCCTTACAAGCTTTTTACTTGTGCTTTTATATCATAAGTGATCACATCACCTCTGCCATATCTTAGAGTAAGAGTTTTAACCCTTACACCATCAGAAGACCTGTAATTGATCAATGTGCCACTTCTCAAAATATCATGCTATCCTGGTGGGGCCTTTTGCCACTTTATTTAGAATAATGATAATCTCAGTACTTACAGAGGAATTGCTTTCCACACCAAACACTCCTCAGGAGATATAACTTTACTCACTCAAACAAATATACAGAACATGAATTAGCTCACCATTATTTACATTATTTGGCCCACTTGGAGGCTTACAGCCTGCCCATAGGCCATCTAGGTAAAATACACAGTTGGATTTCTAAGCGCATAGACCTCTACAATCTTGAAACACAAATTAGATAAGGATCAAACCTGAAGGACATGCTGAGCTTGCTCGCTGCTTTAATCATGTATAAGGGTCTACATGTAAAAGAGAAGGAAACATATGAGGTAAAGGATTTCTAAAGAATGTCCAAATTAGTGATTTTATAAGTAGAATATGCTAAATCAATTGTTAATAAGATAGACTGATAAGAGTTTGTGAGTTTTCTACAAAATATGAGAAAAAATGTATAAGTATTATTAACTGGAAATTTTTTGCAGCTATGAAGACAAACAGGGTAAGCCTTTTAGATTCAAGATTATTAATTTCTCCTATCTTGTGTTAATTGGAAATTCAGAAGGGCCAGTGAAACATTGCCAGACTGGTAGAAGTAAAAAAATAGACGCCCTACATTAGTTAATCGGCAAATAACATGATTTCTGAGGATATGTCACTAATTCATTAGATTGAACTACTTAGAGTTCCATACAAAAAATAGAATTGTAGTAGGGAAAAAGAAAACTTAAGAAAGAAGAAAAGAGGAAGGACCTCAAGAAGTAAAATACACAGTGGACCATGATACACTTAAAAGATGTGAGAATCAAAAAATATCTATTAAGCTTTTTGCATCACATATTCACTCATATAATCACTGGTTTTTCACAGTCAATACACAAGGAAAATCAACAGTTTCCTCTCTGTTTCGACCAGGGAAAGAGGGCAATGAGTAGATACCTCCAATTGGAAGAGAACCATGACCTAACAATTCAAAGTGCTCTTGTACATTAATCTCTCCCTTCTTAATCATCAAACTAATCTTGTAAAGAATCTCAGAGATATAGAAATGTCAAATGACTTAAATACTGTATTATGTAAGTGTCAAGGATTATACCCTGAACACAAAGACAGATGGGAAAAGGCTTCTGGCCCCAGTTCTATTATATACTTGGGGAACAACCATAAGCTGGTTTCCAAGACAGAGTAACAAAGAATAACACACCCTTTGAATGAAATAGTCATTTAAGGATATGGCATTTCCTTTAAGTGATCTAGAAATCAATTAGTTTCAGTCTATTTCATTGTACTGACTACTAAAATGAGGACAAAAGACTCAATGGTGTCCTCCCTCAGAAAAAAAAAATTGGGCTTCCCTGGTGGCACAGTGGTTGAGAATCTGCCTGCCAATGCAGGGCACACGGGTTCGAGCCCTGGTCTGGGAAGATCCCACATGCCGCGGAGCAACTAGACCCGTGAGCCACAGCTACTGAGCCTGCGCGACTGGAGCCTGTGCTCCTCAACAAGAGAGGCCGCGATAGTGAGAGGCCCGCGCACCGCGATGAAGAGTGGCCCCGCTTGCCACAACTAGAGAAAACCCTCGCACAGAAACGAAGACCCAACACAGCCAAAAATAAATAAATAAATAAATAAATAAAAGAAGAAAAAAAAATTGACTTGGAGAAACTTAAGATTCTATAAGTGAAGTTTTACAAAAACACTTTTTCCCCACATACTGGAAAGAGTTTGTTGTGTTATGCAGTGCTATTCACGTATTCCCAGGCACATACCGATAGTTCTGCTCTATAGCACCCACATCCTCATGGCAAGCAATGAAGTGTTTCTGTTATGACTGTCACCATTGTTTTGACTGTCTTTAACCTGCTTGGCAACTTGAGAATCCTTTTGTCAGGATCTGCACCCATAAAGTGGTCACAGCATGGCCTTTGTTGATAAACTGTTCTCACTTCACTGACAGATATTTTCTGATGTCTTGAATATAGTGACAGTGATCCCACAGTGACAGCTAACACTGGAAATTTTCTACAGCCCAATTTTAACTATAAGATATAGAAGAAGACCCAGGTGAATTGAATTGACGGGTCATAGGGTACAAATGCAAACTCCTTCCAGGAATGTTTGAGAATACCTAGTTATGTACATCCTTGCCAACATTAGGTACTATGCTATTTTAAAATCTTTGTCAATTGGATTAATTAAAAATAATATCTTTTTATAATTTATCTTTTTTATTATTTAATATTTTCATATCTTAATTTGCCATTCTTATTTTTCACTTGTTGACTCTCTTCACCTGTTTTTCTATTGAGGACATCATCTATTATTCAACTGGAAGAGCACTCTATGTACAGAATATCAATTCTAAAGTTGAGAATATATTAAGGGGTAAATGACCAATATGTCTTTGATCTAAAATACCTGCATCAGGATGGAGAAAATGTTATTCATTAAAATTCCAGAGGAGTTAGTAGTGGAGAAGTATATTTCTCTGCAGTCATATATTTCTCTGCAGTCTGTACTTGAAGAAAGGTTGCTTTGGAGCTTGAATTTTTGGAAGTTTGAGACATAGAATAGGCATGAGAAAAAGTGGAAAGTTGTGGATATGTGACCTGATTGGAAGCAATCTAAACATCCAGCAATATAAGGTTGGTTAAGTAAATTATAATATAATCCACGTAGTGAGATGATATGCAATTGTGGTAGGCAGCTTCTAAAATAGCCCCCAGTGATACCTGGCCCATTGTATCATCTTTTGTATCATCCTTATCCCTTGAGGGCTGTCTGGACCTAATGACTTGCTTCTAACCAACAGAATATGGCAAAACTGAGGGGATGTTACCTCTGAGACTGGGTTACAAAAAGACTCTGGCTTCTCTCTTGGTCACCCCTCTTGCTCTCTCACTTCCTCTGACAGAAGCCAGCTGCCGTGAGCTGCTCTGTGGAGAAGCCCACATGGCAAGGAACTAAGGGAAGCCTCCAGCCAACAAGTGAGGAACTGAGGTCTCAGACCAATGGCCTACAAGGAACACAATCCCACCAACAAGCATGTGTGTGAGTTTGCAAGCAAATCCTGCCCCAGTTGAGGCTTGTGATTTCTGTAGGCCCAACCCACTTAAATATTTGTTGCTTTAAACACTAAGTTTTGGGGTAATTGGCAAATGCAGCAGCCATTAAAAATGATAATGTGGATGTGTGGCGTCAGGAGGATGGTGTGGATATTGGTGTGTGTACATGTAGTCTGTCCTGCTGCAACACATGCAAAGCTAAGATCCTAAGGACCTTATAAAAGCTCACCTTCTCTATCCTTTCTAGTACTTTTCATTTTCCATACTTGTGAATTACCAATTTTCATATATTATATAACCCTCTGAACCTTGGGAAGCTCCAATGAGTACACACTAATTTGTTGTAGCTGCTGAACTACCTTATCTTCTTTTGATTCTGCCCCCACACATTCCTTCCCCTTATGTTTGACTCTTGCAATTCTCTTTACTGCCCACTCTGCCTTTTCCTTAAGTCAGTCTTAAGTGCTCATTAGAGTTAAGGGGCATTGGAAACACTAGGACTCTATCCAACAGCCCCTTAACACACCTATAGCACAAAGATTATTGACATCCTTAAAGGAAGCTTTGAAGTCCTCCCATCAGCCAATGCCTTCTAAATTATTCCCCCAAAAATCAACTATGATAAAGATGATTTTAATATTGAGTAATGTTATTTCATTCTGGTATTTAAAATATTAATAACAATGGCATAAGTGATAACTCTTAGCTCTTTATAATTACAAAATCCCATTTCCCTAGCAGGCCATCTAAGACAATGGTCTTCATTGTGTTGATTTGAAAGCATGTATATGAAACAACAAAGCTGACCTCCATCTCCCACAGAGTCTATTGTGCATCAGATGCCAAAGTAGCCAAAGAGGCGTCACACAAGATCCAAAAAACATTCAACTTCTCAAAAGCATCCCTGGGTAAGAACAAAATTCTCCTCCAGTAGAATTATCTCACTTCAGCACCTGCTTCTCATATTCTTATTTCCCATGATCTTGGCTGTTTCCCCAGTTTCTGGGTTCATCCTGCTACCACAACTCTGGCTCAGCTGTTCAGCTCTCCACATCTTCTGATGACTCCTATTTTCAATCTTGACTGCCCCCGTGATCCTGTCTCTCTTGGCTCCCAGCCTCAACCTGATGCCCACTTGGTGCTTTCTGTTTCTGAACACCTTTGGACAACCAGTCCCGGGTAGTAAGGGCATCACACTGGACACATAGGAAGCTAATTAATGGACCTCTAGCAATATTATTAGGTGTAGTCATATTTAGGTCCTGTTAAAGAAAAAAAATGATTTGACACTTGTTAATTGGTAGGGAAGACTTTAATCAGAAATATTATGATAGGTGTCAAGGCAATCACAGCAGGGAAGAGATATCCGGCTCCATGCCGAATACAGCAAAGACAGCTGAGGGTCTGTATCCAAGGAGCAGAGTTGGGGGAGATCATGGATAGAGAACTACTAAGAGGAGATTTCAATGGTAGGGGGAGTTTTGCTAAAACAACTTAACAGAATTCTTGCAGATGGAAGATCAAGGTAATGAAATATTGAGGGGGGGAGGGATGAGGAATTTGATTAGACATCAAGGATGGGAGACTCTCTCTAAAATGTGGCAGGATACTTGCTAAAACTGGACTCGGCAGGCTGAAAACAGGACCCAAGGACAAGGACTAACCAGAAAGAGTGTTCAGAGGAGCCTGTTTACTCCTCTTACCAAAGAGGAGTTTGGTCAAAGAGAGTCTTTGTCAGCCCAAATCAGCAATTGTAAACAGAAGAAGGCAAGAGGGAAGTTAACAGACATTTAATGACTGTCTGATTGTGACACTGTGTTATTATGTAGTACTTTGTTTATATTATCTTATTTAATCCTGATTAATATAAGGAAGGTATTATTATCCTCACCTTACATATGAAGAAACTAAGGCTCAAAGAAATTTGATAGTAGACCCTGGGATCAGAAGACCTAGATTAGATGTTGGCTTTTTCTTGTAAACTTTCACTATCTCTAGGGACCTTAAACAAGTCACTTAACCTCTCTGTCTCAGCTGATGTTCAAAATGAAGACAATATACATTCCTCTCTGGTCTTTTATCAACTGTTATCTATGTGGGAATTACTACCTAACCTGTCTCTCTTAAATTTTGTCTCTAGATTCATATCTCCAAATGCCTACTAGATAGATGCTCTTGAAAATAAACGTCCCAAATTGAACTCATTATCTTATTTCAAAATTCTTCTCTGCTTCCTAAATTCTTGACCTCATTAAATGACAGCTATATCATTTTCCAAGCTAGAAACACAGAGTTATACTCAACTCCAGGCACTCAAGACTCCCATACCAAAACACACACACTTCCATAAGCAGATACGTAATCCTAAGAGAAATATTTCCCAAAGCCATCTTCTCGAGTATGTCTTCATGGTCACTCTGTTCATGCTCTCATGTCCCCTGGGCTGCAAATGACAGTCTCTGGTGACTTCCTAAACCAATAATTACTACCTGCCCCAGTCTGTCCTCTTAAGAGTCATAACTGTCATATCTATTAAAACTGAATCTGATCATGTCACTGTGCTGCTTAAAAACCCTATTAACCCTTCACTGCCTACCAGTGCAATCTAAAGCCCTTAGCTAGGCATTCTAGGCCCTTCTCAGTCAGCTTCAACTTCGTGCCTAGCACCACCCCTAACTGCCCCTCCCCACTGAGCATCCATTCAGAAAACTCTCCCTCTGTATCACCTGTTCCCTCTCTGAAATGTCCATCCCCTAATTTTGTACCTGGTCAAATGCCTTCAAGATCCAGGTCAAATGTCATCTTCCTCCCTGAATTCCTCTGGCATCATCTCCTCAACATCCTGACATCCACAGCACTTTTATCCATGCCTCTAGCATAATGCTTAATCACAAAGGAAGTTAATATCCCACACATCTATTTCTCCCATCAAACTAGATGCTTCATGAATGTAAAGACCATGTATGAGTCACACTTATGTCTCCTGAGCCTTACTTAATCTAAAATATCATTACACCTGCAATACATTTCTTAAGCCACAAAATTACAGAAAATAAGATAGCTCTCTTTGTCCATCATTTAAAATCAAGAAAAACAGGGGCTTCCCTGGTGGCGCAGTGGTTAAGAATCTGCCTGCCAATGCAGGGGATGCGGGTTCGAGCCCTGGTCTGGGAACATCCCACATGCCGCGGAGCAGCTGGGCCCGTGAGCCACAATTACTGAGCCTGCGCATCTGGAGCCTGTGCTCTGCAACAAGAGAGGCCGCGATAGTGAGAGGCCCGCGCACTGCGATGAAGAGTGGCCCCCACTTGCCACAACTAGAGAAAGCCCTCACACAGAAACGAAGTCCCAACACAGCCATAAATAAATAAAATTAAAATCAAGAAAAACAAAGACAGCTACATTTCAACATGCAATGTTAATTCAAACTCGGCAAAGTTCCCATTCATTTAAAATTAAGGAAAAATAAGATCCAAAAAAACTCGTTCCCTAGGATTAAAATACACTATTATATAATTATAGACTACATTTAAAAAATTGAAGTGTGTTGGTTCTTTGGGTATTTGATTTCTTTCATTCCATTTACAACTTTTATACCATAAGCCTCCTAAAGTCATTTCCTAAGTAGTTACTAGAATAAAAGAATTTAAATTAAATACCTTAAAGTTTTTTCTTAGGAATATTAAATCATCACTGCCAATGACTGCTCAATATATATTCTGGGTTGCTATGATTCTTAGTTAAAAAACTAAATTCTATAATAGAAAAACATTAAACATTCCTCTTCAATAAAGTAATTCTAAATGATGTAATAGCAATTTATACACATATAAGCTCATTATTTGCAATATTCTTCATTGTTTTAGTTATCAGAGATGAGTTACAAATATTATAAACAGTTTGTTTGCAAAATATAATTGCTTTAGGGACTTCCCTGGTGGCGCAGTGGTTAAGAATCTGCCTGCCGATGCAGGGAACACAGGTTCGAGCCCTGGTCCAGGAAGATCCCACGTGCCATGGAGCAACTAAGCCCATGTGCCACAACTACTGAGCCTGCGCTCTAGAGCCCGCAAGCCTCAACTACTGAGCCCACCTGCCACAACTACTGAAGCCTGCACGCCTAGAGCCTGTGCTCCGCAACAAGAGAAGCCACTGCAATGAGAAGCCCGTGCACTGCAACGAGGAGTAGCCCCTGCTCACCACAACTAGAGAAAGACCACATACAGCAACAAAGACCCAACTCAGCTAAAAATAAAATAAATTAATAAATTTAAAAATATATATATGTAATTGCTTTATTATTACACAATGTGCCATTAAATATTAAATTTTAATTATTAAATAATGTACCTTAAATTATTACATAACCTAAATATTTATACAATCTGTCACTAAATTCTATGATCTTTATGATCCACACTGACTCATCAGAATTATTAAGAACTACAATTCAAACCTGTGCTAATATTTAGAACTTTTTCTGAACAATGTCTTTCAGCAGACAGAAACATGTAGATGTTATGCTCACTGTTCTTCGCTGTAGAACTCAACATACCTTCTTGTCTCTAAATTACATTTATCAACTACACTATATTGTAAAGAGTAGTTTATTTACATGCTTCCCAAAAAAAACTGAAATGCCATTTTCTCTAGGTAATTTTCCTAATACTGTTCCTCTGGCTAATGTGGCCTGGTCAATTTCATTTCTGTGAAAAAAACAAATAGACATTTTATCTACCTTTCAGGTATATTTTGCTTTGTCAGAGACTGCTAGTTATCTACTCGATATCCATTCTCCCCTTCTTCCCCATTAATGGGATTCCAATTTTGTTGGCAGCACCCATGTGCTCAAGAAGAAAAAATAGCACCTATATTTCCCACCACCCTTGCAGATGGGATGGTCATGGGACATAGAATAGGCCAATGCTATGGAAATGGAATTTGTTGTTGAGCCTTCTGGGGAAGCTCCAGAAAAAGGAAATCTAACTCAGCTGACACAGTCATTTTTGTCCTTTGCTCTTGTGCCTTCTTCCTTCTTTAGACCTTGAGAAAAAGGCCAAAAGAATTGCAGACTTTTTAGCCCTGACACCCAGAGCCACCAAGGCAACACCAGCAACCAGACTTCTCATTACGTAAGAAAAAAACAAGCTCCTGTCTTGTTTAAGCCATTGTTTTGAGTCTTCTGTTTCACAGCGAAACTGAATCCCCAAGAAATCTGTACTAATACAGTTACTAGAATCACACTGCATACCTATCTACACAAAAGAATGGCACTGCTTGCACACATGGATTTTATTAAATTTTAAATTTCAGCACTTTAGTAAAAGTCATTAGACAGATCCAATTTTGTCTATAAATGAAAAGCTTTTGAGAGACTAGGTCCCAAAAGAAGAGGAAAGTATATAGTAAAGAGGGAGACAATGAAAGAAAGGAAGGTCAGCATCCTCAAAGACAGATTCCTCCACAATAGAGCACTAGAAAAGGATTAGGCAGAGTCCAACAGAGCTGCTTCTGAAAATAATAGCTATGTTAAAAGAAAAAAAGGAAGAAAAGACTATGAACATCATAGCCTTTGAAATGTGTAGAATGTTACAAAAATAATGATGTGTTCTATATATCTGTTCTTTACATTGTGAATTCATTATTTTGTTTGAAATTCTCAGAACATCAGACATACTCATAAATATCAAGTCATATATAAAAGATTTTGAATTCATTGTCTCTTTCATTGAATATTTTAAATGACTACTCTATGCCAGACACTAACTATTCTAGGTCCTGGAGATAGGGCTGTAAAGGAGACAGTCAAAGCTTTTGTTGCTAAGGAGCTTACAGTATGAAGCAGGGGAAGGGAGACAGATGTACACAAGTTAGACAGTGATAAGTGCTGAAGAGGAAAAGAAAAAGGGAAGAGGTGAGAGATGTCAGGAGTTGGTATGATTTGAGATGGGGTAGTGAGGAAACCTCACTGAGATGACATTTAGTAAAGATCTAAAAGGAGTAAGAAGGGACTTCTCTGGTGGTGCAGTCGTTAAGAATCCGCCTGCCAATGCAGGGGACATGGGTTCGAGCCCTGGTCTGGAAAGATCCCACATGCCAGGGAGCAAGTAAGCCCTTGTGCCACAACTACTGAGCCCGCATGCCACAACTACTGAAGCCCGCACCCCTAGAGCCCGTGTTCCACAATGAGAGAAGCCACCGCAATGAGAAGCCCACGCACCGCAACAGAGAGTAGCCCCTGCTCTCCGCAACTAGAGAAAGCCCGCGTGCAGCAACAAAGACCCAACGCAGCCATAAATAAATAAAATAAATAAGTTTTAAATTAATAAATAAATAAAATAAAAGGAGTAAGGAAACAACTTATGTTGCTATCTAGGGAAAGAACATTCCAGGCCAGTAGGGGAGGGGAAATAAGCAAAAGCAAAAGTTGGGAGGTTGGAGTGCTTACTTCACGTGCTGCTCAGAGTATAGTTGGAGGCCAGTGGGACTAGGGGGGAATAAAGCACTAATTTGAAAACAACGTGATTGTGTAACATCTCAGACAGCACATCCATTTGCTCAACATTCATCCACAACATAAAAAACTTACATTTGCACCTCATAGTTTGCAATGATATGGAGGGTGGGAGTTCTCGAATGGAACATTTTAGGAAACAATAACAACAATAAAATTCTTGAGATACCATAAGAAAATTGGCTTTCAAATGACTGGTCAGAAGGAACCATATTTTCATATTGTTACCACGTTTTAAAAGGGAATGGCACTCAAGCATTTCTTGCACTTTTTAAATCTCAGGTTTTCAAAAATGTGCTGCCCATATTAAGTACTAGTTTCAAACTTTAGAAGATTTTTATCCTGTAATAACATGTAATTTTCTGAAAGAGTATTTCTTGCGTGAAGAAAATTAAGCACCTGTCTCAATTTAGGAGTATGTCTGAAAGAGTATCCCTTAAAAGGGTTATATTCTTAGGGGTCAGAAATAGTAGATTGAGGTTTGTAATGTGTATCAAAATGGAAATTTTATTTTGATAGATTTTATATCATTCCAATTGCCCCACTGAAATGTGGATATAAGAATGCTAAAATCTGCTGCATTAAAATTTTAAACTCGTTGTTCTAAAATGAATGTATCTTGACTGCCTATGTGCTTGGGGTGAGTCATTTATCCTCTTATTCTCCCACAGAGAATTTGGTATATAACTGATTCACTATGCTGTACAGCAGAAACTAACACAACATTATAAATCAGTTATACTCCAATAAAATTTGTTTTAAAGTATAGAAAATGTTGCTATAAAAAAGTAAAAAAAAAAAAATCCACAGTGAAATATATATTAAAAATAATAATAACATACAGATTGCATATAATACAAGGCATAGGAAACAGAATGGCAAGCCTCAATAGTAATGCTGAAATGTGGAATATAAGAAAACAATGTTTTCAATATTCTGAGGGAAATACATTTTTAATCCACAATGCTATATCAAACAAAACTATTAATCATAGGAAGATGAGATAAAGATATTTTCAGACTTGCAAAAAAGCATAAAAATGTATTTCTCAAACATCCTTTCTGAAGCAGCTGTTGAAGAATTTCTTTATATAAAACAGAAATAAAAAAACAACAAAGGAAGACATGGGACTCAGAAACACAGTCCATCATCAGGATGGCAGCAAAAGAGTATAAAATGACTCATTCTAAAAAAATAAAAAGCAGTGTTTTGACACAGTTGGAGAAATAAAATCAAATTACCTACTCCTGACATTATATTTCCTCCACTAAAATCACCTATTTCTTGTTTCAACACTTCAACCTTTCTTGAAGGTAACACTACACTGAATTGTAGAGGATGCAAGATGTCTCTTCAAATATGAAAAAACTCTTGGTATTTCTGAACCAGGAAATATTGATAGCTTATTGTTCTCACAAATTATTTGAATTTTTTAAACTTATCTTCCATATATTGTTCTGGCTTCCAAAATTCTTATGTGAGACCAGGGATTATAATGCAGCCTTTATTGTAATGCCAAAAGTTACCAACATAAGATAAGTATTCAATAAACAACTATGTAACCTACATGATACTGAGTTTATAGTAGTTGAAGCGTAATTAATTCACGAGTTGCTACTTCAGGTGTGATGACTCAATGATGCTACATAAGAAGCTATCAAAGAACTGCATAACAAAGACCCAACAGGTGTAATCAAGTGGGGCTCCAGTATTTTGAAGAACATATTAGAAGAAAGCAGACCTTCTCTAAATATCTAGTGACAGAGGCTCATTACATAAAGACTATACTTTGAGCAAATACTAGACAAAGACTAGGAAATTTCTGTGATTCTAATTAGGGTCCTAAAACAAGAAGTTGACAGTCCAGAACAGATGGCATGAGAAAAGTAGGAGTATATCCCTGGGATGAAAGAAAGAAGGAAGAAAGGTAAGAAGGAACTGAGGGAGGGAGGGTATTCAGGAGAGAGAAAAGGAAGGAGAATTGAAAACAGAAAGAAGGAAGGGAAAGAAAAGGGAAGGGAAATACAAAAGGAACAGAATATTCAGAACTATTCTCTTAGTGGCACTAAGTAAAGGTTATCATTAGTACCCTCACAGAAGTTATTGTCAGAATTCACTATTTCTTTCATTTATTGAACAAACATACATTGTGACTGTGGTGTCAGGCACTGTGCCAGGAATTAAGGATTCAACAATGAACCCTATACCAGTGATAACTCTCCTCATGGAGTTTAAGATTTGTGTATAGAGGCATGTATACCTCATAAAAATGTGTATTTTCCTGTGTTATTATTTTTATAATTCTCAACATATCCTTTTGTGTTTTCCTCGAAATCCAGAATAAAGAAACCATTCCAGGCCCTAACTGGGTTAATCTTACTGACCATAGTCAGGACTTTGGGGCAAAGACAATGCCAAGGGTATAGGGCCAAACAAGCACCACTCTGCAGAATCATGTTTTACTAAGTTTTTGGGTTTTTTTTTTCTGTGTACACCGCTTATTACAGCTACTGGTTTGTTTTTTATTACTGCTGTTGATGCTAAAAGGGACATCTGGAAACCAGGGATTAAAAGTTTTCAGCTCCATGTGAGCTCAGGGTTATAGCCCCAGATAGGCAAGTAACTCTAATCAATTTTGCCAAGGTTGTCACTAATAGAATCTGTAAAATCAAGACTGGTGTGTCAAGGGTCTCTTGTACCAAGAAGTATTTTAAAAGCTGCAGTCTTTTGGGATTCTGCTTTCCCCTGTAGCCCACTATGCCTCTGGGATATACTGAAGCAGGATTTCAATAAAGACTAAGCTTACATTTTAAATATGGAATTGGAACCATCAGAGAAGACCTGAGACTCAGTCATAAGCAAGGGTTCGGGCAAGTTATTTTATGCATCTCTCCTACACACAGACTGGAAACTATAGCTCTAAAATTGATCCCACTGTGACCTGAGGCAAAACATTTTCCAGAACAAATGCGCGCACTAATTGCTCTCCTTTATCCATTTGTTCCCCATCCTTTCCTGGTTTCCCCTTTTCTCTTTACCTTTGCCCCATGGTGATCTCTCATGAGAGGGAATCTGTTTCCTTTTTTCCATTACAGAATCGAAAGAAATACGAGAAAGGGGTTGTCTGAAATAAAAATTAAGAGGACAAAGGACACATTCAAGAAAAGAACCCCTTAAAAACTACTGCACATTTGGATATGTTTTCATTCACCAACTTGTGCAATTGAATCCTTAAGAGAGCAGGAAAAGAAGCACCCCAATTCTTTTATAGAAGACCAATAAGATCAGTAATCCCTTTGCTTCTTCCTCTTCCTTGCGTAAGCCACCCTAATAAAGAAATGAATTCCCCTCTCCTCTTTTTATTTTCATTGTGTGTGTCAAAGCCTTGGACGGACATTTTGTTATTCTGGAGTCCTGTGGACAAAGATATTTGAGATGTGAGGGGCATGTTAAGAAACCATTTATAGCTTATACAACAGAGCTTTAAAAAGCCCAGGGTCAGCACGGCAGTGTCTAGTTCACCTAAAGCAAAGATTTTCAGCCAAGGGAAAAAGAGAAATGGTGTTTTGAGTTTTATTTACCACATACTGATAGTTCAAAGAAAAACAAAAATAGCAGAGACTAAATGCACTATTACTGACCTAGACACAGAGAAAAAGGGATTTTTGAATGTGCAAAATAAAAATTTTAAAAATTACAATGCTTCGAAATTGTTATTTAACAATGTTTCTGTGTCCTGGCTTCAATTTAGAAAAATCTCTGGAGCCAGAATTTCCCTTTTATAAAACAGTATAAATCCTGAAAAACTTGGTTTCTAAACATCTTAATGATGATGATTACAAGAATTGACTTTCAAAGACTTTTATTGTTACCAAAAGACATCAGAATGAGAAAATAGTATTTGGTTGCCAGTAATACGAATTCTAATAGTGAAATTTGCGTACACAGTTTTGCTTTTTGCAGCCTTTAAGAGATTGAAACAGCAGTTT
Organism: Balaenoptera borealis; assembly: GCF_965194805.1. NCBI lineage: Eukaryota > Metazoa > Chordata > Mammalia > Artiodactyla > Balaenopteridae > Balaenoptera > Balaenoptera borealis. The sequence continues at coordinate 54,208,801 of NC_138866.1, read as the reverse complement.
AAGGGCTCACAGACATTCTCTTACCTTCCATTAATCCTTCCCTTAAAGGACTCTGGCTGCTAACTACCTTTGGGCAAACTACCAACACAAGAGGTACCCAACTGTGAAAGTTTCCGTGAAGTCTCTCAGAGTCACATTCAGAAATAGGCGGCTAAATAAAGGGTGTGACCGTGTATGGAATGTGAGTTGGAAAGAGTGCCTAAATGGGTTAGCTTCTCTGAAAAGGGAATTGAAGCTGCATTTACAGGTGATAGAGATGGCTCTGTCAGTCAGTCACCTCCTACCAATCTATCTAACCCACTCTGATCTTTCTTTTTCTTTTCCTACTTACCAATCAGCTCTCCTCCCCTGCTCAGAATCTTTCTTCTTGATATACAGATCGCCAACAAACACATGAAAGGATGCTCAACAACACTAATCATTAAAGAAATGCAAATCAAAACAACAATGAGGTATCACCTCACACCAGTCAAAATGGCCATCATCAAAAAAATCTACAAACAATAAACACTGGAGAGGGTGTGGAGAAAAGGGAATCCTCTTTCACTGTTGGTGGGAGTATAAATTAATAGAGCCACTATGGAGAACAGTATGGAGGTTCCTTACAAAACTAAAAATAGAACTACCATATGACCCAGCAATCCCACTACTGGACATATACCCTGAGAAAACCATAATTCACAGTCATGTACCACAGTGTTCATTGCAGCACTATTTACAATAACCAGGACATGGAAGCAACCTAAGTGTCCACTGACAGATGAATGGACAAAGAAGATGTGGCACATATATACAATGGAATATTACTCCGCCATAAAAAGAAACAAAATTGAGTTATTTGTAGTGAGGTGGATGGACTTAGAGTCTGTCATACAGAGTGAAGTAAGTCAGAAAGAGAAAAACAAATACTGTATGCTAACACATATATATATAATCTTAAAAAAAAAAAATGGTTCTGATGAACCTAGGGGCAGGACAGGAAAAAAGATGCAGATGTAGAGAATGGACTTGAGGACGTGGGGAGGGGGAAGGGTAAGCTGGGATGAAGTGAAGGAGTAGCATTGACATATTGACATATATACACTACTAAATGTAAAATAGCTAGTGGGAAGCAGCTGCATAGCACAGGAAGATCAGCTCGGTGCTTTGTGACCACCTAGAGGGGTGGGATAAGGAGGGTGGGAGGGAGATGCAGGAGGGAGGGTATATGGGGATATATGTGTACATATAGCTGATTCACTTTGTTATACAGTTAGCAGAAACTAACACAACATTGTAAAGCAATTATACTCCAGTAAAGATGTTAAAAAAAAAAAAGAATCTTTCTTCTTCCCTCTGCTAAGTCCTCTTCAAAGGAAATTGAGGTCAGGAAACAATAGAATACATACTACATGTGAGAGATTACCACCTCTTAAGTTGACTTCTTTAACTTCCCCCCTCCCTCCATTTTAAAGGAAATTCTCACTTGCTGCTCCCCAAGAACAAAATAGTTATTTTGCTGAATTAACACAAAAGGAACTTCTTGGGAGGGCTTGTGATCACAGTGGGCATTAGGCTTGGAGATGCAGTCACCCTGTGTTGTGACCCTTGGTCAAGTCTAGTGAGTAATAGAACTCCAGGCTCCTCCCCTCCAACCAGGGGATTCAACAACAGTCACCAGCACTGGAGAGCAGTGGGGTGGCCTGCAGACTCGAGTTAGCCTGCTGGGCTTGTACCCCAGCTACGCTAACTCCAAGCTGCATCAACATGAGCAAGTACTCATCTAGAAAATGGGATTGCTAAAGATAATTACAGTACCAATATTCATAGTGTTGTTATGAGGTTTAAGTAAATAAATACTCATTAAGTGTCAAAGTGTTTAGAATAGTACCTGGCTCATAGGTTACATTAAATAGCTTGTCAAAATAAATTTTAGGCTTGCTAAAATAAAGTAATTTTAAAATGTAGATTGTAATCTATGTACCAATCCCATTTGTGATTAAAATATAATCGTCACCTTTGTTCCCTTACTTTTAAAAATTTTACATGCTTGGCATTAGAACTCCTTGGCCCCCATTCTTCTACCTTATACAACATAAAATAAAACTCAAAATTGTATTTTTTTTAGATAAGCATCTTGGTTTTTTTTTTCCCTAAACACTACAATACCTAGCAAAAGAGCTTAAACTTGAGTGGATTTTTGCAAAACTCGACTCTTTCTTAATAACATACTCTCTCATTCTAAATGACATAGGGAAAACTATATAGTATAGGTTATTTCCCTATGGTTTTTTCATTTGCAGGCTGTGCTTTCAAGCATGAACTCAACTAAGTAGAAAAAAAAAAGGCTTCAGTTACTAAACCCTATAAGCCAGTACAAAAAGATGCAGCTAAAGGTGCTATTTTCCATCAAAATAGCTATCTTGAATGCATTTCATTGCGGTACTTCCAATTTTGGATGGTGTTTTAATGGAAGTAAATGGAAGCTAAGGCCAGTTTGAGCAGTACTGTATTACAGGCTACAGCCATGACTCAGCAATTTGATTTAACCAGGTTCAATACTAGCTACACAATCCATTGCATCAGGAACTTCAGATTTTTCTCTGCAGTAAAACCGTTTAGAATCCTGATTTCCAGCCAATACTGACATCACCTGCTGTAATTCCTAATTAGAGTAGTATGGACCAAAACATGCCAATGGCCAAAATCTCATACATATTCAGAAGAAAGTTGGTCAGTTGACCTTGCTCAGTAAGGAAGCAAAGAGTAAGCACTCAAGGAAGAAAAAAATGTGGATTATTTATATAGATATGGAGAGAGAGAGATTCCTGGAAACAAGGCATTTAATGTTTTCAATTCAATATGTGCTTAGAGCCAGAGTTCCAAACCTCAGGACAGTAACTAATCAATTTAGCCACTTTTCACCAATAGCCTTTGTAAGGTTGAGACCAGAAAGTTAAGGTCTGCCACAACAAGATTACCATCTATTAAGTCATGGTTCTGGTCATCCTCTCCTCAGATTCAAGTTCTGATCCAGGAAGGGATGTCCATCTAAAGCGCTGACATTTGGTATGGATGCTTCATAAAATTCAGCATGTTAAAGACACATATAATTCCAATTTAAAAAAATAATTTGATGGTAAAAGTCTTCACTTTACAAAACTTGAAAGGTATTTTAAAGGCAAATGAACTCAATGTTTGTGAAGAAATTGCTAAGTGACATCCCCAAAAGAAAATTTGAGACCATTTGGAATTGTTTAATTGAGCATTCACTGTCTGATTAGAATGATGTGATTTCAATAATGTTCAACATTCATAAAATAAACCAGAATCCTTGTACTGTGCAACCTCACATTAAAAGAAGAAACAACAAATCTAAAGGATCAATCAAGATGGTAAAGAAGCAGAATTAAAAGCAGCAACATATTCTAGAGTATCCCATACACTACTTTGCTTTCCTATTAATAAGAAAACAAGACTAAATAGGAACTAAAGAGGACAAGAGCTTTTCAGCCACAAAAGACAGTGCCTACTTTGCATGTTGGCCTACAAAAGCTCAATGGCCCTTTATTTATTTATTTATTTATTCATTTATTTATTTACTTATTTACTTATTTGTTTTACAACTGTCACTAAACACAGACCTCTCGAGTGGGAGGTGAGAGTACACACTGATGACTTCAGAAGGGCTTACTTTGTGAATGTCGTTGGGCCTGTCAATGGCCCTTTTTAGAAATACTAAATTGGAACTTTTCCAAGAAACACTTATTCAAAACCTCAGTAGTAATCCTCGAGTTTCGTAAGACAGTACCAAAGATTTTTTTTTTTAATCATCTGACCATTCCTTTGGACATAGATAAAATTGAGTAACCCCTTTGAGCCATCTCATGCCTCCCGCCCACACACACACCATGAATTATTAACAACACTGACGATATCAGAAAACATATGGCAATAATCAGCTTTTCTAAATAACAAAACTAAGTTTTGAACACAGTTTTTTTTAATTGTGTTAAGTTTTTTAAAATATAAATAGCTTGTGAGATTTTTTTCTAATTCATAAAGGAAAAATAAAAGTACAAAGAAAGATAAAATAGATAACTGAGAACATACTGTATAGCACAGGAAATTCTACTCAATGCTCTGTGGTGACCTAAATGGGAAGGAAATCCAAAAAAGTTGGGATATATGTACATGTATAGCTGATTCTCTTTGCTGTATGGCAGAAACTAACACAACATTGTAAATCAACTATACTCCAATAAAAATTAATTTTAAAAAAGTACAAAGAAAGAAAACAAAAGTAACCTATTATCACCTAAAAAAGTAACTACTAACATTTTGGTGTGTACTTCAAACTTCTTTCTATGCCTGTATATATATATAAAATGTTTTTAGTTTGTATAAAATTGAGATCCCCCAGAATATAGTTTTGGAAACAGTAATATACTACAAACATTTTTTCACATCGTTAAATATTCTTCTACTAATTATTTTAATTAAAATGGTATTTAACCAGTCTCTATCTGAGATTACAGGTTAATTGCTTATTGCTATAAATAATGCTTTGATAAATACTCTAGTAGATTAATCAAAAACTGTTTTCTTGAGAAACATTCCTAGAAGGGAATTGGGAATTTTTATGTTAAATTATATGTATGTTTTAATGTTTTGGAATATATTGCCCAATATCTAGATGGCTCTATTTTAAGTGTTCCATGTTTTACTTAGTTCACTGTGCTGCTAGCCAGGTTAGTAAAAATGATAGTCACCTAGAATCTTCCCATGGTTCATTCAAAAGGCTTTCACAATGCTGGCCTCCAGTATACCAAATAGGTATCATTTAGAGCTCAGGGGTCATTGTTCCCCCATCACTGCCTATGGCCCAGAGATGCCACCAAGAACAAACATCAGGACACCCTTACCTCAAGGGATCATTTAGCAAACATTATCCCTTTGCAGTTGGGTGAGTATTCTAAAAACACTCAGAAATGAGGATTTCATATTCCAGGGGATTCTAAACTAAGTCACAATACACAATTTGTACTTACAGTAACTCCTAAATGAGTTTCTTTCAAAATAACTATATTGCGCGTTGTGTTTTTTTTTTTTTTTTTTTGCGCGTTGTTTTTAACAAAGATTTTTCCCGATTGTGATTAATTTAAATGTGAGTCCACGTGGTTTAGTAGTTAAGGGCAAAGGTAAGTTTAGCAACTGGTCTTCCTGTGTTTGTTTGAATTCTTTCCCTGCTACTTCCTGGTTCTGTGGCACTGAGCAAATTATTCAGCCTCTTTGTGCCTCAATTCCTTCACATGTGAAATCTGAGTATAAGAGTGAAATTTCTCCTGTAGTTGTTATATTAAGAGTATTAAATAAGAGAATCTGTGTAAAATGCTTAACACCATGCCTAGCACATAATAAGCATTCAATATCTGTTGGTAGTTGTTATTATTAAGCAAAAATTGCCTTTGGCACTTTGAAACTTGTTGCCCTTCATCCTTCATCTGCCTAATAAAAGAAAGTACAGTCTGTGCAGCGTGTGCGAATATAAGGTCTTTCGCGTCTCTGTGATACCAAAAGAACTTTGGTGACACTTAGAAGCCAGTGTTGATTAAGCAGTTAGGTAAAATCCTCTCTGGCTCCTCAACCTCTGTGTTTATAGTGAGACAACACTGACATCTAGTGGTCAGAGAAATGAATTACATGTACTGGTAAACTGGCAAATTTAAAAGCCTGTGGTCTCGGCCCAAGCAAGGAGTTTTCCTACTGTCTTAGGGGAAACGAGTTACATAAATCCTAGGTAGATTTGTGCATAAGCTCTTTGGCTATAGCTCATCCTTTGTTATATAGAAAGTGTTTTGAACAACTAAGGTCCACATTATCCATCACATCAACCTTCACTCTTTGGTTTTAATCAATTTGTTTACCTTAAAATTCTGAAAAAGAGAGGAATATATTTAAGAGAAATATTAGTATATGTTCATTTTACTTTCAAAGCATATATAAAAGTCTAGCAAAGTAATGCAAATTAATCCAACATAATACATATGTTGGCATAAAATACATTAATGGGCTTTGAATATTAAATATTAATTTATGAATCCATTTTATACAATTTTATAATAGAGATTAAAGAATTGAAACCATTGTGTTAAATAAAACATAACCCATCAAGGATTTTTCAGTTTCATCTACATTTTTCTATAACAAAGAGGAGTTGGAAAATTAATATTTCAGGAAAGGGTTTACACATCAATCATGAAACAAGCTTTAAGAGAGTTTCTTACAAGAAAGAAGATTAGTCACAGGAAATCCATCATTATAGGTCTATATTTACTGAAGCTGTGCTGGAACTGTTTTGCCTGGTGTTACAGTCACTGGTTAAACTCTTGCAAGGAAGCCTAAAGATTTAATTCAGCAGCAAGCCCTCAGAAATGTTAATTAGAAATGCTAATAGTGTGACTAGATCATGAGAACAAAACTAAGAGTGATCTCCTGAGTCAGCTGAGCCATGGGTTCACCACCATCACTGTTAACAGCATCTACTGCTTGTAGAGCATTTATTACATCTCACACTCTGCTAGGCTCTTCTAATTCATAACTATTCATTTATTCAACAAATAGACTATCTACAGTGCTGCCAGACCATGTAATGACAATGGTGGGTCACAACAGGCATAATCCTTGTCCTAACTGAGCTTATAAGCCACTGGAGAAGATAACAATAATCACCAAACTGAAATAAACTTATAACTGTATTATGAGCTGAATTGTGCCCCTCTAAAAGTCATTTGTCAAAGCCCTACCCGCCAGTACCTCAGAATGTGACTGTGTTTGGTGATAGGGCCTTTGAAGAGGTAATTAAGTTAAAATGAGGCTGTTAGGATGGGCCTTGATCCAATCTGACTGGTGTCCTTACAGGAAGAGGAAATGTGGACACAGGGACACAGGGGTGAATACACACACAGAGAAAAGATCATGTGAGGATTCAGTGAGAAGGCAGCCTTCTGCAAGCCAAGGAGAGAGGCTTCAGGAGAAACCCAACCTGTTGACACTTTGATCTTGGACTTCTGGTCTCCAGAATTGTGAGAAATAAGTTTCTGCTTTTAAGTCCACCGGCCTGTGTTATTTTGTTGTGACAGCCTTAGCAAACTAATACACTGTGATAAAATGCCATTTAAGGAAGGTTCAAAGAACTACGAGCACATATAACAGAGCATTTGACTTAGTCAAAGAGTCAGAGAAAAATGAACTCTGAAGAATGAGTAGAAGTTAATAAGTCTGAAAGGGAGAAGCAGCATGCTCCATGCTGAAGGGAGAGCTTGCACAGGGCCCTGGGGTGGGAAGAAGCAGGGCATATTTCCGGAAGTAAGGGGAAATTAATATGGCCAGAATGCAGGCAGTAAATGGCTGCATGCTTTGAAATGAAGCTGGAGAGGGAAACAGCGACCAGATCATGCAGATACTTGCAGGCCAAGAGTTAACGATTTTGGTCTTTATCCTGCAAAAATTGGAAATCATTAATGTGCTTTCAGCAGGGGGTAATATAATTTCGAATTTAAAGTTCACTCCAGCTGGAGAAGGGAGCAAGACAAGAAAGGAATGAGGAGACCAGTTAGGAAGTTATTTCAGTGTCTAGTGTAGAGAAGCGATATAGTGAAGGAGGGTGAGAGCAGTGAAGATGGAAAGATATAGACAGATTCAAGGGATATTTAAGAGATACTGCCACAAGGACATGTCAATTACTCAGTTTTGGGGGGTGATGGAAAAAGGTCCTTCCAGGTTTCTGGCTTGTAAAATGGATAAATAAAAGTGGTACCATCCTTTAAGAAAGGGAGGTGAATAAGAACAAGATTTGGAAAGAAAAAAATTTAACTCTATTTTTGGCCCTATTTAGTTGAGTCTGAGGTTGAGTCTGAATTCCTCTACTTTGACATCCAAGCAGAAATTTCAAGAAGTTGGTTAGAATGACAAGTTTGGAGCCCAGAGAAGAGATCTGGGTTACAGATATGAATTTGGGAGTCATTCACCTGTAAGTAGTAAGTAAAGCCATAGGTGTAAGTGGGAATACCTAGGAAAACAATATAAAGTAAGAAGAGAAGGGCCTAGGACTGAGTTTAAGGAACTCCAAACATAAAGGAGTAAACAGATAGGTAGGAGGAAACCCAGGGAAGTGCAATGTCATGGAATCTAAGAAGAGAATGATCACCAACATAAGATGCTGCTGACCTGTTAGGATTGATTTAGGAATATGTGAGAGCTGTTTCAGGGCTTAGCTGAGGGGTGAATGCAAGACGAAGTATGGAAGCAATGAAAATGGAGAAGTATTTTGAGATATTTTCCTAGTAGAGGAAGGAAATAGCTGTGAGGTTGACAAAATGTTTGAGGTATAGTTTCTTGGGTTTTATGAGTATTATGGACTGAATGTGTCCCCTCAGAATTCATATATTGAGACTCAAATCCCCAGTGTGATGGTATTAGGAGGTGGGGTCCTTGAGAGGTGCTATAGACTGAAAGTTTGTCTCCCCAAAATCATATGCTGAAATCCGAATCCCCAGTGTGTTGGTATTAGGAGATGGGGCCTTTGGAAGGTGATTGGGTCATAAAGGCAAAGCCCTCATGAATGGGATTAGGGCCCTTATAAAAGAGACCCCAGAGAGCTCCCTTGTCCTTCCACCATGTGAGGATACAGAGAGAAGTTGGCAGTCTGCAACCCAGAAGAGGGCTTTACCAGAACTCAACCATGCTGGCACCCTAATTTCAGACTTCCAACCTTCCGAACTATGAGAAATAAATTTCTGTTGTTTATAAGCCACCCAGTCTATGGCACTTTGTTATAGCAGCCGAACTGACTGAAATAGGGTGTAATCAGGTACAGAAGAGGTCATGATGGTGGATCCCACATAATAGGATTACTACTCATACAGTCATACAGTGAGAAGGCAGCCATCTGTAAGCCAGGAAGAGCCACATCTGCCTGCACCTTGATCTTGGACTTCTCAGCCTCCAGAACTCTGAGAAATAAATGTCTGCTGTGTAAGCCACCCAGTCTATGGTATTTTGTTATACCATACCAGGACTAGGACAGTGGGGATGCCAGTGGGGCCGGGGGGAGGATTTTGCTTGGTTTGGCTATGGTTTAGTGGGAGGTACAGGAATATGCTTTAAAACTGATGAGAATCGCAGCATCTCTGAAAGGAAGACATTTTGGTTCACATATTATAGATCAGGAACCCAGGGGTCATAAAAATTAATTAGTCTTAAATAATACAGCTAATAAGTGATTGAACCAGGTCCTAAAGCCAGGACTGTCTGACTCCACTTTGCCATACTGCCTCCCAACAAATATCTATTGTGTACCAACTACATGCAAGACCAGATAATATAATTCATATCTAATTAGGACTGGGGACATATTCAGTACAAAATATGATGATGACACTCTGTACAAACAGAATCTGTTCTCAAGTTTAGTACATACCAGAAAGATCCTTTCTGGCCCTTAGAACTGCCAGCTTTGTATTTTAGCAACATGAAAATTTAGAGCTGCTTAGAAATTTTGAGCTGCCTTGAGCAACCAGAAATTGGGGGAAGGGATGAAGAAATGGCAGATTAGAGAGTAGGAAAGAGGGGAAAAGGCATTCTTAGAGATCCATGGAGAAAAATTGGAATCACTAATTTATGTAATATCCTTAATACTGCTATAGTTCTGATGGTATCATCTCATCTTATTTCTCACCCACATGTCCCTCCCTTATGGAGATTTTTAATAAGCATGATCAGAAGATGTTTTCAATGGAAGACACCATCTTTGTTGGGGTTGTAATCCCTAACTACTGCTTGAATTCCAATAAGAAAGAGCCCTCAAGAATTCCAAGCACAGACCTTCCTTAAGACCTAACACCACTGGATATTTGCTCGGTGTTTTTAGTACTTCTCCAGGGAGTATTTTTAAAAAGGAAAGAATTGAAAGGTTCTCTTTCAGTGACTTTCAACCTTGGCTACACAATGGAATCATCTGAAAAGCTTTAAAAATACTGCTGTTACTCCCTAACACCATACACAAAAATAAACTCAAAATGGATTAAAGACCTAAATGTAAGGCCAGACACCATCAAACTCTTAGAGGAAAACATAGGCAGAACACTCTACGACATGAATCACAGCAAGATCCTTTTTGACCCACCTCCTAGAGAAATGGAAATAAAAACAAAAACAAACAAATGGGACCTAATGAAACTTAAAATCTTTTGCAAAGCAAAGGAAACCATAAACAAGACGAAAAGACAACCCTCAGAATGGGAGAAAATATTTGCAAATGAAGCAACTGACAAAGGATTAATCTCCAAAACATACAAGCAACTCATGCAGCTCAATATCAAAAAAACAAACAACTCAATCCAAAAGTGGGCAGAAGACCTAAATAGACACTTCTCCAAAGAAGATATACAGATTGCCAACAAACACATGAAAGAATACTCAACATCATTAATCATTAGAGAAATGCAAATCAAAACTACAATGAGATATCACCTCACACCGGTCAGAATGGCCATCATCAAAAAATCTACAAACAATAAATGCTGGAGAGGGTGTGGAGAAAAGGGAACCCTCTTGCACTGTTGGTGGGAATGGAAATTGATACAGCCACTATGGAGAACAGTATGGAGGTTCCTTAACAAACTAAAAATAGAACTACCATATGACCCAGCAATCCCACTACTGGGCATATACCCTGAGAAAACCATAATTCAAAAAGAGTCATGTACCAAAATGTTCATTGCAGCTCTATTTACAATAGCCAGGACATGGAAGCAACCTAAGTGTCCATCATCGGGTGAATGGATAAAGAAGATGTGGCACATATATACAATGGAATATTACTCAGCCTAAAAAGGAATGAAACTGAGTTATTTGTAGTGAGGTGGATGGACCTAGAGACTGTCATACAGAGTGAAGTAAGTCAGAAAGAGAAAAACAAATACCGTATGCTAACACATATATATGGAATCTAAAAAAAAAAACAGAAAAAAACAATGGTCAGAAGAACCTAGGGGCAAGACGGGAATAAAGATGCAGACCTACTAGAGAATGGACTTGAGGATACTGGGAGGGGGAAAGGTAAGCTGGGAGAAAGTGAGAGAGTGGCATGGACATATATACACTACCAAATGTAAAATAGATAGCTAGTGGGAAGCAGCCGCATAGCAGAGGGAGATCAGCTCGGTGCTTTGTGACCACCTAGAGGGGTGGGATAAGGAGGGTGGGAGGGAGGGAGATGCAAGAGGGAAGAGACATGGGGACATATGTATATGTATAACTTATTCACTTTGTTATAAAGCAGAAACTAACACACCATTGTAAAGCAATTATACTCTAATAAAGATGTTTAAAAAAAGAAATACTGCTGTTTAAAACACTGATGCTGAGAATCCAAGAGGCAGAGTCAAGATGGAGGTGTGGGAAGATGTGAGTTAGCATCTCCCCACAACTAGGGCACCCACCTACCACTGGTGGGGTACTCTGACACCCAAGGAGACGGGAGGAACCCCAAAGTGAACCAGTAGGACATAGGGAGACTGAGGGGGGAGGAGAAGTGGAGGCCAGAGAGGATCAGTACCCGTGAAGCGGGCGCTGATAGTCATCCAAGTCCAGGAAGCATAGAGGGTCCCATACATGATAAACCCTAGGAAAAATATAAGACACATATTAATCAAACTAACAAAAATTAAATTCAAAGAAAAAATATTAAAAGCAGCAAGGGAAAAGCAAAAAATAACATACAAAGGAACCCCCATAAGGTTATCAGCTGATTTTTCAGCAGAAAGTCTGCAGGCCAGAAGGGAGTGGCAGGATATACTTAAAGTGATGAAAGAGAAAAATCTAAAACCAAGATTACTCTACCCAGCAAGGATCTCATTCAGATTTGATGGAGAAGTCAAAAGCTTTTCAGACGAGCCAAAGCTAAGAGAATTCAGCACCACCAAACCAGCTTTACAACAAATGCTAAAGAAACTTCTCTAAGCAGGAAACACAAGAGAAGGAAAAGACCCACAAAAACAAACCCAAAACAATTAAGAAAATGGTAATAGGAACATACATATCAATAATAACCTTAAATGTAAATGGATTAAATGCCCCAACCAAAAGACACAGACAGGCTGAATGAATACAAAAACAAGACCAGTATATATGCTGTCTACAAGAGACCCACTTCAGACCTACGGACACATACAGAATGAAAGTGAAGGGATGGAAAAAGATATTCCATGCAAACGGAAATCAAAAGAAAGCTGGAGTAGCAAACTCGTATCAAATAAAATAGACTCTAAAATAAAGATGGTTACAAGAGATAAGGAGGAACACTACATAATGATCAAAGGATCAATCCAAGAAGAGATATAACAATTATAAATGTTTATGCCCCCAACATATGAGCACATCAGTACATAAGGCAAATGCTAACAACTATGAAAGGAGAAATGGACAGTAACACAATAATAGTAGGGGACTTTAACACCCCACTTACATCAATGGACAGATCATCCAAACAGAAAATAAATAAGGAAACACTAGCTTTAAATGACACAATAGACCAGATATATCTAATTGATATTTATAGAACATTCCACTAGGAAGTAGCAGAATACACTTTCTTCTCAAGTGCACAAGGGACATTCTCCAGGATAGATCACATCTTGGGTCACAAATCAAGCCTCAGAAAATTTAAGAAAATTGAAATCATATAAAGCATCTTTTCTAACCACAACACTATGAGATTAGAAATCAATTACAGGAAAAAAGCTGTAAGAAACACAAATACATGGAGGCTAAACATTGCGCTACTAAATACCAAGAGATCGCTAAAGAAACCAAAGAAGAAATTTTAAAATACATAGAAACAAATGACAATGAAAACATGACGACCCAAAACCTATGGGACACAGCAAAAGCAGTTCTAAGAGGGAAGTTTACAGCAATTCAATCTCACCTCAATTAACAAGAAAAATCTCAAATAAACAATCTAACCCTACACTTAAAACAACTAGAGAAAGAAGAACAAAGAGAACCCAAAGTCAGTAGAAGGAAAGAAATCATAAAGATCAGAGCAGAAATAAATGAAATAGAAACGAAGAAAACAATAGCAAAGATCAATAAAACTAAAAGCTGGTCCTTTGAGAAGATAAACAAAATTGATAAGCCCTTAGACAAACTCATCAAGAAAAAAAAGGAGAGGATGCAAATCAATAAAATTAGAAATGAAAAAGGAGAAATCACAACAGACATTGCAGAAATACAAAAGATTATAAGAGACTACTACAAACAACTATATGCCAGTAAAATGGACAACCACAAAGAAATGGACAAATTCTTGGAAACGTACAATTTTCCAAGACTGAACCAAGAAGAGTTAGGAAATATAAACAGACCTATCACAAGTAGTGAAATTGAAACTGTAATTAAAAATCTGCCAACAAACAAAAGTCCAGGACCAGATGGCTTCACAGGAGAATTATATCAAACATTTAGAGAAGAGCTAACACTGATCCTTCTTAAACTCTTCCAAAAAATTTCAGAGGGAGAAACACTCCCAAATTCATTCTACAAAGCCACCATCACCCTGGTACCAAAACCAGAAAAAGATATCACAAAAAAAGAAAATTATAGACCAATATCACTGATGAACATAGATGCAAAAATCCTCAACAAAATACTAGCAAACAGAATCCAACAACACATTAAAAGGATCATACACCAAGATCAAGGGGTATTTATCCTAGGGATGCAAGGATTCTTCAATATACACAAAGCAATCAATGTGATACTCTACATTAACATATTAAGAAATAAAAGCCATATGATCATCTCAAAAGATGCAGAAAAAGCTTCTGACAAAATTCAACACCCATTTATGATAAAAACTCTCCAGAAAATGGGCATAGAGGGAACCTACCTCAACATAATAAAGGTCATATATGACAAACCCACAGCAAGCATCATACTCAATGTTGAAAAACTGAAAGCATTTCCACTAAGATCAGGAACAAGACAAGGATGTCCACTCTCACCACTCTTATTCAACATAGTTTTGAAAGTCCTAGCCACAGCAATCAGAGAAGAAAAAGAAATAAAAGGAATACAAATTGGAAAAGAAGAAGTAAAACTGTCCCTGTTTGCCAATGACATGATACTATACATAGAAAATCCTAAAGATGCCACCAGAAAACTATTAGAACTAATCAATGAATTTGGTAAGGTTGCAGGATACAAAATTAATGCACAGAAATCTCTGGCATTCCCATACACCAACAATGAAAAATCAGAAAGAGAAATGAAGGAAACACTCCCATTTACCACTGAAACTAAAAGAATAAAATACCTAGGAATAAACCTGCCTAAGGAGGCAAAAGACTTGTACTCAGAAAACTATAAAACACTGATGAAAGAAATCAAAGATGACATAAACAGATGGAGAAATATACCATGTTCTTGGATTGGAAGAATCAATATTGTGAAAATGACTATACTACCCACAGCAATCTACAGATTCAATGCAATCCCTATCAAACTACCAATGGCATTCTTTACAGAATTAGAACAAAAAATTTTACAGTTCGTATGGAAACACAAAAGACCCCGAATAGCCAAAGCAATCTTGAGAAAGAAAAACCGAGTTGGAGGAATCAGGCTCCCTGACTTCAGACTGTACTACAAAGCTACAGTAATCAAGACAGTATGGTACTGACACAAAAACAGAAATATAGATCAATGGTACAGGATAGAATGCCAAGAGAAACCCACGCACATATGGGCACCTAATTTACAACAAAGGAGGCAAGAACATACAATGGAGAAAAGACAGCCTCTTCAATACGTGGTTCTGGGAAAACTTGACAGCTGCATGTAAAAGAATGAAATTAGAACACTACCTAACAGCATACACAAAAATAAACTCAAAATGGATTAAAGACTTAAATGTAAGACCAGACACTATAAAACTCTTAGAGGAAAACATAGGAAAAACACTCTTTGACATAAACCACAGCAAGATCTTTTTTGACCCACCTCCTAGAGTAATGGAAATAAAAACAAAAATAAACAAATGGGACTTAATTAAACTTAAAGGCTTTTGCACAGCAAAGGAAACCATAAACAAGACAAAAAGACAACCCTCAGAATGGGAGAAAATACTTGCAAATGAAACACAGACAAAGGATTAATCTCCAAAATACACAAGCAGCTCATGCAGCTCAATATCAAAAAAACAAACAGTCCAATTAAAAAATGGGCAGAAGACCTAAAGAGACATTTCACCAAGACATACAGATGGCCAAGAGGCACCTGAAAAGATGCTCAACATCATTAATTATTAGAGAAATGCAACTCAAAACTACAATGAGGTATCACCTCACGCCACTCAGAATGGCCATTATCAAAAAAGCTAGAAACAATAAATGCTGGAAAGGGTATGGTGAAAAGGGAACCCTCCTGCACTGTTGGTGGGAATGTAAACTGATACAACCACCATGGAAAACAGTATGGGGTTTCCTAAAAAAACAAAAAATAGAACTACCATATGACCCAGCAAATCCCACTCCTGGGCATATACCCTGAGAAAACCATAATTCACAGAGACATGTACCATAATGTTCATTGCAGCACTATTTATAATAGCCAGGACATGGAACCAACCTAAATGTCCATTGACAGATGAATGAATAAAGAAGATGTGGCACATATATACAATGGAATATTACTCAGCCATAAAAAAAGGAATTGAGTTATTTGTAGTGAGGTGGATGGACCTAGAGTCTGTCATACAGAGTGAAGTAAGTCAGAAAGAGAAAAACAAATACCATTTGCTAACACATATTTATGGAATCTAAAAAAAAAGAATGGTACTGATGAACCTAGTTGCAGGGCAGGAATAAAGAGGTAGACATAGAGAATGGACTTGAGGACATAGAGTGGGAGAGCGAAGCTGGGGCGAAGTGAGAGTAGCATCGACATATATACACTACCGAATGTAAAATAGTTGGCTGGTGGGAAGCAGCATAGCACAGGGAGATTGGCGCAGTGCTTTGCAATGACCTAGAGGGGTGGGATAGGGAGGATGGGAGGGAGGCTCAAGAGGAAGGGGATATGGGGTCATGTGTATGCATATGGTTGATTTGCTTTGTTGTGCAACAGAAACTAACACAGTATTGTGAAGCAATTATACGCCAATAAAGATCTATTAAAAAAAAAATCCAGAAGCCATGAAAGTAGACTGATATATATGATTACATTAAAAGATAAGCATTGTGCATGGCTAAAGCAACTAAGTACAAAGTCAAAGGGCCATTGACCAACTAGGAAAAATATTTGCAACTCATATTACAAAGGGCCAATGTCTCTAATATATCAATATAAACAGCTTCCAAAAGTTGATAAGGATAAAGAACAACTTAAAAGAAGAATCAACAGGGCTTCCCTGTGGCACAGTGGTTAAGAATCCGCCTGCCAATGCAAGGGACAGGGGTTCGATCCCTGGCCCTGGAAGATCCCACATGCCGCGGAGCAACAAAGCTTGTGCGCCACAATTACTGAGCCTGCGCTCTATAGCCCATGGGCCACGACTACTGAAGCCCACATGCCTAGAGCCCAAGCTCCGCAACAAGAGAAGCCACCACAATGAGATGCCCGCACACCGCGATGAAGAGTAGCCCCCGCTCACCGCAACTAGGAAAATGCCCACGCACAGCAACGAAGACCCAACACAGCCAAAAATAAAAACAAATTAATTTAAAAAAAGAAAAATCAACAAAGATAGTTCAGAGCAAATAAAATTCAAATGGCTTTCAAATATTTGAAAAGATGCTTAATATTAATCAAAATAAGAGACATGCAAATTAAAACAAGCTATCATTTGTATCTATTGGATTGTAAAAAATAAAAAAATCTGATGTCTTTTATACACTACACTATGGGGAAACAAGCCTTCTCGTACATTACTGGCAGGAGTGCATATTGGTACAACTCCACTAGAGGACAATTTGGTAATATCTATCAGAATTACAAATGAATTTTCAGTAATCCCACTGCTGGGACTTTATTTTTTATATATACCTGCATGCATACAAAATATACAAGGTTACTCATTGTAATATTCTCGTAATAGTAAAAGGTTGGGGGAAACGCTCAAGAACACATCAACGGGGACATATGTCACATCCATAAGATGGCATGTTAGACAACTGTGGGGAAAAAATTAGGAAGTTCTCTGTGTACTGATAGGGAAAGATCTCTAACACATATTGCTGGGTGAAAAACAGTAAGGGCTGAACAGCTGGCTACCTATTGTGTAAGAAAGGGGGAAATATTTGCTTGTATTTGCACAAAGAAGTTTTGGAAGACTAGGTGAGAAACTGGAAAAAAAAGGGTCTGTGTTAGAGGAGTAGGATGGGCTTGGGAAGGGAGGAAATAGAGTGAATAGGAATAGGAGTGTTTTGATATTTGGACTATGGGACTGTATTACCTAATTAAAACTATTTTTTGAAGCAAAAAAAACAAAAAAACAAAACACTGATGCCTGGGGCCCTAACCCAGAGAATCTAATTCAATATGTCTCAGGTATGGCCTGTGTATTGAAATTTAAAATTTTCACCCCATTATTCAAATGTATAGCCACAGGCCCCTGAAACCCATACAAGGGGTTGTATCACTATATCACTGAATGATCTGGGAAAGATCATTCTTTCAACAAACAGTCAGTATTCACTCTGAGGCACATACCGTGCTGGATGCTGGGACACAGATAAATAAGACAAGATCTCTATCCTCAAGGAGCTTACTCCTTCATGGAAGTGTCAGACATAAAACAGACAATCACAATATTTTTAATAAGTCTTGTGATAGTGATATAACCCAGCTGCCAACCACACTACCACCCCTTCCAGTTTAAAGGATGCCATTTGTTAATGGTCACAGTATTCAGAATAGTTGGTCCTATTTTCTCCACAGCAGGTGAATTTTTCTCCAGGATCTCAGAGCTGTGGTTCTGTAGACTCCGCTGCCACTAAGAGCCAAGAGGGTTTCTCCAACACAGTCCACTCTGTAGGTAGATGCTCCCTTCCCTCTTGAGATTCAGGAGGAAATGAGAAACAACAAAACACCCTCCAGTAGACACTGTTCTTTGGCTACTACAGACATCCTCCCCACCCACCACTACCATTTCTTCCCTCTGTGTAACCAGAACATCAATTTTGTGTTTAGGGAAATATCAGGGAATTCAGGCTTCCCTCTGTGGGTCCAGGAGTTGAATCATGATCAATTTGAAGCAGTCATGGTAACATCTTCCCTTGACAGATAAGGTCTTTCCCAGACACCTTTGTAACTAGAGGTAACAATGTGACACAGTTCTAGCCAATAGGATAGAAGGGGAAGTCTGAGAGTGGGTGTCTAGAAAGATGTATCCATGATAGGAGAAAGGTTTTGGCCCTTTTCTCCTTTTTCCTGTCTTAAAAGCAAATGTAGGGCTTCCCTGGTGGCGCAGTGGTTGAGAATCTGCCTGCCAATGCAGGGGACATGGGTTCGAGCCCTGGTCTGGGAGGATCCCAAGTGCCGCGGAGCGACTGGGCCCGTGAGCCACAACTACTGAGCCTGCGCGTCTGGAGCTTGTGCTCCGCAGCAAGAGAGGCTGCGGCGGTGAGAGGCCCGCGCACCGCGATGAAGAGTGGCCCCCGCTCGCCGCAACTAGAGAAAGCCCTCGCACAGAAACGAAGACCCAACACAGCCCAAAATGAATAAATAAATAAATAAATATTTTTAAAAAAGAAAAAAAAAGCAAATGTAATGTCTGGAACTAAGGCAGACATCTTGAGACCATGAGGCAACAAGCACAAGCACAAAAAACAACATGCTGAGAACCGTAAGCAGAAAGAGTGAAAGAACCTGAGTCCTGAAACCTTACTGAGCCTCTGCTCCAGCCCTGGAGAGACGTCATCCTGACCTCTTACCTTATGCAAAAAATAAAACCCTGTTTGTTTAAGCTACTCTTCATTGGGTTTTCTGCTACTATCAAAACCATGATTAACTAATACACAGTCCTTCTTTCCTTGTCACTTTTTCCTTTGAGCCTCCATAAGACTAACATATTACAGAGCAATGTAATTACAAAGCTCTTTACTGAAGGGAAGTTCAAAAGAGAAATACCATGCAGGATGGACAAAATTAGCATCCCGGTTAATCTGGACTTTTACATGCACCATATAAGTGAAGCATCTCAAGATGTTGGCCTTCATCCCTCACAAGGAAGGTGACCACCTTGTAGTTCCCTCTGATTCTGATCAGGCCCACTGCCCTGAGGTTCACAGACCTGCTGTGGGTAGGGAGAGGGTTGCAACTGTTAAATTAAGGAACTACATTTCCCAGGATCCCCTTCCCTGTATGGTGCTGAGGTAGGTTGTACAAAAGAAGAACTTGCATGAGATTTGAAAGGCAGGAGTAAAGCAGTGACCACTACTCTCTGAAGGTCATTGTTGATAGATACAGAGATGGGCAGATGTAGAAGGAACCAGCAGATTCTATTTTATCCTCACTCTCCTCTGATATGTGTCCAACTTTTCTTCCCAAATGCTGACATTGTTGACTGCAGGCCCACCACTGGACATTTGGCTGCAGGCTCACCAGAGGCAGTAGTTACACAGAGGCAAGAGCCCACCATAGACCTTCCTTTTCACAGTCCCACTCTGCTTGCTAGACGTGCTTAGCTTCTCAGATGGACCAGTGAGTCATTTATTTTCCGATCCAGCAACTCCCTTTCCAGATCTTCACTTGCCCAGCTCTTCAACTGTATAGGTCTAATTCCTATAATAATTCCCTTATCCCATATCCTCTGCTCCCCTGACTGATATGTCTGGCCACCAACTCCCTACTTCACACATAAAAAAGCCATTCTCAATTTCTTCCTCACATCAGGTGGTGATATTACCCCCATCCTATTGCAGTTCTTTAACCAAAGCGAACATGTGTCCCCCAGTTCTAGCTCCAGTTTTCCTCCTGCGAGAGTGGCAAGCCTGCTGATTCTCTTACTAGGGTACCAATTAAATAAGCACTTTTCTCAGTGACAAACATTAGCTTTCCCTGGAGACAAATAAGTCTCCAATGTAGAAAAAAGAACATTTCTCCGGTAGTAGCACTCTGGCTTGCCACGAAGAAACAACGGGCAACCCATTTTCACTCAGAACACTGGGGTTCTGTTCAGCTGGGCTGCGACAAGGCAGAGAGAGTCACACAGCTGCATCCTGCCTCCCAGGTAATGGCCCCAGCTCAGGTTGTATCCTTTTGAGCTAGAATCTCTCTCTCATGAAAAGGTTGGGGGAGGGAGTTATTTGGCAATCCTCCCACCACAGAGTGGGAAATGAGAAAACTCCAAAGATAGAGTGATAAATGTAGCTGAAGAGTTCTGGAGAAGGTTTCACACGCGTAGGAGGTTACGCTTTACCTAGGGCCTAAGGCAGGGAGAACTATTTTCAAGGAGAGTATCCCCCGCTATCTGACTCGAATCATTCTTGAGTCCACATATTAAGGAAGAGTGAGAATAAGAAGGGGATACAGCATTATCTGAGCCTACCCCAATTCCTGTTTCAGACAAATTGAAATGCCTTTGCATCTCCTTGCAAGGAAAGAAGAGGGAGTAAAGTTTTCACAGCAGTTCAGTAAAATATCAACCGTGTTTTCTTCCATAAAATTTCTAGCCACAAATTTTTAAACACTAGAATCCAATGACTCATAACCCACAATCATTTTGTAAAATAATAAATGTTAGCACGGAAACCTCTTCACAACCATTTTTCTGAGGGGGAGACAAGAATTGTCATTTAGACCTTTCTTTCTCAAATTCCAAAGCTGCCCTAAAATGGGTATACCTTGACCTCCAGAATAAAAAAGTGACATCAAAAGCAAACTATTTCTCCACCGTCTTTTCAAAGGAAACAGCAATTGTTTAAAAATTAAGAGTTAAATTTAGGTTTCCTTAAAGACACATAGCACTTTAACATGTAAAATAGATCATAAAGTTCTGCCGTAAAATTAACTTTTACCCCAGTGAACTTTTCTTAAGCTGCTGAAATATTGCCATAAAAGGTCAAATCGTTAGTAAACTCTAGAGAGCAGGATTGTTCAAATAATGTTCAGTTTGAAATCGGCAAATAATCTGCTTTCCATTTGAGTAGGATGAGACTGGAGTGGGCAGAAGAGGATAAAATGCAGCTTGGGAAAGTCATTTAAATGTAGCCAAAATGGATCTCATTCAACAAACTCACATGTGAAAGAAAAATCACTTCTATTTACTATGGGTCAATATAATTTTTGGCCAGGAGAAAACCTGAGGCACTCTCAGTGCTCCCACACACACTCCCAGGGCTGAGCCAAGGCTCCATGTTCTTACCTAACACCAAGGCAGAAGGAAGGTCACTCTGGACATTGGGCATCTGCCTGAACAGGTCATGCCCATGAGCTGATCTTCATGGTTCCCTTCAAATCCAACAGCCCACTCCAGCTTTCTTGTCACAAATGGGACATGAGAGTCTGCTGAGGCTGGAAACCCAGCCCTGGGTGCTGTCTCCCTGCTCACACAAACTCCCCTCTTTAGTCTGGCTACACCTTTGGAACAGAGCCCAGAGCAGTGCACCCTACAAACCACACTCCACGGATCCCCTTCTCCTTTCAGTCTCAGACGGTATCCCCATGCTCCCTCCAGCTTCTCCAGGACACCCTGCCTCTTCCCTCAAACCCTGTCATCCCTCTTTTTTAACAAAACACTTTGGTGGCTGCTACGGTCTGACTGTTTGTATCTTCCCCACCCCTTTCTCCCCCCACCCCCCAGCGAAAACTCATGTGCTGAAACTTAATACCCAATGTGATGATGTTAGGAAGTGGGGGCCTTTGAGACATGATTAAGTCGTGAGAGTGGAGCCCTCATGAATAGGATTGAGCTCTTAAGAAAGAAGCCCCACAGAGCTCCCTGGCCACTTCTACTGTGTGGGTTACAGCAAAAAGACAGCCATCTAGAAACAGGTTCTCACCAGACACCAAATCTGTCAGTACCATGATCTTGGACTTCCCAGCTTCCAGAACTGTGAAAAATAATAGTTATTGTTTATAAGCCACTCAGTTTATGGTATTTTTGTTACAGCAGCCTGAATAAACTAAGACAGTGACTGATTAAACCCAGAATCTAAGTCATTACCTAAACCAATTTCCTCCCCCCAGGAGCCTCAATCCCTCAACTTTCACTACCTTACTTGCTTTGTTTTCTTTATAGCACTTTTTTGAAAATCAGATATTTGTATTTCTAATTGTATAGCTCTTCCTATACATTTCTCCCTAGATATTTTTCTATTCGTTTATATAAAATGTAAACTAATACCTAGAATAATGCCTGATCTGTGATAGACACTTGATAAATAGCCATTGAATAAGTGTTGAACACACAATTTAGCCACTGAACAACTAGTTTTCTTGTCTTCATGAGCAGAGAGTGTTTAATCACCAAACCCTCCCTGGAGGCAAAGGAAGATATTTGTTTCACATCCATCTAGCACACTGAGTTGAAGGGGAAAAAATACTTTTCCATGTTTAAAATAGTCTGAATGTTCTCCTCTTGCCACATATGTTTTCAGGTTAAACGACTATTATGCGGCCTCAGGTCTCCAGGAAGCTCTCATATTGTCCTGCAGCTAATTTGTTGCAGGCCTGAGGACCTCGTTTTCTCCCCATGACGCGCAGTGGGAGAAACATGTGAAACCTGGGAGGAAGGGAAGAGGAGGAGGGCAGAGGGAACTCCTGATCTTGCTGTTTATCGTCTACTTCTGTTATATTTCAATCATTAAAATATATCATGGGGTTCTGGGAAATTATATGAAAACCTTTTTATTCAGAACAGTTAAAACTAATCAGTTAAAGGAAGAAAATACATAGGAATTAAATTAAAAAATTGTAATTGACAGACAGGAAAGAAATCGTCAAGAGGAAAAGGTCTGTTAAAAAATATATTCTCATTAGTTGACTTTTATCTAGTCTATAGAAAAGTAGGACTCTATTTCACGAAAAAGTGAGATGTCATGTCTCTTTATCACTGTGTGATTGCACTTATAATGCATTCATCAGGCTTGTTGACTCAAGTCATTACATCGTAATATGGATTAGCTAAATTGTTGGAACATAGATGCATACTCCAAAAGAGCATGAATTTTAAAATCCAATTTTATATTACATTTCTTGAGAAGTTTTTACTGTGATTTGAAATCCACCTTGGAAGAGCATAGTAGAATATTCTGCCCATTTGTATTTTATGTGACAAAACCAACAGGTTCACCATTTATTCCTAACTAAAATTGAATTGTCTGAGAATTGCAATAACTGTCAGCCTCTAAAGATCTTATCTCATGTCTCACAGTTTAATTGGATTGTTTTCTGAAACAGTCTTTCCTCTTCAATTTCATAAAGACCATAAATGCTTATATTATTGTTCTTTTGTTCTCTTTCCTCAGAACTTTGTTCATTTTAATTTTTAGTCATAGTGGCCTAAGATGACCCTGCTTTTCCTTCTAACCCAAAATTCAAGTAAACTGCAACTGTGGAACCATTTGACATCTTTCCATCTATGACTGCATGAATAAGATAAGAAGGACCTTAATAAGGAAAGCAATTAGTGAATCATTTACATTTGCAAGTGATCAAAATCATAAAGTGGCAAAGCAAATTTCATTCGACAAATAAATGATTCTTAAGCTATGAACCTGAAGCTGGACGAGTTATCAAAAAATCAAAGCACAGAATGACAGAAGGCATTATTTAGTCATGCCAAACTCCCAACTGTAAGTGCTCTGACCTGAGATAGCCCTGGGGTAGCAAATGAACTACTCAACAAAATTTATTCTAAAGGAAGTGTATATAGTGATGAATACTTCTTGGGCATTAAAAACTAAAATAAGATTATACTGGAAAAAATGTCATCCATAAATGCATCACAATTTGTTGAAGCCCTAATCGTGCTTAGCACTATATTAGGCACTATGGTAATACAAAAATTTTTAAACTCGGTTTAAAATATAGTTATAGCACAAATGTAAAAAAGAAAGCAGAAAAAAGGTTTTAAATATTCTTCTATCATCAAAAAGTATGTCATAAAGAGTGGAATCCAAGCAGCACATCTAGATACACATACAGTTACAAATATAATTTCAATTATACACACACACACACACACACACACACACACAAATATTAATTAACAGCGACCATCTCTGGGTGGTGGAATGAGTAATTTTCATTTTATTCTTTATACCTTTACAAGTTTACAAAATACTACAATAACTGCATATTACCTAGGTAATCACAGACATAAAAGCATATGTAAGTCATCTTAACTCTCTAAATGATATCTACCTAATCTAGGATTCTTATATCCCAACTATCAAACAGATGCTTCATATACTATATATTAAATAAATACTAAACCTAGGGTATTAAGACTATAACCTCGTCACAGCCTCCGGGAAAATGTAATTCATCCCCTGCCCTATTTATTATTCTCATGAGAATCTGAAGCTCCCCACCCCTCCCCCACCAACACACACACCAGGATGCAGGCAAGTAAATTCTCCACTTCTTTACACTTGGAAGGCAATGTCTAAATCGCAAAATCTTCATTAGATAATTTTAGGTAAGACACCCTTGAGATACCTCCAAATTTCACTATAGAGGACTACCATCTGCCAATCAAGGGCCAGGTTAGGCTCTTTAGAGGCCTAAATAAACATTGAAGATATTAGATCCTTCATATGTAATTTTTCAAAGTGATACAAAAATCACATATACACTAAAATTAAAATCGCCTCTGTTTAAATGTTCTACTTACAAAGTTCAGGTTCAGAATTCTCTTTTCAGTAGTGGAGGCAGATGGTTTTTTGCTGATGCCCTAAGCAAGTCCATTCTCTATCCTTTGCCTAATCCATCCGTGCACCGAAACACTGATCAGCTCTGCTCCCCTACTCAATTCTGCAGTAAAAGACTGCAGATTAGGGAATTGAATTACCAGCCCATTCTCTATTTGTATAAATATCCCACCTCAAAAGTCAAGGTTTTCAAATCAACAATAAAAACACATTTTGTAAATTCTCTTTCTTCCTGTCTGAAGCACATCACACAAAGCCCTTTCTACAAGGTCAGATGCCAACTCATACATCACTCCCCTTGTTTCCATCCCTTACAAAAGCATTCATTTACTCACAAAACAAACTAAATGAAAGACTGAATTGAATAATTTGGAATAACTTATCCCAATCTAGCTATAGAAACACCTAAGTAATGATAATTAAAATATGTAAGTATGTATGTTTGTTTATTTACGTTTTAGACATTTTAAGACTTGATTTTGAATTAAGAAAGATGCTACCAACAGAGAGCTCGTGTGTTTCAGGAAGCAGAGACTTCAGAACGAAAACCAAGACTGAATCCAGCTGTCTGAAATGATCGATTGTCAGCAGCTTGAGATGGGTTTGTGTTGTGCTCCGTGTTTAAGTGTTAGCAATTATAAATTTTCAAGTGTAGCTAACACCTAAAGAGAAGGAGAGAGCTTTCAATGCTACTATTTAAGCTTACTTGACAATAAAGAAAAAGGGAAATGCAGCTTTATTTGTAATCTGAGAGACCATACACACAAAATATGTGTATGGTCTCTCAGAATATGTTTCTACCATTATGCTCTCATAGTAGCAGTAACTAAAGAATTCAGAACCAAAGGGTTCAGGAATTCAAGAGTCCATTAGGTAGAGGGAAGTATTACATCTACGGACACTGGCCTCCCTTTCATTTGAGGTGGATGTTTGTTACATGTCCTATTTAATATGGAACAAATAAGACACACTGAGGGCCCCAGGTCATCCAGAGAGGGTCTGCAGCTATCACCTTCATTGCCACCTTAGCCATGAGGCAGAACTGCCAGACAAGTTTTTCTGTGTGGCTCTAAGAGATCTTCAAGTCATACCTTCAAAAAGGAACTGACAGGTAATTGCCTCTAACCCAATTCTCTTTCATCACCAAATGGATTTTGAAATATAATTCAGGCTTTTCTTTTTGTTTTAATCCAACAAAACTGCTTTCAGAAATGCATTAGCACACATAAACGTTGTTTTATTAATGTATACTTATACTAGTTCAGCCTCCATGTATGTGTTTATATTGTTATTATCAGACTGAGTCCATAAAGAGGGCTGACTTTATACTTAGGTAAAATCCAGGTTGCCACCTGGTATAATGTGAGGTGTATGCTAAATGGCTCAATTTTTCAAAATTACTCCTCTTTGCCATGAAGGCTAGAAAGTTCCACCATTTAAAATTTGCTGAACACAGGAGCTTCCTTAGAATACCCTTGGAGACAATTATAATTCCCAAGAACTAGTCATTAAACAATATAAAGCCAGTTATTTATAAAAATAATTTTTCATGTACAATAAAAGTGTCTAAAATTTTCTATTTGATTGGGGACTATAAGTTATTGGACTTCCTTATCAATGAACAGTTTAAAAACCAAAAAAAGAAAAAAAATAACCAATCACTTATATTGAAGTATCAACACCAGAGCTACCAAATTCAATGGGCTTTTCTCTGTTCTTATCTTATTCTACTTTCCAGTACTATTTTCCAACATCAATCCCTCTCTTCTCTTTGTTTCCATGACTCCAATCCCTCCAGGTTTTCTCACTGGTCATTTCTCCTCCAACTACTTCCTGGCTCTTCCTCTAAATTTTGAAGTGCCCAAGGGCTATTCCTGGGCACCCTTCTCTGTCTTCATTCGCTAAGTGATCTCATCAATTTTCATAGATTTATAGACTATTCGAGTGTCAGTGATTCCCAAATGTACATCTCTAGCTCAGACCTTTTTCTCTGAGCTCCAGACTCAGACAAAAACAGGCCATTTGAAAACTTTAGTCTCAGGTCTTACAAACCTCCCAAACTTAACATATTCAAAATGGGAGTTTTCGCCATTTTAGCTATCAGTTGAACAGGGTAGCACCAGCATCCCATCCAGTTACTAAAGCCAGAAACCAAAGAGCCATCCCTGAATTCCCCCCTTTCTCTCATGCCTTTCAACCAAAAATAGATCTTGACTCTACCCACACGTCTTTTGTTGCTCTGTGTGCATAGCATACCAGGTGACCATTACCTCTTAGCTAGATTCCTGCAACTTCCTCCTCCTTGCTCTCCCTTCTACCATTGCCCCACGCGGAAGCAAAAGCAACCTTGACACATATTTTGAACCAGCCATTTCCTTTCTCAAAACCTTTCCATGGCTTCCTGGTTCACGTGGAATAAACCTTCCCACAATGTCTTATAAAATCAAACCCTCACCTATGTCTTCACTACTCTCCACCTTTGCTCTGAGACCTCCAGCCACTCCCACTGTAGCTCATCAAGCTCTTTTCCACCTCAGAACCTTTGCATATGCCAGTGGTGTGGGTGGATTCCAGATATATTTTGGAGATGAGTTTAAGGACATGAGAAAAAGGGGAGATTCAGGGACAACTCCTGATTGGTCTTCCACTCTTCACGTGACTCTCCAGGTGGCTAGCTCCTTCTCATCCTGTATAGCTCAGCCAGCCCTGAACACCATTCAGCTCAATCCTATTGACGCTCTGAATCTGTCCCCTGTCACTCCGTATCCCTTCCGTCAGGATTGGTGGAACTTCCAGCACAGGAGCAGGTACAGACTGAGGAAAGGCTCTGCCAGGTGATGTGGGACAGTGAGCCCCAGGTCACTGTTGTAGCAGGTATGAATTGAAGAATCATCAACAAGATAGTAACCCCAAAAATGAGACTATACTTATTATACAACTGTATATACTTTTTTGGCTCTGAATTCCCAATCTGCCCACAATAGATCATTTAATCTATTCTATTCTGATAAACACAGTCAAACATAAGAACTTTTTTAGTCACTTTTAGTTTAAAACTTGGTCCTCCTCTTTCAATGAAATTCAAGTACTATCTCAGTCACTAATTCACAGCTCAAAGCTTTCTCTTTGAGTTTTCTTCCCCCACTGAACTCCTAGATGAACCAGCCCGTGGTGCATCCTGGCAGCAAGTCAGTAAAGACAGAAAGCCTGCGTATAAGAGACATGATGCACAGCTTGTTCACAATCCATTTCCTTCTGGTCCCAGCTGCTGGCATCCCCACTGATCTCGCTTCTGGTGCTGGTGGTGTCCGGCCGCTGGCTCTATTTTATGGCTGCTTTGAAGGTTGTTGAGCATCCATCTGGGCAGTCTCTCCATAACCTCTCAGTGTCAGAAGAAATGTTGTGGTTTGCCAGCTCAGCCCCCAGTTAGTTGTCCTCACAGCCTCTGTACTGGGTCTCTTCATCCTACTGGAAAGCCTTGGAGGTAGTAAGCCGGTCTACAGCCTCAGGTTATTTTCTTTAGCCTGCTCTAGACCTCAAGGAAACCTATTAATATCAACTCTGCCAAGCTCAGCTCCATAGGAATCTAGGGACTATCTTTGCCTCCTCTGACAGGCTGCACCCTACCAATTTTCTGCTATCCCTCTCCCAGTTCCAGGGGTGGGTTATGCCTGTATGTTCTGCCTCTCAGAGAGCTCCAGACAAGAAGATAGCACCAGTACCTATATTACAATCACTTTTATATCCCAAAGATACCTGTAGCCTCCTTTTCCAGTACAAGGACAGTTTCCTTTATTTATATATTGTCTAAGAAGGATGATCATCATGTGTAGGGTTAATATAACACATCTTTATATCATTCTTTAAATTGGCTGCACTAGCAATAGCTTGGGAGAGCTGAATTATAGAGTTATGGTAATAATCATCCCTAGATTCATGTATGTTACTATTGTAGTAACAGAACAATGATAAGCTAAGCCATAAATGTATAACCTTAAACCAGTAAAGAAGAAAATTATGACAGAACTTGTTATTAGATGAATGTAGCAATAGACATACAAATGTTCTTTTGTACCAGCCCCAACCTCTGGCAATTTGGGCCCCACCCAGCAAGTAAGGGGGAACAATTTGGAATGTTGAAGTTAATGAGTCCCCAAGGGTAAGGCAGTATGACCGACATCCTGAGACTAGTACCCCCCTGAGCTGTATCCTCAGGAGCCATGAAGTGTATAAACCCAAAGTGCTCACTCTTGCCTCAGAGGTGAGTGGAGGAAAGCACATTGAAAATATTCAGCCCTGTTGCTTGAAAGGCTACAGCTTTCTTCAATGGTATTTGGGTTTGGCTCCAGAAATAGCAAAAATTATCATGAATGAATGGAATGAGCCATTAAATATTTTGAATACATGGAGGCATTTGGTCCTGCCTCAGAAACATCACCCATTTATCCATGATTCCTGTCTCTCCCCTACTCTTCTCTACCCATGACAACATATAACTAGGAATTTTTTTAAAAATCTCTGCAGGTATGCTTCCAAACAATTCCTCCTTAAGCCATCAACTTTTTTTAGCCTAACGATAGAGTGTTTACATCCTGTGTTTCTGGGTGACCCATGTCTATCTGAATGCACCAGGGGATGGGAAAGATCTTTAGGTTATAAGTGAAAGAATCTGATGAGATGACCCATAGGTGCATAGATTCATACTTTGAAATACTTTCCTATCACACACAAATTGTCACTAAGAATGAAGCCACCAGCTTCGCTTTCCATTTCCTGATATCATACTCAATGACCTCTGTTTTAGGGAAAGTGACAAAGGGCCAGAAGAGTTCAGTTTCACCCAAGCAGCTTATGTGACAGCTATTGGGATTGCTCAATGTAAATGTGAGGAGAAAATGGCACTTAGGAGCAGGGCCTGGATCCACAGACAAGAGCCTGAATCTTGCCACAGGGTTAGAGAAAATGGTGAGGTTATTGAATGAGGACCTGACATGTGGAGATTCATCAGTTAGAATCCCTTTTTCAGTTTCCAAAGCAGAGCCAAAGATGTGGGCAGCGCTATCAGGGTGATGCTTTCCAATACTCTTCCAACCTTTGTGGAGCTGATGTAAAGGGCTCTATTCCGCAGGACCAGGTTCTTAGTTTACTTAGCAAAGGATACTGAAACTAAGCTAAGGCAAGGTGATAAAGCAGAAACACAACTACAACTTCCCAGGCCTGACCCAGGTTCCAAATTGGGGCACTGTGTTCACTTCCCCGCAATACCCAGTATGATACTAATCAGTCAAACTCTTAAGGATGGTTGAAAGAGACACACACACCCACATGAAGGGATGAAAAAATAAGAAGGAAAGGTGTTAATAGAACAGGAGACACTTTGAAAAAGGAGACCATGCCTACATGGCAATTCCACAAGCTTTATACGTGAAGAGCTAGTGGGCATCTTCCAGCAGACCTTAATCCAATGCAGCAGCAGCATTTGCACACTGGACCCAGCTAAGAGTCCAGGGCAAAGATGGATCACTGAGCCTGGGACGGCCCTACCAAGAATGAGGACTGCTTTTTAACAATGGGGAAAAAAAGGATCCAGGAGGAGACCTTTCTGCCAAATTTCAGGGCTGGCCCCAGACCCTTGAACAAGTGCATTAAATAGAGAAACTACACAAGAAGCTACTCTCCGCCACACTCTGACCTGTGTATGATGCAGAATATATTGCTTTAGCCTGAACTGAAGGGCTTCATGTGTGATACTAGACATGTTTGACCAGATAACAGCATATCTGCCTTTTGCACAGCACACTACCCCTCCCTTCCTTGACATAGGGGTGGTGCATGGTCTTTATAGACAAGAAGATAATACCCGCAGCAAGCAAACACAAGGGCATGTTTTTACCCCTTATAGACTTGAGTCTTAACAAGCCTTCTTTCTTCTTGGGCATATTACAAGGTACATATTTTTTCATTCCATAAACAACAACCAAAGAGAGATAAAGCAAGCAGTCAGTTTGCTTATAGAACTCAATTTTTTTTTTAAAGTAAACGGTGAGCACCTACATTTTGCGAAGCATTTTAGGAAGCCTTTTTTTAAATAGCACCAATCTGAAAATCAGATGGTACTTCCAACTAAAGCCCTCCAGGATTTTGTCATTTTAGAATTGAAAGTACTAGAGGATGTTAGGGACAGATGGCCTCACAAGGATATCTGAAACTGGTGCTCCCAAGAATGACAATGTGATTGCTCTTACCACCTCTCGCCTAAAACACCACAGTAAATTCCAAATTGGTGTCCCTACCTCCTACCCACTGTCTCCTCTCAGATCCATTTTTCCCAGGCTGTCAGAGTCATCTGTCTAAAAAATCAATCTTAGCATTTCACTTCCTCCTTTTTTCTTCCCTCAATAAACCTCCATAAAGTCCAAACTTGTTATCATGAATTCCCCAAGGCTTTTATCATCTGGTTCTGGCCCCTCTTTCCAATCTCATCCCCTCCCCTGCAAAGGCTAGAATATCTCCCGGAACTACAAATGAGAAGTTTGGAAAATGCTATTAATTTTGTCATAACTTCATATTGTCTGTGGCAGCTAGGACAATAATATGGTAACTCTTTCCCAGAAACAGTCTTGTCAAAACCTCAAAGGAACCAATGGTTAGACTCTGATCCAAAACATAGCCCTTAAATTAAAAAGCATCCTCATTGCTGTGAGCAGTGGGACTTTTTAGGAAAGCTACATAGAATATTATTTGTGCTACAATGAAGGAGATTCAGGCCAGAATTTCAATGAATATCATAAAATGCACTGAGAATAAGCAGTGACCACAAACTCTAACCTAATACTCCTCTGGGTTGTGATAATGTCATGGTTCAAAAATGGACCCTGGGGTCTTATGCTGCCCTTGTTCTCTCTGAACGGTCCCCTCATTTGCTGGGATAGCCATAAATAGATTTTTCAAAGTAGACAATCTGGTTTGGGCTCAGAAAAAGGAGATGAGAGGATGCTACTCTCCTTTGTGGCATGCCCACCACCTAGTCTGGACCCTCTTGCTGCTTGTGCCAGACCTGCTACATTGTGCACCATGCATCATAGTTCCCCTTCTCTCTTTGTCTCCCTCCCTCCCTGCCCAATGTGATTCACATTCTCTCAGTGCCTACTCCCAACTAGAGGTTGATTGGATTATTGGTCCCAAGTGTTCCCCTGTTGTAGGATTATACATCCACACTGTTTGCCATGTCACTTTGTAGTGCCCTCCCATTATGGGTAAAATATACTTTCCTCCCCTTTGATATTGGCTTTGCTCTGGTCATTGAATGTTAGTGGACATGACGTGAGCTGAGACCTTAACTATACTTGCATAGTTTGACTTGTACTTTTGTGCTCCTGATTTGCCATGACAAAAATAACAGGTAGTGGCTGGTCCAAGGAGAATGAGAAAATTTGGGTATATGTAAATGCAGCTGATCCCAGCAAAACCCAGCAAAGCCACAGACAACCCACAGCCCTATGAGCAAAAATATATAAATGTTTGTCTTTGCAAAACACTGAGTCTTTGAGATGGTTTGTTACTCAGCATTATTGTGGCAAGAACTAAATAATACCTTAGCCAATAAACCAATTTTCATGAGGGCAATAATGATCAATATTACCCTCCATAGCCAGGCTTTTATCTATGGAATGGAAATAATAAAAAGAACCTAACTCAAACAGTTAGAGCAAGAAATAAATGAGATAAAAATTGTAAAATCCTTAGGTAGGGGATGGCCCACAGAAAAACACAATAGAGTAATTTTGAGGTTATTTGATTAATCTGTTACTTTCCCAAGTTTGTGTTTTCAAATGTTTTCCCCAAACAGGATGGTTGAATTTATAAGTTCAGCTTCTATTTGAGGCCTCTAGATACTCTCTGCCCACTAATAAGCCACAATGCCTATTTGGGAAGGCCCACAGTGAAAAAGTTCAGGGATAGCTGAAAGAGGAGGGAGAAAACACAAAAGCATTTACTTGGAAAATTAGGGAGGCAGAATACACTTTAGAGGACATTCAGGCCAAAGAGTCTCCAATGAGATAAGTAGCTTGACCAAAATCCTAGAACTTAGCCTCCTTTTAGCCCTCTCCTGACTTACACAGCCAAGATAAGCCTTAATAAGCTCTTCCTGGCACTATGCATTTGCCTCCAACAAAGCTTCTGATCTGACTCACAATGGTCTTCAAAGTTGACCTTTGAAGAAAGCATTACTATATCCTAGGAATATAGAAGGACTTGGTCAGAATTATCACTGATTCCTCCAGCTCCCTTTCCAAAGGAATCTATTTCTTTCTAAATTCTGGGTAAATATGACTGTCAAAGCCAAAATGCTTCCCATAAAAACCTTGCCCTTTTCTCTTTCTAAGTACTTTAAGTGATTTGAACAAAACCCCTTTATGCTCAGTTACACAGTAGTTTTACCTACAGCATTTTAAAATAGGACAACACTTTAACCCAGAGAAATGAATATCTAATGGTGAACTGGAAGCACTACAGCAAGTGAATAGTGGAGAGAGATTTGAGCGGGGGAGGAAGACTTATAAGGCCCTGCAAATCACAGCAAATATTCATTTACTTATTTCCTCTAGTGACCAAGCCAGTCATGGTGGCTGAATTAGGACAAATGTACAGAAGGATTTCAATTGGTTTCTCAAGAACCTGGAAAATCATGTTGTGCTTTTCCTCTTATAAAAAGTAACAGGTGAGTAGTTTTCATTACCCCCTGGGCATCAAGGTTCTGAGTCCTGCCAACATGTATGTCTATTCTGAAGGAATCTAATGTTTTTCTATAAGAAAATGAAAGGACATTTATTGGGCACCTACTATGTACTCTGCTAGGGGACTTACAATGTTATAAAGTAGGTACAGGGCCAGCTTCATGGGCATGTTGCAAGCGCAATCAGATAGAGCCCTGCTCTTAAAAGCTCTGTTGTTGCCATCTTGAAATTCTTAATGATTTTAATTTTGAGCATGTTTTGTAAGTGAAGTTCAGTGGGACAATGGGGGATGCATATGAGCAGAAATAAATACATGCATGTGTCAGCTATAATTTGCCACTCCACACATAGCCTTCATGGCTTCCATAACATGCTTATTTCACTCTGAGTCTCACTAAAACTCAATGCACAGTGGTTCCACCAGAATTCTGTGCTCATGTTCCTTATGACACATCTATGTCTGTGTAAGCAGGGTCACTGACAGATCAGAGTTCATGCTTTACCCTTTTGAATGGGGCCTTGCTTGGAACACAAACAGAAGGTAATGGTGTTCTAAGAAACATGAACAACCAAGGAACCCAACCATATCCTTTTTTAATCATGTTACTTCCCAGTACCACTAATGCTAAATATGATGACATAGTAAAAATGGGAAAGGTAAGGCCACCAACAGTTGAGTTCATTTCAGACCTTTCTTCCTCATCACTAAGCTAGACATAGAGTGTATTGGTATAATATGCACATATAAAGAAGTGAAATTAAAAGTTAGTTTTGTGCAGCTTTTCTCCCCACTATTCTGGTAAGAATGAACTATATATGCATGAACAACCTATGAAATATCAATAATTCCACATACAAATTAAATGCCTTTATGCTTACATTTACAATTATATATTGTAAATATATATTGGCATTATACAATATAACGATGAATGGTAAATTCATGCTAATAATTTGAAATTTAATTTTTCTGAACTTACAATGATTATACCATTATGTTTTATAAGTTATAAAATATTTATAATGGAGAAATGGCCTTATATATCACTACTTTATAGCACTTTTTTTTCCTGCTTTTTGGACAAGGAGCCTGGCATTTTCCTTTTGCTATAGCTGGCCCTGAGGTGGTACTATTATCCCTCATTTATATGAAAAAACTGAGGCTCAGTGAGATTTAAGTAGCTTTCCCAAGGTCACAGAACTAGTAACTGGCAGACAGCAAGATTCAAACATAAGTCTGACTCCAAAGATACTGTTCCTCTACCATTTCATACTGCATCAAAACGGCAGCTGCGGAAGGACCCAAGAGAAACTACAGGCTTGGGGCTAAATCTTTGCTTCAACTCCTGCCCAGGTAAACTTGTCTGGAGCGAAGATTTTGGTTAAGAACTATCCCACATACCACAAAGTAGCTGCAAAGTTAAGAAGGCTGTTTTAGGAAACTTCTAGCATTCTTTTCACTAATCTGTGATCTGGTTTCTCAACTTAGTAGGTCTACAGACTTGAGATCATCAATTCAAATAGAAGTTTATCATACTCAGTTGTCAAACAAGAACCTGCAGTTTTCTTTCAAACTCTCTTTTTTTCTAAATCCCACACACTTCTAAATTTCATATATTGAGTCACATGAAAATACTTTATTTAATTTTTTATACTATGTCATAATTACCAACTAAACAGCCCAAGGAATCATGTTAATGTGACTTCAATACAAATTTTTCTAATGACTTTTGCCCAATTCAACTTTTTGCTCAATATTTCAAAAGCATCCTGTTGTCCACAAGATCTTGGGCCGCTAACAATTTATCTTCTGGCTTCAGTTGGCATTTTCTCACATTCACAGCAACGGCTTCTAAGGCCCCTCTCTCAACTTTCCCAGTAGCATTTACAAAGTCATAGTCAGCAAGCATATATACTAATAATAGTTAAGGGATCATAATTCTTTGCTACCTGTAAATGGTACCACACCTGCAAGGGGAAATGTGTTTCTAAAGCTAGAAAATACAAATTAGGATAAAGATTTCTCCTTTTATATTCTTGAAATAGAAGTCACCATCCATGTATTTGAGTTATTTGTGTATACACACACACACACACACATTCACTTTTTCCCTCTAGAATTGTGAAGTTGCTGCCACAGCTAGAAATGTGAAATATTTGTGTCAAAAATTTTATCACAACAACTCTTCCTTTGAGATTTTCGGAGAATTGAATATAGCTTATAGATATTTCCAGACATAGAACACAAATAATGCTGTCAAGAAAATTTCCTCTAAGAATGGTGCAGCAAAGATGTTACTGTCAGAAAAACAATGAATTCTTCAATGGTAATTTCTATAATACGTTCCTGAACGTGTAGGAATAATACTACATAAATATTCTTATTTGAACAACTTGAGAAGACATGCATAAGCATAAACTGTATTTATAGGTTTAAAAACTGCACTACATGAAGTCCTGAAAAATATTCCTTTTGATTTTTTAAATCCATGGAGTCTCACTGCTAGCCAAAGAATAAAACGAAAAGTGGAAGATGCAAAGACACACAACTAGGAACTTTTTGAAACAAACCTAAATGTAGTCTATCATCACAAAATGGTTTTAATTTTTTTTTTTTTTTTAATTTTTGGCTGTGTTGGGTCTTTGTTGCTGTGCACGGGCTTTCTCTAGTTGCAGCAAGCGGGGGCTACTCTTTTTTGTGGTGCACAGGCTTCTCATTGCAATGGCTTCTCTTGTTGTGGAGCATGGGCTCTAGGCACGAGGGCTTCAGTACTTGCAGCACACAGGCTCAGTAGTTGTGGCTCACGGGCTCTAGAGTGCAGGCTCAGTAGTTGTGGCACATGGACTTAGTTGCTCCGCAGCACGTGGAACTTCCCAGACCAGGGCTCAAACCCGTGTCCCCTGCATTGGCAGGCGGATTCTTAACCACTGCGCCACCAGGGAAGTCCCTAAAATGGTTTTAAATAAGAGAGTAATTATAATTTCCCTTATACCAAAAACTGTTCATCTGGTCTCCACAGCACAAGAGTCAGAAAAAAATTCCCAAGGGAAAAAAAGAAATAGTGAGCCTACTATATAAGAAGAATCTAAAAGCAAATGGTATTCTTATTTTGAAAATGGAGCCTGAGAAATTCTATGATTCTAATTTAAAGAAGCATATACTACATAAATATAGTGTAATAAATATGGTATTTATGATACTGTGATATCAATATTGTAATAGCCAGCCTTCCAAAACTGCCCCAGTAATCACTGCCTCCTGGTTCTCCTCATACCCACACATTCAGGTAGTCTTCTCCCATGTTGAACTGTGAAATGTGAAACAAAATGGAGTCACTTATGTAAAGGGGTTTTATTTTTTTTATAAATTTATTTATTTTATTTACTTATTTTTGGCTGCATTGGGTCTTCGTTGCTGCTCACGGGCTTTCTCTAGTTGTGGCGAGCAGGGGCTACTCTTCATTGCAGTGCGCAGGCTTCTCATTGCGGTGGAGCATGAGCTCTAGGTGCGCGGGCTTCAGTACTCGTAGCACACAGGCTCAGTAGTTGTGGCTCGCAGGCTCTAGAGTGCAGGTTCACTAGTTGTGGTGCACAGGCTTACTTGCTCCGCAGCATGTGGGATCTTCCCAGACCAGGGCTCGAACCTGTGTCCCCTGCATTGGCAGGCAGATTCTTAACCACTGCACCACCAGGCAAGCCCTGTAAAGGGGTTTTTACATGGAGCTGGGAGGCCATTAAGGAGGTGGACCTTACATACGCCCTCACCTGGTGGAACCATGAAATTTTGAACTGGGGCAAACCACAAATACTCCAAGCACTCTGAAAGAATACCTGCAACTTGTCACAGGAACAAACTTAACCTCCTTCTAGTGATAGCCTTAGCCCTCAGTCATGTTTAGCCAAGACTAGCTTCTGCCTCCAGCTCCAATTAAAATTCTTTGTAATGCAAACCTTCCTTCTTTGCCTTTAAAAACCCATGACTTTTACTCCCTAGCAGGACACTGTTTGGGTTGCTACCCAAACTTGTGTGCCCTGAATTGCAATTTTTGATCCCAAATAAACACTTTTCACTTGTTTATTGCCTCCTAGGTTTATTTAGGTTGACAGAATCATGGCTAGCCTGTATAACAAATGCTACAGAAATAAAAGACATTACCACTTCTTCCTTGTTCTGTCTTGGATTACTAGCAATTCAGTAGCCATGTCATGAAGACACTCGAGCAGACTGTTGAGAGGCCCACATCAGGAGGAACTAAGGCGTACCACTGTTAGCCAGAACCAACTTGCCAACCACATGAGCAAACCACTTTGGAAGCAAATCCTCCAGCCCCCAGTAAGACTTTATATGACAGCAGCCCTGGCTTACATCTTGATTGCAACCTCATGAAAAGTTCCAAGCGAGAATCATCCAACTAAGCTGTTTCTGAATTTCTGACGTATAGAAACTATAAGATAATAAATGTTTATTGTTTAAAGAGCCATGGTTTTGAAGTCATTTGTTATGCAGCAATAAGTAATACACTGGCTTTCTCAACCTGATAGGTAGATGTCCTACTATTACCAGGCTGTTGTCCCAGAATCATACCCCTGCTCCTCCCTCAAATGGAAACTAACTGCTCTTATCTGAAGGAAGAAGCTGCAAAAAGAAAAACAAGAACAGTTAGAACCAGCTAGGCCCAAGATGGCAGGAGACCTGACCTCCATGGGACCTTGAGCTTCATTATAGGATCATTGTAATACATTAGCATGCTAAGTGACACACCCACCAGCACCATGACAGTTGACAGTTGCCATGACAACAACCAGAAGAGCTCATACAAGGACTGAAAAGGAGTACTGCCTCAGTTCCAGGTCCAAACCACACTCCTGTTCTCAGATAAGTCATGAATATCCCTCCCTCTCTTTACTCAATTCCCTCCCTTTTACCTCAACCCTCCTATATATATGATGTCTCAGTCAGGTTGAGAAGTTGATTTGCGAACTAAGTTCCCACTTCTCCATTCTTTGGCCATTGAATAAAGCTCGCGCTATTACAGTCTTAGCATCGATTTTATTACTGGTTGTGCAAATCCGAGCAAAAAAACAACTTCCCCCACCGAGACAAGGGGTCTTGGCCTGGGCTAGGACCCTGGTGCAGTCCAGGCAACCAAATCAATAACAAATTCTACCTACTTACACAAGGCATCTGCATCTTGGTGAGATTGGAAGAAACTGATCCTTTGCTTTACAAGTTAATAAACTCAACTTCATCAGGTTACCCCGAAATAATGAGTCCCTAGATTCATGCCCACTTGACATCAAACTCACAACAGCATTATTCTTAACCCAAAATATCAATTTAATAATTTATAATGAGAAATGGACCAGCTGTTGCTTAGAATGTTAGGTACATTCAAGAGGCCAAATTAAAATCTGATGGTTGTTTTATGGGGCTAGAATTAGAAAAATGATTGTTGGATATTCTTACAGGATAGGTCTAAAAACTATGGGAGCTGAATTTTTAAATCCTTTCTCCTTTCTAGAATATTTCTTTCAAAAGAAACTGTCACTAGAAACAGAGTACCTTGCAAAACATAATAGGCTCCAGAGGTCTTTAAAGTAATCAATGCTAGAACTGTAACAGTTATTAAGGAACTCTAAAAACACTAAAGTAAGTTTTCCAGGAGAGTATTTATAAATACTCTTAAAACATCTCTTCATTTTATGACAGAAACATCTCTTCATTTTATGATAGAAACACCCTGCTGACTGGCTACAGCCACACCAGCATGCTTCTGGGTTGAAGGTACCACTGGAGCCCATCGTGAAAGCCCCCAAGTGTCCTATCCCTCAGAATGTTTCTCCCCCATACAAAGGTAAAACCAGACTCAGGTAAACCCAACCAGGAAAGTTTCTTTGCCTTTGCTTTTCATTTACTTCCTCCTTCCCCTTCCTCAACCAAATTCTTATCTCAGCTCCTTTTTTCCTCCAGAGAGCTAATTCATTTAATGTCTGATAATCTATATAACGTATTATCCTTCCCAGCGGGTTTGCATTTTACCAGGTAAAATGCCTGTCTAGATATATTTCAGGCTTCAGGGACTTTGATAAGGTCATGATTTTTTAAACTTCAGTATGTATATGAATCATTAAGAGCTTATTTAAAATGGTATTCCCCAGTCTCACTCCTACAGATTTTTAAGCCATAAATTTAAGGTAGGACCCAGAAACCTGCACTTAGAGCAAATAACCTCCCTCCACCCTCTGTGATGCTTATGTAAGCAATCTGAAGACCACTCTTTGAGGAAGTGTTACAAAGGAAGATATTTTGGGACTAAGGAACTCTAGATTATCAGAAACCACTGGCAACTATAGCTCCCTCCCTCTTTCTTCAATCAGTGTCAGCACCTCCTTATAATTATAGTTATTTCATTTCCTAACCAGTTACAATTATCCTGCTGCTCACCCTGCAACTCCAGACCTAGAAGTGTCCACATTGTATGCCAACAGGCATACAAATTGCACCTTGATTCATATGGACTTCATGTTAAAGTCAGGCTAGTGTTCTCAAGCTCTGAGAGTTGTTCTAGTGATATAATTGATAAATGCCATGATTCCTGGCTTGAGGCTCTTTCCTATTACGTCCTTTGGGATTTCCAAGCTCCACAAACTGTCAGTCTCTGATGACCACACACCTCATTCTGATGATCCGGAGCCTTGACGCTGACCCTCCTGAGCCCCTACTTTTCCAGGGGTGGTTAATGGACCACTCACACCTTTTAAAATCTGGGCACGTGGGGATGGAATCCAGAAACACACGTTTAATAAGTTCCCTAGGTGTACTCAGTGTAAATATCATTGGTATTAAGCAATTTCTCAAAATTGCCTGATGATAAAAAGCACCAGGACACTGAAAAATAGTTTGCTAGACCTCCCTCACCATCTGGTGATTCTGACTGGGGAGGGGGTGAGCTTTATTCTTAACAAGTATTCCAGGCTAATTCTAATAACTGGGCAATTTGAGAAACCTTGGCCTAAAATAACAATGTAAGATTTTAACGTCAGGATATCTTTACAAGTTC
Source organism: Balaenoptera borealis (assembly GCF_965194805.1). Classification (NCBI taxonomy): domain Eukaryota; kingdom Metazoa; phylum Chordata; class Mammalia; order Artiodactyla; family Balaenopteridae; genus Balaenoptera; species Balaenoptera borealis. The sequence continues at coordinate 54,168,082 of NC_138866.1, read as the reverse complement.
AGTTATATTATGCTGAACATTAAACCTAGGAGCAAGAAGCTAGCTGGTATTAGAAAGGTAATCCTCAGAAGATAACAAATAGCTTAACAAGAAGACTTGCTCTTATATTTCATCTCTCACATGCAAATATGTTAAGTGGTAATGAAGGAATTTTCAAGTAATATTTGAATCCTTAAAAACTCATGCTGCAAGAGTGAGATTTTTCAGTTCCCTTTTAAAAGATGAATTACTTTAGGGGAGTTTCCCCCATGAACACATCAAAAATACACCTGGAGCAAAAATACATGTGGAGCAATCCTCACTGAAAACAAACTGGAGACTGGCAGAAAGACTCAAACAACCAATGTCATAAGAAAAATCCACACAAAGTCTGATAGGAAGGGAAGAGAAGCGATAAGTTTGGGACCTGAGCCACTGGGAGGGGACAGAGAAGAAGAGGGGATTACACAGGCTTAGAGATCCTCCCTGGAGAGTGAGTGGAGTGAACCACATATTGTGCACCCCAGCCCTAGGGTCCAACAATGGGAGGCCAAGTCCCCTCAGCTGGTTTGAAAACCAGTGGGACTGACAACAGAGCTGTAAGAAACCTAGATTCCACTCATGAAAAGTATGCACACACTTGATTACTCCTGAAACAAGGCAGAGGAAGCAGACTGAAACTGCCCGGGACTCTGGCTCAGTTTCCTGTGACCATCCCAGCACATGCCCCAGACTGAGCCGAGCACCTGCCCTGGCTCCTCTTGCTCCATGGTGTAGCTCCCCACTAGGGCAAAGACTGCTGCAGCCAAGGTGAGTGTGCGGTTATGGGGGATGGAGCTGGCTCCCACCTGGAATGACATCTGAACAGTATAAGGGCAGCTATTATTAGCACTTGCAGAGACAGCAAATCAGGAGTGGTCCAGAAAGGTGACTGATGACAGGACCACCCCAGCATGCACCCCAGTCCACACCAAGCAGCTGCTCTAAAAACCTCTTGCTCAGTACTGTTCCCCACTGGGATGAAGCTGCCAACGCTGGGAAAGGGAAGAACACACACTTAGAGAAGAGAACCAGCTCAGACGCAAACATCAGGGCTTCTGCTCCAGCAGCTGGGGACACAACCCTGCCCCTGATAGAGTGATGTTGGCCACTAAGCAGAGGAGAAGCCCCAGCTTACACCCGGCTCTGGCTCTAACCCCTTCATTTCCAGCCCCACCTCCTACCAAGGAGATAGGTGCAAGCACACCCTGCGGGAAGGTGCAACTCATGCTTACTTCAGATCCAGCTCTCCCACCAAAGCCACTGGGCACATGTAGACTGTATAGGAATGCTACTACAAAAGGACACCCCTTCAAAACCAGGATAGGTAGCTGTTTCACATAATTTCATAGAGACAGAGAAAGTTAAGCAAAATGAGAAGATAGAAATTTGCTTCAAATGGAAGAAAAAGAAAAAAAAACCTGAAAAACAACTAATAAAAGAGAGATAAATAATTTACTACATAAAGAGGACAAAGCATTAGTAATAAGAATGCTAACTGATCTTGGGAAAGGAATAGATGAGCACAGTGAGAATTTTAACAAGGAACTAGAAAATATAAAAAGAACCAGGCAGAACTGAAGAATACAGTAACTGAAATGAAAAACACACTAGGAGGAATTAACAGCAGACTAGGTGATACTAAAGAATGCATAAGTGACCTGGAAGATAGAACAAGGGAAATCACCAATCAGAAGAGCAAAAAGAAAAACAAATTTAAAAAAATAAGAACAGTTTAATGGGCCTCTGGGACAACATCAAGCATACCAGCATTCACATCACCTCTTCTCCAAGAGGAGAAGACAAAGAGAAAGGAGTTGAAAATGTATTTGATGAAATTATGGCTGAAACTTCTTGAAACAGAAGAAGGAAAGAGATATTCAGGTACAGGAAGCACAGACAGTCCCAAACAAGATGAACCCATACAGACTCACACCAAGACATATCAAGCAAAGAAAATAAAAGCAAAAATAAACAAATGGGACCTGATTACACTTAAAAGCTTTTGCATAGCAAAAGAAACCATCAATAAAATGAAAAGACAACATACTGAATGGGAGAAAATATTTACAAATGATACGACTGATAAGGGTTTAATATTCAAAATATAAAACAGTTCATACAACTCAACATCAAAAAAACAAACAACCCAATTTAAAAATGGGCTGAAGGAGAGACCATCAAGATGGTGGAAGAGTAAGACATGGAGATCACCTTCCTCCCCACAAATACATCAGAAATACATCTACATGTGGAACAGCTCCTACAGAACACCTACTGAACGCTGACAGAAGACCTCAGACTTCCCAAAAGGCAAGAAACTCCCCACATACCTGCATAGGGCAAAAGAAAAAAGAAACAACAGAGACAAAAGAATAGGGATGGGACCTGCACCACTGGGAGGGAGCTGTGAAGGAGGAAAAGTTTCCACACACTAGGAAGCCCCTTCACTGGCAGAGACGGGGGGGTGACGGTAGGGGGAAGCTTCGGAGCCATGGAGGAGAGCGCAGCAACAGGGGTGCAGAGGGCAAAGCGGAGAGATTCCCGCATAAAGGATCAGTGCCAACCAGCACTCACCAGCCTGAGAGGCTTGTCTACTCACCCCCCGGGACGGGTGGGGGCTGGGAGCTGAGGCTCGGGCTTCAGAGGTCAGATCCCAGGGAGAGGACTGGGGTTGGCGGCATGAACACAGCCTGAAGGGGGCTAGTGTGCCACAGCTAGCCGGGAGGGAGTCCGGGAAAAAGTCTGGAGCTGCCTAAGAGGCAAGAGACCATTGTTTCAGGGTGCGCAAGGAGAGGGGATTCAGAGCACCACCTAAATGAGCTCCAGAGACGGGCGCGAGCCGCGGCTATCAGTCCGGACACCAGAGACGGGCATGAAATGCTAAGGCTGCTGCTGCAGCCAGCAAGAAGCCTGTGTGCGAGCACAGGTCACTATCCACACCTCCCCTCCTGGGAGCCTGTGCAGCCCGCCACTGCCAGGGTCCCGTGATCCCGGGACAACTTCCCCAGGAGAACACACAGCGCCTCAGGCTGGTGCAACATCACGCCAGCCTCTGCCGCCGCAGGCTCACCCCGCATCCATAGCCCTCCCTCCCCCATGGCCTAAGTGAGCCAGAGCCCTTGAATCAGCTGCTCCTTTAACCCCGTCCTGTGTGAGCGAACAACAGACGCCCTCAGGTGACCTACACGCAGAGGCGGGGCCAAATCCAAATCTGAACCCCAGGAGTTGTGCAAACAGAGAAAGGGAAATCTCTCCCAGCAGCCTCAGGAGCAGCGGATTAAATCGCCACAGTCAACTTGATGTACCCTGCATCTGTGGAATAACTGAATAGACAAGGAATCATCCCAAAATTGAGGCGGTGGACTCTGGGAGCAACGATATTTTTTTTTTTTTTCCTTTTTCTCTTTTTGTGGGTGTGTATGTGTATGCTTCTGTGTGTGATTTTGTCTGTATAGCTTTGCTTTTACCATTTGTCCTAGGGTTCTCTCTGTCTTTTTTTTTTTTTTAGTATAGTTTTAGTGCTTGTTATCATTGGTGGATTTGTTTTTTGGTTTGGTTGCTCTCTTCTTTCTTTCTTTCTTTCTTTTTTCTTTCTTTATTACTTTCTAATTTTTTTATTTTTAATAATTATTTTTTATTTTAATAACTTTATTTTATTTTTTTCTTTCTTTCTTTCTTTTTTTCTCCCTTTTTTTCTGAGCCGTGTGGCTGACAGGGTCTTGGTGCTCTGGCCAGGTGTCAGGCCTGTGCCTCTGAGGTGGGAGAGCTGAGTTCAGGACATTGGTCCACCAGAGACCTCCCAGCTCCACGTGATATTAAATGGAGGAAGCTCTCCCACAGATCTCCATCTCCACACTAAGACCCAGATCCACTCAACAACCAGCAAGCTACTGTGCTGGACACCCTATGCCAAACAACTAGCAAGACAGGAACACAACCCCACCTATTAGCAGAGAGGCTGCCTAAAATCATAATAAGGTCACAGACACCCCAAAACACACCACCAGACGCGGTCCTGCCCACCAGAAAGACAAGATCCAGCCTCATCCACCAGAACACAGACCATATCCAGCCTCACCCACCAGAACACAGGCACTAGTTCCCTCCACCAGGAGGCCTACACAACACACTGAACCAACCTTAGCCACTGGGGGCAGACACCAAAAACAATGGGAGCTACTAACCTGCAGCCTGCAAAAAGGATACCCCAAACACAGTTAGGTCAGCAAAAAGAAAAGACAGAGAAACACACAGCAGATGAAGGAGCAAGGTAAAAACCCAACAGACCAAAGAAATGAAGAGGAAATAGGCAGTCTACCTGAAAAAGAATTCAGAGTAATGATAGTAAAGGTGATCCAAAATCTTGGAAATAGAATGGAGAAAATACAAGAAATGTTTAACAAGGACCTAGAACTAAAGAGCAAACAAACAATGATGAACAACACAATAAATGAAATTTAAAATTCTGTAGAAGGAATCAATAGCAGAATAACTGAGGCAGAAGAACGGATAAGTGACCTGGAAGATAAAATAGTGGAAATAACTACCACAGAGCAGAATAAAGAAAAAAGAATGAAAAGAATTGAGAACAGTCTCAGAGACCTCTGGGACAACATTAAATGCACCAACATTCGAATTATAGTTTAATTAAGTTTTATTAAGTTTAATGGATAATAAGACTTTGCAGCACCCTAAAACCTGATCCAGCACCCTTGCAGCTACCTTGGTGTTTTACAAATTTCACTTTGATGCTAGATATAATTAGTGATCATATATTTCAAGGCTGGGTAAAAAGGGGAAACAATGAAAGGAGAAGCAGGTATCATTTGCAAATGAAGTTCATCTTTCTAGAAGCAGGACCACCAATAGTCTATGACTAGCAGAAAAATCTGAGCTTCTTTAATGGTACTGTATTGCCATCTAGAGGCACAGCAACATGCCTATGACATGCAAGATGGTTAAAATTGTTAAAACTGAAAATCTAAAACAAATGCAAGTACAATTAAGGTAAAATAGAAAATGTGAAATTCTAGAGTAGTTATCTTTTCAAAGAACTCCTGCCTCAATAGGAAATATGCTTCTGAATCAAAAATAAGGCAAGGGTGTTTCAAAGTAAAAGATATGTATTTTCCCAGAATCTGAAATGTAAAAGTAAGTGAATTTACTATGGAACTTACAGCAGTGCAAAGATCAAGATATAAATGGGTAAATTGGGAGACTGGGATTGCATATATACACTAATATGTATAAAATAGATAACTAATAAGAACCTGCTGTATAAAAAATAAATAAATTTTTTAAAAAATATATAAATGGGTAAAAATAATTGGGGGAGGGGACAATAAAAGGAAAAGTTTGCTGAGAATTATTAATCACTAATCATTAATCACTTGAATAGCAAAAGATAGTCCAGAATTTTGCAGAGGCAATGAAGGTTACTCAGTTTTCAATAACAAGTAACTAATTTGGTAAAATTATGAATCATTTTCATTTTAAAACACTATTTGTAAAAATGATCTTCAACAAAATTTCATTTAACATAAAACAATATTATAAACTATAACCAGGGGCTTCCCTGGTGGCGCAGTGATTGAGAGCCCCCCTGCCAATGCAGGGGACATGGGTTTGAGCCCTGGTCTGGGAAAATCCCACATGCCGTGGAGCAGCTGGGCCTGTGCGCCACAGCTGCTGAGGCTGCACTCTGGAGCCTGCAAACCACAACTACTGAGCCCACGTGCCACAACTACGGAAGTCCACATGCCTAAAGCCCATGCTCCACAACAAGAGAAGCCACTGCAATGAGAAGCCCGCGCACCACAATGAAGTGTAACCCCCACTTGCTGCAACTAGAGAAAGCCCGTGAGCAGCAATGAAGACCCAGTGCAGCCAAAAATAAATAAATAAAATAAATAAATTTATTTAAAAAAAAACAAACTATAACCAGGACTTCTGATCATCCCAAAGAAAGAATGTATTCAAATATTGATATTTATTGCCCAAAGTTGAAAGCCTCTGATCCTCCTTTTGACCAGAGTTCTGAGTTTGGGTTCCACTCAACTGTAATAGCTCCTGTGTCAGAATTAGGAGGTTTAGGAACACAGAAGGTAAGTGTCACCTGGATGTCATTTGAGATCTCTCAAATCTCTGAAATGTATAAGAACTATTTCACACTTCTATTCCAGGTCTAAAGGGAAGGCTACTGCCTCCTCAGGATTTCTTAGAATTTCCAGGGGCTCAAAATCTCAAATTACCTTCCACTCAGTTTCCTACTGAACTCTCTAAGGCATTCAAATCTCACCTCCCCAATCATTCCCTGATTTGGAATAAGCTCTTTCCTTAATTTCATCAAAATACCACTACCACCAGGGAGAGTCATAATTAATCAAAGGTTTGGAGGACAAAACCACAAAGCTAATAAACTGGGACTTCCCTGGTGGTCCAATGGTTACGACTCCCCGCTTCTACTGCAGGCGGCACAGGTTCGACCCCTGCTCAGGGAACTAAGATCCCACATCCAGGGCAGCAAGGCCAAATATTTAAAAAGAATAAATAAACAGAAGAAGAAATACAATCCTGCAGACTGTGGAACAAAAACCACATTCACAGAAGGATAGACAAGATGAAAAGGCAGAGGGCTATGTACCAGATGAAGGAACAAGATAAAACCCCAGAAAAACAACTAAATGAAGTGGAGATAGGCAACGTTCCAGAAGAAGAATTCAGAATAATGAGAGTGAAGATGATCCAGGACCTCGGAAAAAGAATGGAGGCAGAGATCGAGAAGATGCAAGAAATGTTTAACAAAGATATAGAAGAATTAAATAACAAACAAACAGAGATGAACAACACAATAACTGAAATGAAAAATACATTAGAAGGAATCAATACCAGAATAACTGAGGCAGAAGAATGGATAAGTGACCTGGAAGACAGAAAGGTGGAATTCACTGCTGCAGAACAGAATAAAGAAAAAAGAATGAAAAGAAATGAAGACAGCCTGGGGGCTTCCCTGGTGGCGCAGTGGTTGAGAGTCTGCCTGCCAGTGCAGGGGACGCGGGTTTGAGCCCTGGTCTGGGAAGATCCCACATGCCACGGAGTGGCTGGGCCCATGAGCCACAATTACTGAGCCTGCACGTCTGGAGCCTGTGCTCCGCAACAAGAGAGACCGTGATGGTGAGAGGCCCATGCACCGCGATGGAGAGTGGCCCCCGCTTGCCACGACTAGGGAGGGCCCTCGCACAGAGGCGAAGACCCAACACAGCCATAAATAAATAAATTAATGAATAAATTTTTTAAAAAAAGACTAACATTATTATTTAAAAAAAAAAAAAAAGAAATGAAGACAGCCTAAGAGACCTCTGGGACAACATTAAACACAACAACATTGGCATTATAGGGGTCCCAGAAGGAGAAGAGAGAGAGAGAGGACCCAAGAAAATATTTGAAGAGATTATAGCCGAAAACTTCCCTAACATGGGAAAGGAAATAGCCACCCAAGTCCAGGAAGTGGAGAGAGTCCCATACAGGATAAACCCAAGGAGAAACACACTGAGACACATAGTAATCAAATTGGCAAAAATTTAAGACAAAGAAAAATTATTGAAAGCAGCAAGGGAAAAATGACAAATAACATACAAGGGAACTCCCATAAGGTTAACAGCTGATTTCTCACCAGAAACTCTACAAGCCAGAAGGGAGTGGCATATACTTAAAGTGATGAAAGGGAAGAACCTACAACCAAGATTACTCTACCCGGCAAGGATCTCATTCAGATTCGATGGAGAAATCAAAAGTTTCACAGACAAGCAAAAGCTAAGAGAATTCAGCACCACCAAACCAGCTCTACAACAAATGCTAAAGAAACATCTCTAAGTGGGAAACACAAGAGAAGAAAAGGACCTACAAAAACAAACCCAAAACAATTTAAAAAATGGTCATAGGAACATACATATCAATAATTACCTTAAATGTAAATGGATTAAAAGCTCCAACCAAAAGACACCGGCTTGCTGAATGGATAAAAAAACAAGACGCATATATATGCTGCCTACAAGAGACCCACTTCAGACCTAGGGACACATTCAGACTGAAAGTGAGAGGATGGCAAAAGATATTCCATGCAAATGGAAATCAAAAGAAAGCAGGAGTAGCAATACTCATTTCAGATAAAATAGACTTTAAAATAAAGAATGTTACAAGAGACAAGGAAGGACACTACATAATGATCAAGGGACCAATCCAAGAAGATATAACAATTATATACGCACCCAACATAGGAGCACCTCAATACATAAGGCAACTGCTAACAGCTATAAAAGAGGAAATTGACAGTAACACAATAATAGTGGGGGACTTTAACACCTCGCTTACATGAATGTACAGATCATCCAAACAGAAAATTAATAAGAAAACACAAGTTTTAAATGACACAATAGACCAGATAGATTTAATTGATATTTATAGGACATTCCATCCAAAAACAGAAGATTACACTTTCTTCTCAAGTGTGCACGGAACATTCTCCAGGATAGATCACATTTTGGGTCACAAATCAAGCCTCAGTAAATTTAAGAAAACTGAAATCATATCAAGTATCTTTTCTGACCACAATACTATGAGACTAGAAATCAATTACAGGGAAAAAACTATAAAAACACAAACACATGGAGGCTAAAAAATACGTTACTAAATAACCAAGAGATCACTGAAGAAATCAAAGAGGAAATTAAAAAAAACCTAGAGACAAATGACAATGAAAACACGATGATCCAAAACCTATGGGATGCGGCAAAAGCAGTTCTAAGAGGGAAGTTTATGACTATACAAGCCTACCTCAAGAAACAAGAAAAATCGCAAATAAACAATCTAACCTTACACCTAAAGGAACTAGAGAAAGAAGAACAAACAAAACCCAAAGTTAGCAGAAGGAAAGAAATCATAAAGATCAGAGCAGAAATAAATGAAATAGATACAAAGAAAACAATAGCAAAGATCAATAAAACTAAAAGCTGGTTCTTTGAGAAGAGAAACAAAATTGATAAACCATTAGCCAGACTCACCAGGAGAAACAGGGAGAGGACTCAAATCAATAAAATTAGAAATGAAAAAGGAGAAGTTACAACAGACACTGCAGAAATACAAAGCACCCTATGAGACTACTACAAGCAACTCTATGCCAATAAAATGGACAACCTGGAAGAAATGGACAAATTCTTAGAAAGGTATAACCTCCCAAGACTGAACCAGGAAGAAATAGAAAATATGAACAGACCAATCACAAGTAATGAAATTGAAACTGTGATTAAAAATCTTCCAACAAACAAAAGTCCAGAACCAGATGGCTTCGCAGGTGAACTCTATCAAACATTTAGAGAAGAGCTAACACCCATCCTTCTCAAACTCTTCCAAAAAATTGCAGAGGAAGGAACACTCCCAAACTCATTCTATGAGGCCACCATCACCCTGATACCAAAACCAGACAAAGATACTACAAAAAAAGAATATTACAGACCAATATCACTGATGAATATACATGTAAAAATCCTCAAACAAAATACTAGCAAACAGAATCCAACAACACATTAAAAGGATCATATACCATGATCAAGTGGGCTTTATCCCAGGGATGCAAGGATTCTTCTTCAGTATATGCAAATCAACATGATACACCATATTAACAAACTGAAGAATAAAAACCATATGATCATCTCAATAGATGCAGAAAAAGCTTTTGACAAAATTCAACACCCATTTATGATAAAAACTCTCCAGAAAGTAGGCATAGAGGGAACCTACCTCAACATAATAAAGGCCATATATGACAAACCCACAGCAAACATCATTCTCAATGGTGAAAAACTGAAAGCATTTCCTCTAAGATCAGGAACAAGACAAGGATGTCCACTCTTGCCACTATTATTCAACATAGTTTTGGAAGTCCTAGCCACGGCAACCAGAGAAGAAAAAGAAATAAAAGGAATACAAGTTGGAAAAGAAGAAGTAAAACTGTCACTGTTTGCAGATGACATGATACTATACATAGAGAATCCTAAAGGTGCCACCAGAAAACTACTAGAGCTAATCAATGAATTTGGTAAAGTTGCAGGATACAAAATTAATGCACAGAAATCTCTTGCATTCCCATACACTAATGATGAACAATCTGAAAGAGAAATTATGGAAACACTCCCATTTACCATTGCAACAAAAAGAATAAAATACCTAGGAATAAACCTACCTAGGGAGACAAAAGACCTGTATGCAGAAAACTGTAAGACACTGTTGAAAGAAATTAAAGATGATACCAACCGATGGAGAGATATACCATGTTCTTGGATTGGAAGAATCAATATTGTAAAAATGACTATACTACCCAAAGCAATCTACAGATTCAATGCAATCCCTATCAAATTACTAATGGCATTTTTTACAGAACAAGAACAAAAAATCTTAAAATTTGTATGGAGACACAAAAGACCCCGAATAGCCAAAGCAGTCTTGAGGGAAAAAAACGGAGCTGGAGGAATCAAACTCCCTGACTTCAGACTATACTACAAAGCTACAGTAATCAAGACAAAAATGGTACTGGCACAAAAACAGAAATATAGATCAATGGAACAGGATAGAAAGCACAGAGACAAACCCACGCACCTATGGTCAACTAATCTATGACAAAGGAGGCAAGGGTATACAATGGAGAAAAGACAGTCTCTTCAATAAGTGGTGCCAGGAAAACTGGACGGCTACATGTAAAAGAATGAAATTAGAACACTCCCTAACACCATACACAAAAATAAACTCAAAATGGATTAGAGACCTAAATGTAAGACCAGACACTATAAAACTCTCAGAGGAAAACATAGGAAGAACACTCTTTGACATAAATCACAGCAAGATCTTTTTTGATCCACCTCCGAGAGTAATGGAAATAAAAACAAAAATAAACAAATGGGACCTAATGAAACTCAAAAGCTTTTGCAAAGCAAAGGAAACTACAAACAAGAGGAAAAGACAACCCTCAGAATGGGAGAAAATATTTGCAAACGAATCAACGGACAAAGGATTAATCTCCAAAATATATAAACAGCTCATGCAGCTCAATATTAAAAAAACAAACAACCCAATCCAAAAATGGGCAGAAGACCTAAATAGACATTTCTCCAAAGAGGACATACAGATGGCCAAGAAGCACATGAAAAGCTGCTCAACATCACTAATCATTAGAGAAATGCAAATCAAAACTACAATGAGGTACCACCTCACACCAGTTAGAATGGGCATCATCAGAAAATCTACAAACAACAAATGCCGGAGGGGGTGTGGAGAAAAGGGAACCCTCTTGTACTGTTGGTGGGACTGTAAATTGATACAGCCACTATGGAGAACAGTATGGAGGGTCCTTAAAAAACAAAAATAGAATTACCATATGACCCAGCAATCCCACTACTGGGCATATACCCAGAGAAAACCATAATTCAAAAAGACACATGCACCCCAATGTTCATTGCAGCACTATTTACAATAGCCAGGTCATGGAAGCAACCTAAATGCCCATCAACAGACGAATGGATAAAGAAGAAGTGGTACATATATACAATGGAATATTACTCAGCCATGGAAAGGAACGAAATTGGGTCATTTGTAGAGACATGGATGAATCTAGAGACTGTCATACAGAGTGAAGTAAGTCAGAAAGAGAAAAACAAATATCGCATATTAACGCATATATATGTGGAACCTAGAAAAATGGTACAGATGAACTGGTTTGCAGGGCAGAAATTGAGACACAGATGTAGAGAACAAACGTATGGACACTAAGGGGGAAAGCGGCGGGGGGTGGAGGTGGTGGTGTGATGAATTGGGAGATTGGGATTGACATGTATACACTGATGTGTATAAAATGGATGACTAATAAGAACCTGCTGTATAAAAAAATAAATTAAATAAAATTCAAAAAAAGAATAAACAGAATAAAAGCCAACATTAAAAAAAAAAAGCTACTAAACTAACACTGATAGTAGATAACCCTGTTCTTTAAAAGTCTAATATGGGGGAAATTTATGACACCCCCTTGAGGCAAAAGCAGGTGCTATCAGTTAGTTGTAGTTATAAATAACTTTTTTTCTTCTGATGAATAAGAGTCAATTAACTCAACTTTCTTCTTGGCCCAAGAGCATGTTAGCAACCACCTTCTCCCATGTCTTCCAATTCCTTCATATGGTACTTTGGCAAAATATTATCTTACACTTGTATAGTGCTGTAGATTTTTCTAAGTGCTATTACAGCCCAATAAAGTGATCAAAAAAAGAGTTAATCAAAAGCTCTCAAACTGTTAAGAGGCATGGGAAGGTGAAGTGGTTGTTGAAATGTATCATGGAGTCAATTTTTTTGGACATTTTATACCTTCCTACACTCTACTCAACCTTGATGTTGCTGTGTTTCAGCTTGTTTAACCTCTCAGGCACCACCACACTGCAGAGCAGGGAGCACAAGGAATTTTAAAGTCTTTCCACCGTAACAGATGCCATGTTAATCATGAATTAGTTATTCTAAGATTGAGAAAGTAAAGTTGATTATTTTAATGTAACTGATATATTAGTGAATTTTTAAAACCTGTAAGTCCCTTTAGATATTACACATATGTTCAGATTTTCCATTCAGGGCCTGTGTATCTGGGACAAACCCCAAGCATAAAGAGTTTTTTTTAAGCTGGGAAGAAGGTGGGGAGGTTAGCAGGATTCTGCTGTTTCTTATACCTTCAACTTCAAAATCAGTCACTCTTTTCTTGTTCTTCCTCCATTTTCCTCCTCCTTTGGTGGGGAGGGGGTAACTACAACTTATTTAGCATTTGTATTACCTAGTTTTAGTTGAACGTATTGTAATGGACTAAATGTTTTGTGTCCTCCAAAATTCATGTGTTGAACCCTAATCCCCAATGTGATGGTATTAGGAGGTGGTACCTTTGGGGGTGATTAGGTTATAAGGATGGAGGCCTCAAATTGGATTAGTGCCTTTATAAAAGAAATCCCAGAAAGCTCTCTCACCCCTTCTAATGTGAGAACACAGCAAAAAGACAGCCATCTATGAGCCAGGAAGTGGGCCCTCACCAGAAATGAACCACACTGGCAGCCTGACTTCTGACTTGCAGCCTCTAGAACTGTGAGAAATAAATTGCTGTTGTTTATAAGCCACCCAGTCTATGGTACATTGTTATAGCAGCCTGAACTCACAAAGACAGGTTTTATCTCATGATGTCTGTTCTTACCAAACAAAAATAATCTTTAGATGGGAGGCAGGACAAGGTGCAAGCAAGTTGGCATTCACCTTTAGATCACCAGACAAAGAATGACTCCAAAGAGATTCTAGCTTTGCTGGTATTCATGTCCTGGCCAGCATCACCTTTGCTCACCTCAGGCCACTCGTATATCTCACATTCTCACAATCATGCTAACACTGAGACAAAGGTTTTGTGAACTGTGAATAATGGTTTTGATTGCATAACTGTCACACTGAACAAGAAGGAGTCTTGGGGTATAATCAGAAAGCAATTTTACTTTTGTCACTCACTAGTCCTTAAAATATGATCTGTGGGATTCACTGAAACCCCTATCAAAATTCTAATGACATTTTTCATAGAAATAGAAAAATCAGTCATAAAATTTGCATGGAAACGAAAGATCCTGAATAGTAAAGTAATCTTGAGCAAGAAGAACAAAGCTGGAAGCATCACACTTCCTGATCTCAATTTATATAACAAAGCTATAGTAATCAAAACAGTATGGTACTGGCATAAAATAGACATATAGAACAATGAAACAGAAGAGGGAGCCCAGAAATAAATCCACACACATAGTGTTCAACAAAGGCATCAAGAATATACAATGGCGAAATGATAGTTTCTTCAATAAATGATGCTAGGAAAACTGGATATCCACATGCAAAAGAATGAAATAGGATCTTTATCTTACACAAAACACAAAAATCAACTCAAAATGGATTAAAGACTTAAACGTAAGACCTGAAACTTTAAAACTCCTGGAAGAAAACATAGGGAAAAGCTCTTTGACATTGGTCTTGGCAATGATTTTTCACATATAACACTGAAAGCACAGCAACAAAAGCCAAAATAAATAATTGAGACTACGTCAAACTAAAAAGGTTCTGCACAGGAAAGGAAACAATAAAATGAAAAGGCAGTGTATGGAATGGGAGGAAATACTTGCAAACCATATTACTGGTAAGGGATTAATATCCAAAATATATAAGGAACTGGTACAACTCAACAGCAAACACAAAACAAAAAACACAAATAATCCCATTTAAAAATAGGCAAAAGACCTGAAGAGATATTTTCCCAAAAAGACTGTTGACCATACAAAATGGCCAACAGGCATATGAAAAGATGGTCAATAACATTAATCATCAGGGAAATGCAAATCAAAACCACAATGAGCTATCACCACATACCTATTAGGATGGCTATTATCAAAAAATCAAAAAGATAACAAATGTTAGCAAGGATGTGGAGAAAAGGGACTCCTTATACACTGTTGGTGGGAATGTAAATTGATACAGCCATTATGAAAAACAGTATGAAGGTTCCTCAAAAAATTAAAAATAGAACCTACTATATGATCCAGCAATCCCTTTTGGGTATATATTCAAAGGAAATGATTTCAGTATCTCAAAGGTACTAAGATACCCGCACACCCATGTTCACTGCAGCATTATTCACAATAGCCAAGATGTGGAAACAACCTAAATGTCTGCCATTGAATGAATGGATAAAGAAAATGTGGTATATAATGGGTAACGATATGTGAACTACCACTCTCACTTTATCCATTCACCATACACACACAGTGGAGTATTATTCAGCCTTAAAAAAAAAGAAGGAAATCCTGTCATATGTGACAACATGGATGAACCTGGAGACATATGCTAAGAGAAATAAGCCAGGTACAGAAAAACAAATACTGTGTGATCTCACCTATGTGTAGAATCTTAAAAAGTCTCATAGAAACAGAAAGTAAAATGGTGGTTACCAGCAACTGGGGGCTGAGGGAAATGAGGTGCTGTTGGTCAAGGTTATAAACTTTCAGTTATAAAATCAGTAGGTTCTGAGACCTAATGTACAGCATGGTGACTATAGTTAATAATAAATATTGTATGCTTGAAATTTGCTAAGAGAGTAGACCTTAAGTGTTCTCACCACACACACACACACACACACACACACACAAAAATGGTAACTATGTGAGGTAATAGATATGTTAATTATCTTGATTATGGTAATCATTTCACAAAGTATACATATATCAAAACACCATGTTGTATACCGTAAATATGTACAATTTTTGTCAATCATTACTCAATAAAGCTAGGGAAAATCATCATCTGTGAGGCTAGATCAACACCCTTCCCCAGGCAAAAATTAAGGCAGGCTTCAAAACTTTTCTGGTCATTTTAAATACCAACAGTTCTCCCCTATAGCAGATGTCTTTAAAGCCTGAGTCACATTCCCTCAGCCTACCCTTAATTTCAGCAGCAACTCTGGGGGAAAGTTCTGGGTGAGCATAGACTCACCCAGAAGCAACTTAGACTAAAAGAATTATAGAGCATCCTATTAAAGTTCAGCTGAGACACAAATTCAGGGCTGATACTCTGCAATACAGGGGTACTGTCCTCCAGGATGCAGTATGTGCAATTCAACCAGTGACTGATACAGAGATCTGCACCCCTATAGCTGAATACATGGGTACAGGACCAAGGAGTGGATGTGGTATTGGCCCATCCATCCATCACTTCTAGCAACTCCATGTACAGAATGTGTTCTTCCCTTCCCACCATCTTGGGCTCTCTGATTAGAGGCCTTTGGTTCTCAGAGGATTTTATTTCCACCAGGGGTCATGGCAAGGACTGCACTGAACCTGAAACTACAATTAGCAACCTGATCACTTTGGGAGCCTTACCCGTCAGTGGGCCAGCAGCCAATGAAAGATGTTACTATGTAGCAGGGGCCATGGACTCTGATTTTCATGAGAACCAGGATTGCTGCTATGTAATGCGGGCATGGAGATGTATATTGGTACCTGGGATATGAACTTGCGTCTTCTGGTGCTCTCATGTCCAGTGATAACAGCAAGCAGGCAAGTACAGCAACCATACCTGATGAAAGCAAGACAACCAAGGGGCAGAATATGTGTGGATTACCCTCCAAGTAAGCAAGTGACACCCACCAAAATGCTAAGAGAAATCAAGAATGGGTGGTAGAGAAGAAAAAATATCAGTCATGACCTTTTGACCCATGGCAACAGCAGAGACTAAAGCTTGTTCTTCTAGCCCACTATATTGTCTGACATAGATATTGAGGGGAGCCATCTCCTTGAAGACTCAGTGAAACCATGGACTTAATGTGGGATACATGTGAATATGAGCTGTGTAAGGGCACAGCACTGTGTGGACAGCAGTAAATGCCTCCAGGGTCCAGGTTTCATCTTCAAGGCCCACCTCTGATTTCAGCTATAACAATGATGGACAGTTCCTTGTGACCTCAGACTCAACTTCAGCCCCACTGCTTGCCATTTCAAGCAAACACCACCCTTCTTTCTCCTGCTTCCAAGAATCACTTCCCGAATAAATTACCTGCATCCAAGTTCTATCCTCTGGCTCTGCTTTCTGAGGAAAGCAGACTGTAACAAACATTTCTCTTCTAATCCACACTGCCTGTGCACCACCACCACCGATGCTGCTGATTTCACTTCCTCCACCCCCCATCCTGTTGCCAACAATGTCCTCTACCGCTTCCCCCACTTCCCATCTCCCCTGTTCCAAAAGCAAGCCTCAGAAGATCAGCAGTCCTTCTGTCCCTCAAAGTCCTGTGTTTAAGTTACAAGACCACCACAAATTAATCACTTATTTGAGGTTATTTTTAAACAGAGACTTTATACAAAGGAGCTCTAATCTGCCTACATTTTCAAGTGTAGAATGTTTAACACAGTGACTGTCAGGATCTCAAAAACTGTTAGTTCATTTTTTCCATCAATCCCAGACAATGCATTAATCAAGGGCTATAGGAAGACTTAGACTACTACAATCAAACCTAGGCTACCAGGCTGGGTGTTCTCCTATCATCAGTGAACACGTAAGGAGGTTTATAGTCCCAGCATTTCCCTTGTTTTTTCTCAATATCCTCTCCTCCCCAGGTGATTCTGTCCACTCCCAGGGTAAAGGTGGAGAAAGATAGGAAAAACAGAACTTCATAGTCTGGACAAGACATATCAAGGAAAAGAGTAGGTTGTAATGCTTTCCTAATTCTCTGACCCACCCTAAATAGAATGTTTAATCTTAAATATATTCTGATTACTCTGGAATTAAGCTTAGAATCTTAGGAAATGTGGCTTAGGAAAACTGACAAATTTATAACCAATTATTGCTGGCACCTGATGGACTTGGAAAACCATGGACGTACAGGAACACTTTGTGTTATTTTTGCAACTTTTCTGAAAGTGTGAAATTATTTCAAAATAAAAAGTTTTAGAAAAAAGTCATAGTGCTGAAGATGCCAAAGTTTTTCTAAGAAAGGAGAATGTCTAGTGTTTAATTAGAACTCTTGCATTGCTAACATATAAACCCTTCCTCATCCTTCCCAATTCTTGAGTGAAGTCAACTGTACACCAAAATGCCTTTGAGAGTGCAGAGGGGTTTTTTTAAGTTAGTTTTTTTTTAAATTTATTTATTTATTTATTCATTTTTGGCTGCGCTGGGTCTTCGTTGCCGCATGCAGGCTCTTCGTTGGGGCGCGCGGGCTCAGGAGTTGTGGCTCACGAGCTTAGTTGTGGTATGTGGGATCTTAGTTCCCTGACCAGGGATCGAACCTGGGCCCCCTCCATTGGGAGTGTGGAGTCTTAACCACTGGACCACAGGGAAGTCCCAAGAGTGCAGAGTTAATTCTTACATCTGGGTCACGGCATGGAGCAAGAACATACACATGTGCTAGCAAGATAATCCATAAATTGAACTAAGCACACAATTTTGAGGAATATCAAGAACCACAAGAATTTGTACTATCATGGGAAGAGCTTTGGGCTTCCATAGGACGTAAAATGGAGATGTGAGATAATATTATCTAGATATCCAAGAATCAAGACTACCACCCCGGTTGACATTTGGATTACATATTAGAAGCTCTTAGTGTAGTGTGATACATATTAAATGTTGGCTATAAACATTATAGTTTAAAATTGGAGCACAAGCAGGAAGGTACATTTGTGGCAACATGAGAAGGAGAAAGAGCCAAGACCTGGAGAGTGATCTGCTCAGTAGGTTCTGCGGGGAATAACCAGGCTAAAAGGAGAAACTTTGTAAAAGTCAAGAGATTATCCAAGACACACAGCAGCCTCAGACATAATTCTAGAATCAGTTATTACCAAGATGAGCTTGAGGTGAGATTGTAGGATCTCAAAAATAGACAAAATTCAGCAACTTAAAATCCATGTTTGAAAGTTCAGATAAGCAGTAAGTAATGTCTCCAGGATACTTGTCCTAGGTTTTCAAAGGTATGGGGGTAAGGTTACCATCCTATTTCAAAGGGATTCAGTAATGCCTGAATCTTACCACTCACCTCTCTGCCATTTTCATTTCTCAACTGAGGGACCAGTACAAATAGTACCCACAGCCAAATGAGATATAAAATACCACATTATTAATGGATGGGCAAGAAAAGGATACTTCTCATTGTTGGGTTTTTCAGTTAAACTGAAAAAAAATAGTCTCATCAATAAGTGGCATTGGGACAAATAGATATCCACACCCAAAAGAATGAAGTTGGACCCCTACCTTACACCATATACAAAAATTAACTCAAATGGATCAAAGACCTAAATGTAAGAGCTAAAAGGTAATAGTCTGACTTCCTTTTTGATGTTTCACTGCTGACAGCTTTTAAGCCTCTTCCCTCTCTCTTCCCTTCTGTCTCACATCTGGGTAAGCTGATAGGAAAGCCCATGTGCTCCCTCCTTTGGTGTCATCAGGAGATTCAAACATAAGCCCCTGCTTCAATGCAGGAAGTCTCACCCTGGTCCCATTCCCTGACCTCAATAAAAATCCCTAACCAGTCTCCTTTCCTTGTTCTCTCAAGTCATTTTCAGACAAGCTTGAGAAGGCTATCCTATTCTCACACACACACACAAAAAAACAAAAAACCTCATTATGTAAGTAATAATATTCTGTTGTTTTCATACTCTGTTGATGCGTGTGTGGCATCATATGTCTTGACATCCAAACCAGATTTTGGGTGGGCATCCAGCTGTATATGTGGAGTGGTCACAAAAATTGGCACTGTGAGCAGGATTACTGAGGCATTCACCACCACCACTGGGGGTCTTTCTTCTTTTGCTCTTAGCCTACTAACTTGGTACAAACAACTGCACAGAGTGTGTACAATGTCTTCATTGCTTGCTGGCAAGATTACACTTTGAATTATACTGCGCTGTGCTGCATGAGTAAAGTCCTACCAAGCCTCTGTTATAGATTTAGCCAATCTAAGTCAGAAGTTTGGATATTTGGCATTTGGGGAAAGGAGTATAGCACTGGGTCCCTCCGTAAAGTGGCCCTGGTTCGAGTGTCTCAGCCCAGATCTACCTGTGTGTCTTAGAATGAAGCTGTGACTGATCCTAAGCTCTGGGAAAAGATTCTTACCCTGTTACCAACTGGTGGTATCTCAGCCAAGCACTGTGTCCAATATGTAAAGTGCTCAGGGGAAAGACTGATATGGTACATGCAAGATATGGTGGTCACACATGAAAGAACAGTCATTATGCAGTCAGATAGGGTGGGAAGGAGGGAGAAAGAGAGGGAGAGAACAGAGAAAAAACAGCCATTATATGATGTGCTGAAGTCCTCACTCCTAAGAGCAAATTGCACACCAGGACCTTTAAATACTTCTGTTGCTGTGCTGCATGTGCCTGTGTCGTAACTAAGATGCTAATCCTCAGGGTTATATGGAAAAAAACACCCATGGCATCCTTGAGACACAGCAAAGGGGCTAATTCAAACCTGACTTAAGACTGGAGTCCTTAAACCCTATAAAACAACCATTGCCACAGGGGAAACCCCTAACCCTGATTATACTGATTTGAGGCTCTCTGGAAAAAGAAATTTATAAATACAAGCAGGTTGGAGGAATCTCCCCTGCCCTTGAAGAATACACACACACACACACACACACACACACACACACACACACACACACAAAAATAAATAAATAAATAAAATAAAAAGAAAGAAGCCTGGATATGGGGGAAGGAAACAAACAAACAAAAAACTGAAACAAAGGTCTACAATTTTACCAAAATGAAAATCCAAAATTTACCAAAAGAATTTATACAACAAAAGATAAAAGGGCACTGATTGGCTTTTGTGCTTATATAACACAGGTTCTGAATTAACTCAGTACCTGATAAAGTGCACCAACTGGCAAACTTTCATGAACTTGATCAATACTAGGGATCCCACTGCATTTTAACAAGATACCCCTTATACTCTTAGGGGAGTTACCAAGTATAAAATAGGGGACAAATAAGTATGCCTCACCTTAACCATTGGAACTATTGCCTTGTCTAAAATCCCCGCAGCCTCAGCATTGCCCTAAAATATAATATAATGGGCATGAATGCTCTGACCCAATGAGTAATTAGTTAAAATGAAATTAAGTTGTTGGCATTTGATAAAAGTAGGATACCATGGATCTTCTCCCCCTCTGTTAAAATAGTTAATATGGTCTACTGAAAATTAAAATACTCAGTGATCAAAATCCATCATACAAGACCTATTTAGAGAAGGGGGTGATTATCCTCACTGCTTCTCCATTTAACAGTAAAATTTTGCCTGTATTTGAACTTGGAAAGAATGAACAGTGCCTCATGGTGAATTACCACAACCTTAAATGCTGTGGTCCTACTCATCAAGGCTCCTATACACAATATTAGTGAAATTACTGACTCTATCCAATCAACAACTGGTAAATATTTTGCTATTATAAATTTAGCTAATATATGCTGTTCAGTGTCTATTTCAACATCCTCTCAGATGCCTTACCTCCAAAGGGAAACAATATGCCTTTACCCAGCGGCTCATGGGATACCTCAACAACCTTAATATCACACACTATCTTTGCCAGCAAGATCTTAACTGCATCCAATTTTCTTGAGGACCACAGGTATGACATTACATTGATGACATCCTCCTCCAAGGAGATTCTTTGGAAGCACTCATTTAGGACATACAAATGCTCACAAAGGGGCTCAGAAAAGGGGATTCCTTCATCAAAGTAAAGAAAGCAAAAAAGGCAAGAAAGTGCCAAAAAGTTGGAAGTCACAGTCTTTTATAACCCAATCTTGGAAGTGACATCCTACCACTTTTGCATATTCTCTTCATTAGAAGGAAGTCATTAGGTGCAGCCCGCACACAGGAGGAGGAGATGACACAAGGGTGTGAATACCAAGAAGAGGGGATCATTAGAAGCAAGTCATTAGGTGCAGCCCACACACAGGAGGAGGAAATGACACAAGGGTGTGAATACCAAGAGGAGGGGATCATTAGAAGCCATTCTAGGAGGCTGCCTACCACACATGAAAATCAGGGTTAAGAGAAGATACACTTTTCAAATTGTAACAGGTATATCCTACACTTAACTTGTACAAGAACTCAAACAAATTTCCTGCTTGAAATTCAGTGACCCCAACAGTTTTGCATCATACAATTAAATGCTTAAAGCTAAAGAAGGCCCCATGTACCCAGAAAGATTATCATTTAAAATCGAAGGAGAGATAAAAAACTTCTCAGACAAGCAAAAAAACCAAGAGTTCATCAGTACTAAACCAACCCTTAAAGAAATGTTAAAGGGTCTTCTCTAAGTGGAAAAGAAGAAGCTATAGGAGAGGGGAAATCTTACTAGGAAAGGCAAGTATAAAGTAAAGACTGAGGATCAACCACTTAAATAAGCCACTACAAAGACAAAAGACGAAGATTGTAAAAGCAACTGTAACTACAATAAACAGTTAAGGGATAAACATGAAGATTTAAAATAGGACATCAAAAACACAAAATGTGGAGGAGGAAAGTAAAAAATGTAGGTCTTTTAGAATGTATGTGAACTTAAATGACTACCAGTTTAAAACAAGTAGATATAGTTATAGGTCAACATATATAAACGCCATGGTAACCATAAATCAAAAATCTACAATAGATATACAAAAACTAAAAAGAAAGGAATACAAGCATACTATTAAAGAAAGTCATCAAACCACAAGGAGAGAAACAAAAATAAGAAAAATGAACAGATAAGAATTACAAAAACAACCAGAAAGCAAGTAATAAAATGGCAATAAGTACATACCTATCAATACTTTACTTTAAATGTCAATGGACTAAATGTTCCAATCAAAAGACATAGGGTGGCTGATTGGATAAAAAACAAAAGAACCATCTATATGCTGCATACAAGAGATTCACTTCAGAGCTAAAGACACACAGACTGAAAGTGAGGGGATGGGAAAAGATACTTCATGCAAATGGAAATGACAAGAAGCTGGGATAGAAATACTCATATCAGACAAAATACAAGAAGTGGATATTACAATTGTTAACATATGTGCACCCAGTAAGGAGCACCTAAATATATGAAACAAATACTTACAGACATAAAGGGAGAAATTGACAATAATACAACAATTGTAGGGGACTTTAACACCCCACTTGCATCAATGGACAGACAGATCACAGAGACAGAAATCAGTAAGGCAACAGTGGTCTTAAATAATACAATAGACCAGTTGGACTTAATAGATATCTATAGGACATTACATCCAAAACCAGCAGAATACATGTTCTTTTCAAGTGCACATGGAACACTCTCTAGGATAGATCACATGTGAGGCCATAAAACAAGTCTCAACACATTTAAGAGGATAGAAATTAAATCAAGCATATTTTCTGACCACAATGTTAAGAAACTAGAAATCAATTACAGGAATAAAAATGGGAAAAACACAAACACATAGAGACTAAATAACATGGTTCTAAAAAAAAAAAATGGGTCAAAGAGGAAATCAGAAAATTCCTTGAGGCAAATGAAATTGAAACACAACTTTCCAAAATCTATGGGATGCAGCAAAAGCAATTCTAAGAGGGTCGTTTACAGCAATACAAGAAAAACTCAAATTAACAACTTAACCTACCACCTAAAAGAATTAGAAAAATAAGAACAAACAAAGCCTAAAGTCAAAAGAAGGAAGGAAATAATAAAGATCAGAGAGGAAATAAATAAAATAGAGACCAAAAATAGAAAAGATCAATGAAACCAAGATAAATTGATAAACCTTTAGTCAGGCTCACCAAGAAGAAAAGAGAGAGGACCCAAATAAATAAAATAAGAAATGAAAGAGAAGAAATAAAAACTGATACTACAGAGGTATAAAAAATATCATAAGAGAATAATACTATGAACAGTTATATGCCAACAATTTGATGACCTAGAAGAAGAAATAGACAAATTTCTAGAAATATACAACCTGCCAAGACTGAAACAGGAAGAAACAAAGAACTTGAACAAATTGATCACTAGCAGTGAAATTGAATTTGTAATAAAAAATCTCCCAGCAAACAAAAAAGTCCAGGACTGGATGGCTTCACAGGGGAATTCTACCAAACATACAAAGAACAACTAATACCTATCCTCCTCAAAATATTTCCCAAAATTGAAGAGAATGGAATACTCCCAAATTCATTCTACAAGGCCAACATTACCCTGACACCAAAAGCAGACAAAGACATTACAAAAAAAGGAAATTACAGGCCAATATCTTTGATGAACATAGACGCAAAAGTCCTCAACAAAATATTAGCAAACCATATCCAACAATATATAAAAAGGATCATACACCATGATCAAGTAGGATTTATTCCAGAGACACAAGAATGGTATAATATTCTCAAATCAATCAATGTTAATCACCACATTAATGAAAGGAAGGATAAAAACCATATGATCATCTCAATAGATGCAGAAAAAGCATTTGACAAAATTCAACATTCATTCATCATAAATCAGAGTGGGTATAGGGGGAACATATCTCAAGATATTAAGGCCATTTAAGCCAAACCCACAGCTAACATCATACTCAATGATGAAAAGTTGAAAGCCTTTCCTCTAAAATCAGGAACAAGACAAGGACGCCTGCTCTCATCACTTCTATTTAACATAGCATTGGAAGTCCTAGCCACAGCAGACAGGAAAAAGAAATAAAAGGCATTCAAATTGGAAGAGAAGAACTAAAAATGTCACTATCTGCAGATGACATGATACTTTATATAGAAAACCCTAAAGTCTCCACCAAAAAACTATTAGAACTAATAAATGAATTCTGTAAAGTTGCAGGATACGAGATTAACATACAGAAATCTGTTGCTTTTCTGTACACTGAGAATTAAATATCAAAAAGAGAAAGTAAAAAAAAAAACTCATTGAAATTGTATCAAAAAGAATAAAATATTCAATACCTAGGAATAAACTTAACCAAGAAGGTGAATGAGCTATACCCAGAAAACTATAAAACACTGAAGATGGAAATTGAAGATGATACAAAGAAATGGAAAGATATCCCATGCTCTTGGATTGGAAGAGTAAATGTTTTTAAAATGTCCATACCACCCAAAGCAATCTACAGATTTAAGGCAATTCCTATCAAAATACCCAAGACATTTTTCAGAGAACTAGAACAAATAATCCTAAAATTCATATGGAATCACAAAAGACCCTGAATTGCCAAAGCAATCTTGAGAAAAAAGAACAAACGTGGAGGTATCACCCTCCCTGACTTCAGATTATACTACAAAGCTACAGTAATCAAAACAGCATGATACTGGCACAATAACAGACATATAGACCAATGGAATGGAATATACCCACTCACTTCTGATCAGCTGATCTACAACAAAGGAGGCAAAAATATACAATGGAGAATAGACAGTCTCTTTAATAAGTGGTGCTGGGAAAACTGGACAGCTACATGTAAAAGAATGAAATTAGAACACTCCATAAAACCATACACAAAAATAAACTCAAAATGGATTAAAGACCTAAATGTAAGATCTGAAACTATATAACTCCTAGAAAAGAACATAGGAAGACCATTCTTTGACATAAATCCTAGCAATATTTTTTTTGGATCTGTCTCCTAAGGCCAAAGAAATAAAAGCAAAAATAAACAAGTGGGAGCTAATTAAACTTAAAAGCTTTTTCACAGCAAAGGAAACCCTCAACAAAAGAAAAAGACAACCTACTGAATGGGAGAAAATATTTGCAAATGATATGACTGACAAGCAGTTAATCTTCAAAATATATAAACAGCTCACACAACTCAATATCAAAATAACAAACAACTCAATCCAAAAATGGGCAGAAGACCTGAATAGACATTTTCCCAAAGAAGACATACAGAAGTCTAACAGGCACATGAAAAAATACCCAACATTGCCAATTATTAGAGAAATGCAAACTAAAACTACAATGAAATATCACCTCACACCTATCAGAATAACCATCATCAAAAAGTCTACAAATAACAAATGTGGCAAGGATGTGAAGAAAAGGGAACCCTTGTACACTGTTGGTGGGAATGTAAGTTGGTGCAGCCACCATGGAAAACAGTATGGAGGTTTCTCAAAAAATAAAAATAGAACTACCATATGATCCAGCAATTCCACTCCTGGGTATATATCTGGAAAAAAATAAAACACTAATTTGAGAATATACAGGCATTCCCAAGTTCATAGCAGCACTATGTACAATAGCAACATATGGAAGCAATCCAAGTGTCCATCAGCAGACAAATGGATAAAGAAGATGTGGTATATTTATAAAATGGAATATTAGCCATAGAAAAGAGTGAAATTCTGCCATTTGCAGCAACATGGATGGACCTAGAGAATATTATGCTTAGTAAAAAATCAGACAAAGACAAATATTGTTTGATATCACTTATATGTGTAATCTAAAAAATAAAACAAATGAATGAATATAGCAAATCAGAAATGGACTCACATATATAGCAAACAAACTAGTAATTACCAGTGGGGAGAGAGAAGGGGAGTGCAAGATAGGGTGATGGGATTAGGAGATACAAACTACTATGTATAAAATAGATAAGCAACAAGGATATATTGTACAGCACTATTATAGTCACTATTTTGTTTTGTAATAACTTTTTTTAAAATTTTATTTATTTTTGGCTGCATTGGGTCTTCATTGCTGCACGTGGGCTTTCTCTAGTTGTGGTGAGCGGTGGCTTCTCTTGTTGTGGAGCATGGGCTCTAGGTGCGCGGGCTTCAGTAGTTGTGGCACGTGGGCTCAGTAGTTGTGACTCATGGGCTCTAAAGCGCAGGCTCAGTAGTTTTGGCACACAGGCTTAGTTGCTCCATGGCATGTGGGATCTACCCGGACCAGGGCTCCAACCCGTGTCCCCTGCATTGGCAGGCGGATTCTTAACCACTGTGCCACCAGGGAAGTCCTCCCCAGCATACTTTCTTCCAATGAAAAACTGCCCCTTCTCCTTCCTATGTGGTTCTGATGAAACTGGTCATCACAGGGCCCTGTCTGACCCCCAGCTAATCACATGACTATCCTCCTTTTCACAGTGACTGGTCAAAGTTACATGAGCCAAGCAGGGCCAGAGTCCATCCATGCAATTTAATGTAAGGATACTGGGAGAGGGAATGTCTCTTCCTTTTGAGTCATGAACAATAAAAATGAAAGCTTACAGCTGTCAGAAGCCACCTTTCCCATCACATGAAAGGACCTGTTGGTAGAGAGGAAGAAAGGAGAGAGAAAGCTAATGATATCATTTGAGTCCCTGTAGAGTGTCTTGGAGCACTCCTGCCAGCTCCACCCTGAACTTCCCAGTTACCAGAGCCAGTGAATCCCACTTTGCTCAAGCTTGTTTGGTTTTCTGGCATTTGTTTATAACCAAAGTGTCCTGACTAATACAGGCTTGTTTCAAGCTAACTCTTCTTACTAATTAATATGTATATTCCATCTGTGTCGTTCTCAAACCAGGAAACAGCTGTTACCTAAAAAGCTTTTATAAAATACAGATTTTTAGGCCCCAACCAAAACTACTATTTCAGCATCTTTAGGGGTGTAATCCTCACATCTGTATTTTTGTTTTTAACTCCACAAATAATTCTGAAGCCTAGCCAGTATGGACAACCACTAATCTATTCTATTACAAAAAAAAACAAACTTCAAATTCTAAATTGGCTTTCTCCTATTTGAATTGCATGGATCTTTCAGTCTAGAATCTTATAAAGGAAACAGGTAGGTTTCCCCACACTGACCACAATTAAACTCTGTCTCTCCCAATAGAAAAATCAGTAGAATATTTTAAAAACACTTTTATAGCATTTATTGATTTTACTTAATTCTACTGATAGAAATCATTACTGGGAGGAGTATTACAATCACAAATGTGGGGGGGTATATATATACAGGTTTAATGCTCCTTTAGTTCTCTATCATGAAACCAGCATAAGAACCAGACTGGGTAGTCATGGACATCTAATGCAAATTTCTGTATTAAATGGCACACAGCAAGGCCAAGCCATGTTCCTACATCTCTTTACATCTCCATCCTTTTACATCTGTACCAGTACAAATTGGTAAACTAATATATTTTACCAAGTGCAAAGAAAAAGCATCTTTTTAAAACAATGACATCAAGGCTCAGTTTCAAGTTGGTGATATAGGAAACCTCCGGCCAGGAGCCCCTTGGACAATCCTGTGAGGCAGTGTGGTGGGACAGGCAGGGCACTTTTTGGCCATTTGCAATGTCATAATGATTCTTTTACATCTGAATATACTCATTTAAAACTGGCACTATGACAGCATGGTTCAGCAAAGTTTAGGCCAATCATTTCCACAGGATAATTTATATGTTATGTCAAGGGACAGATGTTCTACAGTCTTTATATCCTGAGCAGTTGTGGGAATCTTTGCATTTTTGCTGTTTCATATTATCATGTCCTAAAGGAAGACCCCTCTAAGGACTTCAGATAGAAAGGAAAACTAGTGATCATATAACATCACTGGGATCACCTTGGGTATAAAATCAGGAGACACATCACCACAGAGGAACCAAGCAGTAATCAGGTAATTTCTATAGGTTGACCATGATTATACTCCTTCAGTCAATCTCTTCTAGGATTGAAGACTGACGAGAAGGTATTTCCAGTTCTGCTTACACTCTTGAAAAATTAAGTAGAGGGGGAAAAAATCTTTAACTGTGTATAGTGATGGATGTTAACTAGACTATTGTGGTGATCATTTTGCAATATATATAAATACCGAATCATTATGTTGTATACCTGAAAATAATATGACGTTGTATGTCAATTATACCTCAATAAAACAAATTAAGTACAGGGATCTCAACAGCAGGGTAGGGAGGAGGGTATCAAAAATCAATGGAGGACTTCCCTGGTGGCGCAGTGGTTAAGAATCTGCCTGCCAAAGCAGGGGACACGGGTTCGAGCCCTGGTCTGGGAAGATCCCACATGCCGCAGAGCGACTAAGCCCGTGCACCACAACTACTGAGCCTGCGCTCTAGAGCCCGCGAGCCACAACTACTGAAGCCCGTGTACCTAGAACCCGTGCTCCTCAACAAGAGAAGCCACCGCAATGAGAAGCCCGCGCACCACAACGAAGAGTAGCCCCGGCTCGCCGCATCTACAGTCCGTGCGCAACAACAAAGACCCAACGCAGCCATAAATAAATAAATAAATAAATAAATAAGAAATCAATGGAGATAATATCTGACTATTAATGTTATCTTTTTTCCAGTTTTACTAGGTATAATTGACAACGTTGCTGGAAGTTGTAAGGCAAAGTACCAGAAAGAAGGGAGCTGGCCAGAGAAAGAGATCCAGAAATCTGCACTGGGTCCCCTTGAGATTTTGCCAAGTATTAAGGTATACTCACACACACAGAGAGAATCTACAAAGCTGCACAAAGAACCACTACTGGAAAAAGTATAACAACCAGGCGGCTGTGAACTGAACAACTACTAGAGTTCACGTAAGTCTGGGAGCCATTCGAGTCTGATCTCCAGAGTGGAGAGACCTTACTAAAAATCCTGCAGCATTCATTAGAGACCTCATAAAAATACACTTTTAGAGTAGGGCTAATCTAGTCCTAAAAGGCCACTTTATACCACCTTAATAATACTTAAAAACAAGCTTCATACTAACCACAAATATGTAGAAACTGAAATTTAAATACTACCATTTACAATTGCTTCAAAGAAAACCAATTACTTAAGTGTAAATCTAACAAAATGTGTACTGAATCAGTATCCTGAAAATTACAAAATGCTGATAAAAGAAACTAAAGAAGACCTAAATAAATAGGAGCCACACTGTGTTCATGGACTGGAAGATTAAATATAGTAAAGATGTCAATTCTCCCCAACTGATTGATAGGTTTGATGCAATTCCTATCAAAATCCATGAAGTTTTTTGGTAGACATAGACAAGCTTATTCTAAAATGTATACAGAAAAGCATAGTACTTAAAATAGCTTAAAAATTTTTTGGGAAAAAGAAGAATAAAGTGGGAGGAATCACTCTATTCAGTTTTAAGGCTTACTGTGTTGACTCCCCAAGACCACCTCCAGGTTCGATGATTTGCCAGGAGGACTCACAGGATTCAGCATAATCATACTCGTGGCTATGATTTATTACAGCATAAAGATATAAAGCAAAATTAGCAAAGGAAAAAGGTGCATGGGGCAAAGTTTGGAGGAAACCAGGCACAAGTTTCCAAGAGTCCTCTCCCACTAGAGTCACAGGACTTGCTTAATTTTTCCAATAACAAGTTATGATAACACATGTGAAATATTGTCTACCAGAGAATCTCATTAGAGACTCAGTGCCAAGGTTTTTAATGGGGACTAGTCACATAGCACACTCTGCCTAGCACAATCCAAAATTCCAGATTTGCAGAAGGAAAGCAGGTGTTCAGCATAAACCATCATTGTTTACACAGTTTAGGCACAATGAGCTACTCTTACCAGTCAGGGTGGTCATTATCAGTTAGGAAAGTCCTCCTGAAATCCTAATTTCCAGATGCTAGCCAAGGGCCAACCTTGGAAGCAGATCTTTCTAAGGACAGCAGTGACAGGTCTATTAACTTTTTTTGCATGCCATACAGCTGTATGCCTACATAGCTATACTAATCAAGACAGTGTGGTATTGGCAGAGGGACAGACATATAAATCAATAGAACATAATAGAGAACCCAGAAATGGACCCACACAGTTATCCCCAACTGATTTTTGACAAAGTTACAAAAGCATTTCAGTGGAGAAAGAATAGCCCTTTTTCAATAAATGGTGCCAGAACAATTGGACATGTAGACACAAAAAGATGAACCTTGACTTAAAACTCACATGTAATACAAAAATTAATTTAAAATGGATTTTGGACTTAAATATAAAACACAGAATTATTTAAAAGTTTGGAAAAAACATAGGAAAAATCTTTGGGAGGTAAGGCTAGGCAAAGAGTTCTTAGACTTGATAACAAAAGCATAATTTATAACATAAAAAATTGATAAATTGGGCCACATCAAAATTTAAAACTTTTGCCCTGTGAAAAACCCTGTTAAAAGGATGAAATGACAAGATAAAGACTGGCAGAAAATATTTTTAAACCACAAATCCTACAAAGGTTTGAATCTAGAATATACAAAGAGCTCTCAAAAACAGTAAAAAAAAAAAAAAAAAGACAACAAACAATCCAATTAGAAAATGGGGAACAGACACGAACAGACATTTTACTGAAGAGGATATACAGATGGCAAATAAGCACATGAAAATATGTTCAATATCACTGGCCATTAGGGAAACACAAATGAAAACCACATTGAGATAGTACTATACATCTATGAGAATGGCTAAAATAAAATGTTTAGTTATAACACCAAATGCTGGTGAGAATTTGGAGAAACTGGATCGCTCATACACTGCTTGTGGGATTGTGAAATGGTACAACCACTCTAGAAAAAAAAGTATGACAGTTTCTTACAAAACTATATAAGAAGTTACCAATGACCCAGCAGTTGCACTCTTAATTATTTAGCTCAGAGAAATGAAAACTATGTACACACAAAAACCCATACACAAATGTTCATAGCAGCTTTATTCATAATTACCAAAACATGTAAAAAAACTCAAATGTCCTTCAACACATGTATGGTTAACCTGTAGTATAACCATAACATGGAATACTATTTAGTAATAAAAAGGAATGAACTATTGATACACACAACAACTTGGATAAATCTCAAGAGAAATATGCTGAGTGAAAAACCCACTGTGGTGGTTAAAGAATATCACAAGAGATTCTTGTGATGGAACTGTTGTGTATCTTGATTGTGCTGGTAGTCACACAAATCTACACATGTGATAAAATTGCATGGAACCAAATGTAAACACACACACACACATATAAGTGCATGTAAAACTGATGAAATCTGAATAAGGTCACTGGGTTATTATCGATATAAATTTCCAGGTTGTAATATTATACTATAGTTGTGCAAGATGTTACCATTAGGGTAAACTAGCTGAAGGGTACATGAGAGCTCTCTGTGCTATTTCTTACAAGTGCATATAAATGTAGAATTATCTCAAAATTGAACTTAAAAAAAAAAAAGCTTCCAAAGAATCAAACTGATATGTAAGTTAACTGTCTGCCAGAAGAAAACACTCCATTAAGAACAACAAAATCTAGACTCACAACAAGATAGCATTCATTTTGAAGAGCATACTTTAAAAATTACTAGGCATGTAGAGAAGCAGGAAAATATATCTATAACTAAGAAAAAAAAAAATCCCTCAATAGAAACCAACCTAGAAGTGACTGAAATGATGAATTTACAGACAAGAATTTTATAATAGCTGTTAAAAATATAGTCAATGATTTAAAGGAAAACATTAATATAATCAAGGAAAAATAGGACATCTCAAAAATTTTTTTAATTGTTAAATACAAAAAGAAAGAAAAAAGATCCCACAACTGGAAAGATATAATAACTGAAATGAAAATCTTACTAAATGGATTTCACACCTGATTAGACTCTGCTGAAGACAAGTAAACTTGACGAGAGGGAACTGAAAAGATCCTAAGCAAACACAGAGAAGAAAAACAGCTAGAAAAAAAAATGAACAGAGCCTTCGTGGATTATGAGATAATATTAAGTGGCTACCATATGTGTAACTGAGGAAGAGAAAGACATTGGCACAGAAAAATACATTTTTTCAAGATAATGGGAATTTTCTTCTTCAAAATTTCATGAAAAACATAAAACCAGAGAACCAAGAAGCTCAATGAAGCAAAGCAGGATAAGGGGGGAAAAAGCACATCATAATCAAATTTCTGAAAACCAAAGATAAAGAGAAAATCTTCAGCACATTCAGAAAAAAAAAAAAAGAGACATATTATACTCAGGGTCAGTAAGAATTACCACTGGCTTCTCAAGAGAAAGGATGCAAGTCAGAAAACAATAAAATGAATATTATCTTGGTGCTGAAAGAAAAAGGCTATCTAAATTCTACATCTAGAATTTCAATAATAATGAATAATGATTAAAAATTAAGGCAAAAATAAAGATACTTTCAAAAATACAAAAGCAAAGAGAATTCATCATCGACATATGTTCCAGTTGTGTATTACTTGGTAATAAACTACTCGAAACTCTGTGGCTTGAAACATCACACATTTAATTGTATTTTACAATATTATGAGTCATTTATGCAAGATGTGGTTAGGTGAGCCTTTTTTCTCCATTAACATCAATTGAGTTTACTTGGAGGTGTTCACTCATCTGATTTCATATACGTGGCTTCTCTTACATATCTAGCACAGTGGCAGAGATGGCTAGAAGGCCAGGCTAGGAAGAGACTATGGACCGAATGTTAGCGCAAGTTCCTGTGCCAGATGCACAGTGAGGCCAAACAAACCGAAACATCAGAGTTTGGAGCAGAAAAAGGGCTATTGCAGGACCATACAAGGAAACAGGTGACTCGTGGCCCCAAAAAACTCAAACTCCCCGAAGGCTTTCAGCAAAGCATTTTTAAAGGCCAGGTAAAGGAAGGGGATCACAGGGTATGTGATCAGCTCATGCACAATTCTGATTGGCTGATGGTGAGGTAACAGGGCAATGTCACATTATCTATCCTTAGGCGCCAGCAAGTCTGGTGCTCATGGTCATCAAGTAACATCTTCCATTTGGTGGGGGATTTTCACATCTGTAAAACAACTCAGGAAATGTGCATCAGACACTTATTATCTAGGTACTTCAGAGAGGAACTAAAGCAGAGGATTTGGGGGAAGGGCCTGCCCCAGGAAGGCCCTGTAGGGTCCTGCTCAGTTACACAAGGAGACTACATGCAGCCTCACCAACATGGGACCTCAGTGTGGTCAGACTTCTTACCTAGTGGCTTCAAGAGCAAGAGTTTTAGCAAATAAGATAGAATCTACATCGTCTTTTATGACCTAGACCCAGAATTCACAAAGCATTACTTCTGCTGTAATCCTATTAGTTGAAGCAATCACAAGCTCATGCATTTTAAGGAGAAAGAACATAGACCTCTAGATGGGAGGAATGCCAAAGAATTTGTAGAAATGATTTTAAAATTGCCACTGTCTTCTCTCCGGCCCAAAATTATTTACATTCCTTCCTCATGCAATATATATTCACCTCTTCCCAAGACTCTCCAAAAGTCTCATCCCATTATGGCATCAAGCTGAGGTTCAAAGTCCAGAATCTAGGACTTCCCTAGCGGTCCAGGGGATAAGACTCCGTGCTTCCACTGCAGGGGGCCCAGGTTCAATCCCTGGTCGGGGAACTAAGATCTCCAGGATCTTATCATCTTAATAAGCCCAGGTATGGATGAAGCTCCATAAAGTTTCTTAGGTTCAGATCTTGATCTGAAAACCTGCAAACTAAAGAAACAAGTTGTCTGCCCCACACGTATCCAAAATACAGTGGTAGGATAGGCATAGAGTAATTGCAATAAATAAATATCCATTTAAAGGAAGAAAACAGGAAGTCACCAATCCACTGAAATTTTAAAATCCAGCTGAGTATATGTTACCTGTTTGTGACTGGGGCCCAACCCTGCTCCCTGGGAATGACTTTCCATGATTTTTGGCTCTTTCCTCTGAGATCTTGGTTTTGCCCTCTAAGTCATTCTTCTGTCCCCATAGAGCTATCCCATTTCTGCAGCTTAGTAGCCTACTCAGCCTGCTTCCTGCCCACAGAAGTTTGAGGGTCCAAAAGATTTTTTTCATTTTGTACAGTCTGGTTTTCTCAGTAAAAGCTAAACTAACTACTATAAAAATTTGTGGATTTTTTGTGAGTCAATTTATAATTTATTCCATTAGATAAAAGCCATATACACAAATACCTTCTAGATAAGTTCTTTTCTACCTTGGGCTCCCTTTTGGGCTGCTGTGGGACAGTGTCCTTAATATTCTTAGTAGACTTGTTGTTTAAGATTCTTAGAAACCTTATTGTCTAACAATTGTTTGCTTAAACAATTGTTTATTGTTTAGAACCACTTAAGAACTTTACAAGGCCTTTTATCTGTTTCTGAACTCTTAACAAAAGATTTTACAATCACACCCTTGGCTTCATCTCTACCTTGAGTCCATGCTTTTCTAACAGGGCCTTGGATTTGATCTTTGTCCTGTGGCTCTATCTTACTTTGAGTATCTTCTACTGGGAGAAACTAAGGATAAGAAATCATTTAATTTTCAGATCTTGTTCTACACAGTTCCTCTAAATTCTGTTTGAAAATTGAATAATTCCTTCTTTAGTACAGCTTTGTCCACCCATACATTATGATGCATAGTTTAAACACAGATAAACAAAAAACAGTTGACACCTTGAACATTCTGCCTGGATATCTCCTAAGCCAGATCCATCAGTTCATTAAATATATTTTCTAATTCTCCACGTTATCACATTTGCTAAACCATCTGCCATGACATAACAAGAGCCTTCTTTCCTCGAGCTTCCAATGACATTTTTCTTATTTTCCTTTAAGTCCTTATTGACACCCTCCTCGATGCCTATCAGGATTCCACTAACAGTCTTCTTGAAGCCCTTTCAACTTCTGCCTGACATACTGTCCCAAAGTCAATGCCACATGTTTTAGGTTTTTGTTACAACAGCAGCCCCAATCTTGTTCCACTTATGTAATGCTGCATAACTATTCCAAAAATACATGAAAAAACAATGATTTTATTACATCTCACAATCAAGAAAATCAGGAATTTACGCAGGTTTTAGCTAGGTACTCATTCTATTCTTTGTGCCATCAACGTGTTATTGAATGCAAGTCTATGTGCCCAGTGACGCACAATGAGGCCGAACAATACCAAAACGTCAGAGTTTGGAGCAGAGAAAGGTTTATTGCAGGGTCATGCAATGAGACAGCTGGCTCATGTCTTAAAAACCCCAAATTCCCCGAAAGCTTTCAGCAAAGCTCTTTTATAGGAAAGGGAAGGGAGGGGTGTGGTTAGTTGTTGCAAACTTCTTGGTGTCAGATCCTTTGTTTTTGAGGTCAGGTTATGGTCAGGTCACAATGTTCCTGTAAACCTCTACCAAAAGAAATGTTTTTCTCTGTTCTGACAAGAAAGAGCAAGATCCCAAGGCTCAACTTTCTCCCTCCAAGGTCCAGGCTCTGGCTAAGAGAGGGACCCTGTGCAGGCTGGTTACCCTGCCCGGGAGCATTCGTCCAGCACCCAGTCAGGGTCCTCCTGCCAGGGCCCAGGCCAGGCTGAAGAGGCAGATCTCAGCTGGTGGTGCCCTCAGGGCCAGGTCCCCAGACCCCACCCAGCCGTCATCACTGAGGAAGCCAGGTGCCCAGGACTCAGCCGGCCCTCAGGCTTTTCATTTAAACTGGAGAGAAGCAATTATTTAGGATCAATAGGAATACAAATACCAATCAGGTGAATTACCAGCTCACAACAATTGCCCCTATTGGAGAATAGCTCCAACCACAGAGGTGGACCTGAAGTAATGATGTGCAATGTGCTTGCAACTTAACCCTGACATTTGGCCACCTTCTAGGGGTAGATAACTGA
Source organism: Balaenoptera borealis (assembly GCF_965194805.1). Lineage (NCBI taxonomy): Eukaryota > Metazoa > Chordata > Mammalia > Artiodactyla > Balaenopteridae > Balaenoptera > Balaenoptera borealis. Next base: position 54,131,855 of record NC_138866.1, on the reverse strand, counting down.
TCTAAGCTGGACCAATTTTTGAAATTTGCATGGAGAGACTGAAGCTGGGTAAAGCTGTTACCTTAAATAGCAGGGTCCATATACACCCATGGAGACCGCTGCCGCCGTTAGGTCATAGAAGCGGGGATAGGGGAGAGGTTCACTGCTGCTTCAAGGTCTGGGCCCGGCCAGTGGGTGACCAGTGGTGAGGGCTCTGGAGCTCTGCGGGATACAGCCTTCAGCCTGTCCCTGGGTCCCCAGCTCACCCGCCGGCCTGGAGGGCCCCAGGGAGAAGGCTGCCATCTCCCTCTCACTGCACTCTCCGCTGCGCAGACCACTGAGAGCTGATTGTTGGCGGAGCGGGACCTCTAACTGCCACGCTCAGGGTCTCGTGCTTATGGTCAAGCGCTAGTGGTTTCGTGCCCGCCCCACCCCTATTACCAAAGGAAGTTACTCAGTGGTATTCACCTGGCGAATGGGAGGCTTGGAGAGATCAAGACAGCTTCACTCACATATCTGGCACCATGGCAGGTTTAACTAGACTGCTAGGCTTAGCTGGCTCTGTTGACCAGAACGTGGTCTCTCCAGCATGGTGGTCTTCTTATATGGTGGTTCAAGTCTCTGAGCGCAAGTATCCAAGTAAATAAGACAGAAACCTCATGGTCTTTTATGACCTAGCCTCCGAAGTCCTAGCGTTTCATTTCTGCTGTGCTGTATAGGTCAAAGAAACCCCTAGCCTACCCAGATTCAAGAGGAGGAGACAGAGACCCAATGTCTCAGTGGAAAAAGTGTCCAAGAATGTACAGCCATTTTTAAAAACCAACATAACAAATCTGTACTACAGGAAACGTTAAAGGAAGTTCTTCAGGCTGAAGTGAAATGATACCAGATGGAAACTTAGGTCTATACAAAAGAATGAAAGGCATCAGAAATGGTAAATATGTAGGTAAATTAAAAGGACATTTTTAAATTGGACAAAAAATTATGTGCTATTTACAAAATAGAATACTTAACAGTAATAAGAATAATCTACATGGAACAACATGAATGAATCTCACAATGTTGAGAGAAAAAAGCTAAACATGAAAAGTACATATTGTATTATTCCATTTATATAATGTACAAAAACAGGCAACAACCAATCTATGCTCTTAAAAATCAAAAGAGTGGTAACTCGTGGGACAGCAGGTAATGACAGGAATGCGAGTTTGGGTCACCGGTAATGTTCTGTTTCTTGATCAGGGAGCTGTTTAGATATGTATGGTGGTTTAAAACATCTCCACAGATCCTTTGACACTCCTCCCATCAGAAAATGAAGACCAATTCCCTCTCTTTTAATATGGCTGGTCTTAGTGACTCACCTCTAGCAAACAGAATGCACTGAAACTGACAACATATGATTTCCAATGCTAGGTTAGAAAAGGCACTAGAATTTCCACCTGCCTCTCTTTCTTGGGACATTCACCCTTGGTACCCAGTCACCATGCTTTGCGAAAGTCAAGGAGTCACATGTAAAGGCCTTGTGGAGGTATTCTAGTCACAGACATAACTAAGTTTCCAGTCAACAGGTAGCATCAACAGCCAAACATGTAAGTGAAGGAAACTTCTGATGATTCCAGCCCCCAGCCTTCAAATTATCCCAGCCAAGCCCTGACCGAATTGCAAATTCATAAGCAAAATAAATGTTATTTTAAGCCACTAAATTTAGGGGTGATTAGTTCTGCAAGTATATGTAACTAGAACATACAACCAGTGTGCTTACTTTGTGAAAATTCATTAAGCTGCATAATTATGATGTAGTCGGTCCTCCATATGCATGGGTTCCACATTTGCAGATTCAGTCAACTGCAGATGAAAAATATTTTTTTTAAGTTCCAGAAAGTTCCAAGAAGAAAACATGAATTTTTTGCACATTGGCAACTATTTACATAGCATTTAAATTGTATTAGGTATTATACGTAACCTAGATATGATTTAAAGTATGTAGGAGGATGTGCATAGGTTATATGCAAAGACTACTCCATTTTATTTAAGAAACTTGAGCATGCAAGGATCTTGGTGTCCCCAGGGATGGAGGAGGGCCTGGAACCAATCCCCCATGGATACCAAGGGACAACTGTATACACTTTTCCGTACATATATTATACTTAGGTTTGAAATAAAAATCATATCCTGGAAACAAGCTCAAGTTTCTCATCAAATTTTTAGATTTTATTGAGATGTTTTATATAAATTCAATATTTCATATCTCCCTAACACTTTGCCTTTAACTTACAATTACATAATATAAAGAAAAATAATGGATTTTTTTCACTGCATCCCATATAGACACCTCCTAATCTCCATCAGTTTACCCTTGCACACTGCCCAATTCTGATCATTTATCATATGTGGATGTAAAAAAAGTTGGGAAGCACTGCTACAGGAGACATCTGCCCAGGACCTCTTCTTCTATAATATAGAGTCTCATTGTCCTTTGGGGAACTACCTCCCTTTGGGTGAATCAAGGTAGCTGAGACCTGATAATTGCTCAGCTTTTTAAAAAATCCTATTATACCTCACGTTCTTCCAATAAATTTCTCATTTTATTTAAGTTAGCAATATTTAGTCTCTATTCTCTGGACAGTACCTACTGATACATAACTCCAGTGCTAGCACACTGTGATCTACACATAGTTGATGATGAACAAATAAAACACAAAATGTTTATAAAATGATATTGGACAACTGATTTTTGTCAAAGCACAAAGGCAACACAGTGGAAAAAGAATAGCCTTTTCAACAAATATGGCTGGAACAATTGGTTATCCATAGGTAACAAATACGAACCAAAATGCCTCATACCATAAATAAAAGTTAACTCAAAATGCATCATAGACCTAAACATACAGCCTAAACTGTAAAACTTCTAGAAGAAAACATAGGACATGGCCTTTTTGAGTTAGGTTAGGCAAAGATTTCTTAGAAATGACACTAAAGGCATAATTCATAAAAGAATAAATTGGACTTTACTAAAATTTAAAACTTCTGCTCTTAAAAATACACTGTTAAGAGAATGAAAAGACAAGCCACATACTGGGAGAAGATCTTTGCGAAGCATATATCTGACAAAGAACTTGTATCCAGAATATATAAAGAACTCTGAAAATTTAAGAAAACAAACAACCCAACTTTTAAAAAATGTAACAAAGATCTGAGCAGACACTTCACCAAAAAAGACATGCAGATGGCAAATAAGCACATAAAAGATGCTCAACATCATTAGCCATTAGGAAAATATAAATTGAAACCACAACAAGATAACACTATACACCTATTAGAATGGCTCAAATTACAAACGACTGACTACACCAAGTGTCCATGAGGACATTTTATTTTATGGAGGAAATGGAACTCAAATACACTCCTGATGGGAATGTATTGTAAAATGGTACAACCACTCTGGGAAAAAACTTAGCAGTTTCTTAAAAAGTTTAACATACATCTACCTATGATTCAATCATTCCACTTCTAGATTTTTATCCAAGAGAAAAAGGAAATATATGTCCATACAAAGACTTGTACACAAATGTTCATGGCAACATTAATGGTAATAGCCCCAAACTAGACACAACCCAAATGTCCATCAACAGATGACCAACTACAGTGCATCCATATAAGGGAATATACTCATCAATACAAAGTAATGAACTACTGGTACACAAAACAACATGGATGAACGTCAAGATAATGACACTAAGTAAAAGAAACCAGACCAGAAAAAATATAATACATACTGTCTGATTCTACTTATGTAAAACTTTAGAAAAGAAAAATGAATCTATAATGACAAAAAGTAAAATAGTGGCTGCTTAGGTGTGGGAGGCATGGAGGGATAAGAGAAAGAAATTACAAAGGCGCGTGAGGAAATTTGAGGATGATGGATTTATTCACTTGATTATAGTGATGTTTTCAAGGGGGTATACATATATAAAAACTTATCAAGTTATACTCTTTAAATATGCTGCATATATTATGTCAATTATATCTCAATTAAGCTGTCTAAAAAAACCTTCAGCTCAGCCGTCAGATTTTGAAAGGAGCAGAAAGGATGCAGAATGGAAATCTTGGTTAAAGGTCTCAGTGAATTTTGTGAATTATCCAAGTATGCCAGGAATTTATGCTTCCTCTGCCTAGCCAAGCTTCAGCACAGTTTAAGGAGCCATCTCCCTGCTATTCTCCAGAAATGGTGACAACCGCCATTATTGGGTCTGTTTTCTGTTCGAAAATGACCCAATCAGTAAAAAACGAATTCTGTGTCTTGTGAGAGATTGTCAATTAAACATATAATCCACACTTATGAACATTTGTAAAGGGCTTTCTCCTTGCAAGATAATTTTAATATTGAGAGTGAACGTTTTGTATGTGAATTCCAATACAGACACACTCGTTATTTAATGCATCAGCACCTCAGTTTTCTCACCTGTGAAATGCCATAAGAAATAAGAAAAACCAGGAAGCTAAAAAGAGCAGATTTTGCCAGATTTATTAACTCTTCCTTTTTTGGGCAGAGCCTCTTTCTTCCCTCTCTGCTCTGAGAGGTGTCCATTTCTTCCCAACTCCACCAGCAGTAATTATCTTGAGTGAGTCAAGCTTCTCTCCCAGAAGTTTCATCCCTCTATCACTAGACTCCCCAAGAGAGGTCCAAGAGGAAGGTCCCTGCCATTGCCCTGGCTGGCCATTAAATTAGTCAAGAAGGTGTCCAAGACTCTACTGTGACTGGGTACCACACTGATGTCTTGGGCTGGCCTTGAGCTCTGTGCATTGTGTATTCTGGAGGTTGAGCTTCACTTTCCAGACAATCATTTTTTGTTGCACGGCAGGATGGGGAGTATCTCAACAGCATCCCCATTTCTAATTGCAAGTGGAGATAGTTTTCCAGGATGGCCTGTGTTCTCCGGAAGCAGAGCCATGTGGGCTTTGACTCTTTAAGGGAGGATACAAGAACAAGGACCCACAGAACAGGAAAAGTGGTTGTGTCCACAGACTGTAGCATTAAGAGGCTCTAGCTTCAATTTCCAGCTGTCAAAATGTGTGGGACTTTATCACCTCCAAAACTCAATTTTTTCATCTCTATAATGGGGCCAAAGCCATCTAATTTATTTAATTGTTATTAACTTCCATTATAAATTACAGCAGACTGGCCAATTATTAACTTGAACACTAAAAATAGCATTTAACACACTAACTCAATTTTTTATTAAATATATACTTAAATCAAATGCTTGAATAATTATAACTTACGGAGAAAACAAAGCTTTCCTCTTCTGAGTTAAGAATTTGAAAAGACGAGACGTAGAAGCAAACCAAAATCAAATCAAGTCCTAAAACGATATAAGCCTCAAGAAGCCAAGCAGGTTTGCCAACAAAGCTCCGCCTCCGTGCAAACTCTGCCCACTTCCGGCTGCCCCACCCACTTTCGAACACTGGAACACCGCCCCTCTCTGCGAGGTCCCGCCCCATGCACCTGATCCTGGTTCCCATTGGGCGAATACGAAAGCTCTATATACACCCAACACACGCACTTTTGGCAGGGGCGTCTTCGCGCCTGCGCAGCAGCATCGTCAGGCTGCTGGGCACTGGGACTGGGCACTGGGGACTGGGGACTGGGGACTGGGGGCTGGGGGGAGGGGGGCGGAGGTCAGGCCGAATCTTCCTCCGTAATAAGAAGCTACGCGTCCCGCGGTCCTGGCTCCGTGGGTCCGGTCGGATCGGGCCTGGGCGCTGGAGCTGCTGTGGCTGCCGCCGCGGCGAGTGCGATGGAGGCTGTGCCGGGGCCCAGCGGTCACACCGGGGAAGGCCGAGACTGCCGGAGGTTCTAGTAGATGAGGCGGCGGTGGCGGCACGGGCTCTCCATGAGCAAGCGGCGGCGGCGACGGGTGCGGGAGCACCGGCGGTTTTCGGTCCCCGGGGAGGTACGAAAAGTCGGCTTCCTGGTGGACGGAGACTGGCCGGTGTGAGAACGCCTTCCGCGGCCCGGCCCTCCCGCCCATTACCCGCAGTCCCAGGCGCTCATCGGGCCACTGCCTGGAGGCGGGCAGGGAACGCCCAGCTCTTTCACCGGCTCCAGATTCGGGGACCCGCCCGCCGTGCGCGGCCAGCCCTCAGTGCCAGGCCTTCCCCGGCTGCGGACCCGGGGCGGGGTGGGCGTGGCCGGAGTGCGGGGGGCGGAGGTGAGCGCCCACCGCGCGCCCAGCCAGTCCTTGCGCCCAGCCCGGAGCTGCTTCGAGCGGGAGCGCAGTGCCGTTTTCCAGATTATTTTGGGGCGCTGACTCGGTAGGGTACCCGTGGGACCCCCGAGCTGTTAGGGCGTCCGGCAGTCAATGCCTTGGGCAAATGGTCTGGTCCTCCCGACCTGCGTGGAGTACAGATTGTCACCCTTGGAAACGACCGTAGAAGAAATGTGTCATTTTGCCAAGGAAATAGAAGTCCAGGGAGTTTTCCAGATTTATTCAAACTGGAGGGCCTGTTGAGGCAGGGGGAAAAAGCCAGCAGAATACCTTCTCCAGGTCTTCTAAACAATGTTTTTGACCGTGTGGCCAAACTTAAGACAATTTTAAGTAAAGCTCTTTGCAGCCATTTTTTCATTTCTTTTAGCCGCTTTTTTTTTTTTTTTTTTTTGGTAATTTACTTTGTAACAAATCACCACGGTACTGCAGAAGCTACACTGTCTTCTAATTCTTTCCATCCTCTCTTACCTCCTTTTTTTTTCCCCCAGGAAAAGGCTAAAGAAATTAGTTTCATTTTATGTATGTGTATATATTTTTTAATATATATATATAATTGTAGTTTAATTCTCTTAGAGTGTAACTTGCTTTACAGAGCTATAGTTACTCATTTGGTCATGTCTAAAAGATAATTTGGCAAAAAATACTACAGAAATTTACAGTTCCTTTCCAGTGCAACATTTAGGAATCTGAACTCGGGGTCTTAATCATATGACCTTGCTACAGAGTTCTTTAAAATGCAACAGAAATCAGTCAAACCATGAAGAAAGTTATTTTCATTTTTAAAGTATTTAAATGCCTTGTGATTTTTAAAAAATATGCTCTGAAGCATTTCTTCTTCATTTAGAAGAAACTGAGTTTGTGTTTCCTAGGCTCTAAATTTTCCACTCCCTCTTATTCCTAAGTGGTTAACTAGAGCCCACATGTTACCAACTATATATAAACATCTACACTTCAGGCTAAATATAGTGTTGAATATTTTAGAGTCCATAGTATCTTGCCGAAGTCAAAAATACTCTGTGTGTGTGGTAAAACTGAATTTTTAGTCTGCTAGTGTTACAAAATCGGTTTGAACTTAATTTTTCACACAAAACACATAGGTCTGCAACACTGAGTGTTGGATTCCTATTGTGCTTGGGAGGATGTGGCACTTGAAAAGATAATCAAAGTAAGACACTGACCTCAGTCAATAATTTCTCTGTTCCTATTCCTCGGATGCTTCCCATTTTCATGAAAACGGAAGGATGAAACATATTGGAAAACCCTGTGATGTTTTTAGTTTAGACATGTGTTTGTCCCAAATAAAGTAAAGCAATTTTTTCAATTCAGTTTCATTAGGACCTCATTCTTTAATTTTTTTCAATTTTGCTTTATATAACATACATATGACACCAACATGTTTATTAGAATACTGTCAATGATGTTAAAACCAAGTGCTTAGCTATCCTCAAGGTTGGGGGAAAGATAGGTACCAGTTTAAATAGGGAGGACACCTCAGTTCATTCCCAAAACATGCAGAGAGGAATCAAGATAATTATCAAGTTCTGAATCAGCTCTTCCCAGCATGGCCTCTGTAGTTAAAATGATAGGATATCTAGCATGGTCCTAAATTTCAAGTAAAAATCCCAAAGTGCATAGAAATGATTTTTGTTTTAGCTGTGCTACTATTCAATTAAGTTCTCACAATTACTCTTCATATGTTGTCTTTCAAAGCCAGTTGGTCATTATTCTGTAGCCCAACAAAGCATTCCATTATCAATTTCATAAGTGAAACCACACATATTATCAAGAAAATGAAGTACAGCTTATATTTTGAGGGGAGGAAGAGGTTTACATTAGGAATACACCCAACCAAATTTAGACTGTATCTTTAAATAGTTTTATTTTTATTTAGGATTTTTTTATTACAGGGTTTTCCTCTATGACTGATAAAATCTGCAATATAATTAATATAAAGGCCTATCAAATGACCATTCCGTACCTCAGGAAAAGGTTGCAGCTTCTTAAATGGTCTTTCCAGAGACCATGCAGGTTGCCAAAAAATGGCTCGTAGCTTAAGTTGTTTTAAATTTTTTTGTTACATTGGGGGGTCCATCTAACCAAATTTAATTTGAATCTTTAGATACCTTTATTTTCATTTAAACATATCTCATGCATTTAAAATATAAAGTCAAATTTACGAGTACTATCTTAAACTTTTAAAATGCAGGATGAAGACACTGTTTGAAGAGATCAAAGCATCAATTAAAAATAACTATAACCAAGATCGCTCATTTTGGAGGCCTGTTCTTCCTTGGGGAGGTGTTTTTACTATCAAAGCTGGCCGCAAAGCAGTATCCTGTACACCACTCTATGTTGAAATAAGACTGAAAAATACCTGCACCATAGATGGATTCTTGATGTTATTGTATGTTATTCTCAATGAAAATGAAAATTTCCCCAGGGAACTCTCTCTTCATTTAGGTAGAGAGTTTATAGACTGTTTTCTTTATTTAATGGACACCTACAGTTTTACAACCGTGAAGCTACTTTGGATTTGGGACAAAATGGAAAAACAGCAATACAAATCTGAAGTTCATAAAGCTTCATTAATAATTGATTTGTTTGGGAATGAGCATGATAATTTTACAAAAAATCTTGAAAATCTCATGTCGACCATACAAGAGAGTTACTGTTCCAACTGGCGATGCCCAACTCGAGTGCAGGAAGATCAGCAGCGCACAATTAATATAAAGTAAGTTGCTCTAAAGTCTGTTTTGTCACTTTTAGCAAAAATAGTATACTTTTTTATAATGAATGATATATAGAGAGATAGGGAGGTAGGTAGATAGATATAGTCAAAGTACTTCTTAAAGTACAGACCTGTGTAACAACTTACACATAAAGCAACCACGCAAATGCAAGACTCTTTATTAGGTCCCATGACAAAAATGTAACTCTTCTATTACATCCAAACATCTCAGAATTTACTTTACAAAACCAATTGATAACTATTTCACTTGCAAAGTAATGAACTATTCAGTATGCAAAATGTTTTCCTCTTGCTCAGAATTTACTAATATGACTGTGAAGATAACTAATTCCTTGTGTCACAAATTTAACCTCTTGAACAACACTTAATACTATATTGGGATGTTTCACTCTGAATGGATCTCTGTCAGGTAGGCTAGTTCTGCATGAACAGGAAGATTGAAAGTACTCCATGTCATGGCCAGGGCATAATTAGAGACAGGAACCCCAAACTTGGAATGTTAATACCTGAAGAGGACCTGGATGTGAGGAATTTTTCATTGGCTAGGAAAGGTTCTGATAGCTTGCTGAGTAGTTTTGGCTTTCGGAGAGAAGAAAGACCTCCAAGCTAGTAAATGACAGGTAAGAAGGCCAAACTGGCAAGCCCTAGTAGAGTATTGGGAAACATTAATGCCCCCAGGGAACATGAGCAAGAAAAGGGATAATTGCCAGTGGAGAAAAAAAACAGGACAGAAAAACAGACCCAAACACATTGCTGTCAGAAAGCCTACTTGGCCCTGTGGTCCAGGAAAACAGACCCAAACACATTGTTGTCAGAAAGCCTACTTGGCCCTGTGGTCCAGAAAAACAGCCTAATAGATTTGCTCCCTTTTGGGAATGTATGTCACATACCTGAACTTATTAAATTCACATTTTCTGTATAGCATATTTAGTTTAATACTATATTATAACATCATGCTACTTAGGGAAAGCTGAAGCTATGTTATTTTTTTTAGGGTCTACCAATTAATGTCTCTCTTGTTCTGAAGTACACTTTGTCCATTTTCCTGTATTGCTGATATGATGATGTTGGTTTTGAAATCTCCATCAGGGGAAAAAATTGTTACTCTAAATCATAATGGACTAAAAAAAGTGTTTCAGAAATTTGCCTTGTTTTTAAAAAAACTAGTATCTTTTTATATGTATATCTTTTGAAACTATAATGAAATATTTACAATCCTATATTAATACTAGTATTCTTTGCTTCTCAATAAAATATTTTTCATTATACTCTATATAACTTTTTAAGACTTTTGCCTTTTTTTTAATCCTATGTTTAAAACAACCTCTGAAGTATATAGGAAAAAATTTTTTTTTAACAAATCAGGAAGCTGAGACCAACAATGTCTGTAACTTGCATTGAGTCAGGTAACTAAGCAGCTTCTCTCCTAATTCTGGGTCCTGCTTTCTTCTGTCAAGACCAGAATCCACTCTATTGAATCCTTTCGGAAATTTTTAAAGTAACAACTGCATGTTTCAGGATCAGTTTACAGAAAGGTTTAATGTTTCTTGAAAGCTTCATGCATTAATGTTTATTAAGTTCAACTGGTTTCTATACTGTCTATAAGAAATACAAAGATGAGTAACAGAGGTTATACTTTGATATGTGGTTTGCTAATAATGAATGACCTGTAAAATTTGTTATCCTAATAATGTATTTACATGTAAAATATTGAAGCAGTTCTTACATGCATTTTGCAATTGTTATAGTCCTCCCCAAGAAATTCCACATGGAAACTTGATACGACTGGCTGTCGATGAGTTATTCTGTTCCAGGATTGAACTGTGTGAAGAGTGTGGGTGAGTGTATGATAGACATTTAAGATGAAAGTATTTGTATGTTTTTTATAAAGAAACCTGGACTGGTATGTTCTTTGATGTTAATATTTTATGAAATAGTAGCTCATAAGTATTTAGAAAGCCTAATATTTTTGGAATCTTAACACCTTCTAGTTTACTATGCTATTTTATGCTGTGTAGTCATTGTCAATATCACTTTATAGAATATAATACTACAGTTACTTGATGAATACAAAGCAAATGCCTTTTCTTTTTTTCCCCACTGCTGAGTAGGTACAATAAAACCTTGGTTAACCGGAACCCAGCTAATCGGGACCCTCAATTAAGTGGATTTTTTTCTGCACTCCTCATTTAGGAGAAAGAGGTAAATGACAACCAAAAAGTTCAACGTGGTTAAAAGTAAAAGAAAAGAAAAGAAAAAGGAAATCCAAAGGGGCAGAACATATTCATCCCAGTCTCAACAATTTTTATATCTACAGTATTGTACAATGAGAATTAATATTTAGAAGGATGATCCTACACCTAATTAATCACAAAAGAAGGAAAGAATAAAATACCTTCAGTTAATTGTACTTAAGTCCAGAAAGTGAACTAGTGTATTTTTGCAACAAATACTGAAACAAAATGGTTTTCTGGTAACTTAGTTTAGTCAGTGTTTTTTAACCAAAATACTGTGCCCTGAGCATTCCGGTTAATCGAGATTTTACTGTAAAATTGTGTTTGTTTTATTCTGATTCATATGCTTAATACCTGATACTACTAAGAAAACAGAATTTGCTTCATCCTAATAGCAAAAGGAAGCAATTAGGGAATTTCATCCAGTCTAAAGACGACTGTAACAGTCATCTTATTCCCTCTCTGCCATTATTCCCGTTTGAAACCAGCCTAGAGAAAGAAAAATGTATTTACAAATAAAAACTTTTCTATCAGTCTAAAAGATACATGTTTTTATAAGCTTAGATACACATAGCTAGCCTTTCCTGGAGTTTTAAAAGTATCATTTCCTATATAGAGAATCTCAAAGTTTATTAACTCTGGGAATTAGGCATATAAGGTATTAATATAGCCATACTGTTGATATATATCCATACCTGAAATAGATAATTATGCTTATTATGAAATTATGTAATAAAGGCAACACGGAGTGGTAAAAGGCAGCTTTGTCCCAAGTATAGTAAAGTTCATGCCTATTTTCAATTTTAGGTGTGGTGGCTTAAGGGAATTTTCCCAACGAGTGTTCTGCCACGGGGCACCCCCTTTTGTTGTCTTAAATATGCAGCATTGGAAATCTGAAGATCTGGCATATGTACCCTATTACTTGGATTTATCTGATCACAAGTAGGTGTTTTTTTGTTTGTTTTATAAAACTAGTAAAAAATAAATTTATTTCTATATTTTTCTGCTATTCTATCGTGATTTTGAGCAGCCCTTAAGGGAAATATGCATTGTTGGAAAAGTCATAGCTGTCTCTAAATTTATGTATCCTGGATAAGGTCAGAATCTACTGCAGGGAGTCATTGCTGGCAGTGTGCGTAGTGGTTAGGTGCTTAGACTATGGAATAAACTATGGAATAGCCCTACCTTACAAGCTATGTGACCTTGAGCCAGTAACAACCAGTTTATACATCAGTAAATAACACCTGGGTATAAGTCAATTTTCTTGTCTATTGAACAGAGATAACAGTATCTATCTGGTGCCATTATTGTGAGGATTTAATAAGATAGCACATGTGAAGTGTTTAGTACCTGAGACATAGTAAATAGTAAATTCTGGTTGGCTATTACTTGTATTTCAAGTCAAAGTAGTGTATAGTATGAGGTCATCATTTAAACATAAAATGTTACTGTCATCATTAGATTAAGATATCTGCATACAAATTAGGACATACAGGGTTCTTTTAACTTTTTGCCTTAAAAATTTTCTTGTGTGTGTTTTCTCTTATATAACAGAACCATGCAGATTATGGGTTAATCTGTTAAAATATGCTTTTAAAACTTCTTAAATTATAACAATTTTTAAAATTCTTAAACATCTTTCTCCAAATTACCAATTATAATACATGATTTTTACAGATGGATATCTTTTACAGAGAATAGAATGCAAATAATCTCAGTTTTTTATTAGTTAAGAATTTAGGGAATGTTTTTCTCAAGAACAAAGTATTGTGATTTTTCTTCTACACTTTGTCATTTAATTTGCAGGTATTTGTTGGAAGGTGCCACATTGTTTAACAAAGAGGAACATCATTATTCTGCAGCTTTTCAAATTGATGGACATTGGATGCACTATGATGGCCTCAGAAATGTGAATTTAATTTTGTTAAATAAACCCCCAGAGTTTCTCCTCTTGTCATCATTAGTTTATATTCGAGCAACAGAGAAATAAATATAGACTGATGCTAAATTAAATTGTTTTCCCTCCTGCCCATGCTCCCCCAGATGAAGGGCTTTTATTTTGTATATACTTGGTATCCAAGGAAATAGTTCAGCTATATTAGTTTCAGAGGTGTATTATCTAGTGTTTAGCCCCAGGTATATAGAGAATCTATGCAAAAATGTTTGTATTTCTTTTTTCTATATCCCAGGTTATTTTTATACAAGCATATTTTATGTTGAAATAAAATATATCTTGTAGCCTTTGTATATGTACCTCAAAGGTTTTTTACAGTTCTGTCTTTGAATCCGAGAAAATACTTCATCATTTGAATTCTCAGTTTTTCTTTTTGGATATCCAAATAAAACCTGGGTATAAGTCAATTTTCAGTTTATATAAATTTAACAGTTCAAAATGTATCTGACTGTGTTTATTTGCCCTACCTCACTATAATCCAAAGTGCACTACTGGATCTAGTATGGATTTGAATGTACAACTTATAGATGGCTTAGTCTATTTTACCTGTTGATTTGCCTAATGTTCCTGCAACAGTTTTTTAAAATACTTTGGTGAGAATGTTTTTCTGGACTTCAGTTATTTCTTTGTAATGGTAAATTACTTTAACCACTTGTTAAAGTATTAAAAACCTACCAGTGTATTTTAACTGTTAACTAAGCTCCCAAACTTATTGTTACAGATAAATTATATAACTAATCTAAATGTTTAAATTAAATGTAATAGGAGTTCTCTAGTAAAAATTTATTTTGCAGATAAGACAATTATAAAAAAAAAATGTTAGGCAAACTGTATGTTTACTAATGTTGGATGAATAATGGAAATGTAATTTAAATATGGATTTAAGAGAAAATGGGTGCCTGGGAATACAGTTGACCCTTGAACAACTCGGGGGCTGGGACCCTGACCCCCCACGCAGTCAAAAATCCCCATGTAATTTTACAGTCATCCCTCCATATCTGTGGTTCCACATCCTCGGATTCAAACAGCCTCGGATCATGTAGTACTGTAGTACATATTTATTGAAAAAAATACACGTATAACTGGACCCACACAGTTCAAACCCATGTTGTTCAAAGGTCAACTGTATTTCTCTTCCTAGTAAGTCATATTGGCACAGAGGAAAAAATACGTAAATTTTGGGGATAACATCTGTGTGCTCCCTTATAAGTAGTAAATTGATAGCATGAGGCTTTCTTTGATTTGTAATATAAATCACCAGAAATTTATAGTTATCAGAATATTATGTTTCTTTTCAAAGACCCTAAGTTCTCTTTTCCTTTTGCAATTTAAAGGAAAAAAATAAGTAATGTTCTCAAGGGAAAATACTTTTTGAAATCTATCATCATTTATTTTAGTGTTTTAAATAAATAGTCCATCCTAGGTTTTGGGTTGAGACTGAGCGCAATATATTTGGAGATTTCTACACAGCAACACAGTTCACTGCCATATACCAAATTGCTAAGGTTTAATTCAATAAATTAAGTCTTACATTGCACTGGTGCCATGTTGAGATAACTTACTGAAGAATGAATAAATGTGAGTGCAACGTTGATGAGGATGCCTTTTTATTTTGTGTAAAAAAGGAATATTCATAGTATTTGCTCAAAATAGTGATCTATTTTATTAAAAAAATTCACCCCAGAGTTTATTTAAATTGTTCCCACATGTATTTAAATAGGATTTGATTTATAGTAAACTTTTCTGGGGACACCTTACTGCATGAATCAACTGCATGAATCAAAGTATACAAAAACACAAATATTTGCATATACATAAATGGTATCATTAACAGAATTATTCCTGATGCAGATTTATTCTTTTATGAATTGCACTTTATTTGGAATAATACTAGTTTGTCACGAAACAATGACTTACCTACCTCACAGGGTTGTTGTGAGGCTTAAAATGTTTGTTAATATCTTGACTACCTTGAACATGCTAATAAAAAGAAATATTTTTTCTACCTCTTTCATGTACAGGCAAGTCTCCTAGATTCTCTATCACTAATGACCTTTTCAGATCTTTTTAAAAATTACTTAAGCAGTAGCTCATATCAGTAACGGAATTAATGTGTAATGAAATTTAAGTATGCCTTCTGGGCCCCAGATGGTTAGGATTTAAGGATAATAGGAATTTTGCTGTTATGGTGGTAATTGAAGAAATTATTCCCTGCTGACCAAATAGTGGGTAGAAAAGGGATGAAAAAATATGAAGTAAACAAGATTATCACAAAATGTGAAGCTGAGGGTATGGAAAATTTTGTATAACCTTAAACAGAGAAATCGGAATGCTGGGGGTGGGGATGGGCAAAAGATACGAGGGAAAAATCAGAATACGTTTTTAATCAAAGTGCCACAAATCACAACTATACCTATGGGGAGAGCAGAAATGATTTTAAAACCCTCACCTCAAGCAAAGGGAGATAAAGAACAAATAAAGCAAATTTAAGGGGAAATCTCCAACATTTAAGAAGTCTCCAACTTCTCTTCAGCCAAAGAAGCTTTACCCGCCCCCCACCCAAAACTTAACAAATAATCTTAGATTTATCCTTCAAAGTAGCTTTTCATTATTTGGGTTGACTTAACATCTGAGGCATTGTCACTGGATCGGATCCAATCAAAGAGAAAGAGGAACAAAAATCACCACCACGGGCATGCTTACTAGGGTGAATCCTAGGTTCTATTTCATTCTTAAGAGTATGAGCAAACAACTAAGCTATATAAGCAGATGACTACTGTGGCACATAAAAAGCTGTACGTATTGAGCATATATCAACAGTTTAGTTTTATACTTAAATGAGTTAATAACATTTAATTATTTGACAATAATTGTAATGCACTATACCTAAGCAGGAAAGGTAAACAGTTCATGTAAAAATGACTGCAATTACTACTGCTAAACTCCA
This sequence comes from Balaenoptera borealis, assembly GCF_965194805.1. Lineage (NCBI taxonomy): Eukaryota > Metazoa > Chordata > Mammalia > Artiodactyla > Balaenopteridae > Balaenoptera > Balaenoptera borealis. The sequence continues at coordinate 54,115,723 of NC_138866.1, read as the reverse complement.
GCCTAAGCGAACATTTATATTCTTCTCACCTTCCTTTGTTAAAATCAAAAGTTAAGATCACATAGCTTTTGAAGTTCATTTTAACGACTTGATGCCTTACTAACAAACAGGGTTCCTACCCACCCAACTGGCCCAGGGTTCACTGTCTGGTCAACTGGACAGCCTTTAACTTCAAATTTAATTTGATCTCAGGGAAAACAACCTTTTACTTTATTTCTGGGAAGTTGAGGAAGTTGGTGGGGAGGCCTCTGTAGCTAGAAGATTTCTTTATATGCTGATATCTACCTGAGGATATAAAATTATTTACCCTCAAAGAGCAATCAGTTCCACAGTCCACCCATTGTTTTCTCAATGAGGTCTATAAGGTAGCAAAAGGAGTACCACTGAAAATGAAAAAGTGAGCTACTCTGGTAAGGCCCTCAAAAATGATGTGGTATGGAACAAGAGCTTGAGGAGCCAATGAGCTGTGCAGACAACAGTGTGGTAAAATTAGAAACCTGCTGTTTGTACGCTTAGCTATATTTTTATTACTTGCTTGTTTTCCCTTTGAATTTTGTAAAGTCTAATTTTTCAGATGATTATACAAATAATACATAAATCAGTAAGAAATCAATAAACCCAAAAAAACTGTAAAGAAGAAAATGATCATCCATGATTTCTCCACCCAGTGATAATCATTGGTTCATACTGGTAAAGACTTTTTGAAAAGTCCAGCATGGCTCCACAGTACTGAAGAAAACTAAGAACCAAGGAGTTCGGGCTTTGAAGAAAGAAGTGTATACCCTTGGGGGCCAGCATAGCGGTGATAGAAGTAATCAGCTTGACAAAATGTGTACAGGAAAGTGAAACTCTGAAGGAAACTGCAGTGGCCACCTGTTCAGACATTTCTTTCTACCTGGACACTTGCCTTCAGATGCTTTTATTTTCTCAAATCTTCAAGAACTCATTATTCTACTTTATGAAAGATGTCATTCCTTTACGTTCCCCTACCTACATTTCAAAACTAGTATCCCAGGTGCCAGAGTTGGGAAGCAAGAAGACCCTGATGGTATAGACTGTCCCCAAACAGATACAACCAAATAGATTTTCTATATTTCCCTGTTAATCTAACAGAGAGTGTAACAAAGAAAAATCAAAGTACACTGAGCATAATTAGCTTGCTTTAAGAGTAGAGTAGGAAAAAGTTGGCTGAGAGAGTTTGTGAAGAGGGGGGAAACCAGCACGATAAATAGTTCTGCATACCCAACATATGGGAAGGAAGGAAAGGAGAAGAGGAGTGAAGGCAGGAAACACAGGAGAGTTGATTTGTGCTCAGGTCAAGAAGACACCAGGTTAAAGCTTAAATGAAATGGTTAGATGGTTAGGGAAATCTTTGCCCAAGCAGGCTAAGCTTGATTTGAGGGCTACAAGCTGGAACAAGTCAATAGCAGACGTACTTTCTCTGCAGCATCCATTTAATACATACTTAATATCCACTACTTGCTAATAGAATTAGAAATGATTTCTGCCCTGGAGGTATGCACACGTCTAAAAAGGGGGAACGGTGAGTCAATCAATGATGACTGTACAGAGGGAAGTACTATGGCAGGGTGAGCACCTCAGGCTCTGAGTACAGAGGAGGGACAGTTCTACAGACAACTGCTGTGAGGTCTTTGAAACAGTCCTTTCCCAGTTGCTACCTAGCATCCCTGGAGGAGGTTTTGGAGGAAAGAGACTACAGATTGTTCAACTTGTGATTTCAAAGGCAATTGTAAGGTCCTATTGAAACCGCACAACTCAGAGTGGGACTTGAACCACTGCATTTTAATTGAGATCACACACCAGGTCTCAGGACTTAATGAAGCTCAAGTTCTTTATGTTTTGTCACAAAAAGAGTTCAGTGAGAGACAAAGTGATAGGTAAGAAGTGGATTTATTTAGAGAGATACACATTCCATAGAATGTGGTCCGTCTCAAAAGGCAAGAACAGCCTTGGGAGAAACACAGTCCACAGACAGAGTGTGGGCCATCTCAGAAGGCAAGAGACCCCAAAATACGGGGTGGTTAGTTTTTATCAGCTGGATAATTTCACAGGCTAATGAGTGGGAGGATTAGTCCAACTATTTTGGAGAAAGGGTGGAGATTTCCAGGAATTGGGCCACCACCCACTTTTTGGCCTTTTATGGCTGCTCTCAGAACCGTCATGGCGCCTGTGGGTGTGTCACTTAGCATGCTAATACATTACAATGAATGTATAATGAGGCTCAAGTTCTACTGGAAGCTGAATCTTCTGCCATCTTGGACCTAGTTGGTTCCAACCAGTTTTAGTTGTGTCCTCAATGGCTATGTCATTCTTTTAAAGGTTGTGCCCTGTCCCCTTTCCTTCTGTTTCATTATTGCCTCTACATCTAACTTCAAAGCCTAACCATTTTTAATTTCCATTAGAAAGCTATAAATCCTAAAATTAAAGATAAAACAAATTTCAAACCCCATCAAATTTTTTTTTTTGATTGATTGATTGATTGCTATGTTGGGTCTTCGTTACTGTGCGAGGGCTTTCTCTAGTTGCGGCAAGCGGGGGCCACTCTTCATCACGGTGCGTGGGCCTCTCACTATCGTGGCTTCTCTTGTTGCGGAGCACAGGCTCCAGACGCGCAGGCTCAGTAGTTGTGGCTCACGGGCCTAGTTGCTCCGCGGCATGTGGGATCCTCCCAGACCAGGGCTCGAACCCGTGTCCCCTGCATTAGCAGGCAGATTCTCAACCACTGCACCACCAGGGAAGCCCCAAACCCCATCAAATTTTAAAAGAAATTTATTGTAGCTGAAGTTTTCCACAAAGAATTAATAATATCAAATATTTTCTAATTCTCATTGGAGGGAAGATAACTTGAGGAAAAACTGAGACAGCCATTGGGACCAGTCCTCTTTAAATACTCCTGGACTTGTGGAGGGACAGGATTGGTGATTCCAAACTCTTGCCATTTTCTTCATGAACACTAGGTGGCAGAAGCTCCCCAGTATAGAACGTAAAGGCCGGAGCAAGACCCATTCCTGAACTTTCTGGCCTTTAAAATTTGGGCAAGGCAAGTACAATTTTCCATCAGTTCTATGACACTATAAGCACTCATAGCTTGGGGATAACATACAATGGTGTTGTCTTTGATGAGGCTGACTATGCTTTCTGCCAACAACAACCCAGCTCAAATTATACCTGTAAATTGACTTCTGGGATTTCTTCATCACTTCCACAAACCTCATGTTTCTGGCCTCCTCTCTGCTTTCTTCAGCTCTTCTTTGAAAAGGGTTAGGAATTCCTGTCCCTAGAGAGTTTATGGAAATGACAGAAGACTTAATTCAGGATTGACATTTTTCACCTAGGAAAAAAATAATGGAATTTCAGACTTTTGAGGTGAATCGTGTTACATGATCACATTACCACTGGATTCTCTTTATTACCATCAGTTCTCGACTACTGATTTTCTTGATGTCAATTAGGGGAAAGAGTATAGCAGTTAAATGCCTAGACTCTGAAACCAAATTGCCTGGGTCCAAATTTGGACTCTGTCATTAGTTGTGTGGCTTTGGTCCTATTACTTAACTCTTCTGTTCCCAGTTTGCTAACTGTAAAATGGAGATAATAATAGAATATATCTCATAAGGTTGTGGTGAAGATTTGATGAATTATTATTATAGCACTTAGTGCCCAGCACACAGTAAGCACCATGAAAGTGTTTGCTACAGTTGTTTTTGGTTTTTGTTTTGGCTGTGTTGGGTCTTGGTTGCTGCGCGCGGGCTTTCTCTAGTTGCTGCGAGCAGGGGCTACTCTTCCTTGCGGTGTATGGGCTTCTCATTGCGGTGGCTTCTCTTGTTGAGGAGCATGGTCTCTAGGCACGTGGGCTTCAGTAGTTCTGGCTCGGGGGTTCTAGAGCGTAGGCTCAGTAGTTGTGGCGCACGGGCTTAGTTGCTACGTGGCATGTGGGATCTTTCCGGACTAGGGCTGGAACCCGTGTCCCCTGAATTGGCAGGCGGGTTCTTAACCACTGCGCCACCAGGGAAGTTCCACTACAGTTACTGTTGACTCCTCTTTCAATATTCTATTTTTTTAAATATTTATTTATTTATTTGTTTAGCTGCGCCGGTTCTTAGTTGCAGCATAAGGGATCTTTTAGTTGAGGCATGCGAACTCTTAGTTGTGGCATGCATGTGGGATCTAGTTCCCTGACCAGGGATCAGACCTGGGCCCCCTGCATTGGGAGTGTGGAGTCTTAGCCACTGGACCACCAGGGAGGTCCTCAATATTCTATTAAGAAATTAGTAGATAAGTAGTGCTGCTGCAGAAGATGAATAAATTCTGTGTGAAGATTTCAAGTTTGTTGGCTGAAAACCATTGCTGCTATTTCTGTGGCAAATAAGCTCACAGAACAAACTATAATATCAGAACAGTAAAAAAAAAAAAAAAAAGTTAAATTCATGAATTAGTTTGAAAAGCAAAAACAAATAAAGCAGAAGTAAAAATGTTGGAGGAAAGTGAATAGCTTAAATTTTCCTAGATACTAAATAATAATGAAATATCATATCTTGTTCCTGCTCAAAATCGTTTATCTACCAGATACAGTCCAAAATAGTTTATCTGCCATCCGGCTCTAAAACTTTTTGAGACATAGTCCTCTAATCATTGGAAACACCTACTTTATTAGATTCTAGGACCCCTGCTTACTTAAACTCTAACTGTCCTCAGGGCACACACAAGAATATCCTTTCCAATACTTTCTTTCTAATCAGGACAGCAAAAGTGATTGGCTCAGCCTTATTTAGATCCTGCCTTACTCAATAAGGTTTAAGGCACTTTTCATGTACTCTAAAAATAAGACGCTTTCCATGTCTTTAATTATATTTTAATATTAGACATAATTTGAACCAAAAAGAACATGAGACCAAGTATTACCTTTTTTTATGTATAAATTTATTTATTTATTTTTGGCTGCGTTGTGTCTTCATTGCTGCGTGCGGGCTTTCTCTAGTTGCGTCCAGCGGGGGCTACTCTTCGTTGCGGTGCGCGGGCTTCTCATTGTGGTGTCTTCTCTTGTTGTGGAGCACGGGCTCTAGGCACATGGGCTTCAGTAGTTGTGGCTCACGGGCTATAGAGCGCAGGCTCAGTAGTTGTGCATGGGCTTAGTTGGTCTGCGGCATGTGGGATCTTCCCAGACCAGGGCTCGAACCCGTGTCCCCTGCATTGGCAGGCAGATTCTTAACCACTGCACCACCGGGGAAGCCCCGGGGAAGCCCCGGGGAAGCCCCCAAGTATTACCTGTTAATAGGACCCTGCGTAGGTGAACTAATAAAAACAGCCTATAATGTACTCTTTTCTATTGTTGATGGGAACGGAAAATGGTACGTCTTGGGAGAATTGGGCAATGTTATGGACGGGAGGTTTGTGTTTCTTCGACATTTAAATACTGAAACCCTAGCCCCCGCCCCCCCACCGCTGCCGTGTTGGTATTAGGTGAGATCTTTGGGAGGTAATCATGATTAGATGAGGTCATGAAGATGGAGCCCTCATTAATGGGATTAGTGTCCTTATAAAAGTCATGAGAGAGCTTACTCCCCCTCTCTACTCTCTTTCATGTGAGGATATGAGAAGTTGTCAGGTTGCAACCCTGAAAAAGCTCTCACCAGAACCTGACCATGCTGGCACCCTGGTCTTGGACTTCCATCCTCCAGAACTGTGAGAAATAAATTTCTGCTCAGTCTGTGGTATTTAGCCTATGGCAGCCTGAACTAAAACAGGCATGATCTAGGAAAATTGCATATCACCTACACTTTAGCCCAGAAATTCCACTTCTAAAAATCTGTGCTCAAAACACAAAATGACAAACGCACAAGGCTATTCATTGTGGCATTATTTGTAAATGCGAAAGTCTAAAAACAACCCAAATGTCCATCAGCACAAGACTAGATAAAAGTCCTATGGTATATCTACACAGCAAGGTACTATGTAATTGTAAAAAAGATTAAGAATTATCTTAATATATTAACATGACATAATCTCCAGAATATTTTAAGTGGAAAAAAGTGTTTTTATAGTATGCTATTTTTTTGGTAAGGAAATGGGGAAGGATTTTTTCAAAATGAAATAATGGAACAAGCATCTAATAAAAATGATTACCTATAAAGTAATAAAAATGAACAGAGTGAAAGAGATGGAAATGCAGACAAAACTTCCGTGAATGCATCTTCTCGTATAGTTTCAACTTTGTAGTCAAGTAAATATTCCATATAATTTTAAAATAAAATTAGATTAGAAAGTATAGTTCTAAAAATTAAAACCTCAATTAAAATAGCCTCACTGTACATGAGTCAATTATGCTTTAACCAAATAAAAATATTACTTCATTTGACACTAAAACCAGTGTTTTTATTTTTGATCCTTCTGAAATATATTCTAAGGACAAAAAATGTCACAAAGGACTCAACTACATTCATTGGTCTTATTATTTATATCAGTATTGTTATTTTGAAAACATTATAAGTATGTTGTAAAACAAATTAAATAGGTAATTAAATTATGTTAATGTTGATAGAAACCAAGATTTTCAAGCTAAGAAAAAAAACATTAAAATACAAGAATTTAAGTAAAATAAAGTAAAATTTAAAAGGAGGCATTTCCTGACTCTGCCTATTGAATAGCCTATAAGCAAGGACAACTCAGTAGCAGAAAACACAAGCAAAACATTGGGACCTCTAAATACCATTTAGAGATTCTAGATCTGAGGAAGAAAATGAAAAGGAAAAGCCAAAACACAACAATGCTTGAATTTGATACCTGAACTGTGGTTAATAAGAGAATGAATATCCTTATTCTTAGGACATATGTGCTTAAAGTATTAAGGGATAAAAAGACAATGTATGCATCCTACTTTCAGATGGCTTGAAAAAGATGAAAGGATGATAAAACAAGCGTGGCAAAATGTCAAAAACTGGTGTACCTTGAAAAAGGTATATAGTAATTTTTTGTATTACTCTTACAACTTCTCTGTAAGTTTGTCTTTATTTTAAATTATGTGAAAATAATTCTTTAAAAGAAAGGAGGCTTTCAATGGAACTTAATCTTATACACAGGCTTAAGATGTGTTGATTGAAACACATATATTCAAACAAAGATCTTTAAAAAAATCATGAGCTCATGATACTTGATCACCTTTGGAGTTTTTTAGGGCACTAATTCATTAAAGATTGAGAAAGGAATGAATCGCACAATTTCCCCAGCCTTTCCTTAATAGACCTTATCTCAAGTTACCCAAATAAGTGATGAGGAAATGCTTTCCTTTATAGAATTCCAGCTAATAAAAGCAGAAGGAATGGCAGAGTTAGAAAACTACTATTTTACAACTCAATATGATAATGGATCCAGCAGTAGTCACTAATAGCCGCTAAAACCATCTGGTGAGAGTTTGATGGGGAAATTGATAATGAAGGCATCAGGTTGACAACTGAACTCAAACTATGATTAATGTTAGCATCACTAAAAGTGGGATAACCAGACATAATATGCCTCAGATGCAATACAATAGGAGGTATATGCAGCATCAACTATGTTTGCAAAAAAAAAAAAAAAAAACCTGAATCTAATGAAGACTCTGCAGCCATCAGTTTTAGTTTATAGAACATTTGCAGAATAGGACAGTAAGTCAAACACACAAAAAGCAATCTGCCAGATCTAGAATGTGGGACAATCTACTAGACGAACAATCACATATACTAACAAGTAAATGGCATGAAAAGGGGGAGGAGGGCAGTGACTGGTAGAGATTAAAATTGACTTAGGGATGTAACAGTCAAATGCAATGTATAAACCTTATTTAGATCCTGACTCAACCAACTAACAGAAAAAAATTTTGAGACAATAAGGGAAATTTGAATACAGACTATACTAAATAATACAAAAGTATTCAATTTTTAAGTGTGATTATATCGGTGTAGCTTACAGAATGAAAATTTTGTGTCCTTATCACTTACAGATGCAGCCTCAATTATTTACAGTCATATTATATTGCATGTTTGGGATTCTCTCTAAAATATTTCAGCCAAAAAAAAAAAAAAAGGGTGGATAAGGAAAAGTAGGATTAACAAAATGTGCTTAATTGTTGAAGCTGGGTGATGGGTACATGCAGATTCCATTTCTATTAAAAAGAGGGGAAAAAAAAGCCTGGAAGACATATCAAAACCCATGCGTACTGTTTTAATACTACCTTGACACAGAACTCAATTTTACTCCTAGCCTTAAGAGTTTGGACTCCTGGAACAGCTTTTTGTATCCCATTATGAGTCTATTGCTGATTCCTACAATCCACTCATCACAGTCTTCCAAACTGAGTTGAAACTTCTACTTCCATTACTGCACTGGCCCCAAACAAGAGAAGCATCTAGTAATTTTAGAAAGAACATGAGAGGCACCAGTAGAGCTCTGCTAGAGTAGCATTATCTCTTCAATTCTCCCTCCCTGAAAAAACAAACAAACAAAAAAAACCCCAGAAAGCAACCGAGGTGTCTTTTTCATTCCTCAAGCAGATTGTAAGATAAGGCTTGTTACTCCTCTATACCTTCCATCATGTCTTTAACATATTAAGCTCTTAACTGTCTGCTGACAGATTTTCTGGGTAATGTAAGAGCTATCTGTGCATGTCTTAGAATTAAAAAGCAGAACTTCAAAAGCATCAAGAAATCTAAATCCAATATTTTAATACGTACTCTCAAAACATGTATTAACATACGTCATCTATAATACTTTAAATACTTCAGCATATATGTTAAGTTTCTACTTCAACTGCAGGAGTTGCCCTCACTAAGAACGCAGCTGAGGGATGGTTAGCTGGCATGCTAACCAGGAAACCCATTCTCCCGGCAGCTACAAATACATCTCTTATCCATAATTTGATCGGTATCCGATGTTTTGCTAATTAGTATACTAAATGTCAGGGGTATTTATTAGGGAATAGTGGCTTGTAGCCTAACGTGATACCAAAAAGTTGCTCTTACTGGTGAAATTAAAGTTTCAAGATATGTGGACGGTCTACAAATACATTTCCAACCCTTGTATGGACAGGTTATCAGAATCCTTTCAGGCCTGTAGTTCACAACTTCCTTAAAGATAGTACCTAGGTTTACAGCTCTTCCTTTAGGAGGCCTATTGGTTACCTGATGCTGGCCATAAAAATAACAGAAACCTCTAGAATGCTGCCATGTCTGCCTCAAGTAAACCCCTCTTATAAGGCTGGTTCAAGAATCTAAAAAGATAAAAAGCTGGGACTGCAATGAACTTATCAACTGAACTCTTTTGTGCTTGCTTTGTTAATGAATGTTTCTTTAATAAGTGTCTAAATGTGCAGCAGTATTTAGCCTAAGACATGTTTTCATTATAACCTGGTAATCAGGATGTAAAGGAGTGGCTATCCCACATCGAACTCAACTTCTGTGGCCACTATCTACCTAAAAGAACCTAAGAGTTAAGCATGACAAAGTTAGCTTGGGTCAATTCACAACAATGGACACACACAAAGTCTTGTTTTTCAAGTTTATTTTTAATATTTCACATTAAATGAAATTTAACCATACTCAGTACAGAGCATTACCACAATAGTACACACAAAGAACTTTAAAAATAAAAGACAAAAGAATACAACCTTCAACAAGTTAAATGCCACTTTACTATGTAAACAAAAATAAAACCCTGATGCTAAAAAGATACATATTCAGAGGTAAAATACATATACAAAAACACTTAAACATTAACATAATCCACAACTAGATCACATTCTTTGCAAGAGAGTACAGATATTAGTACTCTACATCTACAAAATTTCAAAATCCTGTTAAAATCAAAACCATCTCTGGTTTATGATACAGCACAATTCATAAGGCAAAAATATAGGCATTATCATCCAGTTCTTTAATTTCATTTGTTTTTAAGGCAAACTTGGAACTTTTTGCTTAGGATTTTAAAATAAATGGGACTGAACACATGATAACTTGACAAAATTAACCATAAATTATCTCTAGTTAAATATGTATAAAATAAAAAGATATGGATAGCAATTTTTCTCTCCGCAGAGATGTAAACTGGATTTTTGACTCCATATTCACACCATTAAGAAAACCTTTAAACCTGTAATATTTAAAACTTATTGTATTCCTCACTCTTCAAATGTGAATCAATACTGAATCAATATACTGTAAGTGAAAATCTAATAAACATCCAGTCACAGAATAATTGTATCTAATTAAATCATGTCTAACTAAAGTGCTGTCTTACAAAGGAAAAAAAAAGGTTAAGAAGTAGAACTGGATGTTAACTTGATGTGTGACATCTTTATAAGTTATTAACTTTCAAACTACAGAGGTTATAGAGGTTATCACAAGTTTATTGAACTTTAAGCAGTGTATTTATTGTAGAATCTGATTTTCCTGAAAATGAGCACTTCGGTGACAATACCAGAAATCAAACACCAAAACTGAAAACAAACAGCATTATATTTACATATATTTCCTTCAATGTTAGCCAGAGCCTTGATAACATAATATTTTTTTTAAGTTTCTATAATTCTGTTTTTCTACTAGAAAATATATTATCCAATTTTAGGAAAGTTGGAGTTCTATAAATATCAGCTTTTAAATAATTCTCTTTCATGTCAATAAAACCTAATTGGACACTAGAGGACACAAATGTTTATACATAAATTGGATCTCCAATCACTTCATGATGTCAGAAATAAGGAATTAGATTCACACTTTACCATAATAGTTATTTGGGTACAGGTCTCCCTTACTATATTTTACTCTTTGGGTGAAAAGACTATATCTTATTTATATTTCTAGCCCCCATAGCATCTAGCACAGTATCTCATATAGTAGACCCTCCATATTTGTCAAGTTATCAAAATAATTTCTCAAAACCTAATGCCATTCTCCTATTACTTTGATACCACATCCTAAAATGTAATATTCATTCATGTTTAAAACAGTATTAGCAATAATATAAGGAACTTATATAACTATCCTTTGGGTTACATTAAAAATCACTTGAGTTCTATTACTATATTTAACAAATATTAAATAGCCAAACATTTCTAACAGATTAAGTCTTCATAACATAATTATAGAAGGCAATTATCTTCTAAATGATTAAATTAATTTCTATTTCCCACTGTTACTTTTTTCCAAAATAGTTCTGGGCAATCTTAAATAGCTTTCTCCTCCTTGCCTGAGTATATAAAATTATTTCTAAAATCTTTAACCCTGGGAATTTATAATCAAACATTTCGATCCTTTTTAACACTAGAAATGTGGCTTTAAATTCACAATTTGTCAGCAAAGTATTCATGATGAAACTTCTCACAAGCTGAATGAGAAGGCTCTATTGTAAAGTTATCAGCTGTCAGGTCATAATACTCTGGTTCTTATGCACAATTAAGTAGGTTTAGCAAACCTAAAATAAATATTTCTAAATTTGGGGGTTTTTTTTCTCTTCCTTTCACAGGGTTTCATAATTTGTTCTCTAGTATATTGCTCTTACTACTGCCCAAAATGTTTCACATTTAGTCTTCACTGAGAAGAAATTTAGATTCTTCCAAAACAATGATCAACTTATATCTTTGGTCTAATTTACCAAACGATTATATATTTTATACTAATTTGATAGTGGGGATGATATGTGAGGAAAACATTGTGAAAATAAAATGTATAGTATAGATCTGTTTACAATTAAAATAAATTTCTATAGTCTTTCAAATTCCCTTATCTTCTGGGGAGAGGGGCTTAAAAACAGTGTAATAGGATGTATTTAATAATTGATTAACATTGTTAATGTTATCAAGAATAACAATTCTTTCTGATTGATATAAACAAAAAGAAAATTGAGATGGGGATTTAAAATTAAGTATGTGATGGAATCTATTTTAAATTGCTTTCTTTAAATGAAGTCTAGGCCAATCACAATAGTGCACCTTGTTTCTATTCAACAGATTTATTCAAATCAATTAAAAAGTTATTGCTATATATCATTAAGTTATTCAAACAAGCAACATAGAAAATATTCAGCCTGTCAATTTTATTAGTAGCTCCTGTTGAGTTCTTAATTAGAAAGAGACTAAAAATCACTTGCAAGGTTTTATAATCTGTGCAAATATTCATAAAGCATGAAACTACTTATATGATTAAAGATGAGTTCACACAGTTTTGCAGTATATATTTAAGTCTACAACTGGCAGTTTATGGAAGAACAAGGAAAACTGAAAATTGCCTGGCTATAAATAGTTTTCAAGAAATAACATATATGCTAAAAATGAACCTATGTTTTATAATTACAAATGGCTTCTTAACAATAGTTCTGAACATTATGGCACTTAAGAATGCAATATGAACTTTTTCTTAGGAAACAAATATAGTTTTGTAGAGACTATAAAGAGATAGTGGGCAGTTAAAAAAAAGAAAAGAGAAAGAAAAAATCAAGGGAAGGAAAACAAAATGACTACAGTACCAAAAACACAAGTACCAACATCCTAATAAAATGCAAAGTAATGTATTCAAGATTAAGAGACATTACTAAAACATGCAAAACAAAATGAATTAACCAGTTCTTTTAAATAAGCTGTCACTTGGGTAAAGCAAACAATTTTGCTTTAAAAGATCGTTTCTTTAGTCAAAGTGGAACTGAATTTAGAACCATTACTCAAGTAAACATCAAGTTCCAGTTTTCCTCAATAACTTTAAAATATTCAGTACCTAAGAAATGTACAAAATAATGCTTAACTGCCTAGTGCTTTATATTTAATGCATATATTTCTGTTTTTAAGAAGGGCATGTAACATCTAGCACAAGAAGAAAGAAGATAAAATGTATCTTTCTTTAAATCACTATTCAGGAACCATGAAAAGCATAACAGGCCATTTGAATGTTTTTTGGATGTAAATATTAGTATAAACACTAACATTTTTAATAAGCACAAATGAACCAAGCCGGTAAAAATGAAAAATACTATCAAAACACGTCATGCGTATCTCATATTTAACATCCAAAAGAACATTTTTATAGCCCTGTTACAGATCCTACAGTTAGCACCATTTTTATATCTGAATACTTTGAAAAAGCAAACAAAAGTCTTAAAAAAACTAAAATTATTGTAAGCATATATGAAAAAACTTAATGTGCACTAAGGGTGGTACTAAACATTTATCAAATATTTACATCAACACTGGGAAGCCTGCTGGACTACTAAAAAAAAAATTGAAACTGATATGCTTAACTCTTTCTATCCATGCTTAGCATACCATAGATGGGTAACTAAATTCATCCAGCATTAACCTGCCCATATAAAAAAGGCATACACAGTAAGTATCTGATTGCTTAAAATAGGACCCGAAATCATGATAGTAAATGCATTTATCTTGAAAGCTTATTACATCCCCAGCCCTAAAGCCATTTAGCAGGAAGAATATCCAGGTGACTCAGTATGGCATGTAATTTACAACCCTTAAAAGTACCAGAAAAAAAAAGCAGCCCTTTGTTTAAAATGTGAAGCATATGAATTTATATCCAACAGTATCAGCACTCTGTCTAGTCACTCAGTATACTCCAGCATCTAAGCATCTCTCATCCTGGTAAAAAACGGTGCAGAACAAGGAGGAGGAAGAAAGCTAAATTTTTTTTAAAAAGCAGCAAGGTTTTCTCCACATGTACACTTATGAACATAAAACTATTCTATCCCAGTATTAGGAAAAAAAAGTGCACAATTCAATTGGCAAGATCTTTCCTTTTTTTTTTTTCTTGGATTATTGATTCACTGTATAATCAAGAGCAACCAAAGCTACTTGTCAGTTCAAAGTACCCAACAAAACTTTGAGTCTTCATGCCATTTCAAGTTAAAAAGAAAGCAATGTAGCTTTTGGGCTTCAGAAAACTGGGCATCCTTTCATGCAGCACAAGGTTCATCACTACGCTATTTCCACAAGTCCACACTTGTCAAAGTGCAGTTAATCCAAAATTGCAGCGACAGTATATCATGCCAGCTGAATCCAGCCATGTATCTGAGATAGGGTCATATTTCTGCACGGTATTCAGATAGGAAGACCCTGAGTGACCACCCACTACATAAAGGTAGTTATCAATTACTGCAGCACCAACTCCTAGGAAAGGTGGGTAAAAATAGGGGAAAAAATATGTTAACCATGAAGCAGACTTCGCACTAAATTAAATTTGTATTTAAATGTTTTCTTAAAATACATTTTAACAATCTATTATTAATTATACAAGCAATATAGCAATATGTGCTTACTGGAAAAAAAATCCCTTAGTATAAAAGAGCTGAAGTCTTCCTTCATCTCTCCTCCTCAATCCTACTCTCCCTCTCTCCACCACAGTTAAATATTAAGAATGTAGTATATATCTTTCCATATGCTTTCTTCTCAATTTATATTTTTCAAAAACCATTAATTTTTGTTTTCAAACGTGTTAAAATTTTAAATATATATTGAACTATATAATTTATGCTTTAAAAATTTTACTTTATATATATATAGTTCTAAAAAGAACAAGGCTACCCAAATATTTTACGTTTTCATTGTTTTATGGTTTTCCTTCTCAATGGTACCACAGAAACTAATTCTAGTAAACAAGCCTTTCAATTTCCTTCGTATGTTTATTTTTCAGGAGTTTCTTTAATCATAAATGCAAGGAATACTCCTAAAGCATTTCCACCAGTAACTTAAAATGTTCCTTTTAAAATAATGTGATTTGAGTTTGGGTTTAAGGATAATTTCTTCTTTTCCTCAAAGGTGTATTTGTTTTTCTTTATGAAACCTGAAACCCAACCCTTTCTAGATCAACTATAACTATATCCCTTAAGGAGGAGAGAACATTTTGAAAGTAACATACAGACTGCTGATGTACAATAAAAAACAAAATAGAACAACCCTAGGATCCTGGGTGTGTGTGCACATGTGTGTGTAACACATAAAACAATTAACATTTGTTACATGGACACAAAGAGCTTCTATAAGGTACTTTCTATTACCAGCATTTCTCAAGATGTGTTGTAGAAGTTTAAAAAATAACAATATGCACATTGGCATATTAAAATCACAGTAAAAAAAAATATATAGTTTTGTCTAATCAAGTTGTCAGTCAAGTTTATCACAAAAAAAGTTTTTTCTGGACAAGTAATAATACTCTTACTGTTATATCCCAAGAAACTACTATTTCAAGAACATCACTATAAAAAATATTGTCCTGCATGTTTAGAAATTGGTATGTTATTATTACCTGTTCTGGGTTCTTTCATTGGTCTACACACAGTCCACTGATTTTGATGAGGGTCATATCTTTCAATGCTTGACAAATGTGAAACACCATTATGTCCACCCACCACAAAAATAAAGCCTAGCATGACACCCACACCAAAGTGAATCCTTTTATCTGCCATAGATGCAACCATCTCCCAGGAGTCCTTACTTGGATCATAACGCTCCACACTGCAAATATTCACAAAAGAAAGAATTAATTCACATATCCTTTGTGTCACTCTTCCTACTAAAGCAACTAAAACCCACCAGAGTTTTAAAAGTGCAAACGGACAGATATAAAACAAGAGTAGTTTGTCCCAAATGTTCAGATTTTGCTGATAAAATCACAGGGATAAAAGCTTACCTTGTAGACTGTTGCAATAATAGCCATACCCTACTCTATTATATTGTACAAGCAGCAAGGTGTATTAAAAGCATGGAGCATTTGAAGTCAGAAAATCTGGGTTCAAGTACTAATAATACATACCTAGTCCTACCACTTTGGATTTGTGTATTCCTGGATAAGTCATTTCCTGTAAACATGGGGATAATATAACCTCAAGGATTCATGTAAGAATAAAGTCCAATGAGTATGCATGTGAAAGGACTCTGAAAATCACAAACTGAATATAGACTGTTCCTAAAGATACTAAGGATTTTCCCCTCAGCTACGGAAAAGGGAAGATGAAGAGAAGGAAAGAAGAGGAATTTTTTTCTTATAGGTGAATTCATGTTGACTAACTGTAAAGCAAACACTACATACTTCATAACACAAACTGGCTAATCATAATAATGATTATTGTAATGATTATAATAATCAGAGTAATTTATGAGAATTCACGGATTTAAATAAAGTCTGTATTCCAGAGAATTCTTGGCATTTCCAAGTTGCATTATGGAAATCCAAATCAAATCAGAATTTCCAAATAAGCTTTCCTAGAAAATCCCAGAAGGCCTTTAAGCCTACACTTTCCCTGAAGGGGTGCAAAGGCAAGTTGGTTGAGCTTGTTCTGGTCCTAACCTAACTTCTCAAGAAAGCCTAACGCATTTGAGAGTAAGTTCAGAATAGGGACTAGACCAGACTAGACTAGAAGACTAAACTACAACTATTTCTGAAAGGACACCAGGATAAAAACTGTTAGAGCAAAATCACTAGACAAGAAAAATCCTGTGAAAAACTGTAACAAAAGCTTAAAGTTCAAGAGCATTATCTCAAAATTAAAGTACTTAACCTTTTATCTTAGAAATTTCTGCTAGCAGCTTTTCAAAAAATAGAAATGCATGTCTGGGTCCCAAATACTTTTCCTTCAACTAAAGGAGCAATAAAAAGGGAGAAAAATTTAGCCTACACAGAAATAAAAATTTATAGATGAAATGGTGTTGTCTCATTACTTTCTCAGCCTGTTAACAAACCACCACATACTCTCCTTTATTAAAATGCTCACAATAAATAAAACACATACCACTATTAGAGATAAAATACTATCAGAGAGAAAATCTTTGGAAGATCGACTTTCAACAAAGGTTCAGAATTATGATTAATTTTCCATATAAGCACTTTATGCTTTTGTTTTTCTCATATATATATTTCTCCTTTATTCAGAGAATACTATAAGATACAGAAATCTCACATTTAAATTTCAGCACAGCTCAGATACATAATGATACATGTATGATTACAGAATAAGAATCCAGAATGGCATATTTAAATAAGGCTTAAAGTTTATGATGTGTTATAATATTGTGTAAGCATATAGAAATTACATTTTCCACTTTTTTGTTCTTTTAAACAATGTAGTAACAGATCATCCATCCATACACACACATACAGACACACACATTTATACATACACACACCACCCCAAATCTAAAATTATCTAACTTCATCTTATTTTCAGATTGCTGAATTCTAAAATCTAGTCCATTTATATTGAATGAATGAATGTAAAATTTAATAAAAAGGATTTGATTTTTAGGTTTGTATTATATCTCCTTGTAAAACAGTTACAATTATACTTGTGGAGCAGGTTAAGTTTCCCAAATGTCTATCAATATTACTTTAAAAATTAAAAAGGGAAGTTCATTCATATACACAAATTGTTTAAAATCCAGAAATCATTGTTAATGATACTTTTAAAAATCTACAAGCATATACAACTTGATTAAGTTAAATACCTGTTCATGTGGGCAGGACCATACCCACCAATGGCATATATCATTCCATCCAACACAGCTGCGGCAAAACAACTTCTTGTTGTAGTCATTGGTGCCACAGGTTGCCACTTTCTTACTTTGGGAATATACTTCTCTACAGATTGTAAATAAGATTGTCCATCATAACCACCTAAAGCATAAAGTTCTCCTGCAAGTACCACTACTCCAAGGGTACTTCGGCTCTCATTCATTCTCTCAAGAGAAGTCCAGGTATTTGTATCAGGATTCCAGCATTCGACTGAATTTTCATGTTTTCTGATAGTGATGCCAGGACGCACGTTAGTTTCAATACCACCTATAACATACACTTTTTGGTCTAAAACGCATATTCCAAATTCATAGCGAGGAATGTTCAGGGGTGCCAAACCAATCCAAGAGTCATTCTGAGGAAAGTACATCTCCACACTAAAGAATAAGCAGAAAAAATTAAATTTAAAACATCAAAATGGCCCATAAACAATATCTGGCAAAACTGAAGATACACGTATGCTCTGACACAGCAATTTCATTCCTGTGTATCTACTCTACTGAATGCCTATTGCAGCCAGTTTTGCAAAAGAACACAAATAGAGAAAGGTTTACAGCAGCTCAACACAGTCATCTATCAAAAGGAGAATGGATAAATAAGATGTGGTACACCCACCCCATGACAAAGCAATTCCATTCTTAGATATGCACCCAAGAGAAATGCACACATATGTATATGTACAACAGTGTTCACAGTAGCATTATTTGTAATAGTTGAAAACTGGAAACAATCCAAATTTTTCATCAACCATAAAATGGATAAGTAAATTGTGCATATCATGTAAGAAAATACTATACAGCAATGAAAATGAACAAACTACAACTACATGTAACAGCGATGAATCTTACACATATAATGTTGAGGGAAACAAGCCAAATTCAAAAGAATATATTCAGTATAGTCTCATTTCTATCAAGTTCAAAAACACTTCTAATCTCTAGATTAGAAATGAGGGTGGTGGTTACCTTTGGGGAGGACAGGGAGGGAACTTAAGGATGGTTTCTGGGTGTTGTTCATGTTCTTTTCTTGAAATGGTTTGTAATGTTTGCTTTGTGATAATTCATTGAGCTGTACACTTGGAATTTGTGGACTTTTCCGTATATGTGAAACATTTCAATCAATTTTCAGTCATCATACTCACAGTAGAAAGAAAATGTTGTATTATGTCCATCTACTATAATACCATACGCCAATGAAACTAAATGAATTATTTCCTCATGCAATCTCAATTTCATAAACTTACTGCTCAATGATAAAACACATCTCTGAAGAATATACATGGTACTACTGCATTTACATAAAAATGTGTAAAACCTAACTATATACTGGGGCACATATAATATGTGGCAAAATTATAACAAAAAGCAAGGGAATAATACATTAAAAATTCAGAATACTGGTTACTTCTGGGGGAGAGAAGGAGATGGCATCAAGGAGGGGCACAAGGGAACTTTAAAGCTATTGTTAGCCCAATCTCAACAAATCTAGTTTTAGACCACAATTAAAATGTACACTGAGACTTTTTAAAAGATAAAGAACATACCAATTGACACTGATAAAACATCAACAGTTTCCTCCTATTGGAGGAAAGAAATGCAATCTACCAAATGTTTCGAAATATTTTAGAATATTAAATATTCTAATATTTATTCTAATATTTAGAATATTAAATATTAAAGAAATAAATTAAATACAAAAGTTTTCATAAAGCAATCCCATTTAAGGGAAAAGGAAGGTAACATCCAGCTATATTTTCAATGTATAAAAGTTATTTGTATAACACAACATTGTTAATCAACTATACTCCAATATAAAATAAAAATTAAACAAATAAACAAACAAACAAAAAAAGTTACTTGTAGAATGCTCTAAATCAATGATGGCCATGGGCCAAATTCAGCCCACCAGATACTTTTGTAAATACAGTTTTACTGGAACACAGCCATGCTCATTTGTTTATGTATTACCTATGGCTGCTTTTGCACTATAATGGCAGACTTGGGTAGTTACAACAAAGACCATATGACGATGACAAAATTTAAAATATTTACTATTTGGCTCTTTATAGAAAAAGTCTGACAACTCCTACTCTAAGTTATCAGAAAAGAAAGCACTTTTTACTACTGTTGTTAAAAAAATATTTACGCTGAAGAAAATAAATTGCATGTAAAGTCCATGATTTATATCAATATCCTGTTTTTTATTTTCTTGGTGGTTACTCTGATTAACTGTATTCATTCAAACATATTCTTGTCCCAGTCTGACCTCATCACAAATTCCTAGCTCTCCTCTTTAGCATTTTTTGATATAGCTAGCAATAATAAATCCCCTCTGACCTGGTCTGACTCATATAAAGATGTAAATGATTTGACAAAGGAAAAAAGGGCATAAAATGGAAGAAAAGTTCATGAATAACCAGGATGGATAAAATTTGTGCACTGGGAGGGAGGAGAGGTGTTTAAAATTGAGAGTGTTGTCGAGAATGGACGACAATGTGATTAAAATAATCAGGTAAGTGATTTAAAAAGAAAACAACAAAAAGAAGCAAATAAACAGGAAAATCAAACTATTTTAAAAATATAACAAATTAGCAAATTTTAAGAGTATAAAATCTATTAGCATCAATCCTTTAAAAGCCTATTTACCTATCCAAACAGGCAAACAGTCCAGATTTTCCTCCTACTGCACAAAGTACTTTGGGAGCACAGCGAGGTCGTGTCATCAAGACTGTCTGATGAGAGAGTCTGTGTTCAGGCATAAAGTGGTACTTCAGAGCTTCATTCAAAAGATGTTTACAAGTGCGATCATCACGAATAAGATGATTTGCTTCATATAATCTAGTGAGAAACTTAACACTCAGCAATGGTAATCGTACACTGTTAAGTAGCTGTGCTAAGTATTTCTGGCGTTCTTGGACGTCATACTTGATCCAAGACTCAAGTGCATAAAAAACAGTCTCTTCAGTAGCTACATTCAAACAGTCATTGGAAACAATTTCATCCAAATCAGCATGCGTAAGCTCAAAAAACTCTTCAGTCTGGCAAACTGCTTCAAAATTCTGGCATATGTATTTAGTGGCTGCCAAATAAAGGTCATGACAACCATATGTCTCTGCAAAGCGAGAAATTCCAATACAATTACCAGGATCAAGTTGGCTTTCAAGAAATGCACAACATTCTTTCAGGACAAGTTTTATCTGGAGTAGGTTTGCTGCTGGAAGGAGAGATTCAACTGTGTCTTGTGAAATAAAAACAGTCCCTGTATAGGCATATTCCACAATGGCCTGGAGAGCAGTTTCATCAATGCACTGAAACTCAACCTCACTGTTCTCTTTTTCAGAAAGGTTTCCAGTAAACATAGCTTTGAAATATGGGCTGATGCTGGCAAGTACCACTTTGTGAGCATGGATTTTAACATCACCTACTCGAAGAATGATGTCACAGAGTTCGTGATGTTGACGAAGAAGATTCAAGCCCTGTAGAAGTTGTTCAGAATGTAAGTGGGTTAAGTTAGCAAGCATGTAGGTCGGGGATGTGTGGTCCATCTACAGAAAAACAAAAAGCATGAATAGTTATTTCAAAATAATTTGCAAATGATTACTTTTACAGGTAGCACAAAATAAATAAGATTTGTTGTTTATCTGCATGTTTGTTGTTTTTTAAATACTAAATACTAGACAGAGGCTTTTAGAGTTAGAAGGGAAGTTAACAATCATTCAACTCCTTTATTATAGATATTAAGTACACTCCGTGCTTCTGGAAGATGAACAAGATTAAAAATAAAAGAGAAGGAAAGAGACTAGAAAGAAAAGAAGAAGAAAAAGTGAGAGGCAATAAGGACTGGGGTAGGTTGAATAATTGCTCCCCCAAAAGACATCCGCATCCTAATCCCTGGAAACTTTGAATGGTACTTTTACAGCCAAAAAAAAAAAAAAGACTGTGCAGATATGATTAAGGATTTTGAAATGGGGAGATTATCCTGGGTTATCCAGTTGGGCCCTAAGTGCAATCACATGTACCTTATAAGAAGGCAGAAGGAGATTTGACACAGACAGAAGAAGAGAAGGTAATCTGACCACAGAGGCAGAGATTGGATTGATGCAGCCACAAACCAATTAACATTGGCAGCCACTAGAAGCTGGAAGAGGCAAGGAACACAGTCTTCCCTAGAACCTCCAGAGGGCACAGAGCCCTGCCAACACCTTAATTTCAGCCCAGTGATAATAATTTCAGACTTTTGGCCTCCATAACTGTGAGAGAATAAAGTTCTGTTATTTTAAGCAACTGAGTTTGTGGTAATTTGTTATAGCAGCCATAAGAAATCAACACATGGATACTTCAGAATGGCTCACAGCAGTTACTTAGAATAGATGAAAGGAATATAAGACATCTACACAATATGAACTGTTTCTTTCCTGTCTCATTCACACCTCAAACACAAGTAATGGGGATAATTTAAAAAAGCAGAAAATTTGGTTCCTATTTTAAAAGTATTATCAAATAAACTTAAAAATTCTGAACATTATTAAATAATATAAATGTTGGTAGGACTGGGAGAGTATAGCACTTCATTCCTGTGCATTTTTAGGTGCAAATATCCAAATATTAAAACTTTTATCTTCATTAAGAACATCATCATTTCACACTTGTTTCATTTGAATTTTATGTCCATTAACAAATTTTGTTAACATGACCACATTATAGCTGATATCACCAGCCTCCACTTCTGATCTCTCCAACTAATCCTGCACACATCTAACAGAATAATTCTCAATCAGGGTACAGACAAGTCTCAAGAAACTTGTTGGTCTTCCAGTAGGCACTTTATTCCAGAACAGAATATTGGTAAGAAAACAGCAACCAGAAGGCACATGTTTAGATCAGGGTCTGTTCTTTTTACTTACTATAGTGTTGACCTCTTAAACTTGTTTAACTTCTTTTAGCCTCAGTTTAATGGAAAAAGTTAACATCTAGACTGAAAAGAGAAAAATGAACAACAGGAAAGCAAGTAGATATAGCAAATAAGTG
This sequence comes from Balaenoptera borealis, assembly GCF_965194805.1. NCBI lineage: Eukaryota > Metazoa > Chordata > Mammalia > Artiodactyla > Balaenopteridae > Balaenoptera > Balaenoptera borealis. The sequence continues at coordinate 54,093,144 of NC_138866.1, read as the reverse complement.
ACAGGATTAAGAAAGTAGTCCTAGCTACTTTACATCATTAACTTTACCTTATCTTCATTTTCCTTATCTGTAAAGTGAGATCATAATAATACCTGAACTATATATATCTCACAAGGTTTCTGAGGATCAAATTAGATAATGCACAGGAACATATAATAAACTGTAAGAGTTATGAGTACAGGGTACTATGGTGAGGCAACAGAAATGTAACAGTATCAGCGAAGAATAGGGACCTTGGAAATATAATGAGTTTTAGTTCTAACTGGGTCACATACTATTATATGGAATTGGTACATTTCTTAATGTAAGTATTAATTTTTTCATCCATAAAATAAGAATACCTCCCACCTATCTCAGAAGGTTACATGAAAATTGTTCTGTAAAGTTTAAAGTTCCACACAACTCGAAGTGCTATGAATACAGCACTTAAGTCTCATTCTCTTCTCATGATCCCCACTTTCACTATTTCCCATTCTTTCCATAACGACCTTTCATTCCAATAAAGCTCATGTAATTACCACAGCTCTATATAAATATTTTCTCACATTTGCCAGATTTTTGCCTATAAACTCTCCTCTCCCATGTTCTTTTCATCCAATTCAAATTTGCAAAAGTCTGGTTCAAAATTAACTTCAACTGAAAGTCTATAAACATTTAAGTACTCACTTCCTTTACATGCAATTAATTTAATTATAAGTGCTGTTTTGTGAAACATACCCCTCTCAACTCTCATTTGTCTGATTCAACAAGGAGATGTTATTCAGGATGAAAAGTGAACAACAAACAGGAAAGGTGAATGATACAGAAAATAAGAGAAGGAAATGAAAAATGACACCTAGCTAATACAATGAGATGAGAAAGGGAAATACAAGGCACACTGACTGGAAAGGAAGAAACAAAACTCTTTGTTGGCAGATGACATGACTGTCTATGTAGAAAATCCAGAACAATTAAAAAAAAACAAACAAACCCAAGACAGTGGAATAGGCAATTTTAGAAAGTTTGCAAGATACAAGGTTAATATACAAAAGTCAATCAATTTTCTATAAACCAGCAACGAACAAGTGGTATTTGAAATTTAAAACATATAACCATTTACATTAACACCTAAAAACTGAAATACTTAGATATAAATCTAACAAAATTAGGTACGAGATCTATATGAGGAAAACTATAAAATTCTAATAAAAGAAATCAAAGAACTAGCTAAATAAATGGAGCGATATTCCATGTTCATGGATAAGATGACTCAACATTATCAAGATGTCAGTTCTTCCTGATTGCACTACAGATTCAATGCAATCCCAATCAAAATCCCAGCAAGTTATTTTGTGGATGTTGCAAACTGATTCTAAAGTTTTTATGGGGAGGCAAAAGACCCAGAATAGCCAACTCAATATTGAAAAAGAAGAATAAAGTTGAACAACTGACACTACCCAAATTCAAGCATTATTATAAAGCTGTAGTAACCAAGACAGTGTGGCACTGGTGAAAGCACAGACAAATAGACCAATGGAACAGAACAGAGAGTCTAGGAACAGACCCACATAAATACAGTCAACTGATCTTTAACAAAGCAGGAAAGGTAATACGATGGAGAAAAGATAGTCTTTTCAATAAATGGTGCTGGAATGTAAAGTAAAAAATGAATTTAGACACAGACCTTACTTATATCCTTCACAAAAATTAACTCAAAATGGATCACAGACCTAAATGTAAAATGCAAAACCATAAAACACTTAGAAGATAACACAGGAGTAAATTCTAGATGACCTTGGGTATGGCAATGGTTTTTTTTTTAGATAAGACACCAAAGGCACAATCCACACAAGAAAGAATGATAAGTTGGATGTCTCTATAAAACAAATACAATGTATATACCATATGAAATATATGAGATATACAAATGTATAAAATGTATATTAAGAAAAAAATTGTATTTCCTAGCTCTGTCTACTAAAAAGGGCTAGAAATGACAACCAACCCAGTAGCAAAGAGCACTCCTAGCACCAGATGTCCCTAAATAACGTTTCCCTCCAAGGGAACAGAACTCTTTGGAAAATATGGCTGATTCCAGACCTGAGGCAGAAAATGTCACCATAAATTTGGAATCTTTACATACTAGGTAGCAATAAAGCTATCAATGATGACTAAGGTCATAAAAAACTTAGGAGCCAAACTGAATAGGCTCTCATTAGTCAAAGAGATGGGACAAACTGATCATCAATTACAGTAACTGCAATTGATTAAAACACAGCAGACATGCTTAAATCCGTGCGTTCATAATGATAATAAAATTATGATAATTTAAAAAAAGTGCTCACCACTGGAGGATGCTAATGAATCAACTCATTATTTGAAACCTAGCAAATAAAGGGAAAGAATCAAGCATTTATCATGCCTTTCTTATAATAACTGTACCACTGGGTTACCAAATAGATGAGGGTAAGTTTTTCTTTATAAAAGTACTCCAGTTATTAAAGAAGGAATGATAGAGTATCACCATTTTACAATCTTAATGAATTAATAGAGGTAGACATTGATTATGAAGGGCTGCTAATGTCACAAAAACAGAGACAACCAGACATCAGGGTCTTCTGATGGAAGATCATAATACCACCTATAAATATTTTTGCATACTCCCACTCACCACACACACCCCCCCCAAAATCAAACATGTAGTCAACAGACTAGATCCAACTATTAATTTACAAGAAATAAAGAAAACAGAAAAAGCATGTTAAACTATAACAGAAGGATGCAATCAGCAAAAACATCCTGACTGTGAGAAATTTTATGGAATAAATAACGTAGACGGCTTCAACAAATAAACGGAAAGAAATAGGATGAGAATGAACCTACAGATTACTATAAACTTAAAAGACATTATCAACCAAATACAACCTGTGATTCATTCAGGTGCGTGCACACATATATAATACACATACACACAACATTTAGGAGACAACTGGGAATTTTGTACACTGACTGTATTATTGATTATATTAACTAATCACTGTTATTCTTTGTTGTTGAACAGTGATACCATAGTTTTGTTTTTAAGAGTTTTTATCTTTTACAAATACATACTGAAATATCAGTAGATAAAATGATGTCAGGGATTGGCTTCAAATTAATATAGGATGAGGGATTGGATAGAAATGGATATGACGTCATGAGTTGATACCTGCTGAAGCCGGGTGACAGGTACATAAGGGTTCATTACATTATTCTACATTTGCATGTTTATGAGATTTTGTACAGGAAAAAAGAAATAAAGAAAAAAATATATGGCACTAAACTTCACATAAGACTTACAGATGAAGAACCTGAAGTTCAGAGAGTTTAGATGAATTAACAAGATCACACAATTAGTTAAGACGTTACTGGGACTATAATGTTTTCTTAACCTTAGAACAATGTTCTTTACATATTACATTAAAAAAAATTACAATGCTGATCAGTGTTGACCTGCTCAAAATATTTACTGAACCAATTTATAATTGTTGCTACTCCTGATAAGACTAAATTATTCTATAAAGAGCATCTAGAATATCTTTGATTGCCATAATGTACCAGCTACTGTTCTAAGCTTTTTACATGTATTAACTCCGTTCATCCTCAGAGTAACACCATGAGATAGGCACTGTTATTATTATTATTCCCATATAACAGATGAAGGAATCTGAGGCACAGAGAAATTAAGCCCAAGGCAAGATTTAAACCTTTGCACTCTGTCTCCAGAGTTCTTAAATACTATGTTATAGTGCCTCACTTATAAACTCATAATTTCTTAATCTTATTCAAGTTTTAACTCAGACAAGAAACTAAAAAGGTACAGAACAGAAACCCAAAAAGCACAGATCATATACATATATATAAAATACACACACACACACACACACACACACACACACACACACACACTATGTAGATCAGATACAAGAATACATCAGACCTTTAAAATGAAATAAAGAGAGGTCCATGGAACAATCATTCCCTTCTGTTATTTATATAATAGTAGGATTGTTTCTTCTTCCCCCACATCCCTGCCATACTTTTTTGTTTTAAATTTTGGTATCATAAAACAAATACTTAGGAGTACTCTAAATCCAGGTAACTGGATTGATTAGTCAAAGTTGAATAAATGGTATCCATTTGAAAAGTTTTAAAAAGGTAATAGCATTGTACTTCACTTCTAATCACATTCTTATTACATAAATATCCACAATATAAAGATAACATTAGATAAATTTAAAATAAAATCAAACATTCCATAGTCTACAGCAGCTTCACAATTTTAGATTCTGAAACCAAGCTATTAAAGGTCAAGTTGTGAGTTATTACACTTAATTGACACCTAAGCTACAAAACAGTGGCGCTGAAATCAGCTGGGAGGCAATTATCTGCTACAAAGAGAGCAAATAAATGGTCGAGAAATAAGAATTGTTTAAATTTCTTTCCCACAGTTCAATTTTCCTCACAGAAGAATTCAACTAATGATGGCATAATAATTTTGACAGTGAGCCTATGGAACAAGTTGGCATATTTTCCTTTTCTCTGAGATTGACTTTCATTATATCTAGAGAAACAAAAGTAAAATTAGAAGCCTGTTATAATACGAGTCATTATATCATAGATTCCAAAATAACACAGAAGAAAGCAAGTCCCCAAAGCCATTACTACATCCAGTAAAAGCTCTAAGTTACATAATTAACCCATCTACTGAAAAACTGGTTACAAAAAATGTGAAATCCTGTTAACAGATTAGTGCTTAAAATGCAACAAATTTTTTTTTGTTTGTTTAAAAGTAGCGTTTTGACTCAGAAATGCACAATGGATTTGGAGCACAAACCTAAGTAAATGAAATATAACACTGATACACATCAAGAAAACCTGTTTAATCCTACATGTATAAAAATAAGCTCATAATTTCTTAACCTTATTAAAGGTGTGACTCAAACAAGAAACCAAAAGGGTTCAGAACATAAACCCAAAGAGGAAGATTAAAATACATATAAACAAATAATACATAATAATAGATGTGAATGATTAATGATGGAAAAATCTAATTTTATCCTATAGTTTCAACACTCTCCCCCATCAAAAGTTTTCCAGAGCTCTAAGCAAGTAGCTAAATTGACTAATTTGAGTAATTACTTTCTGATGCAAACACCCACAAAATGTGCCACAGTACAAATGTAGATGATGTAACCTCAAAAAATTGTTGTGAGGATTCAATGAGTTAATATTCATTAAGTACCCAGCAAAGTGTATGGCACACAGCAAACACTCAAATAATAGTGTAATTATAATTACTTTTTAATGTTAATAGCACCCTTCATTTCCATAGCAATTCTTCACAATAACTTCTTAAACTATACAAAATTCTTAACAGTTTACAGAATTCAAACTGGTTTCCAATATTCCTGGACATCTGTAAAATTTGAGTAAGAACAAGGAAAAAACTATAGTGGTTCATCCAACCAATTAATATTTTATTCTGACTGTGGAAATAAAGGATGCTTTTAGGGCAATTGTGTTTACCTTAACTTCAGCTCAAAAAATTAAGGTATGTATCAGAAACATTCCTTAATTTAACTAACTAATCCATTAATTTAAGTAAACTTTCTTGAACTTACTGAAATTATCTTGAAATTATTAACTTATTTTATCTGAATTTGCTATTTTCAATGTATTCTTAATTACTCCCTTTCAACTTTCAGAGGTGTACTATTAATTCACCTAATAGTGTATTCCACTGTTCTGGAATTTGATTTAAAAATTTTTATCCTACCTCTCTATATGGTTAAATACAAAAGACTTCCCTAGTCAGTACATAATTCCTAGAATTCAAGAATAAGATTTTTAAAAAATCTGCTTCGTAATAGAAATAAACAGAATATACATTAATTGGATGAGATTTATTTTCCACAAAATAACTCTAAAAGATAATTAGTAAGGTATGGGATGCTGATAAGGTCCCATTTCCTGGTCCCATCCACCATGAAGACTAATGCATCTTCCAAGTCTTCATCAAGGAAATTAAAGGTAACAGATATAAACTAGACTGCAATCTATAACATAGTGATCTACAGGGCCCTGAGAAAAGGGGTCAAAATGAAAACTCATCGTGCTTTGTTCCAAGGAAAAGGATATAACTAGTTGATTTAAGTATCCAAGCCCCTTGAAAAAGTATTCTTTATAGAGAGAAGGGGTAATTCTTAAGCTTCTACCATAATTTTGATGATGATATATAATTCAGGACTTTCCAAGTTCACTTTCTTTGTTCCATGATTACCACACAACTTGCCAAGTTCTTGCATACAGGAAAGAGTGCACTGGATTTTCAACCTGAAAATTCTGATTACTGGAAAGGGTTATCTTCTATTGCAACATAAACTGGCATTCTAATGTGTACATTCTGATGTGTACATCATTCTTTTAGTTAAGTCTGAATTGAGTTCCTGAAGTCTGAGCATACATGAGTAAAAGTATAAATTTGAACTTCTTACGTTGGAAATATGAGAACTAGACATTCTTTCTCATTGACAACTTCTAAAATCATCTCTTGGTTTTCACTCCCCTGCCCTTACCCTGACCCTAAAATTAAAAAAAAAAAAATTATTTTTTTAGTCAAACCAAATTTAGGCAGATTCATTTAAACACCAAAATGACTAATTAAAATCAAAGTAACAACCTAGAACTTAAACCAAAACAGAAGGATGCATGTTTACACAAGCCCCATTTACATTTACTCTACTCCCAAAAGAAAGGGGAAAAAGAAAAAAGAAAAGAAACCTATAATAATCAAATTGTGCTTTAAGACAACACCCAGAAGTTATTTTTGAACTTCCATTATCCAGCAAAAATTATTTACAAAGTGGTTTGGTATGCTAAGACTTAAAAAAGTATTTGAGACATCTCGTGTGGTACAGAACAGGGTAGGAACACTTGCATTTTAAGTGCATAAATTGTAGACTTCAAATGATAACAGACTTTTCTCACCGGGTCATTCAAAAGCAACTGTATTATTCCTTCCCAAAAATATTTTCTTCCACACTCCAAAGAACTCAGCCTCACACCAGGCACTTCAGCTCTTCAATTGTTTCCGCTTAAGTTTAATTACAAGAAAGAAAAAATGCTCACCAAATTCACAGTTCGCCTAAAACAAAGAAACGTCTATTATCAGCTCTAAATCTACAGGGCAGAATTCTCTTAGGACCGTGATGCCAAGAACTTCAACAGCAACTGAAATTCTCTGCAATCTCGGTTTCCAGGATACTGAAAGGCTGCAGAGACGCGGGAGGATCCTGCAGGGAGGCTGGGGCTGCGGAGGGAGCGGGAGAGGGGAAGGGGTGAGTCCCACAGAGGAACTGCATTAGACTTTGAGAACCTATAAGGGAAAGAAGGTTAGCTACAAGGAAAAACAGATTTATCTCCAGATCAAGTACGTTTTCAAAGAGAACTTAAAGTGATAAGGATAAGGAAAAATGACAGAAAACCATTGACAGAAAACCAGTAACCCTCCAAAACCGGAGGGTAAGCGAAGTAGGAAAAGGGGGTTGGGGGTAAGGGCGAGGAGAGTAAAGGCCTAAAACACCAAGATTTGAAAAAAAGTACGCGAGCTCTGAGCTTGGCCTTGGGCCGGATCTCCCGTCCCGGTAAGCGGACGGCAGGCGGAAAGGATCGCACTTAGGGCTGTAGATAGCAACGCGTTTACAACGATTGAGCCCTGCACAAGAAGATGTCGCCTCTCTCCCTGCTTGCTCCCGTTCATTTCTTTACATCTTACTCCAGCACCAGCGGCACTCCAGCAGAACTCTGCCAAAGCCTGCGCCGCAGAAGGACAGCAAAAGGAAAATACCTGACTCCCAGGAATCACGCCCGCAGCAGCAAGAGGAGGAGCCGTGGACAACGCGAACGCGGGCAAGATCCTCTTTTGCCTTTAGTCAAATCCCAACTCTTACGGGTGGGGCGGGGAACTTCCGCCCTGAGCGAGGAGAGCGTCACTTCCCCTTAATGCCTTCTCTCTTTCTAGCCTTCTCCGCTCCAGATACGTTCATTACGTTCGCAACGTTTTCACTTCCTTTTCCAGGAGCCTTCTGCCTAGTCCGAACTTCCGATGTGGACTACATGACCCGGCATTCATGACGGCAGATTGATTTCCGGGTCAAGAGGTCCGCGCTGGGTACATCACCATGGAAGCGATCGGTTTGGTCACGTGGTGCCCCTGGTTACGCCCGGAGGCAGCTGTGGGGTCTGGGGCTCAGACGGGGGCCATTTTGCCGAAGGCAGCCTCCTGGAGTTGGGGGTTTAAGCTGTTCTTTTTCCTGCTCTGCAGCTTGAGGCTTGGAGAAGAACAGGAAGGCTGGGCTCCATCGAGCCCTTCGGAGACGATGGTTTCCTACACGCTCCGCCACTTGACGACCCTTCATGGAGGCTGCGCCCTTCGCGCTGCTCCCGCTGCCGCCCCTTCCAGCCCTCTGTGCCTATCGCCTCCAGAGCCGCAGTCGTCCTCCCGCCCCAGAGACTGATGGTAGACGAGGTGGGGGCGCCATGAGAGGCGAGAAAAACTACTGCTGCCGTGGAGCTGCCGGAGACCGCGGTTCCTGCCCCCCGACACCTTCGCCTCTGGCCTCGACCCTCTTGATGCCCGCGGAGGCAATCTCAAGTAATTGGTCTGGGTCTGGAGGTGGTTTGTCAGGGGGAGATGAAGAGGAGACTCGGCTCCTTCACCAACTCCGGACCGCGCCGGATCCTTCCGAGGCCTTCCAGGCTTTACAGGCTGCTTTGCCGCGCCGGGGCGGTAGACTTGGCTTCCCCCGACGAAAGGATGCATTGTATCGGGCCCTGGGCCGAGTGCTTGTGGAAGGAGGTAGTGATGAGAAGCGACTTTGCTTGCAACTCCTCTCGGACGTTCTCCGGGGTCAGGGGGAGGCAGGCCAGTTGGAAGAGGCCTTTAGCCTAGCACTTCTGCCTCAACTAGTTGTCTCCTTACGAGAAGAGAATCCAGCCCTGCGGAAAGATGCGCTGCAGATCCTACACGTGTGTCTGAAACGTAGTTCTGGACAGGTGCTGAGAACGCTTATACAACAAGGACTGGAAAGTACCGATGCCCGGCTTAGAGCTTCCACGGCACTACTGTTCCCTATCTTGCTTACTCCTGAGGATTTGTTGCTCGGCCTAGATCTTACCGAGGTGATAATATCCTTAGCCCGAAAGCTTGGCGGTCAGGAGATAGAAGAAGAATCTGAGACAGCCTTCTCTGCACTTCAACAAATTGGGGAGCGTCTTGGCCAAGAGAGGTTTCAGTCATATATCTCTCGCCTGCCTTCTGCCCTGAGGAGACACTACAATCGCCGCCTGGAGTCCCAGTTTGGAAGTCAGGTTCCTTATTATTTGGAACTTGAAGCCTCTGGATTTCCTGAAGATCCCCTTCCCAGTGCAGTGCCTCTTTCCAACAGCAATCTTAAATTTGGGATTATTCCTCAGGAGCTGCATTCAAGGTTGTTAGATCAGGAAGACTATAAGAACCGGACTCAGGCTATTGAGGAGCTAAAGCAGGTGATGGGATGCTTTAACCCTAGTTCCACCTCTCATTCTAGCCTCGTCAGTTTCATTAGTTTGATGTATAATTTGTTAGACGATTCTAACTTCAAAGTGGTCCATGGCACACTTCAAGTCCTGCATTTACTGGTTGTTCGCCTTGGAGAGCAGGTACAACAGTTCTTGGGACCAGTTATAGCAGCTTCTGTCAAAGTGCTGGCAGACAACAAGTTGGTGATCAAACAAGAATACATGAAAATCTTCCTCAAGCTAATGAAGGAAGTAGGTCCTCAACAGGTGCTTTGCTTACTCCTGGAACATCTCAAACATAAGCATTCCAGAGTGAGAGAGGAAGTGGTGAACATTTGCATCTGCTCCCTCCTGACCTATCCCAGTGAGGATTTTGACTTATCCAAACTGTCTTTTGATCTTGCCCCAGCTCTTGTAGATAGCAAACGCAGGGTACGCCAAGCAGCTCTTGAAGCCTTTGCTGTGTTGGCATCATCAATGGGCTCAGGTAAAACCAGCATCCTTTTCAAAGCTGTGGATACTGTTGAGCTGCAAGATAACGGAGATGGAGTGATGAATGCTGTGCAGGCCAGATTGGCTAGGAAAACCCTCCCAAAGTTAACAGAACAAGGATTTGTGGAGTATGCAGTACTCATGCCATCATCTGCCCAGGGTAGATCAAGCCATTTGGCACATGGAGCAGATACAGACTGGCTTTTGGCGGGTAACAGAACTCAGAGTGCACACTGTCACTGTGGTGACCACACAAGGGATAGCATGCAAATTTATGGATCTTATAGTCCAACTATCTGTACTCGAAGGGTACTAAGTGCAGGAAAAGGAAAAAATAAATTACCATGGGAAAATGAGCAGCCTGGAGTCACGGGAGAAAACCAGACCTCCAATTCAAAGGATATAGAACAGGTATGCATCTTCCCTAATTTCCTTGAGTTGAAGCAATGAAAGAATTTAAAATGAAAGTATGCTTGTAATGACTTAAAGGTGAGGCTCCTTGAGGGCTGTATGCTTTGTTTTTAAGTCAATTTGCTGATGTATCTATTATAATGAGACAGGTTTGGTAGGTTAGGTAGGCTTCCTGCTTGATTGATTGGATTAAATTTGAGGCACAATTTGATATAGACAATGCTTGGATTTCAGTTTTGGCCTGTCACTTTGGCATATCAGTTATCTCATTCATACAACAAACCTGGTATACAAACCAGGTTTGTATACATTCATATAACAAACCTGAATACCTGGTAGGTGCCAGATAAAGAGCCAAGTTCTGGGAAGGAAGATGAGACCAGTTCTGCGGAGTTTAGGGAAAAGGTCAGACCTATAAACAGGCAGTTACAAGTTTGTTAAGTGCTAAAATAGAAATATAAAGGGTCCTGTGGGAATACTGAAAATAGAAAAAATAATTCCACTGGAAAAGTAAAAAAAAAAGCCTTCCAATAAGATATGACATCTGAACTGAGGTATTTTTCCTCAAAAGTTTTTATTTTGAAAATTCCAAATCTGTAGGTTATTTAAAAGAATAGTACAGTGAATATTCATATGCTTCATCTGTATTTACCACATTACCATCTATAATGTGATGAACTTTACATGACATCACGTCATGAGGCATGTAATATCAGGTGTCCCACTATTGGTGATGCTAAGTTTTATCACTTGGTTAAGGTGGTGATAGCCGTATCACTCCATTGCAAAGGTTTATTTTCCTCTTTGTAATTAGCACATGATCTGCTGGATGATACTTTGAGACCTTATGGATACGTCAACAACCTTCCACCCCTGTTGTTAGCATCCACTAATGATCCTTACCTGTATATTTATTACATTGGGAACTACAAAAAAGGGTGACACTTCTGAAAATTCTAATGGTCCTTCTGTATTTGTTACCTGGCATTCTTTTTTATTCTATGTGTAATAATTAAATACATTAGTATTCCTTTTGATGCTAGAATTGATTTGACCAGTGGCTGGCTCCTGTGTCCTTTCTCATGACTCTTTAGTCTTTGAACACTTCTTTAACTTAAACATAATATGTTGCCCAGGCTTACCTTGTATTTTTCTTGTTCCAGACCTGGAATCAACCTTTTTTCCAGGAGCCCAAGAACTGCTTTTTTTTGTGGAGAGTGGAATTTTAAAACCAAAATCTGGGTATAGATGTGCTCACTGCTATTGCTTATCATTATGCATTGGTCCTTTCAGTGGACAGAACCAGGGAATACCTTTATTTATTTATTTATTTTAATTTTATTTATTTTTTGGCTGCGTTGGGTCTTCCTTGCTGTGCACGGGCTTTCTCTAGTTGCGACGAGAGGGGGCTACTCTTCGTTGCGGTGCGCAGGCTTCTCATTGTGGTGTCTTCTCTTGTTGTGGAGCACGGGCTCTAGGGCGTGCGGGCTTCAGTAGTTGTGGCGCGTGGGCTCAGTAGTTGTGGCTCGTGGGCTCTAGAGCGCAGGCCCAGTACTTGTGGCACACGGGCTTAGTTGTTCCAAGGCATGTGGGGTCTCTCTGGACCAGGCATCGAACCTGTCTGTCTGCCCTGCATTGGCAGGCGGATTCTTAACCACTGTGCCACCAGGGAAGTCCCAATACCTTTTTTATTTTTTTAAAACAAATTCATACTGATACCTCCAATTCAAATCCAGCACTACAAGGTTCTTACTCATCTTCCTTTAGTCCATATTTGTATCTCCCTTCTCCCACAGTATAACTCTGGTCCCCAATATCAATTATATTTATTCATATGCTGTATCCTACAATACACAAAAAATAATTAATACACCAGTAATACAACAACTAGCTACCGACTAAATAAAGTTCAAGATTTCTTTGCAGTTGTTTTTTTGTTTTTGTTTTTGTTTTCTTTTCTTTATGGCGTGTTGGGTCTTCGTTTCTGTGCGAGGGCCTTCCCTAGCTGCGGAAAGTGAGGGCCACTCTTCATCGCGATGCGCGGGCCTCTCACCATCGCGGCCTCTCTTGCTGCGGAGCACAGGCTCCAGACGCGCATGCTCAGTAATTATGGCTCACGGGCCCAGTTGCTCCGTGGCATGTGGGATCTTCCCAAACCAGGGCTCGAACCCGCATCCCCCGCATTAGCAGGCAGATTCTCAACCACTGCGCCACCAGGGAAGCCCTGCAGTTGTTTTTATGCTTAGAATTATCCAACAGTCATATGGTCAAACTTTTCTTAAATTAATTGGTTTATAGGTGATTATAATCGAAATGGTATGATAAAAGATGAATAGGAATTTGCTAAGTGTGGATGCATCCTGGTGAATTTCCGACTGAAGATATATATGTTCAGAGACACTGAATTATAAAAGGACTTAGCGAGTTAATAAAAAATGGCGAATTTCTAAACAGCTGAAACAAGGAGTTTGGTGGGAAGCAACAGAAGATGAAACCAGAAATGTAGGCAAGGACCAAGTATGGAGATCATTTTTGTAAATAAGGAGTTCGTGCCTTTCGCAGTATGGGTGGAGGAGAACTGTGTTCTCTCTTGTTCCTTTTAATTCTAAAATTTTTCATTTTTTTAAAAAATTTTTCCATATTTACATAATTTAGTCATATGGTTTTTCTCATGTATTTCTCATATAACTACCAGGCAATGAATGATTTTCTGTAAGCATTTATTTTAACACTGCTTGTTATGTGTCAAATCTAAAATGTTAGTGAAGGGAGTTCTCTGGCAGTCCAGTAGTTAGGACTTGGTGCTTTCACTGCCGTGGCCAGGGTTCAGTCCCTGGTTGGGGAACTAAGATCCCACAAGCTGGGACTTCCCTGGTGGCGCAGTGGTTGAAAGTCCGTCTGCCAATGCAGGGGACACGGGTTCAAGCCCTGGTCGGGGAAGATCCCACATGCCGTGGAGCAACTAAGCCTGTGCACCACAACTACTGAGCCTGCACTCTAGAGCCCACAAGCCACAACTACTGAGCCTGCGTGCCACAACTACTGAAGCCCACATGCCTAGAGCCCGCACTCCGCGAAAAGAGAAGCCACCACAGTGAGAAGCCCGCACACCGCAACAAAGAGTAGCCCCGGTTCGCCGCAACTAGAGAAAGCCCATTCACAGCAACGAAGACCCAACACAGCCAAAAATAAATTAAAAAAAAAAAAAGATCCCACAAGCTGCGTGGTGCGGCCTAAAAAAAAGGAGAGTTAATGTATTAAGATTCTGGTGCTCGCTAAAGCACCAAGAATCTGAAAATTAACACATTTCTGAAATTCTAGTGTAGATAGATATTGCTTTTGAAAGAAGTTATGGTGAAATTAAAAATTATCCCAGAAATTAAGTTATACAGTTGTCCTTCAGTATCTGAGGTAGATTGGTGTCAGGACACCCAAGCATACCAAAATCCGCAGATGCTCAAGTCCCTTATATAAAATGGCATATTTTAGTTGCATATAACCTCCTCCTGTATACTTTAAATCATTTCAAGATTACTTATAGTATCTAATACAATGTAAATTCTGTATAAATAGTTGTAAATGCTATGTATTGCCAAGGAATGGAAAATTCAAGTTTTGCATTTTGGAACTTTCTGGAATTTTTTTTTTTAAAACATTTCCCATCCACTGTTGGTTGAATCTGTGGATGTAGAACCCACTGATTTGGAGGGCTGACTGTACTTTCTTGCTCAGAAATGGTCTGTAGAAGAACTACATTGGAAATTATCTTAATGGAGGACATGGATTAAATATTTAAATATTTTTATGTGTGCAGTTTTTTAAAGTACATATATTTTTTAAAAATTAATAAATACTATAGTTTCAAGCAGATGAATAGACAGAGCACAGAGAATTTTTAGGACAGTGAAATTATTTTGTATGATACTACAATGATGGATACTGGTCATCGATATGTTTCTCCAAACCCATAGAATGTACAACACCAAAAGTAAACCCTAATATAAATCTATGGATTTTAGATGATAATGATGTGTCAGTGTAGGTTCATCAGTTGTAACAAATGTACCACTCTGGTAGGGATGGTGTTAGTGGAGGGTGGGTATCTCCTATATGTGTGGGTGTGAGTAGGGGATATATGGGAACTCTCTGTACTTTCAATTTTGCTGTGAACCTTAAACTGCTCTAAAATATAGAGGAGGAGAGGGAGATAAAGAGAACTCAAATTTGAATGAGGTAACAAAATGCATAATAAATCCATGAATAGGAAGACCCAAAAAAACGGAAATTAATTTGGGGGAAAATGAGCTTTAGGTAGAGGAAGATAGAACACTCAGCTCAGTTTGTTGAAGACCACTATTCAAGAGACAAGGAAAGAACTAGAGATGTAGAACTTGGAAGTCCCATATTGAGAAGTAATTGTTGAAACTGTGAGATTGGAGGGGCTCTCCAATGAAGGGCATTTAGAGCAAGAGCAGAGTGCTTAAGACTCCATTTTAGCCTACAGGCCCATTTAAGGAATAGCAGTAGGAGATAGAACCTTACAAGGCAAAGAGAGTGCCTAAAAGTTGGAAGAGAACCAAGAAAGAACAAAGGTTTTAGAAGTGAAGTAAAGAAAGTGTT
This sequence comes from Balaenoptera borealis, assembly GCF_965194805.1. Classification (NCBI taxonomy): domain Eukaryota; kingdom Metazoa; phylum Chordata; class Mammalia; order Artiodactyla; family Balaenopteridae; genus Balaenoptera; species Balaenoptera borealis. The sequence continues at coordinate 54,078,042 of NC_138866.1, read as the reverse complement.
TCAGGAAGTACATCAGTACTGTTAAATGCAGGAGAGATTGAGGAGAATTAAATCTGAAAAAGCATGATTTGTTCTTATATATTCAGCCTGCTACTTGTAAAATTATTTTTGAAGGTACTTTTCTCATAATTTTATCTTTCTTAATTTCCTCTTAATAATTCTTCTGATTGTAAAAAATTATAGTGCTTATTATAGAAAATTTGGAAAATATAAAAAGGCACAAAGAAGAAATTTAAAATTTTCAGCGATCTCACTACTGAGGCCTCCTGTGAATATTCTATTGCCTGTTCTTCAAGTATCATTTCAATTTATTTATACAAATGTAGATTATTTTTTCCATACGCAAACGTCTCCCCCTTTCACTTTACCATGAACGTTTTTTTCTTGAACAATAAATAATTTGTAGTAGGATCTTTATTGGCTGTTTAATATTAGATCATATAAGTCTGTTTAGCTGTTCTCTTACTTTTGAATATTTAGGCTTTTTAATTCTGTTTTTATTTCTACCATTTAGTTGATTATTTTTGTGCCCTGACATATAGACTGATAACCAGATTCCTGTGGTATTCTGGTTATCAAAAACTTTGCATCTCTTTCTGTGCTTTTATGACTGTTTTAATGGTTTAGTGGGGTCCAGTAATCAGGCATCACTAGCTGGCTGCTTTGTTAGCTATATTTTTCCTAACAGATTTCTCTACAACGTATTAAGAGTTACAGTAACCTAGACTGAAAAGTAAGGAGCATACGTGCTTTATGTGTATGTAGTTACTAGGTCTGTAGCTTTTTCAAGGTAGAAGATTTGGTTATTGGAAGGTAATTGGGACATGGATGAAAGTGGTTTTAGACAGACCAAATTTATAAGTTTATGAGATGAACTGATAAGGAAATACAGGCAGTAAGCATTTACTAAACATCTTTTTGATCATCCACTATGTGTGAAGCCAAGGTCGAGCTTATAGATTACAGACCACCAGGGAATTCCCAGAAAACTTTTATTTTTAATGCTTGTCAAAATCATGAGTAACCCAAAAGCATATCTATTCTCAGAGTAAACGATCTATTTAAAAACTTAAAAATAATTTATAAATAAGTTTTTAAAAATAAACCTTAAAAAGCATATTAAATAAGACAATGTATATATTATATTGATTTTACGATCTAAAAAAAAGCTATAGCAATTCCCTTGATAAATGGCCGAAACATACCCATTTCCTTGTATACATATTTTTATTGCCCTGTAACTTTTTAACCTAAGGCAGCATCAGCTATATATATTAAATATAACCTTACCCAAAGATACCAACTTTTGTTTTCTCACAGACAAAAAACTAAAAGTCATGTAACCAAGAACTGTCTTTTTATTCTCTCCATGAGTATATATATCTTTTTCATAATGATTTAAGTGGCAAAAATAAACATGCATTTGTCATCATCCAAAGGCATTTATATATCCTTTAACCTGTTTATTTGATGGTTATCCTGTAATGTATAACAGACAAGGGTAAATTTAACATGGGGAACTATATTTAATATCCTGTGGTAAATAATAATGGAAAAGAATATATATATGTGTAACTGAGTCACTTTGCTATACAGCAGAAATTAACATAACATTGTAAATCAACTATACTTAAATAAAACTTTTTAAAAAGTATTGTGATCAGTGATTTGCATTTTTATCTTAATTAGAAATTAGGTTTTAAAGATTTTTCATTAATTCAGTTTTGTATTATTCTAAAATCTTAAAGTTAACAGAGTCTAGAAATTACAATGTAAGCTAATGTATTAAGCATTATAAGATTTATGACATTATAAGAATTGATCCCTTTTAATAAAGATATTATCTATTATAAAATTTAATTGAACACATGATTTTACAATTTTATATTTTGAAAATGAGTGATGTTAATGTATCCAACCAGTGAAACCAGTAGAGGAAATTTAAGAAATTTAAGTTAATTAGGCGTTTCCTGAGAGGATGAGTTCAAGTTTGCACAAACAATTATATCATACTGATATTATTTATTTATTTATTTATTTTTTGGCTGCATCAGGTCTTAGTTGCGGGACGTGGGATCTTTCATTGGGGTGCACGGGATCTTTCATTTTGGCGCATGGGCTTCTCTCTAGTGGCACGGGCTCAGTAGTTGCCCTGTGGCATGTGGGATCTTAGTTCCCTGACCAGGGATCGAGCTGGCATCCCCCGTATTGCAAGACGGATTCTTAACCACTGGACCACCAGGGAAGGCCCCTAATATTATTTTTACATGGTGATAAAATCTGGGCAAAGACAAAAAGCTGTTTTCAAATGAGTCTGATTTGTCCAAAGAGCCATCTTAAATAGAATTTTTATGTGAATTTTTTCTATACAAGTATATGCAGTGTATTAAAACTTTTAAGTTTAAGAACATTTTTTTTTTCCTTGTTCTTTAACCTAGTAACCAAGGTCATTAATTAAACCCACAGCTAGTCTGTGTTTTCCCTTGAATGTATAACTTTTGGCAAGACCATTTTTTTCCTTAAAGAGCCAGTACATTTAAATAATCAGAAATAAAAGAAATCTTAAATTCTCTTTTTGGGTTTTACTTAGTTTAATGTGATATAAGCACTTAACCTAGTAATAATGATTTTTATAAGCCAATTGGAACAAGAGTTTTTTCCAGTTGATATTATCCTGATTGATTAATATTGTCTATCGCGAGACAAGGTATACCAATTTGCTCAAAAAATTTCATATTCATAAAATGGAAAATGTTTTTACTTTCTACATAACTTAGAGGATCTAATTATGATAAATCAATAGAATTTAAGGTAGAAGCAGGTGCCAATCTATTAAGAATATTGAGCAGCTAAAGAAACAAAAATATAATTAGATTCATTAGGTTCATCAAGGAAGCATCATTGTTGAGTGTGTTGGTTTTAAATATATTTCCACAAATTCTTTGAAATTCTTCACCTGAAGAACTGGAGTCCAGTTCCTCTCTCCCTGAATGTGTCTGGACTTACTGACTCACTTCTAACAAATAAAGTAGAAATGGTGGTGTATGACTTCATAAACTAGGTCATAAAAAGGCATTTTAGCTTCCATCTTGGTTGCTGTCTTTCTCTGATCACTTGATCTGGAGGAACTCAGCTGCTATGTTGTGAGCAGCCCTTTGGAGAGGCCCAGATGGCAAGGAACTGAGGCCTCCTACCAGTAGCCACCTGAGTGAACTTCAGTGATCCTTCAGTCTCAGTCAAGCCTTCAGTTGACAGCAGCCTGGCCAACATCTTGATTGCAGCATTAGAGATATCTAAACCATCCAGTTAAGTTGCTTCCAAATGTCTGATCTATAGAAAGAGAGACAATTATGTTTGTTGTTTTAAGCTACTGTATTTTGGGATAACTCATTACACAGCAATAGATAACTATTAGATTGAGAACTCTGGTTCCCAGGAATTTGGTGAGACATTTTTTTTTCCAATGTACATATCCTTTACAATAATGGCATTAAATTTTCTTAGTTTTTAAAAGGCTAAACTTGCTTAAGGTTTGGAAAACTATTAAATATTGTGCTGTTTGGCTTTTGGAAACCATCATTTTTCTAAGCTTTTCTAATTTATAATTAAGTTTCTTTACTGTCCTTTCTTTAGCTTTAGAATTCTAAAATAATGTTAATTTGCAGTTATTTATTTAGCGAAATCGAAGAAAGCTGACCATTGAATGTTAAGGATTTTGTTTTCTTTATTTTTGGTATAAGAATTTGATTTTTATAGATATTGTCAGGTATTGGGCCCATAATAAGTAAACATGAAAAAACCTTAATTTTGGATGGAGGAAGAGGGCTCTGGTTATTGGAGTAAAGAAGCTCATGTCCCTACATTTACAAAACAAGCAAAAACAGAACATACCAATAAGGAAATGAGATTCCAGATTCCCTGTCAGCTGCCACCTGACAAGCAGACTGCTATCCAGCAGAAATCATCTGATAGACCATGAAATCAAAACCCATTTCCACCATTGATGCCATCTGTGTGGAAACTATTGTCCATGTGCCCAGTCAAAATCAGAACCAGAAACAGACTTTATCAAGAATCAGATTCACTGCAAGAGCCCTATTGCTCAGTGAGTTACGTAAGGAAAGGTTCACTGAGGACTCAACGGTCCAAGTCTCAGAAAAGGTACACTTTGAGGCCATGTGTTTGATTCTCAAGTTAGGACCCAGAAGGGCAGTATATTACTGACACCTCCAGAAATAGACATCAAAGAGCAGTCAGAAGCATTTGGTTTGTTATTTTGCAATTTGTTTTCTTCCATGTTAGAGAGTCAGCTAATAGGCTAAATCAAGGAAAAACCAGGAGTGAGAAAAGAGAAAAAAATTATTACATACTAGACATAGTTAAGTCTTGTTTGCACATTTTGTGGGTAAACTGGTTAGCTGATACCTACAAAGAGTTCAGTCTGGGTATTCTGTTCTTATGTAGGAAGACTAAGGATATCAAAGAAACCATTTTAGTTGTTTTTAAACAATACTTAACATGCAGCAGTCTTTCTAAGGTCTGCTAGTCTCCTTCCATCAGCACTGCTACCTTATGCCAGGTATGTGCCATTTCCCTCATTGAAATTCCTTACTTATCAATATACAAAAAAAATTTGGAAGCAACCCAAATGTTCAATAATAGGAGAATGGCATATCTAGTCAATGGAATATTATGCAGCCTTTAAGCATAGTTTATGTCCTTAGACCTAGCAATTCCATTTTTAGTATTTCTGTAGAACTATATATTTCTCTTTATATATATTATATTTCTGTAGAGCATATAATGCACAAGGATATGTGCATAATCATGTTCACTACAAGATTGTAATAGTAAAAAGTTGTGACAAGGAAAACGTCCATCAGTTGGAAACTATGAGTCCAACCACAATGTGGAATACTGGGCAACAGTTAAAAAGAGTAAGAAGATTTGTACGGATTAACATGGAAGGATGTCTACAATACGCTGAGTATAACTATGTGCCAGAGTAGTATATGATTTATTTTTGTTTCTTTTTTAAATTGCTTGTCAAAAAATGTATATATATTGAGAAAGAACTGTTAACAGAGTTTATCCACATGATTCTAGTGAAAAGGGTGCCAAAGAAGAATTAGACTTTTTATCTTTTTTTTTTTTTTTTTTTTTACTATAAGTAGTTACTACTTTTTGTAATGAAAGTTTGTAGCACTTATGAGAGGTTTTAATAACATGGGCAATATAATGTTGTTTATAATGATATTTCATTATAATGTTAAGTGCAAAAATGGGGTATAAAACTTGTCATATATGGTATCACAACTCTGTTTTCTTAAAGGTTGCATAGAAAATGATTTGAAAAAACACACAAAGATGTTTCAGAAGGTGACTTTGGAGGTAATTGGAAGGTAATTGGAATAAACTTTTTAAATGGCCACCGTTAAGGGACAAGGCTGGAGTCCAGGTAAAACCAGAAAGAACTGGTAGAATATGAATGGATCCAAAAACTGGAGGCCGGAGGTTAAGATAAATGTAGTACAAGCTCAATAAAGGCAGGAGTGTAGGTGGTTTCTGAGAGAATTAGCTATTAAAACGTCTTTTCCTGATAATTTGCTACTAACTATACCAAAGTGGAATTAAAACTATTTTTGTAATGGAACTTCCCTGGCAGTCCAGCAGTTAAGACTCTGTGTTCCCAATGCAGGGGGTGTGGGTTCTTTCCCTGGTCAGGGAACTAAAAGCCCACATACAGCCAAAAAAGAAAGAAAAAAACAACAACAACTATTTTCGTGATGTCCTTAACATACCTTGCCTAAAGCTGAACTAAGATGTGTTAGGTCAAAGAAATGTTTTTATGAAAAATATGTAAGTAATCAAGTGTAAAGGTTAAGAGATAATAAACAGCAAGATTAAAATAGTAGATAAGACTGTGAATTGCAAATCATTGTTAATATTAAATGTGAAACTTGCCTTTTATAACACTTTCATTTACTGTAAGGAATTAAGTGAATTAAATTTTAAGATATTAACTTCAAAGACTTAAAACTCAGTTCCATCTTCCTAAGAGTCATAAGGTGCTCTAAACAGACTGCTTCATATTTTGTAAATTTAGCTCACAACATTTTCAAAATATATGTGTACTTTTCTCTTTTATGTAACTCATTTCCCTTTCCCTTTATTTTTTGTTTAGTCCCATCAAAGTTTATCCTGATGAAAATCATTTGACTGCTTTTAAGAGAGACCAAAAGGGACCTCTCATGTTAATAATAATTGGTGTGTCTACAGTCTGCTTTCAAATATTTGCAGATTTTTCTACAGCAAAATGTAATTCCTGACTTCTAGATTCTTGAAAATGCCAGATTCACAGACACATTCTCCACTGCTACCACCGCCCCCATTATCTCCACCCCACCACCACTACCAGTAGCTCTTGTATTCACTGTCATACATATTCATGTTCTGTTCTCTAAGCAGAAATTAATTATGGAGTAATTCTAATGTAAGTGTATTCCATACTGGAGAATTATTTCTGGATTACTCATGATTTTAACTGGGTTAGTATACCTTCTTTTAATGTATCTAATCAAAAGTTGACTGTAACTGGTTTCATTTTTATTCCATTGTGTCCTTTTCATACTGCCTTCTATATAATCAGTCACAGAAATTATAACATTGGATTTTGAGAAAGTAAAGTCAGGCCTTTTTCAGCTGAGGCATTCATTATTTCTCACTGGTGTTTTGGGATTAAATTTTGAAGGAGTTAACAGGTTTTTCACAAAATTTGATGAGGAATAAGAAGTTACTTGAGGTATATTTAGTAGTTTATAGTCTTAACCTTGTAATGGCCAAGTAGCTAAGAGGTTTTCAAATAGATGTATCTTTAATTTTATTGTATTTCATTGCCATTTGACACTTGACAAAGTTTGTAGAGAAGGATACCTGAGAAGACATAGTTCACTGCATGTGTAGATTTGATTGTGTCTGTAAGCGCCAAATAAATATATGGACAGTAAGTATAATTCCTTGTGTTTTCACTCAATTTTTAAAATGTTCTGTAGCTATGATCCAGAGCAATTGAGGCCGTCATTGGTGAAGAATTCTGAACACTTGAATCATGCTTTCACTTAGTTCTTTAACTATGATTAGGTAGAAATTCAAAATTCTATCCTGGCACTTTTGTACCTTAAAGATCAAAGTGGGTATGTGGAAAAGGAATTGGAAACTATAAAGTACTAGACGTATATAAAGTATTATGTACTTGGTTTTGACTGAAAGGCCTATCATACAGAACTCTCCTAAGGGAACCGTGACATAGGTTACATTTACATTTGGGCTGCAGATTATGGATAGTCGATTTGTCTCACTAAGAATAGTAAAATGGGATGCTTACAGGTTCAGGGATCTTCAATTAGCATTTATTGTCCAGTGCTCAAAGATGGCATAGTGCAACTGGCCATGCTGCTGAATCAGAAATGTCCTTTTCTCTCTTCAAGTTGTCATTTCACTCTTTTTGTCATTTGCTTTCTTTCCTTCCTAGCTGCCAGGTGTGTACTCTAGGAAGGTAAGGTACAGAAAAGGTTTGGGGTGAGGTATAAGAAAGAGGAAAAAAATTAGCATTTCTATCATGGCATGAAAAAAATACTGCTAGTGTACCATACTGTATGTGGACGTTTATTTGTATCATTGTATATTTGATTAATTTTTTTCTTTTAATCTGAATTTCATAATTAGGTCTAAATTGTGTCGTATTTATTGCCAAGTAGACTTAACCCACATTTGCTAATTTATTATCCTGTTCTTATAGTTTTCAGCCAATGATTTCATTCCATCTCCAGAATTAAAACCCTCTCAAGGAATGCCAGTCAATGATGGTTTATGTTTTAGCAGAAAAAGAGTGTCAAGAAACTTATTTCAGAAGAGTCAGGAATTTAACTCAGATTCTCTTCCTACATGTGCTGCTGGTAAGTGAAAGTTGCAGGTAATGGAAATTTTGAACCAAGTTAAAGATTCCTCTAAACTTCATGGTTCTTTTAAGAGCTCATAGAACTTATAATCTAGTAGACAGTTCAGATTCAATAAATACTTGTTAAAGATCTGATAAGAATGGACAGTTTGACATAATTGTCTCCTAAGACCCTGGGAGTGTTTCTCACTGAAATCCTTTAAGTGGTAATGTAAGGCAATATTTGCTTAATCAACAACCCATATTTACTGAGTATATCCTATGTGCAGGTACTTTTCTAGGTAATAGGTATATAGCAGTTAACAAAAGAGGGAAAACTTTCTGCCTAATAGGTCTTTCATTCTAGTTGGGGCAAAGCAAACATTAAATAAATGCAAAACAGAGTAGGTTAGATGGTGATAAATGCTATGGAAAAAAATAAGCAGAAAAGAGGAATATAGAGGAGGGGCTACTTTAAATAAAGTGATGAAAGAAGGCCATATTCAGAAGGGAATATTTGTAGCAAACCACATAGATATCAAGAGAGAACAGCGAATAGTTCCAGGAAGAGGGAACAGTTAGTGCAGAGTACGGGACATGTTTGAGAAAGATCAAAGAAGCTAGTAAGTCTGGAATGAAACGCGTAAGGGGAAGAGTAGAAAATTAACCTGAAGAGATAATAGGAGTTCTTATTTTAAGGCCTAATGGGCTTTCGAATGAACTTTGGCTTTTACTCTGAGTGAGGAATATTTTTGAGGAAAGAAGTAACATCAGTTGCCTTGTTTTCCAGGCTTGTTTTGGATGTTACATTTGAAATAGATTAAAGGAGGCAAGGGAGAAAACAGGGAGTCTGTTGTAATCCAGGCTAGAGTTGATGGAGGCTTCGACCCGTGTAGCAGTAAACGTAGTGAAAAGTGATTGGATTCTGAATATATGTCAAGGGTACAGTTGATATGATTTGCTGATGGGTTGTGTAGGAGTGTGAGAGGGAAGTCAAGAATGCTCTAAGGTTTTTTGGCCAGAGTAACTGGAAAGGTGTTTAATTGCCTAAGTAAGTGTTACAGAAAGTAAATATTATGTAGTTCAGAGAACATGGTCACTATCATGGGCCTTATCAGATAGAAAAGGCATTAAAGAGGAGATAGTACTTGAACTGCATCTTTTTGGGATATATATGATTTAAGATGTTAGAAGGGAGGTATGAAGAGAGCAAAGGCTCACATTAGGAATGGGCTTGAGACGTTCTGGCAACTGTGTAAAGGCAAGATTCATTTTAGATGGTCAAACATAAGTTGGGATGTGGGGAACCCTTGTGTGCTAGCTAGATTCAAAAATTTGAGCTTGTACTTATAAGCTATAGGGAGCTAATAGAGATTTTTTCTGTTAAGGAAAAAAAGAAGCTAGGGTTACAAGGTTGTTTACAAATTGAATAGAAATGAATAATCAGGAAAATATGACTGGATATAAAAAATAAAGAAGGGGAATAAAAATTTCAAGACTTAGTACCCAGGTAATTAGAAAAATGGTAATGTGTTGACAAAACGAAACCAGTTAGGAAGGGAAAATGGAGTATAAGATAAAGATTGAGTTTGTTTTTTATTTAAGATCCAAATGGTATCAGTTATTGAAATTTGTTTGCTATGAGTTCAGACACAGTATTTAGAAAACACTGTTACCCTAGGAGAATTTATAGACCTTTATACAATAAAATTCCGTAATATTTTCATACAAAAATGAAGTGTTATAATGATTGTGTAGTTGAATGTTTATTTAATAGACAAAAGGAAATGCAAGAATATATCCAGTTATGCTTGTACCATTACTTGGGATTTTTATAAGGCTCATGTTTTTTTTACTGTCTAGAAGTTCTTACCTAATTTTACAGATTTTAAATAACTGAGACAACATGTAATTTAATGATAGATTGAATGATATGAATTATAAGTACTATAGGGATTCAAGAAAGGAAACGATCATAGGTATGGAAGTGGTTTACAACAACTCCAGGAAAGAGGTTGGACTTGAGCTGAATTTTAAAGAAGGGAAGTGTTTGTGATTGGCAGTGAGGCAAGATTTCAGGAGAAAGTATAACCGAAGCATGGAGGTAAGAATTAACTTAGAAGATGTCCAGTACATGAAGGATAAAGGGGCTTGAAATCGTAGAGAAAGAATTATAAAAATCAGAATTTTAGAAATACATACAAAGGATTTTATAGATGAATAAACTAAATACCAAAGAGGTCAATATCACCTTCTTTTCTTCAGACTTATTCCCCTGCCCAGGAATAACCTTAACCAGCCACAGGAGGGGGAAAGGGATCTGGGAAATATTCCTGGATAAGCTTGGAAACTGTGCAAATGCTGTGTTACATGTTAGGAAAGAAAGAAGAGTCCTGCAGTAGACCTTTTTGGGTAGAGTGTAAATGTACTTACAAATACTGGGAAGAAGGAAAGCCAGGTCTGGAGAAACCTTCCATGGTGAGAGAAGGGAGCATGTAGGAAGAAACTGCCTTTGTACATATTTTTCGATATATTTTTCTTTTCTCTGTACTTGACCAGTCTGTCTTCTGTCCTTTAACCCCTGTCACTAATCAGATCTGCCAATAGCAAAAACTTTATCCCTTTCTTGCCTGCCTGGCTCACTGTATATATACTCCTGTATTCATTCCCACACAAATGACACCAACATTTGTGAAATTAGATGTGTTCATGAAGTAAAGTTAACTTTTGATTTTATATTTTTCTCCTCCTTCCTTCCAAAGGCACCACTGGGACTCATCAGACAAATCTTTCTGGGGAACGTGGACAACTTGGATTTTCACAGATATGTGGTAAAACTGGCAGTGTGGATTCTGACTTACAGTACCTGGGGACAACTAACAGTCATCAAGATAAAGGTTTAAATTCCAACTTTATTTGGATACAGATGATTTATAATTATTAGGTGGGGTTTCCAAATCTACCTTATGTGTTATTTTGGGTAATTATACTCATTACAGAAAAGAAAAGGATGTTGTATTTTTTTAAAAACTTTTAATCAAATTTTTTATAACTGTTATCCTAAAATGTTAGATTTAGTAATCTTGAGATTATATATATATATATATAATATATATATATATATATATGACTAATTAAAATTAGAGAGCTTAGAAACTCATGGTAGAGATGAGCATTTTAATACCAAGTAATCGAAAATAAAATTATCCATTAAGGATTACTATGTTAGCAGAAGACAGTTATTTTCCATAACAGTTTTAAATTTTAAACAATTTATTATGTCTCCTGTTAAGAACCATAGTTAGGAATCATAACTTCCTGACCAGCTATCATTTCAGATATCTTACATATATATAAGATATAGAACAAAAGGGAGGGTTTGAGGCTGGCTGTCAGTCATATGAATTTTGGATATGAAGATGTTTCTTCAATTTCTATGCTAATTAATAGCTATATCAATTAGTATTTAGTAGTAGGATCAAATCAAATATTTCTAGAGATATTTTGATTTTGTTGTATATCCTTTACTAAAATTTTTTGAGTGATAGGGTTGTACTTCTGTCTTTATTTGTTGATGAAAAAATAATGCTCATTAGAAATTAGTGAAGATTTAGTTAATAGTATAGCACTTACACTTTAGCCATCCTTTCCTCCACCCACACCAAAGGGCCACATGACTCCATAAAGTTTTTCTTTATGGTGTTATTCCCAGTAAAATAGTTTATCTTTCTTAATGATATAGGTTTTTTTCCCAAATCTTGACGAGATACCTTTGTGACTGGTGATTAGTAGAAACAGAGAGGCTTCTCTGTGTTGCTTAGCCTCTTCCTGTTTTGGATATCCCTGAATGATTACATTACTTTTGTAGAGTACTTCCACTCTCAGTGTTTAATCAGATCTTCATAGTAGCTCTGGTTTTTATAACCTCTCAGAATACTTGTTAGAGCAGCTACTAAAGGAATATCATGTTTTTCTAAGGTCAAGGTTTAACTTACTAGTAGGTTGTGTATGTAAATTTGTGACCACTTAAGTCTCCAATAAGATTTAGGTAGAAGTAGAGGTCCTAAGCATGTCAGGTATGAATTAAAAGTAAATGATATATGATATACATAGTCATTTAAGTCTTAAGAAAAATGTTTTATTTGTTATATACATAAGCTAGGTCTGTTGTCTTAGAAAGTCTTCAAAAAATTTTAAGGAAAATTTGAGGGAACCCCTAAAAGATTACAAATAGACTTTTTAAATTGAAGGATAGTTGATTTATTGGATTGGCCAAAAAGTTCATTCGGTTTTAAGTAAAACTAAAAGACACATTTTTCATTTTCACCAAGAACTTTATTGAACAGCATATTTATTAACCAAACAAACTTTTTGGCCAACCCAATACAATATTATGTAAGAAACAGGGGTACAGTATAGTGGTTCACAATTTTTAAAGGTTATATTCCATTTATAGCTATAAAATATTGGCTTTATTCCTTGCATTGTACAGTATATCCTTGTAGCTTATTTTATACATTATAGTTTGTATCTCTTAACCCCCTATGCTTATATTGCCCCTCCCCCCCATCCCTCTCCCCACTGGTGACCATTAGTTTGTTCTCTATATTTGTGAGTCTGCTTCTTTATTGTTACCTTCACTAGTTTGTTGTATTTTTTAGATTCAAATGTAAGTGATATCACACAGTATTTATCTTTCTCTGTCTGACTTATTTCACTTAGCATAATAGCCTCCAAGTCCATCCATGTTGCTACAAATGGCAAAATTTTATTCTGTTTTGTGGCTGAGTAGTATTCCATTGTAGATGTTTACCACATCTTTATCCATTCATCTGTTGATGGACACTTCGGTTGCTTCCGTATCTCGGCTATTGTAAATAATGTTGCTGTGAACATTGGGGTGCATGTATCTTTTCAAATTAGAGTTTTGGGGTTTTTTTCGGATATATACCCAGGAATGGAATTGTTGGGTCATATTGTAGTTCTATTTGTAATTTTTTGAGAAACCTCTGTACTGTTTTCCACAGTGGCTGCACCAATTTACATTCCTACCAACACTGTCTGAGGGTTCCCCTTTCTCCACATCCTTGCCAACATTTGTTATTTGTGTTCTTTTTGATGATAGCCATTCTGACAGGTGTGAGGTGATACCTATCTCCTTGTGGTTTTGATTTGCATTTCCTTTCCCTGATGATTAGCAATGTTGAACGTCTTTTCATGTGCCTGTTGGCCATCTGCATTTACTCTTTGGAAGAATGTCTATTCAGTTTTTCTGCCTATTTTTTAATCGGGTTGTTTGTTTTTTTGGTGTTGAGTTGTATGAGCTGTTTATATGCTTGGATATTAATCCTTTATCAGTCATATCATTTGCAAATATTTGTTCCCATTTAGTATATTGTCTTTTCGTTTTGTTGATGGTTTCCTTTGCTGTATAAAAGCTTTTAAGTTTAATTGGGTCTCATTTGTTTATTTTTGCTTTTATTTCCTTTACTTTAGGAGTTGGATCCAAAAAAATACTGCAGCAATTTGTGTCAAAGAGTGTTCTGCCTATATTTTCCTTTAGGAGTTTTATAGTATCCGATCTTACATTTAGGTCTTTCATCCATTTTGAATCTATGTTTTGTATATGATGTTAGAGAAATGTTCTAATTTCATTCTTTTGCATGTAACTGTCCAGTTTTCCTAGCACTACTTATTTGAAGAGATTGTCTTTTCTCCATTGTTTATTCTTGCCTCCTTTATTGTGGATTAATTGACCATAAGTGCATGAATTTATTTCTGGGCTCTTTATCTTGTTCCATTGATCTGTGTGTCTGTTTTTGTGCCAGTGCCATACTGTTTTGATGACTATAATGTAGTCTGAAATCAGGGAGTGTGATTCCTCCAGCTCTGTTCTTCTCTCTCAAAATTGTTTTGACTATTCGGGATCTTTTGTGCTTCCATAGAAATTTAAAAAAATTTTTGTTCTAGTTCTATGAAAAATACCATTGGTATGTTGATAGGTATTGCCCTGAATCTGTAGATTGCCTTGGGTAGTATGGTCATTTTAACAATGTTGATTCTTTCAATCCAAGAACACAGTATGTCTTTTCATCTGTTTGTGCCATCTTCAGTTTCTTTCATTAGTGTCTTATCGTTTTCCAAGTATCAGTCTTTTACCTCCTTGGGTAGGTTTATTCCTAGGTATTTTATTCTTTTTGCTGCAATGGTAAATGGGATTGTTTCCTTAATTTCTCTTTCTTTTTTTTTTTAAATTTATTTATTCATTTATTTATTTTTGGTTGCATTGGGTCTCCATTGTGCACACGGGCCTTCTCTAGTTGCAGCTAGTGGGGGCTACTCTTTGTTGCAGTGCATGGGCTTCTCGTTGTGGTGGCCTCTCTTGTTGTGGAGCATGGGCCCCAGGCACGTAGGCTTCAGTAGTTGTGGCACGCAGGCTCAGTAGTTGTGGCTCGCGGGCTCTAGAGCACAGGCTCAGTAGTTGTGGCGCACGGACTTAGCTGCTCCGCGGCATGTGGGATCTTCCCGGACCAGGGCTCGAACCCATTTCCCCTGCATTGGCAGGCGGACTCCTACGCACTGCACCACCAGGAAAGCCCCTTAATTTCTCTTTCTGATAGTTTTTTCATGTTTGTTTTTTGGCTGTGCCACACAGCTCGTGGGATCTTACTTCCCCAACCAGGGATTGAACCCAGGCCCTTGGCGGTGAAAGCGTAGAGTCCTAACCACTGGAGCACCAGGGAATTGCCTGATAGTTTGTTGTTATTGTATAGAGATGCAACAGATTTCTGTATATTTTGTATCTTGCAACTTTACTGAATTCATTGATGAGCACTAGTAGTTTTCTGGTAGTGTCTCTAGGATTTTCTGTGTATAGTATCATGTCATCTGCAAACAGTGACAGTTTTAATTCTTCCTTTCCAATTTGGATTCTTTTTATTTCTTTTTCTTCTCTGATGGCTGTGGCTAGGACTTTGAAAACTGTGTTGAATAAACGTGGCAAGAGTGGGCATCCGTGTCTTGTTCCTGATCTTAGGAAATACTTTCAGCTTTTTGCCACTGAGTATGTTAGCTGTGGGTTTGTCATATGTGGCCTTCATTAGGTTGAGGTATGTTTCCTCTATGCCCACTTTCTGGAGAGGTTTTATCATAAGTGGATGTTGAATTTTATCAAGAGCTGTTTCTGCATCTACTGCTATGATCATAAGGTTTTTATTCTTCAATTTGTTAATGTGGCATATCACATTGATTGATTTGCAGATATTGAAAAGTCCTTGCATCCCTGGCATAAATCCCACTTGAACATGGTGTAGGATCCTTTTAATGTATTGTTGGACTTTGTTTGCTAGTGTTTTGTTGAGGATTTTTACATCTATGTTCATCAGTGATATTGGCCTGCAATTTTCTTTTTTTGTGGCATCTTTGTCTGGTTTTGGTATCAGCGTGATGCTGTCCTCAGAGAATGAGTTTGGCAGTGTTCCTTCCTCTGTAATTTTGTGGAATAGTTTGAGGATAGGTGAATTGATAGAACTCACCTGTGAAGCCATCTGGTACCAGAGTTTTGTTTGTTGGGAGTTTTAAAACTACTGATTCAATTTCAGTACTGGTAATTGGTCTGTTCATATTTTCTATTTCTTCCTGGTTCAGTCTTGGTGAGATTATACCTTTCTAAGCAGATAAAACATGGTACAATGTAGTGGTTAAAAGCACAGGCTTGGGAGCCAGAGTGCCTGAGTTCATATCCCAGCTTCATAATTTCCTAGTGTGTGATTTTTAGCAATTTACTCTGTCATTTTTTTAATCTATAAAATAAGGATAGTACCAACACCACAAAATTGTTGTGAGGATTAAATTAGTTAATACATATAAAGTACTTGGAACACCACCTGGCACATAAACATTAGCTCAATAAATATTAGCTCTCATCATTGTCATAGTCTTCATCATTATCATTATTACCATTATTGGATTAATTATCTATGTAGAAAATCCAAAAGGATATACAGAAAACTATTAAAATAATAAATAATTTAGCAAGTTTGCCAAATATAAAACCTGAAAGGAAAGGTCAATAAAGCTCCCAGACACCAGCAACGTTCAGAAAATGTAGTTTTTAAGAAAGATTACAGTATCAACAGAATGTGTAAGTATCTGGAAATCTAACAGAAGATTTGCATACCATTTATTATGAAAACTAAACTACTTTTTTGAGAGACATAAAAGAAGGCCTGAATAAATTAAAAGAGATCCTATATTTTTAAACAAGGAGACTCAGTGTCATTTCTGTCAAAATCTCAACAGGATCTTTTATGGAACCTGACAGGCTAATCCTGAAATTCATATGAAAGAATGGAGGACCAAGAATGGCCTAGATAATTCTAAAGAAGATCAAAATGGAAGGAGACAACATGATTACTACAGTTAACACTGCTGTGTGGCATACATAAAAGTTGTTACGAGAATAAATCCTAAGTGTTCTCATCACAAAGAGAAATTTTTTTTTTCCTTTTTTCTCTTCTTTTTATTGTATCCATGTCAGAAGGTAGATGTTAGCTGAACCTATTTTGGTAATCATTTCACAATGTGTATATATATATATATATATATATATCTCAAACCATCATGGTGTGTGCCTTAAACTTATACAGTAATGTATGTCAACCATCTCTCAATAAAACTGGAAAAAAAATGGAAGGAGACTCATCCTATCAGCGTGATGATAAATAAAACATTGTGGTGCTAGTGCAAGAAGAGACAAAAAGACTAAGGCAACCAATAAGAAGCACCTAAGAATAGACCTAAATATACATATGGGAGATTTATAGATGAAAGAGAAACAATGCGTGGCTCAAAAAGTGGCACTGGGAAAACTGGACTATCTATATAGTAGAAAGTTAAATTAGGTCTTTACCTCACATCGTACAAAAATATAAATGCCAGATGGGATTAAAAACCTGAATGTGAAAAGCAAAAAAACTTTAAACTCTTAGAAGATGTGTATAAATAAATTACATTCTCTTTTGTTTTATTACAGTTTATGCTAGCCTAAATTTTGGCAGTAAGACACAGCAAACATTTGGTAGTCAGAGAGAACGTACTTCATCATACTCTCGTCCAAATCCAAGTTCAGGAGGCTTCATTCTTCCATCCTATCCTCTCTCATCACCTCGAACTAGTCCAAAGCACACGTCTCTTACTGTATCTCCAAAGAAGTCCCAAGATAATTCCGTTAATTTCTCAAATTCCTGGCCTCTTAAAAGCTTTGAAGGAGTTTCAAAGCCAAGTCCGCAAAAAAAGCTTGTCAGCCAAAAGTCGTCTGATCCTACAGGTATACATGATGGTAAAAATTAATACTTTGTTCAAATTTATTTATATGTTCGAATAATTACTTTGAAGTTCGGGTTGTTAGATCTTTAAAAGCTGGTAAATTGCATTTTATTTCTCTGAATTAGTAAATATTTAAGAAAATATTTAACAGAATGTTAAATAGATCAAATGTGTAATATAAAATTTAATTGAAATTCTCATTTCTTTTTTTTCTTATATTGCCACTTCAAAATCCTTTTTCAGAACTAAACAAATAATAATGCTTTATAATGTACATGAACATGAACAGCCTGAGAGCCTACTAACAAGTTTTAGCTTTACAAATATAAAATATCATTCATATATTTACTGTAATGTCTAGTATTTATACAACATTTACTGACTATTTACTCTCTGTTACAATTATTTTGATGGTTTTTCTACTACTTGTTATTAACTAAAATATTCTCTTCTTAACAATAGCCCACTCCAAAATCATAAAATTAGCATGTTAGCTTATTTAAGACAGAGTCAGTCTCAAAATAAAAAGTCTATTAAAGGCAAGCCCCATGTCCCAAATGCTTTCCTATCCCTAGCCCCTGAGGTCAGATATTTCACCTTTAAACTATCCTACAACACAAATGTTCCAGTTTATAACCATAAGGTCAATTTATTGCATAGTCAGCCGATTTTATTACTTTCTCTTAGCACTGAGTCTTCATTCTCTTCTTTAATTTATTTCTGTATTTGTCTTTCCTCCAAAATCAGATATTGTATTGAAAGCTGAGACATTATTCAACTTGTTCTCCCTAGTGCCCAGTATTACTGCTTTGCACGTAGTAGTCATTCAAGTGTTGCTTGCATAGTTATATCAAGCCAGATAATTAACCCTTCTAGCTTATTACGGACTTTACAAGTATTAATCATGATGATGTGTATGAAGAAATTTCACGGAATTCCCTGGAGGTCCAGTGGTTAGGACTCCGTGCTTTCACTGCCAAGGGCGCGGGCGCAATCCTTGGTCAGGGAATTAAGATGTCACAAGCCATGCGGCGCAGCCGAAAAAAAAAAAAAAGATTCACTTGGTATATAATATTTTTATTTGATATGAAAGGATTTTGGGTGGCCCATTTTTGTTATATTTGTTAGGGGACACTGATATTTTTATCTCATCTTAAGTAGCAATCTTTATTTCTAGTAAAATATAATGTGCCTTTTAATTTAAAAACACCTAATTCTAAACACTTGTGATTTTAATGCTATTGATTACTGTTTTTCAACTTGAAGTTGAAAAAAAAAAAAGAGTACAATATGTCTTTTTCATGCAGGAGAAAATTCTCAAGAGAAACCTTCTCCAATTCAACTTACACCTGCCTTGGTGAGATCACCATCTTCCCGACGAGGCTTAAATGGGACCAAGCCTGTACCTCCCATACCACGGGGTATCAGCCTTTTGCCTGATAAAGCTGATTTAAGCACAGTGGGACCCAAAAAGAAAGAGCCAGATGACATTTGGAAGAGTGAAAAAGATAGTCTTTCAATTGATCTTTCAGAATTAAATATCAGGGATAAAGATTTGGATCAAGAAGAGGTTAGAACCAAATATTTTCAGTAATTTTTAAATGCTTGTAATTGTCTATAAATAATAGTTGTAATTTAAGGAAAAATCAAGTACTTTTTATCCCATAACATGATGTCTTATTTGTAAAAATATTTTATGTTCACAATAGAAAACGTGGAAACTATAGTGAAGTATTAAGAAGAAAATTCATCACACCAAATTCCACTACCCAGAATAATTTATCATTATCACTCTAATGTCTTTCCTTCCAGTATTCTGTGCATATATTATTCCTTTTCAAATTAAAAGTACAGATAATATAGCAATATACGCATGCACTAACCCCTCCCAAATGAACAATTTGTCGTATTTGTTTCCTACTTTTTTAATAAATGAAACATAACATAGTTCCCTCCCTAATCCAGTTTCTCTTTCCTCTTCACCAGAGGCACCACTGTTACCATTAGTTTGTGTTTTATGTATTTATGTACTTTTTATATTGATACAGTAGTATTTTGATATATTTATAATGTATTCATATAATTGATTTTGGCTTATTTCTAGTCTTTTGCTATTGCAAACTATGCTGCAGTAAACATTCTT
This sequence comes from Balaenoptera borealis, assembly GCF_965194805.1. Classification (NCBI taxonomy): domain Eukaryota; kingdom Metazoa; phylum Chordata; class Mammalia; order Artiodactyla; family Balaenopteridae; genus Balaenoptera; species Balaenoptera borealis. The sequence goes on along the minus strand of NC_138866.1, from coordinate 54,058,636 downwards.
GGGCATGTCCCTTGTGCATACGTGCAAGTTTATTTATCTTTATGAAATTGACATCATATTGTATTTTCATCTTTGAATCCTAGATCACTCCATTTATACTATAAAAATGTATTGCCAATATGATAACTCCGCATATTAATTATGCCAGAGGAGGGATGTGGCTGCTATGTTACTTTAGATTCAGAGCACTATTTCCACAGATGCTTCCTTTTTATCATTTCAGTTTGCCTGATGTCAGGTTGAAAAGTGTTTTACATTAAATATGTAAACTGAAACACCCAATGATGATATTTTGTGGTCTTATTTTAGCCTGTTTTTAAGATGTAAGGCATCATGTACTGATAGTTTGCTCAAAAAAAATTAATGCATATTCATTTAAAAAGCACTTCTTTAACATTAAGCATGTGTAAAACTAACTTATAAAGAATCAAAATTGGTTCTTAATGAATTAATTAGTCATTCCAGCTTCTAATTGCTTGTAAAATCTTTTCTTGTTTTTTTTCTTTTTGCTTTTGTTTTTGCAGTTATAGTCCAGTGGTACTATGAAGGGAATTTATTTACAGGAAACAAACTTACAGAAGAGGCATTTTCCTGTGTAACTCATAAATTTCATCTGATCCTACATATTGTTTTTTATGATAACTTAAAAATAGTCCTTTTAGTGGGTAATTGAAAGGGTAATTTCTTTTTTATAATTATTAGTAAATATAGGTAGATACTAATGTTTTTGGATATTCAACCTTCCAAGGATTTACTAGGCAAGTGGCTGTACTATTGAATCAACTATTACAATTGTTATAATCAAAATGTAAGCAAAACACAGCTTATGTATATTTCTGAGTTCCTTAATTTGTTCAAGGCTCTATTCCCAAACTTAATATATATGTGATAAAGATTTCTACTCTGCATTTCTATAAATACTTGTCTTCAGAAGTTACATACAATGATCTATTATTCTCTGAACTCTAACACTGGCAAGCTTGATGTAAACTTCAAATTTAGAAAGCTGATTACTTTTTGCTGACCTTCTCATAGAACTTCTAAATAGCCACATCAGCACACTATTGACCTAAGGTTAGATGGACCTCTGTGACTTCAACTGTGCTACCATCTGATTCAGTGATTCACCTGTGAATGAATTTTTACAATATATTGGTCATTGTACCCAGTGCTGGAAATACCATGGTGAATAATATCTTGAGATCCTTCCTCTTAAGGAAATTATAACCTAGGAGGTTGTTTATAAATAAATACCTGAGTGATGAAATCTGTATTTATACTATGTACAAATATGTTAACATCCATCTTGTTAGTATTGGATTGAAGAGTGGCTAGCTAGGTATAGTTATTGGAGTTTGAAATCTAAGGATAACTTTTACTTATATAATTATTTTGTAAAGTTAATTGTTTTAATTTTTTTTAGATGCAGAGCTCTCTTAGGTCCCTTCGTAATAGTGCAGCTAAGAAAAGAGCAAAACTGAGTGGCAGTACTTCTGATCTTGAAAGCCCTGATTCTGCAATTAAGCTCGACTTGACTGTGGACTCTCCATCTCGATCTTCCTCTCCAAACATCAGCTTTTACAGTGAAAGTGGAGTTTACAGCCAAGAATCTTTGACTTCTTCTCTGTCGACAACTCCCCAGGGGAAGAGAATAATGTATTTTATTTTTTGACATGTTAAATGAATTCTGATCTGTAATTTGTAGTCTGAAGCTCTAATATCATATTTAAAAAAAAAAAAACTTTAAGACCATTTTCTAGTTTTTGAAACGTTGAAATACATTTAAAAGACAACAGAAAATTTACAGATATTACCTTGGTTGGCTTTGGTTTGGGGTGGTGGTGGAGAGACAGAACACAACCCCAACTAAATTAATATAAATTCTAGTCTCAAAGCCCCACTTATTCTTATGCCTATCTAAGATTTATCCTAATATTCCTTGTCCTTTAGCTCTTTTCTGTATCATTGACTCTTTGGCGATTGACCAATAGCTGATATTGCTGTTTTCGTTTAATAATTTTCGTTTAAAACTCAGCACCAATTTCCTCTAATCAATGGATAAATTCCACCCAGCCATTACCCAACTATTTCTTATATTTTGTTATTCCATTATCTTGTGGGAGTTTAGGACTCCATGCAGTAGCTTTTGCAGCCCTCTCAGTAGTTTCCTTACCGCAGCAGTGCTAGAATTAGAGTCCTGGTCACCCCATACTGACAGCATAGCAATTCGACAAACTTTTCCAGGTTACCTCAATAATGTTTAAATCTTAAACAGTGATCCTACCTTGATTTCTGAAAATCTCTGTGACCCTATTCTAGAATTTTGGGGAATCCTTTCCCTCTTTATTGTATTTTATTTTATTTATTTTTAAATTTTTATTTTTTATTTTATATTGGACTATAGTTGATTTGCAATGTTGTGTTAGTTTCAGGTGTATTCCTCTTTATTTTAGACAAAAACCTAGGAGTAGAATTACTAGGTCTTGGGTAGATGGACATTTAACTTTTTAAATAAGTGCTAAGCAGTTTTCTAAGATGCTTGTGCAATTTTATACTCCTGTCAGCAATGTATGAGAGTTCCAGTTGTTTTACATCCTAATTAACCTTTGGTGTTGTCAGTCTGTTTAATTTCATTTTCCTTTGATTTTATCCATACCATGTTTACATATAGAGGTAAATATTTAAAATTAAATTTAAATTATTTTTACTTAAGTGAACTAGAACCTCTAATAGGTAGAGATTACATAATCCAAGGAGAGATGATGTTCTGTGAACATTAATGTAAAAGGGTGTTTTATTTCAGCAGTTCATAGAATTAAACCAAATTTTTGTGTCCCATTGTGAGAGGTTTGTCTCATTCCATGATTTCCTTCCCCACATTTTTTAGCTGAAACAGCAGCTTATTTTGCAGTTGGAAATTTTTTCTTACTGGAAATTCCTTTGTTGTAATTACCTATGTAGAATAATGCAATATATTTACAAAATGAATTTGGAATGGCTACGTGGGCTGGTGAAGTAATTATGTTTACATTAAGTTACCAGACATTTAAAATATATACATTTATCTCTTAGACCTAAAGTTTTTCCTTTGTCTTACATGAATGTGAAATTTTATGTTACATACTCTTACAGTTTCAAGGTTCTGTAAGTAATCTGGAACGCAACTGGGAAGAAAAGTTCATTTTATATTGTTGATACAACATTTAGAATTCACTATTCGCAATATTGTTTCATAGAGTTATTCTCTTCAGATATTGAACTCCTTGAGAAAAGAGTTCAGTATACCCTCATTTATGGACTGAATTATCTTTAATGAATTTAGCATTTCCACATTTTATTTTATTAGTTTAAGAGCAATTATTCTCAACCAGCTTACATCCTGCCTTAAGAATCATGGCCAAAGAAAGTCACTACTACTTCTGCAGGGCTTTCATCCTTACGTGGGTTGGGAAGGAAAAATCATTGAGAACCACTTTTCTAGAGACTGAAGTATTTTCTTTCATCTAAGTCAAATACACTCAATATAAATGTAAATTGACAGTCATCTAGTCTAGAGAAATTACTCTTTTAAAATATTTAACATTGATTTCTCACTAGGTCAATTCACAAATATGCCTACCCAACTACTAAGAATTGTACTCCTTTGTAAAATCTCTTCTTAATAATATCCATCACTGACTTATTGGCATTTTAGCTCTTACTGATTTTAAACAGTTCCCTTTATGTACAGACTTAATATTCTTCAGTTTACTTTCTTTGTGGAACAAGGCCTGTAGGCCTTTATGAAGTCAAGAAAGTATAGCAAAAAATAGTCCACGAAGAAAGCGGCATTTGCTAAAACTCACTTGTTGCTGATCTCTTACTTATAATATTATTAAGTCCCTATTTTTATATTATATATGAAGGTAGATAATATACTAGATGATTAGAATCATTTGGCTTAGTTCTGGAATGGACTGTCTTTGGGTCAGGTTTTTTTTTTCCCCTTACCCAAAGAAAGATTAAACAGCACAAATTGAAGTGTCTTCATTTCCTTTGGTAATCCTCTCCTGAATAATTAAGGATTGACCATATGTTGAAAAGGTTGGAAGTTCAAAAGGTGAAATAGGAATACCAATAAGAAATATTCTTAGCCATAGTTTATCATACTTGTTGTTGCCTCACTATCAAAGTTTAGTGAGTTAATTAAAGTATAGAGAATGTTTGATATAAGAATGCTGAATAGCTCTAGATCTTCAATGTTTATTGAAATTACTTTGTTTCATTGTAGGTCAGACATATTTCCAACATTTGGATCAAAACATTGTCTAACAAGACTTTCTTCTGCAAAGAATAAGAACTCTCAGGTAGCTGAACAAAGCCCCAGTGCAGGTATTCTATGACTGTTTTATAAATATGTTTTATAGAAAGTATGATTTTTAAATGATTAAAAAATGATGGCAAATGTATTTTAGATTTAGAATTTTTATAATTACTAATTAAGGCTAACCATCTTTTTAACTCCTTAAAAGGCCATTTTGGCAAGAATACTTATTATTCTTGGAAGAAAAAATACTTACCTGAATAATTGATACCCCTTTAAACCCATAAGTTACCCGTTCTGGCTCCCACACCAGGACATTTTGATTTAATTGATACAGAATGTGACCTGGCCATCAAAGTTTTTGAGAACTCTCTAGGTGATTCTAAAGTGCAGCATAGTTTAGAAACCACCGGGGGCCACAAAAGACAATTTCTTTTACAAATAATATCTAACTAGTGTAAATATCTTGTGTTAAGCATTTTGCAAACTAACCTGGAAATCACTAATTTATAACAGCAGTTCTTAGAAAATAGATTCAGGTATAGGTAATAAATTAGAAAAATATTTGAATTCTGATCAATTTAGGATGGGAACTATATGTTCTTTATGATTTGTAAAACTATTGAATTATGAATTAATTGTAGCAAGTTGGGATATGATATTTATTTTCGCATGATCTCATTGTGAAAGTCATAACAACCTTAAGGTTTACCTTATAATTACTCTCCTAAAAAGCTGTGTGTGTATCTAACTGTTTGCTAAGATTTTAAATTTCTTCCTCCTAAATATATCTTAATTTCATCTCTTTTTAATTCCCACTATCACTCTTACTCATTTTTTACCTAGCCGCCTAACATTTCTCTCCAGCTTCAGTCTCGTCCACTTACAATCCCTTTCCCATAATGCAAAACTGACTATATTGCCCAGCCTAAATTTATTCAGAGCATTCTTCTTTGATCAGAGCCGTGCAGACATCTTCAGCTTCATTTTCATTTCCTGCTTTGTATGTTGTGATCCATTTAAATCAGACCACCTTCAGTACCATTTCCTATCTCTTTGCAGTTGCACATACTGTTTCTTCTGGATGAACTCTGAAATCCACACCACACCCCATTCAGCTGTGAAAACAACTCAGTTGCTTTCTTTGGGAAGCCTTCCCAATTCACAAATAAAATTGTTATTACCTCTTTTGTAATATCATTACATTTTGCACTGACATTTTTATAGTGGTATTGCAATTATTTTACTTTTTTGGACTTTCAGATTCTTGATCCCCAGAGATTATTCACCCCTGATTGCCAACAAGTGCCTGTCATAATTATAAAAGCCCAACTCAACTATGTGTGTCTGGTATACTGGCTTCCACAAAGCTTGTGTGTTAGACTAAGAGATAGTTATTCTACTAGGCACAGGAAGGCAATGTATATGTGCTTTGGAGTCTGAAAGACCCCAGCTGGAATCCCAGTTTGATATTTTAATAATCATATTCTTGCTCTGTGCAAGTTACTTAATTGCTTTGAAACTAGTTCCCTCATCTGATGATGTAAACCTTGAGAAGGGTAGTGAAGATCTAAGTATATAACATATATAAAGCACCTAGTACATAGTGGGCACTTGGTATGTATTTGTTCTCCTAAAGGGGAAGACCCAAAGAAATATAATACATAAACTTATTCTTTAATTCTTTTTTAAGGCTGATTATCCTAATAAATTATTTATTACTTTAAAAATAATTGTATAAGTTTGAAGAGACACTTTGTTGCCAGATTGTATCTAATTTATAAAAATGGAACCCTCTTTTGGAAGAATATTCTTGGAATTAGAAAAGGGCAGATTTAGAAAACCGAGATTTGAGTTTCCCTCTGACCCTAGTTGTATGACCTTGTGAGTCATTTAAATTTTAGTGGAGTGATAGGTGTTACAGTAATACTCGCTTCTGTATGCGATGTTCCATGTTTCCCAAACTTGTTTAATAGTCAGTGTTTCTCAAACTTGCCTAATCCTAGGAATCACTAGGAATGCATATAACATATGGGTTTTGGGGCCTCACCTTATACCTACTGAATCAATCTTCAGAGTTAGAAATCTGCATTTTTAACAAATAAGTTAGGTATTTCTAGGATCAAGTTTTAGAAACACTATTATGGTATTTATTGTAAGATATTCTTGGTTAAATTTAATATGCTTCCAAAATGTTAAGTTGCTAATGGTTTAGGATTTTATAAATTTGGGTTTACATTTTTTGTTTATTTGGGATAGGGTTTGTTTGTTTTCAGTAAGCAAGTGATTTCTACAAGTTTATTGTTGTTTAATTGGTGAAACATAAAAATGATAATGCTCAGAATAAGGACTACCTGAAGATAAAAACAAAAATAATCACATAAAAATTATAAATTCATTCTGCCTTCACATCAGCATTTCCAATAAAGATTTCCACATAGATTCCACTACAACCTACTATAGCACATTGTGCTGAATTTCCTGAATGTTGTTTTAGCAAACTATTTTCCTGTAGCTTTACGTTAGTATCAACTATTAGTAGAAAGCATTTCCATCCAAAGCCAATATCTTTATGAGGCTTACTTTATGAATTAACTATCAAAATTAAGAAGAATTTAGAAAGATATCCATGTTACTCCCAGAAGGTCTCTGTCATTTAATAGCAGATATTTTTTAAATCTTTCTCAATGAATCTGACTTAGTGCCCTATACTCTGCAGTACTCTCTAGCCCAGCGGCCACCAGGCACCTCGTCTCCCTGCTGTCCTGTTTTTATTAAAATACCCTCAACAGTATTAAAAACAAATTATATTTTATTGTTATTACTTAATGGTTTACATGGCAGCTATACATAAAAATGGATGGTGACTTAAATATATATTGCCTAGGATTTTCCATTTAGTAGTTTTGTGGTTTTAACAGCTGCAAAGTATTAGTATAGGGTGTTCAGTTTAAACATTCAAATATAGATTAAAATTTTAGGTATTTATTAAAAGGAGGCCTACATTAGGGTTTGATTTGTTTTATTTTTAACTAGGAATATAACATTTGTATATTTATGGTACACTAGTCCCTGTACTAACCCCTTTACATTTTCTTCATTCAGTCCTCACAGAGGTTCTGGAAGAGCTACTACTATCATCCCCATTTTACAAATAAGGTTAAGTGTCTTGACTAGCTTCTGTCAGCAATTTAAGTGGCAGTGCTATGATTTAAAGCCAGGAAGCATAATTTCAGATTCTGAGCTCCTTTCCTATACAGTTTATTGCCTCACAAGCCAGACCATGAGAGTGGGAGAAAAGAGAGAAATGGAGAATATAGGCCTCTCTCAGGAAGCAGTTTAAAAATTCTAGATTTAAAAAAATTCTGTTTTGCTGTAAAGTGTAAGATGATGTTTAAACATTAAATGCCTGTCATGTTTTAAAAATATATGTGTTTGATTATCTCTTTCAAACATTGAATTTTGTATTTCATTGTAATTTTAAAGCCTCTTTTATAAAATGTGATAGTATGCCTTATAATAAATGTTCTGATCTGCTAGTAAGGTAAAAAAGTATTATAAAAATTTAAAATAAGATAAAACTTTAAAAAATTACTGTAATGTTATAATTTTTAATATTATGTTATTGAACCTTTTTAAAATGTTAGAAGCCAAGATAGATTTAGAGGTGAGATATGTACCTATGGTATTACATCATTCAAATGAATATTTTTATGTATTTTATTTATTTTATAGGGATTACAACATCCAATGTAAGCATAATTGGTCAACGTGTGAACTATGGGTTTGGATGTGGTGATTTTGAAGATGATAGGTCACATGACATTTCACCTAGTGTTTTAAAAATACAAAATAAGGAACACCCAAGACATTATAAGCATACAAAAGGTTAGTAAATTTCATAAGTTCATTTTTAAGATTCAGTGTCTCTCTGTAAGCATGCCAATAAAGAAAAATTAACTGAGGTTTCTCAGTTTTGAGATTTTTCTTCTTACCCTTCTGCTGCTGTGTTGTTGTTTGAATAATTTTGCCCAAGAGGAGAACACATAGGTTCACATATTAATTTATGGTTTTGTCTGAGGAGCCAATGCAGGGAAGCTATTACCCAAGAGGTTAAAACTAGGGTTTCCCTGCTGACCTTTACCCCCAAGATACACACACGCATACACACACATACAGACACACACACTCATTTTTTACAAGACATTTTACCATTAAAATGCGACGGAGAAATCATGTGAACAAAAGACTCCCAGATGCCTACTTAGGTTGTAACTATGGAGTAAAACTGTGGAAACAGGAATATAATTTCCCTGTGGTAGAACCTGGGAAGCCTCTTTGTTATCACTAACCATTGTTAATAATTTACATTCCTTTTTTTTTTTTTTAACTTAGTTGCAAGCAGCACTTCTGTGACTGCTCTGTTTTTTTCAGAGATCCTATTACAGCTGCATTTAAAATTTTTTCCTCAGGGTAAAGAGGAAGTGATTTTGTTATGTTGTTGTTGTTATTTTTTACTCTTGGGGTATAGTTGCTTTACAATGTTGTGTTAGTTTCTGCTGTACAATGAAGTGAATCAGCTGTATGTATACATATATCCCCTTCCTCTTGGACCTCCCTCCCACCCATCTAGGTCGCCACAGAGCACCAAGCTGAGCTCCCTGTGCTATACAGCAGGTTCCCACTAGCTATCTGTTTTACACATGGTAGTGTATATATGTCAATCCCAATCTCCCAATTCATCCCACCACCCCTTCCTCCCTCCCCCGTGTCCACACGTCCATTCTGTACGTCTGCGTGTCTATTCCTGCCCTGCAAATAGGTTAATCTGTACCATTTTTCTAGATTCCACATATATGCATTAATATACGGTATTTGTTTTTCTCTTTCTGACTTACTTCACTCTGTATGACAGACTCTAGGTCCATCCACCTCACTACAGATAACTCAATTTTGTTCCTTTTTTATGGCTGAGTATATTCCATTGTATATATATATATATACCGCATCTTCTTTATCCATTAATCTGTCAATGGACATTTAGGTTGCTTCCATGTCCTGGCTATTGTAAATAATGCTGCAGTGAACATTGGGGTGCATGTATCTTTTCGAGTTATAGTTTTCTCCAGATATATGCCCAGGAGTGGGATTGCTGGATCATATGGTAGCTCTATTTTTAGTTTTTAAAGGAACCTCCATACTGTTTTCCATAGTGGCTGTATCAATTTACATTCCCACCAACAGTGCAAGGGGTTCCCTTTTCTCCACACCCTCTCCAGCATTTATTGTTTTTTTGATATTGAGCTGCATGAACTGTTTGTATATTTTTGGAGATTAATCCATTGTCAGTTGCTTCATTTGCAAATATTTTCTCCCATTCTGAGGGTTGTCTTTTCGTCTCATTTATGGTTTTCTTTGCTGTGCAAAAGCTTTTAAGTTTCATTAGGTCCCATTTGTTTATTTTTGTTTTTATTTTTGTTATTCTAGGAGGTGGGTCAAAAAACAAAGAGGGAGTGATTTTGAAGGGTATAAATATTTCAATAGAGTAAATAGAAGTCACCTGTATTTAAGCGTTGTGGCCTACCAGCAAATGTAAGGAGCTGTCATTTTTTTGTGTGTAGCAATCTTGGTTATCATAAAGTCAACTTCTCTTGTTTCTGGTCACCTTAAGTCATACATGTGCAAGTAATCAGGCATTTTAGACATGTATATTTTTTGTGGAGCTAATACAAATTCAGTAAGAGGGAACTTGATTAGAAACCTCTTGTGTTTCTTTGTTGTTTTCTTTTTTGTTGTTTTGGTAAATTTCTTAAAATTTAATCCTTAATATAATTCATAGTATCTGTTCTTTTTAGGAGAGATCATTTGTCCATTGTTTTTACAAAAGAGGATGACAGGGTTTTTTCATATTTACTTACATATTTTATTTCTTATATAAAAAAATCAAATGCAAAAATACTTTTCTTCCTAAAGGTAATATAATTTAATTGTTTTTAAATAATTGCTGAATATGATCATTTACTGCCAGTGGCTTTTTTTGTTTTGGACGACAGAATCATAAAAATATTTGTATCTTTGATCAATAGTTAATTCTACTCCAGAAAATTACTTCACACTCACACTTCCAACTCTAAACCAAACATATACTAGGTCTATCTGGCCAACAAGAATAAATATGTTCAAAACCAAACTTACCTTCCTTTCTGGACCTGCTCCTCCTCCTTTTTTATCTATTTTTATTAGCAGCATTACCATTTTCCCAGTTACGGAGACTTAAAACTTTAGAGTCATCTTTTCTACTTCTCCTTATCCTCCAAGTTCAGGCAGTGACCAATCCTACCAATTCTTTTCAGTTTAATTTGGGCTTTCATTACTTCTTCCCTGGATAATTACAGTAGCCTTATGATAAGACATTTTGTCACTTATTTTCAGTTCTTTTTAATTAAGGCTACATACTCTTCCAGAATTATCTTTCTAAGGTACAGTCATCATCTCTTCCATACTCAAAACCTTGAGTGGTTTTCACAGAATAAATTTCCTACTCTGTAGCATAATTTTTAAGACCCTTAATAATCTTGCCTCAGCTTACCTTTCTTGCGTTACCTTTTACTATACTTCTTTTCATGCCCAACGCTCTAGAATTCTTAATACTAGAAGTTTTCTTGGTTTGTATGTACAGTCTGCATTGATGCCCTTTCCTAATCTTAATGTGTCCAGATCATGTCTGTTTTTTGAATACTGGCTAAAAGCCATTTCTTTAGGAAGCTTTCCCCATGTTTCTGGTCTGGAGTAGTATAAGCTAAAGTTAAGATACTGTCATCTTTATATCCCTATTATGTTTTGTATATAGTGGTGTTCATGCCACATGTTAAATGAATGGAGTGGTGATGAGCCAACCAAAACTAATAGTGTGGCCTTGGGCACGATCAGACAAAACTTGCATCCTCAAATAATCAGGTTAAAGTAAACATTGAGTGCAATGCTGAAAGGAATAAAAAAGACTTCCAAAAGAAATATTGGCAATGAGTGGCAAATGTGAATGGATTCCTTTTACAAGAAACTTCAGACTTTTTTAGGATTAGCTCTCAGAACCACCTCTTCTTCCTTTCCTCTGCTGGTTATCCCTTTGAACCTGCCCATATTCTAGCATATTATCCTGGAGCCCCAATTAATGATTTGAGAAAGTGATTAAGATGGATGCTTGGAGTGTTAGCAAACTAGATTCCATGAGTTAATATTTTCTCTTTCTCTGTTTGAATGAATGGGACAGAAATAACAACAAAAAAAGATTATATAAGGATAGTTCATATGCAAAAAATCTTTAAGCATATTTTTTCTTTATATGTTAGAATTGAGATTTGAGCGATATTTCTTTCAGTAATTCTTTGCTTAGAAGAAACTGTAGGGTAAAAAGTAAAAGTAACATTAAAAATGATGTTATGATCGCTGCTCATTAATTATTTCCAGTTCTCCTTTTGGCTAATCAGCAGGAATACACTTCTCTGATCCTTTGCAGTTAGATGATCACATGAGTTTCTTTAACCAATGAAACGTAATCAGAAGGGCTAGAAGGGCTTTAGAACAGGTTCATAATTCTCTTTTTCCATCTTCCTCCTGCTACTATGATTATGATGTTCTAGGTGATGAACCCTGGTCCTTGAGTAAGGATTATATGGAGCAGAACCTCCCCCCTGTTTCAAGAACGAATATTATATGATTGAAAAATAAAGCTTTGTTTTGTTAAGGTAAAAAAAAAAAAACCAAAAAATGGTGTTATGTCAGCCTCTTTTATAAATGAAATTAAACTACTTAAATATGTTTTTTATGTGTTTTCTCATGAGATTTGTCTAATTATCAATCATCTCTTAATAGTTTATGTATAGATTTTATGTTTGTGAACTATTGTGGAGCAAATTGTTCCATTTACTGAGATTTTTTTCTCTTTGTCACCAAACACTTTTTGGGGCTACCTGATGTTTCTGTCAGTTGACCCTAAATTAATTATATTTTGCTTTCCATTTTTTCTGCCTTATAACATTCATCTAACATTTATTGAGCACCTACTATGTGCCAAGCACTGTACTGACGGTCTCTGGAAAAGAATGATAATCAAAACTAGACATAGGTCCTATCCCCATAGAGCTTACAGTCTAGTAGGAGAGAGGATAATTAAATAAATAATCACAAACTGAGCTGGAAGTTAACCTAGGAAAGTACAGATTGCTGTAAAATTGACTTGATCTATTCCTGAGGGTTAGAAGCTTTTCTTCAAAGTTATCCTTTTGTTGGTTGATTATCATGTGGTGATTATTTTCTTTTATATCTTTTCCACTCTTTTTTTTTTTTTGGCTGTGTCAGGTCTTCGTTGTTGCGCTTGGGCTTTCTCTAGTTTTGGCGAGTGGGGGCTACCCTTTGTTGCGGTGCATGGGCTTCTCATTGCAGTGGCTTCTCTTGTTGCAGAGCATGAGCTCTAGGCATGCGGGCTTCAGTAATTGTGGCACGTGGGCTCAGTAGCTGTGGCTCGCGGACTCTAGAGCGCAGGCTCCGTAGTTGTGGCACATGGGCTTAGTTGCTCTGTGGCATGTGGGATCTTCCTGGACCAGGGCTCAAACTCATGGCCCCTGCATTGGCAGGAGGATTCTTAACCACTGCACCACCAGGGAAGTCCCGTCTTTCCCACTCTTAACCTTGGCATGTATAAACTCCTTAAGTGTTTAAAGGTTTCTTTTCTCTCTAGTGCCTGGTCTGAACTAGGTTTCTTTTTTTTTAATTCAAATATAGTTAATTTACAATATTGTATTAGTTTTAGATATATAGCAAAGTGATTCAATTATATATATATATTTTTCAGATTATTTTCCATTATAGGTTATTACAAGATATTGAATATAGTTCCCTGTGCTATAAAGTAAATCCTTGTTGCTTATCTATTTTATGTATAGTAGTGTGTATATGTTAATCCCATACTCCTAGTTTATTCCTCCCTTCCCTCCCATTTCCATTTGGTAACCAGAAGTTTGTTTTCTATGTCTGTGAGTCTGTTTCTGTTTTGTATATGAATTCATTTATATTATTTTTTATATTCCACATATAGTGATAGCATATAATATTTGTCTTTCTCTTTCTGACTTACTTAGTATGATATTCTCTAGATCAATCCATGGTGCTGCAAATGGCAATATTTCATTCTTTTTTATGGCTGAGTAGTATTCCATTGTGTGTGTGTATATATGTATGTATGTATACATATATTATATATATATAATATATACATATACATCACATCTTCTTAAACCAGTCATCTGTTGATGGGCACTTGTGTTTTTTCCATGTCTTGACTATTGTAAATAGTGCTGCAGTGAACACTGGGGTGCATGTATCTTTTCAAAGTAGTGTTTTCATTTTTTTCTGGATATATACCCAGGAGCGGAATTGCCGGATCATGTAATAGTGTTTTCCATCGTGGTTGCACCAATTTACAGTCCCACCAACAATGTACAAGGGTTCTCTTTTCTCCACCTCCTCTCCAGTATTTATTATTTGTAGACTTTTTGATGGTAGCCATTTTGACCGGTACCTCGTTGTGATTTTGATTTGCATTTCTCTAATGCTTAGCAATGTTGAGCATCTTTTCATGTGCCCATTGGCCATCTGTATGTCTTCTTTGGAGACATGTCTGTTTAGGTCTTCTGCCCATTTTTTGAGTTTGTTTTTCTGATACTGAATTTTATGAGCTATTTGTATATTTTGGATATTAACCCTTGTTGGTCACATCAATTGCAAATATTTCCTCTGATTCCCTAGGTTGTCTTTTCATCTTGTTTATGGTTTCCTTTGCTATGCAAAAGCTTTTAAGTTTGATTAGGTCCCATTTGTTTATTTTTGCTCTTATTTCTTTTGCCTTGGGAGACTGATCTAAGAAAACATTAGTAGAATTTATGTTTGAGAATGTTTTGCCTGTGTACTGTTCTAGAAGTTTTATGGTGTCATATCTTACATTTAGGTCTTTGTGGGTTTATTTTTGAATATGGTGTGAGGTAGTGTTCTAATTTCATTAATTTACATGTAGCTGTCCAGCTTTTCCAACACCACTTGCTGAAGAGACTGAGAACTTCTCAAACATAGAGAAGGAAACAGATATCCAGGTACAGGAAACACAGAGGGTCCCAAACAAGATGAATCCAAACACCCACACCAAGACATATCATAATTAACATGGAAAAAGTTAAGGAGAGGATTCTTAAGACAGCAAGAGAAAAACAAAGAGTCAAAGAGTCAGTTACAAGGGAACCCCCATAAGGCTATCAGCTGATTTCTCTGCAGAAACTTTGCAGTCCACAAGGGAGTGGCATGATATATTCAAAGTCCTGAAAGGGGAAAACCTGCAACCTAGGATACTCTACCCAGCAAGTTTATCACACAAATCAAAAACATACATAGATTCACAAAAACCAAAAAGAAAGGAACTCTAACATAATACACAATCATCAAACCACAAAAGGAAAAACAAAAAGAAGAAATGAACAAAGAAGAACTACAGAATCAACTGGGAAACAAGGTTTAAAATGGCAATAAGTACATACCTATTAATAATCACTTTAAATATCAATGGACTAAATACTCCGATCAAAAGACACTGAATGGCAGATTGGATAAAAAAACAAGAACCTGCAATATGCTGCCTACAAGAGACTCACCTTAGGGCAAAGGACGCACACAGATTGAAAGTGAGGGGATGGAAAAAGATATTTTATGCAAATGGAAATAACAAGAAAGTGGGAGTAGCAATACTCATATCAGACAAAATAGACTTTTTTTTTCTTTTTTTAATAAATCTTTGTTGGAGTATAATTGCTTCACAATACTGTGTTAGTTTCTGCTGCACAGTAAAGTGAATCAGCCATATGCATACATATGTCCCCATATCCCCTCCCTCATGAGCCTCCCTCCCATCCTCCCTATCCCACCCCTCTAGGTCATCGCATAGCACCGAGCCGATCTCCCTGTGCTATGCTGCTGCTTCCCACCAGCCAACTATTTCACATTCAGTAGTGTATGTATGTCGATGCTGTTCTCACTTCACCCCAGGTTTGCCCTCCCACCCCATGTCCTCAAGTCCATTTTCTAAAGACAAAATAGACTTTAAAACAAAGTTCATAAAGAAAGACAAAGAAGGACATTATATCATGATAAAAGGATCAATACAAGAAGAGGATATTATTCTCATTAACATATATGCACTCAGTATAGGATCACCTAAATACACTATATAAAACAAATACTAACAGACATGAAGAGAGAAACTGACAGGAATACAATAATACTAGGAGACTTTAACACCCCACTGACATCAATGGACAGATCTTCCAGACAGAAAGTCAATAAGGGAACAGAGATCCTAAGTGATGCAATAGACCAGTTGGACTTAATTGACATCTATAGGACACTACATTGAAAAAACCCAGAATACACATTCTTTTCAAGTGCCCATGGAACATTCTCTGCAATAGATGACATACTAGGTCACCAAACAAGCCTCAACAAATTTAGGAGGATAGAAATTATTTCAAGCATCTTTTCTAACCACAATGGTATGAAACTGTAGAAATCAGCCACAGAAAGAAAAATAAGAAAAAAACCCATCACATGGATATGGTACTAAAAACATGGTACTAAAAAACCAGTGGGTGAACGATGAAACCAAGGAGAAAATCAGAAAATACCTCAAGACAAGTGACAATGAAAATACAACTTTACAAAATCTATGGGATGCAGCAAAAGCATTTCTAAGAGGAAAGTTTATAGCAAAACAGACATTCCTCAAGAAACAAGAAAAATCTCAAATAAACAACCTAACCTACCACCTAAAAGAACTAGAAGAAGAAGGACAAACAAAACCCAAAGTCAGCAGAAGGAAGGAAATAAATATCAGAGAGGAAATAAATAGAGATCAAAAAAAAATAAAAAGATCAATAAAACCAAGAGCTGGTTTGTTTGTTTGTTTTTAAGATAAACAAAATTGACAAACCTCTAACCAGGTTCACCAAGAAGAAAAGAGAGAGGACCCCGAAAAAACGTAATAAAGTAAAGAGAAATAACAACTGATACCACAGAAATACAAAAAGTCATGAGAGAATACTATGAAGAGTTATATGCCAACAAATTAGACAAATTTTTAGAAATATACAGCCTGCCAAAATTTAGTCAAGAAGAAACATATTTTGAACAGACTGTTCACTAGAAGTGATATAGAATCTGTACTTAAAAAAGCTCTCTGCAAGCAAAAATCTAGGACCAGACAGCTTCACTGGGAAATTCTACCAAACATACAAGACCTTACAGGTATCCTTCTCAAACTATTCCAAAGGATTGAAGAGGAGGGAACACTCCCAAATTCATTCTATGAAGCCACCATCACCCTGATACCAAAACCAGACAGACATTAAGAAAAGAAAAAAGAAAGAAAATTACAGACCAATATGTTTCATAAACATAGATGTACAAATCCTCAACAAAATATTAGCAAATATTTTTTGATTTGGTCCAGTGGTTAAGAATCCACCTTCTAATGCAGGGGACGTGGGTTTGATCCCTGGTCAGGGAACTAAGTTCCCACATGCTGCAGGGCAGCTAAGCCCGTGCGCCGCAGCTACTGAGCCCACACAGTCTAGAGCCCATGTGCCACAACTAGAGAGCCTGCATGCCACAACTGCTGAGCCCGCGCACTCTGGAGCCCATGCGCCACAACTAGAGAGCCTTTGTGCCGCAGCTACTGAGCCTGCGCACTCTAGAGCCTGCATGCCGCAACGAAAGATCCCGCGTGCCGCAATGAAGATCCTGCGTGCCACAACTAAGACCCAACACAGCCAAATCAATCAATCAATCAAAAAAAAACTTTCCAAAATATTAGCAAACTGAATCCAACAATACGTAAAATGGATCATACATCACGATCAAGTTGGATTCATTTTAGGGTCACAAGGATGGTTCATCATAATAAATCAATCAATGTGATATATCAATACTACATCAACAGGAAGCCATATGATCATCTCAATAGATGCAGAAAAAGCATTTGATAAAATTCAACATCCATCCATGGTAAAAACTCTCATCCAAGTGGGTATAGAGGGAACATATCTCAAAAGCCATTTACAACAAACCCACAGCCAACATAATACTCAATGGTGAAAAGCTAAAAGCCTTCCCACTAAATTCAGGAATAAGACAAGGATACCTGCTCTCACCACTTCTATTGAGCATAGTATTGGAAGCAATCAGACAAGAAAAAGAAACAAAAGGTATCAAAATCGGAAGGGAGATGGTAAAACTGTCCCTATTGGCAGATGACATGATACTCTATATAGAGACCCCTAAAAACTCCACACAAAAATTATTAGAACTAATAGATGAATTCAGCATGGTAGCAGGATACAAGATTAATATACAGAAATCTGTTACATTTCTTTACACTAACAATGAAATATCAGAAAGAGAAGGTTAAAAAAAAAATCCCATTTAAAATCACATCCAAAAAAAAACATAGTACCAGGACTTCCCTGGTGGTTCAGTGGTTAAGACTCCACACTCCCAATGCAGGGGGCATGAGTTCAATCCCTGGGCAGGGACCTAAGATCCCACATGCCTCATGATGTGGCAAAATGAAGAAATGAAATGAGTGAAAGACCTATATGCCGAAGACTCTAAAACATTGATAAAGGAAATTGATGATGATTTTAAGAAATGGAAAGCTATCCCGTGCTCTTGGATTGGAAGAGTTAATGTTGTTTAAAAGTCCATACTACCCAAAGCAAACTATACAGAGTTAATGTGATCCCTATCAAAATACGCACGGCATTTATCACAGAACTAGAACAATAATACTAAAATTTATATGGAACCACAAAACACCCAGAATTGCCAAAGCAATCCTGAGGAAAAAAGAACAAAGCTGGAGGCATATCCCTTCAAGACTTCAAACAATACTGCAAAGCTACAGTAATCAAAACAGCATGGTGTTTGCACAAAAAAAGACATATAGATCAATGGAACAGAATAGAGAGCTCAGAAGTAAACCCACACACCTACAGTCAATTAATCTATGACAAAGGAGGCAAGAATACACAATGGACAAACCAGGTATTCTAATTATAAATATTTATTGAGTTAATGAACATGCGTAAATATATAAATTGTGAATTCTTTGTATGAAGTTGGTTTTCAGTTTTAAAAGACCGTGTTACGATATCCTAAAATACTATATAAGTATGTATTTTTTAATGTGGGTTTTTTTGTTTCTTTAGGATTTACAGGGTCATCATCAAATTTCCACCAAATTTCCAGTTTCGACTTTATGTCTACAAAAACCTTATCGGAAGACTCAGTAGTAGTTGTTGGAAAAGGTATTTCAAAGTTTTTTAGCTTTTAATTGAATATGTTCTTCACATATAAGCAAAGCATATCAATAAAGAATAGAGAAGAGTGTGATTCAGGTGTTGAATAGAACTTTCTTTTTAAAAAATTGTTAAATTGAAAGAATTAAAAGTGAATACGTAACATGACATTTCTATCCTCTGATGAAACAATGGTAAATTCATGTCAGTAATTTTCAGAGATGTATTATGTGACAGGTGCAGTTTAGGTACTTCTAAGACACTTTTAGGATAGCTTAGACCATTTTACCACAGTTTAAATTCAAATAGTAGTCCTTATTGATCGACTTTGTCATCAATATAAATTAATATAATTGTATTGTCTCCCATGCAAAGACTAGACAAATCTTAATTAATATCATATATTTTAGGGGGGTTAGGAAACCTTTGAACAGCATATTTGCAAATATCCTTTAAAACTAGTGTTTTTTTTCCCCCAACTTTATTGAGGTATAATTGACAAATAAAATTGTAAGATATTTAAAGTGTACAGTGTGATGATTTGATATCCATATACATTGTGAAAGGATTTCCCCATCAAGTTCATTAACACAACCCAACTAGATTCCTTTTTAATTTTTTAATTAAATTAAATTTAAATTAATTTAACTTAAAATTTAATTTAAAGCACTTTTTAATTTTTTTTAAATTAATTAATTTATTTTTAGCTGTGTTGGGTCTTCGTTTCTGTGTGAGGGCTTTCTCTAATTGCGCCAAGCGGGGGCCACTCTTCATCGTGGTGCGCGGGCCTCTCACTATCGCGGCCTCTCTCGTTGCGGAGCACAGGCTCCAGACGCGCAGGCTCAGTAGTTGTGGCTCACGGGCCCAGTTGCTCCGTGGCATGTGGGATCTTCCCAGACCAGGACTCAAACCCGTGTCCCCTGCATTGGCAGGCAGATTCTCAACCACTGCGCCACCAGGGAAGCCCTTAAAATTTAATTTAAGTTTAATTTTAATTTCAATTCTAGTTGAAAAACTAGAATATGATGATAGACATTGAGGGTGTACATCTTATTTTTGGTAAATAGAATGAAATGCTCAGAAAGCTTTCCTAAGTTCTTTGCTTGATAGAGTCTTATTAAGTTAATTTAAGACCCTCCTTAGGGCTTCCCTGGTGGCACAGTGGTTAAGAATCCGCCTGCCAACGCAGGGGACACGGGTTCAAGCCCTGGTCCAGGAAGATCCTACATGCTGCGGAGCACCTAAGCCCATGCACCACAACTACTGAGCTTGCACTCTAGAGCCCACGAGCCACAACTACTGAGCCCGTGTGCCACAACTACTGAAGCCTGCACACCTAGAGCCCGTGCTTCGCAGCAAGAGAAGCCACCGCAATGAGAAGCCCACACACCGTAATGAAGAGTAGCCCCCGCTCGCCGCAACTAGAGAAAGCCCACATGCAGCAACAAAGACCCAACGCAGCCAAAAATAAATAAATTAAATAAATAAATTTAAAAAATATATATATAATTAAAAAAAGACCCTCCTCAGATTGGCTCCAACCTACCATTGTAAACTTGTTTTCTGTTTTTCCTCTGTTTGCCTTGTGCCCAACCAAACTTATTCACTCCACATACATGCTTTCTACTTGTTCAGCTCTGCTTATGAGCATCCCATCTCATAGGACGTCCTCCCCTCCTTCCTCACTTGTCTATCCAAATTCTTTGTGTCTTCCAATCCCAGCTTAAATCCTTGCTCTTTGAAACCATCTTAAACCCCCAGCTCACCCAACCTTTTTTTCTTGTGAACTCAGAACTTACAATACGGTGTTCTCATTTGATATTATCATGAAATATCTTGTGGTACCTCTTATATTATCATCCTGTTAGAGTGTTTTTATATTTTGTGATTATTTAACATGTTTTTCTTATTAACTATATCGTATACTTCTTGAAGACAAGAGCCTTGTCTTAAAACTTTGCTGTCCAGAGTAACATCACATAAATACTTAATGACAGTTTGATGGTTGGTTGCTTTCAGGGGTATTTGGAAGTCCAGTCCCAGCACCAGCAACCTGCAGCCAATCAGTGATATCTTCTGTGGAAAATGGGGATACGTTTTCAGTTAAAATTACTGAACCACCATCAGGGATTTATGGAAGAGCAGTCCAGCAGAGTATTCCATCACGTGTTGATGTTGAGAATGAAAAAGATGTAAGGTTATTTTACTAATTATTAGGATAAATTCAATGATGCATCATTGTTTTGTGTATATCAGATTTGGGGTAGTGAAAGTGTTTTGATTAAAATTTTTTAAATCTCAGTGTAATTGAAATTCCTGAACTTTAATCATTTAAATGATAGATTATTCTCCTTTCCCACCAAATATGTTGTCATTCTGGCGTAAAGTAGCTAGTATACTTTATACTCTACATGTACTTTATATACATATATGTATGTGTATGTATATATTCAACAATTTCCTAGGATATCCTCAGGGAGTAACAAACTAGTATCTTGAGGCACAAATTTAGTTGGAGATTAGCACTAGGTAATTCTACTCAGTTTTAGAATTACTGAAATAAGGACTAAGAAATGTATAGTTTATTTTGTATAGCTTACAGTTGTCTAAGATGAAGATAGTTATTTTAAGTGTCAAACTCCCTGAATGATTTCAGATATTTCAACTTTTTCATGCAGATTAAAGTTTCTATTTCAAAATCTACTTATGACAAGATGAGACAAAAGAGAAAAGAGGAAAAAGAACTTTTTGACGTTAAAGATTGTGAGAAGAATCCTTGGGAACGAATGAAACATACAGGAACTGAAAAAATGGCATCTGAAAGTAAGTGGAATTTAACATTTTCTGTGGTTTTATTTAACTCGTAGTATTCTAAAACTAATGTACTATAGTTTAACTGAGGTTGATATATGGCTAATAGTGGAATATGTTGAACTATAACACTGAAATTTGAAAGACCCGGTAACTTCTAACTATTGTAATAAATATTGTTTCTTATAAAAAGGAAGCTGATTGCTTGTTTTTCTCCCTTCTAGACTTAAATATTTTGGGGGATGAGGTGGGAATATCAAAAAAATGAGAGTTCTCCTTTAGAAAATATTGCCTTCAGCCCTCCATTGAAAAAAAGAGGCCAGTTTAAAAAGGTCACCATCTTTAGTGTTTTCAGATTCAGGTAAGATATGTTTAAATATAGGGAGTAATGTCACAAATGCTTATTTAAGTTGAAGATACCACATGTGGTTCAGTGCATTTTGTGATGGAGAGAACACTAAACCAGTAGGAGTCAGTAGACAGACCTGGCTTCTTTAGTATTAGTTCTGCCTTTTAATTAGCTGTGTGACCTGAAAACAGGCCTCTATTTTCTGGCCATGTAAAATATCTAAACTATCTGAAAGGTCCAGATTATCTCAAAGATCTCGTCCTTGTTCCCTGCAAATATTCTTGTTTCACTGAGGGTAGTATTCCATTTTATAGCTAAGGTAACTGAGATTGTGAAACTGGTTTATTAGATCATGATAAAAAATCATTGCATTTATCATTTATTCAGCTAGTCACTGAGTACTTAATAGGTGCTATACCTGGTCAAGATTAAGCTCCATGTTTCCTGTGCTATTTTTAAAAATATTGAATAGGTCTTAGGTATAGTAGCAGCTAGGAAAATCAGAAATTGAAATGAAAAATTGTGTGAACTATAATAAACAGTAAAAATTACTGCTTATTATTTTTGTTATTATTTTTTTTCTAAGGAATAAACTGTATGAACTATAACGAACATTTCTTAAATTGATGTTGGGTCTGAAGTCCAGGTGTGAACAAAAAACCCAAGAAGTATAGAAAACGTAAATTTATAAATGTGATCTTAGACAACATACTTAACCTCTCCCAAAGATAAATATAAAAGAGAATTGAACTAGATGAATGTTTGCAGTTCTTCCTAGCTTGTATTTCTTTTAATAATGCAGGAAGTGTAGAAAACGTTTTAAAAATTCTGTATCCTCAAAGTTAGTAATTATTGAGAGTATGCCTGATGAGAGGTGTTGGCCTGTAAAATTACTGGTTAAACACAGCCCTGAGTACCAGTAAAATCTAGGCATTTGTGACATTTAAGCCTATTTTCAGCATTCTTAAATAGTTTCACTAATTATTACTGTCATAGAATCTAGGGGGAGAAAAACCCACAAAACTTCTTACCTAAGTCAGTAGTTAACAGTAGGAATAGAAGTACAAATAGTAGCAAATAATACAAAGAGTAACAAATCATAAATTGTTTCATATTCATTCTTGCTGGAGACATCAATGAATTTTGTGATTTTTCTCGCCTATAATATGGGCTTTGCAGATTTTATTTCTAAGCAGTATAAGGAGAGTGCTTCCTCGAAATCATGCTTATATTTTGAACAGAAGAATATGCTTACAAGATAACTACAAAAAGTGAGAGTAACCTTTTAGAGACTTGCCACAACACTTTTATTGTATTTTATAAAAGTAGCAGGCTTCAGGAGGGGACATTTAAACAAAAAACCCTTAGTTTGGGCAACACTGCTTTAGATTGATACTCTGTACACCTCCTTTTCCAGAGTAGTATTTGTTTTGTTTTTTTTCACTTTTTTCAGGTAAAAACAGTAGAAATAGTGGTATAACCCCAAGGTTGATAACTTGGTGTTTATCTGCATCTCTTCCTAATGAATTATTCTCTCATGAGAATGGAGGTGGAGTAGATATAGAGAGGGAATCCTTAAAACTTTAGCAACAGTTTCTTCACCTGTAATGTAGCAATAATAGTAACCATCACACAGGGTTGTTGAATGAATCAAATGGGATAATGTAAGTGAAGCACTTAGCACAATGCAGGCAAGATGTCAATAAATGACGGTTAGTAGTGCTATTTTGTATTTGCTATTCTTTCTGGATTGTAAAATTCCAAAGTTGGGTTTTTTGGGTTTTTTTTTTTTAATACATGTCAGTCTTACATATGAAACCTAATGAGGGTGCATCTGAATCATCAAAAAAATTTAATGATGTCTATTTATCATATTCATTAATTGTCATATAATTTTCTTCATATGTGATTTACTCTAACAAAAACTGGTACAAATTTATCGCTACAGTAATCCAGAATACCATATTCATCTTTTTGCATGTCTCTTCTCATCAGGTATGTGATAAAGTTTGGAAAGCAGGGATTCTGTCTTAGACCTCTTTGTATAAAATCTAGGGTGATAGTAGACCTAGATGAAAATCCTGCCTTTGCCACTCATTAGCATTGAGACCTTGAATACATTTCTTAGCCTCTGTAAAGCTCAGTTATTTTCTCGGTTGCGAATTAGAGATAATGAGAATATCCATCTCACCTTTGTTGAGAGAATTAAATGTAGTAAAGTTTGTAAAGCATTTATCACAACATCTAACACAAAGTATTTAATAAATTTTAACTAATATCATTATTATCCTGTTGCCTTTGGATTTTAATTGCATCTGAATATGTAATTAATATACAGCATCAAGTATAATTTCTTATATTTGTGTATCTCATGTGTTTCATGTAGCTTTTCTTAAGAACAGCATGGTTGATAAATAACTTTTATTATAGTCGTTTTCTAGTGCTTAATATTACCTTTTTAAAAATATCTCTTAACATGAAAAAATAATCTTTACCCATTTACAAAAGCCATTACACATTCTGTTTTATCTTTTTGGTCTGTTCCGTTCTAACACCTTCACTGCATGTGTCTTACATTATGCAGTGCCCTCAAGGTATTACCCTGAGCACTCAAATGATTTGTTTCCCCAATATCTAGGGCAATGCCTTACATCTGGAAAATGGAAAGTAAATGTTTGATTATGGAAGAAACATCGACCATGTTACTACACATGGTCTTAGGATTTTTAGTATACCATTAATTCAATAACAATAGCAAAAATTGGTAATTTATATACAGTTATCACAAAGCTTCATTTCTGTTATCGGTTGTATAGTAAAACAGGTATATATCCACATGTTTTTACAAAATGGGATCATATGCTTCTTACTGACTTTTAGCTCTTAAAGCTAGACTTTGTTATATGACTCATGACTGCAAAACCACTTATATACTTACAGTTAATGTAATTTAATAATTTTGTGTATAAAAAGTATAGTTTTAAATAGCTTTGTTATCCAGGTATGACAATTTTGGTGGAGACTAAACTAATAGTTACTAGTTTCTATAAGAAATATTCATAGAGTCTATGGTCAGAATATTATTTGTACCCCTTTGTATCAGAGTTATTCAATGCTTTATTTAGTATGTTTCTTTGTTTTAGATGAAGCATCTCCTGGAGCCATTCCACAGTATAAAGAAAGGTTGCCTTCTGTCACTCATAGTCCAGAAATAATGGATTCATCAGAACTACGGCCATTTTCCAAACCAGAAGTAGCACTGACAGAAGCTCTGAGGCTTTTAGCTGATGAGGATTGGTGAGTTCACCATCCTTAACTTAATACTAAGCTGAGTTCCGAAAGTTTTCTGAAAATTTATTTTTAGAAACCTTGAAACATTTCCTATTAAAATAGTCTTAGGAATGATTATTTTAGTTCTTAGGCAGTCTGAGTATTTTCCAACTTATTAATGTAGCTGAACTCTGGTCCTAATAACACTGTATTACCAGTTATGTTATAACTTATATACCATAAGGACATAGTTAGCTTTATTATGGATTATGCAAATCTTTTGGTATTAAGTATAAATCTCATCATTTCTCCAAGTGTTTCTCTGTGAAATATATCCTATAAAAATCCTGAAAATACTTATCTGTTCCTACCACAGCTACAGCAGCCACCCAGCCAGCCCAGCCAATAACTCAAGGGAAAAAAAAAGACAGTGGCATTCCACTTGCTTCAGCTGGAACATCTCTTGGCTCCCCTTGTACCATATCCTCCCCTATTCCTTCAGTCTCTCTCTCTCCATCCGCACCCTATACCTCATCATCAGTTTTGCTTCTTTTCTAGATTCATATTCATCAACATAAAAATGTGCCATAATATTTACTGTTTTTAAAAATCCTTCCTAAGCTGCACATCTTCTTCACATTTTCACATTTCTTTTCTCCCCCCTTTTTAGCAAAAGTCCTCAAAAAGGCTAATTCATTGTGTCTGCTTTTTCACCTCATGTTCTCTTCTCAACCTTCTTTAATTGGCTTTCAACCCTCCCCACCGTGACCACCACTTCACTAAAACTGCAAAAGTGACCATTTGCTAAACACTGGTCACTTATTAGTCCTCATCGTACTTAGCCTCTCATCATCATTTGACACAGTTGACACTCCCTTCTTCATACGCTTTTTTTCATTTCACCCTGGAAAAAATTGAGACTCTTGGTTCTTTTCCTGCTTCAGTACTTAATGGTTCCTGCTCTTCTGTTTGATTTCAAAATTGAGGAGTGCTCCAGAATTTAATCCACTGGCGTTCTCTATCTACATTCATTCCATAGATCCAGGCTGGCAATCTTTCCCTATAAAGAGCCAGATAGTAAAATATTTTAGGCTTTGCAGGCCGCTTGTCTCTGTTGCAGCTACTCAACTTTGCTGTTATAGTGCAAAATCAGCCTTAGACAGTATGAAAACAAATGGGCACGGTTGTGTTTCAGTGAACTTTACTTATAACAATTTTACTTATAGAAGTAAACTCTGATGGGGCTAGATTTGGTCTGTGAGCCATAGTTTGCCAACCCCTTTCTTAAATGATCTCATTCAGTTCGATAGCTTTAAATTCTATCCGTACTCTGATTTCTCATAAATGCATATCTGAATCCCTGGTATCTTCTTGAGCTCTAGACTTGTAATCCAACTGCCTCCTTGACTTCCACTTGGATGCCAATAGACATCTTAAATTTAACATGGCCAAAATAGAACTCTTGAAATTCCATTTCCTGCCAAGATGGATTAACAGGCATTAGATTTGCCTTCACATCAGAAAGAACTAAAGAAATAATACAAAATATATGAAACAATGGTTTTCAGAATATTGTTAACCAGGTAGTGAAAGACAGTGATCCCTGAGAAGCAAACAAGGTGAGCCCTTGCTAACTTCCTGCACAGCTTAGGGAGGGGAAAACCATGTAGATACCAGCAGAGATAGAGATGGAGCTGGGAGTTTGGGGAGGCCAAGATAGCTAGAGCTTGCAGGGCAGAATGCTAGAGGAGGATACAGTTCCTTGAAGAACTCTAAGAACCTTCAGAGGATTATTCTCAAATGTTTAGCTGAGTATTTGGTCAAGGCATGCTTGTGAAACCAGAACAAGGACCACGCATAGAAGTTACAAAGAACGTTCCCTGGGACGTATACAAGGCCAAGAATACTTTCTCTCCCCACCGGCAGAGTGGAAAACCTTATAATTCACATGGCATTGGTAGAATACTCAGGAGAGTTTTGCTTCATCTATGGAATGAATAAGCCCTAGGCTAAAGCCTAGTTTTGTTTCTCCAAACAAAGCATAAAAGCAAGTCCTGAAAGGATCAGACTTTCCAAGTAACTTAACTATATCTCATAATGAAGCCCAAAAATATTTATAGGAAAACAAAAATATCTAAGATAAAAATTCACAATGCCTGGCATCCAATAAAAAATTACCAGGCATGCAAAGAAGCAGGAAAATACAACCCATAATGAAAAGGAAAAAAAGCAAACAATTGAAACTAATCCAAAAATGATATAGATGATAGAATTAGTAGACAAAGACGTTATATGTTATAACTATAGTTAAAATTCTAATCCATGTGTTAAAGAAGCTGGAGGAAAGACATGAACAGAGGATCAGTGAGCTGTAGGACAACTTGCAAAATCCCTTTTGTTGTATAATGTAACATGATTGAGAGAACTGATATCCCATCATATTCACCCTCAAGAGGAGAGTATTATTCAGGACATGTACACCTGGGACAGGAATCAAGGTGCCATCTTAGGATTCTATCACATCACGAATAAAGGGGGCCATTTTATATTGATAAGGGAGTTAATTCATCAAGAAGACATGGCAATCCTGAACCATATTCTATTATATAATATAATATTATATATATTATATTACCATATAATGGAGCTTCAAAATACATTAAGCAAAAACTGGTAGAACTGCAAAGAAAAATAAACAAATCCACAATTATAGTTGGAACTCAAACAATCCTCTCATTAATTGATAAAACTAGTAGAAAGAAAATTAGTAAGGATATAGAAGACTTTCAACTTGACCTGATTGACATTTATAGAACACTCCACCTAAAACAACAGAATTCACATTCTTTTCAAGTCTGCAAGGAACATTTACCAAGAAAGACCATATTCTGGAACATAAAACAAGTAATTTAAAAGGTTTCAGATTATACAAATTTTATTCTCTGACCACAGTGGAATTAAATTAGAAGTTAGGAACACATACCTGTAAAATCTCTTAATATTTGGAAACTAAGGAACATACTTATAAATCACCAATGGCTGTAAGAAGAAATCATAAGGGAAATTAGAAAGTATTTTGAATTTAATGAAATTAAGAATGAAACATTATATCAGTGACCTCAGCTTTCATCTTAAACTGAAACAGAAGAACAAATGAAGCCCAAAATAACAAAAAAAAAAGAAAATAATAAACAACATAATGGAAATCAGTGAAATAGAAAACAAACAATAGAGGATATAAATGAAAGCAAAAGCAGGCTCTTGGAGAAGATAAATAAAATTGATAAACCTCTAGTCAGACTGATGAAGAAAAAAGAGAAGAAACAGATTACTACATCAGGAATGAGAGAAGGAACGTCACTACTAATCATACAGCTATTAAACAAATAATAAAGGAATATGATAAACAGCTTTATGCCCATAAATTGGGCAACTTAGTGAAATGCACAGATTCCTTGAAAGACAGAATCTACCAAAACTCACTCAAAAAGAAGTAGATAATCTATATAACCCAATATCTATTGAGGAAATTGAATTTGAGTTTCTTTCCCACAAAGAAAACTCCATGCTTGGATGGTTTCACTAGTGAATTATACCAAACATTTAGGAAAGAAATCAGTTCTATACAAACTTCTAGAACATTGAAGAGGCTGGTATACTTCCCATCTCATTCTTTGAAAACAGTATACCCTGATGTCAAAACCATGCAGATGCATGTTTCACACGAACTTGAAAAGAATCTGCATTCTGAAGTTGTTTGTAGTGTTCTATAAAGGTTAAGAAGATCAAGTTGGTTGGTAGTGGTTGATAGTGTTAAGTTTTCTGTATCCTTACTGATTTCCTGTTTATTTGTTCCATCAGTCACTGAGCTTTTGCAATCTCCAACTATAGTTTAAGATTTGTGTATTCCTCCTTAAATTAAGTTGATTTTTTGTCGGTTTCTTTTTAGCACTTAAATTTTGTTCAGTGGGTTTCTGGCTTGCATATTTCTGAGCTAAAGTCTTTTATCATTGTTATCTTTGTTCTCCTGCATGTAATTTGCCGTTTTTTCTATGGCTGCTTTTAAGAATATTCCCTTCAACACTCTTTTTAGTAATTTGATAATGATGTTCCATTTTGTGTTTATTATGGTTATCCTTTTTAGGATTTGTTCTTGGATCTGAGAATTTATAGCTTTGATCAAAAAATTTCAGCCACTATTTCTTAATTTCTTTTTCTGCTTTCCTCTCTCTTAACTCCAATTTCTGTTATTTACTTTGTGTACAGAATCTGGTTGTTTATGCATCTGAACGGTAACTGTAACAGTTTTATGCTTAACCAAAAAATGAAAATATTGAACCAGACAGCTATGAAATAGGTTTACTCTTGCCACCTTGGAATCTTAGGTCTTTTCTCCCTATTTTCCATAACTTATTCAGTGGATTTAAATGCTTAGAAAAATAACCACCATCAATATTACCAACTAAGGAAACTCAGCTTACATTTTTCAAACATATAAGATGGAAACCATCAAGTTTAAAATGTTATATCCCAATCCCACTTGAATCTACCCTCTTGTTGTTAGTATTCACCTACCCTTCATCTGGCTCATTAGGTAAGATAATGAAAAAGAAATACAAGTTCCAGAAACATCTGTTGATGGTTTTCTGCACTTGGATTATATACTCACGAACAAAGTAATACGTAGTTAATCTCCTTCCATTTTTGTTTTACTGATTCCCTCACATTTTATTTGCCATTCCTTTCCCTTCTGTTCTCTAAAACGAATATGACATTCTTACTGGTGGAGAAATGTTCCTTTTTATTTACAAAGCATGAACTTAGTTTGACTGTCAATAGTGGTTTTGGCTCTTAAAAGGTGTTCTGAATCATGAAAGAGAACTATAGGAGTGAACAAAACTTTCCATATCTTTTTATTTGAGCTTCCTACATGATAAGGGAAAATACTCAGAGTCTCCTCGTTGGCAGTATTCCATACACACAAAAGAAGAAATCTGAGATCCTGTTCCAGTTGAGCCCCATTTAATGCATGATTTTGTTGTTTCTTTCTTTTTCCCATAGGGAGAAGAAAATTGAGGGACTGAACTTTATTAGATGCTTAGCTGCTTTTCATTCTGAAATATTAAACACAAAGTTGCATGAAACAAGTTTTGCAGTAGTTCAAGAGGTAATCCTATTTTTCAGCTGAGTTAAGGATTGTTTGAATAACAAAGTATAAATACACCACATTTATTTGACCTTAAAAAAGAAAAGCTGTACTAAATGAAATCAGTAGGCTTGTATGTAAAGTAACTCATGCCTTACTTTGCCACATTTGAAAAAATTTATAAAATGTTGATTTTTTTTAGGAAATAATATAATACATATTTAAAGCACATTACTTTGATAGTAAATTTGGTTTCAAAGTCATTATTACTGATTTTCTTTCAGAATTTCAGCAAAATGTACATTTTGGAAATTTTTTTTAGGTGAAAAATTTACGCTCTGGAGTTTCTCGTGCTGCTGTGGTTTGTTTAAGTGATCTTTTCACTTACCTGAAAAAGAGCATGGATCAAGAACTAGATAATACAGTAAAAGTTTTGTTGCATAAATCAGGAGAATCAAATACATTTATAAGAGAAGATGTTGACAAGGCATTGAGAGCTATGATCACTAATGTAACCCCTGCACGTGCGGTTGTTTCTCTTATCAACGGAGGACAAAGGTAATGTTCAAAATAATCTGGACATGTCCTTAAACTAAAAATACAGTTGCTTGTAATCTGGGGTATAGAAAAAAAACAAGCAAATTTCAATGTTATTTTAGTCAAAAAACATGTATTAAATAATTCCTATGTGATAAAAATCATATTAGGTACTAAGCATACAGAGGATAATAATATTGTTATTCTAAAGTTACTTACATTCCTACATCTGGAGCTAAATAAATGTCAGTGATTATGAGTTTTGTTTTTAACTTCTTGGAGAGGGATAGCTAATGCAAATAATTTGTCATTTTAGCCTGCAAGGATGATTGTTGAGGCTTAAGAGTAATCATCTGACTTTTAAGGTATATCTTTGAAAAATTGTTTATACATCAACTCTATTTTAATTGACCACATTTCCCTGTAGCCATTTACACATTGCGGTAAGAAGATGTGCAGCCCAGCACTTATCAGACGTAGTAAAATTTATGGAACCAGAACGTATTTTATCTGGAACAAAGGATATGGCTGACCGTATATTACCAGCTGCTGCTAAATTTGCTCAGGACAGCTCACCAGAAACCAGGTGAGTAGCTGCTAATAGTATTTGCTGAATCTCTTACTATAAGGGCTTAAATGTAGAAACAAAGGCTAAAGAAGAATGAACATTTTTCCAAATGGAAAAGTGGGATTCCCCAGGGATTAGCGCTGGGGGATGATTGTATTTAACCAATTTGTAAATGGTCTTGAGGGAGTGCACAGTGAATTCTCCAAATTTACAGATGACACTACATACTTCTGGGTAGTGAGATGCCGTGTCACAGGGATGATCTGCATGAAAACGGCACAAGACTGTATGAGTGGGCAGAAAAGTGGCTGAAGAACTTCACTGTGGGCAAATGTAAGGTAATGCATTTAGGGGAAAATGATATATTTTCCAAGTAGCCAGGTAAAATCAAGGAAAAATACAGGAAGCAAAATGGATAACATGAGATACGTTCACTTAGAAAATTCCATGAATTTCTGATTGCTGTCTGTACTTGAAGAACAGTTTTATGAAGGTTAAGCACAGTCAGAGAAAGATAACAAAATAATTAAGATGTGGATGATACTCTAGCTGTAGTGCTGACAGAGGTTTGGAAGTAGTCAGAAGCCTAGGTTCAACTCCTAGCTCCAGTCACTGTCTGCCCTAAGCAAGTTACTTAACCTCTGTTAGCCTCTGTTTCCTTGTCTATCAAATTAGTAAGGTTGGACCAGATATTTATAATGTCCCATACAAAATCTAAAAATTATGGCAGTTATATATGAACATAGATTAAAGGAAGAAGGTAGGATCCTGACTTCATGGAGACTAAAAAGTAAAGAAGGATATCAAACTTTTAACATTTTAAGGCAAAGATATTCAGTACTTTAGGTAACTACAGTTAATCTTGTGGAAGCCATTATGCCAAAAGCTAACATAGAAAGTAAATATATTCATTTTCTGTTGCTGCATAGCAAATAACCACAAACATAGTGATTTTAGATTTCTAAAAACACAGATTTTTTTAAAAACACAGATTTTTTTAGCTTACCGTTCTTAGGTTAGAAGTCTGGCATGCTCAACTGGGGTCTCTGCTTAGGGTTTCACAAGGCTGAAATCAAGGTAATAACACTGCTGGGCTCTTATCTAGAGGCTCTATAGACGAATCTGCTTACAAACTCATTCAGGTTTTTGACCAAATTCAGTTTCTTGTGATTATAGGACTGAGGTCCCTGTTTCCTTGCTGGCTGTCAGCCAGGGTCCTCTCTCAGCTCCCTTAAGGCCACCTGAATTCCTTCTCACACAAGCCACTCAACCCACTCCATCTTCAAGCCAGCAGCAGCAAGTTGAATCCCTCTCATGCTTGGAATCTCTTTGACTTCTTTTTCTTCTACCAGCCACAGAAAGTTCTCTGCATTTAAGGGTTCATGTGATTAGATTAGGTTCACCCAGATAATTCCCCTATCTTAAAAGTCAACTGTACCATATAACATAATCCTGGAAGTTATATCTCATCATATTCATAAATTTTAGGAATTAGAGCAGGACATCTTTGGGGGAACCATTTTAGAAGTTCTGCATACTACAGTAAAGTTCAAAACAACTTAGGAGGGCTGGATCATAATAGACTAGTTAGGAACAAAATAAAATTTACAATAGTTGTTTTGTGTACATCTTAACCTTTCCTTAATGGCATAGTAATTTTTCTAATCCATTTTGTCATTTCTTAGATTCTTATTTGAAATTTTAAAATTACAAAATTATTACAACTTTCCAGTTTTAGTATTTCTTACACTTTGTGTCCCTTTTGTTTACTTGTTTGCTTTAGCCATTCCCATATCATTAAGGCCTATGATAGACCTACAGTCCTTAACATTCTGGGATAAACTTTAGAGTCACCTTTGAAACTATAACTGTTTAGGAGCTACTTATCTGGGTGTTGACCTTATTCTGGTTGTGGGGCAAGAAAAGTAATTTTTATTCTCTGTTATTACCTCCCTTTCTGTAATTTCATTACATTTGAAGGAGTCTGGTTGATATAAATGATGCTGAGATCATCCTATT
The DNA here is from genome assembly GCF_965194805.1 of Balaenoptera borealis. Taxonomy (NCBI): domain Eukaryota; kingdom Metazoa; phylum Chordata; class Mammalia; order Artiodactyla; family Balaenopteridae; genus Balaenoptera; species Balaenoptera borealis. Next base: position 54,025,240 of record NC_138866.1, on the reverse strand, counting down.
CATCTCCCCCACAAAAGCCTTGCCTTCCCTGGTTCTTCTAGTGTCATAATTCCAAGTTGTAGGTAAAAGTATAACTGTAATTATTTTAGGGCCAAGCCTCCTTGAAGAATAATAATGTATTTTTATTATGAGGTACTATACTGACCACCCCATCCAAAAATATCTCCAGTATGCACTTCCACCATATCATTTACCATTAGAATGATATCTTGGCTTAAGGTATTATCCTAAAAGAATTATTTTAAAATTCATATAGCATAAAAAACCTAGTTTGGAGAACATTAGACATTCATTAATATATCAGCCACGATTTACCAACTAACTTTGGTTGTATTTTAAGTAGCAAAGAATAGGTTTTTGAAGAATTGAAACCCAGGTAAGTTTTGGCAGGAAAAGGAAAAGAGAGAGGGTCAGAAATACAGAACCTTTGGAAGGTTGTCTCAGGCCAGAACATCTGGCCAGCAGGTGAACAGCAAAAGGTCACCGGGCAAGGAGCTCAGGACAAAGACACACTTCTCTTAATTCACAGTTCTGCCAAATGCCAGCCTTGATATGGACCCTCGGGTGCCTGAAAAATAGAGTCAGAGCTTTTGGCTCTGATCTGACACATAGCTAAAAGATTTGAAGCCATGTTTTTTTAAAGATGGGTGGCAAGAGAATACTGTACTCTCTAATCCAGTTAGTGTAACTACATTTCAATGGCTTATTTAAAATAGAGATGATAATCTTGATGTTGATAGGTTTTTTCTATTGGAAAAAAAAATTGTATCTAAGGACAGAAACTGAGCTTGTTAAGATTTATAGAATTATTTACATATTTCTTAAATATCCATAGGTATTATGGCCGAAAGATGCTTTTCCTCATGATGTGTCATCCTAACTTTGATAAAATGCTTGAAAAGTATGTCCCATCTAAAGATTTGCCATATATTAAGGAATCTGTTAAAAGCTTACGGCAAAAGGTATGTAGAAGAAGTTTATTTTATAAACAACTTTAAAAACAAAGTTCATTTGCTGAGGAAGGTAAAAGATAGAAATAATTACTTCTTTGATTATTTCTGTTAACCAATAGTAGCATTTCAACAACTGCAGTACTGAGTAGACATTCATAGTGTCAGTAGATGTTTATTGAACAGAAGCTTGATATTTGGTAGAATGTAGTGTGGTTTATTGGAATTACAAGACAGGTTTGAATCACAACTCAGAATTAGCAACTATATAATCTTAGGCACATCACTTCATTTCTTTAACCCAGAATTTTTATTTTTATAAAATGAGGATAGTGATGTTTATTACAGTTGATTCCTACTTTATTTACCTTGTACGTTCCACCGTTAGAGCTCCTACCACACTGTGGAGTGTTGATAAGGAGATCCTTGAGTGGAAGCCCCATGTCTTATATATCATGACAGATAATGGGGATTCAAAAATGTCTGTAAAATGAGTGACTGAGGGAATATCAAGTGAAATGAAATGTGAAAAGTGTCTTATAAAAAAGTAATCTGTTTACATATTATTTTTTGCAAAAATGTGCTTAATTTAATAATGTAGAATTTTTCTGTGGTAATTTATGTTATTCCTCTCTGATAAGCTTAAGCAAAGGATTCATTTATGAAGGGATACTACTTCAAATATGTATTGGGGTAAACATTTTAGAGCATTTTTTTCTTCCTATTGATATTAAAGATTTCAGCTTAATTCATATAGAATTTATCAAAATAACCATGCAAAAAGATTATCTTACTAAAATGAGGCAGATTATATCTGTGAGTTATTTCAAGTACAAGTATCAGGAAAAAAAAGAGGTTTTAAATAGTTCTTTCAAAATGTTTATTTTCATACTAGTGTTGCATAGGAATTCATTGTTTATATAATGTGTTCATATTTTCTGTATAGATTTGAAGCTTGAAGAAGAGTAGTTACAAAACATAGATGTTAAGTTTTTCATTTAAACAGTTTTACCAAGCCAATATCATTTCCTAGTAGTTGGGTACATATTTTGTTAATTTACTACTAATTACAAGATAGTTTATATATCTGAAACCCTTTAAAGCACAAGTATAGCAGATTATTAAAATGCTTTCAACCAAAAGAGATCAACAATGACTGCTATGAAAATTCCATTGTACACATTCTTTCACTTTACAAGTTTTAAGACTTTTATTACACTGCCTTTCTTATAGGGTTTGGGAGAGATACCACTAGATACTCCTTCAGCAAAAGGAAGACGATCTCATACTGGCAGTGTTGGAAATACAAGGTCATCATCTGTTTCTAGAGATGCTTTCAATTCAGCTGAAAGGTAGAATCATTTGCTAGTCCACATTATTGCAGAAATTACTCCCTAATAGTAATGATAGTGTATTTGAATGTTTTCATGAACTATCCCAGGGGTATTTGTCAAAATTTAATGGAGTTTTAAAAGTTGGTAAGGACTTAGAAAGTGTGAGGTAATTAGATTTAATAAGGTAATTGTATATTCACAGCAACTTGCTTTTACGTGAACTAAACATTAGTAAAACTTTAGTATTATTGAACTTGTCAGTAGTCGGCCAGTGTTGGACAACTCTGATTAATTTTTTCAATTTATAGGCTTTACTTTTCCCCCTTGATTATAAAAGTAATACATAATTATGGTTAAGGGGGAGAAAAACTTGAGAAAATACAAACATTAAAAGAACTTAACTGGGGAGGGTGCTGGTGGGGTGAGTTGGGAGATTGGGATTGACATATATACAGTAATATGTATAAAATAGATAACCAAAAAGAACCTGCTGTATAAAAAATAAAATTCAAAAAAATAAAAATAAAAATAAGAGAAAAAAAAGTAAGTGAAAAGAGTGGATATATGTATATGTATAACTGATAAACTTTTCTATACAGCAGAAATTAATGCAACATTGTAAATCAACTATACTCTAATAAAAATTTAAAATAAAAAAAAAAAGAATTTAACCAATCACCTATAATATCACCAACCAGGAAAAAAAGCTACTCTTAAAATTTTTATAAATATAATTACATATGTAATTGCATAACCTGTTTAAGCCATTTAGCAGTATTTAATAGGTTGATTATATAACTTTTAAAAATCTTTCAGAATTATTATGATCTCTTTGGTTTTTTGTTTTTTGTTTTTTTTTTTTATATTTATTTTTGGCTGTGTTGGGTCTCCGTTTCTGTGCGAGGGCTTTCTCTAGTTGCGGCAAGCGGGGGCCACTCTTCATCGCGGTGCGCAGGCCTCTCACTATCGTGGCCTCTCTTGTTGGGAGCACAGGCTCCAGACGCGCAGGCTCCGTAGTTGTGGCTCACGGGCCTAGTGGCTCCGCGGCATGTAGGATCTTCCCAGACCAGGGCTCGAACCCGTGTCCCCTGCATTGGCAGGCAGATTCTCAACCACTGCGCCACCAGGGAAGCCCCTCTTTGGTATGTTTTAAAATATACTTTAAACATTACTTTAAAAATTATATGAGTAGATACATAGGTATCTTTCATATTTTCTGTATTTGTGTATCTTTGGATAATAAATTTTACAAAAAATAAAAATCCATGGACTTTTGGACCTTTGTTTTTCAAAGTATACTTCACAGAGGGATGTGTAATGTACAACATGATAAATATAATTAATGCGGCTGTATGTTATATATGAAAGTAAATCCTAAGAGTTCTCATCACAAGGAAAAAAGTTATTTATTAAAAACATTTTTTTTCTGTTTCTTTAGGTGCAACTAAACTTATTGTGATAATCACTTCATGAGATATGCAAATCATATCATTATGCTGTATACCTTAAACTTACACAGTGCTGTATATCAATTATATCTCAATAAAATTGGAAGAAAAAAAAAGTGTGAGAGAAACAAAGGCTTGCTTAGACGAAAAATGAGGGAATTTGTTTACATTAGACTTGCTTTGCAAGAAATGTTAAAAGAGTTCTTTAGAGGAAATAAAATACGATAGGAACTAGGTTGCTTCCAGAGCAGAGACTGTGTATGCCACTTTATTCTATAGCTTGGAAGGACCAAACCACTGTGGGGCGAAAGTCTCAAAACAAAATGTGAGAGAAGATGTGTATTTATGTTTCTTTTAATTATTTTAGAATGAATTATTATTTAATTTATGAGGACTCTAGAGGAAATCGCTGACTTCTTCATGCAGTAAATAGGGCCTACTTCCAGTACCTTACCAATGAGGGCCTCATTTCACCTGCCACCTCAGCTCTTTTCTCCTCCTCAATACCCTTCTCAGTCTGATTGACTTCATTAGTCTGCAGGCCCTTTTGACCCCATTTCTTGCCTCCTAGAGTCCTGCTTTTCTTCAGTTGGTCGCTTTTCTCACTGCACTTTAGCTCCCTTCTTCTCTCATGGCATCTTCACCTCCATGTCCAAGGCCTCAGTTCCTCTGTGCTGGGTTTTCTCTGCATGGGGTATGGCCTTCTATAGCTGTTGTTCAAGTCTTCTATACCCTAACTGATTTTCTGTCTACTTGTTCTATTAATTGCTAAGATAGGAGTATTAATATCTCCAACTGTAGTGGATTTTTTTATTTATACTTTAAGTTCTGTCATTTTTTGCTTTATGTATTTTGATGCAATGTGCTTATTTATGTTCAGGTATTTAGGATAGTTGTGACTTTTTGGTGAAACGACCTCTTTATCCTTATGAAGTCTCTCACTTTATCTCTGATAATATTCTTTTTCCTGAAGTCTACTCTGTCTAGTATTAACCATTTTATTGTAATGGTTTACATGATATGTCTTTTTTTTTTAATAACAGTGTTGTGGAGATGTAATTCATATAACAGATAATTCACCTATTTAAAGTATACAATTTAATGTTTTTTGTATCACTGAGTTGTGCAGCCATCATTACAGTCAATTTTAGAACATTTTCATCACCTCTGAAAGAAATCCCATGCTCATTAATAGTCACTATCATTTCCCTACAACCCTCCCATTCCAAGCCCTAGGCAATATGCTTTCTGTTTCTGTGGATTTGCATATTCTGGGCATTTCATACAGATGGAATCATATGATATGTGGTCTTTTGTGACTGATTTCTTAGACTTGGCATTATGTTTTTAAGCTTCATCCAAGTTGTAGCATATATCGGTACCTCATTCTTTTTTACAACTAAATAATATTCCATCGTATGGATACACCACATTTTGTTTATCCATTCATTAGTTGATGGATATTTGGGTTTTGTTGTGGACATGTTTGCAATTCTCTTGGGTATAAGGAGTGGAATTGCTGGGTAGTATGATAACTGTGTTTAAACTTTTGAAGAACTGTCAGACTGTTTTCCAAAGTGGATCCATTTTACAGTCCCACCAGCAATAGTAAGAGGGTTCCAATTTCACCACACCCTCATCAATACTTGTTATTTTCCAAGTAGGTGTAAACTGGTTTCTTATTTGACAAAGATTCTCTCTTTGACAAACTTTAGACAGCCTCCTCTGAGCCCTCTTTTACACCAGGCCTCATCCTCGGGCCATGTCTTTGGCCTGCCTAAGCTAGTCTTAGTTAAGAATCCTGCTAAGTCATTTCCTTCCTACCCCTTCATACCTGATCACCCTTGATATCTGAGCAGGTTCCTCATCCTCCACCTTTGATATGTAAGTATCTGGCTTGTCTTCAGCAAAAATCTTGTTAGACCAGCTTAGCAAGAAACCCCCTACTCTTGATGTCTACTCTTAGTAATCTTCCATCCACTGACCCTCTCAATCTTGGCTATAAATCCCCAGTTATCAAGTTCCAGAATAAATTTTCTTTTTTTTCTTTTTCTTTTATGGTTTTCACTTCCATTTCCTAGTATATCTTTTTTAAAGTATGTTTTTTGTGGATCGTATATGATTAGGTCTTGCTTTTTTATCCAATCTAACAATCTCTGCCTTTTAATTGGGGTGTTTGACCATTTATATTTGATGTTATTGTTCATATGGTTGGGTTTAGGCCTATCATCTTAATATTATTTTTCATTCTGTCCTATATTTTCTGCTTCATTTTTCCTCTTTTCCTGCCTTCTTTTGAATTGATTGAGGGGTATGTGTATGTGTTTGTTTTTATATTCCATTTATCTCCTTATTTCTTTTTCTTTTTAAGTGGTTGATCTAGGCTTTGTAATATACATATTTTATAATACACATTTTTATCTTCTCATAGTCTACTTTCAAATAATATTAGACTACTATAGGTATAATGTAAGAACTTTACAACAGTATACTTTCATTCCTCCCCTTTCATCTTTTATGCTATTTTTGTCATGCATTTAACTTCTACATACTATAATCCCCACAATACATTATTGTAATATTTGCTTTGAATAGTCTATATATTGTATAATTGATAATGTTGCCATGAACTATGTTCATTCATTCTTTTTTTCCCCAATTTTATTGAGATACAATTGAAATATAACATTGTATTAGTTTAAGGTATACAGCATAATGATTTAATGTGTAAATATATTGTGAAATGATTACCACAATAATAAATTTAGTTAACATCCATCACCTCACATAGTTACAATTTCTTTTTCTTTTGCTGAGAAATTTTAAGACCTACTCTCTTAGCAACTTTCAAGTCTACACTATTGTCACCATACTGTACTTTACATCTCCAGAACTCATTTATCTTACAACTGGAAATTTTTATCTTTTGACTCTCCTCACCCATTTTGCCCACCCTTTAACCCCTGCCTCTGGCAACCACCAATCTGTTCTCTGTATCTATGAGTTTGTTTTTTTAGATTTAAGTGAGATCATACAGTATTTGTCTTTCTCTGACTTATTTCACTTAGCATAATGCCCTCAAGATCTATTCATGTTGTCACAAGCAGCAAGACTTCCCTGCTTTCTAGGGCTGAATGTATATGTATATACCACATTTTCTTTATTCATTCATCTGTCAGTGGACACTTAGGTTGTTTCCATGTCTTGGCTATGGTAAATAATGCTGCAGTGAACATGAGGGTGCAGATGTATTTTAGAGATAGTGGTTTCATTTCCTTAGGATATATTAATCAGAAACGGAGTTCCTGAATTATATGGTAGTTTTTTTGTTTTTGTTTTTTAAAGACCCTGGTGAGGCATAGTTAGAGGCCTCCTCACCCAGTTGTCATCTTCCAAAACAGTGAGTGGCTGCCTCACTCCCTTTCCCGCACTTGGAGTTTTTCATGGTAGTTCTATTTTTAATTTTTTTGAGGAACCTTCATACTATTTTCCATAGTGGCTGCACCAATTTACATTCCCACCAAGAGTGCACAGGGTTCCCTTTTCTCCACATCCTCACCAATACTTGTTATTTCTTGTCTTTTTGATAGTAGCCATTCCAGCAGGTGTGAGATAATATCTCGCTGTGGTTTTGATTGCATTTCCCTGATGATCAATGATGTTGAGCACCTTTTCATGTACCTGTTGGCCATTTGTGTCTTCTTTGGAAAAATGTCTACTCAGTTCCTCTGCCTATTTTTTAATCAGGTTGTTTGTTTTTTTGCCATTGAATTGTATGAGTGCCTCTTATACTTTGGATATTAGCCCCTTATCAGATATATGATTTGCAAATATTTTCTCCTGTTCTGTAAGTTGCATTTTAATTTTGTTGATGGTTTCTTTTGCTGCGCAGAAGCTCTTTAGTTTGATGTAGTCCCACTTGTTTGTTTTTACTTTTGTTGCCTTACTTTTGTTGTAAAATCCAAAAAATCATTGTCAAGACCGATGTCAAGGAGCTTATCCTCTATGTTTTCTACTAGGAGTTTTATGGTTTCAGGTCTTACATTCAAGTCTTTAACCCATTTGCGTTGATTTTTGTGTATGGTGTAAAGTAGGGGTCCAGTTGCACTGTTTTGCATGTGGCTGTTTGGTTTTCGCAGCACCATTTAAAAGACTATCCTTTCCCATTGTATATTCTTGGTTCCTTTATCATAAATTAATTGACCATATATCATAAATTAATTGTGTGTTTATTTCTAGGCTCTACTTTGTTCCATTAATCTATGGGTCTGTCTTAATACTAGTACCGTACTGTTTTGATTACTACAGCTTTGCAATATAGTTTGAAATCAGGAAGCATGATGCCTCCAGTTTTGTTCTTTCTCAAGATTGCTTTAGCTAATCGGGCTTTAGTGGTTCCATTCAAATTTTAGAATTATTTGTTCTAATTTTGTGAAAAATACCATTGGTATTTCGATAGGGATTGCATTGAATCTGTAAATTGCCTTTGAGTAGTATGGTCATTTTAATAATCTTAATTCTTCCAATCCATGAGCATGGAATGTCTTCCATTTATTTGTGTCTTCTTCAATTTCTTTCATTTTGAGTGTGGAGCTCTTTCACCTCCTTGGTTAAATTTATTTCTAGGTATTTTATTCTTTTTGATGCATTTATAAATGAGATGGTTTTCTTAATTTCTTTTTCAGATAGTTGGTTGTTAGTATATAGAAATGCAACTGATTTTTGTATGTGAATTTTGTATCCTGCAACCTTACTGAATTTTTCATTAGTTCTAACATTTTTTGGTGACATCTTTAGAGTTTTTTTATATAAAATATTATAACATCTGGAAATAGAGATAATTTTACTTCTTTCTTTCCAATTTGGATGCCTTTTATTTCTTTTTCTTGATTAATTGTTCTGGCTTGGACTTCCAATACTATGTTGAATAAGAATGGAAAGAGTAGGCATCCCTGTTTTGTTCCTGAGATTAAAGGAAAAGCTTTCAACCCTTCACTGTTGTATGATGTTGTGGGCTTGTCATATATGGCCTTTATTATCTTGAGTATGTGCCCTCTATACCCAAATTGTGGAGAGTTTTAATCGTGAATGGAAGTTGAATTTTCCAGATGCTTTTTTCTGCATCTATTGAGGTGATTATATGATTTTTATCCTTCATGTTGTTAATGTGATATATTACATTGATTGACTGGTGGATGTGGAACCATCCTTGCATCCCTGGAATGAATCCTATTTGGGTCATTGTCTATAATTCTTTTAATGTATTGTTATATTCGGTTTGCTAATATATTTTTGAGAATTTTTCCATCTATGATTTATGATCGTTTTTAATGTCTTCTCTTTTTTATAAATTTTATTAATGTTAATATACCTAGTGAGTTTCTCCTTTTGACTGTTATTCCATCTTTTCCCCCTGAAGTATATTAAGTGTTATTTCACTATCAAATCTATCCTGTTTTCAACAACAACAAAAAACTATCTTTAAAGATAGGTTTCAATAGTTCAGTGGCTTCTTGATGTGTTCTTCTGTTATTTGACTTTTATATATCATATAGTTCTTAGTTTAAATATAAATTTAATTCTGTTTTTCTCATTGTATAGAATTAATTACCTCACAGATTAACCTCAGATTAATTTATGTAAACAAATTAAAAATAATGGATAAATACATCTAGGTTCTACATTTTAAATCATCATCCTGGGATTTCCCTGGTGGTCCAGTGATTAAGACTACGTGCTTCCACTGCAAGGGGTGAAGTTTTCTTCCCTGGTCAGGGAAGATCCCCCATGCCGCAGGGTGCGGCCAAAAAAAAAAAAAATCATCATCCTGAGTCCACTTTCAGGATGATTCTGAGCCATTCATTAATCATTGCTCTTAAGATGACTTTAGGGAATTCCCTGGCAGTCCAGTGGTTAGGACTCGGCACTTTCACTTCTGAGGGCATGGGTTCAGTCCCTGGTTGGGAAACTAAGATCCCCTAAGACACGTGGCGCAGCAAAAAAAAAAAAAAAAAAAGATGACTTTAATGCCGATTTTAATACTGCTAGTCCAACAAATGGTGGTAACTGGAAATTGTTACCATTGTCTTTAAGACCTTGACTCTAACCAGTTTATGTCGTGTCCTCGGTAGTTGTCATTCTTTTAAAGGTGTGCCTTGCCCTGTCAATTTGTATGACTCTAATTTCAAAGGGATCATCATCTGTCACATTGTCACTCCTTTTTTATTTTTTCTCATAATTTACATGTGCAAAGTCACAGATCTGTTAGGTACCAGAGCCAAGATTCAGAGGCCAACACATGTTTTTACTTTTGTTTTTGTTTTTTAATATTTATTTATTTTCCTTATTTTTTAGCTGCATTGGATCTTAGTTGCAGCACATGGGATCTTCGTTGAGGGATGTGGGATCTTTTGTTACAGTGCGTGGTCTCTTCGTTGCGGTGTTCGGGCTTCTCTCTAGTTGTGGCATGTGGGCTTCTGTCTAGTTGTGGCATGAGGGCTGCAGAGCGCATGCGCTCTGTAGTTTGCAGCACACGGGCTCTGACGTTGAGGCGTGCAAGCTCAATAGTTGTGGCGAGCGGGCTTAGTTGCCCTGCGGCATGTGGGATCTTAGTTCCCCCGCAGCATGTGGGATCTTAGTTCCCCTACCAGTGATCGACCGTGACCCCTGCATTGGAAGGCGGATTCTTTACTACTGGACCACCAGGGGAGTTCCGAGTCACTCCTTTATAGCAGTGGAAAACATTATGCTACTAATACTAAGTCATTGAAATAGTAAATCCCGCTGGTCTTGAGATTCTAATTTTCCCAGGCATGTTCACGTGGCTATTTTTCAGAAAAGGATTGACATATCGGGCCTGAGACTGGTATCCTTGGAAAGGCCAGCTTGTAAGGTTAGCCTTTGGCTAGCATCTGGAAACTAGAATTTCAGGAAGATTTCCCTCCCATTCTTTAACTTGATAAGAGTAATTTACTGTGCCTGTATGATTTAGGCAAACAGTATGGTTAAAGCTAAAGACCTGCTATCCTTCTGGGAGTCTGGAATTTTGGTATGTCCAAGGCAGAGGACCACCCATGACCAACTACCCATAAAAATCCTGGGCACAGAGCCTCTAATAAGCTTCTTTGGTAGACAACATTTCATATGTGTTATCACAGTTTGTTGCTGGAAGAATTAAGTTTATACTGTGTGACTTCATGGGGAAAGGACTCTTGGAAGTTTCCATCTAGTTTCCTTCAGACTTTTACCCCATGTACCTTTTCCCTTCGCTGATTTTGCTTTATATCCTTCTGCTGTAATAAATCTTAACCATGAGTAAAGCTACATGCTGAATCCTGAGTTCTCCCAGCAAATCACCAAACCCAGGGGAGATATTAGGGACCCCCAACACAGGTATCGTGGCTATGGGTTAAGTCATTTTTTGAATTTTTCAAAAATGAATACATGGTGAGAATTATTCATTGTGTTTGTGTTTTACCTTTCTTTCGCTTTAGAGAGGTAACTGAAATTCGTGAAATCACCAGAAAATCAGTTCCCCGCAATTCCTTAGAAAGTGCTGAGTACATTAAAGTCATAACAGGTTTATTAAATGCAAAAGACTTTCGTGATCGTATTAATGGGATTAAGCAGCTTTTATCAGATACTGAAAACAATCAAGAGCTTGTTGTTGGAAACATTGTGAAGGTAAAGACTGTCAAAATTAATTTTCATTTTCAATCTGTGGTTAATAAAGTTCATTAGCATAAAAAGTTGCCCTATTTCTTAATATTATATATATATATTACTTTAAAGTGTTAAACTTAGTGAGAAGAATGCACTGCTTAGGTTTTGCTATGTTAAAAGCATTCTAGAACAATTGAAAGTAATTGAGGAAAAAGGTAAGAAAATAGCAGTTTATTTGTTTGACTCGTCCCACTAGATGATAACTCCTTGAAAGTTCTGTATTCTCAGAGCTCTTAGAACCTGGCATTCAGTAAATATATGTTGAGTGAGGGAGTTCCTTGTTGGCCTCATGGTCATTATTCCGGGCTTTCACTGCCATGGCCTGAGTTCAATCCCTGGTCGGGGAACTGAGATCCCTGCAAGCCATGAGGTACGACCCAAAAAAAAAAAAAAAAAAAAAAATTGAGTGAATCAATAAGTATTTTAAAAACCAGGGCATTTAAGAGACTTGATATTACCAAGAAATAGATAATAAAAGTTTTCATATGTAGGTTAGAAATCTGCGTATGCTAGTTTTTATATATTATGTTAATATATATTTATAAATATATATTTATATTTTATAATTTGTATAGGAAGACAAGAAGCAATAGAAAGGGAGACAGTAGTAAATTAATAAATGTTAGTGGTACCGGAGTATAGATTACTTATGCTTCATCAGAGTTTAGTTCAGTTAATCCCATTAGTAATTTATTCATTAAATTCCATTTTAAATTTGTATTAGGTTCATTAAATTTGGCAAACATACTATAACAACTCTATTCTAGTGGTGGTGTCTCTTAATTTTCAGAAGAAAAGTACCATGTTACCATGTCATGGGAATCAGAAAGTTATATTTTCTGATATCTGTTGAGTAATTTTCATATATCTATATCTATATGTATCAGGAATTATTAGTTAATAGTCTTGGTTTCACAGAATAGCTCTTCCCTCACCTAATATAGGTAAAGAATTGCTTAGCATTCACTTTATTATATCTTGAAGTTATGAAAGCTAAGAATTAGAAGAGCAAGGAACAATTGTTTAAGTACTCAGGTTAAGAGGTAATAATAAAAACTTAACTCTGAAATTGCATCTAAAATTCTCGTAAGAAACCTAAATTGAAACTAGGTTAAATCTCTGTAGTAAAATGGACATGTCTACTTCTGTTACCAATAGAGATAAGAATAGAAAGTTTTCTTAAGTTCTTAAAGTTAGCTAAACCTGCACATTTCAGAAAACAGCATTTTTATCACATTTATAGTAAATCAGTTATCTGTGTACTGAACCAAATTTCTCAACCTTAATTTAGTAGGATGTCTTTTTAGGTGATGTTTGAAGCCTTCTCTTTTTGCTATAAGAAGATTGGACACTTAGATTTAGCATCAAAATTTTTATAAAGTTCCTATTATCTAAGTTCAAGTTAAGTAAGACGTGTGTGTGTTTTTAAATAGTACATTTCTCCTTTAGTAGGATGAATACTATGAAATGTCATAAGGAATTTAAATATAATAAATATCAACATTATTTCACTTTAAATAATTTACCAATTTACTTCCAGATCTTTGATGCTTTTAAATCTCGACTTCATGATTCCAATAGTAAAGTAAACCTGGTGGCTCTAGAAACAATGCACAAAATGATTCCTTTGCTTAGAGACAACTTATCTCCTATAATCAACATGCTCATCCCAGCAATAGTAGATAACAATCTGAATTCCAAGAATCCAGGCATCTATGCTGCTGCCACAAATGTTGTTCAGGCACTGAGTCAGCATGTAGGTAAGAAATCTTACTTTGGCATTCAAATTATTTTGGCTTTACTTTCGTATTTTCTGATTCTACACATTTTCTATAATGCTGAAAACCTAGCTGTTAAATTTTTGTCAATTAATGTTGTGACAGAATTTTTTTATTTTCTCAGTAACAGTTTTAATTATTTTTAGTGATTAAATACCATCCCATTAAATTGACTTTCTCTTCCCTTCTTTTTGACTTTTTCAATTCTTATTTTCTACCTCAACTTCATATCTGATACAAAATTAACTCAAAATGGATCACAGATTTAAATGTAAAATTTAACTGTAAAACTTTCAGAACACATGAGAAAATCCTTAGGACCTATGCTTGGTGAAAAAAAAGAAAAAAAGTATGATCCAAAAAAAGTCCATAACTTGGACTTCATCAAAATGTAAAACATTTACTTTGCAAAAGACCTTATTTTTTTTACATGAAAATATTTATTTTTGTGTTACAAAAACAAAAATAAATCCAAGCAGATAATGAAATAAACATATTTTTTAAGTGTCCCATCCTGGGCTCTCTGTCCTAGAAGTTAGTAAACAGTTCAAGTTTAGGTTGCTTCATACTTGTTCTGGATGCTATGAGGTCTCCATCTTAGAACCATATTTCTGTAGTTTAGCTTGTAACTAATTGGACAAGTCATCCTCTGTGTCATCATCCCAATTATCCTCCCAGACAAACTGCAGATTTGGAGGAAATATTTGCAAACCACATATCTGATAAATACGCATATCTAGAATATATAAAAAACTCTTGGGAATTCCCTGGCGGTCCAGTGATTAGGACTCCGTGCTTCCACTGTAAGGGGGCCTGGGTTCGATCCCTGGTCGGGGAACTAAGATCCTGCAAGCCGTGCGGTACGGCCCGGCAAACGAACAAACAAACTAATTAATTAATTAATTAATTAATTAATAATAAATAAATAAATAAAAAATAAAGAAGTCTTAAAACTCAACATTAAAAAAAAATCTAATTAGAAGATGGGCAAAAGATGTGAAGAAACACTTGTATGGATGGCAAGTAAACACATGAAAAGATGTTTAACATCCCCAGTCATTAGGGAAATGCAAATACAAATTAAGACCATAATCATTACACAAGTGTATTAGTCTTTTCGGGTAGTTAAAACAAACTACCACAGCCTGGGTGGCTTAAAAACAACAAACACTTATTTCTCACAGTTCTGGAGCCTGGGAAGTCCAAGATCAAGGCACCAGCAGATTTGGTGTTGAGTGAGGGCCCTCTTCCTGGTTTATAAATAGCCATCTTCTGGCTGTGTCCTCACATGGTGGAAGGGGCAAGGGAGCTCTTTGGGGCCTCTTTTATAAAGACACTAATCCCATTCCCATAGAATAGTTCCCATAGAATAGTTCTGTATCTTAATTGTACTGATAGTTTCACAAATCTATACATGTGATAAAATGACTTAGAATTATATACACATATTGTACCAGTGTCAGATTCCTTGTTTAGATGTGTACTATAATCATGTAAGATGTAACATTTGGGTGAAAGTACACAAGACCTCTCTGTACTGTCTTTGCAACTTCCTGTGAAACTATGAAATTAGAGATTTGAAAAAAATCAGTAAAGGTAAAAACTATCCCCAAAATTTCAATTCTTTTTTTTTTTTTTTGATAAACCTATGTACTATCATTTGGAATAAGATGCCTAGGAGATAGGCAGTTCTTTCTCTTTTTTATACCATATGACAGCTCCTTTAATATTCTGTGAGGTATTTTTATTTCTCATTTGCTGTAAGAATATTACTCTGTTAAGGTTTTATAGAGAATTTTAAAAAGTGTTTAACTATGTAGATTAAATCTTTCTAACACATTTGCGTTCACTTGCATGGATTTTTTTTCCTTTCAATGCTATGTAATGGAAAATAAATAAGATCTTGTAACTCTTTAAACATGTGTCTCTGTGTTATTCTTTTTGTTTAGATAATTACTTACTTCTACAGCCATTTTGCACAAAAGCCCAGTTTTTAAATGGAAAGGCAAAACAGGATATGACCGAAAAGCTTGCTGGTAAATATGTTTAAATTGTTATTTCTAAAGAAATAATTTATTGACTAAGGATAAACTGATGGACATTTCAATTAAATTTTAGGATAGCTACCAAACTCAATATCATTATCCAAGAAGTAGAAATAAATTGTATAATGATCCAAAAGGGGACCTTTTAAGACTTTTACCCAAAAATTTTCTTCAAAAGAATTTTATTCCTCTTTTCCCCAGTAAGTGTTTAGTCTTCTTGTTAGTAGAAGTAAACAGGATAAATAAAAAGACATTAAAATCAAATATTGGTACAGATGGAAAATACTATTTCAAATTATGTATTTAATGAAAGGTCCATGAGTTAAAACTGTATATGTCTTGATTTAACTACATTTGGAAAACTGAGATGAATTTTTGGTTTGGTTTCTGTCTTTACTACTTTTGCCTGTCATATATAGATTTCTAATACTGAAGATCCCAGTCTTTGGGAGCAAAGTTTCTGACTTTACTTTTTTTTAAGATACCAAACATTTCAGGGCAAATGGCATAGGGAAGAAGCTTAGTTTATTTTATATGCTTTTTAATTCTCAGAACTCGAATTTGTTTCTTTTTTAAACCTCACTGTTTACCATATTTTTGTGTTTCAGATATTGTTACGGAACTTTATCAAAGGAAGCCCCATGCCACAGAACAGAAAGTGTTGGTTGTTTTATGGCATCTCTTAGGGAACATGACAAATAGTGGCTCGCTGCCTGGAGCTGGAGGAAATATACGCACAGCCACAGCTAAATTATCAAAAGCACTTTTTACACAGATGGGTCAGAATCTGTTAAATCAGGCTGCATCTCAACCATCACATATAAAAAAGAGTTTAGAAGAATTGCTTGATATGCCAATTTGAAATGAATTACGAATTTTTGATGAAATATGATGAACAAAACTGTTTACATGATGACAAATGGAAGTTTTTTAAAGTTAGATTTTCAGTGCCTGCACTTCTCATCCCGTAAATTAAGTCAATAGCTATTTTTATTTGCAGCTTATGAGTACACATCTGTCCTATATCAACCCTATCACTTGCACCCATCACACAAAAATCTAAAATAATATAATCTAATATTCATGAAATCTGAGGCATGTGGAATGAATCCAATTTTAATATTTTTGAGAAAAGTCCTGCTCATTTGCACTATTTTATAGAAACTGAAATTTGTTGCCCTATATGTACAATTAGACTTTTAATTAAAAATATACTTTTTATTATGTAATCATGTTTTGCTATGGCTCATTACTCAGCCTTATTTTATGAAGTGGAAGAAAAGTCACTGAACTATGTTATCACAAACTAAGTTTTGTGTGCTATTTGTGAAAAACATGTATTTCTGAAATCAGTCTGCTAATATGATTGTGCAGTATTAGCTTGCTTTTGCTGCTGTGTTAATGTGATATATTTGCTTACCATTTGGGTTTAATCATCTATATAATTGTGAAATTTAACAAGTTATAATAAAGCATGACGACCAAAGTTTTAGAAAACATTTAAACATTTTAAATGCACGTTTAAGAAAACGTGTTGAATGTAATTTCCCTATTTTTGTGTGCAAGCACTAAATTTTATTTCTATATGTCCTGACATTTATAAAGGTGTTATTTTGCTGCCCAGTTGTGTAATTCTCAAATATAGTGCCAGGTCTTCTATAGCTTTTCTCAGAATTCTTGGGCAACAAGTACTGTATGCATCTTAAAAAAGAAAAGGAATGTTATAAAATAAAAGGATTTATTTCTGTAGATGTGTGAGAGGTGTCCTATTTTTCCAACTCCGTATTTGTTAAAATGGGGAAAATATGTATTATGATATTGACCTATCATTTTCACTTGTTATACTTGATACAATATTGACCTATCTCTATTGACCTAACAATAGACCTGGGTTATAGTTCTAGCTTTACAGAAAATTCACTCTGTGACCTTGGGCAAGTCACTTGCCAGATTTAGGCCTCAATTTTCTCATCTCTAAAATGTGAGGACTGGACTAGATGATTTTTAAGGTTCCATTTTGCTCTAAAATTCTGTGATTCTATGTTGTAGTTTACTCTAAGATCACTTTATTACAATTGTGAACTACCTTCATTCTTTTTCACTTCTGTGTCACTGACTAGTTTTCTAACGTATTGATATTTGGCTACTTTTAAAATTGTGATTCTTTGTATTATCTGCAGTTTCTGAGGAAAAAAGCAAAAAAAAAAAGTTTGAAGCTAATCTGAAAGAGTAAAGATGTGGCTACTTTTTCTGTTTAAATACACTGTTTTATAATTAAATACATACTTTTAAAATTCCTTTTCTTCTAAATGTATTTTATTATGTTCCTATAATTTAGGTCCAAAGTTGGCAAACATTTTCTGTAAAGGACCAGAAAATAAATATTTTTGGCTTTGTAAGCCACAGATTCTGGCATATTCTTTGTTTTTGTTTTTTTACAGCCCTTTAAAAATGTAAAAAAATTCTTGGCTCAGGCCTCTGGCATAGTTTGCCAACACCTGGCTTAGATTCTTTTGACTTCAGTTGTAACGCTGAAATCATTATTAAATTTTGCTTCAACCTTTGTGATATTCATTATTGAAACAATAGTTACAGATTCTAAATTTTATTAATTTTTACCACTGCCCTTGTTTCATTGCAAATGTGCCTAGTAAATTTGCATTGATTGATTGCTGGATATATTGAAATACATAAATGTCAAAGGCCAAAGAAGAGCACTATGTTATATAAAGCTTAATCATCCCTTCTTTTCAGTAGATATAGTTTGAATTTTGCATTGAAAAAAGTACAGTAAATATATCGCTGCTAATAATGTGGAAACTTTACTTCACATAATCTGTGTGTTTTTATTATAAAGAAAATAGCCATAATGTAACAGAGTCCCATGCCTAAAAGTTTTTTCTCTATATTAGTAACTTCTTGATATTGAGCACTCAGAAGTCTAGCATTCTGTTGCCAAGAACTGTTACCAACCCAGAAATCAAAAAGAATTGGAGACTGATCACTGATGGAAAGAACTAAAGAAAAGCTGAAGGCTTGAATAAGTTGAAATAAAGGAATTTGGTTTTTTTTTACAAGCAGTGATAGTGATAAAAGTCTAACCCCACCAGCACTGCAACTAAAAAATAAACAAAAAATTTAAATGGCATATTTACCCAATGGAATTGATAGCATATATTTACTAAAAATGTTAATCATTTTAATCACAGGGCCATGTTCACAATGTGTTAAAGGGAAAAAGCCTGACTACAAAACACAGTGTCTCTATTTATTAAATATATACACACAGAGAAAACAGAACTGGAATTATATACACTGACATGTTAATGGTGGTAATCTGTGGGTAAAGAAGTTATTTTAATATTTTCAGGGTACTATTCTACAATTTCTATTTTTTCAGAAATGAGCAACATGTATTGCCTGTGTAATAAACATTAAATTACAATATGGTAATCTGAAGAGAATCTGAAAATAAGGGTAACGTGAAGAGAAGAAAACATGGCAAAGAAGAGACAGTAGTGAATATCAAAGTGCTAAGGGAGGTAGACAGTGATACGACTAGAAGAGAGATGAGAAGAAAGGGAAGCAAGAAATTGTGAAGGTAAAGAGCGTTAAGACTTCGATTCAGAAAGCATGGATTTGGAACCCAGGTTTACTATTACTTGTTAAACCTTACATATATATCCTGCAGTTGGTGTGAGGTACAAAATTAACATGGGATTATGTATAAGAAAGCATTTGTAAACCTCAAATTCTGTACAAAGGTAACTTATTCCCAGCAGCAAATGAAGTTGAGGAGAGATGGGCAGAAACCCTACAGAAATCTTTAGAGCCAAGATAAGCTAACCCTACTTATTTCATTGCTGGTTAGGAGGTTAAATACATCAAGCGAAGGCAAAATCATTTAAGTACTATATCAACATTAATGAATTCAAGTCTCATAATGTGTTCTGTAAAAGAGTACCTAAATTCATACTTAAACTCTTCTCTGGGCAACAATGGGATAAACACAGATTTCAAAGTGAATTGTAGGTTTAGCAAATAGTCTTTTTTTCTTTTTCTTTTTAAATACTGGAGCATGGAATGTGTGAGACAGTTGTTACGTAAGATGAAGACAATGGTGTGGTATGACCAGTCTTGAATTTGTTCACCTCTATGAATATACTGGGTGCCTTGGCCTATACTGGGTGCTGAATAAATAGTACTTGAGTAAAATGTTATATACGTTTGAAATTTATTCTGGAGCAATGTTTTCAAGGGTGGAGGTGGTGTATTTTAAAAGTTAACTAGTAGAAGAGGGATAGTTGGATGGAAACACCGATCCAAAGGCCTCCTGTGGCAAATGGATTTCATAGGATGTCCCAGCCTAATGGATAGATAAGGTCTGCCTGTTCAATGTGTTGAAAAAGATTGTGAGGTTCTAGCAAGTTTCAATAGGAAAGAGTATAGTGATCTACTTACTATCCAGGGCTCAGAGCCAGATTCTAGATAGTAAAGGTCTAAAGAATAGTATAACAGAAGGAGTGAGAATTGAAAGAATAGATCCGAAAGGTATTCTGATGGCAGGACTGACTAAATTGATGACATACTTAGATTTGGAACATAAAGGAGTCAAAGTTAAAGAAGTTTCTCACACTAGAGACGGGTGAATGCTGATGCCATTAACTGAAATGGAGAACACTGGAGGAGAAGCAGGTGGTGGAGAAAAGAGGAATGTAATGCTTTCAGACCCCTGTGAGAGAACAGACTCTGAAGGCAGTTCTGAATTTATTGATTGATTGATTTACTGATTGATTGATTTATGGCAGCACCGCCAGGCCTGTGGGATCTTAGTTCCTCGACTAGGGATCGAACTGGGCCATCGGCAGTGAAAGCACAGAGTGCTAACCACTGGACCGCCAGGGGATTCCCGGCAGAGTTCTGAATTTAAATTACAGCTCTACATTTATTAAATCTATGGCCAAGAGGATAAAAAGAAAGGAAGGAGGAAGGAGGGAAGGGAAGAGAAGAAAGAGAAAAGGAAAAAAAACCCAACTGGCATGAGCAAAAAGGAAAATTTTTTTTATTGATGCTTATAACAGAAGTCAATGTCTCTGGCTTCAAAGCTGGCTTGATTCAGGCTCAAATAATGTCTAGAACTAGTTTCTCCTTCACCCATAGAAACAGCCAATTTCTCTTTATGTCTCGTTGACAAGAACTGGGTCACCCCTTCTATCCGTCAATCATTCATTGGCAAAATCATTCATTGGAATGGGATTACCACAATTGGTTTGTATTGATTATGATTCAACTCCTGGAGTTGGGCACATTATTACCTGATACCTGAAGAAAAAAAAAAAACTTTAAAAAGCAAAATATATACCTAACACAGCAATATGAATATACTTAAAAGAGTAGTATGGGGCTTCCCTGGTGGTTAAGAATCTGCCAGCCAATGCAGGGGACACAGGTTCGAGCCCTGGTCCGGGAAGATCCCACATGCCGCGGAGCAACTAAGCCCATGTGCCACAACTACTGAGCCTGTGCTCTAGAGCCCGAGAGCCACAACTACTAAGACCGCGTGCCACAACTACTGAAGCCCGCACGCCTAGAGCCCGTGCTCTGCAACAAGAGAAGCCACCGCAATGAGAAGCCCATTCACTGCAACGAAGAGTAGCCCCTGCTTACTGCAACTAGAGAGAGCCCGTGTGCAGCAACGAAGAATAGCCCCCGCTTGCTGCAACTAGAGAGAGCCCACGTGCAGCAACGAAGATCCAACACAGCCAAAAATAAAGAAAAAAAAAAAAAGAGTAGTATGTATGAATATACTTGGAATACATAAACAGTAGCTAAACAGCAATACACATACACACACAATATATATTTGCAAATATCAGCAATCTCTTTCACAAGCTGTTCATGGTACCCCAGTTGATTTAGCTATTAAAGCCTGAAAATTCAATCACCCTGAAAGAATAACCCCTATCCTCTTCTTGCATTCACATTATTCTCTTTTTGCAGCATTATTTGTGAAGAATGTAGAAATTTCCTAGTCCTTAACTTATAACATAACACACAGCCTTACTTCAATTTTGCAACATACTATATCCAACTCTCCATGTCTAGTAAAAGATACAATCCATAATGAAAATGTAGGTATCATGATTTTTAATGGGCAAAATAACAGTATCATAACCCAGGCTTGTGGGATCAGAGAAGATATCTTTAAGGAAGCAACATTTCAAATAAGTTCTGAAGATTGAGTTATTCGACAATGAGAAAAGAAAGGAAAAGCACATTCTAAGTACCTGCAAAGATCAGGAACTAAGAAGATGAAAGAAGTCAAGCTTCCATGTGTCACAGTGAGCAGGACAGAGAGGTTCCAGATAAAGCAGAGGTAAGAACAAGAACAAAATGGTAAACGTAAGGATTTGGATTTTTATCCCCTAGGACCTGCTATAGGAAGTCATGACCAATTACAGATACAGTTTCATAGCCCTGTGACAAGAGAACAAAAAGGCTTGGAATAGGGAAATTGGGGCTGGGGTGGGGGAAATTAAAATGCAAATCTCCCTCTTTCTTTCATTTTGACATTTCTACAGCTGGGAAACCATTACACAGATTAACAATTTAATAAATTATTCAGGGGACTACCCTGGTGGTCCAGTGGGTAAGACTCTGGGCTCCCAATGCAGGGGGCCTGGGTTCAATCCTTGGTCAGGGAACTAGATCCCACATGCATGCTGCAACTAAGAAGCCCACATACCGCAACTAAACGATCCCGTATGGCGCAAAGAAGACCCAGTGCAGCCAAAATAAATAATAAAATAAAAAATAAATTATTCAGAAATTGGAGCATTGTTGGATCCAAATAACTCTCAGGAAGACTGAACTGAGGCGATACCATTTGAACTAAATCTCACAGATCATGTAATAGTAGAGAGGGACAATATCCATATTGTGTTTGGATTTAAATCTCCTAGAGCCACAATTTTATTTGCTTTAACCAGTAAGAAAGAACATTAAATACAGGAGTCTAAATGTTTTGAACTAATACAAAAGCCACCACTATTTAATGATGGATTTATTTATGACGTAAATGAACAAATAGCATTCCCTAGAGAAAATATGTTCTGTAAATTAAATGAGCCATGTGGTGTTTTATGAGCTTTTTCATTGCATGCTACATTTTGAACAGAATAAACAGGAATCTTTACTGAATAGCCCAGAAAGAAGCTGTGACTAACACTGGGTATAAGAAATTTTTTGCTCTTTTATCAGTCACAGTCCCAGAAGGAAATACATGGCTTATCAACATCAGGGTAATTTGAGAAGTGGTTAATGAGGGACTATTTACAATAGTTTAGGGAAACCTGGAATCTGGAAGAAGAAAGTGATACGGAGACCGCATGGAAGGAGCTAGGGGAATAAATACTCTGACCTCACTCCTCCCTTCTGTTCTTCCAGGACCGTGTTGGCCAGACCCAACCAGAAACCAGGGAGCAAAGGTCAAGATAGAGAAGGGTGGACAGTTGATTTGGAGAGGCAAATGGAAGAAATCCATTACATTAATAAACAACACCTTTTCCCATCTGTCCCAACTTTTTGTTCTGTTTCTGAATCACCTGACTTTAAACACTGTATTCTAGAACTTGCCACCCTGTAAACTGCACTATTTGGTATAATATCTTTTTTTTCTTCCCAAAGCTTATAATTGTGACATACAATTTCTTTTAAAGTCAACTAAAGCTACATCAAGTAAAAAAAAAAAAAAAATAAGTTTTCACCTGTGAGGAGAGCAAGCACTGTAGACAGGAAAACACACTGAAAGGTCGAGACACATAAAAGGGACATAGACACTTAAAAGGGAACAGTGGGTTTTGTAAATTTATGGGAAGGCAGAAACCAGTAAGAGGGCTGGTGTTATTACGAAGGACTATATTTTCAATGCTAAAATGTTTAGGTTTTTCTTAAAAGCATTGGGGGAAACCAGTGAAGGTTTTTAAGCAGGACCGTGAAAGCAATAGCACTGGTTTGAAAGGTTAAGATGTAGAAAACCAGATAAAGGGAAACAATGAATCTGCAGTGAATAAAGCTGAAGAAGCAGGTAGAGTTTTAGAAAATGGCTCTTAGAGGAGATGAGAATCTCAAAGATAATCTTATTTACTGATGAAGAATTTGAAACTACTTTAGGAAAGTTTGAAAAGAACCAGGAGAGGAGTGAAAGCTGTGGCACTCAGAGCCACTGAATGACAGTGTTTGTGGCAAAGTCTGCATGCCTTCCCAATATATCAGAGACCCTTAACTGCTCCTTCCCATAGTGAACATAAACGTCACTGGTTACACCAGTAAAAAGCATGGCTGCACTGTCAGAGAATTCAAAAACGTTAGCTTGAAGAGTAGAAGAGGCAATGGAAAGGGAAAGCTGCAACTAGATGAAGTTTGATGTAAGTGAAAGATAAGACTGGTTTTGATATTTGGAAGCAAAGGGGCTGTTGAGGGGATTTATGATTAACAGGGTAATAGAAAACATCATCTTGCAGAGAAATATTTCTGGAAGCAGACAGATTCCAGAGGAGGAAATTGCAGCCCAGTTGTGATACTATTGAATCTTGAACAAGCGATTGCCTTGGTAAATGGTTGGTGAATTCAGGAACCTCGAAATATAAACAGGAGAGAGGCCAGATTTGAAAAAAAAAAAAAAAAGTTTTTTTTTTTAAACTGAGGATGGGAGTACAGCTGAAGAGTACTGCTAAGATTGTCAAAATAGTGCAGCCTTCATTTGTCCAGGGAATAATTTTACATATCCCTTTAATAATCAGTTCCTCAAGCCCCTAACTCCACTATTGTTTCACCTTCAGGAAACCTGGGTGGACCCCGAGTCCAAACCATCGTGAGATTTAGGAGTTTAAGGCTGAATTTCTGACCATTTTTAGGTAGAGGCGTGAAGCCTAGGCAGTTGTTTGCCCAAAAATAGTAACAGTATTCTTCTTTGACTGGGCGGGGCGCTGTCTGTATTAAAAATCAGGGGTGTGGAAGGCGCTGAACACTCTCATTCTGCTCTGCAAGTCCCCGCAGAGGAGGAAAAACTGGATTGGAGCAGCGGCCCCGCCCTCCGTGGCGGCGGGGCGGGGAATGGGGCGGGGCTGGGCGAGGTGGGGCTGGGCTGGGCAAGGCGTGGCCGGGCAGGACCGGCCCCCGCCGATCCCGCGGAGGGCGAGGCCTGCGCGCTGCGCAGCCACGTGACTTCCTCGCCTCCGGGGACACCGACGCATGCGCGCCGCACTCTCGACTAGGCGGCTGTGGCGGTGGTGGCGTCTGCTGTGGTGTCTGTGGGGACAGAGACGGTGGAAGTGCCCTCTTCGGCTCGGTTGGCCCAGATTGCGGCTCATGGCATTGAGTGGCATCCATCGTCAGGTCAGCTGGGGCGGGCGCCTTGGAATTGGCCGGAGGGGGTGGTACGCGGGGAAGCAAGGGGCCTGCCTTGTTTCAGGCCGCGCTGAGGCTGCGGCCTCCCTCTCCCGCCCTGTTTGAGGCCTGCCTTGGCCTCGGGGCCCAGCTGTCCATCCCTTCTCCTTCCCACCTGTTGGGTGGAGCGGTGCGAGGTTTCTTTTCTTAGACCACACGTTTCTCTGCCGGTGCTTCAGGACGGGAGGGGAAATGTGGGCCTCCACTTTGATTTAGGAAGAGGTTTGGGGGTAAGTCTGAAGCCCATGCTTTCCCGAGAGTTCGGAATCACTGTGGCTGGGACGACTGGAAGTGGAAGGGACCCAGAGGATTGGGAGAATATAATACAAATTGTGTTAAACTTTTAGGCGCCTTGTAGGGCGCGTTTCGCGTTCTAACCAAAGCCACACTCTGGGACCCTGAGTCACAGCACCCCAAAGATCAGCTAAAGCTTTTGGCAGGATAGGGTAGAAGCAGAAAAACCAAACATTAAAGAATAATGTTTACCTTCTGTAGCCAGAGACCAACACTGGTATTTTTCTCGTTCCAAAAAATCACATCTTTAAGTTAATTAGTAGTACTGCTCTTAATGTGTTATTAAGTACCATATTATGTACTATATTTATGCCTACTAAAATTTTAGTTTAATATTCATGTTGCCTTTTCTTTGAGGACATCAGGTTATTTGGCAACTGATCCTTGTTCAGAAATATGTAACACTTTTCTTTTTACAGTTGCAAAGGTTGAAACCTAAGAAAGCAAGTTTCATACAGGGAAATATGAAACTCATGTTGGAACTTAAGTGTTTTTGGCTTGGAGAGCTTAAGTGGATTGAAAAAAACAAGCAACTACTGTCAGGTGTCCCTCCCCACCCCCCCCTTTATAACCTCATTCTAAAATTGCAAAAGTTGGAATTTTCCACTCTTCAGCCTCTGGTAGGGATAAAGTGAAGAAAGGAGTTGTACTAAAGAAGACAAGTTTTTAAGATTGTGAAGTCTGGAATAATTAGGGGTTACCAAAGATGGCTAATTAGTAGGTGGTGAGAGATATTTGAAGTGAGAATTGAAATGCAGAATTTTTTTAGTGTCAGAATATTTGGTAGTGTTTTTACTTGCTTACTTGTAGTTGAATACGGGAAAGATAAAAAGTGTGTGTGTGGCTTTTTTTCAAGAGAAAGATTAGTAGATATAAATTACTATGTATAAAATAGATAAACAAGGTCCTACTGTATAGCACAGGGAACTGCATTCAATATTTTGTAATAACCTAAAAAAAAGAAGAGAGAGAAAGAACAGAAACTTCTGTGGTATGCTAACAAATAATTCTGCATAAAACATAGGATTTTAATTTTTTTTTTGAAAAGTAGCCAAAGGGGGAAGAAAGTAGTTCCAGCCAAATGGTGTTTTTTTTTTTTTTCAAAGACCAAAGATGATAGAAACATTTATGTAAATAAAGTCCAGTTTCTGGAACATAGTAAGTGCTTAATACGTGGAAACTTTAAAAAGGTCAATCTGTGAACATTCTGCTCAGCCTCTGAAAACAATTTCCAAAACCAGTGGTTATGATAGCCTCTTTTCTTCTAAACACTTTGAGTCTTCAAATTGGCTTATGTGTGGATGAGGCACAGAGTGACTTCTGGATTGCAGAGCTAGTTGATTTGCAGTACTCAAACTCCTGACTTTCAGTCCTTAGTGATGACTTCAGATTTTTATGTGTTGCCCTCTTTATGAAAAGAATAATCAGTGGTATGATTTTGAGTACCTCTGTCAGCATAAATGCCTTTAGAGAGATAGAAAAGAAGGTAATAGATCAGACTTCTCATTTTTAATTGAGTATGGGTTATTTAAGTCATCCTCCAAAAGAGCTTTTAAATTTTAAGATGGCATGCTGAATTGTTAGATGTATGTCATAACTGAACTAAAACTTGAACTGTATGAACTTGATGTAGAACTGTATTTTTTCATGTACTGCATATTCACTTTTAATATATCATGTTTTCTTTTATACTTGTGGACTTTATGTCTCTCATATGGTTTTATATATGAAAGTACAGAGTAGTAAAAGGGCATCGACTGGCTTGGTGAATTGAGAAAAGGAGGAAACTTTTGTTATTCTGAGAGAATAGCATGAGCCCAGGCTCAGGCAAGAGAATGTGTTGGCCTCTGTAAATGACAGTAAGGAATACTGTAGGATTAATACGTTAGAAAAGTTAAATTGGGACCAGATACAGCATTCAAGTCTTTCAACAAATATTTATTGTGCTGTTTTATACTAGACACTATTTTAGGTTCTAGGGACATAGTAGTGAACAAAACCAAGGGCCCTGTTCTCACTGAATTTAATATTCTAATAATATTAATTTATCTGTAGCAATAGTGTAGCAATGTTTTTCAGATTTTTTGACTGCAACCCATAATAGGATGTACATGTAACATTTCAATCCAATAATCCAATAGTTGAATTCTGTGTGTATTTCAACAGTATGCCCTTAACGTGTGCATTGCACTCTGATGTATTTTTTTACTCTGTATTTTTCCTTTAAAAAAAAATAAGCTGGTTTGAAGCATTCTGAATAATGTTTGAAAAACATTATTCAAGAGGGGAGAGAATAATTATTTATATTGTAACAGTAGCAGTATAAAAGAAGAGGATAGTTAATCTTTATAGCAAGGTATGTGTGATTATTTGTGGATGAGGTTTAGAGAGGTTAAGTAACTTGCTCAAAGTTCCCTAATGAGAAACTGGGCCAGATCTTTAATTCAGTTCTATCAGGCTCTAAAGCCCAAGCACTTTATTATACAACTCTCCAATTGATTATGAAAATAATAAACTAGGACTCTGGGTGGAGGGTAAGGCCTGTGATGCTTTTTGTTTATTATACAATGAATTAAGTGCGTACTAGGCCTGCGTGTGTACTGTATCTCTACGTATTTGTAGACCTGGGTCTTATTCTCAGGGAATTTGAGACAAGGGAAGATAGACATTGAATGAGTATCACAAATGTGATGTGTGCTATGGGGAAAAAGGATGCTATGGAAGCATCATTGGGGGAACCTAACTAATTTGGGGGGTATGGGAATACTTTTCTGGAAGGGATGTTTAAATGTGCCCAGATTAATGAGTGGGCTTCAGTTAGGTTGAAAGCTCTGAGTGGGAGTGTGGGGGTGAGGTACAGGGGTGGGAGAGCATTCCAGGTAGAAGAAACTGCATACACTAAGACCTTGAAGCTGAAATGAGCTGAACTGGAAAACACAACAAAACTAGGTGACTGTGATATGTCAGTAAAGGGCAAGAAGAGAGAGCCTTTCAGGGAGGAAGTCCTCATTACTGTTGGATGCCGTGAAGAGTAGATCAGAAAGATGAATCAGAACATGTCCAGTTGGATTTATAAACAAGGAAATTGTGATCTTGGGGGAATTTCAGAGTAGTGATAAAGAAGAATCCAAATTTACGAGTAAATGGAGGGTGTAGAAGTAGACGACTTCATTGTCTTCCCGTTGTACTTGGAACAAAATCCGAATCCTTAACATAGCTTATGATTGCCCTTTGGTTGTTTATAAGCTAAATTATAGTATGTATATTATAAATTATTATATAAAAGATGAGAGATATTTTTACATGTTTGAAGGCTAATGGAAGTAATATATACTGAGAGAAACTGATAAGGAGAGAGTGAAGATAATTTAAGAAGCAACATTCTTTTTTTTTTTTTTTAATTAATTAATTAATTTTTTTTGGCTGTGTTGGGTTTTCGTTGCTGCGCGCGGGCTTTCTCTAGTTGCGGCGAGCGGGGGCTACTCTTCGTTGCGGTGCACGGGCTTTCTCATTGCAGTGGCTTCTCTCATTGTGGAGCACGGGCTCTAGGCGTGCGGGCTTCAGTAGTTGCGGCACGCGGGCTCAGTAGTTGTGGCTCACGGGCTCTAGAGCACAGGCTCAGTAGTTGTGGCACACGAGCTTGTGGGATCTTCCCGGACCAGGGATCAAACCTGTGTCCCCTGCATTGGCAGGCGGATTCTCAACCACTGCGCCACCAGGGAAGCCCAAGAAGCAACATTCTTGAGAAGATGGGTGGGAGAAGTGATCCAAGTCATGAGTTCAGGGTTTGACCTTTTGTAGCAGCAGAGATACTTCATCCATTGTGACCAAGGTAAGGAGGAGGACAAATAATATAGCTGTTATGAGAGTGCTATAATAGAGGTGCAGAACAAATACTTAGAGAGCAAAAGACACATGATGGTTATGTATTTCAACTTTTATAGGAGTGCTATAATAGGGGTACAGGACAAATACTTTGAGAGCAAAAGGGAGGGAAGATTATACAAGAGGTGAGGGAAAACTCTTAGAGGAAAACATAGGCAGAACAACACTTTTCAGGATGAATTGCAGCAATATCTTTTTGGATCCACCTCCTAAAATAAGGAAAATAAAAACAAAAATAAACAATTGGGACCTAATTAAACTTAAAAGCTTTTGCACAGCAAAGGAAACCGTAAATAAAATGCAAAGACAGCCCACAGAATGGGAGAAAATATTTGCAAACAATGTGACCAACAAGGTATTAATCTCCAAAATATACAAACAGCTCATGCAGCTCAATATTAGAAAAACAAACAACCCAGTCAAAAAATGGGCAGAAGATCTTTTCTCCAAAGAAGACATACAGGTGGCCAAAAAGCACGTGAAAGGATGCTCAACATTTCTAATTATTAGAGAAATGCAAATCAAAACTACAGTGAGGTATCACCTCAACACTGGTCAGAATGGCCATCATCAAAAAGTCTACAGACAATAAATGCTGGAGAGGGTGTGGAGAAAAGGGAACTGTCCTACACTGTTGGTGGGAATGTAAATTGGTACAGCTACTATGGAGAGCAGTATGGAGGTGCCTTAAAAAACTACAAATAGAGCTGCCATATGATCCAGCAAAAGCACTCCTGGGCATGTATCTGGAGAAAACCATAATTTGAAAAGATACATGCACCCCAGTGTTCATTGCGGCACTATTAACAATAGCCAACACATGGAAGTAACCTAAATGTCCATGGACAGAGGAATGGTTAAAGAAGATGTGGTACATATCAGTGGAATATTACTCAGCCATAAAAAAGAATGAAATAATGCCATTTGCAGCAACATGCCTAGACCTAGAGATTATCATACTAAGTGAAGTTAAGTCAGACAGAGAAAAACAAATATCATATGATATGTCTTATATATGGAATCTAAAAAATGATACAAATGAACTTATTTACAAAGTAGAAATAGACTCACAGACATAGAAAACAAACTTTCGGTTACCAAAGGGGAAAGGTGAGGGGGAAGAGATAAATTAGAAGGTTGGGGTTAACATATACACGCTACATATGTAAAATAGATAATCAACAGGGCCTACTGTACACCACAGGGAAACTACTCAATACTTTGTGATAACCTATATGGGAAAAGAATCTGAAAAAGAATAGATGTATGTATATATATAACTAAATCACTTTGCTGTACATCTGAAACTAACATACACGTTGTAAATCAACTATACTCCAATATAAAATAGAAATTTCAAAAAATAATAAAAAATAGAAGAGGTGAGGGGATTGGGAGACTGGTAACATAATAGATTTACTTCTTGGAGGTATAAAGAATTTTAAGAAGGAAATAGGGCATTAATGGAGATCTAGGAGGATAAAGCCTGACCCACCGTTGGTTGTGGCAGCTAGGTCACTATGAGAAATCAGTATTTTCATCGGAGTGATATGGGCTGGACTACCTAGTGTACTAACAAATGGTTATTTTCTTAGGAAAAATACTGCAGTAGAACATGCTTGTTCATGATTAATTCTTTCATATGGCCTTTAAAAAATTATTTCCAATGATAGAAATGTTACTTATTCTTACATATTTCTCTTTTAGCCAATAACTTTGTAAGTCTAATACTTCTAATAATTTGCCTGTAGATTCATCATTATTTCTTGAGAAAATTCTAGAATATTTTCTTTTAAACATAGGTCAAAGCTATGCTTAATTTTAAGGTTTATGCTACATACTGAATTTTGAGAATATAACCCAAAGGAAATTGCTTTTTACAAATAGGCATTTACATGAGGGAGTTTACTGTGATATACTTAGTAAAGACAAATCTTAGAAAGAAGTCAAGTCAAATTGAGGAAATTTAAGCAAATCCAGCCATACTGCCCTTTTTGCTGATCTGTTTTTCTGTGAACGTGCCAGACAAGGCACTTACTTATCTCAGAACTTGCTCCTTCTGCTGCCTGTAATTTTCTTCCTCCAGACAGCTGCATGACTGGCTTTCTTACTACCTCATCCTCTCTTTTGTTTTGTTCTTAGCACTTGGTACCACATACATATTAGAAATGTAGTTAGATAAAAAAAGTCTCTATCTCCCCACTGGAATGTCGGCTCCTTGAGAGCAGGGACTTTGTTTCATTCACAGCTAAATTTCCAGTGCTTAGAATAGTAGTGTCTGACACACAGAATTAGCTCATTAAATATCTGTTGAATGAATATTATTACACTAGGAAATGATATTGGTTAGAGATTTTTAAAAATACTAAATAAAAGGGGTTCAGCATAGAGTAATTTGCATACCTAAATTCAGTAAAATAAGTGAAAAATATAAATCAGATAAAGTAAAAAAGAAATAAAATAGAATAAACCCAAAAGGGTAAAGAACAGAAGAGGAGGTATCAACAGATGAGAATTCAGTGTTTTGGAAGAAAGCAGATGGACCAGTTTTAACTGATTAACTTAGGTTTTCATTTTTTTGCGTTCAGCTCTGTGCCTGCAGAGAGGGAAGTTAATAAGAAACAAGATGGATATTCCCACAAAATCCCAGAAAGGCTCCGGAATTTCAGGTTCCAAGGGCCTCTGAAGATGGGAGTGCTGAATGCAACTAAAAATTGTAAGATTTGTGGGCTTCCCTGGTGGTGCAGTGGTTGGGAGTCTGCCTGCCAATGCAGGGGACACGGGTTCGAGCCCTGGTCTGGGAAGATCCCACATGCCGCGGAGCAACTAGGCCCGTGAGCCACAATTACTGAGCCTGCGCGTCTGGAGCCTGCGCTCCACAACAAGAGAGGCCGCGATAATGACAAGCCCGCACACCGCGATGAAGAGTGGTCCCCACTTGCCACAACTAGAGAAAGCCCTCGCACAGAAACGAAGACCCAACACAGCCATAAATTAAATAAATAAATAAATAATTAAAAAAAAATTGTAAGATTTGTTAAAAGTCTAGAGTAGTTTAGACCCTAGATTTTCCTTCTCCATCTAGCATAGCCAGCAGAAAACTGGATGTTCGTTATTTGAAGAGGACGAAAGCAGAGAAGTTGGCACAGCTGGTGGGGGATGGGGCAGGGGTGAAGGGTCTTAGCGAAAATGGGAAGTTGAATGAAAGTTTATATATTGAATGGTGAAATCATCAGCCCTGTTTGTCTTCTTTGTTGCCAGAATGCTTGTTGCCTTACTTAAGTAAGTCAACAAAGAAAAAGATTTTATTATAAATGAGATTCAACCAAGGGGACAAGTGAAAGGAATTCCTTGGATCGAAATGAAGAGACAAACCTAGACAGGACAAGCCAGTCTAAATTGTTGCAGAAGATTAGATGGTTTCAGAAAGGATGGCTCTGGAAGGGAAAATAGAATTGATAAGTATGAGTGACAATTGTTTTTGAAGGACCTTTATGAGACCTCAAGGATGTGGGGTCATTTTTCAAAGGCAACGAAACATATGAAAATGAGGAAAGATTTAAAGAAAGAGAAGCAAGCAAATGTAATTGTAGTGTACAAGATAGCTTGAAAAAAATGTTTACCTGGTCATAATAATGTAAACTTGAATATTGATTTAAGCCCAACCTGATATAACTGTATTGGGAGCACATGAGAGGAAAGCTGTGCATGTATAATAACTAAACCCGTATCTTCTCTAATAGCAAAAAAGATCTAAAATGGAAAAGTCAAGAAATAAATGCCTTCAGATAAATGCTGTGTTGATTACCAGTTTTTTGAAGTTAAAGTCAACAGATTTATTTCTTCCTCCTCTTAAAACCTCTGCAAAACAAATTCTAAATGCATTGTAAAGTTCATTTTTATTTTTGTTATTAATTTTAAAGTATAACACCTTAAGTTTGGATAATAATTTCCAGGGAATTAATTGTTTGCAGTGGTATCTTCATTTATGTGAATTTATAGTTTTTAAGACTTTCACATGCTTTTATCTCATCCGAAGTTTTCAATAGCCCTGTGAAGCTGATAATACAAGTATTGCTAGTCTTATTTGGAAGTGAGGAAAGTAAGACTGACCTAGAATCTCATGCTATTAAGGGAGAGAAGTAGGACTCACCCTCCTCTACCCCTTTGTTCTTTCTATATTTACCACACTATACTTTGTCTTTTTATGGTGAAAGAAAGATCTGGAAATTCTAATTCCTAGTCTCTTGTATTTTGTCTTTCTAATTTAGTTATAGCTTAGCTGTCTTCTTCCTTTAAAAAAAAAAAGCTTTATTGTGGTAAAAACACATAAAATTTACCTTAATCTTTTTTTTTTTTTTTTTTTGCCATGCTGCGCAGCATGTAGGATCTTAGTCTCCACCCCCCACCAGCCCCGAATAGGGATCAAACCCGCGCCCCCTCCAGTGGAAGTGCAGCGTCTTAACCACTGGACCACCAGGGGAGTCCCTTCTTAACCATTTTTAAGTGTACAGTTCAGTAGTGTTGTGTATATTCACGTGGTTTAACAGATTTCCAGAACTTTTTCATCTTACAAATCTGAAACTATACCCATTAAAACAACAACTCCTCTTTTCCCCCTCTCTCTAGTTCCTCATAACCACCATTTAGCTTTCTCTTTCTATGAATTGGACAACTCTAGATACCCCATATAAATAGAATCATGTAGTACTTGTCTTTTTGCGACTGTCTTATTTCACTTAGCATAATGACCTCAAGGTTCATCCATGTAGTGTATGACAGGATTTCCTTCATTTTAAAGACTGATGATATTCCATTATATATATATATCACATTTTATTTACTTCTTCATCTGTTGGTGGACATTTGGGTTGCTACTTTGGTGGTTGTGGATAGTGCGGCTATGAACATGGGTATACAGATAGCTCTTTGATACCTGGCTTTCAGTTAGTTTGGATGTATACTCAAGTGGGATTTTTGTTTTTGTTTTTAATATTTTTTTATTTTGGCTGTGCTAGGTTTTAGTTGCAGCACGTGGGATCTTCATGGATGTGTGTGGGATCTTCATTGAGGCTTGCGGGATCTTTTAGTTGTGACATGCAGGATGTAGTTCCCTGACCAGGGATTGAACCTGGGCCCCCTGCATTGGGAGCGCGGAGTCTTAACCACTGGACCACCAGGGAAGTCCCTGGGATTTTTGGATTATATGGTAGCTCTATTTTTAATATTTTGAGGCAACTCCATTTGATTTTCTGTGCCATTTTATAATCCCACAGTTAGTGCACAAAGGTTCCAGTTTCACCTCATCCTTGACAAAACTTGTTATTTTCTGGGTTTTTTGGATAGTAGCCATCCTAATCGGTGTTGACGTGATATCTCACTGTGAATTTGATTTGTATTTCTGTGATAATTAGTGATGTTGAGCATCTTTTCATGTGCTTGTTGGCCATTTGTTTATCATCCTTGGAGAAATGTCTATTTAAGTCGTTTTTTTATTTTTTAATTGAGTGTTCAGTTATGGGAGTTCTTTATTCTGTATATTAACTACTAATCAGATGTAAGATTTACAAATATTTCCTCCTCTTCTGCTGTTTGTCTTTTTTTTTTTTTAATTATTTATTTTTATTTATTTATTTATTTATGGCTGTGCTGGGTCTTCGTCTCTGTGCGAGGACCTTCTCCAGTTGCGGCAAGTGGGGGCCACTCTTCATCGCGATGCGCGGGCCTCTCACTATCACGGCTTCTCCTGTTGCGGAGCACAGGCTCCAGACGCGCAGGCTCAGTAATTGTGGCCCACCGGCCCAGTTGCGCCGTGGCACGCGGGATCTTCCCAGACCAGGGCTCGAACCTGTGTCCCCTGCATTGGCAGGCAGACTCTCAACCACTGCGCCACCAGGGAAGCCCTGCTGTTTGTCTTTTAAGTGTGTTGATTGTGTCCTTTGATGCATGAAACTTTTAGTTTGATGTAGCCCCATTTGTCTGTTTTTGCTTTTGTTGCCTGTGCTTTTGGTATCATAGCCAAGAAATCATTGCCAAGTCCAATATCATGAAGCTTTTCCCGTATGTTTTCTTCTAGGAGTTTTATAGTTTTAGGTTTTACGTTTAGATTTTTAATCTATTTTGGGTTAACTTTTGTATATGCTGTAAGATAAGGATTCAGCTTCATTCTTTTGCATGTGAATATCCAGTTTTCCTAGCACCATTTGTTAAAGAGACTGTCCTTTCCCCATTGAGTGAACTTGGGACCCTTGTCCAACATTTATTTCTGGGCTTTCTGTTCTATTGGTCTGTTTGTCTTTATGCCAATACCACACTGTTGTTTTCTTCCTTTTGATAGTTGTTTTTTACCCCTTTGCCATTTTATGTTGCTAGTTGGAAGTTATTGGTGGTTGTTAAGAATAAACTGGTACTAGTAATTGCCACATTATGAAGTATATGTTAGAATAACTTACTAAAAAATAACTTTAGTGTATTTTTCTTTTGGCCATGTAATTTTTTGAAGTAATCAGAAAAATGATCTCCCTAAGGGTAAGGCTGGCGTTCTTAACTCTTTTTATAACACTGTAATTGGAGGGTGTGGAGTAATTGATCATTTCTGAAGTTCCAGGGGTGTGGTAAATTTGCTGATTCCAGAAGAAACCCTTATGTCCCACTTAAGTATGCAGTTAGAATAGGACAGGTAATAAATGAATCAGAATGTATCAACTAACAACTTTCCATTTGTTTTTTTGACAGTATGCTTTGAAAAAAAGATACAAAATAATGACTAAATTGTATCTGGAAAATTAGTCTTCAAATGTGTCTTTTCTTTAAAGGAGGGGGCAGAAGAGACCAAAATAAGTTGAAAGGCTTCTGCGCCTTTTCCTAGGGTCTCAACTGGTAAACTTGGAAAAGTTTATGACAATAATCAGTCATTCAAGTAGAAGGGAATTATTTTTTCTGGTAGTCTAATATTGAAACTTTGGGATTGTCCTTTATCGTGTACCAACTAGATTTGGTTGTATTATTTCTTCTCAGATTCCTCTTGCTCTCCACGCTGCTTACTTTCATTTCACTTCCCCAATGCAGACCCTCTTCATTCTGGTCAGTCTTATTTCCTTCTTGTCTTGGAACCAGTCCTAATTTGCGTCTTCTTGTCTACTGTTAATAAGAAGGGTTGTTCTGTCAAGCCAAGTGGGCTATTCGCTATTTTGGAATAATTTATCGTTCTTTCGCTATTGTTCCAAAATCTATAGTTTTTCAAAGTGAAGACCAAATTCTGTATTTCATGAAGGTTTGCTAGATGCCTATAATTTTCAATTGATTTTTCTAAACTTTGACTTCGTTTCATTTGAAATTTTGTCTGTCCCTCTAATTGTTTTGCATGTTTTTTTTATCGCTCTCCAACTACTAATAGTTAATAAGCCTTAGAATGAGGACCTTATCTTACACCTGTGTATTCTCTACAAGGAATGTAGTATAGTGCTGGATATGCATCAAGTGTTGAAAACTTTTTTTTGTCCCCACCTGACCTTCCCCCACTTTCCTTCTTCTCCTTTCCCTCTTCTTCTTCTTCTCCTTTTTAAAAAATATTCCCTAGATTTACCTGGTTATAACTAATTCTTCCAGTGGCATTCAGCCTCAAAGTTCACTTGATTTAACATTATAAATTTATCCTTTCTTGGGAAAAAATTTGCTTCATACTGCATTTTGAAATAATGGACATATTTTAAAATCCAGATTTCAAATCTACATGACAATTTAAAAGATGCCTTCAATACACACAGAAAAAGCTAAAACTAGTAAGAAGACAAACTCAAAAATGTTTTACAATGTGTGTCATTTTCTAGTTTACAGAGAGCTTGTGCAAACCATTCATAAAAAATGCAGTAGAAAATATAGACAGGGCTTCCCTGGTGGTGCAGTAGTTAAGAATCCGCCTGCCAATGCAGGGGACACAAGTTCAAGCCCAGGTCCAGGAAGATCCCACATGCCGCGGAGCAACTAAGCCCGTGCACCACAACTACTGAGCCTGCGCTCTAGAGCCTACAAGCCACAACTACCGAAGCCTGCACACCTAGAGCCCGTGATCCGCCACAAGAGAAGCCACCGCAATGAGAAGCCCACGCACCACAACGAAGAGTAGCCCCCACTCGCCACAACTAGAGAAAGCCCACGTGCAGCAACAAAGACCCAACTCAGCCAAAAATAAATAAATAAAAAAATAAATAAATTGGAAAAAAGAAAATATAGACAAAGGATGTGAAATAGTATTTAAGGGAAAAAAAGGAAATTCAACATCCTTGTAGTTAAAGAAGTGCACATCAAAATGAGGTACTACTCTCTTTTTTCCTTTTTTTAATCAGATGAGCAAAAATTGTTTCATGATACCTAGTGCTGACAAGAGGAGATGGAAAAATGGACATTCTCATGTCCATATCTCATTAGTGGGTTAGTTAGGAATGCATTTTCCTGCAGGTAATAGAAAAACTCATCTATTGATACTAGTTTAAGCAAATAGGGACTTATTTTCTTATACAGTATGAAGCTGGCATTGTGTTATTAGCAGCTTGATAATGTCAGGGCTGGCATTTCTTAATTTTCCTGGCCAGTTCTTTTGACTGCTTTGTGAATACAAGTTGTTTCAGATATGTTCACATTCAAAGTAAGAAGAAAGTGGTAGAGCCTACACTATTTGTTGACTGTCCCTTTTATCAGAAAAGCAAAATTGTTCCCAGAGCTCTGCAGCAGATGTGCTTTTCAGACTCATAATCCTTACATGGGGTTAGGTATATTGCTGCTCTGAACCAAAACAATGTTTTATTAGGAAGATGGTGAGAGAAGATGGTGAGAGGGAATGTTGGATAGTCAACTAAAAGTGTCTTGTCAAATGGTACAACTGGTACAACTTTCCTAAAGATAAGTTGTCAGCGTATTCCCAAATTTAATATACACAGGTCTTTGATGCAACAGTTCCATTGTTCAGAGTTTACCCGTGAATAAGTTTCTGTTCCTCTGAATCATTCAGAGAACATGGTAGAAGTACAACTTTCTGGGCCTGAGCCTAGAACTCAGAATCATTGGCGTTGGGGCCAATGAATTTGTATTTTTTAAAAAATAGCTTACTAAGTGACTATTATGTGGAGCTAGGTTGTGTAGACTATAGAGAAACCCAGATTTTTAAAGGAGGCATAAAATTGCAAAAAAAAAAATTTTGTATCCAGCCAACCACTGGCATGTCATATCTGGAGCTGGTTTTTCTTAAAAACAAAACAAATGAAACAAAATACCTCCTTTTTTTTTTTTTTCCAACTTCAGTTAAATAATTGCAGATAAGCCAGAAGAAGAAAGCGTCAGCCCAGTTATATGGGGAGAACAGCCATTAACACCAACTAATATTGTTAGTGTATTTTAATTTGGTATAAATCCTTACAGATCTGTGTGTAGCATGCATATAATATATAATGTAGTGGTTATCTTTCTATATCAAGACAGGTGCACATATTTCCTTTTAAATTATTATTATTCCATTGTACAAATATGCCACCTGCTAAAGCAGTGTTCTTAATACTACCCTCTTTTTTCGCTATAATAGTGTTCTAGTGAATGCTTTTAAACAAATAAATGTTTTTTATCTGATTATTTACATAACATAAAATATGCACAATTGCCATTTGATATATTTTGTGCGACTGTCCTCCAGAAACATCTTTTTGTTGCCAATTTGATATCTCATTGTTTTAATTTACATCTTTATTAGTAAAGATTCAGTCCTTTCATATGTTTATTGGTCACACTTGCATTTATTTCTTTGAATTCATTTAGTCTTAATCCTTTTTTACATTATATTGTGCTATGTTAACTAATCATGTATTCTGAGTGTATTTTAGGAGTAAATCAATTTTATGGTCTGTTTAGTTTTGAGAATAATCCCTATTTAAAAAGAAGACATGCCCTATAATTTAATGATTCAGTTTCCATTTAAACTGTTAGTGGAAGAGATGAAGTGAATTGTGAAAATATATTGTAGTATTACCTTACAGGATAAAAGAATAATTCCTTATTATTTTATGGCCTTAACCATAAGATGACTTAATTTAAAAGATTTTATGAAGTAACCATCCACATGGTAAAATTTTCATAAATACATTTTTTATGATTTTTTCTTTTTTGGCTGCGTGGCTTGTGGGACCTAAGTTCTCTGACCAGGTATCGAACCCGGGGCCCCAGCAGTGAGAGCACAGAGTCCTAATCACTGGACTGCCAGGGAATTCCCTTATAACTGTGTTTTTATTTTTATTTTTTTATTATTATTTCTTTTATAGCTATGTTTTTAGTAATACTTATTCATTTTAAAAATCACTCTTTAATTTTAAAACCTTAATGTGTATCTTCTATAATAAAATCAAACCTAGCTGCTAGGATTTAAAATTTATAGATATATTTCAACAGTATAACCTTCTTAAAAATCTATCCTGAGCTAAGTTATGAATTTCCCTCTGAAACATTTATATCCATGACCAGAATTTGTTTTGTTAGCTAAAGCCTCCAGAACAGATATTAAAGATATTGCTGTTTTTCAGGATTGGTAGCAAGATAGCATTCAGACATTAAAATTTAGATTCTTAGCTAGCTAAGGAACACTGAATTCTAGATATGATTGCTTCTTTAGGGAGCAGGCTCAATACTCACTGTTTTATAGATGAAGGAGCTAGTTTTTACTCAGTCAACAATAAACTGGCAGAATTTTGGAAAATTTGTTGTAAAATTAAATTTGTAATATAAAAACTAATAAACCTTCTGATTATGACTTCCAGGAGAGCTCAAGAATCAAATTAATACATTCCTTTAATAGCTAACTTGGGCTTTTAAAAGGTGGTTTTGATGATGCCAAATAAACATTTGGAAGATGTTTCTCTTTATGTTTCCACAGATCATTAACTGAAGAAAAAATAAACAGCCATGCAAAATTCTCACATGGATGAGTACAGAAATTCCAATAATGGCAGCACAGGCAACAGTTCAGAGGTAGTGGTAGATCAGTCTACTGATTTCAGTACTGAGATTATGAATGTTACAGAAATGGAACAGTCACCTGATGGATCTCCTAATGTGAATACAACTACGGAAGAAAATGAAATAGCAAATACTGTGGACCTTCCAGTGACAGAAACAGAAGCAAATTTCCCTCCAGAATATGAAAAGTTTTGGAAAACTGTAGAAAGTAATCCTCAGGATTTTACAGGCTGGGTATATTTGCTTCAATATGTAGAACAGGAGGTTAGTAACTATTTAAATGGGATTAGAGGGGACAGAATAATCAAGTAATATCAGACTAGGCCTTATTGTTTTGTAATTAAAGTTGCCTCTTTTATAATTTTCAGATTAAGTTGAAGAACATTTTAGATAATATTTTTTTAGCTTCAAAAATAATTTTGATAGCATTTGTACATTATGGAAAGTATTAGAATCAAAGTCTAATGTTTGTAATAATTGGTGTGTGTATGTATGTGTGTATAAAATTGCTGAAATAAAAAAATTACGCTGCTGTTTGACAGAATTAGTTCCTTCTGTTACAAAGGATAAGATTGCATTTGTAGGAAAAAGGGCTGCTGTGTGTGTGATTTTTAAGCCTGCCGTTTATTTTGAGATAATAACAGGCATACCTCGTCTTATTGCGCTTCACAGATACTGCGTTTTTTACAAATTGAAGGTTTGTGGCAGTCCTGCGTCGAGCAAGTCTGTTGGTGCCATTTTTCCAACAGTATTTGCTCATTTCCTGTCTCTGTCACATTTTTGGTATTTCTTGCAGTATTTCAAACTTTTTCATTATTATGTTTGTTATGGTCATCTGTGATCAGTGGTATTTGATGTTACTATTGTAATTGTTTTGGCATTTTTTAGCAATATTTTAAAATTAAGGTATGTACATTGTTTTTTTAGACATAATGGTATTGCACACTTAATAGACTACAGTGTAGTGTAAACAGAATTTTTGTGTGCACTTGGAAACCAAAAAATTTGTGTGACCTGCTTTATTGCGATAATACGCTTTATTACAGTGGTCTGGAACTGAACCCGCAATATCTCTGAGGTATGCCTGTACATTTGAAAGGAATAATAGTTTTTGTGACAAAAATTTCCAAGATGTTTAAACACCTTGTTTTATTTTCATCAGAATCACTTGATGGCTGCCAGGAAAGCGTTTGACAAATTTTTCATACACTATCCGTATTGCTATGGTTATTGGAAAAAGTATGCAGACCTCGAAAAGCGGCATGACAACATTAAACAATCAGATGAGGTGCGTACATTACTGAATAAAGTTATCTCCATTAGGTACTGTAAGCCAAATAATAACAAAACAGACTTTTTTTGGCTGGCAGTACCTACGATTTATGGTCAAACAATTTTATAGGGTATTTTATTTGCATTTGTCACTCTTGTGGCATTT
Organism: Balaenoptera borealis; assembly: GCF_965194805.1. Taxonomy (NCBI): domain Eukaryota; kingdom Metazoa; phylum Chordata; class Mammalia; order Artiodactyla; family Balaenopteridae; genus Balaenoptera; species Balaenoptera borealis. Next base: position 53,983,904 of record NC_138866.1, on the reverse strand, counting down.
GTAGCTAATATTTTCTCTCTTTGTTGGCAGGTGCGTTAAACCTCTACAGTTTGTCAAGCTTTGCAGTGCAAGCCTCTGTATTACACTGCAGCTTAACAAGTAGGGCAGGGCTTTTCTCTCACTTACATTTATTTCTCATTTTCCAAACAATATAGTTGGTTTGCTAGTCACATTTGCTACGTCTTATTGCATTTTTGGTCAGACGCTGTCATTGATGCTCTAATGGGTCTGTGCCCTATGGTCTGTAACCCAAAGCCTGCCCACACAACCCGGTCAGAATGCAGGGACTGCTGCGCTTTGAAGATCAAGACTCTGCACGTGGGGATCAGAACATTGCCATGTTCTATCCAACCTCCACCCAAATGGTAATGGTAGATTATTTAAACAAAATTCCAGTAATTAGTATTTCTAAGGTTCACCGGATAACACAGTGTTGCCTCTCTGTTAAGAAATAATTAAATATTTGAAGTACAGTTTGTTGTTTTCTTCTTAGGTGTATCGCCGGGGGCTTCAGGCAATACCTCTTAGTGTTGACCTTTGGATACATTATATAAACTTCTTAAAAGAAACATTGGACCCTGGTGATCCTGAGACAAACAGTACAATAAGAGGGTATGTGAAACACTGATACTTAAATGTATTTAAAGATATAAATAAGTCAAGTATTCTGATATTGATAATAGAACTACTCATGAATGCTAAACTAAAAGTTTAACTTTCTTTTTCACTATTAAAAAAATGATACACATAGTAAACTTATGCATGATTATTAAAAAATGTACATAACAAAGTCCTCCACCATTCCACACCCCCTTATGTCCCCAATCCCTCTCCTCTCATGGTTAATTACTTGGGGTGTGTTCTTTCAGATACACATAGATGTACATATATGTGTGTATACATATTACACATTTTTGTTTGATTTTTTAAAAAAATTAACAGAATGTTTTAGAAATTCTCCCTACCATTTTTTTTAACCATTGCAAGAGTGTTTTATAGTATCAAGGTAGTATATTTTATTTCACCAAATTCTTATTTATAGGAAATAATTAGTGCTTCAGTGAACATCTCTTTACAAGTCAATGTTTATGTAGAGCACTCTAGAAATGGAACTTGTGTCAAAGGGAATCGCAGCTATGTTTTGTCAAATGTTCTTTTAAAAGTGGTACCAATTTTAAACTCCCACAGTGTATGAGGGTAGTCATTTTCCCATAGTCACGCCATGTTTTTTTTTTAACCTCCAGTAGTATTTCATTATCTTAGTTCACATATCTGTAGGTTGGTCATCCTGGTTTACCATATTTTCAAATGCTGTCTGTATAAGGCATTTTTACATTGCTTGTTCATGTCATTTGCTTATTTTACTTTTGGATTGTCTTTGTTACTGATTATAGGAATTTAAAATGTGTTTTTGGTTTTTATTTTCATCAAATTATTTATATGTACATGTAGTTTAAAAAGTTAATGTTAAACTGCTTGTAACAAAAAGTGATCCCTCCACCTCTCTTTAAATATTTTAGCCGTTTCTTCTGATATTTTCCAACATGTTTATAACAGTAGCACTCTACTGCTTTCTGCTTCTCTCTCACTGCCTATAGACATTATCATTCTGTTATGGTAGATGAGAATTTTTAGTTCACTTATACCCTGTCTTCCCATTCCTCATCTTTCCAGTATGGATAGGTTTCATAGTTTTTTGTTTTTCCTGTAATTACTCCTTTCCTTCCCTCCCCCCTTTTTCCCATTTGCCTGGCTTTCTTTAAACATTTAAAATTTTCTACCCCCTCCAACAGCTACTTTCAGTAGTCAGTACTAATACTGACTTTCCACACGTACAAATGCTATCTATATAAATTACTTTTTGAAACTAAAAAATGTATGTATCTAGTGTTATTCTACTTAATCTGAACATTACAAAAAGAGAATTATGTTCTGAGAAATGTAAATTCCATTTTTTTTCCTCCCTCTTGGAGATAGCCCTCCTGGAACCTCCTCTTCTGTAATCTGGACTGGTTGCTGTATTCTGATTCTGTTGTACAGCAGTTTTTGGATTTCCTCATTATCATGATTCTAGGAGATGTCTTTACCTTTTTCCTGGGTTTCAAGCTCTATTTATTAGAGCTTGTTAGATCCTATTCTTTCTTGGTTCATGCCTGCCTTTTAGAGGAGTACATCCCATAACTTCCTGATAAAGGATGCTTGGAATGAAAAAAATTTTTTTGTATCTTTATGTCTGAAACAATTGATGGTCCGGTGGGGTGTAGAATTTTGAGGTGAAAGTAATTTTTCTTTAGGGCTTTGAAGGCATTTCTCCATCTATCTTCTGGTGTTGCTTTTGAGAAGTATTATACCATTCTTCTTTTGAATTCTCTTTATGTGACTTGTTTTTCTTCAAGGAAGCTTTTAAAATGTTCTCTTTATCTTTGTTGTAACTGCAATTGTAATGCTTTGGTGTGGACTTTCTTTTTCTAGTTAATTGTGCTTACTTAGTGGGCCTTTTCCATCTGGATGCTTTAAAGCACATCTTTCTAGTCTTAGAAATGTTATTATTGTGTTCATTCTTATTTTGATAATTTCTTTTCCTTGGTCTTCTCTGTTGTTTTCAATAGTTGGACATTGGACCTTCTGTTTTAATCATTTAATTTTCTTATCTTTTTCCTTTTTCTCAATCTCCTAGGATTTGTTTGACTTTTTGAGGTATTTCCTTGAACCTTGTATTGGATTTTTAATAGCTGCCATAAGATTTTTAGTATCTAAGAATCTTTCCTCTTCTTTGAATATTCCTTTTCTTACCTCCTATTCTTGTTATATGGCTGCATATCTTTTTTCTTAATATCCAAATTTTTTACTTTTTATTTATTAATTATTATTTTAAATATTTATTTATTTTATTTTGGTTGTGTCAGGTCTTAGTTGTGGCATGCAAACTCTTAGCTGTGGCATGCATGTGGGATCTAGTTCCTGGACCAGGGATCAAACCCGGGCCCCCTGCATTGGGAGCGTGGAGTCTTAACCACTGTGCCACCAGGGAAGTCCCATATATTTATTTATTATTTTATTTATTTATTTATTTATTTATGGCTGTGTCTGGTCTTAGTTGTGGCACGCGGGGTCTTCGTTGAGGCCTGTGGGATCTTCTAGTGTGGCACGCGGGCTCTTTGTTGCGGTGCACGGCCTTCTCTCTAGTTGTGGTGTGCGGGTTTTCTCTCTCTCGTTGTGGTGTGCGGGTTTTCTCTCTCTAGTTGTGGAGAGCAGGCTCTAGGGCGTAGTTGTGGCACGTGGGCTGCAGAGTGTGTGGGCTCTGTAGTTTGAGGCACACGGGCTCTCTTGTTGAGGCGCTGGCTTAGTTGCCCCGCGGCATGTGGGATCTTAGTTCCCTGACCTGGGATCGAACCCGCGTCCCCTGCATTGGAACATGGATTCTTTACCACTGAACCACCAGAGAAGTCCCTGGCTGCATATCTTTTTAACATTTCTTTGAGGGTGTTAAGGATAGTTGAAATTTTCTCTGCCCTCAGCACTGTTTTCTCTTTTTTGTTTGTTTGCTTGTTTTCATATCTGATATGTTTGATCTCTGGATTTCTGCTCATGTTAAAGATTCAATACTAATAAACTGAATGGAAGTTCTGTACTACATTGTTAGCTGGCATAAAGGGCTTCACAGTGCATGATCAGGTGGCTACTCAGGGTTTTGTTGGGGGACTCCCAGTGTTGGAATCCTTATATCTTATTCCTATACCAAGCAGTTTCTTCATTGAAGGATCATCTGATCTGCCTGGGGAGCATATACCTAGCTTCTGAAATCCCATAGCTGAGCAGGAAAGTGGGTTCAAGGCCTCTTACCATTCATTAAGCAAACCTTCGTCTAAACATTTTGTTCATTACCTGTCATCCTTCCTCTTCCAGCTACCTCCAGTTTTCTTAGTGTCTGGTGCATTAATTTCCTGAATCATTTTGGGATTCTGCAGAGGAATAACATGTATTTTAACTCCCTTGAAAATCTCAAACACAAACATACACGTGTGTGCACGTACCACACACACACACACACACGCATGTTCTCTCAATGCCTTATGTGTATTAAACATATTTCCCCCAGTTTTGGCACATCATTGTTTAGTGTATCTTTATCATATAGAGGTTTGTTTTTGTTTTTGTTTTTTTCTTACTGTGGTTCAATTTGCAATCTTTTATTGGTTTCTGAGTTTTGTGCCTATCTTGCCAAGAATATATAAATCTTGAATTTTTTTCTAATTCTTTTTATAGGCTTTTTTTTTTATAGTTCACTTACCTGACATTTAGCTTGTGTCTTTTGTGAAACAGATTAACCTTAGTTTGTGTCTTTTGCAAGTCACAGATTAACCTTTTATTTTTTCCATTTGGAATAGTCTATCTTTTCTACAATGATTTTTTATTTTTTAAATTAAAAAAATTTTTTTTGTGCATTGATTTAAAATACTTTATCATATACTAAATTCTCACATATACATAGGTCTATTTTGTTTTCTTGGGAACTGTTTTGTTAATTCATTTTTCCGATACCAGGCCAGTGCCATACTTTTAATTATTATAGCTTTCTAGTTTTTTTTGATACCTTTCAGGAAAATGCCTGCTGCTTTGTACTTTTACAAAAATGTTTTGCATCTTTGTATGCTAGATGAATGTTAGAATTTGTTTTTTTCTCTTCCATCCAAAATTTCTTAGAGCTTTGATTGGCATTCAGTTAACGTTGTACATTAATTTAGATAGTGTAGTTTATACTGTTAAAAATCCCTCTAAAATTTTATCCCATTGGGATATCAAATCCAGTGATTAAAATTGCTTACAGAAATCTCTTCAAATGAGCTAAGTATTTTAAAATAAATGATTTTGTAGTAAACTGTAACTGTGGAATTTTAGAATTAGAGAATTTTGAGAGTTTTAAAATATATGTATATTTCTCATTACCTGACAAGGCAGCTGGACCCCTTGTTGGAGAGTTGTTTTGCCAGAAAATTATTTCTTAAAGTGAGATAAATTTTGTCTCTTTGTCTTTTGCCCTAAAGGAATCTATTCAACAGACATTTCAAGTTTAACGAATATTTTAGTGTCTACTGTGTTACTCTTATATGTTTGCAATGTAATTTGCATTGCAAATTTATATCATATAAAACAATATACAGTTACATAAAATTACATTTACCTATTCCCTTTGTTTTCTCTTTTTTTTAAGCAACTATCATACACTTTTCTACTATTCCTTCTTCCTTTTAATCTCTACTTGTATAGAGTTGAATATAATTTTGAATTTAGCATTATCTTCTAAAATTTAGAAATATTTTATTTTTATTTTTTTGCTTTTTTAGAAATGGAGGTATAATTGATGTGTAACATTAGTTTCAGGAGTATGACTATGATTTGATATTTGTATATATTGCAAAGTGTAGAAATATTTTTAAAGTGATTTTATCTTGGAAAGATAACTTAGAGGTAATTTAATTTTTCAGAACTTTTGAGCATGCTGTTCTAGCTGCAGGAACAGATTTCCGATCTGACAGACTCTGGGAAATGTATATAAACTGGGAAAATGAACAGGGAAACCTGAGAGAAGTTACAGCTATATATGATCGTATTCTTGGTATTCCAACACAGCTGTATAGTCATCATTTTCAGAGGTGAGTGGAAAAATCAGGTCGTTAAAATTTTTTTGTGATTACTCAGGTAATTAATTTCCAATAATGAGGATACTTATTCTCTTGAAATGTAAGATTCCATTAGACGCAAACAGGAATAAATTTTTTTGCTCGATAATCACAAGTTATACACTTTTAAATTTTGACACTTTCAGTATAGCTTATAAAATGTTTAGGAACTTTACTGGTTTTAGACGGAAGGTTCTCTTTATCTGTTTTATAGGTGAGGAAATGATAGGAATCCTGTCTTTTGTCTAAGATATTTCAGAGTAGTGAAGGAATGAGAGAAAAGAATCTAAGTTTAATTATTCTTTATGGTTAACGCAGTACATGGCACATAATAGATGCTTATTTAAAACATAATGATTTACTAAAGGTCCATTCTTGTGATTCACATAACATCTTATATCCAAAAGAGCAAAGAATGTATTTTATGTAGTAAGTCCTGTTTATATTCAAACAATCAAAAATAATTTCAGTTTAATTTTCTACTATGATAATCTGTTATGACTGGTATCATTTCGTTTTAATGAGTGCTGTTAAAACAACTAGTTCTGTGTACTGTGATTCCATGTTCCTGATGTATTCAAAGTATCCCACTAATAAGGATCCCACTAATACGGACTTAGTCTTTCTGAACAAGAAAGTTATGAGGACTGTGTTGATAAATGATAAATGTTTGCTATTCTTAACTGCCATACATACTTCTGTCATAATTTTTATAACTACTATTGTGGTAGAGTCTGTAAACTTTAGGTAGTTATTAAGTAAGTGATTTTCTAAATTTTTCTTTACTAACAAATTAGAAAACTTTATGAAACGTTTGTACAGAACTGTGGATCAATTTGCTAAGCTATGTAGACCCAGGTTAGAAACAGAAAGCATGTGGTTCTGAATATACCATCTCTGTTTTTCATGAAATAGAGGAGGTGGGCAGGTTTCTAGGGTATAATGACCTAGGGAGACACTTGCTGAAAGAGATTATTAACACAAGGGTTGGCACGTGGAGACGCTTGGTGAATATTTGTTGACTGAATTTAAAAAGTTAAAAATATATTTTTAATTTTTTTTTTTTTTTTTTTTAAAGATTTCTTGATTGATTGATTGCTATGTTGGGTCTTTGTTTCTGCGCTAGGGCTTTCTCTAGTTGCGGCAAGTGGGGGCCACTCTTCATCGCGGTGCGCGGGCCTCTCACTATCGTGGCCTCCCTTGTTGCGGAGCACAGGCTCCAGACGCACAGGCTCAGTAGTTGTGGCTCACGGGCCCAGTTGCTCCGCGGCATGTGGGATCTTCCCAGACCAGGGCTCGAACCCGCGTCTCCTGCATTAGCAGGCAGACTCTCAACCACTGTGCCACCAGGGAAGCCCCTTTAATGTTTTTTTAAAAGCCTTTAAAAAAGATTTTAAAAGTTATCTGGGACAAAGCGGGTTCCTTTCATAAACCAATTCTTCTAGGGTCTAAAATATAGGTAAAATATATGATTATAATAATTGTTAGTAAGAAAAAATATGACTAGGAAACAGTTATACAGACAGTGTTCTGAGTGCCTTATAACTCATTTAATCATCACAATAAACCAGGTATAGGTATAGATACTATTATTTATGTACATTTTATGGAAGTAGAGGCAAAGAAAGATTAAAGTATTTGCAAAAGGTCACAGAATAAGTAAGTGGTTGGAAGCTGATTGGAACCTAGACAGTGTGGCCCCAGAGTTCTTGGTGTAGTATTTTTTTTTTTTAATATTTCACTGGGCTTTTAAAAATGCATGTATGAGTATAATAGAGATTAGTGGATTGCATTACACATACTGCTTTTTAATCTACTCTTTTTCACTTAATGTAATGAGACCCACTTTCCTTATGAGTATAGCAAACTCAGAAGTAGTGTTGGGTATAAGTAAATCTTATAGTTTATGTAAGTAAACTAATTCACATGACTAATTGCTTTGAGAACTGCTGAAATGTTTTCTTTTGCCAAATATACTTCTCCTATTTAAAGTCAGTTATTTAGCGCTTGCCATGTACCAGATGATATGCATTTAAGTTGTAGGAATAAAGGCCCAAAGAAGATATGTATGCATTGACTTGGCCCTCAAGTTGCTCAAAAGTGTAGAAGAGGAAGCATGTGCTAAAGGAACTAAGTGCTGTAATAGAAATATTTCTATTGTGTAGGCTTGTATATTGGATATACACTGAACATTATCTCTAAGAAAATATCTAATTTAAAATCCTCCTTAGCATGAGTACTTTTGTGATATGATCTAATTCCTCAGGCCCAGTCCCTGGTAGTTCTTAAACTCTAGACATAACCTGAGTACTGATAATTTTCCAAAGGGCAGTGATGTTTTATGCTTTTATGACTGTAATACCTTTTCCACTTTCCGTTTGTCTGGTGAACTCATATTCCTTAAGACCCATACAGCTTAATGTTTTCTCGGTGAAACTTTTTCCAGTTCACCTAAACAGAAGTGTCTGTTTTGTCTTTTGTGCCAGCACTCTACCTACATTTATTTCATTTATCTTAGCACTGATAACACTGTTTTGAATTTATGTCTCTTGTATCCTCACGTCTGTCATTTTCTGAGGATTTTTAATTCTTTTTGGCCTTAATACCTAGGAATAGGTATTTTCCTTTACGGAAAAACCCAAACAAACTTTTTGGCCAACCCAGTATTAGGCACTCAGCCATTCTATATTGAGTAAATTAGCTTTATAGTAGAAAAAGCTAATGGAGTATTACTGTTCAGTATTATGCATATTTTATCACCATGTGAAAGAAGTTTATATATATAATGTGGCAATTATTTTATTTTATTTTATTTATTTTTATTGTATTTTATTTTTTAATTTATTTTTTGGCTGTGTTGGGTCTTTGTTGCTGCTCACGGACTTTCTCTAGTTGTGGCAAGCAGGGGCTACTCTTTGTTGTGGTGCGCAGGCTTCTCACTGCGGTGGCTTCTCTTGTTGCGGAGCATGGGCTCTAGGCACGCAGGCTCAGTAGTTGTGGCTCGCAGGCTGTAGAGCGCAGGCTCAGTACTTGTGGCACAGGTGCTTAGTTGATCTGCAGCATGTGGGATCTTCCCGGACCAGGGCTCGAACCTGTGTCCCCTGCATTGGCAGGAGGAGATTAACCACTGCGCCACCAGGGAAGTCCAGTTATTTTAAATTTATGTTCTATAAGTAGTTATTTTTCAGTTTTACCTTATTTCAAGTTTCTTATCCATGTCTTGACAATTTTTAATTTTAATATTTATTTGAGTATTAAATCTATTCATTTTCATACTACACATTTGAGAGTTACTTCCTCATTTAAAAATTTTTTTAATAAGGCAATCTGTATTTTTGTTCTCCTGGTGATAAAATAGGTCAAGTTAAGCCTCTGTATTCATTGATTTTGCAAAATTTAAATTAGTTTCCAATGTTATTCACATATGTTCGTGAAAGTTTTTTTTTTTTTTTTTGGCCATGCCATGCGGCATGCAGGATCTTAGTTCCCCTACCAGGGATTGAACCTGTGCCCCCTGCATTGGGAGCACAGAGTCTTAACCCCTGGACTGCCAGGGAAGTCCCTGTGAAAGTCTTAAAATCCATAAAAATCCAGGTGTCAGTAGCCTAAATCAATTTTAAGAAACTTGGGGAAAAAATCTCTAAGGTTAGAGCATATGGTACATGTACAACCATGTTTGATAATTAGGTTGAAGAGGTAGGTCTGGGTCAGAGGCTAGGTCAGAATATGAAAGACTTCAAGGAGATTGGATTTTAACCTGAATGCAGGGTAAACATTGAAGTCATTTTGGCAGGGTGGTATATGATCCTGTTTACTATTTTATTTTTCATGTTTACTTTTTAATAACATTTTTGATAGCAGTATTGAGGTGGGGTTAGAAGCTGTGAGACTAGAGGCTGGAAGACCGGTTTATGTTTATCTAGCTGAGTAGTGAGGAGGGCATGAAGTCATATTTAGAAGGTAGACTAAATTGGACCTAGTATCCAGTGGAATGTAAGAGATAAGGTAGGTGGAAGAGATTCGGCAACTTAGTGGTTGACAATATCAAGATTAGAAATGTTGGGACTTTCCTGGTGGTCCAGCGGGTAAGACTCCACGCTCCTGATGCAGGGGGCCTGGGTTCGATCCGTGGTCTGGGAACTAGATCCCACACGCGTGCCGCAACTAAGAGTTCGCGTGCTGCAACTAAGAGTCTGCATGCCACAACTAAGAAGTCTGCATGCTGCAACTATGAAGCCCGCATGCTGCAACTGAAGATCCCACATGCCGCAACGAAGATCCCGCGTGCTGCAACCAAGACCCTGTGCAGCCTAAATAAATAAATAAATATTAAAAAAAAAAGATTAGAAATGCTGAGGGTGTTGATTTGTGGATGAAAGTGACACACTTATAGACATGTTGTATATAAGGTTCCAAATTGAGATGGTGTAGATATTTTAGCTCCTCAACTTGGTGTTTTTGATTAAAATTTGTATATATATATATAAACTAGTGTGTGTAGATAAATGACATGTTTTTCAAAACACTCTTTGCTTAAAATCTATATTTCTTTATGCAGAGTGTTGGCAGTTGTATATACTAAGCTGAAATTTAGGGAAAAGGTTTGGGCTTAAGTTAGAGTTGTAAAGTCATAGTATGCTTATTATTTCAAGCTGTATTAGTAAGATTGGACAGAAAGTATATAAAAATAGATGAGAACAAAATGCAGAGTGGAATCATTGGGCATACTAGCATTTGGGGGCAGGCTGGAATCAAGGAGCAGTCAGAGACTTGGAGGAAAACCAAGAAAGTGGTAACTCGGAGCCCAGGGTGAAGAAGGTTCTAAAAGGAAGGTTAGTTAACAGCCCTAAGTACTGAGGACATTATTAGGATAGAGGCTGTACTATAAAACAAGTATCCATTTAATTTTGCATGTAAGAGGTACTTGGTGACTTTAATTAGGGCAATTTCATTGGAGTGTTTGGCACAGACACGTGAATTCAGGAGTAATTGGTAGGTGAGGAAGGAACTGCAAAATTTGTTGATCATTTATAAGTAATCATTTATAATTTAAACATGGATTGCTGTATTTAATTTTACAGTCACTTGACAGATGAGAAAACCAAGATTTAGAGAAGGGAAAAACTTCCTATAAGTCAAATAATTAGTAATGGACAGAAGTAGGATTTCAATGTATGACTTGTCCACGCCTTCTTCATTCCATTGCAAAGGCAGGAAGGAAATGAAGATGTCTGTAGACTGTTTTATCAAGTGGTAGGTTGTTACTGTAGAAAAGGAGAAAGGGTGTGGTGTTTTGGCTTCTTTAAATCAGAGTTCCTTTGAAAGAGTAATGTGTAGTAGAAATGTAACGTGGGATCTAAAATTATACTTCATATATAGAGCTTGTATTTTTACTGTTTTCCTTTAGATTTAAAGAACATATACAGAATAACTTACCTAGAGATCTTCTAACTGGTGAACAGTTTATTCAGCTGCGAAGGGAATTAGCTTCTGTAAATGGGCATAGTGGTGATGATGGTCCTCCTGGTGATGATCTACCGTCAGGAATTGAAGACATAACTGATCCAGCAAAGGTAACCAGACTTATTAAAAAAAATCTTTCAGTGCATGAGGAACTAAACTTTTATGTCCCTTGACTGCATGTGTGGTATGACTTGTAGCTCATATAAAATCAATTTCTGATTAAGGCAGGTGGGAATTCTTTAGCTAGTTTGATTTGGAATAGATAATATGTTTTACTATGAGACACCTGAAACTGTTAGCTTAGAAGGATTATTTGGCCTATGTTGTGATGTACTAGCCCTGTTTTTTGTTTTTAAAAAGGCATATGAGAAAGTGGTTTATTAGGAAATACTTTCACAGATTTCAGTATTGTTAATTGTACTTTGCACATAATTGATAATGGTTAAAAACCCATCACTATTCTAAGACTATAGTATGGGTGGTTGATAATTAAATGTAAGCAGTGATATTTAAAATTTTAGTATATAACTTGTGTGATTAAAATTTTTTTTCTTCCCTAGCTAATTACTGAAATAGAAAACATGAGACATAGAATCATTGAAATTCATCAAGAAATGTTTAATTATAATGAGCATGAAGTTAGTAAAAGGTGGACATTTGAAGAAGGTGTAAGTGCTTGCTTTTTTGTTATTGTCATTATAGGCTTCAAAATGCATATAGGAGTAATGTATTTTTCTTTTAGTTTTGAGTGATGTCTCTGCCTTTTATTTTTGCTTATTTAAGTAATGAGATATTTGTCCTACTTATGGCTACCATTATCAGTTTTCCATTATTAATTTGAACCATTTTATTACAGTTGTTCAATTTTTAAAATCAGTTTCATTGAGTTTTATGTACAACAAAATGTACCTATTTTAGGTACAGTAAAATGAGGTGTTTTTTTTTTTTTTTTCAGAATTCTAATTCTTTATTTCTGTTTTTTTTAAACATCTTTATTGAGATGTAATTCACATGCCATATATAGATCACCCATTTAAAGTGTACAGTTCAGTAGTTCTTAATATATTCACAGATAGGTATATACAGTTAATGTTAGAACATTAAATTAATGTTAATTTTAGGACATTTTCATCATCCTGAAAAGAAAGCCCTTACTCTTTAGCTTTCACTCCTCTACTCCCTCATCTGCTTACTGCCCCCAACTCCCAACCCTTAGGTACCGCTAACCTACTTTCTGTTCCTATAGGTTTCCCTGTTCTGGCTTTTCACATGAATGGAATCATGTAGTATGTGTTTTTTTGTGACTGGCTCGTAAAATGAGTTTTGACAAATGTATATGCATTGTGATCACCACAACAATCAGGATATAGAAGTACTCTGTCACCTCAGAACCCCTTTTCAGTCAGTAACCTACACCGCACTCCTACCCCAGGCAACCACTGATCTACTTTCCTTTTTTTTGTAGTTATATTCACTAGTTTGTTTTATTTTTTAGATTCCACATATAAGTGATAGCAAATGGTATTTGTCTTTCTCCTTCTGACCAACTTCACTGAGTATGATAATCTCTAGTTGCATCTATGTTGTTGCAAATTGCATTATTTTGTTCTTTTTTATGGCTGAGTAGTATTCCATTGGTGTATATATACCACATCATCTTTATCCATTCATCTTTGGATGGACACTGATCTGCTTTCTGTTACTGTTGTATAATTGTTCAATTCTAAAATACTCAGCAAAGAATACAGTTCTCTGAACATAAAATTGTGTAGTTCTGTTAAAATGACTGGGTAAGTGGAAAATACATTCTGTTGTTCCTTCAATTTATAAAGCCTAAGTAATTAAAGGGATTTTAATTTTAGAAGTTTTTTTAATCATAAGATATGGTGATTAAAATTTTTTGGTTCATTATTGTATTTATAATTTAAATAATTTGTATTACTATAGTCATACATATTTTGGAGTTGGTACTGGTTTACTTTCATTGTCATGTCATGCTTTTATTATAGATTAAAAGACCTTATTTTCATGTGAAACCATTGGAAAAGGCACAACTGAAAAACTGGAAAGAATACTTAGAATTTGAAATTGAAAATGGGACTCATGAACGAGTTGTGGTTCTCTTTGAAAGATGTGTCATATCATGTGCCCTCTATGAGGAGTTTTGGATTAAGGTAAGAAAATTATATGCTCTGAAACTTGAATACATTATAAACATTGATCTAGTGACTAACCTTTTTTGTACTTCTGTTGAATGTTGTTCATATAACTATATCTGTTGCATTAGGAGATGGTCTGCTTGCAACCAGATTTGACTGCTGCATATGCCAACCTCGTTGCCTCTCTTCGTCCTTCCTTACAGAAACTAGTCTAGTGGTTCAATAAAGGTGCTGAATGGGTTTAAAAATAGAATTTTATCGTTCTGTCACATATTTAATGGCTTGTTCAACTGTAAATTATTCAGTATTTCCTCTGTTTCTGTATGTAGTATGCCAAGTATATGGAAAATCATAGCATTGAAGGAGTGAGGCATGTCTTCAGCAGAGCTTGCACAATTCATCTCCCAAAGAAACCCATGGTGCATATGCTTTGGGCAGCTTTTGAGGAACAGCAGGGTAAGAATGAGGAAATTCAGTTGATATTTTGGGATTTAAGTTACTTTAGGATAAAGTTATAGGAATTGAGTCTTGAGGGATGGTGTAAAGCAGAGGTCAGGTAAACTTTTTCTATAAAGGGCCAGATAGTAAATATTTTAGGCTTTGCAGGCCATATGGTCTCTTTCCTAACAACTCTGCCATTGTAGCTCCAAAGTAGCCATAGACAATACATAAAAAAATGAACATGGCTATTTTCCATTTCAAAAAAAAAAAAAAAAAATAGCCAGAGGGCTGGATTTAGCCTGTGGGCTGTTATTTGCCAATACCTGGCATAAAGGATATTTCATAAGTTTAAACAAAAGCATGAACATTTAATTACTATTTCTAGGTAATATTAATGAAGCCAGGAATATCTTGAGAACATTTGAAGAATGTGTTCTAGGATTGGCAATGGTTCGTTTGAGAAGAGTAAGTTTAGAACGACGGCTTGGAAATATGGAAGAAGCTGAACGTTTGCTTCAGGAAGCCATTAAAAATGCCAAATCAAATAATGAATCATCATTTTATGCTATCAAACTAGCTCGGCATCTTTTCAAAATACAAAAAAACCTTCCAAAATCAAGAAAGGTGCTTTTGGAAGCTATTGAAAGAGACAAAGTATGTATTTGTGTTTTTTAGAATGTCTTCCATAAAAAAAAAAAGTAGTCTTTTTTGTTGTTGTTTTCATTCTGGCAACTATGATGAAAGGTTTGGTCTGTATGTAATATATTTTATTACTAAATGAAGACAACAGTCCCTCTAAACTGATGTTGCCATTCTTTTAAAAAATTTTCAAATTATTATGCATTAAAGGGTTGAGAAAATTAACATTATTGGATTTTCTATTTTCTCCACATTTAGAAATTTTACGGCAAGTTTATTGATTATTAAGTAGAGTAGAGGGCCTGAGAACACTTATAAACAAAAGTTGGGCAGTTGCCTACATTGTAGCAAATGTAGCAGTGAGATTATTCTCCTTTTCTAAAGTATTTCCTTTTATATATCAACTGATGTCAAAAGACAGTGGCTAGGAAATTTCTCATTTTTTAGATTTTCAGCTAATGACAGGTCTAAGACACAGGTTTATAAGAGGTTTGCTTCCAGCTGCAGTTGAGGAAGATTATCTATGGTTGTGAAGATTTAGATTACTGGGAACTGTAGAGATCATTTTTTTATGTTTTACTTCATATTTGTTACGGTAGGTCAAGCTACATTAAACACAAGATAGGATACAGGGTTTTAATTTATTGGCATTTAACAATTTGCATAGTTTAGGAGATGCTAGGATGATGTCTCTACCTACCAATGTGTTTTTTACCTGGTTATTAGATGTATGCTGAAAAAATTTAACATGAATTACATTTTAATACAATTTTCAATATTGAATTTTCAAGCTGAGACATAAAAATTAATGCATTTAAAATATCTCTGGTCTAATCAAAATATCTTAGAAATATGATTAATTGGTACTGCTTTTTACACAGGAGAACACAAAGTTATACCTCAATTTACTTGAAATGGAATATAGTGGTGACCTCAAACAAAATGAAGAAAATATCCTAAATTGTTTTGACAAAGCTATACATGGTTCATTACCTATGAAAATGAGAATTACATTTTCTCAGAGAAAAGTGGAATTTCTTGAAGATTTTGGTTCAGATGTTAATAAGTAAGATCTTAATTATATATTATTATCTATCTGAATAGTAATAGAGCACTGATAATTTTGGATGGGAATTTGATGATGAGTACAAAATAATATATTGTTAAATTTAAAATGTTTCCTAGGTTTCTTTTTCCTTGGGTATATGTGGGGGTAAATTCAGTTTTGCAAATGTCTGTGTGCTTAATGAGAGGACATATGGTTTGTCTTTCCTTCAAAATTATTTTCAGAATTTTAGCATGGTAATTTAAACAATGAGTAGATGAGAGAAGGCAGGAGGCAGGAATTCTATGAAAAAGGAAATGGGTGAAGGATTGAACCCTGAAACACAGAAACATTTAATATATAGACCACCAAAGGTAGATGGGGTTTTCTGGAATAGGAATGCCATCTCAGATTAGAGAAGAGGATGGGTGTGGTTTTACAGATCATGCCTTAATGACCTCATCTTCATGCATTATAAAAGGCTAAAAGATGAGGGTGGGGAAAAGGACAAGTTTAAAATTTAAATCTGCAAAATAGAAGAGTAGAAATATTGATTAGAGCATTGCTGCCATTCCTTTCTTACCTGGTTCTAGTAAGGAAATACCCCAATTCCTGTTAGGCAAGTGTGTATACATTTTTGATGGCTGAGTAAGATTTTTTTTTAAAATTAATTAATTAATTAATTAATTTATTTATGGCTGTGTTGGGTCTTCGTTGCTGTGCGAGGGCTTTCTCTAGTTGCGGCAAGCGGGGGCCACTCTTCATCGCGATGCGCGGGCCTCTCACTATTGCGGCCTCTCGTTGCGGAGCACAGGCTCCAGATGCGCAGGGTCAGTAGTTGTGGCCCACGGGCCTAGTTGCTCTGCGGCATGTGGGATCTTCCCAGAGCAGGGCTCGAACCCGTGTCCCCTGCATTGGCAGGCAGATTCTCAGCCACTGCGCCACCAGGGAAGCCCGCTGAGTGAGATTTTAATTAAACTGAAAAACATTTAATATGAGTTACATTTTAATACAACTGTATATATGTGCTTGGCACATTAAAAGTTTTATAATTACCTAATGTAAAGTACATTAACAGTCCAATGAGGGGAGGAGGTACTGGTCTTTTAATAGACAAAGAGAGGCTTAAAGAGAGATTAGGCAGTTTTTCCAAGGTCACTTAGCTATTACATTGTGCAGCTGGGATTAGAACCTACTTCGGAGCCTGTGTTCTTAACCACCTCATGTGCTGTATGTGTCGTCTTTTTGTTTTGTACTGAAGAAAGTATACAAAAGAAATGGCATATGTAATTCTAGCTTTTAGTCTAGTTGGATGGTATGGTGACTAGAGAGGCTGTACATAAGTATGTGAGGTAGCATATAACTGTAAAGAAGGCTGTGATCTCTCTGGAACAGAATGTATTTGGCATCTTTCATAGAGGAGGTGGGGCTTCATTTAGTTATTACTGGATTCTGATAAGCTAAGGAGAGTATAAAATGGTGGAAGCAAATTAAAGTTCATGTAGAACATCTGCTTGATTGGAGGGTTTTATGAAGCGGTAAAAGCTTGATGCTAAATGTGCTGTGTCTTAAAAGCTAGACTGAGTTCTGAGCACATGTACACGGTTGACAGTAGGAAACTATTAGAGTTTTGAATTAGATTGAATGACATATTTAAATTTGGCAGTAATATACAGACAAATCTGAGGTTCGACACAAGGATGCCAATTAGGCCCTTGCAGATATAGTTATGGAGGGTCTGAGTATCGGGTCTAAGATTGTTGTATTTGAAATTTTAAAAGGGAGTGATATGGAAAATAAATGAGTTGCTTAGAAATTTAGGTAGCAGTGTAATGAATTGGTAAGAATTAATGTTCAAGTCAGACAAATGTAGGATTAAATCCTAACGCTCACTTAATTTTTGTATTCCTCAGTTTTCAGATTTTCTCATATGAATATTGAGTCTCTTGTTGCCAACCCATGAGTTGTTAAAGGTCTTAAGGAAATTAGTCCATTTAAAGTCCTTTATGTTGAGTAAACACTGAACCAGAGATTACTGGTATTGACAGTTTTTGCCCCTGGAATATTTTGGGACCAGTGTTACTGTTAATTGTGCACATATGCAGGCTGTCCAGGGAAGTTGAACATGCGTGTAAACATCAAGGTCATTTCCACAGAAATGTTAATTATCTGTGTTCGGGTTTCTGATTACCTTAAAAAATAAGGCCATCTTTCGAAAAAATATTTAAGAAAGTGGTAAAAGGAGGGCATTTCGTGGTGGTCCAGTGGTTAGGACTCCATGCTCAAAAAAAAAAAAAGAAAATGGTAAAAGGAAAACAAAATCATTATGATTTTAAAGTCAGTTTGGCTTCAAGTGACATTGTTTTTGAAGTTCTAAGTTCCAGGTGAGACCTATAATACATATCACATTAATTTTTTTATTTATTAAAAATTATCTTTTTAATCAATGATAACTAATTATACTGCAGTTTTATTTTAGTTCTAATTCAGTTTATCACATGGCCGAAGTTTACACTTTATCCTAACTGGTGGCAGGTGTCTTTAATAAGCATTGTTAAGTTAGAGCTCAAAAGTATACAAATTATGTAACTGTCAGGACTCGTGGTTGCATTGGACGAAAACATATTGTCAAGGTCACTTTGTTGTGTGATAGCTCCTTAGTCGGGCTCTCTCCATGTGTTACAAATAATAAAAACTGGTAGCTCTTGGCCAGTATCCCATCAGCTTTAGCCCACTGTAGTACAGAGAACAGGCACTTTTTCAGTAGCTCAGTCAGAAATCCTGGGACTTACTGAAATCCTGGTTTGAGTCACATGATCACCTCTAAACCAGTCATTGGTCAGAGATATGTAGTAAGGTAATTGGCTAGGCCTGTATCTCTGAAGCCTCATTTGAATCACATGGACTGAGAAGGAAAGTGCGAGGCAGTGGTTTGCCAAAGCAAATAACATAGAAAAGGTAGCTGGGGGCAGTTTTGCCTGCTGGATCATTTTTTTTCCCAGAAGGATGTTCATTGCAACATGCTTTTGTTTCCCTAAGTGGAAATAACTTAAAAACTTTAAAAATTTAAGTTTGGCTTTTATGTATTCCAAAGGATTGTTTTTCCTTCCCTCTCAGGCTTCTGAATGCTTATGATGAACATCAAACACTCCTAAAAGAACAGGATTCTTTAAAAAGGAAAGCAGAAAATGGGTATGTAACTTCCTGCTGAATCAGGAAGGGATGCTTAAAAGAAGACATTTCATTGTGGAAATCCCTTTAAAGATAATTATTACCTTCATGTTGTGGTAATTTATTTTCATGATTTGAAATCATATAAAACAGAGTGGTCAAGAACGTCAGATGAATGTACACAGGTGACATTCATCCATTTGTTAAAAGTACTTATCTCTGGGAATTCTGAAAGTTTCCATTTTGACCCTTATTTAGATCAGAAGAACCAGAGGAAAAGAAAGCACACACAGAAGATACAACTTCATCATCTACACAGATGATTGATGGTGATTTACAGGCAAATCAAGCTGCATATAATTATAGTGCCTGGTATCAAGTGAGTTTACATAATTATAATTGAATTTTTTGTTAATAGATGTTATTAGAAATGCATAAATTAGGATAGTCTCTTTTTTTTCCTTTAGAAAAAACAACTCTTTGCTTCGGTTGCAGATTATATAATACATTGTCTTCTGGTTAAGACTTGGAATTTCAGCAGTGAACACATGCTTGTTTTCTTAAATATACCTGCTTTAATTACATTTTTCTATATAGAACTCAGCCATAGTTCTTGTATGCTAACATGTTTGCTTTTTCCTTTCAGTACAATTATCAGAATCCTTGGAATTATGGACAGTATTACCCTCCCCCTCCAACCTGATGGGAAAATTAAATATCAGATGGAGTGTGTGAAAAGTTTGAAATTATTTTTTTTTAATGAGGGATGTAAACATAGCATAAGCTTGTTGTATTTGATAACTTGTCTTCCCTGTTTCTGTGTAACATGATTTGTTCAGTAATAGGGGAAAATGTCACTTAGTAGCTTACCACAGATACTATTTCCTACCATTTATAAAATTTACTTTTTATTGGAGAACTATTTTTTTGATTTTTGCATTAAGTGGTCTAGAATTCTTTTGCAATGCATTTGCAACAGAGTTTTGTAGCCTTAAGGGTAGGGGAAAAAAACTGACTGCAAATCATGTCAGTGTAGTACAAGACTCTGAAAATACATAAGGGCTGGGTATTAAGGATTTACCTCCTCCTTAAAAAAAAAATGGCTTTTTAACCTTTGCTGACAAGATATTGTCTGTGTGGTTCAATTATCCTTGTGAATTTGGATCGAACAGCAGAAGATACCTATTAAAATATTGTCTTGGCATAGAGATTATAAATGAGGAAATGGAATGTTTGCATCCCTTTAAAAAAATGAAAATCATATCAAAACTGTTGTTTCAGGAGACTTTGTATTTGGAATACTTATGTAAAACTTGTGAGCAAGCTTTCATTTTGATCAAACTGATCATCTTCATTTTTGTAATAAAACTGAAGACTCATCCAATAATTGTTATGAATTTATTGGGGGGGTGAATCACCTAATAATATTAACTTTATATTCACCAGTATTAGTGGTTTATTGGTTTTGAAGTATACTTTTCTTGAATTCATCTATTGTTGACAATTTCTTAGACCTTTTAGCCTTTTGCTTCCTCTCAATCTCTATGCTTTTGCCTTCCTTATACACAAATATTTAAAGATTTTTAAGATGATTGATTGTCTCTGGCAAAGCTGTCCAGACAATTTTACTGTTACTCCCAGGTTTGATGAAGTCTTAGTACTGGTTAACCTAATCAGAACATTAATATGTTTACACAACACAAATCAAGACATAGGATAAATTTTTATTGAGCCTTTTAGTTTACAACATGAGGTAAAAGGCAAGTCAGTTCTCTTTAAGTGATATTCTACACAGCTGTAGTAAAATATTTTAAACTTCAAGGATTTATAATGGATTACATTTCTTAGAAGTTGGGGATCAAGTAAACAAGTTCTAACTTAACTTCTTGAATTTTCCAGTTGACTCTTCCCTTACAATAGTAACCAGTTCTAGACACCCAAGTTTCTTCAAGGCCGTGTTTTATTGTTGCTGATGTCTTTACTATTTCAGTCAATATCCACTAATTCCACTTCAAAAATAAGTTTTGCATTTGGTGGAATTCTGTTGAAGAAGTCAAGGTAAATTTATTTGATAAAACTTGCCTCTCCCCTCATTCCCCTTAGTGTAAAATTAGAATTATGGGACTTCTCTGGTGGTGCAGTGCTTAAGAATCTGCCTGCCAATGCAGGGGACACGGGTTGGAGCCCTGGTCTGGGAAGATCCCACATGCTGCGGAGCAACTACGCCTGTGCACCACAACTACTGAGCCTGTGCTCTAGAGCCCGTGCGCCACAACTACTGAAGCCTGCGCGTCTAGAGCCCATGCCCTGCAACAAGAAGCCCATGCACCACAATGAACAGTAGCCCCTGCTCGCCGCAACTTGAGAAAGCCCACGCGCAGCAATGAAGACCCAACACAGCCAAAAATAAATTTATAAAAATAAATAAATAATAAAATAATAAGAATTATGTATATTGAATACTGGTAATTAACTCCAAAGGGAGGGCTTTATAGTTGACTCAGGGGCTAGTACATAGGAACCTAGAGGTTCCTAAAAGTATTTTTGTGAATGGAGGTCATAACCTGTCAATAAAGGCTGACTAGATAAATTCAGCTTGAACTAGCATCTTCCTTACCTGGATGCCTCTCTAGTACTGCCAAGTTAGCCACTGCTTGATGAAGGCTGCTACTCAGTACTCCCCACCCCTGCCCCAAGTGATTTCCATCTAGCTGGTTGTATAAGTAAGTTACATTAAATCAAAGTTCATATGAGGTAGTACCTGATAATTTGCTGTGAATTTTCAGATGTTGAATTCAGAGAACGGTGATTTTTATCTGACTGGTCTTGAGATACTTCACGAGGGAGCTGCAGTTGGCCATGGGATTTTGATAGGCTGAGAAGAAGGCTATTACATTCCCAAGTAACTGTAACTGATAAGACTAGAAAGGACTTCCAATTTTTTTATCCCCAAACTCACTCTAACTGGTCCAACTAGTCCACTGGGAATGGAACCAACAACTAAACTACCTTCCTACTTAGCTATTGGATTGTTCTGGTCGTAACAGACTGGAGTCATGGCTCTTCTCTTTTTTTTAATGTTCACAAATTGGGCCTATCAGAAAAGTACTGTCACTAGTTATAATCACAAATGCTTACACTATGATGTTGGACCTGTGGTCTCCTTCATTTCACAACTGGTTATCCCCAACGTGTTCCATTTCTAAGCTTTGAGTACCCAATTAATTGCCTGAAATCATATGGAAGCATAAAATTACCATGAGCCATATCTGAATCCTACAATTTACTACAGTTGTTTGTATTGAGCATCTTAACTCCCTGAAATAAACCCTTCAAACATTAATAGTAGCTTTTCAAAGATGGAAACTTAAACCTCAGTTTAGGTCTTGAAAATTAAGAGCTTAAATAGGAAGAAAAAAAGACTCCAGCTCAAGTTAGAATACTTTGTAACAGTAGAAAATATTGTGTATATTGGCGGTGTTGACACAAAAGCATCTAAATATCAGGAAGACTGGTCTGGACAGGATCTCTGATCTAGAGGTTAACCTGGACAGCATTTACATACCTTCAAGTGATCTTTCTTAGTGATTTTTTTCTTTTAATTACAAAGGAAAAAAGGATACTTGGCATCAGGCTGTCCTTTCTTTCCATAAGCCCATTCTGGTTCAATCTCCAGTCGAGCCTTTTCTCCTTTACTCATAGTCAAGAGTGCTTCATCCCACTAAAGGCAAGAACATAAAATCAAAACTAATGATACTTTACAAAAGCATGCAAAGCCAGAAGAAAGGCAAGATTACATACAAAGCATTCTGTTACAGGATTTCATTATGTCCTAAGGTAATGTCCTTGGGTGA
The DNA here is from genome assembly GCF_965194805.1 of Balaenoptera borealis. Taxonomy (NCBI): domain Eukaryota; kingdom Metazoa; phylum Chordata; class Mammalia; order Artiodactyla; family Balaenopteridae; genus Balaenoptera; species Balaenoptera borealis. The sequence continues at coordinate 53,961,451 of NC_138866.1, read as the reverse complement.
GTCTCTAAATTTGTCCTTTATTTCCTCAATGAAAAAAGTTAAGGACACATTAAACGATTTTTTAGTGTAAATACTTGAACTTTTCAAAATGATATAATGTCATTTTGTACAAATTTGGATCTTAAAGCCAAATTACCAAAAACAATATGATGCAAGGATACAGAATATATTACTAGTATATACTCTGTTGAAATGTAACAATTACATAAAGCTCGAATGATAGAGATAGATCTGTCACATACTGGAAATTAAGAGTATGGTTGACTAGAACAAATTTACCAGTAAACATTTTAGTTACAGAAACAGAAAAATAGCTCAACCTGATATATCAACTTGGTATAATCAGATAGTAGTTAAAAGTGATTTTCAACTAAACCTTTAGTTTCAAGGTGTTTTATATTCTATTTTGGGCTCTGGATATGATTGAACAATATTTTAGGTTTTATCACAGTACAAAGAATAACACATTAAGGGTTCTCATAACTGCATTTAAATAGGCATTTTGGTTATTAATGTTTGATGTCCTGCTCTTTCATCTCCTTTTGTACTGTATACTGCAATGGTCAGTACAGCTCAAGTCTAACTTCCCCTTTTTTCAGTTTCCTCCTGTTATCTCTCACATGTAAGGGTGGGTAAAGGCATACTTAACATTTGAAAGATATTTTTGGTGTTTGAGCCTAAATTGTGAGAGGGCCACAGGAAGGACTCCTAGAAGTTTCTATCAGTACTTCAGTGGAACAGATATTTTACCTTTCTGAATCATGTATAAGTGGTACAACAGCTATTTAATATTTTATAAGAATCAAATTTAGAAAGCCAAACATTCTGGCAATTACGAAGAAAAAAATAATAAAAGGGGCAGGCATGGAAGGAAATAATATTTGAGTCTATTATGTGCTTTAAGTTATACCTATTTAATCTTTTTTTAAAAAATATTTATTATTTATTTTTGGTTGCATTGGGTCTTTGTTGCTGTGCGCGGGCCTTCTCTAGTTGCAGCGAGCGGGGGCTACTCTTTGTTGTGGTGCAGGGGCTTCTCATTGCTGAGGCTTCTCTTGTTGTGCAGCACAGGCTGTAGGCACGTGGCCTTCAGTAGTTGTGGTGCACGGGCTCAGTAGTTGTGGCTCGCAGGCTGTAGAGCTCAGGCTCAGTAGTTGTGGCGCACGGGCTTAGTTGCTCCACAGCATGTGGGATCTTCCCGGACCAGGGCTCGAACCATGGTCCCCTGCATTGGCAGGTGGGTTCTTAACCATTGCACCACCAGGGAAGCCCCCTACTTAATCTTTTAGCAACCTTGAGGTAGGCTGTACTGTCTGAGATCCAGAGAACGTAATTTGTGCCAGATCAGTTAGCAATGATAGCACTTGATTTGTGAGACTCGAAAGATTGTTTTCATCTTATTCTCAAACCAATTATGTTACCATACCACAAGTCGCATGTGCCAGAATATCTACTGGTTCATGGCCAGTTTTTACTTACTCCTCTGATAACTTTGCCTATCCCAACCTTAAAACTTAAAGGCTTGGCATTTTTCTTCTTCTTCGAACCTGTAAAACAGATTTTCTTTATAATTAATAATGAAGTTAAGTTCCAATTGAAAAACACAGTGATTTAGGTCTTTAAATTGATTTCAGAACTTACCATGCTATGCATCTGAAAAGAAATAAAAATTCAGAAAGCCAAGTAATTCATCAAGAAAATTTTGGAAGTAAAAATAATTATAGTCTAAAGGAGGGAGACGGAAAGGACCTATATTTACACCATTAAAATAACACTATTCTGCCTTTTATATTAAAATACAAAAGCCTGAATTTGGGGCATTAACAAAGTTTAGACTAAGCTGCTTTATTTTTTGCTTTTCAATGATCAAAAGGTCTTCATTTACACCCAGCCAAGTAGTGAACTGAAAACCTTTTACAAGTAAATCACAGGTGTAAAAGACTTCTGGAAAAAAAATGACAGCCAAGAAGAAAGGTACTGCCAACACAAATATTTGGCATGCCCTAAAGCCAAAGAGATAAGATTACATTTAGACTTACTCGTTTGAATATTAGTATCAAAAACAGTCCCATCCTGTAGTGTTCCTGTATACCAGCAGTGAACAATATCTCCCTTTTTGGGAAAGTTGGTTTTATCTCCTTTTTTAAGAACAGATTTTGTATATTTTGGTGGACCCTAGAAACAAACAAAAACAACACACAGAGTTGTTAATTCATGTCCTTTTTTTAGAAGGATGACAAAGACAATACTTACACAGCCAACTGTGACCTAAGTCCAGTCACAAGAATTTCACAGATTTGGTAACAAACTATTTTGCCTCTGGTTCACCACTGAGTTAAAAAACTCACTATCTCATTTCAAGTCTGTGATGAGAATATTAGTAACTAGCACACCTATAATTTCAAATAACTTCCAGCTTCTTTGGAAACCAATGTTCTTTTGACAAGATTAATTATCCATCAAACCATAAAATGAATCCAGTTATTTCCCAAGGTTAGAAATATCATTACATTTTAATTCCTATAAAATTATAAGGCATTAAATCATTGTGACATCTTTTCAAAGATTTGAGTTGTGTTAGCACCAATAATTGGCATTACTAAATATTTGAATTATATCCAATTAGAATAAATACAAGTAATATTGCATCTGTTCCTGGACTTGAATTGAAAATAAGTTCACACAATGAATGGAATTATCTGTAGAAATTACCATAAGAGGCATATTTCCTAGAACAAAGCAGGATTATCAGGGTCTTTTTAAAAAAAAAATAAGCTAAGGGTTAATCTAATCATTAGTGGGGAATCTATGAGAGGAAAGCAATTTCTTAGGCAAACTTAAGAATATATAGAATTTTATACTACAGAACATTCCAAATGTTTTACAGAAATTAACTCTCCCTTATGAGGTAGGTACTATTATTATCCCTGTTTTACAGATAAGGAAACAAAAGGATAGAGTGGATAAGTAACTTGCTTAAGGTCCTAGAACTCCAAAGTGGCTGTGTAGGATTGGACACCAGGCAGCCTGGTTATAAAGTCCAAGCTCTTAACCACTTTACTACCTCTCAAGCACATATGGAATGTCAGGTATTATACTAGTCATTTTGTTATGTCCATTCATTTAACCATACAGCAACCTGGCAGTTCTTTCCCCATCTTTTATAGAGAAAGTAGTGAGGCCTGGATAGGGTATAAAGCCCTATCCAATTCAGAGTCTTAAGGATTAGAACTTTCAGCTAAAGCTAGGCTGCCTCCCTAAGTCAAAAGAAAGTCACATCTATAGCTTGAATACAAAGTATATTACAAAAGTAAGCCTTAACTTTCTTCCTGACCCATTCCAAGCTTGTTTTAGTGAGACGTTACTTTAGAAGTCTACTGCTAGCAGTGTAAACTGGTGCCATCTCTTTGGAATGCGATTTTAAAATGTTAAAAGTATGATACTTCTCTTTGTACAAATATATACTCAAGAAGTAATTTGAAACTTAGGAAAAAATCTTTATGCAGTTATTCCATACACTATTATACATAATGGCAAAATAAAACCACACATTTATGGTAATATAATAGTTTTCAGTAATGTGGAAAAATTCTTATAAGATTATGAGAAAAATCAGTAGAAAGTTCTACAGTAAGATCTCAACTATTTCAATAAATATACACATAGAAAATATTCAAAAATATTCTGAAATGTTAAACATTCACTTCTAGGTGTTGGAATTATGTTTTCTCTATCCTTTCCTGTTATATCAGAAAAATAAATGATTTTTAAGGAATATAGTTGACTTGACAAAAACTGTTAACATATATCCCAAATTTGAAAATAATTTTAATTTAAAACATTTAAAAGCCACAAAATGAGGATGACAACATATGTATATTATGTGAGAATATCAGAATATCAAGACTTTATTAAAGAAATTACAGATAACTATTGAGTGGATAAGGTACGATTAGCAAATAATAGCCACATTTTAAAACTTAATGTCATTCCATTATTTTCCCATTTGTTGTACCACGTTGCTTGGGCATGTTGTGTTACCTACATTAGAGGTCCTAGAATAATGCAAACACAATAAATTGGTGGCTATATCTCAGTCTTAACAGTGAAGGTGCAATCTGCCTACTTGGGGCCTCAATTTCAGTGTTTCACAAAGTGTCTTTTATGGATCACCCATACCTTGGCATTGTTAGAAAAGGGCCTAATATAATTAAGTTTGGGAAATACTGCATTAAAGTTAAATATGCCTCTATTTTGCACAACTTCTCAGAGCTAATTATGCATTAGCTAATATACACTGTGAATCTTCAAGTAGGAGACACAAGGTACAGCTTTTGATGATACATGAAAACAACCTGGAACTTCTGGGACCTATAAAACACACTTTGTAAAATGGTGGATCTCATTTTGGGTTTCATTGCAAGAACCTGATTGCTTCATGGTGGGAGGTCAGATCAGTCCCAAGCTATCCTGGAGTTAATGTGCTTGAATGGACCTGGCTTTTAGGTAATTTCCTGGCTTTGCAGCAATTTCTTAGTCCAGAGTGAGGAAAAGAACTACATTCCTGAGACTGGCTCTGAGCTAGAAACTTCTAGACACAGAGATAAAGGCACTTTTGAGAGTAATCATCATAGGTGCAATTAACTAGATCACGGCATAGCCTCCAAAAATGAGAGTACAGTTGACCCTTGAACACTTTGGGTGTTAGGGGTGCCAACCCTTCCTGCAGTCCAAAATCCAAGTATAACTTATAGTTGGCCCTCCCTTTACATGATTCCTCCGTATCCGTGGTTCTGCATCCGCAGATTCAAGCAACTAAGGATTGAGGGTCATGGAGTACTGCAGTATTTACTACTGGAAAAAATCTGCATATTATAAAGGACCCATGCAGTTCAAACCCATGTTGTTCAACGGTCAACTGTATATTACATAATTATTCTTAATTCAAGAAATATTTGAGCATGTTCTATATGTTAGGAACTAGAGATACATAGCTAAGCTGGCAGACATGGTTCTGGCCCTCCCTCTAGGTATGTATATGAGACATATGTATAGGTATGTATAGGTATGTGTTATGAGACCTAAAGAGGAAGCACAGGGTGCTAACATGAGAATGACACAGTGATGTAATCCAGTATAGGCTATAGGCTGGGAGAGGGTTCTCTGAAGTAATGTTTACACTGTATCTTGAAGGACAAAAGAAGGTCACTCAGGTAGTAGGGGAAGGTTTACAACAGAGAATAGCATTTTCATAGCAGGGAAGAGCATGAAAATAGTATAGTCTGCAAGGTAAGAAAGAAAAGAGAATGGTATGAGATGAGGCTGGAAAGACATACAACACATGTTAAGAATCTGGGTTTTTATCTTTAGGTCACTCACTGAGCAGCCAATTACCAGTTTTAAATGAAGAAGTTACAAAATCAGATTTGTGTTCTAAACACATCAGTTTGACCTAGTTGAGGAATGGATAGGGACTCAAAAGTGGAAGTGGGGAGGCTTGATAGGAAGAGGTTAGTATAGTAGTCTAGGTCTATGCTGGGGTGCCAACATTGAGGATGACAAAAGATGAGCAGTTTTGTGATATATTTATGCAGAATCAACAGACTTTGGTGATGATTATATGTAAAGGAGTTATGAAGGATGAATCTCAAGTTTTTGGCTTGAGTACTTTTACAGTCATTTCTGACGTCTGAGTGTGAGTTCCTGACCTAACTTATACTTTCTCTCCTGTCCAATATTCATTCATACTTGAAAACTTTCCTCAACACTATTTAATACATAATAGGTAACAAATATATTGACTATGACTGATTTATTTAAAGTCCAGTAAGAGCTATTAGACAAGGTTCTCTGCATTAAGATGAATAAGGTAGAGGTAAATAATATAGATAACCATGTGCTACAGAAATTTTTGGCAGTTATGTAAAGTCTGGGATGGTAAAAGTTTCAGAGGAAGCGATGAGCCCATGACCTGGGTCTTGAAGGGGACACAGAACTGACAAATAGGGAAGTTGAGAGGAGAGACACACTAAGCAAGAAATAAAAGTATGGACAGTTTAGTAGACAATGGGCAGACATCTGTGACCGAAGAAGAATATTTCTATAGAAGTAGTAAATATGGAGCTGGGCAGGGGCCAGATATTGGAAGGTTTTGAATGCCAAAAATGCAATCCAATAGAAAAACAATGAGTCACAAATGTAATTTTAAGTTGTCTAGTTGATGCATTAATAACATTTCAACATGTAATCAATATAAAAATGTTGAGATATTTTACATTTTTTAAAAAAATCATATTAAAACTTATTGCATATTTTATACTTAAGGCACATTTTAATTCAGAGTAGCCACAAAGTGCTCAGCAGCCACGTATGGCTAGTGATACTGTATTGGACAGTGCAGTTCTAGACAGTATAGAATTACTGAAGATTTTTGAGTAGGGTGTGGTTTGCAAAATATTTTAGGAAGCTTACTAGAACAGTCATTTTGGGGCTGAATGATGATGAAAGAGAATGAATGCAGATTAGTGACTTTTCCCACACTCCAGGTCTGAGGCCTTGGAATGCTTGAGAATCAAAAAGGAATGGATGAAGATGTGAAAAAGGAGATGTTTGAGAGCCTTAGATCTGAGGGAGACATGAAAAGGAAAAAGAAAACCAAAGATCAGAGAATTTTTAAACTGGGAAGAAGAGAATGGTTACAACTATGTATGTTAATATTTTGGTAAAATAGAACACAAGAGTATATAATGAGAAAGGAATAAGAGAAGGTTGAGAACTTCCGGAAAAATGTCAAGTAGTTTATGTGGATGGGGAATTGAGCGAGGGATAGTATGAAAGCTGCTGAGTAGCAGTGAAACTAGAAAACATGCTTGGCTGATATTAAGCATTAATTTATACAAAGCCCAGTAAAAAGTATGATGATTATTTTTCTTCACAATACTTGCTCTGCAGTCCTGAAGCATGAACAGAGAAAGCAGACAGCAGAGACCAGCAAAGTACTGGTCAAGAAGCTACGGAATCTAGGCAGGAAGACAATGAGTACATAAAAAAGAGGGCTCACACTGACCAGTTAAATGAAATGAGGGCTTCCCTGGTGGCGCAGTGTTTGAGAGTCTGCCTGCTAATGCAGGGGACACGGGTTCGAGCCCTGGTCTGGGAAGATCCCACATGCCGCGGAGCAGCTGGGCCCGTGAGCCACAACTACTGAGCCTGCGCGTCTGGAGCCTGTGCCCCGCAACGGGAGGGGCCGCGATAGTGAAAGGCCTGCGCACCGCGATGAAGAGCAGTCCCCACACAGCGATGAAGAGTGGCCCCCACTTGCCGCAACTAGAGAAAGCCCTCGCATGAACCGAAGACCCAGCACAGCCAAAAAAAAAAAAAAAAAAAAAAAACTATAAATGAAATGAAAAGAGGTCTTAAAGAAAAGGATATAGTTTAGGACTCTCACGAAATCTCTCTAAAGTGTCTCCAGCCCTTACAGCTTTTACTTTTATTTGTAATGCTCTTTTTCTTAATCTCTTGATATATTATCTGCTACCTCATACATCCCTTACTCTAATTTTCTGGAATACTCTTTCTGGAAGATAAACTATGTTGCCAACTGCTTTTGTAACCCTTCTAATAATTATTATACCTCTATTTACCTTAGTAGCTGCTCAATATTTGCCCAGTATATAAAACACTTATCAAATTATTATTATTATTGTCACTGATACTAACACTGCTAGGGATGAGTGAGCTTAGTTGTTAGCAAGATATTATCAAAAGTGGCAAGATAATCATCAATTTAGCTCTACTGAGGCTTTTCAAAGAGCTGTCCTTAGCTCTACTAAGGCTGTCCATTTACAAGAATAGTTGATTTTTTTTTTTTATGGAGACACTGGTGGAAAAATGTTTTATTTTTTTGAATTTTTGAATTTTATTTCATTTATTTTTTTATACAGCAGGTTCTTATTAGTTATCCATTTTATACGTATTAGTGTATGTATGTCAATCCCAATCTCCCAATTTCAGAAATAAATACTTTCATCTGGCTCTTCAAACCTTGGTACCAAAATATAAAACCTGGGTTGGGAAAGATGAGACAGATGAACCCACACCCTGCAGCCAGGCCCGAATTAACTATTTATATTGCCTAGGACACCATGTACATCAGAAAAAGCTAAAAATAATCAAAAGGAAGTTTCTTTCACTCAGTCCAACTTGGCTATAGAACAGACCCTTAAAATAGCTTTCAAAGCTCAGAAGTTCTGGCCAGACATAGAGGCAATATAAAATACAAAGCTAGGGCTTCCCTGGTGGCACAGTGGTTAAGAATCCGCCTGCCAAGGCAGGGGACACAGGTTCGAGCCCTGGTCTGGGAAGATCCCGCATCCCGTGGAGCAACTAAGCCCGTACACCACAACTACTAAGCCTGCGCTCCAGAGCCCACGAGCCACAACTACTGAGCCCACGTGCCTAGAGCCCGTGCTCCGCGACAAGAGAAGCCACCACAAAGAGAAGCCCGCGCACCGCAAGGAAGAGTAGCCCCCACTCACCGCAACTAGAGAAAGCCCAAGCGCAGCAACGAAGACCCAACGCAGCCAAAAGTAAATAAATTAATTGATTAATTAAAAACAAAAAACAAACAAAAAAACAATGTACTGATTTGGCCCTATGAGTGAGAACATGTTTAAAAAAAAAAAATACAAAGCTAGAGGTATTTCACAGGAAAGGCTTACTAACTGTAAAGCACTGGTTCTTAGGGTTTTTTTTCCTTATGGAGTACATCCAAGGGAGATAACCCACTCCATACTAGTGTTTGGCTCACTGAAAGTGGCCATACTCAACCACCCCTTATTATGAGAACTCAGTGCTGTAGAGCAAATACTTTTTCTCAAATTCACATGCGAAATCAAGTAAGAATACATTTTATACAAACCTCATCCAGAGTCTCTTCAGACTTGGTTTCTTTGGGTTTATCTTCATTAAGCTTCACATTTTTCACCTGCTCAGACACTTTGCTTATACTTTCAGTACCCTTGAAACGCTGTAAGGAAAATGGTCTAAAGTTTATCATATTCATGTCTGGCTAAGAACAAAGGAAGAATCTTATATTAAGCATTTTAATCAACAAATTATGAATCTCAAACTATCTCACAAAATAAATTCTGTAATGAGACCCGTAACCTTTAGAAAGACCAATTCAGACTCAGATATGAATACTATCCAATCAATTCCTTAATAAAGATTCTTTTTTTGTGTGTGGAAGGTGGTCATTTCATAGTTAACATATATTGGAGAATTTCTTAAAATTTGCTTTTCTAAAGGCTCAGCCTAGGTCTAACCAAGACTTTAAATTCATTAATGAAATGCAACTTACTTTAGATTTAAAACTTTTCAGTGTACTTAAAAATCTGTTCCCGGGTTTCCCTGGTGGTGCAGTGGTTGAGAATCTGCCTGCCAATGCAGGGCACACGAGTTCGAGCCCTGCTCTGGGAAGATCCCACGTGCCGCGGAGCAACTAGGCCCGTGAACCACAATTACTGAGCCTGCGCATCTGGAGCCTGTGCTCCGCAACAAGAGAGGCTGCGATAGTGAGAGGCCCGCGCACCGCGATGAAGAGTGGCCCCCGCTTGCCGCAACTAGAGAAAGCCCTCGCACAGAAACGAAGACCCAACACAGCCAAAAATAAAATAAATAAATAAATAAATAAAATTTAAAAAAAAATCTGTTCCCTTTCCAAATATCAAAACATCCTGCCATATTACAGATTACCCATGCTAAATTTGACAGTCCATTTATGATTATAATTAAGAAAAAGTGCAGGTGGAAAAAGTCAACATATTCTGCAAATAAATGCACTTAAAGCTTCTTTTTGGGAATAAAATATCTAAAATGATATTCTGGTAATAAAATGTAACAATACTCACCTTACTTTCAAAAAGATGGTTATAGGCTGTAACCAAATGGTCCTTGTTAGCTGTCTTGGCCACATTTTTAATGTTTCCTAATAACTTATGTTCTGCAAGAAACTATAAAGAAAAAAGCTGGTTAGTCAAAATAATTTCCCTCATGTTAGAAAGGGTCTAAAATTAGAAAATGAACTTTTGAGTTAGCAATTATGTTTTCAATCATACTATTGATAAAAGAAATGAAACATTACATTTTATACTCTACATAACAAAAACAAGATTTAAGGAATATTAAAAAAAAAACCATATTGGGTAATTATAAGAAATATTCAAAGATTAGAACTGTAATATTGCATAGTGGTTACACTGGTGTGTACTAACCCTTTTCCCATCATGGAACTCATGGAAGAGCACACTTACACAGCAAGCACATTTTGGTCACTGGGCAAAGCTGCTCCTGGCAGGATGTTACTTGGCCCGTGCCCTGGGAGCCTCCAGCCATGTTGGGTATTTCTATCTTGACATATGTGTAACCCATTCTTGGCACACCCAGAAACACTGTTACACAATGCTGGATATATAGTGTTCAAATGTATAGGCTGTGGTGTCAGACCATGTGGGTTAAAATCCTAGCTGTCTGATTTTAGACAAGGGACTAAGCTTTCCTAAAGACTCCGTTTCTGCATCACAGTGAAAGATTAATAACAGCATCTTATGTCAGAGGCTTCTTATAAGGGTAAATGTAATAAACCATTTCCAGTCACACAGTAAGAACTCAATACATATTACCTATTTGATTAATAAAATAATGTATTTAATAACTCTAACAGTAGAATTCCATTTCTCTCAAATATAAGACTAAATTGTCAGATGAATACCAAAATAACTTCATCTCAAAATCATGTACATGTTTCCCTTACTTTATTCTTCTTCCTTTTCTACCTTGTGGTCCTTGCTTGATTCCTCATTTTGTTACTTTCTCAAAGTTGTCCTCTGGCATCTTTTAACCTTTCTAACCTTCTAACCTTACAATAAAGCAGTTTTTCTGAAACTATCACTATTGCATTTTTCTCTCTCACTCTTAGAGAAATGTTGTAAGCGATAAAGGCTCATGGGAAAGGCTATTTTGATTAAATAGAAGCAATCAGTTACTTTAGCACTGTTGTGATTTCTTTAGCAAGTTTTCAGAAAGATATCCAAAATATAAACATCTCCATGATATCTTATGATCAATAAAATAGTGATTGTCAAATATAGGTTTACATGTGTGAATGAACACTGGAGAATATGCATTTAAAAGATTAGTATATTAGTATTAGTATATTAGTATTTTGACAAGCCAAGTCTCTTGAAATTGTACAACTTGGGCCAGTTTTACATTAGATTCCACCTTGGGATGATTTGTTTTATAAGAATTTGATGAATATAGTACAGTATTGAGGCATTACATGTTAATAAATGATATATTTACTCTATTGTTTCAGTGAAATGTGGATTGGCTTAAGAGAAAATAATTCCACTAAAATGGTATAAAATGGTGTCTGAGGCATGGTCTTTCATTTTCACCCTTGTATCCCCAAACACTGAGTATGGTTCTTGCTGTAGATGTTGTATAAGTATTTGCTGATGTCAGAATTATTATTCAGGAGGGAGATTATTGGAAATTAAGTTCAAAATCGTAGATAAACCACATTTAGACCACTGCTTCTATTTCTGATAAGTGGGAGATGCTGCGGGCACACAAACTGTACAGTCGTTCAGCAATTTAAGGAGATATGAATTATATTAATTTCCGAAGGAAAAAAAGCCGTCTGACAAAAATAACTTGTGACTACAGAGGGTGGTTAAGATGGAGACTGTGCTGAAAAATGCAGGGCGTAAAAGTAGGAAGAATGCCAAATAGATTTCTTAGTTTGTTTATAACAATGGGAGACCACTGTACCCGAAATACTCATGTAACTCCCCTAAATATAAAGGTGAAAAGATCATTTAAAAGGTCCATATTTTTAAAGTTAAACAGCGAGACTGTAAAAAAATCACACTTATTAGTGTTCAGTGTTTGGTAATTGATGAGAAAAGCAAATCGCACCATCGTTCCCACCGAAATCTTCACATCCCTTCTCATTTCCCGAACAGCCCACACTCCCCGCCAGGGATCTATCTCATGCAAGCCTCCAGTCCTCGGGCCCCCGCCTCAACCCCCAAAATCTCCTGGGTTCCTTTTTTTTCACAGCCTCCACCTCACTCAAGCATCTCAATGAGGTTCTAAATCTGCTACTGCTGCGTGCCCCAAGAGGTAAAATTGCTCCACCCGCCCAAGTAGGGCCGGCCCGAGGGGCGGGAGCGTGGTTCGGGACCGCACACGGGACCTCTCCGGCCTTCCAGGCCACAGGCCGCTGGAGAGCGAGGGCGGGGGCACGGAGGAATACGGAATGTATGGGCATCTACGGGGGGGTGAAGTGTCCCTCAGCCGCACCAGCCCGGCCGCCCCGCCGCCTCCGGTACCGAATCTGAACCGTGATCCTGCAGAAACTTGATAATGTCCTTCTTAGGGAGCTGCTCGCTGCGCAGCTGCTCCACGGTCCAGGCCCGCTGCGGAACGACCGCCGCCATCTTCCCCCGCTGCCTCCGCTTTACTGAGCCAGCCCGCCTGGGTTCGGCATCGCCCCGCCCCAGGGGCGTGGCGCGGACCCTGCTCGGAGCTCGAGGGGGCGGGGTCACGGCGCTACCCGGCAGGATTGGGGCCAGTGTTTGAGTGACGTCAAGGCTGTGCTCCGCGGCCCTCTTTGTTGAGTCCAGGGTAAAACCAGCCGATGTGGCCCCGGCAATTGACTACGCAGAAAGCCGCAAGCTGTCAGCTGCTCTTAATTGGAACCCTTGTGAGGCGACGACCTCCAACGGTAGTGATTGTTTACCATCCATTACCTACACTTGTTTATTACCGACAAGCTGCTATGCATTTAAAGTCTTTAATCTGTTTAAAGGAAACAAAAGCATTCAGACATCTAATCTCATTTTATCTAGTTCTAGCCTAAAGATTCACATCTGACTTGGCTCAGTCCTTGTCTATCGGAACAACCTATATTCCACCACTTTCCTTTTAAAACTCACACAAATTAAACTAAAATACAACCGGTTCCCTTCCCCCTCCCAAATACAAACATATGATAAACAGTTTGTCTAAAAGCAAGTCCAGACACTTGACCATATAAAACAATGTAAAGTGGCTACACGCAGGATGGCGCTTGCTGATGGTGGTGATGAGGGGGTGACATTATTAGTGGTCCAAACAACCTCGTGATGTGTGTGTACTTTTCCTCAATACACGAAGAAACAAATCTACAGAGGTTACTCGAAGTCGCCGCTTTTAGAGGGGAGAAGCCGGGAATTGTATCCAAGTCTGAGGTAGAATGCTATCGTTAGAGTAGAATAATATCACCCCGACGCTTACTGCTCTATATCATTTATGAAGATGTAATGGTGGAGCATCAGGACGCCTTGCTTTTTTTCCTTCGGATTTTCCAACGAATATCAGGACCAAACCATTCACTTCCCTTTTAACAATACAAAATATTAAGATAATGGGTTGCCACTCCTGAAAGAGACCTGGCGTTTTGTTTTCTCAGCCTGGATAGAGAAATAAGACACGTTATTTAATTTTATCTAAACACGTTTGTTTTCACCTCATCTTCCGATTTAAAAACATGGCCAACCACAAGGAATAAGGCAAGTTAGAGTCTCAATAACGTTAAGTTAAAAAAAAAAAAGGGTATCCATTGTTTCTGGACCTCAAGTTTATTTATTGTATCATTTTAAGAGGCATCAATTTCGCAATGATACCCGGACACCTCGTCATTAGAAACGGAACCCAACTTTAGAGTCGATAAAAAATTGACAAGGGGACCAAATTTGGGGTGGCTCCATAACAACGCGCATGCGTCTCCGAGAGGGCCGCGGGGTTTCCGGAAAGCCCGCCAATCATTTTCCCCACGCAAACTCAGTGGCGGCACTTTCAACTGGATAAACAGGCCTCAGTCCCGCCTTCTAGTTCTAGTGTTTTTTATGCGAAGATAACCGATGGGGGTTGGAACGGAGGCTGTTGAGCTGCAGCAGCTGCTGGCGTCTGAGCGAGGCCTTCGGTGGTCGTTGGCCTAATGAGCGGGCGGCAAAGAACGCTTTTTCAGACGTGGGGCTCAAGAGTCTCCCGATCCACTGGGGCTCCGAGTTGCAGCTCTGGAACTGAGCGGCCTCAGAGCCCTGGCATCTCCGGGGCGAGTTTTCCTGCAGCGGCACAGGCAGCAGAGGCGGCGGAGGCGGCAGAGGCTCAGCCCGAGTCGGACGATGATGTGTTGCTGGTCGCGGTGTACGAAGCAGAGCGGCAGCTGAGTCTAGAGAATGGCGGGTTCTGCACCTCAGCGGGCGCCCTGTGGATTTACCCTACTAATTGCCCGGTGCGGGACTACCAGTTGCACATCGCCAGGACCGCTCTGTTCTGCAACACGCTGGTGTGTCTGCCTACCGGCTTGGGAAAGACCTTTATTGCCGCCGTGGTCATGTACAATTTCTACCGCTGGTTCCCCTCCGGCAAGGTTGTCTTCATGGCCCCCACGAAACCTTTGGTGACACAGCAGATCGAGGCTTGCTACCGGGTGATGGGTATCCCGCAGTCCCACATGGCCGAAATGACAGGTATCTTAGAAACAGTGGGCTAATTTGAAATTAAGATCTGGGACCCAGGGAAAAGTATGCGTTCTGGGAAATAGCGTTAAAGGAATTCCTGACCCGTGTGGAATAGTCCCTAGATCACAATATGCTTATTTTACGTCTTCTCCCTTGAAATATCATCTACTTGTAGCAAGTCCAGCTCTAATGAATAGGGTTGCTTTATTCAATCTTCAGAGAATTCCTGTATCTTGTCGAAGCATTCTGAAGTGATTATGTGTGTATACCCCATCGGTAAGTGAACATGAGGTTTCCTGACTTTCTTCCGCAGAAGGATTTCCCAGTTGAAGAATTTTGTTCTCTTCAAATAGTATGTCATTTTGTAGGAATTCTCTAATGGCAGTCTAGTCGTGGTTTTCGGTAAAAGCCAGCATTGACATCTGGACCACAACAAATCTTTAAAATGCATTCCCATGATTTGTCCAATTATCATCTCGAAAGCACATTACCAAAGCAGGAATGCATTCTGAAAATAGGCCAGGTTATTTATATTTTACAGATAACAGTCGGGAGTTTAGAATGTGCAATGTCACTTTTATTTACAGGATCTACTCAAGCTTTCACCAGGAAGGAAATATGGGGCAGTAAAAGAGTGCATTTTCTTACACCTCAAGTCATGGTAAATGATCTTTCTAGAGGAGCTTGTCCTGCTGCTGAAATAAAGTGTCTAGTTATTGATGAAGCTCATAAAGCTCTTGGAAATTATGCTTATTGCCAGGTAATTTTGTTAAAAAGTATTTTATAGTGTAAATATATTGATGAAGAGCATTTTGGGGAATAATTATTAATGATGGAAGTTACTGATGGTATTACTATGAAAAGCCTTATATCTATTATCTCAACAGATGGTGATAGGAAATACTCCTTCATTCAAATCAGTGTCTCTGCTGTTGTTTGTTTTTTAAATTTTAACAAGACTATTAGTGTCAGATGTAGATGATGAGAGTCTCGTTGAGGCAGTGATCTACTACCATATAGTGGTAGGTAGTTAAAACCATAATAGGTGGTGATACTAGGGAGAGGGTATAGAGTAAGAGTAGAGGGAAAGTTTGTTTCATTTAGCGCAAAGAGATGAATTTCACTGCCAGTTTGTGATTTTGTAAAGCAGTTTCCTTGGGGACTTTTAAGTATTATTATATCTCTGTATTATCTTCTCCAGAATTGTCATCTAGAGTTGATCTCAGCCAGGAAATATATATATATTTTCCATTTATTCATATTTTTCCAAGTTAAATTAATACCCAGTGTGTTAAAGTATCTGCTTGAAAGGAGCATTTTAAAAATTTTATTCTAACTCTATGGAATTCATTTTGTACATTTATCTTATATTTAGCAACTTTTTTTTTTTCTTGGCTGTGCTGCACATCTTGCAGGATCTCAGTTCCCCGACCAGGGATTGAAGCCAGGCCATGGCAGTGAAAGCCCAGAATCCTAACCACTAGGCACCAGAGAACTCCCCTTAGCAACTTTATTTTATTTTCAAAAAATTTCTACACGTTAGGTGATTTTTTTTTTTTTAACTACAAGGCTTATGCTTTCACTGAGTACAATGAGACATGACTGACTTCTTTAATATCTAAATAGCACTAAGAGTTTATACTACACTGAATATTGCAGATATAGTTTCCAACAGGCACACGGCTTGTTGAAGAATGTAGCTTCCTGGGTTACAAACACAACACCACCTCTATAAAATGCTTGAGAATCCCTCCTGGAAAAAAAGTAATGTATCAGGGACATTTTGTCTTGTATCAGTTTTTAATTAGGACGATTGTTCTTAAGTCTCCATTAAGTATAATGTTCTATCTGCTTTTTTTTTTTTTTTTTTGTCCGTGCCTCATGGGTTGTGGCTTGTGGGATCTTAGTGCCCCGACCAGGGATTAAACCTGGGCCCTTGGCAGTGAAAGCGCAGAGTCCTAACCACTGGACTGCCAGAGAATTCCCTATAATGTTCTATCTTTAAATGTATTCTGTATCATGTTTTAAAAAACTCCATAAATAATATTTTTTGAGTATTAATCAATATTCAGTTTGAGTCTCATTGAATTCATCTTTGACATGGGTTGAAATCAGAGCAGTTTTAAGATAATCTAGTTTTAGTACCATTTGCAATAGCAAGACATGGAAGCAACCCAAATGTGCATCAACAGATGATTGGATTAAAAAGATGTGGCATATATATATATATATATATATATATGACACACACACACACACACACTGGAATATTAGCCATAAAAAAGAGTGAAATATTGTCATTTGCCACTCAGTGAAATAAGTCAAACAGAGAAATACAAATACTATATGATATCACTTATATGTGGAATCTAAAAAGATAATACAAATGAATGTATATACAAAACAGAAACAGACTCACAGACATAGAGCACAAACTTGTAGTTACCAAAGCGGAGAGGAAAGGGGGGAGGGACAAATTAGGGTATGGGATTAACAGATACAAACTACTATATGTAAAATAGATAAGCAACAAGGATTTACTGTAGAGCACTGGCAATTATGCCCATTATCTTGTAATAATCTATAGTGTTATATAATATGCAAAAATACTGAATCACTATGCTGTACACCTGAAACTAAGACAGTATTGTAAATCGACTATACTTCAATTAAAAAAAAAATCTGCTTTTAGTTTCCTACATCTAATGTGGAACTATGGGATACTAAGAGCTGTTCCTGTGACTCAGTTTACTTAGGGGTCCTTTTTCCTTGTATTGGGGCATATGGGAATCTGGCAAATTATCCAGTATTGATTATACCAGAAGTGGGTGTTGAATTCAAATTTTAAAGCCTAGAGTGATGCTTTGGTGCCCCTTAGAAAATGTTTTAGGATTTAAAAGGGAATTTAGATTTTAAAAATTACCCCAAATTAGCCTTATTCTTTTTTTAAAAAATTTATTTATTTTATTTTTGGCTGTGTTGGGTCTTCGTTTCTGTGTGAGGGCTTTCTCTAGTTGCGGCAAGCGGGGGCCACTCTTCATCGCGGTGCGCGGGCCTCTCACTATTGCGGCCTCTCTTGTTGCGGAGCACAGGCTCCAGACGCGCAGGCTCAGTAGTTGTGGCTCACGGGCCTAGTTGCTCCGCGGCATGTGGGATCTTCCCAGAGCAGGGCTCGAACCCGTGTCCCCTGCATTGGCAGGCAGATTCTCAACCACTGCGCCACCAGGGAAGCCCCAGCCTTATTCTTTTATGAATAAACTTAATTTAAAAATTGTGAGCCTTACACATGAAATCTAACTTCTTTAAAATCTTTGCTAAAACAAACTTTTTTCATTTCAAATCTAATTTCACATTTGTATTTAATTTTTTAAAAATTAATTAATTTATTTATTTTTGGCTGTGTTGGGTCTTTATTGCTGCACATGGGCTCTCTCTAGTTGCGGCGAGCGGGGGCTACTCTTCTTTGCGGTGTGAGGGTTTCTCATTGCGGTGGCTTCTCTTGTTACGAAGCGTGGGCTGTAGGCTCGCGGGCTTCAGTAGTTGGGGCACGTGGGCTCAGTAGTTGTGGCTCGCAGGCTCTAGAGCACAGGCTCAGTAGTTGTGGCGCACGGGCTTAGTTGCTCCACGGCATGAGGGATCTTCCCGGGCCAGGGGTCGAACCCCTGTTCCCTGCGTTGGCAGGCGGATTCTTAACCGCTGCGCCACCAGGGAAGTCCCTGTATTTAATTTTTTTTTCTAGTTTTGTGTTATGATTTATCTTAATCTGGCAAGTGTGCATATGGATATAGCTGTAAGCCTAGACTGTGGCCCAAGCAATGGAGAATAAACTTGATCTTTTTCTACCATTTGCTCTTGAATTAGCCCTTTGAATATTTTGATTTGCCTCAGTATAGGCCTTGATGTCGTAGCTTTATGTATAGAAGAAACCCTAAAGTGTTTTTGATTGGGATAGAGTATAAACCTAAATCATTTGCTCTTCAGATAACATGATAGTTCCATCTGCTAGCCCATCAATACTCTAAATAAGGAACAATGATAGTGGATCAGATATAATAGCTTGTTTAACAGAATCATTTTTATTTTTGTATTGGGCAGATGAAATTAAAGAATTGTTTGTTTGTTTTTTTTTAAGGTTGTAAGAGAACTAGTCAAATATACAAATCACTTTAGAATCTTGGCTCTTAGTGCCACACCAGGTAGTGATATAAAGGTAAGTAAAATTTATTAATGTTTAAGAAAATAAGAACTTTTGTATGTGACCAGATCAGTTTTCCATTCTAGTATTTAGTTTAACATCAGGAGTACAGCATTTCATATAAGATGCCTACCTTTTCTTCTATGGTTGTAGGAGACTATCTACATTAGAGTCTTCAGACTTCAGTGTGCCAAAGAATCACCTAAAGCTGTTGTTTAAATTTTTACTGTTTTATTTTGAAATGACTTTAGACTTCCAGAAAATTTGCAAAAATTAAAGTCTCTGTATATCCTTCACTCAGCTTCCCCTGTTAACATATTACATAACCATAGTAAAATTATCAAAACCAGGAAATTAACACTGGTACAATACTAGTAACTGATCTGCAAATCTTACTTGACTATTGCCAGTTTTCCCACCAGGGTCCTTTTCTGCTCTGGGTCCAGTCTGTGATCCCACATTGCATTTAGTTATCACGTCTCCTCAGTATCTTCCAGTCTTTGACAGTTCTCATTCTTTTCTTGTCTTCCATGACCTTGATGCTTTTGAAGAGTAGGTGCCAGTTATTTTGTAGAATATCCCTCAATTTGGGATTGTCTGATGTTTTCTTATGATTGGAGTGAGGTTATGTATGCATTTTGGGCAAGAATACCCCAGAAGTGATGCTGTACCTTTCTTAGTGCATTGTATCTGAGAATACATGATGATTTGTCTTATTACTGGTGCTGTTAATTTTGACTTGGTTCAGATGATGACTTTCTGGTTTCTCCATTGTAAAACTACTGTTTTTCCCTTTTTAATTAAGTCTGTTGTGGGGGAGATACTATGAGACTATGTAAATATTCTGTTTTAGCATCCAGTGATGGTTCTTGCTTGAAACAATTATTACTGTGCTGTTTGCCTAATCATTATTTCCTCTTTCCCTCATTTCTTTTACATTTTAAAATTTGAATTCTTCTGTTGTGAAAAGCTGTCTTCTCTCCTCATTTATTTTTAATTCAGGTCTTTACATCAATATGGACTAATGGATATATATATATATATATTTTATGGGCTACAATCCAATACTATCATTAATAATTTTGATTGTTCTAGATTGGGCCATTGAGAATGCCTTGAAGATGGCTCCTGTGTCCTTTAGAATGCACTTTTGTTTGTTTGTGTGTTTGTTTTGAACACTTCCTAACTTATTGGCATCACAAGATATTTTATGCTCATTTAGTATTTTTCCTGTCCCCACTGTGGAATCCACCATTTCTCCAGGGAGCTCAGGTTTCCTTTATTGGAGGATGGTAAAAAGTTTTGAGCCCTATCCCATGCAGATTTTGAGCCTTATCCCATGACATTCTAATTAAGTAGCTCTGAATGGTCTTCTGTGTTAGGTTCTGGATAATTTCAAAGGTAGCTTTCAATTCTGCCAGGCCATAGACTTTTTTCCTTCTGTCCATAGCCTCGATTAGTTTTAGAAATTTCTATCCTATCATTTCTGCCCAACCTTGTTTAAACATGCTTGCTTGTTTTTAGTCATCAAGTCTCTGCTTAAATATCACCTCTTCAGAAAAATTCACTCTTAAGCTATGAAAAGTCAACTCTTCCTATCTTGTTATTTTCTTCTTAATATCTACCACAATCTGTCATTCTTTTGCTTATTCATTTATTTGTTGTCTTTTGCTCCACTAAAATAGTACCTACATGAATGTAGGGATTATGTCTATCTTGGTTATACCTCTATCACCAATTCAATACCTGGCATGTGGGAATTACTCAAATATTTCTTTTTTTTTTTTTTTAAAGACATTCTTTTTTTCTTATTTTTTATTTATTATTATTTATTTATTTATATTTATGGCTGTGTTGGGTCTTCGTTTCTGTGCGAGGGCTTTCTCCAGTTGCGGCAAGTGGGGACCACTCTTCATCGTGGTGCGCGGGCCTCTCACTATCGCGGCCTCTCTTGTTGTGGAGCACAGGCTCCAGACGCGCAGGCTCAGCAATTGTGGCTCACGGGCCTAGTTGCTCCGCGGCATGTGGGATCTCCCCAGAGCAGGGCTCGAACCCGTGTCCCCTGCATTGGCAGGCAGATTCTCAACCACTGCGCCACCAGGGAAGCCCACTCAAATATTTCTTGAATGAATGAATGATTAAAAATACTAAAGTCTGGGACTTCCCTCGCGGTCCAGTGGTTAAGACTCCATGCTACGAGCACAGGGGGCACGGGTTCAATCCCTGGTCGGGGAACTAAGATCCCACATGTCGTGCGGCCAAAAGAAAAAAAAATACTGAAGTCTTAGTCAATTTTATAAAATGGTCATATATTTACTCTAGAGTTTGAATGTATGTGGACATTCAGTAACTATAGCGTACTGCTGTATTAGGCACTATACTAGCTGTTGGGAATACAAAAGTGACTAAGATGTGATTCTTGCCCTAGAGGATTTTTTGTCTGAAACTAAGCCCATGAGGCTTTACTAGTTTAAAAAAAAAGAGTTCTTAATTTCTGGATACTTTCAGGATTCTTCCTCCCTCCCTCCCTCCCTCCATCCATCCATCTATCTATCTCTCCCTTCCTTTTTTTCATCACACCCAGTAGTACTGTGGTCTAATGGTACAGCAGTTGTTTATACCAACAGGTTTTTTGTTTTTTCTTAAATTCCCTATTTTTACAATTAAGTTCCTTTATAAGCTTCTGGTGAATGAAATTTAGCTCCAGAAATACATTCACATCATATATATTGATTTAAATGGAAAATATTCCACTCATTTATTTATTTATTTATTTTTATTTTTGGCCACACCCGCAGCTTGTGGGATCTTAGTTCCTGGCCAGGGATCAAACCCTCACCCTTGGCAATGAAAGCGTAGAGTCTTAACCACTGGACTGCCAGGGAATTCCCTCCACTCATTTATTAATAATTGATTTAGCGTAGGACCTGTACCCTCAGTTTCTTAACAAGTCAGTTTGTAAAGTATTCCCAAGGTACATTTGTATCTTTTAGTAGTAACAGGACTTCTCTGTTTTCCCCATTAAAAATCAGTGGAAAAAAGTATTTGCCAGGGAATCAGGAAATCTGGGTTTTAGTTCTGGCTCTAAAATTGACTGTTATATAATGTTTTGGGGATTTGGTTTGCTAATCTAAAACTTCTCTTTTGTCTGAGTCTTTATAAATATTGACAGGATATAACACTACCATTGGAAAACACAAAATACATTTGAGGAACTTGTTGGACATTTTATCTCTTGGATGCTTGGCATGCAAGAAAGATGTTTCAAAAGCATTTTCCCCTATTGTGCCACTCCTGATGTGCTATAATTTGTAGTTTTAAAAAATATTTAATGATATAAATTTCTAATGTTTTTTTCAAAAACTTATTGCTATTTTATTTTTGTTAGTGACAAACTAAAAAATTTAACAAGTAATATAATATATAATCATACTTAATTGATTTTCTGTAGGCTGTGCAACAGGTTATTACTAATCTACTAATTGGGCAGATAGAGATTCGTTCTGAAGATTCTCCAGATATTTTGCCATACTCTCATGAAAGACGAGTTGAAAAGCTTGTTGTTCCCCTTGGTGAAGAACTTGGAGCTATCCAAAAGGCATATATACAGGTAAGCCATTTTTATCATAATTCAGGGTTTTAATAAATGAACTGGTAATGTAATTACTTTAGTTAACAGAGTCTGACTGTGAGAATATATAGTTATAATCATTTATATAATTAATATGGTAAAAATTTCTTTGAAATGAAAATTTTCAGTATGAGTGCCATGTTTTATATGTACTGGCAAACTATAAGTTAAAGAGGAAATACAAAATGATGGACCATTTCTAAAGCCAATTATAACCTTATGTGGTTTTGTATTTTCTTAAGTAAACCTTTTAATTGCAGTATAACCAGCCCCCCCAAACATATATGAACAGCATAGTGCATTAAATGTAAGTGTGCAGCACAGTGAATTTTCACATAGTGAACACACCCAAAACATGTATCCAGATTCAACCAGAACTTTCTTTGTAAGGAAATATATTTTCAGTATATTCCTCCCTGATCCCTTGTACAGCAGTGTTTCTCAACTGGGGACTATCTTGCCCACTTGGTGGCATTTGGCAATGTCTTGACACATGATTGATTGATTGATTGATTGATTGATTGGCTGCTTTGGGTCTTTGTTGCTGCGCGCGGGCTTTCTCTAGTTGCGGCGAGCGGGGGCCACTCTCCGTTGCGGTGCGCGGGCTTCTCATTGCAGTGGCTTGTCTTGTTGCGGAGCACGGGCTCTAGGCGTGCGGGCTTCAGCAGTTGTGGGTCGCGGGCTCTAGAGCGCAGGCTAAGTAGTTGTGGCACATGGTCTTAGTTGCTCTGTGGCATGTGAGATCTTCCCAGACCAGGGCTCGAACCCGTGTCCCCTGCATTGGAGGGCGGATTCTTAACCACTGCGCCACCAGGGAAGCCCATTGACACATTTTTGATTGTTCTAACTGGAGGGTGTGGGGAGTGGACTTGTTACTGGCATCTAGTGTATAGAGGCCAGGAATGCTGCTTAACATCCTGCAATGGATAGGAGAGCCCCCCCAACAACAAAGAATTATCTGGTCCAAATGTCAATACTGTAGCTGTAAGACAACTGCTTAGGCAGTTATCACTTACAATGGGAGAAATTTGGGGTAGCAATTGGTTTTCTAAACTTCATAATTAATGTCATGCTAGGAGAAAACCTTGTTTTTATATCCTCATTGCTGTGGATTAAAGATGGCTACAAATTCTTTGCTACTCTTCCCATTGAGAGGCAGGATACATTTCCCCTTCCCTAGAATCTAGGCTTACCCTAGGCTGACTTTGACCAATAGAATGTGGTGAACCCTAAGTTAGCCATGGTGAGCCTCAAGTTAACGGTGCTGAGGAGAAAGGAGGAGCCAGTAGGTAGCTAGAACTGAGGGTGCAGACACATGGCCTCAGTTGAGCTATTTCAGCAAGCTCCCAGCTGTCTGAGACTCTAGACATCAGGAGCAGAGACGAGCTGTCACTGCAATGCCCTGACAGAATTCTTTTTTATTTTTAGTATTTTGTTTTGCAATAATTTTAGACTTTTAGGAAATTTGCAAAAATAGTATAGAGAGTTCCAGTGGGGAGATACTTTGAGACTATGCAAATACCCTGATTCTCAAAATATTTTGTCCACTAACTTTAGCATATAATGATGGTTCTTGCCTACAACAGTTATTCCTGTAGTATTTGCCTAATCATTGTCTGTTGTTTCCCTCATTTCTTTTACATTTGTTAATTTGAATTCTTCTATAATGAAGAGCTGTTTCTTCTCCCCAATTTACTTTTTCAATTCTTTATATTAATATGGATAATTATTATATTAATGGATAATTATTTTTTCCTGTGGGTTAAGTTCTATACTATCATTATTAATTTTGTTGCTCAGATTGTTCCAGCTTTGGCCATCAGGAGTTCCTTTAAAATGGCCGCTGTGTCCTTTAGACATGCACTTTTTGTTGGGGGCAGGGGGGTGATTGGGGGAAGACTAGTTCCTAACTTTCTGGTATTACAAGATATTTTATGCTCATTTAGTAGTTGTCCTGTCCCAGCCATAGAATCAACCATTTCTCCAATAAATCCTTATTCCTTCTATGGAAGAGTTGTATTTAGAAACCAAGACATGGGCACTAGATATGTTCATTGTTGCTGTGTCATCATCCCTTCTAGGCCCTCTCTGTTACTTGCTTGAATTCTTCCCTGCAGAAAAAAAATCACAAGCAAATGAAATGGTTGTTGTTTTAACCTATGATGTTTTGAAGTAGTTTGTTATTCAGGAATGAATAACCAGAAAGTTTATCTATCATTCAATCTTTAATAAGTCTTTCTTAAAGAGAAGTTTTATAGAAATATGGTTTGTTTTTTGTTTTTAAATTATTTGTAACAAAATTCTAAGTGTTAATAATTTAAGATATGGCAAAGTGTTTCTGGTAATCATCTCATAAATGCTAATACATTTGGTTATGATTAAAATCATTCCATTTATAAGAATATGAAAGTTGTAATTTGTATAATCACATATAATAATTTAACTTTATTGATTTTTTTAGAGTGCTTCTTTAGGCACATGTGGTCAGCAAAGCTGATCAGCAAAACTAGAAGAGAGGAAAGATTGAAATGTACTAAAATAGCTATATTTTAGGAAATGAAACTTAGGCAAATTACATATTGCTGTAGTTGGTCTTCATCTGAGGTCGCTTTTTACCTTCACTATGACATCAAGCTCAGGACCTTTTGTCTGCTGTTTCCTCTGCCTGGAATGCTCTGTCTTCAGAACTTCTCAGGCTAGGCACACTGTATCATTCAGATGTCAAGTATTACCTCTTAAAAGAAACCGTCTTTGGTGGCATGAACACGTGGAGAACTGTGGGAGCCTGGATGCCCAGTTCTCCCCTGAGAGCGCCCTGCTGTCACCCATGCAGCAGTAGGCTCCGTTGCTTGCCCAACCCGGACCACTGTCTCTCCTGCTGCTTGGTACCGGAGGCAGCCCTGGCCTGGAGCGGTCCATCCCCAGCCAGGAATCTTAGTGTGGGAAACGGGATGCTCAGAGGTGGAAGGGCGCTGGCAAGGTCACAGTCCAAGGGCCCGCTCCTCTGCATCCTGGGGCTGGACGAGGGATGAGGCAGGGGGTGCCCGGGCAGCACGATTGCTGCTCCTCCCCCCCACCCCCCAAAAAAAAGAAAGAAAGAAAGGAAGGGGGGGAGGTAGGGAGGAAGGAAAGAAAGAAAGAGGGGCTTCCCTGGTGGCGCAGTGGTTGAGAATCTCCCTGCCAATGCAGGGGACACGGGTTCGAGCCCTGGTCTGGGAAGATCCCACGTGCCGCAGAGCAACTGGGCCCGTGAGCCACAACTACTGAGCCTGTGCGTCTGGAGCCTGTCCTCCACAACAAGAGAGGCGGCGATAGTGAGAGGCCTGTGCACAGCGATGAAGAGTGGTCCCCACTTGCCGCAACTAGAGAAAGCCCTCCCACAGAAACGAAGACCCAACACAGCTCAATATAAATAAATAAATAAATAAATTTATTAAAAAAAAAAAAGAAAGAAAGAAACCCTCTTTGTCCACTTATATAATAGTGACCCCCTTCCCATCAAAGATTCTACTCTACAAAGCATTACTGTGTTTTAGGTTCTTAAATGCATTATCATAATCAAAATTCTCTACTTTCTTTGTTCACTTCTTTATTCCTTTCTTCCCTCTATTGAATGTAAACTTTAGGAAAGCAGAAACTTCATTTGTCTCAGCCACAATATCCCCAGCATCAGGAACAATGCTTGATATATAGTATATGTTTAATGAATATATTTTAAAAAATATCTATTTGTTTATTTGGCTATGTCAAGTCTTAGTTGTGGCACGCGGGATCTTTGTTGCGGCATGCAGGATCTTTCATTATGGCACGTGGGCTTCTCTAGTTGCGGCGCGGGCTCTCTAGTTGTGGCACACAGGCTCCAGAGCGTGCGGGCTCAGTAGTTGCAGCGTGCAGACTTAGTTGCCCTGTGGCATGTGGGATCCTAGTTCCCCAACCAGGGATCGAACCCGCGTCCCCTGCATTGGAAGGCAGATTCTTAACCACTGGACCACCAGGGAAGTCCCTTAATGAATATTTTTGAGAGAATGAATCAGTGAATGAAATTAAATGTACTCAAGGAATTTTGATTTAGTCATCCCTCTGCAAATATTTACCTATGTGCTAGACTTGTTCTAGGCACTGAAGATGCAACAGAGAAAAAAATCAAGGCCCTCCTTTCATTGTGCTTAGTTTGGAGGGAGAGGAGGAGAGTTAAGAAATAAACAGATAAACACATATGTTCATTTTTTTTTTAATAAATTTATTTATTTTATTTTTGGCTGCATTGGGTCTTCGTTACTGTGCACGGGCTTTTTCTCTGGTTGCGGCGAGCAAGGGCTACTCTTCGTTGCAGTGCACCGGCTTCTCATTGCGGTGGCTTCTCTTGTTGCAGAGCACAGGCTCTAGGCCCACGGGCTCAGTAGTTGTGGCTCGCGGCTCTAGAGCACAGGCTCAGAAGTTGTGGTGCATGGACTTACTTGCTCCGCGGCATGTGGGATCTTCCTGGACCAGGGCTTGAACCCATGTCCCCTGCATTGGCAGGCGGATTCTTAACTGCTGCGCCACCAGGGAAGCCCAACACATATGTTCTTGAATTATCGTTGAATCTAATAATTGCTTATGCTGACTCTCACATGGATTATCTGGAGATAATTGTCAAGTACTTTAAAATTTTATCATCTCTTCTGTGTTTACTTAAAAATTCATTTTAAGACAAACTTTATTTAATATATAATTTAATATATAAAACTATTTTAGTATGTGAGGAAATGTATTTGAAAAAGGATTTTAAAATAAACTTAAACTAAATTTCTTTGAAATTTGCAGATTTTGGAAGCACTTGCCAGTTCTTTGATTCAGAGGAATGTTTTGATGAGAAGGGATATTCCCAATCTAACAAAATACCAGATAATTCTGGCAAGAGATCAATTTAGGAAAAACCCATCTCCAAATATTGTGGTAGGTATTTTAAAATAAATTTTGCTGATAGACTACGTTTTTACTCAGAACCAGGATGAAATGTAAATAATGATTGTTTTTTGGTATATATTAGCTCATCAAGAATTCAGGGATGGTTTATATAGTTTATAAAAACATGAAAAAGATCTAGCAGGGATACAGTTTAATGATGTGAATTAAGATAAATTTATCTTATAACTTTTAATTAAGAATTGGTCTTTTAGTTCACTTCTGTTTTGCAAAGTCAAAGGGTCATAAGAGGGTAGATTTTAACTAACTTTTAGACCCATAGCATTTAGTCTTAAATCTCCATACCGAGGTTGGATTAAGCATCACAGTAAGCTTTGTATTTTTAATCTTTATAGGAAAAAAATAGGTGGGTAGGAACATATCCATCAAGTTAGGTCCAGAGTCAAAAGAGATGCTCACAAGCATGAAAAGGCACTGAGTCATTCTTGGAACTGTGAGGGAATGCATGTGCAAAAGAACAGAGGCAATTGAATGAAGATATAAAGGAGACAGTGAGAAAACCAATTTGACTGAGGTAAAGGATTGAGGGAGTCAGATAGGATCTAGGTTGTGACCACCTGGGAGTAGCTTTAAATGTTATACTAGAAATACGGACTTTATAGTATCTGGGAAACCACAAAGGGAATTTTCTGTGAAATTGCAGTATATTATGCTAAACTTTAATAAAATGTTTAAAGTTTCTGCTAGGAGTTAAAGGTTCATTAAAATTTTAAATCATAAATCTAAACCTGTTGAACTTGATCTCACTGATGAGAGTTTATGTTTTACAGAGATGTTGTTTTACCCTTTTAGGTAATTAGGGTGCCATTTTAAGGCATTTATCACTATCCTGGAAGTATTTAAAATGAGTGTAACTGATATTAAATGCTACTAAAAATGTAAGGTATTAAATAATAGTCTTCATCTCTAATAAAGGAAAATAATTAAAATATATTCTCAATGGTCTTTTAAAGGTATCTTATTGTATAGATATACCGACTGTATGCTCCTATAAAAGGAATATGTACTTTACTTTTCCTTGAGAGTAGTGGTTAAAAGCACAAGCACACTGGGCCAAATTTCCTAGGTTCAAATACTGGCTCTGCTACTTATCACCTACGTGAGCTTCCGCATCTGTAAAATGGGCATAACAATAGTACCTACCTCCTAGGTGTTAAGATTAAATAAGTTTGTATAAGTAGTGTGCTTATAACAGTGTCTGGTGCTCCCTGTCAGATGTTACTGTGGCATGTATACTTGGTGTTAAATGTTAGTGTTAAACAGTTTGATTAAATATTTGTCCTGATGTCAGAAACATTTATGAGGATAGGCCCATATCTGTTATATTTTCCCTTGTATCCCAAATGTCTAGCTCAGTGCTTGGCAAATAGTAGGTGCTTATTAAATTGTTTTGAAAGACCAAACAAATCTATATACTGCTAATAATTTACCTGCAAAGAAAAACAGCATATGATAAATATCCCCCCGTTCATTTATTCTCTTTAAAATGTAAGTTTCATGTTGAATTAAATAAAGGGGCAGATTGTATATGGAAAGTACATTGACACCTTTCCATAGCAACATCTTAGGACATTCAGTAGAACCAATAAGTTCTGCATGGAACATGGATCTTCATTTCTTTCTCTGGGTAAATTTGATACATGCTTGTTTTTTCTAGGGACTGCAACAAGGCATAATCGAGGGAGAGTTTGCTATTTGTATTAGTTTATATCATGGTTATGAATTATTGCAGCAAATGGGAATGAGATCATTATATTTCTTCCTTTGTGGAATTATGGATGGAACTAAAGGTAAATTATATGAAATTATTTTTTAAAGTGCTGACATGTATTATTTTGGTTAACGATATGTATTGAGCAGTTTGGATTACTTAAGGTGCTTTATTTTAAAAAGCAGTGAAGGGGACTTCCTTGGTGGTCCAGTGGACTTCCTTGGTGGTCCTCCCCCATGCAGGAGGCCCGGGTTTGATCCCTGGTCAGGGAACTAGATCCCGCATGCTGCAACTAAGACCCAGCGCAGCTTAATAAATAAATAAATAAAATAAAAAGCAATGAAATAGTTATGTAACAGATTCTTTCTTTCTTTTTTCCTTCCTTCCTTCTTCCTTTCCTTTCCTTCCTTCCTTCCTTTCTTTTTCTTCTTCTTCTTCTTCTTCTTTTTTTTTTTTTGCTTAAACAATGGACATATGTTTCTCACAGTTCTGGAGGCTGGGAAGTTCAAGATCAAGGTGCCAGCCCATGTTTCTTTGATTTTGATAAATTGCTGGAAGAAAGGAAGCCATTCATTAATACATATGTGAATGTAGAACTGGAAAAAGTTGCTGGTTTTTATTTTTAAATTTGAAAAACTTGCATTCATTGCTAAAGTTTAATTTCTTTTAAATAAATGATACATTTGATTAGTTTTGCTATTAAATTAATTGGAAAAATATTTTCTTAATTTCTGAAGGAATGACTCGGGCAAAAAAAGAACTTAGCCGAAATGAGGACTTCATGAAACTCTATTATCATCTAGAGTGCATGTTTGCACATACACGTAGTACTTCAGCAAGTGGCATTTCTGCTATCAAAAAAGGTCTGGTTTTTCTTTTAAAATTTTATATTGTTTCCTCTTTATCAAGGTTAATTTTAAAATTATGCTCCATTGATCCACATGTCTATTTATACCTACTTATATTTCTGTAGCAATAGACCTGTTAAATGCTAAAAGATCTTATTCTTCAACTTAGGATAAATATATATTCAAGCAGTTCATAAACTTTAAATATATAATAGAAGTTAGTAGTAGTTGTTACTGGTAGTGAAAATTCTCAGAACTACCAAAAACTGATTTATAGCTTAACTAAATGTGAATTTTTCCCTTCTCTTTGCTGCTGATTCTCATTCGGAGTCTTTCTCAGAATGAAATTTTCATAAAAATTCAAAGTTTATTTTACAGTAAGGTTTGTGTGCTACCCAGGTGCTACTTACTGTTTAAATAAAAAGAAATAAGTTTTAATGAATCCATTTTGAAAAGGGTAATTAAAATACATTAATGTAATCGAATAGGGAAAAATACAGAAAAATTTTTTGTGTTTTGTTTTTTTACAGGAGATGAAGATAAAAAGTTCTGCTATAGTCATCCAAAATTAAAGAAATTAGAAGAAGTTGTAGTTGAACACTTCAAGTCATGGAATGGTAGGTCGTATTTAATAGACTCAAGGCAAGGCAAAGTTATTGAAAAAGCTAAAACTCTGACTCATTAGTTTGTGCTAACATTTCTTATGGAGAAGATGAGCTTTTAATTATTCTGGATAATGAATATAGAAAAGCTCTGAGAAATTTTGGGAGCATAGGCACCAGGGGAATGGTGGAAATGTTAAGAATAGGGTATTATGTGAAAAAGAAAAGTCAGCCTGGGGCAATATAAGGGAAGCAGATAATAAAACAATGTATAATATAATGGTAGGGAAAAGTAAGCTAGGTGAGAAAATAGAGAGTCATGAAGAAGGCTATTTTATACAGGGTTTTAGAGCAGACTTCTTTGTAGGGTGATGTTTGAGCTGTTACCTGATGGAAGTAAGGGAGCAAGCCTTGTGGATTTCTGTAGGAGGATCATTCCTGGCAGAGAGAATAGCAGATTCAAAGGCCCTGAGGCAGTAGGGTGCTTGGTAAGATTAAGGATCAGTAAACAAACCAATTTGGCTGGAGTAGTGTAATGAGGATGAGTGGTGTAGGCAGAGGTTGGAGAGATAGCCAGGGGCCAGGTCATGTAGGGTTTGTAGGCCATGTCAGGACTTTGGATTTTATTCTGTGAATGCTTGTGATTTGTGAAACTATTACAGAGGCATTCGGAGCAGCAGAGTGATGTGATCTGACTTATATTTTTAAAAGATCACTCTTGTAGATGTTGGCCAATTAGGAGGCTATTGTAATAGTCTAAGATGATAACAGATGATGATAGCTTATACCAAGATAGTAATACCAAGCAGCAAGGTGGTTCTGAGAAGTGGTTATAGGTTCTAGATATATTTTGAAGTTGGAGCCAACAGTGTTTATCGATGGATTGGACATAGAGTATGAGAAAAAAAATCATAAGTGTAGGAGTATGTGTGTGTGTGTGTGTGTGTGTGTGTGTTTGCAGATGATATATACGAACAAAGAGAAAACTAACAACATGGAGAAGAAAGAGCAAACATATTAGGATGCTTTTGAGACATCTAAGTTGAGATGTGCAGGCAATGGATAAGTGAATCTGGGTCTCAGAAGAATGGTCTGGGATATTTTTATCTATTTACATATATATAAATAAATTTTAGAGTTATCAGCATAAAGGCAATATTTAAAATTTAGAGAATGGATGTGATCATATCACCAGGAATACAGTTTAGGGACAAAGGGCCGGGAATTAGTCCTGCAGAATACCAACATTTAGAGTTCAGAGGGGAAAATGCCACAAAGGAGATTGAGAAAGAAACCAGACAAGTGAATTATCAGAGATGCTGAGGGAAGAGACTATTTCAGTAGGAAGGAGTGGATTGTGTTAAATACTACTGAGAGATGTGGTCAGATGAACTAAAAAGCATCCACTGAGTTTGGCAATATAAAGTTATTGATGACTTTGGTAGAGCAACTTTAATGGAATGAAGATAGAAAGGCAGGCTGCGGGCTGTTGAAGGAGATAGGCTTTGCACTGAAAGTAGCTATTGATCTGCAGTTGGTCAGATGTAGAGTCTTGATGCTATGCTGATTCAGAGGAGGTTTATCTGGAATAATTTTCCTTGCAACAGCAGCTGCTTCTTTTTCCTTATGTATTAGACATTAACTTCATATGTATTAAGTCATTTAATTCATAAGGTTGTTATGAAGACTAAATGAGTTCATATATAAAACGCTTAATGTAGTCTCTGGCACACACATGATGATTAACATAATATAAATCATGTTTAAGAAAGAAGGATTGTCAAAGTCCCATGCAAGGTTAAAAAACAAAAGAAAGCAAATAACAAAAAACTCCACACAACTTGCAATTATTAACCAATTGCTATATGCAAGTCTACATACTTTATATTTACTGTTTCATTTAATCATCACCTCAATGCATTTTAGATATTAAGAAACTAAAGTTTGAAGAGATTAAATGACTACCATGGTCACACATCGCCCAGAGACTAAGTGGTCCAGCCTCAAAGTCATGTTTTTATTTATGCATTCTACTCCTCCCAAGCACAGAGACATGGGGAGCAGCTTTGTGATTGACTGTTGGGTATATTCTTCAGTTTCCTTGGAGAATTTGAACATATCAATAATTCGGGGACAGAATACCAATGGCCTGGATTAAGACAGTGCCTTTAGTGAGCAGAAAGGAAAGGGAAGATATACAAAATCAGTGAGAGCTCTGCAGTCCTGTGCTTCTGATTTAGAAGGTAAAGGGGAATAACAGGCGTCATGCATGAATTGAAGGACTGGTCAAAAGGTAATTTTTATTTGGTTTGTTTAGGTTTTTATTTTATGACAGCCAATGAGAGATAAGGAGCCAGATTTATTAAGATGACTAGAAAAGGTAGGAGGAAAACCAGCAAAGTTGTTTAAGATGCCTTAAATTATTTTTTTGAAAGAATTGTCACTCACTAGTATATAGTTTCAGGTTTGTCTTTTGAATTAGTTCTCATCTAAATGCTTTTATAAAAGTTGTAATTAAAGTATTTTTGTTATATAGCTCAAAAGACATCTGACAAGAAATGTGATGAGACCAGAGTTATGATCTTCTCTTCATTTCGAGATAGTGTTCAAGAAATTGCAGAAATGCTTTTACAGCATCAGCCAATTATTAGAGTAATGACTTTTGTTGGCCATGCCTCAGGGAAAAGCATGAAGGGTTTTACCCAGAAGGAGCAACTGGAGGTAATTATTTTTGGAGATGATGAATATAAAAGTAAAATTGATTAGCTTTGCACTTATGCCTTTTTTTGTTTTAACTCACTGATCAGTTGGCTACATCTTAAAGATAGTTTTGTAGTAAATGTATAAATAAAACTAGGCATATTTTGAAAGACCAAAAAAAAGTGGGTTTTTTTGGGATTTTGAAATGTTGTTTTAAAAGTATAATGGTTAAGCAGAAAGGCTCTGGATTCATATTATGTAGGTTGGAATCCTGGTTCTTCCACTTATAAGTTTCTTTACTTCCTGTGCCTCAGTTTTCCTTATCTGTAAACATACCCTGTAGAGCTATTGTAAGCATTAAATGAAATCGTACGGTAGAGCCTTCAAGAAATGTTTACTATTTATTTATCTTAAGTCACTTTAGTTATTTATTCCAAACAAATAATAAGCTTACACTTTTTTCTGTTATCTAAAAATCTTAACGTAAAAATATGGTCAGAGGAAACCATGGTGGTATTTAAGGTAGCTGTATGCTCTGAATATTGGTCATAAATTTTTGAGTGCTATGATGTTTTTGGGGAAATTTTGGACTATAGATCTTTATAAGCTGTATACAGGGTTTTTCAGGTTAACTATAGGTCTACACTTGAGTAGCCTCTGACAGTTAGGTATGTCTTTAATGTCTAATTCATTTTGAAAGATCCTTTCTTGATTCTGTCAACATTAATAGATGAAGACTCCTATTATTAAATACTTCTTATACCAGTCCCCACTGTACTCAAAAGAGTCTGTTTAAGCAAACTGGATCTGGTGGAGAGAGTCTAGGAGGTTTTCCTGAGTCTGAATGTAACACTTTTCCCTATCTCAAGTCTAATAAGTACTCTAAAGGGTTCAGGCATCTAGTGGGTGATTATTATAGATTGTATTGACTTTGTCTTTTACCAATAATATTTTTTTTAAATAAATTTATTTATTTATTTATTTTAAATTTATTTTTGGCTGCATTGGGTCTTCGTTGCTGTGCGCGGGCTTTCTCTAGTTGCGGCGAGTGGGGGCCACTCTTTGTTGTGGTGCGCGGGCTTCTCATCGCGGTGGCTTCTCTTGTTGCGGAGCACGGGCTCTAGGTGCGCCGGCCTCAGTAGTTGTGGCACGCAGGCTCAGTAGTTGTGGCTCGCGGGCTCTAGAGCGCAGGCTCAGTAGTTGTGGCGCATGGACTTACTTGCTCCGCGGCATGTGGGATCTTCCCGGACCAGGGCTCGAACCCGTGCCCCCTGCATTGGCAGGCAGATGCTTAACCACTGCGCCACCAGGGAAGTCCCGATCAATAATATTTTTATGTAGGCCAGGGTAATCCTGGTAAACAATCCTTTTTATTACTCCTATACATAATTGCTTTCATAACAGCAGTTTTATTCTGAAATAAGCTTTCAAGCAAATAGTTGAAATTGAATTATTCATTTATCTAGAAACAAGTGATGAAGTCACAGAGGAAGTTGGGGGCCAGATTGTTTAGGACCTTACATTTCCATTTTAATGACTTTGGCTTTTACTCTGAGTAAGGTTAGAAGAAGACCTTGGAGAATTTGGAGCAGAGGAGGGTCATGTCCTGATTGATATTTTAAAAGAATCACACTGGCTGCTGTCTTAAGAATAAACTATAGGGGCTAAGGGTGGAAATAGGAAGACCAATTGGAAGACTTATTACAATAATTCAAGCTAAAGATGATGGTGGCTTGGACTAAGGTGGTAGCAGGTTGTGAGAAATGATTGGATTCTGGATATATTTTGAAGGTCAAGCTGACAGGACTTGTTGACAAATTAGAGCGGGATATGAGATAAAGGAGTGTGAAGGCTGACTCCAAGGTGTTTGGCCTGAGCAACTGAAAAGAGTGGCTGTTAACTAAGGTGGATAAGACTGCAGGAAAGGCAAGTTTTGTAGAGAATATTAGCTTGGTTTTGGACAAATTAACTTTGGCATGCCTATGAGATTAGTGGTTTTCAAACTGTCAAAACTGATGGAGGACCAGTTTATTTCCATTCAATACGTCAATGGATGTATTGGATGTACATTCAATACATCCATTGTCGGTGCTCCCAAGCCTTGGTGCCTCGTGGATTTATGCATGTGACAGTGAAAATAAATTAAAACACCGTGAGATGGAACCTAAGAAGAACGGCCTGCAGGTATTGAGGCGGGGCAGTGGGCTCATCTGCCTGCGGCCGAGGCGCCGGGTTTGAGGATGCCCGGCGGCTTGTCGGAGCTTTGAACATTACAACAAAAATGAATTACTAGAAAAATAAGCTTAATGAAAAACAAAGTTCATGTCTAAATTTTTTTTTTTTTTTTTTAGAGTCAACAGATGGGGAATACTCTGTCAAGTTTCTAAACTCTTTCTCTTAGTTTTTGTAGTCTTGTCAGCTGGTAGTAAACAGTTTGTGAACCAGTACCGGCACCAGTAATAAATACTTCATGGATTGTACTTTGAGTTACACTGTTTTAAACATCAAGTAGCGATGTTAAGTAAACAATTGAATATATGTCTTGACTTCATGGGTTCGTGGAAATATATATTTGGGAAGCATCATCATGTAGATGAGACTGGATTGAATGAAGACAGAGAAGATGTCCATAGACTGAGTCCTGGGGAATCAGAATAAGGGGCTAGTGAAATAGGAGAAAGACCAGGAGAGTGTGGTATCTCCTGGAGGAGGAAGTGATTAAATGTATAAATGCTGCTGGTGGGTCATATAAGATGATAACTGGGAATTGACTATTGGAATAAGAGAGGAGAAGGCAAATGACCTTGAAAAGAACATTTTCAGTGGAATGGTGGGACAAGCCACCATTAAGAAGAGCTGGAGATAGCAAGTACACAAGTCTTCCAAGGATTATTACTAAAAGGAGCACAGAGATGGAAGTAGTTTCTTGTTTGTTTGTGTTATGTTGAGATACATAATAGTATGCTTGTATGCTGATAGGAATGACCAGTTGAGAAAGAAAAATTGATGATAGAGCAGAGAGGAGAGTATTGCTGGAATGATCTTTGAGTAGTTAAGGGAAAAGGATGGGATCTAGTATAAAACTATGGGGGGTGACCTCAGTTAAGAACACGGATAGTTTGTCCAAAACAATAGGAGGGGAAGGTAAACTATGCAGGCACAGGTAGAGGTGGGTGTGTAGATGTGGCAGTGATACCTTGCGGAAGGTCTTTTTTGATTGCTCAGTTTTTGTCATGTCACCAACTGAGAGTGAGGATGGGGAGGAAATGTTGGAAGTTTGGTGAGAGAGGAGTGAGGAGGAGAATGGGGAGAGTGAATGGATTAGGGAAATATAAGATGATTTTCAGATAGCACTAAGGGCTCACTCAAGGTGAGATATTATGAGTTTAAAGTGTAACCAGTCAGCATGGTTGGTGTTTTCCTTCAGCCACATTCAACTGTGTAAATACAGACCTGGTGGAAAGTGGGATATAATCAGTGTTGCAGTTTAGTTAGGAAAATGGAGGAGAGAGAAGCAAGGGAGTGGGTGGTAAGCTAGAGTGTAGTGTAAACAGCAAAAAAAAGGTAGGATCAGTAGATTATAAGTCCTGGTGGTAGTTACTTAATCACTTATTCCTGTCTTTGATTAATTAAACAACTTCTGGTTCATATTTATTTTTCGAACTCTAGGGAAATTAATATCAATCCTAGGCAAATAAATAACAATTTAGCTTATACCTGCTTCTAAAAAGAAAGTTCTTTGACATCCTTTATTAATTTATTAATTATTTATATTAAAGAATTATTTTTTTTACAACTCTAGCTCTGTGGGCTTTTTTTTTTTTTTTTGATCTGGACAAAAAGGACATCTGTTTTAAGTTACAGGTAATGTTAGGTCAGTCTTTCCTTGGCTTAATGTCATTACAGATTCCAAAGGGAAATGAATTATTCTTAACTTTTAATTATGACCATTGGTTCTCCCTGTATTCTGTTTTTCCATATTGAAGGAAAACTCTTTGACTAGTGTTACTGGAAAGGTTTCTAAGAGGATTTAACATGATAAATTTATATTTATTATCCTACTTTTAAAGTGGTTGTTTTAAACAAAAGAACTAGCTTAAGGATTAAGACAATAGGTTTTTAGAATCAGAGAGACCTAGGTTTAAATGCTGATGATTATTATTACTTATAGAATAGTAGAATGTTTGAGCTTGAAACGACTTTATGGTCTTTTGTCATGGGTCCATAGCTATGTCTATACTTTGATAGAGTTCATATTTCCTTTTTGTGTATACTCCTCTAATATTTTCTCCTGAAATTTACTTTTTAGATATGAGGTCTGATAACTGTCCTTCATACTAGCCATTTTGTTCAGGCATTCTTACATTTTAATAGGCATTTATAAATATATTAGTCAAAAGCATGACTGATTCCTCTGGAATACCATCATTTAATTTTTGTTTCTATTCTCTATCTATCTATTGACCATGATCTTATTTAATTACCACCACTACTACTATTCCACCATCCATAAACCTGCAACACTGATGTGGGTGTATATATGTGTGTGTGTGTGTGTGTGTGTGTGTGTGTGTGTATGTAAATGAGGAAACAGGCTCAGAGCAGTTGAGAACTAAGTTTATAAGGCTTAAGGAAACTTTTCAAAATATTTGTTGACTTTTTCATTAACTCATTGTTATGCTAATGTAGTTTCGTTAACTTGATCAGAGAGAAATCCTGGTGAAGGGGAGAAAAAAAATTTTTCCTCTACCCTTACCGAGTTCTTAGCTGAGGCCTCTGTAATAAAAGATTAACAAGAGAAAAACAAACAGAAGCTTATTAACATGTATACCTCATGTATGCATAGGAGATACTGAGGGAAAAATGAGTAACTCCCTGAAGTGGCTTAGAATACAGATTTAAATATCATCTTATGGGGAAAGAGAAGGGGGGGTGCACAGGGGAGAGTAAATGATTTTTAGGGAAGATGAATGGAGCCCTAAAGGAAAAGATGGGAGGTATGATAGTTTGTGATAAAGTGTGTCTGGATGTAGTGTGGACTTTCAGTGTCTTGTTGAGTTAATTTTCCCTGGTTGATGAAACTCCTGGGGAGGGGATTTATGACAATTGAGTTCCTTCTGGAGGATCTGCTTTTAGACAGATAAGGGGAGTTCAGAGAAAGCCTCTCTCTGCATTTGTTGTGTTTTGAGTGCCTATAGCTCAAAATAATCAATATACCAAAGCAGCATAGGTTGGGGCAGCATGTTCTAAACTCCTACAGTCATATTTTGGGGTGGCATATTCTGCTACCCTTCACTGGAATGACAGTATAAAAGGTAAAATATGAATTCTATTTTTTTAATTAAAAAAATTTTTTTATTGAAGTGTAGTTGATTTACAATGTTGTGTTAATTGCTGTTTAGAGCAAGGTGATTCAGTTATATATATATATATGCATTCCTTTTTTATATATTCTTTTCCATTATGGTTTATCCTAGGATACTGAATATAGTTCTTTGTGCTATACTGTAGGACCTTGTTGTTTATCCATTCTACATATAAAAGCTTACGTCTGCTAACCCAGCCTCCCACTCCATCCCTCCCCCAACCCCCTCCCCCTTGGCAATCACCAGTCTGTTCTCTATGTCCCTCATTCTGTTTCTATTTACAATACGAATTCTAGAAGTAATAAAACAATCTTACTTTAACAATAGTTTAATTATTAAACTTACTATTATTGTTAAATTTACTAACAATAAATTTAGGTCTAAGACATGATAAATAATAGTAATTGCTCTGGGCCACTTATCTGCTTTACACCCCTTTTAGTGATGCTAAAAATAGTATCTGTGGTTTCTCATTCATGTGTAAATTGTTAGCAAAACCTTTTGGAATCATAACCGTTATTAAAGCAAAGAAATTGGGACTGCCCTTTGCATTTTACCACAATGTCTTTTGGCTTATATTGCCATTTTGCCGCTTCTTTTCCTATTCGATAGTACTTTGGGTGCTGATTTTGAATCTGATTTCAGGGACAAATGGAAAAAGTATGCTTTGATCTACAATTCTCTTATACTTGCATCTAGTTATTTTTAAATCATTTTAATTTTAGGTAGTGAAACAATTTCGTAGTGGTGGTTACAATACATTGGTTTCTACTTGTGTTGGTGAAGAAGGTTTGGATATAGGAGAAGTTGATCTTATAATATGTTTTGATGCCCAGAAGAGCCCAATTCGTCTTGTGCAACGAATGGGTAGAACTGGCCGCAAACGTCAAGGCAGGATTGTTGTTATCCTTGCTGAAGGACGAGAAGAACGGGTAAGTAGACTTGTGGAAATGTAATTTGACAATTGAAATTTGAGAAACAGAGCCTAAAGACAAGTATCAATCTGTTAACATTCAAAGTCCAAACAATCTGTAGGTAATTGTGATTGATTTCTGTTTTCCTTTGTATTAGATTCTGCCTGTTCTTTTCTTGTAATTAGGAGAATTTTTGACTGGATTCAGTCTTAATATTTTTATCCATATAAAGAAACATATTTTTGTACTTCAGTGTTATTAATTTTGAGACACATAGATACAAAAATCAATATGTATTACTTTGTGTTACTATTTCCCTGTGCTTCTAAGACCTGCTTTTTTGTGTTTAGTTGTTTTTTGTTTTTTAACTACAGTGAGCTGAGAATGGTTTTTTTTATATTTTAAAGAATTACCTAAATCAATCAACCAACCAAACAACTGACAAGAATATGCACCAGGGATAATGTGTAGCCTGCAAAGCCTAAAATATTTACTTTCTGGCCCTTTATGGAAAAGTTTGCTGATGCCTATTCTAAGTGATAAGGGACTTGAATGATATTCATACTTTGTTGTAATCTTGGGTGACAGGTCTTCCTAAATACGATGTTGTATCAATACATAATATTATTTTGTGTATGTACACTGAAGTATTAACTTTTGTAACTGAGTGGGACTATTTCTGTGGCTAAGTAAATAGTTTTACATTAAAGATTTTCTCATTAATTGTGATAGTTTAAAAAAATTGATTTAAAATGTTTTATAAACCCTTCAAAAATCATCCTGAAAAATGAATTTTTTTCCCCCAATACTTTTCATGTGATTATAGCATATTCTTATGTAACATCCAGTTTATCTATAAAATGATTCCAACAAATGAAATGTCTGGCAGCTTTTGAAAGTCTATGTATTATCACTGAGTGGAATTGGATTCTAACTAATTGTATTACCTTAGGCAACTCACTTAATGTGAGTTGCCTTAAGTGAGTTGTTAGTTGTTAGTTTAGATATCAGGTGTTAGTTTTCCTATCTGTTAAGTAGTCATAATGGCCCACATTTGGTGAGTAGCTACTCTGTGCTGGACAGTGTTGCAAATGTTTCAAATGCATTATTTTGTTTAAATCCTGTCAACAACCCTGTAAGGGCAGTACCAGTGCTTTTCTTGTTGTATACAGTAAAGAAAATTGACACGTAGAGAGATGAAATAACAAGCTGAAATAAGAGAATAGTATTTTTTTAAAAAGCAATTTACACTTATATATAAACATCAGCCTTAATCAAAAATAGCAAGATACTAAAAAAAAGACAGATGTCCTTTGTACAATATAGTTATTACTAAGTTAAGCTTTTATAATAATGAATTTTGAAATGATTTTCATCAAGAGTTAATTAAATAGGCTTCAAATTTAAGACAACAGATATTCCGTTCTTTACGTATTTAAGTGGATCAGAGTTTACTGTTTAGAATAAACTCAGACTAATATAATAACTGCTTGTCGTGGCTTGGTGATTATTATAGAAATAATGTGATTTGATGTTTATTTGTTTTTGCAGACTTATAATCAAAGTCAGTGCAACAAAAGAAGTATTTATAAAGCTATTTCAGGTAATAGGCAGGTCCTTCATTTTTACCAAGGAAGTCCACGAATGGTTCCTGATGGAATCAATCCACAATTACATAAGATGTTCATCACGCATGGTATCTATGAACCAGAGAAGCCTTCTCGGAACTTGCAGCGAAAGTCATCTATCTTTTCCTATAGCAAGGGTAAATAAAATTTTTCACATTTGAGACATGCATTTGTTTTCCTCTTGTTCATTAGCAGGTCATAGATTGATATTTTTCTTCTATGAGAAACTCAACATACGTTCTAGGATGTTATAGATGTTCACTTTGAGAAGGATAAGAGATGATTAATGAGGCAAAGGGAAGGAGACACTGGCAGTACAGAATGAAAGAAACTCAGTGTTGGGAAAATTAAAAATATCTTACCAGCCCAGAGAATCCTCTTTACAAATTGTGGAAAAGAAAGAAAATAGTTTTATTATTGAATAAGCATTAAGCCAATTACAATGTGCATTGTAAGCAATACACTGAGATAATACAAAGACAGAAAGAAATTCTACCCTATTCATCCAAGCAGTCACAGTCCTTTACATCATTTTCTTAAGATTAACAGTAACTTGTCCTCATATAAGAGGACAGCACCATTTGCTGTATGTTCTTTCATAGTTCATTCCAAATTCACCTGGTAATTGAGGTAGCCATTTGTGTTAGCTAGTTGCCTTTATCCAAAGAAATAATAAAACTTCTCTGT
Organism: Balaenoptera borealis; assembly: GCF_965194805.1. Taxonomy (NCBI): domain Eukaryota; kingdom Metazoa; phylum Chordata; class Mammalia; order Artiodactyla; family Balaenopteridae; genus Balaenoptera; species Balaenoptera borealis. The sequence goes on along the minus strand of NC_138866.1, from coordinate 53,919,628 downwards.
CTCTATGACAAGCAGATAAGGACAGCTCAGAGAAAGGTGCCAAGGCTAAACTCTGCAGGTGTATGAGAGATAGGGACACTATCTTCCTTGATGTTTACATTTCAAAGAGATGGCTCCTAGGTCCTTAAGAAAATCATTTCTGGTTGGAAAGCTGGCTAGAGGCTTGCTTTGCCTTTACAACGATTTGCATAAATATCAAAGGGTTAAATAAAGGATTTAGGAACATTAGGTATCTCTGGAATTGCTCCCAGAAAAAGGGAGGGGGAATTGTTTATTTCCGTCTCTGCAAAGGAGAAAATTTTCTTTCTTTCTTTTTTTAAAAATATTTATTTATTTATTTATTTGGCTGCACAGGGTCTTAGTTGTGGCATGTGGGATCTTTTGTTGTGGCGTGCAGGCTTCTCTCTAGTTGTGGCATGCGGGCTCTAGAGCACACGGGCTCAGTAGTTGCGGTGTGCAGGCTTAGTTGCCCTGCGGCATGTGGGATCTTAGTTCCCCAACCAGGAATCGAACCCGCATCCCCTGCATTGGAAGGTGGATTCTTAACCACTGGACAATCAGTGAAATCCACCCCCCCCCTTTTTTTTTTCAATTTACTGTTACACCAGATAGTGGTGAAGTTAGATTACGTTGTTGGTGATACTGAGTCAGTAAGAAAAAAAATACTTTGGTGCCAGGGAGCATAGTAATGAGAGTGCTAGCTTAAGAACTGCAGAGATCTTGGTGATATCAAGAAAATATCTGGAACTATTAGCACTATAAAAATGAGAAACAAAAACTTTTTTTTTTTAATTTTACTTAATCTTTAAGGTAAGCTTTTAAAGAATCATAAAATCATGTAGTTATATTCTAAGATTTGGAAGAAATCTTAGGGGTCATCTGGTCCAATTACTTACCAAGGTAGGGATGTTTTCTGTAGCATTCTTGTTAAATGTATATCCAGCCTCAACTTGAACATCTTTGTTAATGGAAATTGTATTCTTTTATGAGGGTTCATTCCATTGTTGAATAGTCCATATAGAAGAAGTCCCTCTGTTGAAAAAAAAATTCTGGCTTTGTACCTTTTGCTCATTGATTTAGTTTTGGCTTTGCCAACTGAAATAAAATGCACAATGTAAAAGTTGAGAATTATGTTTTTATTTGGGGTATTACTGAGGACTATAGCCCGGGAAGGCAGCCTCTCAGACAGCTCTGAGGGACTGTTCCAAAGAGGTATAGGAGGAGCCAGGATATGTAGGAGTTTTTGCTGAAAAAACCCCTAGTAGTCGAGCATCAAAAGATTACTGCTAATCACAAAAAACAGACGTCTCAAGTTAATGATTTTAGTGCTTTTTTATGTATGGGAAGATGCAAGTGTTTGGGCTTATTAAAATTATACCTTTGATATACGTCTTAACTATCTGGGGCCAGTATCCTGTTTTTCTCCATGCTGAAACCCCCTTGGGGGCAGCTGCAGTGGCTGATGGCTTGATGGCCCCATCATCCTTTGTTTACCGAAATGGCAGGCGACTTTCTTTGCCAACAGCTTCTAGACGCAAAGAGTGGATTTGATCTTTGGTTTACGTAGGTGGCAGTTCTTTATATATTTGAAGACAGTACCTCTCAGGTTTGTTCAACTGATTTCTACTGGTTTTCATTACCATGAAGTTGCAAAGTTCTTTCCCTCCTAGGCACCTGCTTTGGACTCACTCACTTAAATTTGTTAATGTTCTTTCCCTTAACTCAGAGCCATTAATCAGTGCTTTTTGGATATGCCTATTAAACCTAATGCAAATCCACTTAATAGGAATATACCTGTCATTTTACAAGACTTCGCTAAATTTTGGGTTAAAATGAAAAGATAGTATGTATTTTGAATTCTCTTGAATTTATTTAAAAAACTAGATTAGGTTGGCATACATTTCTCTTAGTGATCATTTTATTTTTATAGATGTTAATTAACCATATGTTTAATGATTGTTTATAAAATGTTACTAGGGATGGATGGTAAAAGTCTAGAACCTGTCCTTTTTTAAAAATTGAGATAATATTAGCTCATGTTCATTTTTCTGTGCTTTTTTCTTCCGTTTTCTCTGATTTTTCAAGTGTCAGTGATTCATCTTGCCAAGATAGTGTGTATGAATGTAATCTTCTATGTATTAGTATATAATTCATTTGGGCTTAGAGGTCTGAGTTTATTTAAAGTGACTAGGAGAGTGGAATACCTTTCTACTTCAAAAGCCTTAGCGCCTCAGATTGCTAGATCTGAAAGGGACCTGAGAGATCACCTAGTTCAAACCCCTTATTTTATAAAAGCTTTCTATATAATATTTGGGACTAGCTAAGACAGAAGCTTCCTGATTCCTAATTCAGTAGTCTTTCTGATTTTTTTTTTCTGCCCTCATCTGTATTGGGACCAGAGTTATAGGTTTGTATTTTTTATCCTTTCCATGTTGGTGATTGTTTTCCTTCATAGAGATTATGGAAATAAAAAAGGGTTAATTTACTATACATTTTTTAAAAAGTATATTATTATGTCATTTTTTAAAGCAGTAGGTCTTTCCTATCCCCTTTCAACGCCCCCCCCCCCATTTAAGACTTTAGTCTTGGCATCTCCCCTGCCCCCACACCAGTTTCAGATAACTTTTCCGATAATGTTATGCTAGAATCATGATACTAGTTTTCATCTGTGAGTTATCTGTTTCCTGCCAGGTCTTAGACAACAGAATGGAGAGAGTCCAAAAGAAACCAGGACTGAGAGCCTAGCTGCCTGGTGATGTTTTGCTAATGAAGTCATTACCAAAGGTTAGCTCTAGATGGAAGGGTGCACTAGTACTTTCAAAGAGGTGAGAGAAGTTTAGGAGATATGTAGAAGCAGGAAGTGATAACCAGAGTGTTTATATGAAGAACACTAATTTTAAGGTATAGAATCAGTGGTTTAGCAGAGACGAGTAGACATAAACAGGTAGAGCGTTTGAATTGATGTCGTATATTTTGTGTTTGCCTGGCAGATTTTTTTAAACCTCTTTTCAATTATTTTTTAAACTTATAGGAATGAGGCAGAGTAATTCAAAGAATGATTGGTTCTTATCAGAAGAAGAATTTAAATTATGGAACAGACGATATAGATTAAGAGACACTGATGAAATTAAGGAAATAACATTGCCTCAAGTTCAGTTTCTATCTTTACAAAATGAGGAGAACAGACCAGTAAGTTGAACATGTTTTCAGATGCTCTTTATAGCGACCGTGCAATAGCTTTGGAAGTAAAGAGAATGAATGTTCATGATCAGAATGTCAACTTATGTAAAAATTAAGAATGTAAGCAGTGTAAAAGAGAATACTAAACCCTAACTTGGTAAAACTACTAATTTTCTTGTATTCCTTATTGTATATATATTTTTACATGACTGTAATATATTTACATAAGTTCTGACTTTTCTTATTACTTTCTGCATATGAACATATCTGTGTAGGTGTAATTTATGTGATTGTTATGTTACTCTGCAATATACCATAATTTGGCTCTTTCCCTGTCATGTTTTAGAATTATTTTCAGTATATTACTAATATAAAATTATGCTGTCATGAGCATCTTTGTACAAACTTGTTTTCAATTTTTATTTTGTAATTATAGTAAAACTTTAAATTGGATCTTAGACTTGTTTATTTTGTTTATTATGAGCAAATTATTGATGAACTTAATGAAAGTCAAGAGAATTGAGCAAAGGTTACATATGAACCTAGAGAACTAGAAAAACAACCTCAAGGAAGATTCCTTTGGGAAGATTTATAGGGCTAGAAATATATGGCTCTTGAGAAATTGTATTTTATTCACTAACAGGGAAAGTGAGAAATGGCAATAGGCATGAAGAATTGGGATCAGTATCACTGAGAGATTATGACTGCCTCTTTATTAGATTATAGAATATAAATCTAGGATGATAGTAATTTTGAAGCCACACATTTTCTTAAATATTGCTGTTAACATGGGACTATATAAACAGGAATATGACCAAGTAGTAACTCGTATAACATTTATTTGTGTATTTCATTTTTAATGACATTTATTGTTTTCTTTCTAATTTTACAAGCAATACATGTAACAGTTATTTTAAAAATGTGTTTAAAAGGGCATCTTTGTACTTTATAAAATTATTTTCTTTTTTCTCCTGAGATTTTAATTGAAAATACCTAAATGAATTAAAATTATTTATGGTAGGCTGACTATCAGTATATTAAGTATTTTTTTAATCAGTGTGTGAAATCTGAGTATGTGTGTTTTTATTATGTTAAATCATCATTAATCAAGACTCAAGAACCAACCACTGGAATTCATCAACTCTCTCTCTCTGAATGGAGACTGTGGCAGGATCATCCTTTGCCTACATATCAAGTTGACCATTCAGATCGATGTCACCATTTCATAAACATTATGCAAATGATAGAAGGAATGAGACATGAAGAGGTAGGGTTCTACTGTAACTTTCTCTTGCTGGTATGACAGTGAAACTAGAATACTTAATCTTTATTCTTCTTAATTTGAAGTCTTTATTATAAGAAACAAGTATTTATTATAAATAATCATAGCTAGACTATTTTTGTTTTTCTATATAGCTTCTTGTGATCTCAGTGAGGAACTAGTTTTCTGTCTTAGGAGAAGTAGGCCTAGTTAGAAGAATGTCATCTGTGAATATTGATAGACCAGAGTAGAATTTTAATACATTTAATGATTTTTTAAAATTTTCTTTTATTTAAAATTTTTTTTTGGCCGTGCTGCATGGCTTGCAGGATCTTAATTCCCTGACCAGGGATTGAACCTGGGCTCCAGCAGTGAAAGCATCAAGTCCTAACCAATAGAGCTCCAGGGAATTCCCATTTAATGATTTATATAAACTGTTTGTAAAGCTAATTTAAGATTATTGTTAGCTTGGGATCTGCATAAATGTTCTCTATCATATAGGTCATTTGGTATGTCTCTTTTATCCTGGTGGTAGTTTAGAGATTTAGTGATTTCTTGAGCAGTTTCCTGATTATTCTTCCTTGAGAGAGTCAGAATAGTATGAGTGTGAAATCCAAAATGCCTGGGTTAGAAGCCCAACTTTACCTCTTACTAATTGTGCATCTGTAAGTTACTTAACCTCTTTGTGCCTCAGTTTTATCTGTAAAATGGGGATAATGATAATACTTTCTTCATAAGATTGTTGTGAGGATTAAGTGGCTTAATACACCTAAAGCAATTAGAATAGAAACTGGCACATAGTAATTACTCAATAGATTGAAGCTGCTATTTTTATTAGCTGTTGTTCATGAATACATGTAAATAAAGTAATTATTTTTGGATCCCAGCAAAGCCTATGCATCAAAGTAACACATTTATTTAGTGCCTTCTACGTGGCATGGTTTGTTCTAGGCCCTGCGGCTACATTGGTGAAGAAGTCAGATAAAATATTCTATAGGGAGCATATATCCTAGCAGGGAGACAGACATTTTCACATTAATATTTACTGTATTTATTATTCAAAAAGTGGAGAATTAATTGCTTAAGTCCCTGAATAGTAGAGGAATCCTGACTAAAGTGGCATTCGTGGGCAAGAGGGAAGGATGAGTCAGGGATGGTGGGGACCGTAGTTTTAGATTTAGAGGTAAGTAAGACTTGGAAATTCACTAGAAGAGTTCTTGGGAAATTTGTTAAAAACAGTATATTCTAGCTTACAGCCTAGAAGACATACAGGTACCATTATTTCAGATGTTTTAAAAGCTGTTCTTAGTTTACCTTCATTAAGAGAGTAAATTTAACATACATATGCGTGTTTTTCATTTATATATATTAATTTCTTAAATATCTATTTTTAGGAAATTAGAATAATTGTTCAGTTAAATGTCAGAAGTGAAAAAACAGTGTTTATAATCGTATTCTATGTATTAATTTGTACTTTCTACAAATAGTTATCATGGGTCTCTCATGTACTGGGTACTGGGAATACAAAAATATTAACTGATAAAAGATAATTTATGATAATTTTGCAGTAGTGTCATTTCTATTTTGGTTGACTTGGAATAAATTTTTAAGGTATAAAAAATCATTTGAATAATGTAGTATTGTTTAGAAAATATTTTAGCAGAGTAAAACTCATCTTTAGAATTTTTTGTTTTGTTTTGTTTTCCTGTGACTTTTTCATTTTCCTTCTTTATAGGGAGAATGCAGCTATGAATTGGAAATTAAATCTTATTTACAAATGGAAGATGTTAGCTCAACATCTAGTGCTCCCAGGAATGAATATAATCCGTTTGCCAGTGGCACCTTTACTAGTAACAAGAAATCTTCATTTACAAAGAATATAAATCGAGGCAAATCACTCTCAATGACAGAATCTGATGAAGAATGTGCTGAAAATTTTAAACAAATTCGTATCAAACCAACTGAAATTGCTTCTCTAAAAAAAAAAGCTTCCAAAGAACTGAAAAAAGATCAACCTAAAAAAGAAAATAAGGAGGTTGTTATGGGGCCTTTAGATACTGATGGCAGTTCTACTGCTGAAAATATTTTTCAGGTAGACTTACTAAATGATAAAAGGGTATCAGATACAGATGAAGTTGCTGCCACATGTGCTATCAGTGAAAATGTAGGTAATCAGTCATGTGGATTATTAGCAGATTGTCAGTTTACAAATAAATCTACTAGTTCATTTACTGGAAATTTTTTAGATTCTGGTTATAACAGTTTCAGTGATGAGAAATCTCTTTCTTATAGCTTATTTTTTCCATTTGAGGATGAGCTTTATATAGCTGGAACAGATGACAAATTTTATAATTGTCATTCATTAACAAAAGAGGTGCTAGCTAATGTAGATATATTTTTATCTCATTCTCCTCCGCCTCTTAGTGCACTCTCAAATTTGGAATATGAAATTTCTAAGGGTTCTGCACTCGAGAACTTGCTTTTTCTACCCTACACAGAGTGTTTACAAAATGACAAATCCACCTGTTTGATGTCACATTCAACTATAAATTCTCAACAGAATTTAGAATTGAGTTCACTTAAATTTATTAGTCATCCTTCTGAAAAAAGTTGCCTTTATGGTACAATTAATGATAAGATTTCTGCTGAACCAAGCTTCTGTTACTATGATAAAGTACATAAAGATATTAAAAATGAACATTTAGTATCCAACCATCATATTCAAATAAACACTGGCCCTCCAAAGTATTTTGTTGAAGAAAAGAATCATGATGTTGATAACAGTGGCCTCCAAATATTGCATACTGATCAGGATGAGAGTTTGCTATTATTTGAGGATGTTAATACAGAGTGTAATGACATGAACCTTCCTCCCTTGAACAGTAAATGCAAATCTTTATGTCTGTCAGACAAAACTGCTGTAAGTGAAATGGCACTGGGCTCTCAGTTCTTAATTTCTGATGAACTTTTGTTAGGCAATAATTCTGAACCCCAAGATCAAATTATTGGTGATACGAATAGTTGGAAATCTCATGAAGATTTGAGAGGTGTACATGAGGAAAAACTGAAGAATGATGAATATGGTTTTGACTGCTCTAAGGATTTATTTTCTGTTACCTTTGATTTAGGATTTTGTTGTCCAGATACTGATGATGAAATACTAGAACATGCATCAGATACAAATAAGAATAAAATTTTAGATGATCTATCTGGAGGGTGTTTAGACATTAAGGAGATAAATGATGCAAATTATGTTTCAAATCAAGCAGTAATATCAAGAGACCATGTTGATAGTTCTACGAGTGTAACCATTACTAACCCATCAAGTGAAGATAAGCGGAGTCCAACTTTTGCATGTTTTCCAATGAATGCAACAAAAAGTAAAGAATTTATGTCTCCTGGTTATTCTCAATTTTCATTGCCAGTAGGAGAGAAAGTTATGAGTACACCATTTTCTCAGTCAAACACGCCGAACTCATTTTCTAAGAAGAGAATAGAAATGGCTAGGAAGTCAGATTCTAATAAGAGAAAAATAAATCTACAAAGTTTCAAAGAAACATTGAATTCAACTTTTGATGATTCGGGACTTTCTATAGAAAAGGCTAAAAGCAGGGAACAAATCAATCTGCATCAATCCTGCCATTCTGCTAAAGGTAAGATTCCATCTTTAAAATACAAATCTTTCTAGAATGATTACTTTGGATCATATTCTATAATTTTTCAAAATGTAGTTTCTCAGTATATGGTGTATTGAATTAGGTAATCGATGTACTATATATTTCTGAAGTTGATGCTTACCGATACAGTATTTATTTTATCTGCATATACTTATGGCATGCATGCCATAGGAAAGGTATTATGCTAGACACTGTGAAATGTAGAAGTGTAAGTTTTGGCTCTAGCCCTTTATTGTAAAACACAAACAACTGTGTGACATATACATTTGAAAAGATACCAGTAAAACATGGAAATAACTACCAAGTGAATAATAAGATGGCAGACATTTAGGAGGTTCAGAAGATGAAAACATTTTGAACTGGATTAGATTGGAAATGTTGACTTTAAAGGTAGGTTTTCATTTTGGCTCCTCAGGAATATTCATGATTTGGATATGTTGAAAATAATCAGGAGGGAATTTGGATGTTATAAAATGGTGAAAATAAAGGGAAAGAAGGAAAGTGTAAGATTTTGGTGGGATAGTATAAAGTAGAGGATTTATATAGCAAAATTTAGAAATAAGACTGTATTTGGAAGATTGAGATAAGACCATAGCAGATCTACAGGAATCTTTGGATTTCTGTGATCTAATTCTACAGAAAACCCAGAAAATAGATGTTTAGTATTAAAATGATTTAAATATCCTTTAGATCCTGTTACAGAACCCAACTCTAGTTTGCATATAGATTATTATAGCAGGCCATTTATGAATTTTATTCTTTATGGCTGAGGAAAAAGAATAGTTGTAGGGTAAAATGAGAATTTCCTTTGTAAATCTTTTTCTTATCTGTTCTCATTAGCATCAAGGGCATGATTCATGAATATTTTATTTAAGATAAAAACTTATTTAAAATAAGTTCTGGAAATACAGTTGATTTTTAAAAACTGACTATTCTGCATAGTTCTGGAGGTACTCTGACTTGTGTATTTTTACTGAGTGTGTTGCCTGTGATCCTTTAGTATTTGCTTTAACACCTTTATATTAAGTCTGTGTTAATGGGTGAGATAATTTTTCTTTGTGTCATATTTGCATTAAAACTTTTTTTCTAGCATTGTACTTAACTACTAACCATGGGCAATATAATTCTGAATACATATACATTAAGGAACAACTTATTAGGGAATATTTACTTAGTATTTATTATTCCACTTAACTGAAATAGAAGACTTAGGATAATTTGCCATGTTATATACGTATACAATAATAGTCGATTAAAACACCACTAAAGCAGTTAAAAGGAAAGCCTCCTGGAATGATTTGCTTATTGTAGCTGAGCCCTGCATTTAACTGTGGCTTCCATAGAAGATAATGAAAAAAGGAAAATGAGTTGGATTATATAGTGATCATCTACAAAAAGGATTTATTCAAGTTTATCTGTCTGGGTAGATGTTTTATTAGTATAGAGTGTGAGGAGAAATTTACTCTGTGAGTTTGTATTAGTTTTTTATTGCTGTGTAAAAAATTACTCCCCTTAAATTAGTGGCTTAAAATAACATCTCACAGTTTCTGTAGTTTAGGAGTTTGAGAGTTGCTTAACTGGGTGGCTCTGGCTTTCTCTTAGGGTTATAGTCAAGATTTCACTTGGGGTTGCAGTCATCTGAAGACTTGACTGGGCATGTAGAATCTGCTTCCAAGATGGCTTATTTGAAAGTGGGGGAGGGTGATGGGAGGCACACAGGAATCTCTGGTCCATAGCAATTCTAAAATCTAGCAGAGCTGAGAGTGGAAGTTTCTTGATTAGTACTCAAAGTCTGGTAATAATTCTCCATGGTTCTTGGCTTTGTCCTCTGGATGCTTGGTTCAATTTCATAACAGGTAGCACCTGTGGAGTTTTCTCAGCCTGCTTCCTTTTAGTGAAAATTTGGGGATCCAAAGACCTCTTTTCATTTTGTACTGTCTCTGCCCCTTTTAGTTGTAGCTGGCTGTGTTTCTTTGCATGTAATTCTCATAAATCTTTGTGGATCTCTTGTGAATCTTATTTGAGGTTCATTCCATTAGACACTAGCTATGCCCACAAATCTTTTGGAGGTAAGTCCTTCTCTACCTTTGGCTTCTCCTAAGATGTCTAGAGATAGTTCCTTAATCTTCTTAGAAGGCCTGTTGTTTGAGAGGAAATGTAAGAGACATCTTTAAAATGTTTAGAGGGCCTTTTATCTGACTGAATGGTACTCTAAGGTACCACCTTTGATCTTTCTGAGGTCTTAAAGCATTTACAGTTACACCTTCAGCACCATTTGCACAATAGCTTCTTAGCAGTCTTCTAGATTAGATCTTTGCCTGGAACATTTCTTAATTTAATATTGTTTGCCAGCTGGAGAAGCTGTTAATCTTCAAAACCAGCAAGTCTCAACTGTTTCCTGTTTAACAGTACTTTCTTTAGTTGCTCTCTCTCCTTTCACATTTTACTTAAACAGGAAGAAGCATAGGTAATACCTTAAACATTTTGTCTGGAAATCTCCTTACTTAGATCACCTCATTCATTAGGTATATTTTCGTTTTGGGGTTTTTTTTTTTGGCCACGAGGCATGTGGGATCTTAGCTCCCAGACCAGGGATCGAACCCGAACCCCCCTGCATTGGAAGGCGAAGTCTTAACCACTGGACCGCCAGGGAAGTCCCATTAGGTACATTTTCTAGTTTCTGTGTTACCACAATGTTGCTAAACTTTTTGGCACTACATTAAGGATCCTCTTTCCTATAATTTCTAATAAGGTTTTTCTTACTTCTTTCTAAGCCCTCACCCATGGCCTCCTAAATGGCCGTTAATCTTCCTACAAACAATTCCTTTGAGGCTCTTCAAGCTTTCACTAAAACTTTCCTCAAAAATCCTTTCAGCTTCTGCCCACTCTCTAGTTCTAAATTTATGTCCACAGTTTCAGGTTTTGGTATGGTAATTCCCTATTTCCAGGTACCAAAATCTGTGTTATTTATCTCTTGCTGCATAACATATTTCCTCCACAACTTAATGACTTAAAACAGCATATATTATTTCACCGTTCCTTTGGACAGCATATATTATTTCACCGTTTCTTTGGACTCTTTAGCTGAGAGTTCTGACTACGGATATTTTATGAGGTTGCAGTCAAGACGTTGGCCAGGGCTACAGTTATCTGAAGGCTTGAATAAGCTTGGAGGATCACATTGCCATTGGTTAAGAGGCCTCAGTTTCTTGCCATGTTTGCCTCTCCATTGGGTTACTTCCTCTACTCTCATTATATAGCATTTGGCTTCCTCCAGAGTGAATGAGGCCAGAAAGAGAGCAAGGATGAGACCTCTTCTGACCTAGACTCTGAAGTAACACACCTTCACTTCCATTATATTCTTCTGTTAGAAGCAAGTGACCAAGTGTGGCCCACCCTCAAGGGTAGAAGAATTATGATCCAACTCTTGAAAGGCAGGCATATCAGAGGATTTATGAACATATCTTAAAACAGCCACAGGGCTTTTATGCAAGGTTTCATAAAAACACATAAAAGGTGTCTTCTGTCAAAATTTTATGAAAGTACAGAAATAGAACTTTCTTTAAGTACCTGAAAACGTGAAGGATTTGATTTCACATGAGTGTTTTGTTTTTTAACATTCTTTCTACCCCCGAATGTCTTGTTCCAATTACAACATTTGGGTGACTACCAATTTTTATTTTACACTTACTCACAAACACATATGTATATGTAAACATATGTACATATATACATTAAAAAAAATCTTTTCATATATTGTTTTGTAGCCTTCAACTAGAAAGAGAATAAGACACAAAGGGCAGAAAGACTGTAGTAGGTTTTAGAGATGAATTCTAGAACCAATAAGACTAATAAAATTGTATTTTGCACTCTTCTGGACTTTTTTCAGTTAATTTGTAAAACTGAACCTGAGTTAAATATATGTTTATTACCAAGAGTTATCATGTCTTAATTTCTTCACTGGCATTGTTTTTATTTTTCTGTTTTTTCCCATGCTGATTTTTGGGCCAAATTTCTAAAAAACTATCTTGTTTGAGAGTGAATAAATGTTGAGATTGCCAGAAACAATTCTTATTGGACCCATCAATAAAATAGTTGTGGTTGGATAAACTTAAATCTGTTGACCAGATTCATTATTTTTTAATAAGTTATAGATGAACAGTTAACAAGCAGTGAAAGTGAAGATGATGAGATTTTCCGAAGAAAAAGTAGAAAGACAAAAGGAAATGTTTTGGAGTCCCCTGAGGTGAGTCATTCAATAATCACAATAACATGATCACATAAAGTTTTTTGTTCCTCTTATTTTTTTTTTTTTTTGGCCACACCGCATAGCATGTGGGATCTTAGTTCCCCAACCAGGTATCGAACCCACACCCCCGGCCTTGGAAGCATGGAGTCTTAACCACTGGACCGCCAGGGAAGTCCTTTTGTTCCCCTTAAAACTTTCTTTTTTTTAACTTTTTACTTTATTTATCTATTTTATCTAGAATCAGAAAAATAGCGAAGTTGATTCTCCACTTCATGCTGTCAAAAAGCGCAGGGTTCCTCCAAACAGAGTAAGTAAATAACAAATAATGTATAGTAATTCTTTTTGAAATAAATATTACAAGAGAAATATGTGTATAGATGACCATAGGTATGTTTGATCTTATGGGTATATGTTTAACAGAAAAATAGATAGTAAAGTCCTATGTGACTGGAATTTCTATTTTAATTTAAACTCCTTCAAAAAACTATTCCTATTTTTGTCAGTACACTTCAGCAATTCAGATTAAATACCTACTTTGTATCTACTGTATAAGATGTTGGGGATACTGTAAAGATTATTTCCTCGTACTGTTAAGTCTGAAATCTAGTAGGAAGGATAGATAAGTAAGTGGATAATTTCCATATAATTTTTTAAGTTAAGTGATAAGAAAAGATAAACCCTTAACCTAGACCTCGGGAGTTCTGGCAAGCTTCTTGAAGATAACACCTTACTTAAATCTTAAAGCATCTGTGGCAGTTAGGGAAGAGAAGGGAGAACGGAAGGCATTCCCAACAGCTTAAAGAAGGACACAAAGTGGGGAAACAGCATCTCTTGTTGTTGGATTGTAAAGACAAAAAGTACCAGGAAGTAAAATTGGAGAAAAATCTGGGTGAGTTTTTGGAAGGCCTTATTCTTTCACTTGCTTACTGAATGGGCTTGAAAGAAGGAAAAGAAGGAGTCCACGATGACTCTCTGGTTTTGGCTTGGGCTAGTTGGCAGATGTGTCACATCTTTAGAGAAAACAAGAAAGAGTGGTAAGTTCAGTGTTGAACATGTTTGAAGTTCATGGGGGATAGTAAAGTGACAGTGTCTGGCAGGCATTGACAACTATGAGAATGTGAAATCTGGGTCGGGGGACAGGTCTTAAGGCTAATAGTATTCATTTGTCATCAGTTTATATCTGATAGCTAAATTTTGAGATTAGGAAATCTTGTGTGTTTTAATTCTCTAATACAAACTAGTATAATTTGCGCAAAATTAATTGAAAATGCAATCAGTCCATATTAACTTTGTATACTCATATAAAACTTCATTAGAAAAATTGCTTTAACTTGCTACTTGAACTAGAATGTCTGATTGACTTACTAGAAGTGAATTAAAATATTAATAATGCTGATGCTCAATCTACTTTAACCTAAAATTATTCCTGTTAATTGAAATTATTTTGATAAATTTCTTTTGATTCTTTTGATTGGGTTTATATTATTCTGTAAGAGATATTATAGTAGGTTTCATAGTCAAAATTTGTTGTTATATTGGTTTCTTAGTTTGAAAGGACTCATGTATGTTTGGACTGATTTTGATAGCTGTATTTACAGACTTAATTTTTTGTGTGTGAAGCCCTTCAGGGTCTTCTAAAGGAAAGTGTTAAACTAAAAACACAAGTTTTCATCAGATACATTCAATTTCATACAAAATTGAATGAATACTATACTAGTATTACTTATATTACCTAATTTATTATTTTAGTACTTAGAATTACCTAACTTTTAAATTCTTAAGTATTGTGTATTTATAACATGGCTCTGAGTTGTAAGAGCATTTTATTTTTCTAACAAGAAAATGTTAGGTCAACTATTTAAAAAGGAAAAATGAAAACAGAAGCAATAACCCTTGAGAAACACATTAAGATACAACACTCCAAATATATTTTCTCATGCAAGAATTTTATTGAATTTTAGTTAGATTTATCATCTAGTGATGAGAGTGAGAATTTTAGCAAACGACATCCACAATCAGCAGACTTCAAGGATCATAATAAAAGAGGCATCAAAGTCCAAAAGAGACTGAGTCACCTAAAGGTAAACTTTTTTCAGTTTCTTATTTTTATATAAATATACTATGTATTTTTTTTTATTAGTAAAGAACAGTAGATTTTACACAGAAGTAGATTTTTCTCTATCATTTCTTATAGGAAAAAATCCCAAAATTAAAAAATATTTTGACACGAATTTTACTTTCTGTATTGGAATTAAAATCTTAAGTTGTGGTATTTTAGTTTCCCTTTGTGTTTTGAAACTATCTTGCAGTGTTGTGTTATTTCGAATGACTAAATGAAGAAACTTTAGTGTATTGAGGATTTAATATTCAAATGGAAGAAAATATAGAGATAGAAATCTGAGTTTTAGAATATTTGCTTTTGTAATAATTATATTGTTTTTCTTATCTCTATCCAATATTCACATTCTTGGAAAAGAATTCTCAGCACCTTTTTGTCTGATCAGTCTTTCTGTGGTACTGTATTTTTCCTGGCAAAAATTAATTAGCTGAAAGACTCAGAAGACTTTATGCTTATTAAGAAACATTCAGCAAGCTGACATGCTGACTTGTACTTTATTTTATTCATAACAGAATTAAAAGAAGAAATTTTAAATAGGTATACTACTTTATTATTTCTTCTTGCAGTTTTCTATTTTTATTATTTTTGATCTTAAAAGCACTGGCAAGAAATCCATTTTCCAGAACTGTTTCCAATTATTTGAAGAAATAAAATGATTTTCTTAAAGACATCTTCCTTTTTTCTCATTTATCTTAGCTTGTAGCTAGGAAGTTTTTAGATGATGAAGCAGAACTTTCCCAAGAAGAGGCAGAATGTGTTTCATCAGATGAAAATTATGAGTCAGAAAATGAACAAGATTCCTCGTTACTTGACTTTTTAAATGATGAGACTCAACTGTCACAGGCTATAAATGGTAAGTGATATAATGATGCTTCTTTTTCTTTTAATTTTCAATGCCTTTAATGTGGTTATACTTAAATATTCTAGTCGGTTTCCAAAGAACTTTGACTTTGAAGGGAATTAAATTTGTCGTGTGTAAAATACTTGGTCATTTTCATTCAAATTCTGTTAATATTTGCTTTATGTGAGAGTTGATTGTTTATAGGCTTCTGCTAATTTGATTATGTCTCTCCAGAATGACCTAGTTGGCTCAGTGTCAGATGTTCATTTAAACAAGTATTTAGTGCCTACTATGTGCCCAGTACTATGTAAGGTTCTTGAGAAAGCTGCATCTGTGAGCAAAATGGACAAAACCCCCTGCCCTTATGAAGCTTACATTTGAATGGAAGAAGACAAGCAATATACATAATAACTAAATTACTTAGTATAAGATGAAAACTTTACAGAAAAACCAAAAGACTTGAGTAAGATGAAGATTTGGAGTGGCAGCAGTTAGGGGTATTAACAGACAAGCTGCAAATTTAAGTAAGGTAATTAGGGGTAGCCCTCATTGAGAAGGTGACATTTAATCAAAGACTAGAAGGAGATGAGGAATCCAGCAGTGTGACACAAAGCTAAATTTAAAACCAGCTGAGACACAAAGCTAAATTTATTAAATTTGCTGAGACACAAAGCTAAATTTATTAAATTTGCTAAGGGACGGGAGATCTGCTTTTCGAAAACAGTTTCCCCAAACAATGCTTGAGCAGGTCTTCTATACAATATATTAAGAGCAGATGATTCAGATTGGCTTTAATAGAAATGGGAAAGATTGCGGTGGGCTCTTCTGTATTCGTATCTTTCACAAATCTTGCCATTATTCTGCTCCTGCAGTGCCTGATATGATTTGAAACAGCAAAGTTTCCCAAGGTCCGTGACTTTAAAGAAAAAAGGCTTTAAATACAAAGTTCTCGGTACTATGTCGCTGATACTGATATGATTTGCAGAATAAGGTTTCTTTTGCAGGTCTGTAGTATTGTATAATCTGGTGGGAGAATGTTGTTGCAAAGATGACAACCAGTGTGAAGGCCCTGAAGCAGGAGTGTGCCTGGCTTGTTCAAGGGAACAGCATTGTGACTGGAATTGAATGAGTGAGAAGGGGAGTAGTAGGAAGTGAGATCAGAGAGTAATGAATGAGCAGCCAGCTCATATTGTTTCAGTAGTATCGCTCTAGCTTCTGTGTTGAGAACAGCCTATTTGGGAGCAAAGGTGGAAAAAGAGACTATTTAGGAGGCCATCGCAGGAATCTAATCAAGGTATGTTAGTGGCTCCTACCAAGGTGGTGGCAGTGAGAGGGTGAGAAAGACTGGACTCTGGCTATGTACAGCTGACAGGATTTTCTGATGGATTAGAGAGAAAAAGAGGGAGTCAGTGGGCTTGAGCAGCAGGAAGGACTTTAGTTGCTGCAATTGGGAAGGTTGAAGGTGGAGCAGTTGGGATGGAGAGTAGGGAGATCTGAAACTCCATTTAGAAACAGTACGTTTGAAACGTAGGATTTCAAAGTTTTTTTTTTTTTAAGAAAATCTGAAAATCCACATTATCTTTTTTTTTTTTTTAAGCCTCATTTCTTAGGTACTCTTTGCTATATAACTTTAAAAAATGATAGGCCTATGAATCTCACATGAATTATGATTTCTGGAAAAAGCCAGATTCAAAAGGTTACATACTATATACTTTGATTTATATGACATTCTGGAAAAGGTAAAACTATAGCAACAGCAAATAGAATAGTGGTTGCCATAACTATGCATTTGTCAAGACTCAGAACTATACCCTAAAGAGGATGAATTTTATTGTATATGCATTATACCAAAAAAAAATCTATAAAACAAACGAAAAAAATCTCTGAAAGCTCCTTGTTTGAGTCCTTTTGAACAGTAAACTGGAAATAAAGATTTCACTAAATTTTGTAGGGATTTATCATGAGTAAGAAGTGGGTAGTTAAGTCAGGAGAATATCTAATAGTTGAAGCTAGCTATGGAATGGAGATAAGGGAAATATTATTCAAAGAAAAGCTTATACATCTTGTCCCAAGCATGATAGTCATTAAATTAGCAATGTTATCCCTCAAAATAACCTGTTAATTAATTTAATCACTCTAAAATATGTAAGGGGAAATGAGAGACAAAAATAAAGTTGCTTTCTGATTACAACTTTAAAAAAAAAGATAGGCATAAATAAAAACCTGTGTTTCCTAGTTTTTGCTTGACTGAAAATTATGAAACATACTTACTGTTGGCTGTGGCTTTTGATGTTTTTAAGTATAGGGTTTTTTTGCCTGGATATTTTATGTTTTAGTTTTATAGACTGCTTTCTATAAATCAGATACAGTTCTAAGGTCTTTGTGTACATTTATTTTTCATGAAAAGGCACTCTCCTAATCTTCGTTATCAGAGGAGAGAGATAGCTAAGGCAGAGAGCTTAAATAAATTGTCCATGATCACCCAACTAGATGGTCTGTCAAAGGCAAAACTCCTAACTTTGCATTTTTGAATAATTGTTTTTAGACATGTTTCAATATCTATTAAGTATCTTCTGTGTAAAATAATTCCACAAGTTTTGAATCATGTGAATTTGGGATAGGTCAAAGTTAAATACTTCGTTAGTTTTCATTTAAATAATTTTGCTATTTGAAATTTTTTTTTATCTCTACACAGATACTGAAATGAGAGCTATTTACATGAAATCTGTGCGAAGTCCACTGATGAACAATCAGTACAAAATGGTCCATAAGAAACATAACAACGTAAACATTTTCTCACAGGTATGAACTATAGAAATATAGTGGAGAATTTTCTGGTGGTGGTGTTGAAATATATTCCTGTTAGTGAAGCCTTCATTTTGTTTCTAAAATTGGACCATCAGAACTATTTGCAGTAATTTCTGCCCTGAGTAAGGAAGGTGGGCTAAATGAATTCTCAAAATCCCTTTTAGAACCTAAAGGGTTCTAAAGAACCCTTTCATGAAGAACCTAGTGGCAAGACGGGAATAAAGACACAGACCTACTAGAGAATGGACTTGAGGATATGGGGAGGGGGTGGGGTGAGATGTGACAGGGTAAGAGAGTGTCATGGATATATATACACTACCAAATGTAAAATAGATAGCTAGTGGGAAGCAGCCACATAGCACAGGGAGATCAGCTCGGTGCTTTGTGACCACCTAGAGGGGTGGGATGGGGAGGGTGGGAGGGAGGGAGATGCAAGAGGGAAGAGATATGGGAACATATTGTATGTGTATAACTGATTCACTTTGTTATAAAGCAGAAGCTAACACACCATTGTAAGGCAATTATACTTCAATAAAGATGTTTAAAAAAAAAAATCCCTTTTAGTCCTAATTTGATCAAATTATCCTTTTGTTAACTTGAGCTAATTAGAATATACTCTTAAATTGTTTTCCAATTAGGAGAATACTTAAAGGAAGTGAATAGAACTTTATCATCTACTAGTTAAAATTTTAATTCTTCTATGTTGTCATATTTCTCTTGAAAATTAATTTTTTCATAAAAATGGTATATCCTAAAAATTATAGATTATTTTTCATTTATGGATAACAATTTCATATTAGCCTTATTTATTTATAAATTGCCATATTCACCTTGGAAATATGGTCATTCTTATCTCTGTACTTTCATTGTGTTTATTATATAGCATTTATCACATTGTCTATAAATTACTGTTTATTTTTCTGGCTACTTGCACTAGACTGTAAATTTCTAGAGGGTAAATCATTCTTTTTTTATTCCCAAACTCCCTATTTTCTTCCATAAAGAATATAATCAGAAAGAAGATGTGGTATATATATAAAATGGAATATTACTCAGCCATAGAAAAGAATGAAATTTTGCCATTTGTGACAACATGGATGGACCTAGAGGGCAGGCATTACGTTAAGTGAAAGAAGTCAGACAGAGAAAGACAAATACTGTATGATTTCACTTATATGTGGAATCTGAAAAACAAATGAACCAACATAAAAAAGAAACAATCATAGACACAGAACAAACAGGTGGTTGCCAGTGGGGAGTTGGGGGAGGAGAGAAATAGGTGAGGGAGATTAAGAGGTACAAATTTCTAGTTGCAAGATAAATGTCATAGGTATAAAATGTACAGTGTGGGGAATACAGTCAATAATTATGTAATATCTTTGTACAGATTGTAACTAGACTTATCCTGGTGATCATTTTGAAATGTATGTTATGTAACAGGAACTAACATTGTATTGTAGGTTAATTATACTTCAAAAAAACCCAAACTCACTCATACAAAAAGAGGCCAAATTTATGGTTACCAGAGGCAGGGGAGTGGTGTAGGGGGAAGGAGAATTGGATGAAGGTAGTCAAAATGTACAAACTTCCAGTTATAAGATAAATAAGTACTTGGGATGTAATGTACAACATGATAAACATAATTAACACTGCTGTAGGTTAAATATGAAAATTGTCAAGAGAGTAAATCCTAAGAGCTCTCACCACAAGGAAGAAATTTTTTTTCTATTGCTTTAATTTTGTATCTGTATGAGATGATGGATGTTCACTAAACTTATTTCATGACGTAATAAGTCAAATCATCATGCTGTACACCTTAGACTTATACAGTGTTGTATGTCAATTATATCTCAATAAAACTGGAAGAAAAAAAAGAATATGCTCAATATATGTTAGTGAGCAAGTGACTGACTTAATAAAGTAAGTGAAATAAATATTCAGAAAGATATGAACTTAAAAGAATATGTTAGAACATGCTGATTTTATGAAATTTATAATATTCTTCTTTTGTATTTGTATTGTAGATTCCTGAGCAAGATGAAACCTATTTAGAAGACAGTTTTTGTGTTGATGAAGAGGAGTCTTGCAAAAGCCAATCAAGTGAAGAAGTCTGTGTTGATTTTAACTTAATAACTGAAGATTGCTTTGCAAGTAGGAGCAAACAATATAAAACCCGACGTGCAGTAAAGCTAAAACAAATGAAGATGAGACAAAACTGTGCATCTTCAAAAAAAAAATTATTCAGAATTATTTTACCAGATGATTCAAGTGAGGAGGAAAACGATGTAAATGATAAACAGGAATCCAGCACTGTGATTAATCCAAGTGCAGTTACCAAGAGTGAACAACAAAGCCACTGTTTGAATTTAGTGCCTTCTGGGTCTTCATTGCAGTCCAGGGACCACTCTAATCCAGTTGTTAATCAGTCGCCAAACCAGAGACAACACACACCACTTAATTTAAAGGTTACAGTTTCTGATGTCTCAGACTTCAAACCTCAGAGCCGTACTAAAATTGAATCTACCTCATCATCATTCACTACTGTTGATTCACAGAAAGACTGTAGAAAATTTCCAATTCAGTTGAAGGTATGAATCAGATTAGAGTAAAAAAGCCTTCGAATGTTTACCGAAAGGTTTTTTTTTTTTTGTTTTCCTTTCTTTTGTGTTAAATAACTAGGTCAAAGAAAAATTAGCAAGTGATAAAATTCTTCAGACAAGAAACCAGCACACTAAATTTTATAGCTGATTTGTAGGATGCTTATTTTTAAAATGTGTTAATAGTTTTCTGTAAGGCAACCTGCTAATTTTATAAAAAGGTTATAGGAAATGGGCTTCCTACAAGGTAAAATTAACAGAAATTAAAGCTCAGAACTAGTTTCCCCAGATTAACTTTTCTTTCCCCCTCTGAAGGCTTCTGGTATGTAACTCTCATCTACTTATTGGGGAGAGGAGTTTAGGGGTACCACCTGATTTCCTTCCTTTGAATTTCTTTCCTTCCGGAATGGTTACTATTGCTGAAGTAATCCCTAAAATCATATTCAGTTTTTAAGAGTTCCTAGTTGCAGTAGTTTTGCTAAAATAGGGGTTAAAGTCATAGTAATAGGAATCCCTAGACCTAGACTTAGATTTCTCTTTTATTCCAGGTGTTTCAGCCCATTCCACCTTAGCAACATGCTCCAGTGTCCACACAATGGCCCTCAAATTGCTATTTCTAGTTGTAAATTATCTCCAGGCTTTTTTTGCACAAAGTTATTTCTGGAAGGCATAATTAGATAAAATTGACTAGATTAAGTCTTATAAATAGATTGGAGAACAGCAAAGTACCTAATTTCCCTGAGCCTCGGTATTCTCAGCTGTATTAGAAAGATAGTAATCCCAAGGGTCAGGGTAGGTAATACTTGCACAGTACTTTCAAAACCAGTAAGCACTCTCTACATTTCTACTTTGCCATGCTGTAACTAAAAAAAATAGATATAGGCTAGTAATATTTTGAGGACTGTGAAAAAGGATAAATAGAGTTTTAACAGAAATGTGTTTTAACTTTTCTTCTACTATCTAATACTATACATATAGTATGATTCTTCTTCAAATTAGGAGGGGAAGGAATTTGCGATAAATTTGAGAAGACAGAAAATAGACTAAATATCCTGTCAAAAACTGTTAGATACTAAAAATGTTAATATTTATTTTGTCATGTGTATTGCAGACAGTATTCCTTGTTTGTCATTTGCCTTTGTTTTGTTTAATAGTGGGTTTTGCCACAGGAAAATTTAACTTTTTTATACATTTCCAATTTTTTTCTTTATAGTTTCTGACATCAGTGTCATGTTTAAAAAGGCCATTTTGTACTCCAAGATAACTAAGTATTTACAATATTTTCTTTTGGTTCTTTAGTGTTCATTTCTTCCTTCATTACATTTATTCCTTTTCTTAAAAAATTGAATATTACATATATTTTAAAGATTATTCTGAGTGATTAGGACTTCCTCTTTAGCTTAGAATACAGAAAGCTGGAAAGAGCATTGCTCCCATCCTTGTAACAACAGCAAAAAAAGCCAGATAATCTACAAAATCATGTTTATTTGGATCTGAGGTTGCAGGACAGCCAATTAGCCTGATATCTAAGGAGACAAGTGCCTCCAAGGAGAGACTTGCTGATTTGGGACAGTCACTGGGCACTGTATAATCTGGTAAGAAGAATTCAGCTAAAACGTTAATGAATTGCAAAAGGCAACGGGATAGCATGAGCGTTTAGAACCCCTGGGAGTTGCAGAGAGAAGGGTAATTCACAACCACTTGTGGGCTCTTTTCCACAGAGTCATCAGGTGTTCACAGGAAAGATTGAGAATCAGAGAAAACCTCCTTCCCAGTGCAGGCCTTGGGGGAGTGACCAGAAGCTACTGTGGAAAAGGCACCAAACCCCATCTGGTTCCTTCTCCCCTATTTCCCCTATGGAACAAAAAGCATTGAACTACTGGGGGAAGAACAGCAAACCCTACAGGCTTCAGGGCTTAGGTGAAGACCCTTTGCAGATGGAGGAAAGGAATAAGAGAGAAATGCTCTACATCTGAGAAAGGGGCAGGAAAACATCTTGGGCCTAGAGCATTAGAGATCTCTAACCATTTGGGGCAGGGAGTGGGGGAGGATCATTGAGAAGTTCCCATCTCTTAGATCCAGGGACACAAGTCCTGCCCAAGACAGGCTGAACCAGGACAATAGAAACCCCCCTCCCCCCGCCTGTCCCCACACTCCTAGCACTCCCTCCACCAGGCTAGCAAGCAGTAAGTGAGAAATAAAAGCAATCTACTGCTGAGAGAGGGACAAGAGTATGGGGAGAAAAACTCTCTGAGACACAGGTTTACAAAGAAAACTTAAAACTAAGAGAATATTTAGAAACTGGCAAACAAGCCCAGACCTCAGCTCAGTTTGAAAGGACTTTGTGATGTTTTGTCATGGGTCCAAAGCTATTTCTGTACTTTGGTAGAGCTCATATTTACCTCAGTCACTACTCTCCTACACAAGATGTTTGGCTTTCATCCAAAGGTTACAAGATACATAGAAGGAAGAAAAAAACACATTCTCAAAGAACCAGACTCAGATATGACCCAGACATTGGAACTATCAGACAGGGAATTTAGAATAACCATGATTAACATGTTAAAGGCTCTAGTGGAAAAGTCAAACAAACATGCATGAACAGAAAGGGAATATCATCCAAGAAATGGAATATATAAAGAACAATAAAGTGGAAATGCTAGAAATGGAAAACATGGTAAAAAAGATGAAGAATGTCTGCAATAGGCCCATCAGTAGACTCAATGCAGCCGTGGAAAGAACCAACAAACTTAAAGCTAGGTCAATAAAATTACCCAATCAGAAATATAAAGAAAGAGTGAAAAAACAGAATGGAGCATTCAAGAGCTGTGGGACTGTATGCAGTATTCTAAGATACACGTAATTGGAATTAAGGAGAAAAGAGAGCAAGTAGAAGATATAGTTGAACAAGCAATGGCTGAGGATTTTCCAAAATTAATCAACATTGGCATACAAGTATCTGAGTCTCTGGTTTCAATTATTATGGGTATGTTACCTAGGAGTGGAATTCCTGGGCCATATGGTAACTCTTTAACTTTGAGAACTCTCCCCACAGTGGCCTCACCATTTTTCATGCCCACCAGCAATGCACATTCCAGTTTTTTCACATTCTCATCAACACATTTTCCTTTTTAAAAAATTCTAGCCATCCTACGAGGTGTTAAGTGGTAGCTTGGTCCTTCATCTACATAGTCACTTTGCTGATGTTGAAGGAAGAAAAAAAAGTATCAATAAGAAAAATCAGCCTAGGTGTTAGAAGTTTATGGTGCTAACATATATATAACTGATCGTGATTGATGTTTTCTGCTTTTCAGGATACTAGTGCTCTGGAGGATTCTGGCACTTCAGTGGCATACTGTTCCAACTCACGACCACACTTGGCTGGCACACATGCTTCTCGTAGACTTCCACAGGAAGGCCAAAGAACTTGTATTCTTGTAGATAGTCGTGAAATCACTTCTGGTTCAGAAGTAATTTCTTCCCTAAGAGCAGTTCATGGCTTACAGGTAGAGGTTTGTCCTCTTAATGGTTGTGATTATATTGTGAGTAACCGCATGGTGGTGGAAAGGAGGTCTCAATCTGAGATGTTAAATAGTATCAATAAGAACAAGCTCATTGACCAGATCCAGTACCTACAGAGCATGTTTGAAAGAATATGTGTGATTGTGGAAAAGGACAGAGAAAAAACAGGTTTGTATTTTTAAATGGTTTTGTTTATAAGGCTGTAAAGGAACCTATTATTTGGTTCATTATCCTGTCAGGATGTGGGAAGCTCTTAAAATTTAAATAACTGACTCATGAATGTCATTTCATATTTATATAATGCCATAATGTTTTTCATTAGTCATTGTGTTTAAATGCAGCTTGTGAGAATCGAAGGGTGAGAAATTGAAGGCAAGTGAACCAATCATAAGTCTTTTTCTGGGAGCCCCAGAAAGGGTGAGGGGCCCTAAATAAGGCAGCAGTGGGGGAAAGGAGGAATCAGGAGGTAAGTGAAATCAGGAGGTAGCAGGAGTAAGTGGGAGCAATCAAGAATTACTATTGAGCTGACCAATCTCTTGATTACTGGGCAGTTAGGTAGTGGTGCTGTTCATTGAAATTATGCATATCAGAGAAACAGCAGATTTGAGGGACAAAGAGGTGTTTAAGTTTGAATATGTTGGGTTCTCAATGGGTCACTAAAATGGATGCTTAGGATGTATTAAAAAATGCAGGCTTGGAGCTTCAGTTAGGGCATTTTTATGGGTAATGTTTAATTGTACGGGGAGCCCCTGAGAATAGTGAAAAGATCATAGGATATGGGATCAGAAGATGCACTGAGTTCTGGTGTCTCTATAGCTATGTGACATTGCATTGACAAATCACTCCCTCTGAGGAGTTAATAATATACTTTTCCTACTCATCCCGGGGTGTTATGAGGATTAAGTGAAATCATGCAGCTGAAAGCCACTATGGAAGAATTCAAGGATTATTGTCATTATGTAAAAGAAAATAATGTAGTTTACATAAAACACTGGTTCAATTTGAGCAACGTACCTTTTCATCACCACTGTCACTACTGAACCATGTGACCTTGGATAAGTCATTCCGTCTTTCAGTAACCCAAATTTTTTTTTCTTTTTTAATTTGACAAGTGAGGGCTTTAGATTAAGTGATCTTTTGGGTCTTTCTAGTGTTAAAATTCTATACTTTACTCTTTACCGACATATCCTTTATAAAGGAAATAGATTTGGAATAAAAAGGAAAGTAATGTGGCAAAAGTTATGGAAAAACATCTTTTTTTTGGCTTAAGGAAGAATGCCAAAAAAAGGATGTAGGTAGAACATGGAAAGAAAATGAATGGGAAAAGTAGGGAAGTAAATTAATAGGCAGGAGTTAGAGTTATTATAATGGGTATGCAGGGTATTGAGTTACTCTTGGAATAAATACATAAGATAATTTTATATCAGTTAGAAGTAATACTTAATGAACCCTTCGGCAATGCTACCATTATGAATTTTAGAGATAAGTAATATGGTCTTGGCCTTTAGGAATGAATTATCTAGGAATATAAACTCTCCCCTGCCTACTCACCTTCTTCTGTAGATTCCAATTTAAGACACTCATAAAGACAGTTCTCCTTATTTTCTATTTGAGAATCACTTTAAATTTTTAGCAGTAGGGTTTCTCATTAGCATAATGTGGCACTAGTTTGCTTAATGATGTAGATCTTGGGATTTTAATAATATATAGTATTAATGGTCCTACTTACTGTAACTTACTAAGGTTTGCATTTTCCTAAATGTAAAATATTTAGGAGACACATCCAGGATGTTTAGGAGAACAAAGAGCTATGACAGCCTGCTGACTACCTTAACTGGTGCTGGAATCCGAATTCTTTTCAGTTCCTGCCAAGAAGAAACTGCAGATTTGCTAAAGGAATTGTCTTTAGTGGAAGAAAGAAAGAATGTTGGTATTCATGTTTCAACAGTGGTGAACAGTAATAAATGTGAGGCACTTCAATTTTACCTAAGTATTCCCAATATAAGTTATATAACTGCACTGAATATGTGTCACCAGTTTTCATCTGTGAAAAAGATGACAAATAGGTATGTGTTTTAATATTTATTTATTTATTTGGTTGCGCAGGGTCTTAGTTGTGGCAGGGGGGCTCCTTAGTTGCAGCACGTGGGCTCCTTAGTTGTGGTATGCAAACTCTTAGTTGTGGCATGCATGTGGGATCTAGTTCCCTGACCAGGGATCGAACCCCGGCCCCCTGCATTGGGAGCACGGAGTTCTGTTCACTGCACCACCACGGAAGTCCCTGATTTAATATTTTTAAATGGTTACTTTAAAATCATCCTTAAAGGTATTTCATAGGAATTTTAATATTTTTAAAAATAAAGAGGTATAGTGCCTGTTAGATTCTTTCATTCAGTAAAGACTTTGCTTGTCAACATGTATCAGTCACTGCATTAAGCTGAGGACATTAATGGAAGGAAAAAAAAACGTAGGCATTGTCTTTGAGTAGCTTAGAGCCCTGTGGGGAGGGAGACAGACAGCACTTAATTTGATCTTGCAGTCTCACATTTCTGGGCTGGTTCTGTAACTAGAAAAATATTCAAGATGAAAATTTTAGTAGGCTTTAATGATTATATTGCTTGAAAATCAAACGAAGGCTTTAGAAAATAGGTTAAACTAAAGGCTCAATTAAGATGTTGAAATTATTATTATAAATGATTTTAAATATAGGGAATAGGCTTTTGTTTTATTTAAACTAATGCTAAGACATAATCAACTGAATGTAGAAAACTTGGGAAAAAATGATTTTCTTAAAGGATTTCATGTTTGGTATTCTTTAAGCAAGAATATTGAATTTTATAAGTCAGAAGTTTTAGTATAATGTTTTTGTTTATTTTTCAGCTCACCTCGGGAAATCTCCATGTATGCACAAGTAACTCATCAAAAAGCTGAGGAGATCTATAGATATATTCACTATATATTTGACATGCAAATGTTGCCAAATGATCTTAACCAAGGTAGTTTTAAATCTGATGCATGATCAGACTGCTCAGGGTGGGTTATCAAAGAACCCTCACAGTACTAAGTGCACTTCAATAATCATTGCTGTGGTTTGTGATTATCAGTTTAAAATATATAAATAAGAGAATATTTCCATATCTATTATTTTACACTGTGTACATTTTTATTTATATAGAATATATAATTATTAAAAAAGAAAACATCTGATGTTTAATAATCATTTTGGTTAGATAATGAAACTTTTTTATTGAAAAAGCTTATTGAAGGTACTATTAAGTAAAAGCTAGAGTGAAAGATATATTTTAGAATTTTCCCAAAGATTATAGTGCTATCATTGTCATTTGTTAGCATTATAGGTTGATGTGTCTGCTGCCAGCTTAATGGTCATAAACAATTTTTCTCATATATAAACTATATTGAATAGATGTGGGTGGTAGGTGTATTGTGAGATAATGCCCCAGTAACTAGGAATGTAGAAAATTTAACTGAATCCTAGTAACAGTCTAATCCTAGTAGTATGAACTCTAATCTATACTTTTTTTTTGGTTGAAGTACCATATTCAAAGAAGTGATATCTTGGAGTTGGAAAATTTCAGTATAAATGAGCTATGGAATGTGGACTTTCATTGTGACCCATAACATTGTGTCTGTTATGCTACTAATTGTTGGGTAGTTGAACCAACCTCACAGCAGAGGGTTTCACTTAGACTTGGCATGGACTTCAAAGCTGATCTAATTCAAATTGCTTTTCTCTTTCCTTTCTTATCAGATGATAAACGTGAGGCCCTGAAACAAGTGACTTCCTCAAGTTTAGACTGGGAAATCTAGAACAAGAACCCAGGAACTAGATACAGTTTTCTTTCACTAAAAAAGTTGCTCTGATTGTGAACTTAGCTCCTTTGGGATAGTATAAATTCTGAATTCTTCTAAAGCAGTTAATCTCTTATTTCTGCTGTTTAATAATTCTGTCAAAGCCAGAGAGAAAAGAAGTTCTATAAATTACTGGCTCATGTGCAGTTCTCAATTTGTTCTGTCTCAGGTTCAAATTCATCCTTCAGTATCTCGCTCCATTATAATGGACTGGCCTTTTTGAGCATTTCTCCCTAGTGAGCATGATTTAAGCTTTGTCAAGTAGGAGGAAAGGGGCTTCTTTTTCTGGTTCCAGTGTGCTGTTTTTTTGCTGCTACTCACTCCTGTTACATGGTGTCACTGGTGCATTGGGTAGGGACATCTGGTGGAGCTCTGTGCCCTGGCTGCACACCAGAAGCATGCAGTCCCTCAACAACCTCACGTTGCCCTGGACTGGTGACCTCCTTGCAGCACATCTCATGCAGACACCAATGTCCTCAGATTCTGTGTGTTCACCCAACAGACAAAATATTTCATGAATTGATATGGTTTGAGGGACATAACCTAGAGGATTTCATTTATTTATGCTTGCTGTGTAGAGACCTCTATCCATATTTAAGCTGCAACAGCCTCTTTCTATACTCTTCAGAGGTTGCACTTAACTATCGACCCTACCGTTTATTGATCCATCTTATTGTCTGTCGTCTTTGAGCCCTTCAAGTCTTTCTTTTCCACTTTTAAGTCTCCTTTGGAGGTTACCTTAAACCTTACTAGTTTATCTAATGACCCAATGGAAAGAAACGGGAATAACCAGGTACCTGGAAGGTGGGATACAATAGTTTTGATAGGACACATGGAATATGGGGAGTGGGGGTACGTTGTGGTTTGTCTCAAGTATATGCTATTTCAAAAGTTATCTTTTTGTTTCGTATTACAGAATTTAACTACCTTCTAATTCTTTTTTTAAAAAATTTTTATTGGCGTATAGTTGATTTACAATGTTGTGAATACCTTCTAATTCTTAAAACACTGTCCATTAACATCAAGCAGCATGGTATTACACCAAATATTGGCAACTTAAGAGTTCTACAACAGAATTTTTTAGAGCTACTCTAAAATAACCCTTTCATTTGTTTCATCCTTCATCTATCAAAAATCTCTGTGGCAGAAACTATCAATCATGGTAGTTTAGTTTAAAGGAGAGTGATCTGTTTGCTTGCACTATTCTTCTTAAATCTTGTGTTTCTACAAATCCTGTAGTTCTTTAGCTGCTGATTATTACTGACTAAATTCTTAAGAAACAAGAAAATGTATTTTTTCTAACAGTTCTGGTATTTTTCAAGGAAATTAACTGAACCATTAACAAACAAAATGCATTTTTTCTATGATCCAGTAATTAGAAAAACCAACCAAAACATAAATATTATAAAAGCAAATTTACTTTATTTGAACAACCTACCTGGAGAGAAAGAGTGGGTAAATATGTACTATAACCAGAGGGAAAAAAATTCTATGTCAAATTTTAAAGCATAATGGCATAATATGCTAAAAGTTTATTTCTAAAGAAGCTGTCTGAAAGGAAAACAGTGTTTACTATGACATGACATAGTAACTTGACTCCTTACAATAGAAGAGCTATAACCTGAATGTCTAATCCAGTCTTTTAAATATTGAGACCAAATTTACGCCATGTCTGCTTAAGAATACAACAAAATCTGTTCTCTTATTCTACCTAATAAAAATACTGAAAAAGCAGTAAATTAAATTTACATAGGTTTCATGGATGTGCCAATCACAAGTTTTAAGAAAAACAATCAATCAGGAGAAAGCTTGTCAAATGGTTTAAACAACATGTACTGATAACTGAAACATTAGATCAACTCTGGCTTTTATACCAAGTGGTGACAACTGGTAACCTAAAGTCTTCATGAACTCAGTAGCTACCAATACAATCTATTTTTTAATTCTCCCCCACCTCTCCCCTTAAGGATATAGCAACATTTTCTTGAATGCTTCTAAAAAAAAAATCTGTATGGAACATGATTTTCTTAAAGTAAACAGACTAAGATGCTTATGAGAGACATCTATACATATAACACATGAAACCTTTGAAAAAGAGTCTGCAATATCATATGAAGCTACATTATAAAAAAAATATACATCCTTCAAATGAAGATACAAATACACTGCTTCTTGATAAACATCCTGGAAATATTCTCATTTTTACTATGCAGAATCAGAGTTCGAAAAATAAGAGTCTTTCTCTTCTTCCTCTAAAGACTCCATAGCATTAGTGAAAAGTTTTCCAATACCAGAGTTTTCTGCTAATTCTGTAAAGAGACGTTTAATAAAAAGATTAATATATGTCTAAAAACAATTTCAATGAAATTGAAAATAACAACAGGAAACCAATTGGTAGATCTGCCCACTTGTGAGCAATTAATTTTAATACTATGTTAATAAAGAGACTACCCTATAATAGAACAGAGCTACAAAAGAACGATATAAGTATATTACCTTTGTTAAATGGGGTTTTTCTTCTTGATGGTGGAGTTGAAAAATCACTTTCAATCTACAAGAGAGTTCATATTAGCTAAGTGATGCCTCCTTTGAAGCCTGCTTCATATGTAGACAAAATTCAGCATGCTTTATCCCAATAAAACATTACAAACTAATGCTACAGTGGTTAAAGGATAGCCTCTGAAAGCTGCCAAAATCTACTGAGTACTTATTCCATTACACTAGCAAAATCTGAATTCTCTGTACTTTAAATTCTTGGCTAAAATAGTCATTTATATGGCAAGTTTTAAGTATATAATGCATGCTTATATATACATCAGTGCTTTTTAAACTGGCCATGGCTATCTTTAAAAACTGAAAATGAATAGAATAGAAAAGAAAATATGACAGAGTATACCCACTGTACTAAGGATAAGTATTATTGAAAGAAACTTTTGATATACAAACTAGTGTTCATAGATTGCCATGGAAATGTATTTTTTCCTGTGAAATGAGTCAAAACATGATTACAACATTTAGCCCTCAAAAATCATTCAATGAGATAAACCAGTATCATCATGATCAAGAGGAGGAACCAAGATGGGGGAATAGAAGGACATGAAACTCACTTCTTCCCACAAATACATCAAAAATACATCTACACGGGGAGCAGTTTTCTCAGGATAGCTTACTGAACACTGACAAAAGATATCAGACACCCAGAAGTGCAAGAAATACCTCCATATAACCCAGTAGGATGAAAGAAAAAGGAATTGGGATGAGACCTGCGGCGCTGGGAGGGAGCTGGAAAAGGGGAAACGTTCCCGCACCCTGGGAAACCCCTTAACTGGTGGGAAGATCAGCTGGGACAGAAAGGGAGCTTCACAGGCTTGGAAGAGAGCACAGCAGCCAGCAGGCAGAACAGACAGAGAATCCCCAGGCCGAGATGGTCGCCTGTCGGGTGTGTGTGTGTGTGTGTGTGTGTGTGTGTGTGTGTGTGTGTGTGTGTGTGTGTGTGTGTGTGTGTTTTGGGGGGAACAATGGAATGACTGGGTGCTGAAACTTGGGCTTCAGAGGACACACTTGGGGAGAGTACTGGGGTTGGCTGCACGGAGACAGCCTGAAGGGGCTGGAGAGTAGTTATAGGGCCGCAACCGAGGGTGTATGTGGAAGAAGCCCAGGCTGCCACAGAAGCAAAGCACTGTTGCTAAGGGGTGGGGTGCATGAAGGAAGAGAGGGGCAGGGCCTGCCATAGCAGCCTCTTTCTTGGGCTCTGGGAGCAGGACAATGGGTGC
This sequence comes from Balaenoptera borealis, assembly GCF_965194805.1. NCBI lineage: Eukaryota > Metazoa > Chordata > Mammalia > Artiodactyla > Balaenopteridae > Balaenoptera > Balaenoptera borealis. The sequence continues at coordinate 53,887,731 of NC_138866.1, read as the reverse complement.
TCCTGTGGCTGGGATGGGACTAGCCTCGCAGCTGTAGGCTTTGTGTGTGACTGCACGCAGAGGCAGGGCTGGGGTCTGGGCTGCTTCCATAGCTCCCATGGTGGGTCCAGGTATGTGACTGCTGCGGTCCTGGTACCTAACTTTAGTGGATCTGCGCTGGCGGCTTTGTGAACAGTGTCTGAGGGACACCACAGCCGACTACCTGCATTCCCACGGTGGAGGCGGGGCCAAGGGCAGTTCCAGTGACCATGTACTTTGTGGGCTTGCACAGGTGACACACAGAGCGTACTCCCCAGTGGACAGCTCGAGCAATGGAATACTCAGTGGCTCTTCCCTCAGCGGGAGAGCTCCAGTTTCACCTACCTCACACTGCAGCTCAGAAATGGATCTAGGGGCTTCTACTCCAACAACTGGGGAGCAGATGCTGCCCCCAACAGGGCTGTGACAACCAGAGAGCAAAGAAGAGGCCCTGCTCAATATCCAGTGCAGGCTCTGGTCACCACACGAGTCATACCCCCTATGAGAGGGACACCGGCCAGCACACACTGAAGGAAAATGCAGCAGGCATCCCTACTAGAAACAGCCCATGCACCAAAAATATTAGACTCATGCAGGCTACACAGGGATGCTCCCACATAAAAACAGCCCTTCAAGGCCACAGTAAATAAATATTTCTCCTAAGCTCACAGAGTCAGAGAAATAAAAGTAAAATGAAGAAGTAGTGGAACCACTCCCAATTAAAAGATCAAGAGAATTCTCCTGAAAGAACAAACAACAAAACAGACCTCTTCAGTCTAATAGACACTGAGTTCAAAAAGGAAATAATGAAAATACTGAAGGAATTAAGAAGGGCTATTGATAGAAATGAAGATTACTGTAAAAAGAAACTATAAACTATAAAGAGGAACTAAGAAGAATTGGAAAACTTATTTGCCGAGACGAAAGCTGAGCTAAAGGCAATGAATAGCAGAATGAATAATGCAGAGGAACAAAGAAGTGATCTGAAAGAATAAGAGAAATCATCCAATTAGAACAGCAGAGAGCCAAATGAAAAAAAAAATGAAACCAACAGAAGAGACCTATGGGATAATATAAAGCATGCCAATCTACACATAATAGGGATCCCAGAAGGAGAAGAAAGAAAAAAGGGGATTGAAAATGTATCTGAAGAAATTATGGTTGAAAACTTCCCAAACCTAAAGAAGGAAACAGATATCCAGGTACAGGAAGCACACAGGGTCCCAAACAAGATGAACCCAAACAGACCTACACCAAGACATGATTAAAATGGCAAAAGTTAAAGAGAGGATTCTAAAGGCAGCAAGAAAAAAACAAAGATTTAATTATAAGGAAACCCTCATAAGGCAATCAGCTGATTTCTCTACATAAACATTGCAGGCCAGAAGGCAATGGCAGGATATAAAGTCCTGAAAGGGAAAAACCTGCAACCTAGGATATTCTACCCAGCAAGATTATCATTTAGAATAGAAGGAGAGATAAAGAATTGCTCAGACAAGCAAAAACTAAGAGTACAGCAATACTAAACCTATCCTAAAGGAAATATTAAAAGGTCTTCTCTAAATAGAAAAGAAGCAAGAATCTATAGGAAAGAGAAAATCACAATTGGAAAGTAAATCAATTAAATAAGCCAGGACACAGATTAAAAAAAAAAAAAATCAAAAAATTTCTGTGAAAGCGATGATAACCACAATGAACAGCAAAAGGATGAACATGAAGATGTAAAAGAGGACGTCAAAATCATAAAAATGCAGGGGAGGAGAGTAAGAAAATGTACATTTTTTTTTCTAGAATGTGTTTGAGCCTATATGACTACCAGTCTAAAGCAAGTAGATATAGGAAGGGGTTAACATACTTGAAAAACAGAGTAACCACAAATCAAAAACATACAATAGATGCACAAAAACCAAAAAGAACACAAGGATAAAGAAAACCATCAAACTGCAAAAGGAAAAACAAAAAGAAAAAGGGACAAAGAAGAAATATAAAATCAATGGGAAAACAAGGTTTAAACGGCAGTAAATTCATACCTATCAATAATTACCTTAAATGTCAATGCACTAAATGTTCCAATAAAAAGACACAGAGTGGCAGATCGGATAAAAAAACAAGGACCTACAATATGCTGCCTACAGAGAGACCCACTTTAGGGCAAAGAACACGCATAGATTGAAAGCGAGGGGATGGAAAAAGATATTTCATGGAAACGGGAATGAGAAGAAAGCAGAGGCCGCAATACTCATTATCAGACAAAACAGACTTTAAAACAAAGGCTATAAAGAAAGATAAAGAAGGACACTATAAAATGATAAAAGGATCAATACAAGAAGAGGATATTACACTTGTCAATATATATGCACCCAATATAGAAGCACCCAGAGACATAAAACAAATAATAACAGATATAAAGAGAGAAACTGATGGGAATACAATAATAGTAGGAGACTTTTAACACCTCACTCACATCAATGGACATATCTTCGAGACAGAAAATCAGTAAGGCAACAGAGATCCTAAATGATACAATATCATCATGATCCCCACTTCATACCACATATGAATAAAATGAGATTAGAAAGCTCAAGTAGCTTGCCTTGTCATAAAGCTGGTATGGAGTCAGACCCTGAAATCAGAAGTTTTAATACTAAATCCTTTGCTCTTTCTATCCTCACACACTCACTGACTACAAATGAAACCAAAATTTCATTCTTGTAAGGAATGGACTGGAAAAAGAAAATCTGAGAAACACTGAGAGGGCATCTACCCACACCTTCAATTATGGAGTAGAGGTTTCTTTTGAAGAATTTAGTCTCCAGGCTGACTTTAAACCAGGGTTCCCAGAGGCATATACCATTTCCTGTGGACAAATAAAGCCTACAAAGATTAGGTCTGATTAGGTAATCTTAATGTTAAGTTTAGAGACTCTCTGAGAGGAACTATACTCTAGCAGGTGTGCAATATAAATATTTCAGAATGGGTGAGGGAGAAAGATGGCCATAACCTGGTCAGAAGGAATATACCCTCAGGCAATAAGGTAGTCTCCCATTTTACCTCCATCCAGAGATTATCATTCTCTAAGAATGGCTATTTACTTTGAGGAAATTTGAAGTGAATTAGCTTTTCCAGAATACTTATAGTTTTATCTGGATATAAATTATTCAGATTAAAATCTGAAATTAAAAATTTAAAAATTAATTCAAGAGGATTCTCCTAATCTTTTCTCAAAGGGATACAGATCACTGTACGGCAATTTTGAGTTAAAATTTTTTCTGTTATTGACATACACACATACATAAAATCAAGTAGCTGAATCTGAAAAAATTTGAAACCATTTTGAATCTGCAGAGGATTTAATGAAATTTCTTATTCTATGACAGTCACAACTCAATCAATTTGTGTGAAATGTCTCTAACCTATATGTGTTCTTTCCACTCTGCCTGACCCCTCAAATGAAAATTCTCACCTTGCTCAAATGCTTCAGTCTGAGCTGCCATCTGTAATCCTACAGCACTTATGTACTTACCTCACTCATAGCCTCATAATTTACTTGTATTAGGCTGTAAGCAACTTGAAGGCAGGGACTGTTATATAACTTGTAACTCCAACAATTTGCCATATATTATAGTTGTTCAATAGGTATGTGTTGAATAAATGAATGGTGAATAAAAATACTTACTGTTTTTTTCTTGATATTGCCCCAGACAGTGCCACCTTTACTTTTATGGGTTTTTTGCATACGAAAAACATATTTATCACAGTCAGCCCTGTTTAAATATAAAATAACAAGTCAACATTAACTACTATACTTTTATCCACAAGTTGAACAGCAACTGACAAAATGAATTTAAAATGTTTCAATATTTAAAAAGTACATTTTCTTTTCCATTTTTAAAAAGGCAATCATGTACCGATGGAAACAGACAAAATGCTTCAATCTAAGACTGTTTTGGGAAATGATGGTTTACCCATTGTCTTTTGTCCCATTTGTGCTCTTTCCAATCTCTATCTTGCTGCCTGTCTTTTCTAAAACTCAGAGACTTCTTGTCCCTTGATTCGCTTTTGTTATACCTTTCACTCCTTTCTCTTATTCATGTCTTCCTTCCCTCTCCAGATTGAATCTTAAAAGTTGATCATTTTAAGGATAAGTCTGGCAATGAAAGCCCTCAATTAATTTATGGCTTCCAACTGTGTTTAGTCTTCAGTTCAGCTCATAAGCCTTTTATTTCTACATAGTTACATCTTTCTTATATCCCCCATACCAACTAAGACTTTTTTTTCATTTCTTTTTACCTTACCTCTCTCCCTTCTCATTCTCTGCAAATAAGCTTGACTCATAATTTACAGATGAAAACTGAAGCCACATGGAATGTTGTTCTCAATTTCCTCAACAATTACTTATGACAGTAAATCCAGCTGAACACTAATTCTAATTCTCTCTTTTGGCTTCAAGATCCTGTATGATTGACTATCCTTTCCTTTATGACTATTTGGGAGCAACCTTACAGGTATGACGTGTAGAAATGTGTAAATGTGTGACATATTAAGATATTAATGTGAACCACAAACTCTGCTGAATAGCAAGTGAATAAGCCTAGCCAGTGGTTCAGGATCAGCACCTCATGAGTCTGTTGTCCTGAACAAACCAGAGACTTTGGGATTAATAAAAAAAACTGTTTTGTTACTTAATATTTTTATGAAAAGGAAACTAACTGCTAGAGTTGGTGAAGTCAAGAGATTGAAGAGGTCTAGGAAACTCATTTAGGAAACTCTTGATATAAATGAGCCCATCATATGCTCTATAAGAAAAAAAAAGCCATTTTCCTTAACTGTAAAAGTGATACATATAAAAAAGTAACATCACAACCCGTATCAGTGTAATTCTACAATATAGAGATAATGGCTGGTGATGTTTTTGGTCAAGAAATTTCCTTTCTCTTATGAATACATGTTATGTAAACTGGGATCATACTGTATGTAGTTTTATTTCTTAGCTTTTAAAAATTATCCACTGAACATTATGTCATTAAAAATTCTTGAAGGCATCATTTTAAATTGTTATATATTATTCTATTATATGGACAAATCCTAATTTCTTTTTTTAAAAAATGTATTTTATTTTTTATTTTTGGCTGCGTTGGGTCTTCGTTGCTGCATGCGGGCTTTCTCTAGTTGTGGTGAGTGGGGGCTACTTTTCGTTGGGGTGCGTGGGCTTCTCATTGCAGTGGCTTTGCCTGTTGCGGAGCAGGGGCTCCAGGCACGTGGACTTCAGTAGTTGTGGCACATGGGCTCAGTAGTTGCAGCTCGCGGGCTCTAGAGCGTGGGCTCAGTAGTTGTGGCACACAGGCTTAGTCGCTCCACGGCATGTGGGATCTTCCCGGATCAGGGCTCGAACCTGTGTTCCCTGCAATGGCAGGCGGATTCTTAACCACTGTGCCACCAGGGAAGTCCGACAAATCCTAATTTCTTGACTTTCCTTATTGTTGGACAGTTAGGTCATTTCCAAATTTTCAGTATTGTTTTGTGGTGAACATCTTTGTTCATACAAATATGCATACATACTTGCCCAAACCTCACATTTCCTCAGAAATAAAATTCAAGGGCCAAAGGGATGACTATTTTAAAGCTAATGATTTGGCCAAAATGCTTACCAAAAACTTTGTCCAAAATTATATGCTCCCCAGAAATAAACCCACACACCTCTGGTCAATTAATCTTCGACAAAGGAGGCAAGAATATACAATGGAAAAAAGTCTCTTCAGCAAGTGGTGTTGAGAAAGTTGGACAGCTACATGTAAATCAGTGAAGTTAGAACACACCCTCACACCATACACAAAAATAAACTTAATATGGCTTAAACTCTTAAATATAAGACATGACACCATAAAACTCCTAGAAGAGAACATAGGCAAAAACATTCTCTGACATAAATGATACCAATGTTTTCTTAGATCAGTCTCCCAAAACAACAGAAATAAAAGCCAAAAATAAATAGATGGGACCTAATCAAACTTCCAAGCTTTTGTATAGCAAAGGGAACCATAAACAAAACGAAAAGACAGCCTACAGACTGGGAGAAAATATTTGCAAATGATGTGACCAACAAGGGCTTAATTTCCAAAATACACAAACAGCTCATACAACTCAACCACAAAAAAGCAAACAACCCAATCGAAAAATGGGCAGAAGACCTAAATAGACATTTCTCCAAAGAAGACATATACATGGCCAACAAACACATGAAAAGATGTTCAACATCACTAATTATTAGAGAAATGCAAATCAAAACTACAATGAGGTATCACCTCACACCAGTCGGAATGGCCATCATCAAAGAACCTACAAACAATAAATGCTGGAGAGGGTTTGGAGAAAAGGGAACCCTCTTGCACTGTTGGTGGGAATGTAAACTGGTGCAGCCACTATGGAGAACAGTATGGAGGTTCCTCAAGAAACTAAAAATAGAGTTGCCATATGATCCAGCAATCCCACTCCTGGGCATATATCCAGACAAAACTATAATTCAAAAAGATAACATGCACCCCTGTGTTCATAGCAGCATTATTCACAATAGCCAAGACATGGAAGCAACCTAAATGTCCATCGACAGATGAATGATAAAGAAGATATGGTGCATATACACAATGGAATACTACTCAGCCATGAAAAAGAATGAAATAATGCCATTTGCAGCAATATGGATGGACCTAGAGACTGTCATACAGAGTGGAGTTAAGTCAGAAAGAGAAAGACAAATACCATATGATATCACTTATATGTGGAATCTAAAATATGACACAAATGAACCTATCTACCAAACAGAAACAGACTCACAGACATAGAGAATAGACTTGTGGTTGCCAAAGGGGAGAGGGGGTGCGGGAGGGATGGATTGGGAGTTTGGGATTAGCAGATGCAAACTATTATATATAGAATGGATAAACAACAAAGCCCTACTGTATAGCACCGGGAACTATATTCAATATCCTGTGATAAACCATAATGGAAAAGAATGTGAAAAAGAATATATATATGTATAACTGAATCACTTTGCTGTACAGCAGAAATTAACATTGTAAATCAACTATACTTTAATAAAATAAATTTTAAAAAATTAAAAATATTATATGCTCAATATACTTTCACCTGCACTAAATACTAAATTAAAAATAAAAAATAATTTGTGGATTGCTAGGGAAAAATTATGTTTTTGCTGAATAAATGCAAATTAAAATTTCACGAAGCTTCATGAGAGTACTAAGTGCTTTTTTTTTTTCAGTCATGATCATCTGGCGTCTATCTCTCACACCCCATGGAAATTGCTCTTAAGATCAGCACTGGCCTGCTTAATTGCCAAATGAATAGCCTATTTTCAGGCCTCATTTTTACCATTTTCCATTTTTTTCTCTGTTATATGACTGTTGGCCACCCATATGTTTTCTTAATTTTATTTATTTATATTTCAAAATAATGCTTATATTCAAATCGTGTAAAATTCAAAAACGTCTTCCTCTTATTTGTCCCAAGCTATCTTAGTTCTTCTCCCTAAGGATCACCAATGTTTTCAGTTGCTTATGTATCCCTTCAGAGATATTTAATCACATAAAAGCAATTACGTGATTTTAATCACATAAAAGCAACATATTTAATCACATAAAAGCAATCACAAGTATATACACACACGCAGTCCCGATTTACACAAATGGTAACACATAATTAACCACATGTAACTTTTTGCATTTAATATACCTTGGACATTTTACCATAAGTACATAAAGAATTTCTTCATTAATTTCTATGGCTACATAATGTATCAGAATTTATTTGATTAGTCCCTAATTGATGGACATTTGTTTCCAGTCTTTTGTCATTATAAGCAATACTGCAATGAATTAGTTGTACACTAACAATTCTCGAAGTAGGACTGCTAAGTCAAAGAGCATATGCATTTATAATTTTGATAGGTATCAACAAATTACTGCCTGCAGAGACTGAACTAATTTACCTTCTCACTAGGAATGCATGAGAATGGCTTTCCTTTTCTTGTTTATTTGTAGGAGTGTTATAACAGGGAAATTAGCCTTTTTCCTGTGATGAGTCCCACAAATTCTTTCCTCAGACTGTCATTTGTCTTTTGATTGTTTATGGTGGTTGGTACCAGGTAAAATGTTTTATTTTCTGTATGGTTGACTTTATCATACTTTTTGTTAGTGGCTTCTGGTTCTTCTGAGGTTATAAAATAATTCTCTAAGGTGTTTTTAAGGTATATTTTATAGTTTAATTCTTTACAGGCAAAACTTTGACCCATTTGGAATTTATCCTAATGTAAAGTGTCACTTGTGTACTGACCCTATTGAATAACACCCCTCCTTGTGGAAACTGTCCATCCTTGACTTCTAGGAACTATTCTTTCATGATTTTTTAAAAATAATGATGCCTCCTTTCATTACTGACATCTACTCTCTTCAAGTCATGGAATGTTAAAAGTTGATGCAGAGAATTACAGTATCATATGCACAAATACTTACCTATTTATAGAGGCTAGCATGCCAGGACTGACATGCTGACACTGAGGAGTTTTTGCCAGTGGAAAGATTACCGATGATGGACTTGTTGGATTTCTGTCCATATTTGGCAGAACATCATCCTCTTCTTGACTGTCCCGGAAACTTGGTAACTAGAAAGCAAATATATATTACTGACAGGCACTCCTAAAAACGGAATTCCTCATTATCACAAATTGTTTTTTTGGGGGGATGATAAGTTGTTTTCTGTCTTATAATTTCACAACTGAGTAACTAAAAATATTAGTAGGTAGAGAACAGAGACTTGGCCTCTAAAAAACTTAGTTTCTGTTGTGTAAAACAGAGATAATGGACACACATTTCTAGCACTGTGTAGACTGGGATCAGCAAATGTTTTCCGTAAAGAGTCAGATAGAAAATATTTTAGGTTTTGTGGTCCATACAGTCTCTATTCCAACTACTCAACTCTGCTGTTGAAGCAGGAAAGCAGCCATAGCTAACATGTCTGTGTTACAATAAAATATTATTTACAAAAAAAGGTGATATGCCAGATTTGGCCTATGCACCAAGTATGCTGACCTCTGTGTAGACAGAACAAAACGAAACTGTAATTGATTTACTATTATGCTTGGTACTAAATAGACACTCAAGCAGTATTAAACTTTTTGTGTGCATATATTTCCAATAAACAGCAATTCAATCCTTAATTAAGATTTTACTTACCTTTATATTAAAACCTTAGAAAAAGTGGACTTCTGCCACAGAAAATGAACTAATTCACTGCTTTCTATTTCTCTTGCTTTTAAAATGTTGCTACTGTTGCATTTAGGCCAAAACATATATAGAACCTGAAATGATGGGGGGATAATATAAAGGGTACAATGCCTAAAGGACCATGGTTTTTGTGCAGAGAACACAGTAAGAGTCTCAGATGGCTCCCTTAAAATACTTCCCTTCATAACCTGTGTAGGCAAAAAGAGAGCCCAGATAATGATGTTATTACTAAATTCTTAAAGCACTGTGTAGCCTTTTAAAATTGGAGATGATTTAACAACATTGTGAAATGGGTAGATGAAAAAAATTACCCTTAAGTGTAGCTCACTAAAACAAATCTCAGTTTTTATGCTTAAAAGTCCAGTTGTCTATATCCATCCATTTTTGCATTACTTTAATCTTAATATTCTTAACATTTATATTTAGAGTCTAGAAAGTCTCAGATTTGCACTTAATATTTGCACTATATTTAACTGTGTTTATGAAGTACATCCTTACTGGATATATAGATTGTTTCCAGTTTTTTGCTGTGGAGATAAACGTACAAGGAGTATCTTTGTGAAGATTTTTGCCTTCTTTTGAATTTCTTAGGATAAACTCCCATGAATAGATATAATCTTTATGGCTCTCATATATTGCCATAATGCTTTCCAAAAGGTAAGATTAAATTATGTATACACTGACATATGACTATATCAACATGCCTACTGCTTTTTGTTAGTGAATATTTTAACTTATTTTTTTAAAAGATTCTGTAATTTAGAAGGTATACATATAATTTACTTTGTTTTCCTTTGATAGCTAGTTAAAATGACCCTAAGTGTTCATTCAGCCTTTTGAATTTTTTCTTGCCTGTTTTTTCCTGTGAGCTTGATACTTTTTATTATTCCAGTAATATCTGAATGAGTTCTTCATATTATACATATTATTGTCTTTATCTGTTGCAAATATTTTATCCCAGTCACTGAAGTTTTTAGTTTTGTGATTTTTCATACTACAAAAATTCTTGTATACATTCAAATCTGTCAATCTTATGCTGTCACTTAATCCCTCCTCCCAATTTACTATGCAGTAGGTAATAATCTTTTCTTATCACCCCCCTTTTTAAGTTTGCCTCACTGCATATGAATTTTAAATATATATGTTTGGTCTATCTCTGGATTTTCTATTTGGTTCTACAACCATTACTTCTGAACCCCACTGAAGGGGAGACTCTGGCCACTGATGAGAATGGCATCAGACTGCTTCTTATACTATACTATACTTTACTATACTATACTGTGGCATATCAGTGAGGGCTATCAATCCTTGGCCTAAATATTAGGGATGAACACTAACCATACATAAAATGAAAGATACAAAAGTCAATATAAAGAAAACAATGATTTCATACATTTAAGATGCTTACCAGTACTCTTTGATGCTGCAAAGGTGTTGTACTGAAAAAATCATCATGGTCATCCTTTGGCAACTGTTCCAGAAAATCCCTCATCTGCTGCTTCCTTTTAAGAGTTCCCACTTTGGCAGTTATCTTAATAGTCTGCTTCTTATCAGAATCACTGATCTTGCCTTAAGAGTCAGCAAAACATTTTGATAAGGATTTAGTCATTTATAGTAACTGCTCTATAAAGTGAAAAGCCTTTGTAAATTCTGAATTGTGTATTCACATTAAATAAACTCAGCCTCTGTTGTTAATATTTCCAAGCCTCCGATACAACAAATGATTCTTTCTACACTGGGATCTGCACAATGTGATTAGATTACAAGACTACTCAGGAAGAAATTACATTAGGATTAGGTAGCGTGAGGTTGAAAAGGTTCTTTACCTGTGAGAGAGGTTACCTCTCACACTTCTCTTGCTGACTACCTAACTTATTGATTTTGCTAAAATATAAACCTTATTGAATTAGGACAGGGATACTGAATATTCCCTAAAGCCTGGTACAGGACTTCTCTGGCAGAAACCCTGGCCAGGAGTGTGTACTCCTGGGAACTATAAAAACTAAACTTATTCTGAATTTTCTTATGAATTACTAGGGGGCCCTACCCAAGTGGCCTCAAATTAACTTAGACCCTTAGAACAATAATCCAGTTATTGAAATCTCTGGATCCAACTGCAGATTTCCTAGAAAAAACTCAAAGCACAATTCTGCTAAGGCTACTATTGATGTAAGTAAGTAGCTAGGTTAGACTTAAAAATTAAACAAATGATCCTTGGAGTTCTTCCTAGCTTTAAAATTTTAAAAACAAAAACAAAAAATACCTATAATAAAACACATTGATAAATAGAAAATACATCTAATGAGTGATCAGAAATCAGTACTGATCAGGAAACTTGCACAAGCCTTTTAGATAGCCTCATCCACCAGAGGGCAGACAGCAGAAGCAAGAAGAACTACAATCCTACAGCCTGTAGAACAAAAACCACATTCACAGAAAGATAGACAAGATGAAAAGGCAGAGGGCTATATACCAGATGAAGGAACAAGATAAAACCTTAGAAAAACAACTAAATGAAGTGGAGATAGGCAACCTTCCAGAAAAAGAATTCAGAAAAACGATAGTGAAGATGATCCAGGACCTCGGAAAAAGAATGGAGGCAAAGATGTAGAAGATGCAAGAAATGTTTAACAAAGATCTAGAAGAATTAAAGAACAAACAAACAGAGATGAACAACACAATAACTGAAATGAAAAATACACTAGAAGGAATCAATAGCAGAATAACTGAGGCAGAAGAACGGATAAGTGACCTGGCAGACAGAATGGTGGAATTCACTGCTGTGGAACAGAATAAAGAAAAAAGAATGAAAAGAAATGAAGACAGCCTAAGAGACCTCTGGGACAACATTAAACACAACATTTGCATTATAGGGGTCCCAGAAGGAGAAGAGAGAAAGGACCCGAGAAAATATTTGAAGAGATTATAGTCGAAAACTTCCCTAACATGGGAAAGGAAATAGCCACCCAAGTCCAGGAAGGGCAGAGAGTCCCATACAGGATAAACCCAAGGAGAAACACACTGAGACACATAGTAATCAAATTGGCAAAAATTTAAGACAAAGAAAAATTATTGAAATCAGCAAGGGAAAAGTGACAAATAACATACAAGGGAACTCCCATAAGGTTAACAGCTGATTTCTCAGCAGAAACTCTACAAGCCAGAAGGGAGTGGCATGATATACTTAAATTAAAGTGATGAAAGGGAAGAACCTACAACCCAAGATTACTCTACCTGGCAGGGATCTCATTCAGATTCGATGGAGAAATCAAAAACTTTACAGACAAGCAAAAGCTAAAAGAATTCAGCACCACCAAACCAGCTCTACAACAAATGCTAAAGGAACTTCTCTAAGTGGGAAACACAAGAGAAGAAAAGGACCTACAAAAACAAACCCAAAACAATTAAGAAAATGGTCATAGGAACATACATATCAATAATTACCTTAAACGTGAATGGATTAAATGCTCCAACCAAAAGACACAAGCTTGCTGAATGGATTCAAAACCAAGACCCATCTATATGCTGTCTACAAGAGACCCACTTCAGACCAAGGGACACATTCAGACTGAAAGTGAGGGGATGGAAAAAGATATTCCATGCAAATGGAAATCAAAAGAAAGCTGGAGTAGCAATACTCATATCAGACAAAATAGACTTTAAAACAAAGAATGTTACAAGAGACAAGGAAGGACACTACATAATCATCAAGGGATCAATCCAAGAAGAAGATATAACAATTATAAATATATATGCACCCAACATAGGAGCGCCTCAATACATAAGGCAACTGCTAACAGCTTTAAAAGAGGAAATCGACAGTAACACAATAATAGTGGGGGACTTTAACACCTCACTTACACCAATGGACAGATCATCTAAAATGAAAATAAATAAGGAAACAGAAGCTTTAAATGACACAATAGACCAGATAGATTTAATTGATATTTATAGGACATTCCATCCAGAAACAGCAGATTACACTTTCTTCTCAAGTGCGCACGGAACATTCTCCAGGATAGATCACATCTTGGGTCACAAATCAAGCCTCAGTAAATTTAAGAAAATTGAAAGCATATCAAGCATCTTTTCTGACCACAACGCTATGAGATTAGAAATGAATTACAGGGAAAAAAATGTGAAAAGCACAAACACATGGAGGCTAAACAATACGGTACTAAATAACCAAGAGATCACTGAAGAAATCAAAGAGGAAATCAAAAAATACCTAGAGACAAATGATAATGAAAACACGATAATCCAACACCTATGGGATGCAGCAAAAGCAGTTCTAAGAAGGAAGTTTATAGCTATACAAGCCTACCTGAAGAAACAAGAAAAATCTCAAATAAACAATCTAACCTTACACCTAAAGGAACTAGAGAAAGAAGAACAAACAAAACCCAAAGTTAGCAGAAGGAAAGAAATCATAAAGATCAGAGCAGAAATAAATGAAATAGAAACAAAGAAAATAATAGCAATGATCAATAAAACTAAAAGCTGGTTCTTTGAGAAGATAAACAAAATTGATAAACCATTAGCCATTAACCATTTTTCATCAAGAAAAAGAGGGAGAGGACTCAAATCAATAAAATTAGAAATGAAAAAGGAGAAGTTACAACAGACACCGCAGAAATATAAAGCATCCTAAGAGACTACTACAAGCAACTCTATGCCAATAAAATGGACAACCTGGAAGAAATGGACAAATTCTTAGAAAGGTATAACCTTCTAAGACTAAACCAGGAAGAAATAGAAAATAAGAACACACCAATCACAAGTAATGAAATTGAAACTGTGATTAAAAATCTTCCAACAAACAGAAGTCCAGGACCAGATGGCTTCACAGGTGAATTCTATCAAACATTTAGAGAAGAGCTAACACCCATCCTTCTCAAACTCTTCCAAAAAATTGCAGAGGGAGGAACACTCCCAAACTCATTCTATGAGGCCACCATCACCCTGATACCGAAACCAGACAAAGATACTACAAAAAAAGAAAATTACAGACCAATATCACTGATGAATATAGATGCAAAAATCCTCAACAAAATACTAGCAAACAGAATCCAACAACACATTAAAAGGATCATACACCACGATCAAGTGGGATTTACCCCAGGGATGCAAGGATTCTTCAATATACGCAAATCAATCAATGTGATATACCATATTAACAAATTGAAGGATAAAAACCGTATGACCTCAATAGATGCAGAAAAAAAGCTTTTGACAAAATTCAACACCTATTTATGATAAAAACTCTCCAGAAAGTGGGCATAGAGGGAAACTACCTCAACATAATAAAGGCCATATATGACAAACCCACAGCAAACATCATTCTCAATGGTGAAAAACTGAAAGCATTTCCTCTAAGATCAGGAACGAGACAAGGATGTCCACTCTCGCCACTATTATTCAACATAGTTTTGGAAGTCCTAGCCATGGCAATCAGAGAAGAAAAAGAAATAAAAGGAATACAAATTGGAAAAGAAGTAAAACGGTCATTGTTTGAAGATGACATGATACTATACATAGAGAATCCTAAAGATGCCACCAGAAAACTACTAGAGCTAATCAATGAATTTGGTAAAGTTGCAGGATACAAAATTAATGCACAGAAATCTCTTGCATTCCCATACACTAATGATGAAAAATCTGAAAGAGAAATTAAGGAAACACTCCCATTACTATTGCAACAAAAAGAATAAAATACCGAGGAATAAACCTAGTTAGGGAGACAAAAGACCTGTATGCAGAAAAGTATAAGACACTGATGAAAGAAATTAAAGATGATACAAACAGATGGAGAGATATACCATGTTCTTGGATTGGAAGAATCAATATTATGAAAATGACTATACTACCCAAAGCAATCTACAGATTCAGTGCAATGCCTATCAAATTACCAATGGCATTTTCCACAGAACTACAACAAAAAATCTTAAAATTTGTATGGAGACACAAAAGATCCCCAATAGCCGAAGCAGTCTTGAGGGAAAAAAATGGAGCTGGAGGAATCAGAGTCCCTGACTTCAGACTATACTACAAAGCTACAGTAATCAAGACAATACAGTAGGGGCATAAAAAGAGAAATACAGATCAATGGAACAGGATAGAAAGCACAGAGATAAACCCATGCACCTATGGTCAACTAATCTATGACAAAGGAGGCAAAGGATATACAATGGAGAAAAGACAGCCTCTTTAATAAGTGGTGCTGGGAAAACTGGACAGCTACATGTAAAAGAATGAAATTAGAACACTACCTAACACCATACACAAAAAAAAAACTCAAAATAGATTAGAGACCTAAATGTAAGACTAGACAGTATGAAACTCTTTGACATAAATCACAGCAAGATGTTTTTTGATCCACCTCCTAGAGTAATGGAAATAAAAACAAAAATAAACAAATGGGACCTAATGAAACTTAAAAGCTTTTGCTAAGTAAAGGAAACTACAAACAAGACGAAAAGAGAACCCTCAGAATGGGAAATATATTTGCAAATGAATCAACGGACAAAGGATTAATCTCCAAAATACATAAACAGCTCGTGCAGCTCAATATTAAAAAACAAACAACCCAATCAAAAAATGGGCAGAAGACCTAAACAGACATTTCTCCAAAGAGGACATACAGATGGCCAAGAAGCACATGAAAAGCTGCTCAACATCACTAATTATTAGAGAAATGCAAATCAAAACTACAATGAGGTATTACCTCACACCAGTCAGAATGGGCCTCATCAGAAAATCTACAAACAAATGCTGGAGAGGGTGTGGAGAAAAGGGAACCCTCATGCACTGCTGGTGGGAATGTAAATTGACACAGCCGCTATGGAGAACAGTATGGAGGTTCCTTAAAAAACTAAAAATAGAATTACCACATGACCCAGCAATCCCACTACTGGGCATATACCCAGAGGAAACCATAATTCAAAAAGACACACGCACCACAATGTTCATTGCAGCACTATTTACAATAGCCAGGTCATGGAAGCAACCTAAATGCCCCTCGACAGACGAATGATTAAAGAAGATGTGGTACATATATACAATGGATATTACTCAGCCATAAAAAGGAACGAAATCGGGTCATTTGTAGAGACGTGGATGAATCTACAGGCTGTCATACAGAGTGAAGTAAGTCAGAAAGAGAAAAACAAATATCGCATATTAACACATATATGTGGAACTTAGAAAAATGGTACAGATGAACCAGTTTGCAGGGCAGAAATTGAGACACAGATGTAGAGAACAAATGTACGGACACCAAGGGGGGAAAGCAGTGGCGGGTGGGGGTGGTGGTGTGATGAATTGGGAGATTGGGATTGACATGTATACACTGATGTGTATAAAATGGATGACTAATAATAACCTGCTGTATAAAAAAATAAATAAAATAAAATTCAAAATAAAGAAATCGATACTGAGAACTAGGAAAAAACTATTTCTTACGAAGGTTACCTTTGGGGTTGACTGGCTTTTTCTTGGTGACATGTTTCTGAGATCTTTTTCCTCGGGGATCTTCCATGTATTTCCTCTGGCATTCATCAGCAGATCGAGAACCTACAGCCATAGCCACCTCTGACCAGAAACCAGGTTTGTGCTTTGGAAGAGATGCAAAAGCACTATGGAAGACCAAAAACAGTTAAAGAACAAGAAATTCAACTCAGTAAAAAAATAACCTTCTGAAGGCATACCACTAAATCAAGGAGAATTACTGAGCTGAAGGAATTTTATCAAAATCATTCTAGATAACTATTTAGGAAGAAGATAGTATTCTCTCCACTTAATAACTTACTCTAATGCTTAAAATACAAAGACGTAAGTGTACATATCTAGTAGATGCCTTCTATTTTGTTGTAGTCTATTAAACCTGAAAAATCATGCCCAATCTTTCAACATTTTTTCCTAAGTCCAACTAATCAGTGATTAGATTTCTGGGGGGACTCTAGCATGACTAACTTTTCTATACTGCTGCACAAATCTTACTGGTGCTAACTATATTGGAAGACAAGCTCCTAGTTTCTATATATTCCATGTTACAAACTCTTATTAAAAAGTGTTACGCTTGCTTTCATTCTATTATAATTTATAGAACACAGTATTTTAGATATAATACTTAATTGAGGGAAATGAAAATTGAAATAGAAAAAAACTAAGTCAATATAAGGTAGTTCCCCAATTTAACAAACAAGTTACATTCTAAAATCTCACTGCAAATGATTACAGTTAGTCCCCTACATATGAACGAGTTCCGTTCCAAGACTGCATTTTTAAGTCTAATTTGTTGGTAAGTCCAACAAAGTTAGCCTAGGTATCCAACTAACACAATTGGCTATATAGTACTGTACTGTAATAGGCTTATAATACTTTTCACACAAATAATACATAAAAAACAAACACAAAAAATAAAGAAAACATTTTTACTCTTACGCTAAAGTACCTTGAAAAGCAGTAGTACCAGCTACATCACCACTGCTTTTACGCTTGCTTCCGGACATCCTGGGCTTGAAATAAAGATACTGTACTACTGTACTCGATACAGTACTGTACAGTAAAGCACACAAAAGCACAACTACTTGTAAAGGATGCACACATGTGACAGTATACACCAGACATGTGAACTAACTTATGTGACTGGACATGTGAACACATGTTCGCATCTTCGAAAGTTCACAACTTGAAGGTTCGGATGTAGGGGACTTACTGTATTTAGAACCTGGTATACATACTACTGCCCTCCCCCTCCAAGAGATTTTAAATATTGTGGTTAGGCTGATAGTTCTGCCAGAAAAGATTTAACTCACCAATTAACCTATGCAGTGTTATGCTGGTAAATTTTTAACAACTAGTTCTCTGGGGTTAAAAAGCCCTGATTTGTAGTGTTTGTCAATTTCCATATTGTAAATACTCCTATTGTGGCTGATTTCAAGTTACCAACATGGAGTAAGAAATGTGCAACAGCACATAATTATATAGAATTTCCACTACACAGATATGACAGATGTAAAGAACCTCAAGGGCACAGATAATAAAATATAGTAAAATAATTAGTAAGTGATGAGTTTAGAGTTTTAGTTTGTTTCTAATAAATTTATTTAACCTTTAGTTTATATAATTTAATTTTTAATAATGATTCTGAAACATTTAATTTATAAAATTCCTGAAAATTTAAGAATCAACTTTTGTGAATAGATATGATCTAACTACAGAATACCACTCACTCGATGCATAAAAGGAGAACAAATACTTATGGGCATTGAACACTTAACAAATGTTCTACTCTTGCATAACTAATCATTCCACATGTGTTCTAAAGTGGAGAACTATAGGGAGGGGTCTCAAGCTTCCCTATCTGTGTACCTAGCTAACATGCAAGTCTATGATTGCCTAAAAGGACTATTTTGTCATAATAAAAATACTTAATGCACTTAATAAGAAATTAGTCTGTAATGAACACATCTCCTCTAGTTAATCCCAGATAATTTAAAAAGACAAATGTAATCATATCACTGCAGTCCTACTTAAAAATCACTTCATCATTTTTAAGCATAAAAACCGAAATATGACCTATGTTCTTCCTTGCCTGTCTATTCTCATCCTCTACTGCTCTTCCCTCACTTTCTGTATGCCAGTCATTCTGGCCTTTAGTATTTTTAAATATGCTCTCTTACTTTCTACTTTTACATACACTGTTTTAATTTAAAACGTACTTATCATGAATCTTTGGCTTAAATACTTATTTAACCTTCAAATCTTAGTTCTAGTATCTGCCTAAACTAAGTCAGATTTCCCTAATACTGTCATAAACTTCTTACAGGGATTATTTGCTAAGTATCTACCTACTAGGTTATAAGCATGATGGGGGGTACAAAACAGTGGGCTGCAACCAAGAATCACTTAAGGAGCTTATAGCAAAATGCAAGCAAGCAAGTAAAATAAGCAAACAGATTCATAGACTCTATCCCTGAAGATTTCAATACAGTAGGTCTGGGGCAGCAATCCTTTGCATTTTCCAAAAGCTCCTCATGTGATTATTTTGCTTTGAAGTCAGCATTAGAATTGCTTTATGTTGTTTGTAAGAAAGAGGCATTACATCTAACTGAGTGGAAAGTAGGAATAGGTGATAACAAGGAAATGTTACAGGGAGGAGGTGACATGTGAGATAAAATTTGAAGGATGGATAAAAATATAACAGGTGAAAATGAGGCCACAATATTGGCAAAGAAATGAAGACAAGGAAGAACTACATATGGTTAGGGAATGATAAATAGTTCATATTTATAGTACAGTAAATTTCAAAGAAATGGCTGCAGGTCAAAGCTGTAAAAAACTAGAGAAGCATAACCCAAACCCAAACCTGCCATACCTGAATATTTTAATAGTATGCAGTCTAGGCACTTTTTAAACATTTTAAGTAAAATTGTCTTTTTGGGTATGGTTCTATGAATCTTAACAGATATATAACAGAACAGATGGAACAGTTCCATCAGACCGAAAAAAACTCCCAGTGCTACCCCTCTGTGGTCCACCACTATAACCACTGGAAATCCCTGATCCATTTTCTTTCTTTTTAGTTTTGTCTTCTCCAGAACATAATATAATTGGAATCATATAGTATGTAACCTTTTGGGCTAGCATTTTTCACTCAGCATAATACCTCTGAAATTCATTCAGGTGGTTACAAGTATCAATAGTTCTTCCTTTTTATTACTCAGTAGTCCATTCACTATAAGATCATACCAAAATTTCATTTATGAAGAAAGTATCATGAAAATCAGGCAGAGAAATGAGCTACGTAAAACCAAACTGTAACGTTGTTTATGAACTTCTGGGCTCACACTGCAAATTTTGATATATTTTCTTTGTTGTTCAGTTCAGAATATTTTCCCTTGAAACTTCCTCTTTGACCCATGGATTATTTATAGGTGTGTTATTTTTCAACCACTTGGAATTTTTTGTTTTCTTTTACTGACTTGTAGTTTAATTCAATTATGGCCAGAGAACACCCTTTATATAACTTCAGTTATAGTCAATTCATTAAGATTTGTTTTATGACCTAGTAAATGTTCTTTCTTAGTGAATGATCCACCTATCCTTAGAAATAATGTGGTTTTTCCCTGTGGGGTACACTATTCCAAAATGTCAGCTAGCACATTTGGTTGATGGTGTTGTTCAGTTCTTGTATACCCTTACTAATTATCTGTCTACTACTGCCATCAATTACCAAGAGAAGAACACTGAAGTCTCCAACTATAATTGTGGATTTGACTCTTTTCAGTTCAGTACTTTCCTTTTAGTTCTGTCAGATTTTGATTCGTGTATTTTGAGGTTTTGTTCTCAGGTGCATACACATTTAGGATTGTTAAGTCTTCCTGGTGAAATGGCACTTCTATCGTTTTGTAATGTCCTTCTTTATCCTCGATATTTTCTTCATACTGAAATCTTTGATTAGTATTAGTATAGCCACTCCAGTTATCTATTGAGTTTGCATGGTATGTATCTATCCTTTCACTTTTAACTTCCCTATGTCCTATTTGAAGTGAGTTTCCTTTATACAACACAGTGGGATCATGTTTTTAAATTCATTCTAACAATCTGTCTTTTAAATGGTGCATTTAGATTATTAAAATAATTAATGTAATTGTTTTTCTTTCTTCCTCCTGTTTTCTATTTCCTTTTTCTGCCTTTTTTAGTATTTTAATTTATCTATTATATGTTTGAAGATATCTGTGTAGTTTTTTAGTGGCTGCTCTGGGGTTTACTATATACATACTGAACAGTCAACTTAGAATCAGTATCTTACTGCTTCAAGTAAAATCTTACCATCATATAAGCCTCTTCCTCATTTGTCTTCTGTATCACATTTATAAATACTGAAGAACTCCATCATGCAATGCAATATTTGCCTTAAACCGCTAAACATTTATAAGAACTCAAGAGAAGTCTACTGTATTTACCCAGAGTTGCCATCTGTCTTCCTATTCCTCCATTCCTGATACTGACTGCCTCTTTCCTCTCTCATCTCATCTCATTCTGCTATTGAGCCTATCCAATGAGTTTTTAATTTTGATTATCTTATTTTTCAGTTCTAAAATTTCCATTTGATCCTTATTTACATTTTCTATTTCTTGCTGAGACATTATAAATTTCTGTTCAAGAATGTTTGCTTTTAGTTCCTGAAGCATTTTTATATACCTGCTTTAGAATCTTGTCAGATAATTCCAACATCTGTGTCATCCCAGCATTCGCATCTGTTGATTATTTTTTCCATAAGAGTTGAAATTTTCCTGGTTCTTTGTATGCTAAGTAATTTTGGGTTATTTCCTAGGCATTCTGAATGACAAAACTCTGGGTCTTATATATATTTTATAGAGAATATTAATATTTTGTTGTAGCAGGCAACCAACCTGGCTGTAACCTGAGCTATAAATTCCAGTCAGTCTTCTGTGGTTGCAGTTTCAGTGTCAGTTCCATTTTTAAAGCTTTGCAGTGCTATTAGGATATACTGCATGTTGGACACTGGGTGGCTGGCCTGGAAACTGCGTGGAGGTCTACCATTTAGTTCAGTTCTCAAAGTCTTGGGTATGCTGTTTAGGATCAGATCCACAAATGGGCAACTCAAGGGTAAGCCTAAAAGTTCATAAACAACTTTATAGGGTTGCTTTCCCTAGGTCCTCCCTCTCTGCAATCTTTGGTTCCCTAGGGTTCCATTTTTGATTCTCTGGCAGAAACCTGGGGTTTTAGTTACCCAGCTCTGCTGCACATTTTATACAATTGTATCTTTCTCCAGCGCCAAGCAGAGGACAGAAAGAGAAAACTGCAAAATGGTTTGCCCCACCCTTTTGAGACGTCTACTCCAACTGGAGAGAAAGGTTCCGCACTTTCAGAGTTTCAGGTATGTGTGGGCCCCAACTGATGCTGTGATGCTTGCCCCTGCTGGATTGTATGGGTACTGGGTTATAAGAGAAAGGAGAAAAGAAAAAGAAACAACTGAGAGATTTCTTCTACTGTTTCTGAGTGTTAGTAATCCCCCTTCCTGTTCAAGCCAGAACTGAAGGGCTTCTCTTTGAGCTCTCTTTGTCTTGCCTCAATGCCCCCTTCCTGGTTTTAGGTGGCCTTGAGTTTAGCTTGGGGGAATATCTAGAGGAAAAACTGGAAATTCACTTCCAGTTTGGTGGTTCTTAAAATTCTAGTCTCCCCCAATCAACCTGTTATTTATCTTCCTGAGTCAACAAAAAGCTGTTCCAAGCATTCTGTCCAGGTGTTACAGCTGTATAGAAGAAACAGAGCGGAGTATGCTTACTCATCTTACTGGGAACTGGCATTTCTGCAGTCCAGGCATTTAAAAATCTCCTTGCATCATCTGACCATACAGCAAAGGTTGACAACCTTTATTAAAGGAAATAATGGGGGATACAGCTGGAAAGGATAACTGAGGTCAACTATTACTCTCAATGCAAGGCAGAAGAAATCTTTATATAATTTGAATTTGAGCAAGAATGCAAGTGAAGGTTTTTGATGTGTCAGAACCACAACTATACATTAAGACTAATCTGGAGTTGTATAAAATAGATTACTCAGATGAAGAGAACAAAGTACAAACACAAGGCTACTTCCACAGTTCAGGCAAAAGGCATTAAAGGTCTGAAAAAAAGAGTAGTGTTAAGAAAAAGGCTGCACAGGCATATCTCGTTTTATTGCCCTTTGCTTTACTGTGTTTTTTACAAACTGAAGGTTTGTGGCAACCCTGTGTCGAGCAAGTCTATTGGTGCCATATTTCCAACAGCATTTGCTCACTTCATAACTCTGTCACATTTGGTAATTCTCACAATATTTCAAACTTTTTCATTATTATTATATTTGTTACGTGATCTGTGATGCTACTTTTGTATTGTTTGGGGTGCCATGAACTGCGCGAATATAAGACAGTGAATTTAATTGATAAATGTTGTGTGTGTTCTGACTGCTCCACTGACCAGCCATTCCCGTCTCTCTCTCTCCTTGAGCCTCCTTATTCCCTGAGGACGCAAGAATACTGAAATTACGCCAATTAATAAGCCTACAATGGCCTCTAAATGTTCAAGTGAAAGGAAGAGTTGCAAGTCTCTCACTTTAAATCAAAAGCTAGAAACGATTAAGCTTAGTGAGGAAGGCATGTCAAGAGCTGACACAGGCTGAAAGCTAGGCCTCTTGTGCCAAACAGTTAGCAAAGTTGTGAATGCAAAGGAAAAAGTGCTCGAAGGAAATTAAAAGTGCTACTCTAGTGAACACACAACTGATAACAAATAGCCTTATTGCTGATATGGAGAAAGTTTAGCGATCTGGATAGAAGATCAAACCAGTCACAAGATTCTTTTAAGCCAAAGTCTAATCTAGAGCAAAGTCCTAACTTTCTTTAATGCTATGAAGGGTGAGAGAGGTGAGGAAGCTGCAGATGAAAAGTTTGAAGCTAGCAGAGGTTGGCTCATGAGGTTCAATGAAAGAAGTGTCTCCATAACATAAAAGGACAAAGCAGCAAATGCTAATGTAGAAGCTGCAGCAAGTTATCCAGAAGCTCTAGCTAAGATCATCAATGAAGGTGGCTACACTACACAACAGATTTTCAATGCAGACAAAACAGTCTTCTATTGGAAGAAGATGCCATCTATGACTTTTATAGCTAAGGAGGAAAAGTCAATGGCTGGCTTCGAAGGACAGGCTGACTCTCTTGATACAGGCTCATGTAGCAGGGGACTTGAAGTTGAAGCCAATGCTTATTCACCATTCTGAAAATTCTAGGGTCCTTAAGTAGATTATGCTAAATCTTCTCTACCTGTGCTCTATAAATGGAACAACAAAGCCTGGAGGTCAGCACATCTATTTACAACAAGGTTTACTGAATTATTTTAAGCCCACTGTGGAGAACTACTGTTCAGAAAAAAAGATTCCTTTCAAGATATTACTGCTCATTTACAGTGTACCTGGTCACCGAAGAGCTCTGATGGAGATGTAAAAGATTTATGTTGTTTTCAGCCTGCTAACATAACATCCATTCTGCAGCTTATGAATCAAGGAGCAATTTTGATTTTCAAGTCTTATTATTTAAGAAATATATTTCCTAAGGCTAGAGCTGCCATAGATAGTGATTCCTCTGATGGATCAGAGCAAAGTAAATTGAAAACCTTCTGGAAAGGATTCACCATTAAGATGCCATTAAGAATATTCGTGATTCATGGGAAGAGGTCTATTAAAATATCAACATTCACAGGAGTTTGGAAGAATTTGATTCCAACCCTCATGAATGACTTGGAGGAGTTAAAGACTTCAGTGGAGGAAGTCACTGCAGATGTAGTGGAAACAGCAAGAGAACTACAATTAGAAGTGGAGCCTAAAGATGTGGCTGAATTGCTACAATCTCATGATAAAACTTGAACTTATGAGGAACTGCTTCTTATGGATGAGCAAAGAAAGTGATTTCATGAGATGAAATCTACTCCTGGTGAAGATGCTGTGAAGACTATTGAAATGACAACAAAGGATTTAGAATATTACATAAACTTAGTTGATAAAGCAGCAGCAGGGTTTGAGAGGATTGACTCCAATTTTGAAAGAAGTTCTACTGTGGGTAAAATGCTATCAATATCAAGGCAAGACCCTCCAACAGCAAAAGGATTACAACTTGCTGAAGGCTCAAATGATTAGCATTTTTAAGCAATAAATTATTTTTTTAACTAAGGTGTATACACTGGTTTTTTTTGACATAATGCTATTGCACAATTAAGAGACTACAGTATAGTATAAACATAATTTTCATATGCACCAGGAAACCAAAAAATTAATGTGACTTTTGTTGTTGAGATATTCGCCTTATTTCAGTAGTCCAGAATTGAACCCACAATATTGCCTAAGTATAGCTGGTAGTTTCTTAATTTTTAAAAAATTAGATTTAAAAAATTAGATTAAAGATCAATAATAATAAAGAGTTTAAACCTAGTTGACTAGAAGAATTACATATTCAGAAACAGGAATGTCAGGCAAAGTGGACAGGCAGGGGAAAATAAGTTTGGTTTTTGACATATTAAGTTAGCTGTAGGTGAGATTTATGTAGAGATGTCCAGCAGGCAAAGGGAAATACAAACCTAAGTACAAGAATTCAGGACCAGAGGAACAGATTTGGGAGTCCCTGTGCAAAAAGGAAAAGTAGAACTTTGGAATGAAAAGATCACTGAGGAATACACTATTGCTAGAAAGCAAGCAGCCAAAACCAATAAGTCTGAAGAATAAGAAAACCTTCTCTGCCTGAAAATAAGATAGAGAAGGAAAATTTAGGAAATCGAGAAAGGAAGAGTACAGTGGCACAAAGATGCCTTAGGAAGAGAAGGTAGATTTGAAAATGAATTCCAAATGTTATAAAGCTGGGGGTACACAAGAGAATGGAACACTGAACGTGGCATGTTTCTATGTTATCCTTCCCTCTTTTATCAATCATATCTTCCTTTCTTTCTACTAGATCATTTCCAAGAACATACCATTACACCCTGGCATGAGTCACCTTACAAACAAGCAAGCAAGCAACTAAACATACATGTTCCCTTATCTTCACAGTCTTCTATGACTATGCATTCTTCTGTTCCCTATCATTGCCAAATTTCTTGTGTTGTCCATCTAGGCTGTCTTTACTGTCTCATTCACTCTTCATCTCTCAACTATGATCTGGCTTCCAATACTAACTACCACACTACTGAAACTGCTTTTCAAGTCTATGTAGCTAAATCCAATTCTCATCATACCTGATTTATCAAGCAGCACTAATTAAGAAACCTTGGACAAATCACTGAATTTTTGAGACTAATTTCTCTTCTATAAATGAGGGGGAAAAGACTGTATTAAATAATCTACAAATTTGGATTCAAATTTAAGGTTTTATAATAGTAAATTTACTTATAAAATATTCCTTAAAATGTGAAGCTAAGTGAGAGAGCTGCATTTGTCTGTGTTCAAATGGTTTACCCCCTGCTTTACTGAGGTATAATTGACCAAAAAAACTGTATATATTTAAAGTGTACATGTGATCATTTGACATACATATACATCGTGAAACGATTACCACAATCAAATTAATGAACACATCTGTCCCCTCACAGTTACCCTTTTTTAGGAGGGAGGGGGAGGGGACTGTCTTGAAATATTAAATGGGAATGAAAAGAAAACAGGGTCACTTTCACTTTCCTCACATGTAGGCTATAGATGGCCACAAAGAACCTAGTTAGAAGTTATCTGTACTCCCCCTCTACTCTTTATATAAATTTTAATTTCTCTCCATGTGTTTTTGGATGACATCTTCCATATTAACAAATAGAAGTCATTAAATCAGCCCGTTATTGAAGTTTTTATGTTGTAAACTGTTTTGTGGCCACTCTAGATATTTCAGAGTCAAATCTAACTACTTACCAATGAAGTTTCTGTAATTCTTTCTTATTCCATTCCTCATCCTGAATTAAACCAGGTAAACATGCTAAGGAAGATCTGTTCGTCTTGCCAGATCCCATTGTCTCAATAACTGGAAGCTCATTGCTAATATCAGATTTCTGAAGATTTTCTTTAGCGGAACATCTAGCTTTCTTCTGTTTCATATGAAGTTCATTTTCACTCTCCTCAGTTTCAGATTCAGACATCACTGGGATTGTCCTTGTTTTTCTTGTGCTTTTTCTCAAGTGAACCACTATTTCTTCGGTATTTCTTGCTCTGGTTTTCTTAACCCCAGCTTTCCTTCTAAATTCCTTTCCTTTTTCACTCTCTTCATTAGACAAATCTGATGAGGACTGATGCTTGTAAAATGACACAGTTATTTGATTTTCAGTTTTCTTCAATTTTGATAACCTTGTATTTTTCTTAAAGTCAGAGGTGACTGTTTGTTCCTTTTTAGGACTAGGTATTTTTATTTTCTGGTTGACAGTGAGTAAATCACATTCACTACAATCTTCCTTGTTTTTACTTTTATGACCCACACTATACTCAAATGTACTTTCTAAAGTCTTTGTGGGCTTGCTGATTGGACTTGTAGGTTCACTTAAGTTTGATTTACTTTCTTTTTGATGCTTTCGCACTGCAAAATCTGTTACTGCTTTAATGGTGCCAAAGGATAGATTATAATTCATGCACTTTTGCTCTATAATTTTTTTAGATTTGAGTGGTGTTACTAAAATATAAGGTTTCTTCTGATTAACAGCCATATATTTTCTTTCTTCGTCTGAGAAAAACTGTTCCCTTGATGTTAGAATATCAACGGATACTTTGGATTCTTCAGTTCTCTCTTTAATTTCATAAGACAAAACCAAAGATCAAAATTTCAAATTAGCTACAAACAGAATATAGAAAAAATATTTTCACAAATAAAATATACTGTTTCTTTCCCCACAAACTCCATTTTAAACACTACTGCCAAATTAATCTTCCTGAAGCACTGGTCTGTTCAGATCACTGCCCCTTCAATTGTAAACATATACTAATTTTTATACCAATCTGTCCGTGACATCTCACAGTCTACTTAGTGTACACAGTTCCTCTGCTTGGTCTTCAATATAGTTCTAATCACTCACTGTACCCAAATCTGAATGATATTCTATGTGTTAATCCACTGCTTCTCAACTTTCATTAATGTCATTCACTCTACTTGGAAAGTTTCCTTCACTTACCACCTGCTTCAATAACCTGTTCTATAACCTGCTTTATTTCTGTTTTCTAACCCACCTATCCACAAATTTTGTCTTGATTCCCTCAACTGAATGCAAGCTCTCCTTCAAATTTCCAGAATATTTTCAAATAATATCATGTTTGACAATGTGCCCTGCATTATAATTAACATACTTATCTTTCAACTGAAAAAAATTCTTAATGGTAAGAATTTCGTCTTCATTTTTGATTTTTTTTTTTTTTTTTTTTTGCTGGAGTTAGTACAGTCTTTCACATATATAGCAGATGCTAAATATTTGTTAAATTTGGAAGTAAAATATTAAGAAGACATAAGGAAAACCACTAGGGTTGCTAAAACCTTACTAGGTATGTAATATATGGAACAGAAGCTATCCTAGTTAAGGAGAGTTAGGAAAACATGGAACTCCATCTGCATGGCCCCATACGCATCCCCAGCGGTGGTCACAGAGATACATTTTTGCTGAATCCCCCAAAACTCCATGAAGCATCATGGGCTAACAACCAAAGCAGAACTTGGGGATCTTTATTATACTGTGTCACTGGTTAAAGAAAGCAAATTAAAATGAGAGAAACTCTCCAATTTGAAACTTAGGAAACCAGAAGCCAAACTAATTTAATTTCTAACTTTAAATTATACAATTATAAATATATACAAATCGTAAACCATCACACCAATCATCATAGTGAAGTACTCCAACAACCTACACATATTATGTGCCATTTTACAAGATGAATGACAAAATGAAAGACTGATGGGTAATACTGAATGCTGGGGAATAAAGAAGCCTCTAAATTATAGTTCATGGAGAAGTGGCACTAGACAAAAGTTATCAAGAAAGTTTCTACATGATTTCTCAATGGAATCATGTATCTTCATATTATGAAGGAAGAGTTTTCTTCTAATTCCTCGTATAAACATGATTCAAATGTTCAATTGGAAATGTGAAAATTTTGAACTTTCTAATTTTGAACAAAACCTTTTTATTCAAATATTTTTATTCATTTTATTAAATAATTTGAATAAAGATTCAGACCATTCTGGATACTTCAACCTAAGCTGTATGAAGCTAGTAGTGTTAGTATTGTTTCCTCTCTACTTCTTTAAACACTTATAAGTGTTCCTCACTTTCATTTCTTTTCACCTAGAATAAGATAGAAAAAAATGCTATTAAGCTGATGGATTTAACTCAATATGAAATTTTAAACTTGCTAATGTGTAGAGAAAAGGTTCTTTAAATTCTGGTAGGCAGGATTTCAATGAAATTACTCTGAAAATCCACACTTACACAAAACTAAATTATGGTATTAAGTTCATAGAAGTCTGTACTTGAAGATGCACAATGGATGGTCCTCCTTGCTCTTGAGATTATTACAGTATGGTGAGGAAGGCTGATATTATAATCATTTACAATATACTGTTAAGTATAATAACAGAGATAAATAAAGTACTTTAAGAGCAATACTATAATATATAGATTATAGCATTAAATATACGAAACAATACTTTACGTAAATCATTAAAATACACACACACAATTATATCATCTTAAATTATCATTGGTTGGCACTTTTGCATAACCTCAGTTGTTTAATGTTAGATGTGTTTTTTTTTATATTTCAGTGGTTTTCCCATGGAAAGTATAATGATAATGATAATAATACAAACAATAACAGCATCAAATACCACCACTCAAAATAATGTATGTGACAAGAAGACACTCACTGTCTTAATAGTTTCATAAAACAATGATCTAATGAATCACACTGGAAAAATGATACATCCAAAACAGAATACAGTAATATCTTCCCCTAAACTGAGCTTCTCAAGGAGAAGCATCTCGTTTTATTCATCTCTAAGTTCCTAACAGCTAACATAGATCAAGGTTCATGGAAGATGCTTTAAAAATGTTTGTTGAATGATTTTCCTATGGACACAGCTGGCATGTAAATTACCAAACTTTAGTCTTTTACATTTGTATTCTCAAATACTTTACCAATAATATTCACAATTTGACTCAAATTCCTGAAAAACAGCACTATAAGTGAAAGGAAGGAGTGGAGGTAGGGAGATGATAAGACCTAAGACTAAAGAAGACGAATAAATAATTCAAAGTTAGATATACTTTTAGGGATCTTTTAAATTTCGGAGTAAAAAAGTATATAGCAGGTGCTGTAGCCCCAGGACTCCAGAATACTGAAGAGGTCTAGCAATGACAACAAGCAGTATGCCTAATTTGCGAGAAATAGGATGACTTTTGATAAAATGAAGGATTGAGAAGGAACTGGAGCAACAGTTAAGGAATGAATTTTTGCCAGCTGTATGCAAGCAGTCATCCACATATTTATTCCTTTCTCTGTACTACAAAGGATGAGCATAGTTTCAATGGGGGTGGGGGACAGGGAAATAGGGTATGGTGGGGTGGGGAGTGACATACAGGTACATTTATATCCAGTATGGTGCTATGTTTTTGGCAGAAGCAGTCCTGAACTCTTGAAGTTCTGTAAAACTCTTCATTGTAAGATCAAGGTAGAATTGGCATAAATTTATACAACAGAGTCTAGGAATTTTACTCATTATATTATCTAGAAAGGACTGTAAATATTTTTTTTCAGCTTGGGGTCAGGTGGATGTGCGGCAGATTATAGTTTTGGTAGAGTTGACACAGAACAGTTCTGCCAGCTACCTTCATAGCAACAGTCATTCAAAAAGACATGCCATTACCTCCATGAAAGCAAACTGGTTTTGTCTATTAACAGGAATAATATTTAGTACAAAAATATAGGTATCTGTAATATAGGTCTGAGGTAAGCTGGCAGCCTAAATACCTTGCGTCTAGAAAACTGAAAGAACAATCATTTTTCATTGTTATGTTGATCAGTGTTCTTGGTATTCTGATTAATTAAAAGGTATAATTTAATGAAGTAAGCTGAATGCTGACTACAGGCAGTCTACATTGCAGTTTCTCCTCTTAAGCAGTGAAAAAAACCCAGGAATTTTAGGGCAGTATAAGTCAAGAACTCAATACTAAATTTAAACAATTAAACAGTGTGGAGCTCAGGTAAAAATTTACCACTATACCAACAGAGAAGAAAAGAGCAAACATACCCAAATGATTGCAATCAAGGTCATAAGTGGCAGTGGCTCTTTGGAGGACATCTGTTTTTTTTCCCCCTGCATCATTTTTCATTGATTTTCGAATGTCAGGAACAACTCTTTCAGTTTTCTGTTTTTGTCTGGCCTTTCCTTCTTTCTTTTCACAAGACCTAGAAAACAAGTATAGTATTTTTCCTCTAATATTGGTTCTCAAAAAACAAAAGCAAAAAACTAAACCCATAAATAAATAAACTCCCTCAGATAAAGCTTTTTTCCCCAGCAGATTACCTTTAATCTTGCATTATTTAAGCTTTCATGGCTTCTACCCTTTTCCTCCCACAAACAACTTAAGTATAACATCTTAATGACCTCTTAAGTTCTTCTTATCTATGTTCTTGCATTTCCCACTTAAGCTGATATTGTAAGAAAATTACAGGACAAATTCTGCCAGTTGTCTGTTCTTGTAAAGTTTATTGAAACACAGCCACATTCATTCTTTTCAGTACTATCTATGTTGCTTTCCCACTACAAAGGCAGAGTCGAGTAGCTGTGATAGAGGCAGCATACCCATGAAAATACTATCTGCCCCTTTACAGAAAAAAACTGCCAGCCCCTGTTATACCTTATTACATTGTGACATGATTAGTCAACTTACACAACCTATCCCCTATGAGTTTTTAAGGGCAAGAATTAATCAAATTCAGACTTCCCTGGTGGTCCAATGGTTAAGAATCCACCTGCCAAGGCAAGGGACACAGGTTCGATCCCTGGTCTGGGAAGTTCCCACATGCTGCGGAGCAACTAAGTCCATGCACCACAACTACTGAGCCCGCAAGCTGCAACTACTGAGCCTGCGGGCCACAACTACTGAAGCCCATACACTCTAGGGCCCGCATGCCGCAACTCCTGAGCCCACGTGCTGCAACTCCTGAAGCCCACGTGCCTAGAGCCTGTGCTCCGCAACTAGAGAAGCCACCACAATGAGAAGCCCGCGCACCTCAACGAAGAGTAGCCCCCGCTCCCTGCAACTAGAGAAAGCCCGCGCGCAGCAACGAAGACCCAGCGCAGCCAAAAATAAAAGAAAAAGAGTACAAAGAAAAAAAAATAATAAACCAAATTTAAAAAAAAAAAAATTAATCAAATTCTTCTTTGTTTTCCCAAGGCTGATACAGTGTCTGCTAAGCAAATGACACTTAGTAACTACTGAGGGAATGAATGAATTAAAAAAGGACCAGACTTCCCTGGAGGTCCAGCGGTTATGGCTCCATGCTCCAATGCAGGGTACATGGGTTCAATCCCTGGTCAGGGAACTAAAATCCCACACGCCATGTGGCGCGGCCAAATAAAATAAAATTCTTAAAAAAAAAAAAGGTCAAGAACTTCAGACTCATGTTTAACAGCTACATGCCTCTTAAAGGGTAAATGATTGTGGATGACTCCTTGAAATACATCAAAGGTTTTATTTTCCTTTTAGATTTATTCCATATGACAGAAGTTCTAGTAAAGTGTTACTGCCTTCTGAAAGTCTAAGATCAAAGGCAGCTTCAAAACTGGCATTTCCAAAAATACAAATTAAAACCACTTTACATTGGTTACATGTGTATATACATTTGTAAAAGCTCATCAAATTTTATTCCTAAAATAGTTTATCAAATGTAAATTATACGTCAATAAAGTTGTTTTTTAAAAAGTTAAAAGGTACTTTACCTTAACTGTTCTAAAAAATTATCAATGTACTCTTTCCATTTTTCTGGAAATCCAAACATAAATTTCCTTATGAGATAATTTGGGTAACCTATTTAATGATAAACAAACAAAAATTACCTGAAAGTCTAGATTTTAAAGTGATGTCATTAATTCATTAAATAATTTAAAAATATATACTTATTGCTTACTATGTGCCAGGCACTGTCATAGATACTGAGGATTCAGCAGTTGACAAAACAAACAAAAATCCCTGCCTTCATGAAAACTGGCTTCTAAACAGAAAGCAAACCAATAAGTAAAACATCTCGTTTGTTAGGTGGCCATCGATGCTATGGAGAAAATTATGCAGTTAAGGGGAATAGGGATAGCAGTGTGTTCATTCTAGGGGAGAAGAAAGGGGGCAGGCAGCTTTTCAAAAAAGGAGAGAGACATTCTCACAGAAATAGCATCATTTGAGTAAAGCCCTGAAGGACATGAAGGAGTGAGCAATGTGGCAATATAGGGTTAAAGCAGTGGAAGCAGAGGGAACAAAGTGAAAGGGTATGAGGCAAGAATGTGCCTGGCTTGTTTGTAGAACGACAAAGAAATCAGTGTAGTTGAAGTGGAGTGAGGAGAATCTACTCAGATAGGTAACAGAGGTAGTTGGGGGAGATTATAAAGCCTTGGGGTCATTTTATAAACCGAGTGTTTTACTTTGGGTGAGATGGGAAGCTATAGAAAAATTCTGAGTGGAGGAGTCACAGAATTTGACTTACTTTAACAGGACTGAATTAGCTGCTATTTTGAGAACAATCTGTGGAAGTACATAGGGAGAAACAATGACACCAGTTAGGAGGTTACAGCAATGATTCAGACAAAAGATGAGGAAAGTCCAGATCACAGCAGTGCAGCAGAGGCCTGGGTTCTGGATACATCATGGAGATAATGCCAGTAGGATGTACTGACGTACTAGATGTGAGGGTGAGAGAAACTGAGGATTTAAGTGTGTCTCCTAGGAGTCTGGCTAGCCACTGGAACCATGGAAAGAGGGGAAGACTGTAGCCTATAGAGATTTAAGGGAGAAGACCAGGTTTTAGACATATTAACTCTGAGACACCTGTAGACATCCTAGTGGAGATGTCAAATAAGCAGACAGAAAATGAGTTGAGTGGCTCAGGGAATATTCTTTGTTACAGATAAAATTTGGCATTTGTCAAAATCTGAATGAGATTTAAGCCTAAAAGAAATCAGCACAGCACTGAGTATAGAAAGAGCCGTAGTCTATCCCATCATTTAGAGGCAAAGAAGAAAGAGAAAAATAAGCAAAGAAACTAAGATGGAACAGGGAATGAGGCAGCATGAAAATATGGTATTCCAGAAGCCAAGTAAAGAAAGTGTTTCAAGAAGGTAGGTGTGATTAACTGTGTCAAGTGTACACTGGATTTAGCAATGTGGGGGCCACCAGTGACTTTGATAAGGGCTGTTTCGGTGAAGAACTGAGGATTAATGCGTGATTAAAGAGAATTCAAGAAAAAATGAGAAAGAATTCAAGAGGAATTAGATCTAAGTATAACAAATCGTCTGAGCTGTTTTGCTGTAAATGAGAGCAACAGTGGCTGAAAGAAGTGTGGTTAAATGAGGGCCCCCCTCCCAGTTTTATTGAGAAATAATTGACATACATTACAGTATAAACTTAAGGTGTACAGTATGATGGTTTGATTTACATATATTGTCAAATGATTACAATAGGTTTAGTTAACATCTAGCATCTCATATAGGTACAATAAAAAGAAAAAAGCAATTTTAAAATTTATAAATGTTATAAGAGATGAAGATTTAGCATCTGTACCTCTCCTTCCTCACTCTCTCCCCACATTTTTTACAATAATTTTAATTATATCAAAGATTGTTTGCATCATTATAACAATGTGAATATTGTTCACTGCAGAACCTATTAGAATACTGTGATTACATGTACTTTCCCCATGCTGTACATTTCATCACTGTGACTCATTTTGTAACTGGAAGTTTGTATCTTTCAACCTCCCTTACCTATTTCACTCATTCCCTGACCTCCCTCCCTTCTGGCAAGCATCTGTTCTCTTTATCTATGAGTCTGTTTCTGTTTCGCTTTGTTCATTTGTTTTATTTTTTAGATTACACATACAAGTGAAATCATGTTATTTGTCTTTCTCTGATTTATTTCACTTAAAATTTAATACCTTCTAGGTCCAGCCATGTTGTCACAATAGCAAGATTTCATTCTTTTTTATGGCTGAACAATAGTGTGTGTGTATATATATACATATATATATATATATATATACACCACATTTTTTTTTTAATAAACTTATTTATTTTATTTATTTATTTTTGGCTGCATTGGGTCTTCATTGCTGCACATGGGCTTTCTCTAGTTGCGGCAAGCAGGGGCTACTCTTTGTTGTGGCAGGTGGGCTTTTCATTGCGGTGGCTTCTCTTGTTGCAGAGCACGGGCTCTAGGCACGTGGGCTTCAGTAATTGTGGCATGTGGGCTCAGCAGTTGTGGCTCACGGGCTCTAGGGCATAGGCTCAGTAGTCGTGGTGCACAGGCTTAGTCGCTCCGCAGCATGTGGGATCTTCCCGGACCAGGGCTCGAACCTGTGTCCCCTGCACTGGCAGGCGGATTCTTAGCCACTGCGCCACCAGGGAAGTCCCACCACATCTTCTTTATCCACTCATCCATCTATGGACACTTAAGCTGTTTCTGTATCTTGGCTATTGTAAATAATGCTGCAATGAACATAGGGGTGCATTTGTCTTTTCAACTAGCTCTTTTGTTTTCTTTGGAAAAATACCCAGAACTGGATTGCTGGATCATATGGTAGTTCTACTTTTTAATTTTTTGAGGAACTCCCATACTGTTTTTCCTAGTGGCTGTAAGCAATTTACTTTCCCACCAACACTGCATAAGGGTTCCCTTTTCTCCACATCCTCATCAACGCATGTTATTTCTTTTCTTTTGGATAATAGCCATTCTCACAGGCATGAGGTGATATCACATTATGGTTTTGATTAGCATTTCCCTGATGATTAGTGATGTTAAGCATCTTTTCATATCTGTTGGCCGTCTGTATGTCTTTTTTGGAAAAATATTCTCTGCCCATTTTTTAATAGGGTTGTTTCTTTTTGTGATGTTGAGCTGTATGAGTTCTTTGTATACTTTGCGTATTAATCCCTTATCAGTAATATAGTTTGCAAATATCTCCTCCTATTCAGTAGGTTGCCTTATTTTGTTGACAGTTTCTTTTGCTATATGGAAGTTTTTTAGTTTGATGTAGTCCCATTTGTTTATTTTTTGCTTTTGTTGCCCTTGCCTGAGGAGACAGATCCAGAAAAATACTAAGGCATATGTCAACGAGTTTACTGCCTATGTTTTCTTCTAGGAGTTATATGGTTTCAGATCTGACATTTAAGTCTTTAATCCATTTTGGGTTTATTTTTGTACATGGTATGAGAAAGTAGTCTAGTTTGATTCATTTGCATGGAACTATCCAGTTTTCCCAGCATCATTTATTGAAGAGGCTGTCATTTCCCCATTATATTCTTACCTCCTTTGTCATAAATTAATTGACCAAATAAGCATGGGTTCATTTCTGGGGCCTCTAGCCTGTTTAGTTGATCTATGTGGCTGTTTTGGTGCCAGTATCATACTGTCTTGATTACTGTAGCTTAGTAGTATAGTTTGAAGTCAGGGAGTGTGGTGCCTCTAGCTTTGTTCTTTATGTATTTAGGTGTTCCTATGTTGGGTGCATATATATTTACAATTGTTATATCTTTTTTTTGGATTGCTCCCTTTACCATTAGGTAATGTCCTTTTTTGTGTTGTTACAATCTTTGTTTTGAATTCTGTTTTGTCTGATGTACGTATCGTTAACTTGGCTTTCTTTTCACTTCCATTTGCATGGAATACCTTTTTCCATCCCTTTACTTTCTATCTGCATGTATCTTTAGATCTGAAGTGAGTCTCTTGTAGGCAGCATATATATGGGTCTTATGTTTGTATCCATTCAGCCACTCTATGTCTTTTGATTGGGACCATTTAGTCCATTTGCACTTAAAGTGACATTTAAAGTAGTTACTGCCATTTTGTTAATTGTTTTCTGGTTGTGTTAGCAGTTTTTCTGGTTGTGTTTATAGTTTTTTGTTCCTTTCTTCTTTTGATGGCTATCTTTAGTGTTATATTTGGATTCCTTTCTCTTTTTTTGTGTATCTATTACAGATTTTTGGTTTGTGGTTACCATGAGGTTTATATATAGCATGTGTATATATATATATATTACATAGTATATATATGTATAATTATTTTAAGTTGATGATCTCTTAAATACAAATGCATTCTAACAAACCTGATTTCTTACTCAAAAGAGGGTTTTTTGGTTTTTTTCTTTTTTTTTTTGATAGGAGAAGGGAGAATTACTGGAGTAATATCCTTGAGTAAAAGAGGATAGGAGCTGAAGCATAAATAGGTGGACACAGACAGGAACATGGAAAGTTTGTCCACAATAAAAGCAGGTACAGCAAGTGAGCAAATGTGACAGAGAAGTTTTCTTTCTTTTTTTTTTTTTAGATTTATTTATTTTTATTTATTTATTTTTGGCTGCTTTGGGTCTTCATTTCTGCGCACGGGCTTTCTCTAGTTGCGGCGAGTGGGGGCTACTCTTCATTGTGGTGCGTGGGCTTCTCACTGTGGTGGCTTCTCTTGTTGCGGAGCACAGGCTCTAAGCGCGCGGGCTTCAGTAGTTGTGGCACGCAGGCTCAGTAGTTGTGGCTCGCGGGCTCTAGAGCGCAGGCTCAGTAGTTGTGGTGCACAAGCTTAGTTGCTCTGCAGCATGTGGGATCTTCCCGGACCAGGGCTCGAACCCGTGTCCCCTGCATTGGCAGGCGGATTCTTCACCACTGCGCCACCAGGGAAGCCCGAGAAGTTTTCTTTTGATTGTTCCTATTGCTCAAGTCCTCTTCTTGCTCCCCTACCCCCCGATGAGAGAGGGAGGTAGGAGATGTGTAAAAATATGAAATAGTTAACAAGGACGATGGGAGAGTGAATGGATTAGGGAGCTGTGGTAGGATACCAAGGGGCACTAAGTGACCACAACTTGTTGCTGGTAATCATAAATTTAAGGTGGACTACTCAGATGTGTTTTTCTTCAGTCACTTTAGCTGTGTACAAGGCATAGGCAGAAAATTAGATTGTATCAGGACTGGGGTTGTGCCGAGCAGGTTCAACAAAGAGAGGAATTGGGGAGCTAAATTATATTCTTATAATTTATTCTTACAATTCCTCACAAACAAGGAACATTTCACTTGAATGTTTTTTAAATCACTGGACTTAAACTGTCAATAAGAGTGATTAAACCAGAGGAAAGGATCAACATACATAACAGTTTTACATAATGTTGGCAATTTTATTTTTAATTTTTAGTTTTGATATATAATTTTAAAACACCTAGTAAAAAGCAAAAAAATGTATATCACTGTTAGATATATGGTTAATTGTTTCACTTAGTAAACTAATTCATCAATTAGTAATGACAGTTTTTACCTGCTTCTTTCATGGAAGTCCGGTCTATCATTCCTTTTAATATATAAATGTTGCCTGATAAAGTCCTAAGTTTGTTGTGCTTAATCCGTTCTATAATTGCATTACTGTGCCAATATATGTTAGTGATGTCTCTAGGAGAAAAAATAGCTTAGTTAAAACCAAAACATTCACATTTTACCAAGAGTCACAATGTACCTATATAAGTATGTAAATTTATAACAGAAAGTAATAAATTTGCCCTCCAGCTAGAATACTATTAATCTAATTACAAAACATTTGAGGGCCAAACATTGCAACAGAACTCAACCTCTTGGCTAATGTGATCCTCAGAGTACCAAGAAACTGTATTGTGGCCAACATACCCCTAGTATAAAATATATCATTAGCAAGAAAACAGAGCCTTCTCTATCTGGTGCTAACAACTGATGCTCAGCTTCCAAAGGATGATTTCCCTGTCCCGCTCCTCAGGGGCTATACTGTGTTAGCTTTCACACAGTTATATGGTTTGGATTATTCTAATCTTGTGTTTTTTCCCCTCACTATATAGCCAAATGTCTTTACCTTCCTCTTTAGAAAGTACCAAAAAGAGGTTCAAACTGCAGTATCAAATCACTGACCCACAAATCTACTCTTCATACTTCCTTACGTGAAACTAAGAATAAATATAAAATAGAAAAAACGAAGTATGAAGATGTATTAGATAAATGTTGAACATTCTTTGATTCATTAGATAACTAATAAGAAACATTCTAAATATAAATGTAATAAATAATAAAGTTAAGTTCTTTAGTTTGGTCAAATGGAATTAAATTCATACATTATACTTTAACACAATATTCTCGTCTTCTGTTCTTTCTATCTTTATTTATTTTATTTAACAAATATTTAAATAGTACTCTAAAAGTACTGTTCTCAAAGTCTTATAAATATTAACTCATTTAATCCTCAAAATAACCCAAAAGGTAGGTCATACTATTATTGTCATCATGCAAATGAAGAAAATGAGACTGAAAGAGGATAAGTAATTTGCCCAACTCATATAGCCAGTAAACAGCAGTAATGGGATTCCAACAAAGGCAATCAATGCTGCCTCTGGATATTAAGGAAATGGGTGCAAGGCAGGCAGAAATAAAGTGAGCAAGACAGATTCTATACACTTAACTTATAAACTTGCAGGTAAGTACCTTGAACAGTGATACACTGTATTGTTTTATTACAACCTTT
Source organism: Balaenoptera borealis (assembly GCF_965194805.1). Classification (NCBI taxonomy): domain Eukaryota; kingdom Metazoa; phylum Chordata; class Mammalia; order Artiodactyla; family Balaenopteridae; genus Balaenoptera; species Balaenoptera borealis. Next base: position 53,848,127 of record NC_138866.1, on the reverse strand, counting down.
TATTACAATTTTTTTTTAACTACTAAGAAAATTGGTTTTGAAGAATAGGAAATTGTGCTAATAGAGTAGCAGAACTAGGCAAAGCCCACTTACCAGATGATGCTTTCGCTTTAGGGAGAACCAGAAAGTGCCAATGATTACTTAATATGTAGCTGTATGGCAAAGTGTTATATATTTTGATTTCTTTTCTGGATCAGTAATTTATATCTGGTTGTCCCAATTTAGATGTGAGAATCTGGACTGAAATGCACGTAGTAAATATTAACTAATCATATATAATTAAGCAGATAATACCAGTTCACTTATTAGAACCTCTGAAAAAAATAAAGCACTGTGTATACAAATTTGAGCTGTCACTATTTTAAAAATAATTTGAGTTAACAGACAAAAGCAAGAAAGCTGGTTACAATCACAATGGTCATACTCATTTTACTTTACTGCCATCAGTCTGTAACCTCATTAGAAAGTGTTTATTTTGTACCAAGATGCAATTTGTCATGCATCTCCTTTTAAGCTCTTACACACAAGTATATCTTATCACAAATTTTATTAAAAGAATACTGAAAAGTTACACTTACATCAATTTTCCTTCTACACATATAGCAGTGTTATCATTGATGACTTTAATCATCCATTCCTGTAGCTGGACTACCTAATTAAGCATAAAATGAAGTATGTTATTTTTTGTATTACTTGTAGCATATGCATTACAAAATCAATTTACATTAAATTAAAAGAAAAAACTTATACGAGTAATCCAAATGAGTCCTTAGTGTTCAACTACGTAAGAATCACATTCTATTTTAAATAGCAATAGGGTAAAAACTTTTATATATAATTGAACAAAAGATGAATGGAGGACTTCCCTGGTGGCACAGTGGTTAAGTATCCACCTGCCAGTGTGGGGACATGGGTTCAAGCCTTGGTCCGGGAAGATCCCACATGCCACGGAGCAACTAAGCCACAACTACTGAGCCTGTGCTCTAGAGCCCGCGAGCCACAACTATTGAGCCTGCGTGTCACAACTACTGAAGGCCGCACACCTAGAGCCTGCGCTCCGCAACAAGAAGTCAGCCACTGCAATGAGAAGCCTGCGCACTGCAGCAAAAAGTAGCCCCTGCTCTCCACAAGTACAGAAAGCCCGTGCACAGCAACGAAGACCCAATGTAGCCAAAAACAAAATATAAATAAATTAATTAAAAAAAAAAAAAGATGAATGGAGAGAGACTGAACTGAGGTTGTAATGCAGTTTGCTCTACAATCCAGAATCAATTATACTTTAAATATTCTTATGTCAAATACCCTTAACCACTAGGGAAAAAAAAAAAACACCTAAAATCCTAAGGTATCCATTAAAATACCAAAACTCACAAAAGACCCAATAACTTGGAGAAAAAAACAGTTGTGTAATATACATTTCACCATCACTCTTACCCTTATATAATTAGAGCTTTTTTTTTTTTGCAAAGTTGATTTGGAGTTGCATTCAATTTCCTATAAAGGTGACTGCTAGTAATCTATATTTAGTATTCTATTCCAAAGCAAACATCTGAACAGCTCAGAGAATTCTTTATTTTAGGACAAGTAAAATCCTACATTACTATAAAGGCAGATTTCTGTGAACAACTGTGTTATGAAATTATTGCTTTTATTGTGTAACAATCTAATAATGAACTATTTCTGATGAGAAATACAACCATAAAAGTCATACTTTTAGTCACCATTTATTTTATATATAAAATTATAAACTTACATATAAAGACAAATTATTCTGTGGTAGTTTTATGCTGAGTCAGGAAACTAAAATGGAAGGGTATTCATTTAAAAAATTACAGGTAGGACCTGGGAAAGAGGCAATAAAATTTCTTTTTTTTTTTTTTTTCCTACTTCTGCATTTGGAACTATAAGATACACCAAAGAATCTATCAGATGGAGATGGTATTAACAATAAAAGCTAACAGTAGGCAGTGTTCCAAGCATCTAAGACACATTGACTCATGTTATTCTCATAACACTAGGAGGCAAGTACAATTATCTTAATTTCATAGATAAAGAAACTCGGTAAAGTCTAGTTCAATAACTTGCCCGTATCACACAGAGCTAGTTAGTAGCACAGATGGGTTACAAATCTAGGAATTTTGGCTCCACGATCCTGTATCATACTGCTTACATAAAATACCAAGGGACTTCCCTGGTGGTCCAGTGAGTAAGACTCTGTGCTCCCAGTGCAGGGGGCCCGGGTTCTATCCCTGGTTGGGGAACTAGATCCCGCATGCATGCTGCAACTAAGAGTCTGCATGCCGCAACTAAGAGTCTGCATGCCGCAACTAAGAAGTCCTCACGCAGCAACTAAAGATCCCACATGCTGCAACTAAGACCCTGTGCAGCCAAAATAAAACAAAAAACAAAACAAACTATGTTGTTAAAAAAAAAAAAAAGAAAAAATCGGAACTTCCCTGGTGTCGCAGCAGTTAAGAATCTGCCTGCCAATGCAGGGGACATGGGTTTGATCCCTTGTCCAGGAAGATCCCACATGCCGTGGAGCAATTAAGCCCGGACACCACGACTACTGAGTCTGCGCTCTAGAGCCCGAGAGCCACAACTACTGTAGCCCACATGCCTAGAGCCTGTGCTCCGCAACAAGAGAAGCCACCGCAATGAGAAGCCCGTGCACTGCAATGAAGAATAACCCCCGCTCGCTGCAACTAGAGAACTCCCGCGCACAGCAACAAAGACGCAATGCAGCCAAAAATAAATTAATTATTTAAGAAAAAAATCAAATATTCATTCATCAAACATCTGTTGAGCTCTACTATGCTCCAGGCATTGGTTGAGGCATGGGATTCATCCAGAAACAGAATAAAATGGCCACCCTCTTTAGAGCCAACATTCGTGTTGTATGTGTGGTGGTGGTGAGGGTTGGTGATGGGGTTGGAAGCAAGCAGATTGGTGGTGGTGGTGATATTCAAATAAATAATAAAATGTCAGGCAGTGATAATATTAAAAATAAGTATAAATGGAGGATTTTTTTTTTTAGACAGGATAGTCAGGGAAGGTCTTGGAACAGAGAACTGAATGAAGTAAGGGATGAGCCATATGGATATCTGGGAGTAATTCTTCCAGGCAGAGGGAACAAGTACAAAGGCCCTAAGTAGGCAGCAAGGAGGGCACAGTAGCTTGAAAAGAGTAAGCAAGAGAGATGAGATGAGGCTGGATATCTCCAGGATTGAATTATGTAGAGTCCTATAAGCTATGGTAAAGGTTTAGTGTTTTCTCTCTCTTTTTTTGGCTGCCACGCGGCATGTGGGATCTTAGTTCCCCAACCAGGGATCGAACCCGTGTGCCCCCCTATCCCCCACTCACATGCCAATGAAAGTGCTGTGGAGTCTTAACCACTGGACCACCAGGGAAGTCCCAGTGATTTCTCTTGAGGTGAGAAGTTACTAGAGGATTTTGAGCAGAGGAGTGACATGATTTAATATTCTATTAAGGGGCTGCTGGGTAGAAATTGGCCTATATATAAAGATTCTGGCCTCTATTTAGAAAACAGACTGAAGGGGAGAGAGGCAATAGTGGAAACAGGGAGACTATAAGGCTACTGTAGTAATCCAAGAGATTACTGTGCCTTGGACTAGGAGGTAGTGGTTGAGAAATAAGGAGTGGTCATATTCAGGACAGTAGAGACAATGGGATTTCTTCATGGTTTAGATGTGCAGTATGAGAGACAGACAGAGACAGAGAGACAGAGAAAGAGAGAGAGAGAAAAAAAAGCTCAAAATGAACCTAAAATTTTTACCTAAGTATTTGGTGAAATGGTATTACTATGTACCAATATGGGACACAATGTTAAATTTGAGATGCCTACTAGGTATCAATAGAGAAGCTGTACAGATAATTGCATATGTGAGTAGGGTTTACAAGAATGTTCTGGGCTGGAGATATATATTTGGGAGGTATCAGCAGAGAAATGGAATTTAAAGCTATGGCACTGCATAATAATAGTCTAGAGAGTATGTGTAGAGAGAATCAGTTCCTAGGACTGATTCTAGGGAATCCAATATTTACAGGTTGTTACAGGAGAAAGCAGCAAAGGGGAGTGAGAATGCCCAGTGAGGTAGCAGAAAATTAGGAGAGAGTTTCTAGAACCTAAGCAAAAAAGCAACACACCATTTTGAGAAGGATGTCCTGATTCACTGTGTTAACCTCCCCCATGAGTGACAGAATAAGGAATAAGAATAATCATTGGATTTAATGATATGGAAATCATTGGTGAACCTGAAAAAAAGCAATTTTCATGGAGTAGTGAATATGAACGTCCAAAGTGGAACTTGTTCAATAGGGATAGAGGTAAGAAGAAATGATCACTGTGAATACATATACCTCATTCAAGGTGTTTTGCTGTAACAAACAAAAAAAGGGGTGGTAGCTGGAGTGGGATATGGAGTAAAAGGAAGGTAGACTTTTTCTTCATATTTTTTAAAAAACGCAGGTCATGTTTCAGGTTGTTTATATACTAATGGGAATGATGCAGAAGAGAGGAAAAAATTGAGGGGATAATTAGAAGGACAAAGTCCTTTAGGTGGTAGGAGGAAATGAACTGGCCTTGAAAAGGAACACAAACTGTTCATCCATTTTAACAGAAGGAAACACAGAATGTGTGGATACAGCAGCAAACAGACTGATAGATTTGGTGATGGGAATATGAGGTTCTCAACGAACTGAGAATGAGGAGGAAAGAGAAGGTTTGGAGGTTTTAAGAGATAATAAGAGTGGCATACTCCTCTAGGAAAGTCAGAGTGTGGGGTGGACTGACAAGTGAAATCTAGCAGGACTGATGGGCAATACTGAGAGCCCATTTAAGGTTTGTTGTCAAATTTAAAATGAGACTAGTCAACATCGTTGTGCATTTTGTTCCAGTCATCTTCTACTTCTCAGGTACAGGTATGTAGCAAAAAAAAAAAAGAGTAAAATTTAACCAGGGTTACAATTTTGCCAGAGGAAGACAGAAGGAAAAGCAATAAACAGAACTGAGAGTTTAGTCAAGGGAATGATTATAATGATGGACCATGGACTCTATGCAAGGTAAGAGAAATGAGGACAGAAAAGATTTGATGAACTGAAGGCTGTCTTAGTGGGGTGGAGTATTGATGGTGGGGATGGGGGAGAAGTACTAGAGGTAGAATGATCTGAGCACACAGGATTTAATAGTGAGAGTGGGATGCTTCAAAGTGAGAAGCTGGTGCATGGACTGGCAAAGACAAGGGATGGGTATGACTAGAGTTGAGGGTATTGGTAGGGAGACGATCTCTGAAAATCAAGAATTCAAGGAGGTTGGATAGATTATCTACATGGATATTGATGTCACAAGAGTTGATGACAGAAAGAGTAGCAGAGGAAAAAGTAACAGGTGTCCAACACTTCAACAGGATGCAAGCTCATGACTAGGAGGTTGAACTATAGATGACTACAAAAGGACAGAGGGAGTGGTAAAGCCTTATGGCACATGCTTCAAAAGTTAGGGAGGGGGAAGGAGTGGTTTTAGAGAGAATGAGGAACAAGAGGAACGCACATTATATCATCTCTAGGTCCAACAGAATATGGGATACGGGAGAAAAAAGAGCCACCATTTAAGAGAAACAGTCATAATTTTAGTTAGAGCAAAGTTAAGAAATGTTCATAGAAGATTGAGAATATAACATTTTGCTAATGCTGTAACTCGAGTTCAAGAGAGCAATGTAATGTTGGGAGAGTTAGAGATGAGTGAGAGACTGGGTCAGACTAAGGCATGTACGGAACTGTATAGAGATAAGAGACCTGGGAGGCTTGGACTTTGTGTAGTAGCTGAGGTAAACAGTACTATAGAGATGATGGAATTAATACTGTAGGGTCTCTTAGAAGAGATGTCTTTAAATCTTTTACTTAACCCACCTCATATTTTTAAGACAACATCTAAAACTTTTCCTTGTAAGTCTAATGCAATTTCCAATAAATACACTGAGATACAAAACTGTAACTGTTATATAGCTCTTTAAAATTTAGACAGGGACTTCCCTGGTGGCACAGTGGTTAAGAATCCGCCTGCCAATGCAAGGGACACAGGTTAGAGCCCTGGTGTGGGAAGATCCCACATGCTGCGGGGCAACTAAGCCTGTGCGCCACAACTACTGAGCCTGTGTTCTAGAGCCCACGAGCCACAACTACTGAGCCTGTGTGCCACAACTACTGAAGCCTGCGCGCCACAACTACTGAAGCCTGCATGCCTACAGCCCATGCTCTGCAACAAGAGAAGCCACCACAATGAGAAGCACGTGCACCGCAAAGAAGAGTAGCCCCCGCTCACCGCAACTAAAGAAAGCCCTCGCACAGCAATGAAGACCCAACGTAGCTGAAAATAAATAAATAAAATAAAAAAATAAATTTTAAAAATTTAGACAGAATTCAAATATCATCTCAGTCTGATACCTACAATCATCCTTTTAAAAATAAAGGCTCAAACCTTTACCAATTGGAAAGTTTACATTGTATCTTTCTCCTTGAACTTGTATTTCTATTACACTTCCTTCAGAGAACTTATCCTAATGTAACATAGTTTGATGGTCTAAAGTCTTTCATTGATCCCTCTGTATTACAACAGAAAAACTTCTCAAATCTTCAGATGCTGTAACTCTTCTTTTAATTGCTCTGTTAATAGAAGCCCAAGAATCAGGAAAAAAAAAACTTAAGAAGAATACCTCACTGTTCATCCCCAAAGGGAGTTGAAGACTGTACTAGTAATAGAGCAAAGTAAGAGTTAATGCCTAGGTCTTACTTTTAATCCTCTGCTCTTTTCACTAGGCCACACTGCCTCTACACTAAATAATAACAAAACCCCAAAATGAAGATACTGTTAATGAGAAAGCAAAAGAGCTCATGCTCTTGAAGAATGGGGGTAAAAACAAATACACATTTGCCTTAAAAGTTTTCCTACCTTATTTTTTTTAACTCCATTTGTAATAGTTTGGCATGTACTTGGAGAAAGCTTCCAGGCATTGCTTTTTGATCTCTGAGGTATTCCTATATGAAATCTTGGAGTTGCAAGCACAATTTTACATGTATCATTCATGGAACCTGGAAGATCAGTCTCTCTGGGCATTGTTTTCTCATTTCCTTCCTTAATTTCCTGTTCTGAAGTGCCTTCTGTTGTAATCTTACTATCATCAGAAACCATTAATTGACTGCCATTTTTAAAAGGAACACAGAGAGTCTCAATGGTGGTATTTTGGGATTTTTCACAGGTAGAATCAGTGCCTTCTAAAACAAACGTGTCCTTTTTGGACTTAGTGGTTGCAACTGTATTCTCCTTTGAGTGAAGAACTTGTCTAGCCAACTGAGCTCTAGTTAATGCCTTGTTTGAGACTCCTGCAGCTGAATCATTTTCATGTTCTTGGTTCAGAATTGGAAGCTCTGCAAAAAATACAAAACCAAACAAAATTTATAGAAGGATAATATGAAATTAAAAGAGAGCAACAGAACAATTGAAAACTTTTAATATTTTTTCCTTTTTAAAACTGAAGTATAATTGACTTAACTATTAGTTTCAGGGTATATAACATAAGGATTCAGTATTTTTACACATTACAAATAACGTAATACATAGGATCACCACAATAACTAGTTACCATCTGTCACCATGCAAAGTTATTAATATGATTGGCCACATTCCCTATGCTGTACCATGAAATCCCCACGACTTATTTATTGTATAACTGGAAGTCTGTATTACTGATCTCCCTCATCTATTTCACTCATTTCCCCCTCCCCAGGCAACTACCAGTTTGTTCTGTGTATCTATAGGTCTGTTTCTGTTTCGTTATGTTTGTTCATTTGTTTGGTAAAACTGTTTATATTAAAAAGTCTTCAGGTTAGAAATGTTCCACCCTCCTGCCCAGTCTGAGTGCTGCTGGCTTTTACAACTCAATCTTTTATCCATAGTCAATGCCTGTTGCCTACACAGGGGAAATAATTATCTAGAACATTTAGCCATACATTGAAATAACAAACTAAAAACAAACAAAACAAAAAGTGCTTTACCATAAGTTAAATTGCATAGAGGTGCCTTCTTTTCCTGCTGATATTGAATCTTTTGCTTGACTGACAGGAAAGTATTATTTGATGATTCTGAAGGAACTTCTTGGACTGAGGCTGCGTTTTTTTGTTTTTTTGTTTTTTAAAGAAAGAAGTTGAGTTGTATTAGTCACTGAGAAGAAAAAAATGCCTTTAAAAAAATCTTGGAATAGACTTAGGTTCAGTAATGATCCGACCAATAGTGTATACTTATGGAATATATGACAGTTACATTAAGTTTTTTCCCTTTATTATTGTCTCATGCCTTCAACAGATTCTCTATACCTACATTATGCTGAGAAAGAATTTTTTTAAAACTTCTCCACATTACTTGCCAACTCTAGACAAAAGTATACTACTGAACTTAGAAGCCTAGACATCTGGAATAACATTCTGTTTCTACCACAAATCAGTGTTAAGGTTATATATGAAGTGCCATCCAGCCTTGAAAATTCTGATTTTGCTTCTGGTTGCTGGAAATTTCTAAAATGTGGAAGAACAGTTGAAAAGTTGTAACTTATACTTTAAAAATCAAAATGTTGAGATTCAGTAGCAGACTAAACCATAATTTATACTTCTTTGACATCTCTTTAGCAGGTCTTCAAAGGCACAAACCTGGTAGGCTTATCAACTAGACAAATAGGAACTAATAGTATTACTCAACATTTTATTCTGCTTTACATCCTAGATGGTTAGTTTTGTTTCTTGAATACAGAAATGAATTTCTTTCACACAAAAAGGGGAAGGTAATCAATTTAATTTGTACCAGAGAAGGAAAAACTGAATTATTTTATATGTTTAATTTTAAATATTATACTTGAAAAAATTGGTAGTGATTGTACTTTAATAAGTATGCCGCTTTGGCCTTAGAAACCTTAATATAAAGATTCTATTATAATGATGTGTCATAAAAGAAGGGTAAGTTTCTATTTCTTTAATTCATTCTACTAGAAATGACAAGGCAATGTAGTAAAGATGAGTAGGTAATTCAATCAAATATAACATGCTATACAGAATTTGAGCCATTTATTTGAGAGTCCAAGGATCCATGCAGAGACTCTCCAAAAGATCTCTGAAATTATATACGAAATCTGTGTTTGTATATATGTGCATTTTCTGGGGAAAGATTCATCAGATTCTCAAAGTAGTCAGTTACTTCTTCTCTCTAATTCCACTTTACATATAAAACATGCTTTAATATACATTATTTCATTTGCTTCTCCCTTTTCTCCTAGACTGTATGAGATTATTTTGTATACTTCCCCACCTCTATCTTAAACTTCCTTAGAAAACTCTGCTTTTTGTGTCAAAATATATAACTGTCTTTGAAATGCAACAATATACCCACAATCTATTGTGTAGTAGTTAAGAGCACGGGCTTTCTGATAGATACCTGTATTTAATTCTCAGCCCATCACTTACTACCTGTGAGACACAGAGTAGATGTGACATATTTAAAAGCTCCATCTCCTAGACTATTAAATGAGCATATAACCATAGTGTTTGCTGAAAGAATCAAAAGAAATAATGCATGTAAAGTATCTTTATCAATTATTGCAACTCATTAAAATCTCAATTTCAAGTGTCCCAATTTCTGATTACCTTATATCTTTCCAGATCATTCTCTCAAATTCACTGACTATCCCAACAAGACCTACACTTCTTCACCTCCTTCAGGTCTTCTTTTCTCTGTCTAACCAACTTAAATTTCATGGCCAATTGTGACCACCCCCTTGCACACACACCCCAACTCCTTTGTCCTTTTTTCACATCATCCTACAGGCACACCTTGGAAATATTGTGGGTTGAGTTCCAGACCACTGCAATAAAGTGAGTATCACAATAAAGTGAGTCATGTGAATTTTATTTCCCAATGCATATAAAAGTTATATTTATATTATATTGTAGTCTATTAAGAGTGCAACAGTCTTATGTCTAGGAAAAAATGTACATACCTTAATTTAAAAAATTATTGCTAAAAAGGCAATTTTTATTTTTATAGCAACTTTACTGTTAAAAAATGGTAACCATTATCTGACAACACAGGATTGCCTCAAACCTTCAATTTATAAAAACCGCAATATCTGTGAAGAGCAATAAAGTGAACTGCAATAAAACGAGAATGCCTGTATTTGGCAAAATTACAGTCCTGATAAAATCCAACCCCATTCCTATTCCCCACCAGCACCTATGCAGCTAGAGGAAAACTCACAACCATACTGATTGGTCTTATTTAAATTCATGCCCACAAATCTCAAGTAAGTCCTTAACATTGCCCAGGAAATCAGGCCTAGGCCATTTACTCTTTTGCTCTCCTACACTATTCAAACCTCCTCAAACTTCAATACCTGCTACCTATTCTCGCTCTCAACTGATGACTTGACTTCCTGTTTCAGATTATTTCTTAAGTCACATAACACTGCCTACCTTCTTGTTTGATGTTCTGTTTATGTTCCTAACGAAGGCCAAACATCCACTTTTAGATTCTATTCCCTCTCAACTACTCAAGAATATCATACTACAAATCTCAGTTTTTCCTTCCCTAGTGGATCATTCCCAACAGCACACCAAGATGATGTTATTTCACCAATCATTAAAAACAACAAGATCTTCTTAAACCATATTTCCCGTATTTCTCTGCTCCCCTCAAAAAGACCTGTCTATGTTCACCATCATCAATTTCTCTCCTTACACTCTCTCTTCAACCCTCTTGAATCACGTTTTTGCTACTATCACTCCACCAAAACTGCCCACATCAGTCATCAATGATTTCCACGTTGCTAATCCAATAGTCAAATCTCAGCCTTCATCTTTCTTGACTGATTAGCAGCATTAGACACAGCTAATGACAACTTCCTCAAAAGCATTTTGTTTTCTTGGGTTTTTCTTCTTCCTCATCTTCTCAGTGGCCTTCAGTACTTCCTACTCTTTCTTCTAACTTCTAAATTTCAGGGTGCCCCAGGACTCATCCTTGAATGTTTTTTCTGTGTACACTTACTCCCTGATGATCCCATCTAATCTCATAGCTTTAAATACCATTTAGGTGCTAATGACTCACAAATGTATTTTTCACACCTGGACCACTTCCTTAAATTCCAACTAATTTTTTTCAAAAGCCTAATTCACAACTACACTTCAATTTTTAACAGACATATCAAAATTGACATGACAAAAAACATAATTGCTGAGCCCCCAACCCCACTCCACCTCTGTCTGCCCCACCTCAGTTAAATCGTTCCAGTTGCTCGAGCAAAAAAAAACAAAACCAAACAAACAAATCACCCTATACCTCTTATATTCCACATCCAATCTCTAAGCTAATGCTATTGGCTCTTCCTTCAAAACATATCTGGAATTCAGCCACTCCTTGTTATCTTCACTGCTACCACCTGACCAAGCCAACACCATCTCTCAACTGAATTACTTCATTAACTATTTCAAATTTAAAAATGTAAGTCAGGTCGTGTCATTCCTCTGCTCAAAACTCTCCAGTGGCTCCTTAATTTGTTCACAATAAAAGCCCAAACTCTAACACCCACCTATAAGGCCCTGCATTATCTGACCCTCTATTTATCCGCTCCTTCCCAGCTCTGTCTGCTCACTCCATGATAATCTCAAAGCTAGTCCAGATGCTTCTATTTCAGGGCATTTGTACCAGCTGAAGGATCATCCTTCCCCATTCAGTCCCCAAGATATCTGTATCTAGTGCCTCCTTCAATTTTTGGCTCAAATGCCACCTTATTGAAACATTGACCACCCCACTGAAAATTACAACCTCCTCCAACTCTCCCCATCATGCTTACTCTTTTTCTTTCCAGAACATTTTTCTTCTATTATACCCTAAAAAATACTTATTTGGTGATCTGTCTCCCAGCAACTGAATGTAAGCTAGCTTCACGAGGGCAGAGATTTCTGTTCATTTTGTTCACTGCTGTATCCCGCCCGAGTGCCTAAAACAGTATCAGACACAATAAACACTTTTTAAACCAACACATAATAAAACTAACCTCTTAGTGAACTGTCTTCTGGCTGGAATGATTTGTTGTTTTCCTTTTCTTCACAGAGGTAGGTATGCTGTAATACTCCTTCCTCAGCTCCGTTAGGAGTGAAAATTTTATTACTTTCATTTTTTGGTGGTTCCAACAAACTGTTTCTTGATGCTTGTTCTTGCTTGTTACGTAGTACTTTTTCTTTCATTCTTTGAAATATTTTTCCTGGTGATTCATAGCTTGCTTTATTTTTTAATCCATCCTTGTTAGGCTTTATAACACTGATATCAAGAGAACTGTTAGAGGCGGTAGCCTCTGCTAGCATGGTAGATTGAAATATATTTTTATTATTAAAAACTGTTACTTCTAGGAACTGACTCTTTTTATGGTCATTCCATTTTAAAGAGGACTTCTGATATTTCGCCAAATCTTTTACAGGAGTAAGTGTGCCTGAAGGAATGTTGTCAAAAAAGACTGCATGCATGGGCATGTTTCTCCTCTGAGAAGATGTCTCTGAAGACAAGTGAATTCCTGGACGTTTCAAAGGTGTTGCAATCATCTTGATAAACAGTAGCAACAAATTTCCTCTAACAGAATATTCACTTAAACACAATTTTCAGGATAGACCTTCAGCAGGGGGCCAGAAGAACCTGTAGTTCAATGTGAAATCAACCTTTACCATGCTTTGGTACAGAAAAAGTTAAGTTTATTTGCTTTCCATAACAACATTATACTAATTAAAAGGTTTAATCGGTTCATAACAACACTGGATAATCTATAGCTCACAAATCAGACTAAGATTTTATATTTTTGTTAAAGCCTCATTTTACTATTTTTCAATGATAAACAGTTTGGCTTTTAAATTTACTTCTCTACGAAAAAGCAGCTTTCACCAAGGCTTCTACTTAATCGCTCTAGGGGCTGAATTTTGAATATGTTTTTGAAATTTATTTGAACCTCAAGTCCTGGAAGTTCCAATCTAATATTTGCATCAAAAAACATTAACTGACATTTACATATGGCACTACATTAAGTTATAAAAGATTAAATTTCACCAATATGGTTTTTCCTTTTAGGCACTTAAATTTTAAGGCAGCAGCTACAATGATATATCCTAATGAAGGCTAAAAATCCATTCAATTTTTAAGTTAAATAATCTCCAATCCTGATTTTGTTATGCTGCAGAACATTTTAATTATGAGGTTTCAGTTTAAAAAAAAACCCTCAAATCAAAAGTAAATTATATTCATTCTAATTTTCTAAACATTTACTGCTACTTAGAATTTTTAGAGGAAATCATGTATTTGGGCATACATGGTCTTAGACTTGTTTTAGCTTGCTTCTTACATATAAATTTTATTTCCCACACCTAGCAATTAAGATTCTAGGTGATGAACCATACAGTTACATTCTGTAATACCTGGTAAATTAACAAAATATTTCAACCTGAGGAGCTCGGAACTTGAAAATCTAGATTTATAGCATCTCTGATCACTGAATTTATAAATATTCCAACCAGTCTTTGACATCATATAAACATAAAAAGCCTATTTAAGAAAATACAAATGCAATCAGACCAAAGACATCAAGTATCTTTATCTACAGTAACTTCTGTGAGAAACAAATATGCAAGTTAAAAATTCATATACGAATTACCATTTTATCCGATAGTTTATAAGAGAAAAAAAGGAAATATTCCTTGATAACAAGAGCTGACAAAAAAGGGTTATCCTGGGAATGACACAAAAACCACTGAATTCAGCAAATATGTATTAATGTATATATTTATGCATTTGGCAATGTGCTAGTGACAGGAACGCTGTGCTGAGAGTTGTAATACTCACTAGCCATTCTCTTTAAGCTCTCAAAACAAAAATGAATAAACTGGGACAATTGCATGGAAAGAAGGCAAAGTATGTGCAGGTTTACACAATCTCAATTCCTTAGAACCTAATGAAATGCTCAGCAGGAAGTATAAACTGCAAATAAACTAACAGAACTAAGAACAGGCCCAATCTGTAGCACAACAGTCCTCCCCCCACCCCGCTTCTCCCAGGGGGGGATACATTATAAGACCCCCAGTGGATGCCTGAACCTGTGGATAGTGCCAAACCCTATATATACACTATGTTTTTTCCTTTACGTACATACGTATGATGAAGTTTAATTTGTAAATTAGGCACAGTAAAGAATAAAATAAAACAATTATAACAATATACTGTAATAGGGACTTCCCTGGCTGTCCTGTGGTTAAGACTCCGCACTTCCAATGCGGCAGGGCGCGGGGTCGATCTTGGTTGGGGAGCTAGGATCCCACAGGCCACGCGGCACAGTAAAAATAAATAAAAAATAATAAAAAGTAATAAAAGTTATGTGAATGTCATCTCTCTCACTCAAAATATCAAAGGCACAAATTTAATGCCTTTCCAACTTAACTAAGCATTTATCATGCATTGTGGCTGTAAACTTTTGCAGTTTGGGGTGCAATAGCAAAACCTGCATGCATTTCTTTTTCCTTCTTCACAATTTTACAAATAGAAGATTCGGTTTTAACCCAGACCTTAACAACCTCAGCATACGATTTTTTTTCCTAATTAAGTCAGGAGCTTTCAACTTTTCACTTAAAGGAAGAACGTTACAGCTTCTCTTTGGCATATCCAAATTGCCAGCACCACTACTCTTGTGCTTTGGGGCAATTATTAAGTAAAATTAGGATTACTTGAACACAAGCACTATGATACCTCGATAGTCCATCTGATAACCGAGAGGGCTGCTAAGTGACTAATGAGTAGGATATGCTGGACATAGGGATGATTAACATCCCTTGCGGGACAGTGTGAGATTTCATCATGATACTAAGAAAAGCATGCAATTTAAAACTTATGAATTGTTTATTTTTGGAATTTTTCATTTAATATACTCAGACTGCAGTTGACTGAAGGTAACTGAAACTGTGGGCCGAGGAAAGTGAAACTGCGGGTAATGGGGGTGGGGGGTGGGGACTACTGTACACACACAGAACTGTTTTCATCTAAAGGCAGATAATTACAATCACAGTGAAAGTCTCCAAGAACCAGCACACAACTCCTCTTTCATGTTGCCCAACTTCTTCCTTCTCAATTCAAACATGTAGTAGGATTGAGAGGTGTGTAGTCAAGATTCTGAAAATCCTCAAATTCCACTCACCCTCCCCAAAAGATGCAGGAAGTTCCTCTTTAAATAAGAAAGAGAAGCACCTCTTTCTTATTTATGTGATAAAGAGCAACTCAATAGAGGCGAAAAGAGTTGCCAATAGTTGCCAGGTTTCAGTGTGGTTGGTGGAAAAGAGAAGGATATAGAGAAAAAAAAATCACCTAGGATCTTCTCTGACCATAGAGGCTTTGCAGAATAGATAAAGAAAAACAAAAAGCCACTGGGTAGAGGCCACTCAATAAACACCTGAAGCTCCATTCTCTTCCTAGTTAACAGAAAAGCAAAACAAAGAAAATAAATCATGATGCTCAGACTCCAGGACTGAAGAAGAGAAGGTGAATTCTAAAATGGTATGCTTGTGCCTTCATTAACTGCTTAAAACTATTGGAAAATCTAATTATTCTGAAAACTGACAAATGCTGATGTACTAGGGAAAAAATGGCTATTTATTCAAAATAAATACTCAGGCGTGGGAAAACCATTATATAAAAAAGCTAGGGCTTCCCTGGTGGCGCAGTGGTTGGGAATCTGCCTGCCAATGCAGGGGACACGGGTTCGAGCCCTGGTCCGGGAGGATCCCACATGCCACGGAGCAACTGGGCCCGTGAGCCACAATTACTGAGCCTGCGCGTCTGGAGCGTGTGCTCTGCAACAAGAGAGTCCGCGACAGTGAGAGGCCCGCGCACCGCGATGAAGAGTGGCCCCCGCTTGCCGCAACTAGAGAAAGCCCTCGCACAGAGACGAAGATCCAACACAGCCAAAAATAAATTAATTAATAAAAAAAAAAAGTACATTTAAAAAAAAAAAAAGCTAGCTATGAGCATTTATAGTATGTAAAAGGCAGGCTAAACAACTGTTATCATGGATATGATACTGAAAGTAACTTTTACTCTTCTTCCTAAGAAGACATGAAAAGTTCTAGGAATTTACTGTTGTGGTAATATTAATAATAATTATAATGGAATGGATCAAAACTCCCAAGGCACACTAACCAAAACTGGGAGATAGAATTGGGAAAAAAATGAGAGGAACAGTAAATTAACTGGCAAATTATACATTTGGGGGAAAAACACTGAGGGCCAATATAGATAACATTCAAAGAAACCAAATGAATCAATTTAAAGAAATGATCAACACAAAAAATGGCCAAAGGACATTTATGGCAATTAATGGAATACAAAAGGCCAATAAATGAGTCAAAATGACACTCCATTTTACTAATAAATGAAGAGATGCAAATTAAAACAGTGAGACTTCTTATGCTTATCAGATTGGTAAAGATTAATTTCAAAATATAGGTGTGCATGCCATTGGTCAAGAAATTATACTTAAAATTCTTTTTCTTATAGAAACATCTACATAAGAATGCAAATATATATGTGGTAATAATAGTCAACATCTACTGCATATACATCAGATACTACTTAACCTTACAGCAATTCTTAAGAGTTAAATACTGTCATTATTCCCATTTTGAAAATGAGGAAACTAAGGCATTGAGTGGTTAAATAACCAGTCCAAGGTCCCACTTACAATGATTAAGAGCAGGACCTCCGTCTATCTGATTTCAAAGCCCAAGTTCTTAAACAGGCCCTATACAAGGATGTTCACTGAAGTACTGAGCTAATTAGAAACAATCTAGATGTCTACCAAGAGAGGACAAAATTCTACTGTTCACTGAAGTACCGGGCTAACTAGAAACAACCTAGATGTCTATCAATATGGGACAAAATTCTGCTACATCCATACAACTGAATTCTATGTATTCAATAAAAGGATATACACACACACGCATATACTGACATAGAAAGTAGCTAGGATACACTAAATTTAAAAAGCAGCGGAACAGGACGTACAATTGAATTTCTGTAAAAAAAAAAAAAAGTCAAAAATAAACAAACACATCCAGGAGCATAAGCATAGGGGAAAAAAACTGTGAGTATACCAAATTGTAAACAGCGTTTATCTTTGAAGAGCAGTGTTTATCTTTGATGAAGGGGCTTCCCACTACCTAAATAATTTTACTTACATCTGAAAATATTTGCAACTAATATGTAATTTATCAGAAGAAGAAGCTGGATGGATCAATTGTTTCTTTAGCTCTGTGGATGCTGGGTTCCAAGGTGAAGAATTGGGCAGTGACGCACACAATTCTCCTACTTGGTAATCTTCTAAAAAAAAAAAATTTTTTTTCTAGAAGTGATTTTAGACGAAAAGCCCGGAGCGCTCACCATCGAAACGAATCTGAAGGAAAGTAGTCTACTCTCTTGATAACTACAGTAGACACGCAACAAATACACACCGAATGAATGAGTAGTTGTTATACCACAGCCAAAGCCAGAAATGTACAAAAGTCCGCGAGAGCCCGGAATGCTGAAGTGCTGAGACTCGCGGCGCCAGAAAGGACCAGAGGCAGGAGGCGAGGGAAGAGGGGCGGGGTGGCCGTACCTTGGGTGAAGGGCCTGGCATGGCGAGACGGCTGCAGTCTGGGCTCGGCTTCGTGCTGGAGCGGGGGACCTGGGCGCCCCAAGACTCGCGCCTCTGGCCCAAGTCGGCCCCAGCTCGCAGCGGCCTAGCCCCAGGTGACGCTCACTTTCTCGGTGAGGTTCCCTAACACCTGAACAGCTTGGGAATTCAAATTTGAAGAGCCCGCCCTCCCAGCCAGCCCGGGATTGGCGCGCCCAGGAACTGCGTCACCGTGCGTCTCACTGGGACTCGAAAACTGGGGGCGGTCCTCGCTCCGCGTGAGCAATGTTATTTCCATAAAAACTGGGCAACCCCAAGCTGCCGCGGGTACTGGGCACGCACCTATAGTCGTCCTCGGACTTCGTTTCTTCTTCAGAGGTGCGCCAGCCCCACGTTCCGCCGCTCCTCCCGAAATGCTCTGAGGCAGGAAGGCCTACGTCAGACGTCGCCTGCGCGCCCCCGCGCTACTGCAGTTAAAGAAGTTTGGCCCTTCCCGGCTGCCCTCCTGCTCTATGTGTGAAGGCTAACAGTTTTTGGTTAGCGGTTCCTTCCTAGTGTGAGGAAATAGCTTGCTGAATACGTTTGAGAGAGCTTTTAGTTTTCTCAGACCGTCAGATATTTGAGGCCGAGAAGGAACGTTTTGTTCTTAGGGGATAATGGACTGAATGCAAAGTTATACTTGCAATGGGATGTTTAGTTTGAGCTATTCCCCCAGGAAGTGTGATTTTTTTTTTTTTTTTTTAAACCTGATCATCTCGAATACTACTCTGGGTTGCGATGCAGTTCGTGACAGTCGCGTTTAGACTTATCCCTGCCTTAGGCTACTCCCAGTGATGCTCTGCTCTGACTAACCACCGCGAAGTACTGTGTATCCTTCGCCTCAGCGCCCCGGCACGACGCGGTTGCTGGCTGGAAGCATTGTGTAGGATGCCTTGTTTCAGTCTTGGCGGAGGAGGAGCCAGAGGAGTAACTAGTGTTTTCAGCCTTAAATCCCTTTCAGCTCCAATCCTGCATCTTCAGTTCATGGACTCCGCCCCCCTCCCCCACCAAGTCAGCATTTAGGACAGGAGAGTTTATTTTTTGCCTCATCCAAGAAAATTCTCAACATCCTGGAGTCATGTATCGCATTTGTCCGTTAAGACTGGACTGATGGATTAATTTTTTTAAAGTGACTTCTGCGATTCCCTCTTCTAAATCTTGTATCCACTAAGTCTTGTGCTCACCGAATATTCAGAATCTAAAATATAAATTTAAAACATCAAATGAATGCAAGTAAGGAAAAGAAACCAGTTGGGGGTGGGAGGAGGGAAGCAAATCATAGATCAAATGAAGTTTCTGTCTGTGCAGCATAATGAGAAAATGGCCGGACATGGATTTGCACCAAATTTATGGGAAAAACCAGACTTAAAATATATGTTTAGTGTCGTCTATGAAATACACTTTGTGAGATAGAGGGACTTTGAAAAGACAGGCATTCATACTTCAAAGTATCTGAAATAGAGGTATGAAAGGTTTCTGTTCCTGATGATGGAGATAGCCATGGCTCACACATTCAGCCAAAACAGGAACCTTGAAATATTAAGGGCAGACCCTCAGAATTACAGACTTTAATTTTTTTAATTAGCCACTTCTCATGTGAGAAATAACTAGGATCTAGCATGCTCCAGGGTGAACAGCAACAGAAATTTACATAAAGGTGACTAATAATTTTCCAAGGAAAACTGGATAACAGTTTGTGGATAAAAAGTGCAATGAGAAGACGTACAGGCCAAGGGATAATGTTCATCTGTCCAATGGGACATCAACATGCTGCCCTGGATGGATCCTCTAAGTTTGTGTCTGCCAGGAGACAAGCAGATGAGCTTCTTATCGTCACAGCCAGGCACCTGGGGTAACCTGTCCTAAATCTGCAACTCCTGGGAACACATACAGACCCACTTAGGGTCCAGAAGACAGACATAGGAGGAGAAGACTGGAATCCTCATGTTGTGTGGGAGTTGCTGCCAAGAGATCTGGGTCTGCTTAGCCTGGAAGAATATTCCTAGGACCATGGTAAGTTCCAGCAGGGGTACTAATTGACCATATAGCATTTTGAGGGGAATTATAAAAAAGATGCTCTTTCATCAAGGCTAGTGGTTCTCAACCAGGGATGATTTTGCACCCCAGGGGACATTTGACAATGTCTAGAAATATAAATGTCACAACTGAGAAGGGTGCCACTGGCAGCTAGTGAGTAGAGGACAGGAATGCTACGAAACATCCTATAATGCACAAGACAGCTCTTCCACTACAAAGAATTATCAAATCTAAAATGTCAATAATGCCAAGGTTGAGAAATCCTACGTTTGGAAAACGTAGCCCTGAATTAGGATTTTAGTCACCTCTCACTCTCTCAGCTGTGTTCCCAATGTAAGACAAAACTGTGCAACCACTACGTCCTCTCTGGACTTAGAGGAGGAATGAGGATGGAGTCAACAGTGAGGTTATCGAGGCTTTTTAGAGGAGGACCCTTCAGTAGAAAAGCCTGCCAACGAGATTATTTTGTGATAGAGACAGTATACAAACACACAAACATATATAAACATACCGTTACAAATTGTAATAAGTGCTATGAAGATGTATCAGTTTGGGTCCTGCAGGAAGCTGATGGTGAGATGCAGTTAGGAGTATAAGAGATTTATTGGGAGATAAGGCCTGTGAAAGTTTAAAGGGGTGGAAGAAGAATTGGGCCTGGTAAATCTTCAGGCTTTGATGCAAATCATACATTTGTGAAAGAAAAAGGGAGAAGGAAGCAGAATTGGGCAGAGGGAGCCAAAGATTGCAATACAAATTGACAGAGTGTTGGCTAATTCAGTAGGGAGTTTTGGGGTAGCCCGTCAGAGGACTCCCGCAGTGGGCAGAAGTAGCAGGCCCTGAAATCCATCATTCTGGAGATCGGAAGAACATGCCTTGGCTCAAAGGCTTAAAAATTTTTTTTAGCTGAGATATAATTGACATATAACATTGTATTAGTTTCAAGTATACAACAAAATGATTTGAATATGTATGTATTGTGAAATGATCACCACACTATGTCTAGTTAACGTCCATTACTACACATAGATACAATTTTGTTTTTCTTGTGATGAGAACTTATAAGATCTACCCTTTTAGCAACTTTCAAATATACAGTTCAATATTTTTAACTGTAGTCATAATGTTGTAAATTATACCCACAAGACTTCTTTGTTTTATAACAGAAAGTTTATACATTTTGACCACCTTCTTCCACCTGTCCAACCCCAACCCACACCTCTGGCAACCACCAATCTGTTCTTTGTATCTATGAGTTTAGTTGTTGTTTAATTTCACTATTAATTGTGAGATCATACAGTGTTTGTCTTTCTCTGTCTGACCTATTTCACTTAGCATAATGCTCTCCAGCTCCATCCATGTTGTTGCAAAGGCAAGATTTCCTTCTCTTTTACAGCTGAATAATATTCCATTATATATATATACACCACATTTTCTTTATTCATTCATCCATCAGTGGACACTTAGGTTCTTTCCATGTCTTGCGTTTTGTAAATAATGCTGCAGTGAACATGGGGGTACAAATATCTTAGTCTTTTTTTATTTGGTTAAATACCCAACAGTGGAATTGCTGGATTATATAGTAGTTCTATTTTTAGTTTTTTGAGGACTCTCCATACTGTTTTCTGTAGTGGCTGCACCAATTTACATTCCCTCCAGGGGCGCACAAGGGTTGTCCTTTCTCCATATCCTTCTCAACACTTACCTCTGGTGTGCCGCTTGTGGGATCTTAATTCCCTGACCAGGGACCAAACCCGAGGCCCCTGCAGTGGAAGCTCAGAGTCTTAACCATTGGACCGCCAGGGAAGTCCCATGACAACATTTCTAACAGGTGTGAGGTGGTAGCTCACTGTGATTTTGATTTACATTTCCCTAAGGATTAGTGATGTTGGGCACCTTTTCCTATACCTGTCGGCCATTTGTATGTCTTCTTTAGAAAAATATCTATTCAGTTTCTCTGCCGATTTAAAAATCATATTTGTTTTGCTATTGAGCTATGAGTTCTTCATTTATTTTGGATGTTAACCCCTTATCAGGTTTATGATTTACAAGTATTTTCTCCCATTCTGTAGGTTGCTTTTTCATTTTGTTGATTGTTTCCTTTGCTGTGCAAAAGCTTTTTAGTTTGATCTAGTTCCACTTGTTTATTTTTCCTTTTGTTGCCTTTGCTTTTGGTGTCAAATCCAAAAAATCATTGTCAAGAACAATGTCAAGGAGCTTACTGCCTGTGTTTTCTTTTAGAAGTTTTATGGTTTCAGGTCTTATGTTCTTTAACCATTCTTTTCAGGTCTTTCACCATTTTGAGTGAATTTTTGTATATGGTGTAAGATAGTGGTCCGATTTCATTTGTGTGTGTGTGTGTGTGTGTGTGTGTGTTAATTTTAGGTGTATAGCAAAGTGATTCAGACATATATATATTTGTATATATACATATTCTTATATATTATATAAGATTATTCAGATTCTTTTCCCTTATTGGTTATTACAAAATATTCGGTATAGTTCCCTGTGCTATACAGTAGGTCCTTGTTGGTTATCTACTTTATATATAGTAGTATGTATATGTTAATTACAAACTCCTAATTTAGCCCTCCCCCCCTTCCCCTTTGGTAACCATAAGTTTGTTTTCTATGTCTGTGGGTCTATTTCTGTTTTATATATAAGTTCATTTATATCTTTTTTTTAATTCCACATATAAGCAATATCATATGATATATGTCTTTCTCTGTCTGGTTTACTTCACTTAGTGTGATAATCTCTAGGTCCATCCATGTTTCTGAAAATGGCATTATTTCATTCTCTTTTATGGCTGAACAATATTTCATCGTATATATGTGCCACATCTTCTTTATCCATTCATCTGTGAATGGACATTTTTGTTGCTTCCATATCTTGGCTATTGTAAATAGTGCTGCAATGAACATTGGGGTGCATGTACCTTTTTGGATTATGGTTTTCTCCAGATATATGCCCAGCAGTGGGATTGCAGGACCATATACTAACTCTAGTTTTAGTTTTTTAAGGAACCCCCATACTGTTCTCTATATTGGCTGTACCAATTTACATTTCCTCCAACAACGTAGGAGCGTTCCCCTTTCTCCACACCCTCTCCAGCATTTATTGTTTGTAGACTTTTTGATGATGGCCATTCTGACTGGTGTGAGGTGATACCTCATTGTAGTTTTGATTTGCATTTCTCTAATAATTAGTGATGTTGAACATCTTTTCATGTGTCTGTTGGCCATCCATATGTCTTCTTTGTAGTAGTGTCTGTTTAGGTAAGTTGCTTCATTGGCAAATATTTTCTCCTGTTCTGAGGGTTGTCTTTTTGTCTCATTTATGGTTTCCTTTGCTGTGCAAAAGCTTTTAAGTTTCATTAGGTCCTATTTGTTTATTTTTGTTTTTATTTTTATTACTCTAGGAGGTGGGTCAAAAAAGATCTTGCTGTGATTTATGTCACAGAGTGTCCTGCCTATATTTTCCTCTAAGAGTTTTATAGTATCCGGTCTTGCATTTAGGTCTTTAATCCATTTTGAGTTTATTTTTGTGTATGGTGTTAGAGAGTGTTCTAATTTCATTCTTTTACATGTAGCTGTCCAGTTTAACCAGCACGACTTATTGAAGAGGCTGTCTTTTCTCCATTATATATTTTTGCCTCCTTTGTCATAGATTAGGTGCACATAGGTGCATGGGTTTATCTCTGGGCTTTCTATCCTGTTCCATTGATCTATATTTCTGTTTTGTGTGCCAGTATGATACTGTCTTGATTACTGTAGCTTTGTAGTATAGTCTGAAGTCAGGGAGTCTGATTCCTCCATCTCTGTTTTTCTTTCTCAAGATTGTGGTAATTTGATAGGGATTGCATTGAATCTGTAGATTGCTTTGGTTAATATAGTCATTTTCACAATATTGATTCTTGCAATCCAAGAACATGGTATATCCTCCATCTGTTTGTGTCATCTTTGATTTCTTTCATCAGTATCTTATAGTTTTCTGCATACAGGTCTTTTGCCTCCTTAAGTAGATTCATTCCTAGGTATTTTATTCTTTTTGTTGCGATGGTGGATGAGATTGTTTTCTTAATTTCTCTTTCTGATATTTTGTTGTCAGTGTATAGAAATGCAACAGACTTCTGTGTATTAATTTTGTATTCTGCAACTTTACTGAATTCATCAATGAGCTCTAGTAGTTTCCTGGTAGCCTCTTTAGGAGTTCTGTGTGTAGTATCATGTTTCTGCAAACAGTGACAGTTTTACTTCTTTTCCAATTTGGATTCCTTTTATTTCTTTTTCTTCTCTATTGCTGTGGCTAGGACTTCCAATTTCACTCTTTCGTATGTGGCTGTCCAGTTTTCTCAGCACCATTTATTGAAGTCAAAGGCTTTATTAGATCCTGAAGTCCATGCAGTTAAAGTCTGTCAGATAGCTGTACTCTTCGTAGAGCCGTGACACTCTTTCATGAAAGGAGATTAGAATTGCACACTTCCATGCCTATCATAGGAGGATAGTTAAAAGGTCATAACAGAAATTTCTTTTCCTTTTTAAAATAACATATTTATTTATTTATTTATTTGGCTGTGCCAGGTCTTAGTTGTAGCATGTGGGATCTCTTTTTTTGTTTTTTTTCTGTTTCTTTTTTTCTTTAACATCTTTATTGGAGTATAATTGCTTTACAATGGTGTGTTAGTTTCTGCTTTATAACAATCAGCTATACATATACATATATCCCCATATCTCCTCCCTCTTGCATCTCCCTCCCACCCTCCCTATCCCACCCCTCTAGGTGGTCACAAAGCACTGAGCTGATCTCCGTGTGCTCTGCAACTGCTTCCCACTAGCTATCTGTTTTACATTTTGTGGTATTTATAAGTCCATGCCACTCTCTCACTACATCCCAGCTTACCCTTCCCCCTCCCCGTGTCCTCAAGTCCATTCTTTATGTCTGCATCTTTATTCCTGTCCTGCCCCTAGGTTCTTCAGAACCTTTTTTTTTTTTTTTAGATTCCATATATATGTGTTAACGTATGGTATTTGTTTTTCTCTTTCTGACTTACTTCACTCTGTATGACAGACTCTAGGTCTGTCCACCTCACTACAAATAACTCAATTTTGTTTCTTTTTATGGCTAATATTCCATTGTATATATATGCCACATCTTCTTTATCCATTCACCTGTCGATGGACACTTAGGTCGCTTCCATGTCCTGGCTATTGTGAATAGAGCTGCAATGAACATTGTGCTACGTGACTCTTTTTGAATTATGGTTTTCTCAGGGTATATGCCCAGTAGTGGGATTGCTGGGTCGTATGGTAATTCTATTTTTAGTTCTTTAAGGAACCTCCATACTGTTCTCCATAGTGGCTGTATCAATTTACATTCCCACCAACAGTGCAAGAGGGTTCCCTTTTCTCCACACCCTCTCCAGCATTTATGTTTGTAGATCTTTTGATGATGGCCATTCTGACTGGTGTGAGGTGATACCTCATTGTAGTTTTGCTTTGCATTTCTCTAATGATTAGTGATGTTGAGCACTCTTTCATGTGTTTGTTTGCAATCTGTATATCTTCTTTGGAGAAATGTCTATTTAGGTCTTCTGCCCATTTTTGGATTGGGTTGTTTCTTTTCTGATATTGAGTTGCATGAGCTGCTTGTAAATTTTGGAGATTAATCCTCTGTCAGTTGCTTCATTTGCAAATATTTTCTCCCATTCTGAGGGTTGTCTTTTCGTCTTGTTTATGGTTTTCTTTGCTGTGCAAAAGCTTTGAAGTTTCATTAGGTCCCATTTGTTTATTTTTATTTTTATTTCCATTTCTCTAGGAGGTGGGTCAAAAAGGATCTTGCTGTGATTTATGTCATAGTGTTCTGCTGATGTTTTCCTCTGAGAGTTTGATAGTTTCTGGCCTTACATTTAGGTCTTTAATCCATTCTGAGTTTATTTTTGCGTATGGTGTTAGGGAGTGTTCTAATTTCATTCTTTTACATGTAGCTGTCCACTTTTCCCAGCACCACTTATTGAAGAGGCTGCCTTTTCTCCATTGTATATGCTTGCCTCCTTTATCAAAAATAAGGTGACCATACATGTGTGGGTTTATCTCTGGGCTTTCTATCCTGTTCCATTGATCTATATTTCTGTTTTTGTGCCAGTACCATACTGTCTTGATTACTGTAGCTTTGTAATATAGTCTGAAGCCGGGAGCCTGATTCCTCCAGCTCCGTTTTTCTTTCTGAAGATTGCTTTGGCTATTCGGGATGTTTTGTGTTTCCATACAAATTGTGAAATTTTTTGTTCTAGTTCTGTGAAAAATGCCAGTGGTAGTTTGATAGGGATTGCATTGAATCTGTAGATTGCTTTGGGTAGTATAGTCATTTTCACAATGTTGATTCTTCCAATCCAAGAACATGGTATATCTCTCCATCTGTTTGTATCATCTTTAATTTCTTTCATCAGTTTCTTTTAGTTTTCTGCATACAGGTCTTTTGTCTCCTTAGGTAGGTTTATTCCTAGGTATTTTATTCTTTTTGTTGCAATGGTAAATAGCAGTGTTTCCTTAATTTCTCTTTCAGAATTTTCATCATTTGTGTATAGGAATGCAACAGATTTCTGTGCATGAATTTTGTTTCCTGCTACTTTACCAAATTTATTGATTAGCTCTAGAAGTTTTCTGGTAGCATCTTTAGGATTTTCTATGTATAATATCATGTCATCTGCACACAGTGACAGCTTTGCTTCTTTTTTTCTGATATGAATTCCTTTTATTTCTTGTTCTTCTCTGATTGCTGTGGTGAGAGTGAGGTGTTAAAGTCCCCTACTATGATTGTGTTTCTGTCGATTTCCCCTTTTATGACTGCTAGCATTTGCCTTATGTACTGAGGTGCTACTATATTGGGTGCATAAATATTTACAATTGTTTTATCTTCTTCTTGGATTGATCCCTTGATCATTATGTAGTGTCCTTCTTTGTCTCTTGTAATAGTCTCTATTTCAAAGTCTATTTTGTCTGATATGAGAATTGATACTGCAGCTTTCTTTTGATTTCCATTTGCATGGAATATCTTTTTCCATCCCCTCACTTTCAGTCTGTATGTGTTCCTAGGTCTGAAGTGGGTCTCTTGTAGACAGCATATATATGGGTCTTGTTTTTGTATCCATTCAGCCAGTCTATGTCTTTTGGTTGGAGCATTTAATCCATTTACATTTAAGGTAATTATCGATATGTATGTTCCTATTACCATTTTGTTAATTGTTTTCGGTTTGTTATTGTAGGTCTTTTCCTTCTCTTGTATTTCCTGCCTAGAGAAGTTCCTTTAGCATTTGTTGTAAAGCTGGTTTGGTGGTGCTGTATTCTCTTCGCTTTTGCTTGTCTTAAAAGCTTTTGATTTCTCTGTCAAATCTGAATGAGATCCTTGCTGGGTAGAGTAATCTTGGTTGTAGGTTTTTCCCTTTCATCACTTTAAATATATCCTGCCACTCCCTTCCGGCCTGCAAAGTTTCTGCTGAAAGATCATCTGTTAAGCTCATGGGGATTCCCTTGTATGTTATTCATTGCTTTTTCCTTGCTGCTTTTAATATTTTTTCTTTGTATTTAATTTTTGATAGTTTGCTTAATGTGTGTCTTGGCATGTTTCTCTTTGGATTTATCCTGTATGGGACTCTCTCAGCTTCCTGGACTTGATTGACTATTTCCTTTCCCATATTAGGGAAGTTTTCAACTACAATCTCTTCAAATATTTTCTCAGTCCCTTTCTTTTTCTCTTCCTCTCCTGGGACCCCTATAATTCGAATGTTGGTGCATTTAATGTTGTCCCAGAGGTCTCTAAGACTGTCCTCAATTCTTTTCATTCTTTTTTCTTTATTCTGCTCTGCAGTAGTTATTTCCACTATTTTATCTTCCAGGTCACTTATCCGTTTTTCTGCCTCCATTATTCTGCTATTGATTCCTTCTAGAGAATTTTTAATTTCATTTATTGTGTTGTTCATCATTGTTTGCTCTTTAGTTCTTCTTGGTCTTTGTTAAATGTTTCTTGTATTTTCTCCATTCTATTTCCAAGATTTTGGATATCTTTACTATCATTGCTCTGAATTCTTTTTCAGGTAAACTGCCTATTTCCTCTTCATTTGTTTGGTCTGTTGGGTTTTTACCTTGCTCCTTCATCTGCTGTGTGTTTCTCTGTGTTCTCATTTTGCTTCACTTACTGTGTTTGGGGGTCTCCTTTTTGCAGGCTGCAGGTTCGTAGTTCCTGTTGTTTTTGGTGTCTGCCCCCAGTGGCTAAGGTTGGTTCAGTGGGTTGTGTACACTTCCTGATGGAGGGGACTAGTGCCTGTGTTCTGGTGGATGAGGCTGGATCTTGTCTTTGTGGTGAACAGGACTGCGTCCAGTGGTGTGTTTTGTGGTGTCTGTGACCTTATTATGATTTTAGGCAGCCTCTCTGCTAATGTGTGGGGTTGTGTTCTTGTCTTGCTAGTTGTTTGGCATAGGGTGTCCAGCAGTGTAGCTTGCTGGTCTTTGAGTGGAACTGGGTCTTAACTTTGAGATGGAGATCTCTGGGAGAGCTTTCGCTGTTTGATATTACGTGGAGCTGGGAGGTCTCTGGTAGACCAGTGTCCTGAACTCAGATCTCCCACCTTAGAGGCACAGGCCTGGCACCTGGCCGGAGCACCAAGACCCTGTCAGCCACACAGCTCAGAGGAAAGGGGAGAAAAAAAGAAAGAAAAAAAGAAAAAATAATAATAAAATAAAATAAAATAAAGTTATTAAAATAAAAAATAATTATTAAAAATAAAAAGTAATAAAAAAAAGAAGAAAAAAAGAAAGAAAGAAGAGAGCAACCAAACCAAAAAACAAATCCACCAATGATAAAAGTGCTAAAAACTATACAAAAAGAAAACAAAACAAAACAAAAAAACCGGACAGACAGAACCCTAGGACAAATGGTAAAAGCAAAGCTCTACAGACAAAATCACAAAAAGAAGCACACACATACACACTCACAAAAAGAGAAAAAGGAAAAGAAAAAATATATATATTAACAAAAAACGAAGGAAGAGAGCAGCCAAATCAATAAGGAAATCTACCAATGGTAATAAACTCTAAATACTAAACTAAGATAAACATAAAGCCAGGAACAAATTAGATGCAGAAAGCAAACCCCAAGTCTACAGTTGCTCCCAAAGTCCACCGCCTCAATTTTGGAATGATTCGTTGTCTATTCAGGTATTCCACAGATGCAGGTACATCAAGTTGATTGTGGAGATTTAATCCACTGCTCCTGAGGCTGCTGGGAGAAATTTCCCTTTCTCTTCTTTGTTCGCACAGCTCCTGGGGTTCAGCTTTGCATTTGGCCCCACCTTTGCATGTAGGTCACCTGAGGGTGTCTGTTCTTCAGTCAGACAGGACGAGGTTAAAGGAGCAGCTGATTTGGGGGCTCTGTCTCACTCAGGCTGAGGGGAGGGAGGGGTACGGGATGCGGGGCGAGCCTGCCGCGGCAGAGGCCAGTGTGATGTTGTAACAGCCTGAGGTGCGCTGTGTGTTCTCCTGGGGAAGTTGTCCCTGGATCACGGGACCCTGGCAGTGGCAGGCTGAAGAGGCTCCTGGGAGGGGAGGTGTGGATAGTGACCTGTGCTTGCACACAGGCTTCTTGGTGGTTGCAGGGGCAGCCTTAGCATCTCATGCCCGTCTCTGGTGTCAGCGCTGATAGTTGTGGCTTGCACCCTTCTCTGGAGCTCTTTTAGGCAGTGCTCTGAATTTCCTGTCCTCGTGCACCCTGAAACAATGGTCTCTTGCCTCTTAGGCAGATCCAGACTTTTTCCCGGATTCTGTCCCGGCTAACTGTGGGGCACTAGTCCCCTTCAGGCTGTGTTCATGCAGCCAACCCCAGTCCTCTCCCTGGGATCTGACCCCTCAGCTCCCAACCCCCACCCGCCCCAGTGGGTGAGCAGACAAGCCTCTTTGGCTGGTGAGTGCTTGCCTGCACTGATCCTCTGTGCGGGAATCTCTCCACTTTGCCCTTTGCACCCCTGTTGTTGCACTGTCCTCCGTGGCTCCAAAGCTTCCCCACGCCACCTCCTGTCTCAGCCAGTGAAGGGGCTTCCTAGTGTGTGGAAACTTTTGCTCCCTCACAGCTACATCCCAGAGGTGCAGGTCCCGTCCCTATTCTTTTGTCTCTTTTTTTTTTATTGTGCCCTACCCAGGTATGTGGGGAGTTTCTTGCCTTTTGGGAAGTCTGAGGTCTTCTGCCAGCGTTCAGTAGGTGTTCTGTAGGAGTTGTTCCTCATGTAGATGTATTTCTGATGTATTTGTGGGGAGAAAGGTGATCTCCACGTGTTACTCCTCTGCCATCTTGAAGGTGTCCTCAGCATGTGGGATCATTAGTTGCACCATGCCAACTCTTAGTTGTGGCACGTGGGATCTAGTTCCCTGACCAGGGATTGAACCTGGGCCCCCTGCATCAGGAGCATGGAGTCTTAGCCACTGGACCACTAGGGAAGTCCCAGAATTTATTTTCAATGGCTTTCAATTTTTTTGTTGCAACCCACAGTAAGAGATATGTTTTACATTGTAACCTAATAAATATAAAAATACATATAACTAAAAAAGGTTTTTGAAACATTACTTACCCTTACTGTGTGCAATGCATGCTGATATTTTCCTTTTATATATCCTGTTTTTTAGTGTTTGTGTATAATTATAGGACAATGTGAATATTTTCATGTTTCTGTATGATTAGGGCTTGTTTTTCTTTTTAAAAAATTAAGACAAAATTCACATAACTTAGAATTAACCATTAAAAAAAACTAACCATTTTAAATTATACAATCTAATGGCATTTAGTACATTCAGAATGTGTACAACTACCACCTACAAAAAATTTGTATTACCCCCCAAAGGGAATCCCATACCAATATCATTCCCTATTCTCCCCACCCATTCTGTCTCTATAAATTTACCTATTCTGGATTTTTCATATAAATGGAATCATACAATATGTGACCACTTGTGTCTGGCTTCCTTCGCTCAGCATAATTTTTTTGAGGTTCATACACATTGTAGCATGTTTCAGTATTTCATTCCTTTTTATGGCTGAGTAATATTCCACTGTATGTATTCAATATATATCACATTCTGTTTATCCATTTCTCCATTGACATTTGGGTTGTTTCCACCTAAATATGTAACAATCTAATTTGAATTGTTACCGAATTAGCTTCAGTAGCATACACAATTCTGCTTCTATAAAGCTCTGTCCCCTCTTTTATGTTGTTATTGTCACAAATTATATCATTTAACACCATATGCCCATTATCATAGATTTATAATTATTGTTTTATGTATTTGTCTTTTAAATCATATAGGGAAAAAAGACCTAAAAAGCAAAAATACAATAATACTGGCTTTTATGTTCACCTTTGTTGTTACATTTGTCTGAGTTCTTGATTTCTTCTTGCTTCAAGTTGCTATCTAGTGTCCCTTCATTTCAGCCTGAAGGACTCCCTTTAGCATTCCTTATAGAGCAGATCTGCTAGTGACAAACTCCCTCAGCTTTTGTTTACCTGGGAATGTCTAACTTTCTCCTTCATTTTTGAAATAGTTTTGCCAGATATAGAATTCTTCTTAAACAGTCTTTTTCCTCTCTGAATATGGCATTCCACTGCTTTCTGGTCTCCATAGTTTCTCATGAAAATCAGATGTTAATGTTATTGAGGACCTCTTGTATGTGACAAATCTCTTATTTCACAGCTTTCAAGATTCTGTTTTTGTCTTTGTCTTTTGATATCAAGTCCCCGTTCTTTCTCTAACTCTCTCTGTATCTATTGGCAAGTTACTTTATCTCCATTTCCTCATTTATGAAATATAATAATTGTGAGGATTAAATAAAGTGATATATATAAAGCAGCACAGAGTCTGGCATATATTAAGTACTCAGTAAATGAAGTTTTTATTATTATAGATTTTTGATTTTGAACCATTTTCTCTAATGTCAAATGCTTCCCAAAAGACAAATGTGATAAGGACTAAAATGCAATCTTTAGATTTAACAATGAGGCCTTAGGACAACAGATTTAGTAGGGCAGAAGCTCAGTTATAGTAGGTTAGGGAATGATTGGGAAGAGAGTGCCTGAAAATAGCCACAGAGACATTTCTCCCCTCCCCTCCTTGCTAAGAAATGTGTAAAGGGGAGGAGAGAGAACCCTAACTAGAACATTTGGGGTTCAGGAAAATCCACAGCCCCCCCAGGGTTGGAGAGACTTGACTTTGACTTAGGTGGGATTATTATTATTATTATTATTACTATTATCATTATTTTCTTAAAGCAAAGGTTGGTGAATTATTAGCCTTGTCCAAGTGGAAGGATATTATTTTTAGAGTAACTAGCTGGAAGGAAGGAAGGAACAGTTGGTAGAGGTGTGAGGGTTTTTTTAGGTAGGGAATAGTCTTAAAGTTAAAACCTTCTCATGACCTATATTTTTGTCTTTGTTGTAGGAAAAGAGATCATTGGCTAAAAGAGCTAGGAGGTATAGAAGTGTTTAATCTTCAATATAATTCCTCTGTGAGAAGAGTGGTTAAATTTTGGAACAGATGTTAATGGAAAATATGAGAGAACTGACTTGAGAGAACAGAGAGATTGCTGGAATGTATTGAGAATCAAGCTAAAGTTGGAGTCAAGATTTAAGTAACACCAGTTTGCAGGATTGGCAATTTCTGTTTCTAACACATTTTGTAAGAGAAAATATTAATCCAAGGCTGGGATTATTTTGGAGTGGGTATAGCAGAATGATAATAACACAAAGGAGTTATGTTTTTTGATAGGAGAGCTGTTGAAATGATAGACTATGTTTTTTGTTTTAGTTGGATGGGATTAAAAATAAAGGTAAGAGGGCTATTGGGAGGGTTAGAGAGGTCAACAGACAATAGGAGCTTGAAGACAATGGGAGTTAAGCAAATAAGAGAACTGGAAGGCTGGGTGGTAAGCATGTGAGATACTAGAGTATCAGAGATGGGGGCATTCCTAGGTGACTCCGAAGTTTAGGAAATAGTTATTCATATGGATAGTCTAGCTGGTTGTAGGCTGAGGTTGGGGTAACATGAGAGACCTGATGGTATTAACAGTTAGTAACTATGTCTATAATACCTGTTATAACTAGTATTAATATTTTAGTATAGCTAAAAGTGAAATGAGGTGTCTATGATTTAATATGATGTGACTTGATAAGCTGTATTGTGTTCTTCTTTGTCAGTTCATACTAATAGGTACAGAAACTACACTGAAGCCTGCTTGAAGTCAAAGACAGAAATGGAACCAGTTTATTAAAGAGTCTCAAATTATTATGAAGTAAATAGAGGATGGTTTGATTTCCCCAATCCTTGCTTCCAACTGTAGTCTGTCAAATATCTCATTCTCTAAAGAGTGGCTATCTTGAAAGCATCTTGGCCTCATTCTGTCACTTGAAGATCCCTGCCACTCAAAGGAAACCACAATATCCCAGCCCCTTCCTGGTCTTTGGGGAAATGCTCCAAATCTACCTAACTCTAGTACTGCTGCTTCCATCTCCTCCCCATGCTGAGATTATTCCTAGGAAATATATTAGGGATGATGGAATTTCATCTCTTCCTTGCTAACAGAAACAAACAAAATGTACCACACCATAAGTGACAGCTTTGCCCATTGAAGGAAGGTCTTACTAGGGCTCTGCTTAGCTTATCTCTCATGCCATCTTGTGGTTACATAGGTGGCTGCACTGGGAGCCTTTTATTCTGGTCATGTCTGCTGCTTTAAGGTTAAGGGCAATTTTATCTGCCTTTTTTTCCTGTGGTTTTGGATCTGGATTCCAGGGTTAAGGAGAGAGGCAAACTGAGTCTAGTGTCCTCCACACTGACCAGGTTCAGTGGGTTGAAGGGAGGCTCTTTCCCTGTGACTAGATTTCACTTAGATTTCCCACAGTATTTTAAATTCAACATATTCATAATAGAACTACATCAATCTGCTTCCCCTCACCCTTCTGTATCCCCCTCCTTACCTTCACCCCAGGCTTCCCCTCAGTAACTCCCAATCTTAAACTCTCTTCTCCTCTGCTCTTTATCACATTGAAAGACTGTTTATCCACTGCTAAATCAGATCCTAAAGCCATTCTAGATTTCCCCCCCTCTCCTTCATTTCCTTTTTCTGGCTCCCAGTTCCAAATGGCCACTAATCTCCTGTCCATTTCCTACATTCTTCTGCCACTGTTTGAGTTATAGCCTTCAATATTTTTCACTGAAACTATTGCAGTTGTTTGTCTCTATCATGTTTCCCATTTTACAGCCTTGCCCATCTCAGAATTTTCCTTCATATTGCCTCCAGCTTGATTGATCTGAAACTCAAATTTGAAATCCTTTAATATCGCCGAAGAGCCTACAGGGTAAAGTCCAAGATCCTTGATGTGTCTTAAAAGGTACGCTGTGAGTTGGCATTTGTCTGCTTTTAAGCCTCCTCTCTAATCACTCCTCATTTCACACATAACAACTAATGACACTTACAGTTCCTGGAACACATTGAGTCTTGTCATGCTCTGGGCATTAGTTCATATTGTTTCCTTTTGTTTACGAACAAACATCTGTAGGTCTTATCTTGGGGTAGTTCAGGTCCAGTAGAGGCATCCTGCAAAATTTCCGTGGGGTATGTATCTGTTTGGGCCTGTAAGAAACAGATGAATCACTCAATGGGGTAATGGAAGAGAATAATAGAAGGGTCTCTTGAAGAGAATTTAATAAGGGGAATATTTATCAACATAACCATCAAGGGATGGTGAAATACCCAAGGACTAAAAAACGGGTAGAAGCGTTTATCCCCCCTAGGCCTAAAGGGACAAGGGGAAGGAACAGCATTTTGGAGCTGGGAGAGATCTATAACTCTGTGTGAGAGTGCACCCAACAGTTATAATGTCTGAAAGCAGAGGAATGTGGCCACTGCCAAAAAAGCGTGGGGGTGGGGGATGTAGAATAAATAGCCCAACTCCTCTCTCCTTCCACCTTTTGTTCTTCTGCTGGTTCTTCTCATTGGCTGATTCCAAATGAAAGCCAAAGTCTAAGGAAGCCAAGGTGAAGCAGTCCATAGAGGTTATCCTCCCAGGGTAGGGCAGAGAATGGTAAAGGATCAGGAGAACCTAACAGAGAACAATCAGCGCAGAGGGGAAAACTGTCTGCTAGTGTTCTGTGAGAGGAATGGGGCAAGAGGGCTAGGGATGTCACCTTTCATTTTGAAAATGTTCAATTAATCTCCTGTTTTCAGGTGGCAGCTAATCTCTTAGCTTTGATAGGTATCCCTAAGTCTTAGGCTGGGGAAGAGGTCTAGGAAACTATTTTGTTAAAATATAGACTTTCAACCATTTCTCCTGTTTTCAGCTCGACTCCACACTTTGCCTTCAAATGTACCTGCAGCCTCTAATTCCTGAAACCTTCTGGGATTTGCAATACAAGTCAACTTACTTCTCATTAGCTTCCTTCCCCCTGCAGGTTCGGTGCCTGACATCCCCTGTCCACTAGGTCAGTTTTCGCTAAAACATTTCACTAAAAACATTACCTTTACTATCCTGGTCAGGAAACAAATCTGCCTTCTGCTTTAGAGGGAGACATCATTTCTGTCTTTCTAAACTGTTTTCCACACAAATATCCTTGAAAAGATAGTCTGGAGCAAAAGCTGTCAATGCTTCTTTACAACACATGCAGAAATACAGGAGACCACTGAAAATTGTCTCCCAACAGTAAGGAAGAAAGAGAGAGTCAATTCATGGATTGGCCCTTTTAAAAGAATGATTTTCTAAATTTCGGGTTGGTGGAGACCCTGTATCCCTGACTTCAGAAACAGACAGTGGTAAAGTATGCATTATATTCTAACTCCTTTTCAGGCAGTCTGTTTCATGAAGCAGAATTTAAGTGCTTTTTTCCATCAAAATTCTATCTGTCTCATAGTAAGTATGATGTCTCTCAGACTCCAGCATTGAAATACCTATCAGTCTTAGTTTTTGGTATTGATGAGTTTTGGTCTTTTTTTGGTCATTTCATAGGTATTTATTTATTTATTTATTTGTTTAGGCTGTGCTGTGCAGCTTGCAGGATCCTATTTCCCCGACCAGGGATTGAACCCAGGGCCCTGGCAGTGAGAGCGCTGAGCCGTAACCACTGGACTGCCAGGGAATTCTCCCATAGGTATTTTAAATAGGAAGTTGGGAAAGGCTTTGTAGAAAGAATGTGTAAAGGTTAGCAAAACCTTTTCTCTTTCTTTGTGGGCAAATGTGACCTTGGGTTAACTTTCTAATTATGTTTCTCTGGAATCCTGATAAAGTAGAATGTCAACTGTCTAATTAGCAATATTGTTTATGGTAAAAATGACCCTGATTGGGGTAATTTTGCTAGTCCAGGAAGGTTCCTGGTGTGAAACCAAAACTTTGGGCTTTCCTAAATAACTCAGTATATCTTTTGGGGGGGATCTGGAAGCTATGCTCATGAATGTTAGTTCCTATCTGGGACATGGGCTTTCTAACCCAGGATGACTATTGCACATGTCCATGTGGTTCACATTCTCTTCCACTTGAGCTGTTATTTGGGGGAAGGCAAGCACCTGGGCTGGTGGATTGCTTTGAGTACTCCTACATAAGGAGAATGCCTGATACTGCCCTGCTTGCTTGCTGTCCTTGCATCCTTTTGGCTCCAAGTGTGACCTGTTCTGGTCTTGTGAGACTAAATATCTAGATGAACTTAGAGATAAGCAAGAGGAAGCACTGCTGAGCATTTTTAAGAAGATATAATTTCTCTGTGTGTTTTTTGTTTTTAATGTGATTTATTTAATGGTAAGTTTATAAATAAATGTATTTTAAGGTATAATTGACATACAACATTATATTAGTTTCAGGTGTACAACATAATGATTCGACATTTGTATATATTACAAAATGATCACGACAATAGGTCTAGGTTACATCTGTCACCATACGTAGCTACTGATTTTTTTTCTTGTGATAAGATCTTTTAAGATTTACTCTCAGCAACTTTCAAATACACACTACAGTATTGTTATGTATAGTCGCCATGCTGTACTTTACATACCCATGAATTACTTACTTTATAACCAGAAGTTTGTACCTT
The DNA here is from genome assembly GCF_965194805.1 of Balaenoptera borealis. Lineage (NCBI taxonomy): Eukaryota > Metazoa > Chordata > Mammalia > Artiodactyla > Balaenopteridae > Balaenoptera > Balaenoptera borealis. The sequence continues at coordinate 53,811,187 of NC_138866.1, read as the reverse complement.
GTGACTCCCTTTGCCCATCTGCCCATCCCCCAACCCTTACCTCTGGCAACCACCAATCTGTCCTTTATCTGTGAGCTTTTTTTTTTTTTTTGCTTTTGTTTTTTTCTTTTAGATTCCACATACAAGTGAGATCGTAACCTATGTGTCTCTCTCTCTGCCTTACTTCACTTAGCATAATGCCCTTCAGCTCCATACATGTTGTCACAAATGGCAAGATTTCATTCTTTTTAAGCCTGAATAATATTCCATTGTATATATATATATATATACCACAATTTCTTTATCCATTCATCCATCAATGGACACTTAAGTTGTTTCCATGTCTTGGCTATTGTAAATAATGCTGCAGTGAACATGGGGGTACAAATATCTTTTCGAGTTAGTCTTTTTTTCTTTGGTTAAATACCCAGCCATGGAATTGCTGGATCAGATGGTAGTTCTATTTTTAATTTTTTGAGGTATCTTTATACTGCTTTCTATAGTGGTTGCACCAATTCACATTTCTACCAGCAGTGCACAGGGTTCCCTTTTCTCCACATCTTTACCAACACTTGTTATTTTTTGTCTTTTTGATAATTGCCATTCATTCTAACAGGTGTAAGGCGATATCTCATTGTGGTTTTGATTTGCATTTCCCTGATTATTAGGCATATTGAGCATCTTGTTGCCTGTTGGCCAGTTGTATGTCTTCTTTGAAAAAATGCCTATTAAGGTCCTCTGACCATTTTTGGATTGGTTGTTTTTTTGCTGTAGGTTACCTTTTTATTTTGTTGATGGTTTCCTTTGCTGTGCAGAAGCTTTTTAGTTTGATGTAATCCTACTTGTTTACTTTTGCTTTTGTTGCCTTTGCTTTTGGTGTCAAATTAAAAAAATCGTCATCAAGACTGATGTCAAGGAGCTTACTGCCTTTGTTTTCTTCTAGGAGTTTTATGGTTTCAGGTCTTTAATCCATTTGAGTTAATTGTTGTGTATGGTGTTAGACAGTGGTCCAGCTTCATTCTTTTGTATGTGGCTGTCCAGTTTTCCCAATACCATTTATTGAAGAGACTGTCTGTAAATTAATTTACTGTATGTATGTAGGTTTATTTCTGGGTTCTCTCTATGTGTCTTGATCTATGTGTCTGTTTTTATGCCAGTACCTACTGTTTTGATTACTATAACTATGTAATGTAGTTTGAAGTCAGGGAGTGTGATGCCTCCAGCTGTGTTCTTCTTTTCAAGATTGCTTTGGCTATTTGGGATCAAGAAGATACCATTTTAAATGAAAACTCTGATCTTAGTCTGTAAAGTGGTTTAGAACCATCATGCTGACAGGGAAAATAATCCTGGCTCAGGATTCCTTTCTGTTAGTCATTATCTGCAGAGAAGAGTCTCAGACAAATTTCAAACATCTTTAAATTGATGGGGTGACTCATCGGGAAGATCAAGAAAATGCTAGAGCAGTATTAATGGGCATTTGACAAGAACTTCTTAAATTTAAGAACATGGGGTGATATGTGTATAATTTCTAAAATAACAACTGGCTGAATGATACCCACTAGTGGTTATTTTGACAGCTCTTTCTTCCCCAACCTTGTGAGACTTAACACTTTTATTAAAGATTTTGATGAGAATGATAAAGAAAGGCTAATCAAATGTGCCATCACTATGACTCTAGGGTAGAGTGTATATTATATAATAAAATTAGGATCCAAAATATCTTCTAAAAGCTTGAGTAATGAACTAAATAAACCAAATAGAATTTAAATGGGATAGTTATGGGTCTTACTGGGGTAGAAATAAGGTCTTATATTTGAGTTCCTCAAAACAATAACCAACTGCAGAACTATAAGATAGAAAAGTGGCATAAAAGTAACATGTGTATCCTAAATATTCTCAAATATTATTGCCAGCCTTCTGGGGTTACCCTTTTGTTTAACAGTCAAATAAAATTAGTCTATACTCTTTATTGTTTAACTTTAGGAAATCCAAGGATTTTGGCATGGGGAGGGAGGTGGGGGTTGGGGAGCTTACATTCTCCTTATTATCTTCAATAAATTCGTGCTCTGAACTTCTGCTTTTTGCTCAGTTTTTCTAGTGACTTCTCTGTTTTTCCTATTTCTTTTTCTTTCTTTCCATTTTCAAGAGAAGGAGGGGATACAAGTCCTGACTGAGATGCCAAGTTCTCTGGATTCCTTCTGGTCCCTGATGTGGAGCATCTGGTTGATTTTGCTCTTTGGACTGGAAACTGTTGAGGTATGTGTCTGTTCTTGTGCCAGCACCATACAGTTTTGAATACTGTAGATTTGTAGTATAGTTTAAAATCAGGGCGTGTGATACCTCCAGCTTATTCTTCTTTCTTAAGATTGTTTTGGCTATTCGGGGTTGTGTTTCCATACAAATTTTAAGATTATTTGTTCTAATACCGTGAAAAATGTCACTGGTATTTTGATAGGGATTGCATTGAATCTGTAGATTACTTTGGGGATTTTGGCCATTTTATTAATATTAGTTCTTCCAATCCATGAACACGATATATCTTTAAATTTGTCTGTGCCATCTTCAGCTTCTTGCCATTTGTGACAACATGGGTAGACCTAGAGGGTATTATGTGATAAGTGAATTAAGTCAGATAGAGAAAGACAAATACTGTATGATTTCACTTATATGTGGAATCTAGAAAACAAGATAAATGAACAGACATAACAAGACAGAAACAGAGTCACAGATACAGAGAACAAACAGGTGGTTGCCAGAGGGGAGGGGGATAGGAGAAGATGAGTGAAATAGGTGAGGGAGATTAAGAGGTACAAACTTACAGTTACAATATAAATAAGCCACAGGAATGTAATGTACAGCATGGAAAATATAGTCAATAATAATGTAATATCTTCATATGTTGACAGATGGTAACTAGACTTATCATGGTGATCATTTTGTAATGTATAGGAATATCTAATCACTATGTTGTGCACCAGGAACTAACATAGTATTGTAGGTAGGTCATTTATACTTCAAAATACAAACAAACTTATAGAAAAAGAAATCAAATTGCGGTTACCATAGACGGGGTAGGAGGAGAGGGAACTGGATGAAGGTGGTCAAAAGGTACAAACTTCCAGTTATAAGATAAATAAGTACTAGGAATATAATGTACAACATGATTAATATAATAAAAATTGCTGTATGTTATATATGAAAGTTGTTAAGAGAGTAAATCCTGAGTTCTCATCATAAGAAAAAATATTTTTTCTTTTGTTTCTATATGAGATGATGGATGTTCACTAAACTTAGGTCATGATATAAGTCAAATCATTGTGCTGTACACCTTAAACTTATATAATACTGTATGTCAAATAAAAATCTCAATAAAGCTGGAGGAAAAAACCCCACATATAATATTTGGCAGCATTATTCTAAATTTCAGGAGTATTTAGAATAAATGCAGTGATTGATATCCCTGCCCTGTTCTGGGCCTCATGTATCTTTCCTCAAAGAAAGAGATGGAGGAAGAGGAAGAGTAGGAAGAAAAAAAAGCAAAGAGAAAGAAGTATAAATATAAATGATCAAAGTGAAAAAATGCTCAATTTTCCTAACAATTAAATAAGTGAAAATAAAAACAGCAATGAGAGAGCACATTCATATAGATAAAGATTAAATTGTGATTATGTCCACTGCTGGTAAGGGTGTGAAGTGGTAGACCCTTGTCCACATAGTTGCTAGAAATAGAAATGTTTATAATTTTTCTAGAGGGAAATTTGATAACTATTAAAGTTTTAAATGTACATATATTTTGAACCAACAATCCAACTTTTAGTAATTTATTCTAACTAAATAATCATACAAGTATGAAATAAAATATATATATAAGGATAAGCACAGTATTATTTGTACTAATGGAATGAAAAATTATCTAATTTTTTTTCAATGTGATTGATTAAATAAAAAATGGTGCCTTATGCAAATGAATGTTTATACAGCCATTAAAACTGGTAAGACACGTAGAGGTTTTGCCATAGAAGGAAGACCATGACTATTTTATTTTATTTTTTTATTTTTTGTTTTTGTTTTTAGCTGCACCATGCGACATGCAGGATCTTAGTTCCCCAACCAGGGATCGAACCCGTGCCCCCTGCATTGGAAGCACAGAATCGTAACCACTGGACCTCCAGGGAAGTCCCAATCCATGACTATTTTAAAGTTAAGAAGCAAAACAAGGTAAAGGACAGTAATTATACTATAGCCCCACTTATTTGAATATATTTTTGATGCCTGAAAGGATATTCTTTGAATTAGCCAAGAACTCCTTTGGTGCCAAATCTAGTCAAATTAGTTTATGTAGAAAAGGAGATTTGTTGAAACGACTGAGGTAGCTCACACTAAAAAAAATTGCTTCCAGAACCAAAGAAGTTTTAGGGAATTCAGAAACTAGGGTATGGAGCCTGAACACTGCCAGCCTTTTTTTTTTTTACTTTTTCATCTCTTTCTCTCTCTATCTTGTTTTGGCTTCATTCTCTCTTACTGCAGACAGGATTCCTCCATGTGGTGAGAAATATGGCTGCCAGCTACTTCTACAGATACAAATGGTACAACTCTAAAACCAGTGTGGTAAAAGAGGTTCCTCTTTCTCAGCTTCCCATTGTGAAAATCTCAGGGCAAGATTCTGATTAGTCTTGTGTCGTACGCTCACATTTTTTGACCAAGTATTGTTAATATGAGGGTGATATTCTATGATTGGCCAGCCTGTTGTCAGGGGAGTGGACTGCTTCTATAAGAAACAGTAATATGGACATGGCTGCTGAGGTAATAGTTATGAACTGCACAGCTAAGCCAGTTGTGTCTGTTGTATACATTAAAATGTTAACTATGGTTATTTCAAGGAGGTGGGATTAGGAAGGAGACTTTTGCTTTATATTTTATATAATCTATATTTTAAAATTTTTTTACAGTGAGAATGTATTTTATACTGAGCAAAACAAAGTTATTCCAATTTTGAAACAAAAAGATAAGGAATAAGAACTTATTATCAAAGTCTCCTGAAAAAGAGATTCAGGAGCACATGATACGTTGTAGAAAAGTATTTGTATAGCCCCAAGGCTATGCATGGCCCCTAGGGTTGGAATTAAAACTAGCGAATGGAAGCTATAGAGACATATTGGCTAAACATAAGAAAAAATGTTCAAAGTCAGAATTTTCTAAGAATGGAGTGCATTGCCTCAAGAAACATTAAGTTCTCACATAAGTTCAAATATAGGCCAGGTCCCCTGGAGAAGGTGATATCATGAGGATAAAATACCAGAATGGTATGTGTAACAGGTAACCTTAAGTTCCTTTTCAACTATAATTCTATGATTTTCTAAAGGGTAGATCTTGTTTTTTAGGTTCCTTTTGTTCATGCACTATAAAAAAGACAATTTTGACTTTTTTAGGTCATAAAACCTCCTTCACCTAACATGTACATGAAATTAAAAGAAAGATGTTCTTGTTTTAAACTTTGTAGTTTACTCTCCCTTTTCATCTTTGTTACATGTCTAACAACCAAATAAGCAAATTGAGTATTATATAGCGTTACTGTCATCAACTCTTTATCTATAGAGTCATCACTGATATATTTTTGAGAGCTATTTCTTTCTGTCTGCTTGTCTTTCTAATTAGAGAAACTGGATCTCACAGTATGAATCCTTGAAGCAAGGAAATAGAAGTCCAATTTTTTTCAGAGCAGCAGTACACCCAGCGAAAAAATTATATTTCCAGACTTATTTGCAGGTAGATGTGACCAACTGACTAAGTTCAGTGGAAGTGATGTGTGGGACCTCTGGGAAGTTTCTCAGTGGGAACTGGTTTGGTTGGGAGAAGACTCATTTGCCTTTTCTGCTGTTTGGAATGTGAATGTGACAGCTAGAGCTCAGCAGTCATCCTGGTTCATGAGGTGACTTTGAGGGTGAAAGCCTTTCACCGAGGATGGTTGAGATGATAGAATGAGCAAGGTGCCTGATGCTTTCTGTGGAGCCACCATATCAGCTCTGTATCCTTACAGGAAAGAACAAGTCCTTGTATGCTTAAACTTATTTATGTCTGTTTATTGTAGCCCAACTGCAGTTCCTGATAGAATCAATGTTTCTGTTTAGTAATATTTGTGCTCTCCTTTGAAATCAATGCTTGTATTGAGAGTAGGGTTAATTTGTAGGATAAAGAAATGAGAGTATGGCAAAAAGAGATCCTGTCCCCTGATAATCACTTAGCTCTTCCAAGGAGTAGTCTTAAGCATGAGGGAGAGGGTAACTATGATAACAATAGCTAATATGTGTTGTGTATTTATTCACAACACTGCTGAAAGCACTTTACATGAATTGACTCATTTAGTCTTCACAACCTCCCATGAGGCAGTTATTTACCCATTTTATAGATGGGGAAATTGAGGTACAGAGAAGTTAAATATCCTTGCCTAAGGACACACAACTGGCAGAGCTGGGCATCTATTTCCAGAATTCATGCTCTTAACCATGATGTGGCACTTTCTGCAAACAGGGCTCTCACAGGGAGCCTTCTGAAAGCAAACAGTAGTATAATGTGCTTGTCCTAGGACCCAAGTCCCTCAAGTACTTCATACTTGCAAAATTAATGATAGTTTCAGTTGCTAATTTGTCAACAAAAGTGTCCTACAGAATGTACTATTTCAGTGATTATTATGTGAAGAGTAAAATAATTCAAACGGGTAATGTAGCTTAAATGGCAATAACTTTACATTTTTGTGCCATTTTTTGAATATGGAAAGAAAACTCCCATTATTTTATATAATGTATATGCCTTTTTAAAATTGAGGTATAGTTGATTTACAGTGTTGTGTTAGTTTCTACTGTACAACAAAGTGATTCAGTTACACATATATATACATATTCTTTTTCATAGTCTTTTCCATATAATGTATATGTCTTAAAGTATGTTTATTTGAGTCATTTCCCTATCAAATAGCTCTTTTGATTTTCCTTTGCTCTTTTGTTTCAAATTACGTGAAATGTTTATTTTTGGTAAAAGTGGTTTTTAAGAACTGATGCTTTTAATTCATGTTATATTTTTGTGGCATCCATACACATTTATCTCTGGTTAATGTTTTCACATGTGAGTTGGATTTAGTTCCCACCCTAAAATATTTAGTTTCCCCAAACTGATATAACTACTTTGTCATAAAATATTATGGCTTACAATAGAGTATCTAGTTAAAACCTAATATTCAAAGCAGTGGAGAGATTCAAAAAAAAGTTGGTTGTGACTTGTCCCTTTGAAGCAGAGTAGATGCGGCAAGTAGGTAGTTGACTAATGTAATCAAAGGATGTCAGAATGCTGTTAGAGACTTAGTTTGTTTCTGCTCTGGTGAGAGGTGGCAACTCAATATTGGGACATGTGCATCATTGAACCTTGGAGATGATACTCCTCAGGGACACCTTTTAAGAAGAACAGGACATGGGTCATTTTATACTTGCTACAATTAGCCATTAATAGGTAAGATATTTGAGTGCTGGGTTGGTTATTTTCTGTTTCCCCTGCTCCCCTTTCCCAGGTTTATTTTCCACACTTCTCCACCCTACTCTTTGTCCCTGGGGATGGATCCAGATAAACTGCATTTCCTAGACTTTCTTGTCCTCTTGCTTTCAGTTGGTTTGGGCAATGGGAAGCACCAGCAAGGGGTTGAAGGGTAAGAGGAGGGAGAGAGGAGAGATCAGGGTATTCCTTCCTTCTCTCCATTGCTGCCTTGGAGCTGTGTTCTGGCTGTGGCTGCAGTTCTACAAGTACAGGTTTCTGTTTCCTCAATTCCTCCATCATTCCAGCTCCAGCTTGTCCCTTCAGGCCTAGAAGTGGTAACAGTCCCAGAGTACTCAACATGCCTATTGAATCTCTTAGCTCTTTTCACACATATGTAGATAGTCTCTTTATTAAAATATCTTCAAACCTCAGTCGAGTGCCCCTTCTGTTTCCTGCTAAGACTTATACTCTGGGAATGGACTCAGACAGGTCAGTATACACTTTCCTAGTGACAGAAGGAGTGGACACCCTTATTAAAAAAAGAAGCTTCCTGACAGATGACATGAAACTTACAGGTTTTTTCTTTTGGAAGGCTTTAAAAAGTGAGAGAATTCTTTTCTTTGAAATGGTTTATGTCTGTACAATAGTTTAGATTAGAATATCAATGACTGTCATATCTATGCATGCCCAAATAATTGTTCAACACAGTCCCACTCAGCCATTTCAGTGCCCTTGTGCAGTTTTAAAAAAATGTTTAAACACATCTTATCTTTTGCTGTTTTACTTTTTAAAGCCTCTCCCCACTTTTCACCTACTGCATGTTTTTTAACCTGAGTCATCTTAAAAAGAGTATTTGTAGAAGGTATTTCCTTAGGTTTTGTTTATGATTATCTAACCTTGGGAGCTGAGAAAAGAACAAAAGTAAAATTTATTTCAGCTGAGTTCTGGGGATTTTCTTCTGCAGATGTTTTTCTTCCCTTGCAAAATAAAAGCCAGAGACAACTATTGTCCAAAGTTGAAACAGTGAGTATGTTTTGGTTCAAAGTGTACTATAAATATAAAGATAATTTCATGTGCTTGATGAAGAACCTTTGCTAGAATAGATTAGTTTGGCCTCAGGTATGTGGTGAGTGGCCATTGAGTTGGAAAATGCATTCTTTTCTATTCCAATTAGTAAAGAGAATAAGAAACAGTTCTTATAATGTTTGCTAATGTATAAAGCAAATATTAACAGACCTGAAGAGATAAATAGATAGCAATACAATAATAGTAGGTGATTTTAATACCCCACTTACATCAGTGGATAGATTGTCTAGACAGAAAATAAATAAGGAAACATTGGTTTTAAACAACACCTTATACCAGATGGACTTAACAGATATATCCAGAACATTTCATCCAAAAGCAAGAGACTTCACAATCTTCTCAAGTGCACATGGAACATTCTCCAGGATAGATCATATTTAGGCCACAAAACAAATTTTAATAAATTTAAGAGGATGGAAATCATATCAAGTATCTTTTCCAACCACAATGATATGAATCTAGAATCAATTACATGAAGAAAACTGGAAAATTTACAGATATGTGGAGATTAAACAACATGCTACTGAGCAACCAGTGGCTCAAAGAAGAAATCAAAAGAGATTTTAAAAAATACCCTGAGACAAATGAAAATGGAAATATAATATACCAAAATTTATGGATGCAGGAAAACCAGTTCTAAGAGGGAAGTTCATAGTGATAAATGCCTATCTCAAGAGACAAGAAAAGTCTCCCTAACTCTACACCCCAATGAAAGGGTAAAAGAGGAACAAACCAAGCCAAAAGGTAGTAGAAGGAAGGAAATTTAAAAGATTAGAGCTGAAATAAGTGAAAAAGAGACTAAAAAGATAGTAGAAAAGATTAATGAAACTGAAATCATATCAAACATATTTTCCAACCACAACGTTATGAAATTAGAAATCAACTGCAAGAAAAAAACTGCAAAAAACACAAATATGTGGAGGCTAAACAATATGCTACTAAAGAACCAATGGATCATTGAAGAAATCAAAGAGGATATAAAAAATACCTAGAGACAAATGAAAATGAAAACATGACGATCCAAAACCTATGGGACACAGCAAAAGCAGTTCTCAGAGGGAAGTTTATAACAATACTATCTTACCTCAGGAAACAAGAAAATCTCAAATAAACAACCTAACCTTACACTTAAAGGAACTAGAAAAAGAAGAACAAACAAAGCCCAAAGTTAGTAGAAGGAAAGAAAACATAAAGATCAGAGCAGAAATAAATGAAATAGACATGAAGAAAACAGGAAAGATTAATGAAGCTAAAAGCTGGTTCTTTGAAAAGATAAACAAAATTGATAAACCTTTACCTAGACTCATCAAGGAACAAAGAGACAGGGCCCAAATCAAGAAAATCAGAAATGAAAAAGGAGAAATTACAACTGACACTACAGAAATACAAAGGACCATAAGAGACTACTACAAGCAACTATATGCCAATAAAATGAACAACCTAGAAGAAATGGACAAATTCTTAGAAAGATACAATCTCCCAAAACTGAACCAGGAAAAAATAGAAAATATGAACAGACTAATTACAAGTACTGAAACTGAATCTGTGATTTAAAAATCTCATCAAACAAAAGTCCAGGACCAGATGGCTTCACAGGCAAATTCTACCAAATAATTAGAGAAGAGTAGACACTTATCCTTCTGACACTATTCCAGAAAATTGCAGAGGAAGGAACACTTTTGAATTCATTCTATGAGACCACCATTAACCTGATATCAAAACCAGACAAGGAAACCACAAAAAAGAAAATTACAGGCCAATATCACTGATGAACATAAAAGCAAAAATACTCAACAAAATACTAGCAAATCAAGTCCAGCAATATATTAAAAGAATAATACACCATGATCAAGAAGGTTGCAAGGATTTTTCAATAACCGCAAATCAAACAGTGTGATACACCACACTAACAAATTGAAGAATAAAAACCGTATGATTATCTCAGTAGATGCAGAAAAAGGTTTTGATCAAATTTAACATCCATTTATGATAAAAACTCTCCAAAAAGTGGGCATAGAGGGAACCTACCTCAACATAATAAAGGCCATATATGACAAAAATCACAACTAACATCATACTCAATGGTGAAAAGCTGAAAGCATTTCTTCTAAGATCAGGAACAAGACAAGGATGCCCATTCTTGCCACTTTTATTCAACATAGTTTTGGAAGTCCTAACCACAGCAGTCAGAGAAGAAAAAGAAATAAAAGGAATACAGATTGGAAAAGAAGAAGTGAAATTGTCACTGTTTGCAGATGACATGATACTATACATAGATAATCATAAAGATGCCACCAGAAAACTGCTAGAGCTCATCAATGAATTCACTAAAGTTGCAGAATACAAAGTTAATACACAGAAATATGTTGCATTTCTATACACTGACAACAAAAGATCAGAAAGAGAAATTAAGGAAACAATTCCATTTACTATCACATCAAAAAGAATAAAAAACCTACGAATAAACCTACCTAAGGAGGCCAAAGACCTGTACTCTGAAAACTATAAGACTATGATGAAAGGAATTGAAGACAACAGAAACAGATGGAAAGATATATTGTGTTCTTGGATTGGAAGAATCAATGTTGTTAAAATGATTATACCACCCAAGGCAATCCACAGATTCAGTGCAATCCCTATCAAATAACCAGTGGTATTTTTCACAGAACTAGAACAAAAAATTTTACAATTTGTATGGAAACACAAAAGACCCCGAATAGCCAAAACAATCTTGAGAAAGAAAAATGGAGCTGGAGGAATCAGGCTCCCTGACTTCAGACTATACTACAAAGCTACAGTAATCAAAACATTATAGTACTGGCACAAAGCCAGACATACATATCAACGGAACAGGATAGAAAGTCCAGAAATAAACCCACCTACCTATGATCAATTAATCTACGATAAAGGAGGCAAGAATATACAATGGAGAAAAGACAGTCTCTTCAATAAGTGGTGCTGGGAAAACTGGACACCTACATGTAAAAGAAAGAAATTAGAATATTTTCTAACACCATATACAAAAATAGACTCAAAATGGATTAAAGAACTAACAGTAAGACAGATACTATAAAACCCCTAGAGGAAAACATAGGCAAAACACACTTTGACATAAATCACAGCAATATCTTTTTGGATCTGTCTCCTAGAGTAATGAAAATAAAAACAAAAAATAAACAAATGGGACCTAATTAAACTAAAAAGCTTTTTCACAGAAAAGGAAACCATAAACAAAATGAAAAGACAACCTACAGAATGGGAGAAAATATTTGCAAATGATGCGACCGACAAGGGATTAATTTCCAAAATATACAAACAACTCATACAGCGTAATACCAAAAAAAAAAAAAGAAAAACCTTATCAAAAAATGGGGAGAAGATCTAAATAGACATGTCTCCAGAGAAGACATACAGATGGCCAACAAACACATGAGAAGATGCTCAACATCACTAATTATCAGAGAAATGCAAATCAAAACTACAATGAGGTATCGCCTCACACTGGTCAGAATGGCCAACATCAAACAGTCTACAAATAATAAATGCTGGAGAGGGTGTGGGGGTGTGGAGAAAAAGCACCCTCCTACAGTGTTGGTGGGAATGTAAATTGGTGCAGCCACCATGGAGAACAGTATAGAGGTTCCTCAAGAAGCTAAAAATATAGTTAGTACATGGTGCTGCAATCCCTATCCTGGGCATATATTCAGAGAAAACTCTAATTCAAAAGGATACAACACCCCAGTGTTCATAGCAGCACTATTTACAATAGCCAAGACATAGAAGCAACCTAAATGTCCATCAACAGATGAATGGATAAAGAAGATGTGGTATATATACAATGGAATATTATTCAACCATAAAAAGAATGAAATAATGCCATTTGCAGCAACATGGATGGACCAAGAGATTATCATATTAAGTGAAGTAAGTCAAGAAAAGATATATCATAGGATGTCACTTTTACGTGTAATCTAAAAAAATGATACAAATGAACTTATTTATAAAACAGAAATAGTTTCACAGACATAGAAAACAAACTTATGGTTACCAAAGGGGAAAGTGGAAGTGGGGAGATAAATTAGAAATTTGGGATTAATAGATAACACTACTATATATAAAAAATAAGCAACAAGGACTTAGTGTATGGCACAAGGAACTATACTCAATATCTTGTAATAACCTATAAAGGAAAAGAATCTGAAAAAGTTATACATATATATATATATATATGTATAAATGAATCACTTCGCTGTACACGTCAAACTAACACAACGTTGTAAATTAGCTATACTTCATAAAAAACAAAAAGCCTCCCAAAACAAACAAAACAAACCAAAATCCCCCTCAAAAAATCAGAAATAAAAGAGATGTTACAACCGACACTATAGAAATACAAAGGATCATAAGAGACTACTATGAACAATTATATGCCAACAAATTGGACATCCTGGAAGAAGCAGATAGATTCCTAGAAACATACAACTTACCAACTAAATAATAAAGCAGTAGAAAATCTGAACAGACTGATTACTAGGAAGGAGATTGAATCAGTAATCAAAAACCTCCTAACAAAAACAGTTCAGGACCAGACAGCTTAACTGGTGAATTCTACCAAACATTAAAGAAGAATTAGTACTAATCCTTCTCAAACTCTTCCAAAAAATAGAAGAGAAGGAAACTCTTCCAAACTCATTTTATGAGGCCACCATTACCTTGATACCAAAACCAGACAAGGGCACCACCAGAAAGAAAATTATAGACCAGTATCCCTGATGTATATAGTTGCAGAAACCCTCAAAAAATATTAGCAAACTGAATTCAACAATACATCAAAAGGATCCTACACCACGACTGAGTGCGATTTATTCCAGAGATGCAAGTATTTTTCAAATACCCAAATCAGTTAATGTACTCACCCCATTAACAAAATGAAGGATAAAAATGATATGATTATCTCCATAGTTGCAGAAAAAGCTTTTGACAAAAATCAACATCCACTTATGATAAAAACTCTCAACAGAACATAGAGAGCGAACATATGCCAACGTAATTCAGGCCATATACGACAAGCTCACAACTAACATCATACTCAATGGTGAAGATTCGAAAGCTTTTCTTCTAAGATCAGGAACAAGACAAGGATGCCTACTCTCACCACCTTTGTTCAACATAGTATTAGAAGTCCTAGCCAGAGCAAGTAGGCAAGAAAAATAAATAAAGGCATTGAAATTGGAAAGGAAGAAATAAAGCTGTCACTATTTACAGATGACATGATAGTATATGTAAAAACTCCCTAAAGACTCCAACAAAAAACTGTTAGAATTAAGAAACGAATTCAGTAACTTGGGATACAAAATCAATACACAAGAATCTGTTGTGTTTCTATACACTAATAGTGAACTATAAGAAAGAGAAATTAAGCTCATCCACCAGAGGGCAGACTGCAGAAGCAAGAACTACAGTGCTGCAGCCTGTGGAATGAAAACCACATTCACAGACAAAATAAAAAGGCAGAGAGAGGACTATGTACCAGATGAATGAACAAGGTGAAACCCCAGAAAAATAATTAAATGAAGTGGAGATAGACAACCTTCCAGAAAAAGAATTCAGAAAAATGATAGTGAAGATGATCTAGGACCTAAGAAAAAGAATGGAGGCAAAGATCGAGAAGATGCAAGAAATATTTAACAAAGACCTACAAGAATTAAAGGACAAACACCTAGAAGAATTAGAGAACAAACAAACAGAGATGAACAATACAATAACTGAAATGAAAAATACACTAGAAGGAATCAATAGCAGAATAACTGAGGCAGAAGAATGGATAAGTGCCATGGAAGACAGAATGGTGGAATTCACTGTCATGGAACAGAATAAAGAAAAAGGAATGAAAAGAAATGAAGACAGCCTAAGAGACCTCTGGGAGAACATTAAATGCACCAACATTCGCATTATAGGGGTCCCAGAAGGAGAAGAGAGAGAGAACGGACCTGAGAAAATATTTGAAGAGATTTTAGTCGAAAACTTCCCTAACATGGAAAAAGAAATGGTCACCCAAGTCCAGGAAGCACAGAGAGTCCCAGGCAGGAGAAACCCAAGGAGAAACACGCTGAGACACATAGTAATCAAATTGACAAAAATTAAAGACAAAGAAGAATTATTAAAAGCAACAAGGGAAAAACAACAAATAGCATACAAGGGAACTCCCATAAGGTTAACAGCTGATTTCTGAGCAGAAACTCTGCAAGCCAGAAGGGAGTGGCACGATATATTTAAAGTGATGAAAGGGAAGAACCTACAACTAAGGTTACTCTACCTGGCAAGGATCTCATTCCGATTCGACAGAGAAATCCAAAGCTTTACGGACAAGCAAAAGCTAAGAGAATTCAGCACCACCAAACCAGCTCTACAACAAATGCGAAAGAAACTTCTCTAAGTGGGAAACACAAGAGAAGAAAAGGACCTACAAAAACAAACCCTCAAAAATTAAGAAAACGGTAATAGGAACATACATATTGATAATTACCTTAAATGTGAATGGAGTAAATGATCCAACCAAAAGGCACAGGCTCACTGAATGGATACAAAAACAAGACCCATATTTATGCTGTCTACAAGAGGCCCACTTCAGACCTAGGGACACATACAGACTGAAAGTGAGGGGATGGAAAAAGATTTTGTTGCAAATGGAAATCAAAAGAAAGCCGGAGTAGCAATACTCATATCAGATAAAACAGACATTAAAATAAAGAAAGTTACAAGAGACAAGGAAAGACACTACATAATGATCAAGGGATCAATCCAAGAAGATATAACAATTACAAATATATATTTACCCAACATAGGAGCACCTCAATACATAAGGCAAATGCTAACAGCTATAAAAGAGGAAATCGACAGTAACACAGTAATAGTGGGGGACTTTAACACCTCACTTACACCAATGGACAGATCATCCAGACAGAAAATTAATAAGGAAACACAAGCTTTTTTTTTTTTTTAAACTTTGGGTTTATTTATTTATTTATTTATGGCTGTGTTGGGTCTTCGTTTCTGTGCGAGGGCTTTCTCTAGTTGCGGCAAGTGGGGGCCACTCTTCATCACGGTGCGCGGGCCTTTCATTATCACAGCCTCTCTTGTTGTGGAGCACAGGCTCCAGACGCGCAGGCTCAGTAATTGTGGCTCACGGGCCTAGTTGCTCCGCGGCATGTGGGATCTTCCCAGAGCAGGGCTTGAACCCGTGTCCCCTGCATTGGCAGGCAGATTCTCAACCACTGCACCACCTGGAAAGCCCAAACACAAGCTTTAAATGACACAATAGACTAGATAGATTTAATTGATATTTGTAGGACATTCCATCCGAAAACAGCAGATTACACTTTTTTCTCAAGTGCACATGGAACAGTCTCCAGGATAGATCACATCTTGGGTCACAAATCAAGCCTCGGTAAATTTAAGAAAACTGAAATCATATGAAGCATCTTTTCTGACCACAATGCTATGAGATTAGAAATCAATTACAGGGGGAAAAAAACGTAAAAACACAAACAAATGGAGGCTAAACAATATGTTACTAAATAACCAAGAGATCACTGAGGAAATAAAATAATACCTAGCAACAAATGACAACAAAAACATGATGATCCAAAACCTATGGGATGCAGCAAAAGCACTTCTAAGAGGGAAGTTTATAGCAATACAATCCTACCTCAAGAAACAAGAAATATCTCAAATAAACAATCTAAACTTACACCTAAAGGAATTAGAGAAAGAACAAACAAAACCCAAAGTTAGTAGAAGGAAAGAAATCATAAAGATCAGAGCAGAAATAAATGAAATAGAAACAAAGAAAACCGTAGCAAAGATCAATAAAACTAAAAGCTGGTCCTTTGAGAAGATAAACAAAATTGATAAACCTTTAGCCAGACTCATCAAGAAAAAGAGAGAGAAGACTCAAATCAATAAAATTAGAAATGAAAAAGGAGAAGTTACAATGGATACCACAGAAATACAAAGCATCCTAAGAGACTACTACAAGCAACTCTATGCCAATTAAATGGACAACCTGGAAGAAATGGACAAATCCTTAGAAAGGTATAACCTTCCAAGACTGAACCAGGAAGAAATGGAAAACATGAACAGAACAATCACAAATAATGAAATTGAAACTGTGATTAAAAATCTTCCAACAAACAAAAGTCCAGGACCAGATAGCTACACAGGTGAATTCTATCAAACACTTAGAGAGGAGCTAACACTCATCCTTCTCAAATTCTTCCAAAAAATTGCAGAGGAAGGAACACTCCCAAGCTCATTCTATGAGGCCACCATCACCCTGATACCAAAACCAGACAAAGATACTCCAAAAAAAAAAAAAATTACAGACCAATATCACTGATGAATATAGATGCAAAAATCCTCAACAAAATACTAGCAAACAGAATCCAACAACACATTAAAAGGATCATACACCATGATCAAGTGGGATTTACCCCAGGGATGCAAGGATTCTTCAATATATGCAAATCAATCAATGTGATACACCATATTAACAAATTGAAGAATGAAAGCCATATGATCATCTCAATGGATGCAGAAAAAGCTTTTGACAAAATTCAACACCCATTTATGATAAAAACTCTCCAGAAAGTGGGCATAAAGGGAACCTACCTCAACATAATAAAGGCTATATATGACAAACCCACAGCAAACATCATTCTCAATGGTGAAAACCTGAAAGCATTTCCTCTAAGATCAGGAACAAGACAAGGATGTCCACTCTTGCCACTATTATTCAACACAGTTTTGGGCGTCTTAGCCACGACAATCAGAGAAGAAAAAGAAATAAAAGGAATCCAAATTGGAAAAGAAGAAGTAAAACTGTCACTGTTTCCAGATGACATGATACTATACATAGAGAATCCTAAAACTGCCACCAGAAAACTGCTAGAGCTAATTAATGAATATGGTAAAGTTGCAGGATACAAAATTAATGCACAGAAATCTCTTGCATTCCTATACACTAATGAGGAAAAATCTGAAAGAGAAATGAAGGAAACACTCCCATTTACCATTGCAACAAAAAGAATAAAATACCTAGGAATAAACCTACCTAGGGAGACAAAAGATCTGTATGCAGAAAACTATAAGACACTGATGAAAGCAATTAAAGATGATACCAACAGATGGAGAGATATACCATGTTCTTGGATTGGAAGAATCAATGTGAAAATGACTATACTACCCAAAGCAATCTACAGATTCAATGCAATCCCTATCAATTTACCAATGGCATTTTTTACGGAGCTAGAACAAATCATCTTAAAATTTGTATGGAGACACAAAGGACCCCGAATAGCCAAAGCAGTCTTGAGGGAAAAAAACGGAGCTGGAGGAATCAGACTCCCTGACTTCAGACTATACTACAAAGCTACAGTAATCAAGACAATATGGTACTGGCACAAAAAC
Organism: Balaenoptera borealis; assembly: GCF_965194805.1. NCBI lineage: Eukaryota > Metazoa > Chordata > Mammalia > Artiodactyla > Balaenopteridae > Balaenoptera > Balaenoptera borealis. The sequence continues at coordinate 53,793,133 of NC_138866.1, read as the reverse complement.
AGAAACATAGATCAATGGAACAAGATAGAAAGCCCAGAGATAAACCCACGCACCTATGGTCAACTAATCTATGACAAAGGAGGCAAAGATACACAGTGGAGAAAAGATAGTCTCTTCAATAAGTGGTGCTGGGAAAACTGGACAGCTACATGTAAAAGAATGAAATTAGAATACTCCCTAACACCATACACAAAAATAAACTCAAAATGGAATAGAGACCTAAATGCAAGACTGGACACTATAAAACTCTTAGAGGAAAACATAGGAACAACACTCTTTGACATAAATCACAGCAAGATCTTTTTTGATCCACCTCCTAGAGTAATGGAAATATAAACAAAAATAAACAAATGGGACCTAATGAAACTTCAAAGCTTTTGCACAGCAAAGGAAACCATAAACAAGACGAAAAGACAACCCTCAGGGGGCTTCCCTGGTGGCGCAGTGGCTGAGAACCTGCCTGCCAATGCAGGGCACACGGGTTCGAGCCCTGGTCTGGGAAGATCCCACATGCTGCGGAGCAGCTGGGCCCGTGAGCCACAATTACTGAGCCTGCGCGTCTGGAGCCCCTGCTCCGCAACAAGAGAGGCCGCGACAGTGAGAGGCCCGCGCACCGCGATGAAGAGTGACCCCCGCTCGCCGCAACTGGAGAAAGCCCTCGTACAGAAACGAAGACCCAACACAGCCATAAATCAATAAATAAATAAAAATTAAAAAAAAAAAAAAAAAAAAGACAACCCTCAGAATGGGAGAAAATATTTGCAAACGAATCAACAGACAAAGGATTAATCTCCAAAATATATAAACAGCTCATTCAGCTCAATATTAAAGAAACAAACACCCCAATCCTAAAATGGGCAGAAGACCTAAATAGACATTTCTCCAAAGAAGACATACAGACGGCCACGAAGCACATGAAAAGATGCTCAACATCACTAATTATTAGAGAAATGCAAATCAAAACTACAATGAGGTATCACCTCACACCAGTTAGAATGGGCATCATCAGAAAATCTACAAACAACAAATGCTGGAGAGGGTGTGGAGAAAAGGGAACCCTCTTGCACTGTTGGTGGGAATGTAAATTGATACAGCCACTATGGAGAACAATATGGAGGTTCCTTAAAAAACTAAAAATAGAATTACCATATGACCCAGCAATCCCACTACTGGGCATATACCCAGAGAAAACCATAATTCAAAAAGACACATGCACCCCACTGTTCATTGCAGCCCTATTTACAATAGCCAGGTCATGGAAGCAACCTAAATGCCCATCAACAGACGAATGGATAAAGAAGAAGTGGTACATATATACAATGGAATATTACTCAGCCATAAAAAGGAACGAAATTGAGTCATTTGTTGAGACGTGGATGGATCTAGAGACGGTCATACAGAGTGAAGTAAATCAGAAAGAGAAAAACAAATATCGTATATTAATGCATGTATGTTGAACCTAGAAAAATGGTACAGATGAGCCGGTTTGCAGGGCAGAAGTTGAGACACAGATGTAGAGAACAGACATATGGACACCAAGGGGGGAAAACTGCGGTGGGGTGGGGATGGTGGTGTGCTGAATTGGGCAATTGGGATTGACATGTATACACTGATGTGTATAAAATTGATGCCTAATAAGAACCTGCAGTATAAACAAAGAAACAAACAAAACAACTAATACTAAACTTTCATTGGGTTATGTGTATGTAAATATGTTAATATAAATGTTTCAGACATTACATGAAATTTCTAAAAAAAAAAAAGATCTTGAGGTATCTCATGGTAATAATTGCAGTAGAAGAAATATTTTTGAGTTTTCTTTTGTTCTGGTAGTTATACACTTGACCTATTTTATTCCTAATCTCAGATGGTCCCTCTTGTGATTAACTGACATACTTTGAATGATAATTGGGTCTGACTAGTATTAGCAAGTGTGATACCCACATAGGGGGACTTACATAACACAGAATTAATGACACTTTGACCAGGTGTAATGAGGAACAGAACTAAGAAACATCCATTCAGCCAAAGGCGAAAGGTGATCCAAAATATTTCCTTTTACCCAGGAAAAAAAACAGAAAAAAATCAAACAGTTTAGAGTCATATGGAATGCATAATAATATCCATTTATAGGTTTGTCCAGGGCAGATTTTTTAAAAAATAAATTTATTTAGTTATTTACTTTTTGTTGCATTGGGTCTTTGTTGCTGCGCGCAGCTTTCTCTAGTTGCGGCAAGTGGGGACTACTTTTCCTTGTGGTGCGTGGGCTTCTCATTGCTGTGGCTTCTCTCGTTGTGGAGCATGGGCTCTAGGCATGCAGGCTTCAGTAGTTGTGGCACGCAGGCTCAGTAGTTGTGGTGCACGGGCTTAGTTGCTCTGCAGCATGTGGGATGTTCCCAGACTAGGGCTCGAACCCGTGTCCCCTGCATTGGCAGGCAGATTCTTAACCACTGAGGCACCAGGGAAGTCCCTATCCAGGGCCGTTTTAAGTCTCCTGCCTTCTGTCATAATATAGTCTGAGAAGATATGGACCATTTTGACATTCGGCACTATACAACTTTAATTAATTACTTTGATGACATTATGTTGATTGGATTGGGTTTGCAAGAAATAACACAGTGGGGGCATTGATAAGACATGGTGCGGGAATGTGGGAGACATTCTATGAAGATTCAAATGCCTGCCACATCTGTAATATTTTAGAGATCCTTGATCAGTGGTATGCCTGGATATCTCTTCCAAAGTAAAAGACAAATTATTGCATCTTTAAATTACGAAGAAAGTCTAGTACCTGGTGGGCTCTTGAGTTCTGGAGGCAGCATAATTCTATACCTAGGAATACTTCTCTGGCCCATATACATAAAAGGCTAACAACTTTAATTGGGATCTAGAGTAGGAAAGAGTTCAGCAACAGGTCCAGGCTGTGGTGCAAGCAGCCCTGCCACTTGGGTCATACAACTGGGCAGACTCTATGATGTTAAAGGTGTTGGTGAGAAAAGATGCTGCATGAAGTTTGTGGCAGGCCCCCATGGGCAAATCATAATGTAAGCCCTTTGAGTTCTGGAGCAAGGCCATGCCATTTTCAGTGGAGAATTATGTGCCTTTTGATATGCCCCGGTCCCTGGTGGAGGCAGGATGCCTGGCCATGGAGCATCAGGTGACATTCTGTCTAGAACTGAGTCCTGTCAGACTCCCCAAGTGATAAGGTCAGACAGGCCCAGCAACAGTACATTGCAAGATGGAAGTGGTACATTTGGGAGTAAGTATAAGCATGACCAGATGGCATAAACATGCTTCATGAGTAGGTATCATAGACCCCCCATGGCGTAGTGATATCAGTGCCCTTCCCTCATCTCATGCCTATGATTCTTTGGGGGATTCTCTATGACTACCTGAAGGGTAACTAAAAAACTCAAGCTTGGTTTATGGATAAGTCAGTTCAGTATGCAGATGAAAGTAAAAACTAGCCTCACTTAAAGGTCATGCTGAAAGATAGACGGTCCTGGGAACCACTGTCTACTCTATGCGTTGCACAAATACATTTCTACCTGTCTCACTGGCACTTTTTTTCCCTCTCCTAACCATAGCTCCTGCCTCATGATATTTTAAAACTATTAACCTTTCAAATAGTTTTATGGAATCCACTTACTTGCCTCTTTTAAGAATTATCACCCATAACTTTGTCAAGTTTCTTCATTTTTAGAGAGAAGGAACCTTATTCAACATGTAGATTCGTTACATTTTTGACCCAAGAACTGTACATCATTGCCACAGCTCATGATCCTATGAGTGTAATTTGTTTCTTGAGATGTGAGTTAGTTTCATAAGACTTGGCTACTTCAGGGTTTTATCTCTATGGTGATTAAAGGAGTAATATTAAACTCAAACCAAGAAATACTTATTAAACATGATATCTGTTAAGAAAAAAGAATTATTTAGGGTGTGTTTTGATGGTAAAAGGAAGTGATTTCTCAAAAGACAAAATCACTTGGAACTTCATGATCAGACTTTCATTCACAAAAAGGTAAGTGCAGAAAGAAAAAAATGGAGACTACTTACAGAAAAACTGGGCCTTAAAACCAGATAGAAACCTGGGAGCATAAATCTACTTATATTCTTGGCCCTTCTACATGGGGACTGTGGAAGAAATGCTGGTAACTCCTTAAACAAGTATGTGTCTTTTCTACTGTTGATTATTTCCTGGAATTTTCTTTCAAGCCTGACTTAAAAATACTGTAATATACATAATGTTATCTTATAAAGCAGATCCTGTTTGATCAAAGAATAGTTTGAGACTTATGATGCGGATGCTGATGCTCTCATCATCATCGTTATTTTGCTCTACCACAGAGCATTTTCCCCCTATAAATCTATGCAAAAAAATATATGAAGGAAGTTTCTCACAAAAGATGTAAAATGAACAATTCACTTGAAACCAAGAGTTTACCAGAACTCAGAAGCAACACTAGAATTTAACAGGTTTCCACTAGATGGCAAGCATTCTCTTTCAATTTTTCAGTTTCATCAAGCTAAAAAATTGCTATTTCAAATCTAGTCTTTGCACGAGACAGAGGCACTTGTATCAAAAAATGACAAAGACCCTGATTCACGAATTTAGTCAAATGTAGAATCAACTTATTCAAACTGAAATGGAAAATATGTTGTGATGTTTAAATGTTTTGTTTGGAGAATATATGTTCATTCATTCATTTGACAAACATTAAATGCCTCATATGTATTTTTCATACTTTGTTTCATTTACTTCCCCCTACCCCAGCAATGAGATTAGGTGTTTTTATTAGTCTCATTTTAGAGACTGGGAAACTGTGGCTTAGAGAGACTAAACAATTATTAGCCCACGATAAATTGTCTAGGATTAAGCCTAGACAGTTTGATCCAGAGCCTATTCTCCTAACCACTACATCTTTTTGTTTTTGATTGAAGTATAGTTGATTTACAGTGTTTCAGGTGTGCAACAAAGTGATTCAGTTATATATATATACATGTCCATATATATGCATATATATGTATATATATAGAATATGTATATATTCTTCTTCAGATTCTTTTCTATTATAGGTTATACAAGATATTATAGTTCCCTGTGCTATACAGTAGGTCCTTGTTTATCTATTTTATATATAGTAGCATGTATCTGTTAATCCCAAACTCCTAATTTGTCCCTCTCTCACTCTCCCCCTTTCCCCTTTGGTAACCATTAGTTTGTTTTCTATGTCTGTGAGTCTATTTCTGTTTTGTAAATAAGTTCATTTGTATCAGTTTTTTAGATTCCACATATAAGTGATATCATATATTTGTATGACTTCACTTAGTATGATAATCTCTAGGACCATCCATGTTCCTACAAATGACATTATTTTGTTATTTTTTATGGCTGAGTAATATTCCATTTGTGTGTGTGTGTGTGTGTGTGTGTGTGTGTGTGTGTGTGTATGTATATATACCACATTTTCTTTATCCATTCATCTGTCAATGGACATTTAGGTTGTTTCTTAAAAAAAAGAAAAAGAAAAAGAAAAAAGCTCCACCAAGGTCTCATCAAAATAGAGGACCCAGGAATGGAGACACACACCTAGTGCCTGGCAGTGTACTAGGTACTGGGGTTACAAAGATGAGTAAAGCATTTCTGTGCTCAAGGAACTTATTAGCCTAGTGGAAGAAAAGAAGATGTCAGTAAATTCAAATACAACATATTAAGTGCTGCTACACTGGTAGAACAGAGGAAAGAGTTATCCCCTGAAATCTGAGACCTGGAGGATGAGCACCCAGAAGATTAGAGGAAAGCAAGAGCAATGACTTTTTGAGGAAGGGGGAACAGTATAAAGGCTCAGTGATTTGAGTTGGCAGTGTGGAATGGCTGTGTGGTGGGGCATGTGGAAGTGGCAGGATATGGGCCTGGAAAGTCATGAGCCTCTCATGAAGGGATCTGTGTAATTGCTAAGTGGTTTGGACCACTGAAGAGTTTAATCTGGGAAATAATTTTTTTTGCAGTAAAAAAATCACTCTGGCAATAGTATAGAGAAGAATTAAAGACGTTTGTACAAAATCCTGCAGTGGTCAATTATTTGAGGTTGTTTTGGAGCAGTTTTGCCCAGAGACTGGGACACAGGGTTCTCCCTACAACATACAGGCAGGGTGAGGCAGAAACACAAAAGGGAGGGATGTTAGTAAGACTTACCTCATAATTTTCTATCCCACCATCATTTCCACAAAAATCTGCATAAAAATTCTGCTTCCTATTTCAAATGAAACTTTGCATTTGACATTATGATTTTCTTCTTGCCTTTGTCTTTGATGTGATTCTTTGATTTCAGTATAGCTGCTTCATTTGATCTTATTTAGTAGCATCCTTTGCGACTTACAAGTAGTAAGCACACTGAATGTTACATCCATCAGATTTGTTTTCCCTGGTCAACTACAATTTTCATGTAACCCTCATTCTTGTCACTACAATTAGTTATTCATTATTTGACAACTTCCTAAAAATTTTTATTCCAGTTAATTAAAAAAGAATGCAGGACTCAACAACACATTTATTATTAATGTGTTCCAGTTATAATATTTAAATGGGAGTATCGGGTTCTGGTTGTGGGAGATCAGAGCTAGAAGAGACTTCTAAAGTCTACTGTGACAGTGTTTCTGAAACTTTAATGTGCATAGTAATCACCTGGGCATCTGTTTAAGATGCAGATTCTGATTCAGGAGGTAGGGGTGGGGTCCAAGATCCTGCATTTTTAACAAGCTTCTAGCTGAAGCCAGTGCTACTGGTCTACAAATCACACTTTGAGTAGCAAGGCGCTATGATACAGGTAAAAATACCCAAATATCTTATTCCTATAATTATATAATGAATATTTACAATTAAAAATTTTCTATTTGATCATATCTTGCAGATGAGCCATGAATCCAAAAGGTAGCTCCGGAAATGCTACTGATATAGTATGCCATTTAAATTAAAAATGAACCATTTTCTTCTGAGTATTGTGTTCGCTTTATAAGTTACACTAAAGTTAATTTTACTGAGTGATTTTTTTTTTCCTCCCGCAATGTCTTGAGATGATGTCGCTGTCTGGCAGCTGAGGCTGTCTTTTTTTGGCGTCCGTCCCCATCACTTATTAGGCCCACCTAGTTACATACTTTCCCAAAGTAAAGAAAAACCTTTTACTGAGCTATAGTTGTCTCAGGGTACCTACAAATAAACATTCATTGTGATGTAAAAATAAAGCCTGATATTATGTGATTTCATCCGTATGAAATTCATTTGAAAGGAAAAAAACCACTTGAACTGTGCAGTAATATTTTAAGTTCAGGTTTAATTTATATTCAATTCTTACCACAGTCTGGCAAATAGAAGGTAGCTAAAGTAGAAATAATTATTGGCAAACATTTTGTTACCCAAGTAGGTAGCTTGCACTTTAAAAATAGCTTTAGAGTCTTGTTTGGAACCCATTTTTTGACATGCTTTAATTTAGCATAATTTTAGCGCATTTTTGTCATCTCTGATAAGAGGGTCTGTTTGGTTTGGAAAGGAGACCTTCTGGTTTTCTTTTCCCCCGTGCATCTCACAGGCAGCCTGTGAGTAATGGAAATGAAATTGTGTGGTAGACTCCTCACCTGGCTCAGGAATGTGGTGTTCTTCTTTTGCCATTTGTGCCTTTTGTCACACTGAAAAAGGCATCAGAAAAGTGCAGAGTACACAGTTTCTCCTGAAAGTGTCATGCTGCCCCCTCTCTGTTGACATGTATTAAAATTCAGGCAATGGGAGACACTCTCTTTATGGTGTAAAGGAGTGTTATTTTGGCCTTACAAGGTTTTTTTTGTTTTGTTTCTGAATATCTGCAACTCCCTCAAGATTATGCTTCACACTAAAAATAAAACAAGTATGGCTTGTGATTCACCTCGTTTTCACTGAGTCAGGGTTGTAGATTGTAGGGAAGACTCAGTGACTAAGAGAGTTGTAAAAATGGAAATAAAATTGCTGAATCCAAAATGAATTTAGACGATGATCATAGCAACCTGTGTATGCCACGAACCAAGCCTAGTATCTGGAAGCTCTTCTTCCAGCTTTTACATGAGGAAATCATTTTAATGTTGTATTGTTATAGCCAGCATGATTACCTGGAACCCTTAGGGATTTTTTGTGTGGAGCTGCTCACCACAGATGTTAGCATGAGAAATAACATGCATTAGAGTTTATGTTTAAAAAAATCATTAGGTGATATCTTCCCCCAAATCAGTTTCACTCACGGCAATACTTTTAATAAATCCTCAGCACAATTCAACTACCATTGTGAAAAGAAGGATTAACAGCCTAGGCAAGGATGATATTAGCTAGTATAGGCTTATGAATAGACAGACAACTAAAATAGAAGAACTCTCCCAGTAGAAAACTTTCTCTTCCAACTCTAAAATTTCATCATTAGTAATTAATTTCTATTGGCCTTGTAGGCTTTTGGTTTTTTAAAGGTTTTATACTAAAATACAAACATGCTTTCAAGGCGTGGTACATTAAAAACACAGAGATTGGATTTGTAACTGGCTTGAAGGCTGTGCTCAAATAGTGCCTAAGGTATATCTCTGGTAATGTGCCTTTTAAAATGTTGGATTCAATATTTTAGAATTATTTTATTAAAATGACATACTCATTAAACTGGCAAATGATGAAGCTGGGCGACAGCTAATATGTCAAAAGATAGAATTAAAATCTAAGTGATCCTGACTAGTTGGAATGGGAGATGGGAGGTTAAGTCTAAGAAAATGAAATTTCCTAACACTAATTGTAAAGTGCTGCACTTAAGCGAAAAAAGGGACAACAAAAAACCCTGTGCATAATGTAGCACGTTAGGGGTGTTGTGGACAGTAAGCTTAAAATAAGTTGACAGTGTAATGTAGTTGCAGAAAAACAAAACAAAACAAACTAGTAATCATTTGTCCTATCCCAAGGAAATAATACCCTCCCTACCTTGTAAATTGCTCACATCTGGTGGATTGTATTTAGTTCTGGGTGTCATATTTTGAAAATGACTTTGACAAACAGGAGTATATTGAGAGAAGTGTGAGCTAAAACTACATCATACAAGGTATAGTTGAGGGAATGAAAAATGTACACAACGGAGGAGAAAAACTTAGATGGACTTGATTCTATCTTTAAGTAGCTGAAAGACTGTCATGTAGAAGAATTAAATTTATTTTGGGAAGTCTCAGAGGCAGACTTAGAAGTACAAGAGAGTGTTGGAGAGAGAGGGATACTTTGGTTAAAGAATTATCTGAAAGTGGAGGTGTTGCTTTAGGAGAAAGTCCGCCATCACTAAAAATTCAAGTGTTTACACAGAGACTTGTCAACTACTTGTCAGGGATCTTGTGGAAGATATTCTATGTTTAATGCTTTGTACTGTTGTGAATACACATCTTAAAGGAGATTGAGGTGCCAGTCAATAGTGGGACACAAAATAGGGGCTTGGAGTTAGGGAGAAATAGTGCCAGGAGGAGAAAGCACTAAGAGACAGCACCAAGTCAAACTCTCGCTTATGCGATTGTTGCCAAGAGTCAGCCTATGTGGCAGGCTGGGGTTGAGGTAAAGAGCAGGGTGATGATGCAGGGTGGTGTAGAATGTCTTCCATTCATTCACTCATTCAACTAAATGCCATGTATGAGATCTTAGACTAGGTACCAGCGATGGAGATGAATAAGATGTAATTCCTGCCTATTGGAGCTTATATTCTTATGGGGACAGAAATATAGAAAAATAATTCACAGCACAACATGGTAAGTGCTTTGGCAGTAGATGGTAGGCAGTTGACTAGGGGTCAGCATTTGGGATAGACTGATAGGTGAGTTTATAAACATGCAACAATTCAAACAATTCAAATTGGCAACAAGAAAATCATGATGATGCTGTATTGATTTTTTTGCCAACTAACACATACATATACTCAAGAAAGTGTTTTAAGGTCAGTCTGTGGAAAATTTGTAGTAAGAGGATCTTCCCTTAACAACAGTCCATGCAAAACACCAGGGGATTTTATTTGCCTGCAAGCTTAGTGTGAGTTTACAGTGTGATATGGCAGCCAAAAAACCCTATGCTTTTAAAAATGAAACAATAAATGCATTTAAAATGAGAATGATGAGAATAATGGAAGTAACATAAGACCATATCTGACACCTAGAAAGTACTATGATTTAAAGGGGAATATTGATGGTATAAGCAATATCATTTTTCAAATGATGTGAAATACAATAGAAGGAACTGAATGGTAGGTATTTTTTAGCTTGCAAAAGATGATTTATGAGGAACCTGATCTAATATTTTAATGGTACTTAATGTCATGTGGAAGAATGATTAGACTTACATAGTTGTAGCTCTGGAGAATTAACTAGAACAAATAAGAGAAGTTAAAGACAGGGAAGTTTTGGCTCAGCCCCAAGTATAACTGTCTGATAATTGCAAAGGACTGACTTTTGATCTAGTAAACTCCCTGTGTATGATAGCAGTGATGACCTAACTTTTCACTACTCCCTGTATCCACATCCTTTGCCATGTAACTTAGCAGTTCCACTGTGGGAAGGTTAATCTTCCCTGCCCCCTAACTCTGGGCTGAACCATGTGACTTGCTTGGCCAATGGGATGTTAGCAGACATTACACAGCAGAAGATTGAAATAGGCTTGCACACTGGGTTTGTTTTCTCCTGCACCTTTGCCAGCACAATGAGCACATGCTTGGGCTCGACTATTGGAGAATGAGATACACATAGGCAGAGTGAGTCATCCTAGTCATCCAGTTGAGGCTTCCTAAATTAGCTGAGGGCCAGCTGACATCCAGACATCTGAGTTGAATACAACTAAGTCCAAGACTGCTCAGACAAGCCCAGACTAAATTGCTGTCCCAGTTGTTTATTATGAGCTAAATAAATTCTTATAGTTTTAAGTCACTGTATTTTTAGGTGGTTTGTTATGCACTATTATTGTTGTAATAGATAGCTGACACATTCTCTGTTGGTTGGTCATGTTCAAGAAGGGGATGGCTGGTTGTCTGTCAAGATTGCTATAGAAAAGGATACTTGGATTGATCTTAGACTAATAAATTCCAAAGACAGTTGTTCCCTTCTCAGGGATTACAATGGTAATATCAACATAATAATAAATGAGCAGTTACTACCTGCCAGGCATTGTTTTAAGGGCTTTACAGTGTGTTAGTGTTTACTCCTATGACCTAGTTACTCTTATTATTTCCATTATACTACTAAGGAAACAAGCGCAGATAACAACTAGTAAGCAGTGGACCTAGGATTGAACCTAGGCATCTGGTTCCAGAAATCACACCCTTTATCAGCATGTTGTGCTCACACTGGCCCATGAGCTATGTTCAGTTTTCCTAAAGCTGACTGGAAAGTGGACATTTATAGCTCCATATATTTATTAAGAGTGGGAAAATTAATCACTTCTCTAAATGCATGTTTTTGGATATAGGAAAGCTTTCAAACATGAGTTATATTAGATAAAATTAAAAAGGGGTCCTTAGTGGCAAAAACGTTGACAACCCCTGCTCTAAGCAGCCTTCCAACCTTAAGATTCTATGATTCTTAGATAACATCTATTCTAATGCTAATATACAAGAATTTTCTTCTCTTCAAAATAATAATTTAGTGAAAAGCGTTGCATACAAATTTCCTTAGACCACTTGCTTTATAATAAGTACTTCATGGGGCCATTCATGAAGAAAATATAGATTTGTAGGTGATAATAGAAATGTTCTGCTCATATACCAAAAAAGATGTTACAACATAAGAAAAATTGAAAAGAAAATGCATATTAGCCAAACTGGGGGTGGTAGCATTGTATTGTAATAAAACCCCTGTATTATACTGGATGTGGCCTTAGAATTAGCAGTAACTTTCAGTTGATAAGTTAAACATGGTATGTGAGTTTTTGTTTATGTAGATTTTTGTGGGAACATGGCTTAATCTTTCATGTCTTACTGGATGCTGTAATTAACTGTGCTACTTTAATGGAAACACAATGCATATTTTGATACATTCTCTGTAGCTGAAGATAAATATTGAACAGGATTCAATTTGAACTGTTGGAAAACGTCTTTTTTCTAAATCTAATGAACTTAATATTAGTTTAGCAGATGAGCTCTGTTTTTAAAGTTGTTTTAAAAATTATGTTCTCTTCTGCATTGCTTGCTTTTCTAAAATCATACCTATTTTTAAACTAAAGAAGTTGGCAGTAGGGTGGTAGAATGTGGAGCTTATGGCTGATCTCTTTCGAATGTTTATTTCATTTCTTGAAAAAAATCACCACTGTTCAAAAACTACCTTAATGCAAGTGATCTCCAGCTTCCCTCACACACTTCAGAAAGGAACACACACATTATTTTTCAATATGTACAACATTTTGACCTAATGTTTATACATATGTATTTATTTTAAAATATAATCGTATATTGTGATGATTTGTCAGTCAGCTGAACCTTCTTGGCAAGTTTTATTGGCAGGTTGAATTGGAATATCCTGGACCAAAGCTGATTTAGTAATTTTCTGCAGATTTGCTCACAGTTGTTTGTTTAGTTGTTTGTGGATAGATTTTCCTATTCATATGAAGGTAAACTAAGTGAAAGCAAAAATGTTCATCAACAGGAAATATTACCTATATGACAGCACATACTTAGCTATGCTGCGGTTGGAAACATGGCTATTACCCCATTCTGGGCCATTAAGTAGAGAGTACTAATTGATAACTCTTTTTCCCTGAGTCCAGACTTAGATTTGGAGAATCGTATTGATTTTGAAATTATGTAATTAGTTGTTATAATATATTAAAAATACTCTGCTCTTTTATTAAGCAAATATAACCTTTCCTTGGTGTGAAACTATCTTTTATTGGTTATTCTTAATACAATGCTCCAAGCAGATGCTGCCAATTGATGGCAGCTATATATAAGTTCAAACCTATTATATTTATTATCCTGGAGTTACACTGAATTTAGAAATGCCCAGATGGTTGGTCAGAGTTTAATGTAATAAAAATAAAACATCTGCAGATCACTCCTTAGGGACAAGACACTGGCTTCAGTGTTACACCTGCACTATTATTCCATGATTCTTACAGCAGCCCTGTGAAATAGGTATTATCATTATTCCCATTTCATAGATGAGAAAACTGAGTCTTAAAGGTGTTAAGTAAACTTGCCCAAAGTTATAAAGCTAGTAACTTGGTGGTGCCAGTATTGAGATCAGCTGTGTCTGACCTTCCGCCTTCACAGCCCAGGCTCTTCTCTTTGGTATTACTTTTTTCATTTAAGTTTTTGGTGGAATGTCAACACCAAACAATTTTAAGTTTTTGGTGGTGTGTCAACAAACAACTCTGTTTCAGGCTACCTCCATACTATGCTGATTACACTTTTATGCAGAACTGGCTTGTCCTCTGGAAGTGGGGTAGAGGACCTGTTGTTTTTGTTGTGAAGGAAACAAATGAGCCAGGAAGCACATTATAGTAATAGTTTTTTATAGCACAGCGTTGGGAATTTGGAATATCTTAATGATTTTTAAGTTTTGTAAGAAGTTGTCCTAATATATTAAAAAATACTCCCCCTTTAAAATTAAGCATATGTAATGTTTTCTTGGTTTGGAACAATGCTTCATTGGTTATGAAAGATAGCTTAGTAAGAATTAAATACTACCCTTTCACATGGATTGAGAAATGTAACCAAAACCTTAAATAGCGCCCTAACGTGCTTTGTAAACCAACGTTGTGTGTAGTCCTGGAAAATACTAATTCATAAAGAATAATAGATGTTAATGCTCTGCTTAGCATTTCAATGTCACAATTAAAAATTCTACAGGATAGTTAATTGAATATTTTATGCTTCTAGAAAGGGCCTTGATCCTCAGAATTGCATACTAATCCTCAAATTCCTTTTATATGACTCAGAATCCCTTTAAGGAATTAAACATTCATTTATATTTCAGATGAGGGCATTATGTATTTTTACCAACTTTTTTACAAAAGATGTCTAGTGTTAATATGTTAACTTTAGATTCTGTGGTTAAGTCAGACTTTTGAAGCTTAAGATATCCATGCAAATTATCATAATTCTCCCATGTAAGAGGGTCCCCTTTATATGAGAAATTATTATTATTTTATTTTTCTAACTATAATATTACCGAGTTGCCAGATGAGGATGCAAAATATTACATGCCCCAATTTTCACTTATTAATAATCTTATACAGTCCTTTCCCTTTTCCATTTTGTAAGTTTTGAGCTTCTCACCCTAGTCTTTATTTTTCTCTTGATGCTAATTAATGAAATTCTGGTATACTAGCAATAAAACTGTAGAGACTTCTAACAGCTGATGAAAATCTCAGCAAGATAAGAAGGATAAAATATTCCCTCTTCCTCTATATCTGCAGAAACATAAACAGAATTTTGTTTTTGCCATAAAACTATCCTTGCAAATTTTATTTCTAACAAAGGAGTCCTGTAAAATGTCTGAATTTCATGCATTGTTGCTCTGTTCTGGAAAGTAAACCTCTAAAAAGTCTGTAATTATGTTGTTAATCTTACATAAGAATTTGTTGTTCTGAAGATAATATTTAAACCAACATTTCTGTTTTCTGAAAGGTAAAAATACTTGAAAATTGAAAAGCTTGAAAAGGTTACGTCAGAAGGAATTATTGGTACTTCCTTCACCTCTCATACGCCGAGAGAAAAAACATAAAACCTACTGGATTCCTTATTTGAACAAAAAGTTTGAGAGTCTGATTTATTTGATTATAATTGTTTGTTAAATTTATAATTATGCCTTACTGAAAGAGAGAGATTGAAAAGCTCTTATGGAATTATTGCAGTGTATGCAACGCCTGCAGAGCAGAGACGAGACGTTTGTCATTAATCTGGTGTCTGTGGTTTAGGCACCAAATGCCAGATTTTTCTCATTTGAAGAAGTGGGACTGCTACTTAGTAAAACATATCAGCCCAGCTCACTTCAGGCTGGGAGACAAACAGTTGTGGCACTGAGGCAAGGTCAGGCACAAGTCAGGGCCTGAGCTCCCATTGCAGATGCGACTCTGGGATGTTGCCTCATTGCTGGCCCAGCGGGCTTTGCATGTGCCATGGCCTTAAGAGGAGCTGAACGATGGAGGAGTATTCTCTTTTGGCATTAGGGTCTCTCTTTCTGTCTTTTCTCCAACACTAGATTTCTTCCCTTTCTAATTTAAGATCACTTTGTATTAATCTGACCTTGACCTAGAGAAGTAGGAAACCTTCTGAGGAATTCTGAATTTTCCCATCTTCTCATGAAATGCTTTCTCTCATTCTCATTCTCTCATTCTCTTTGCGTTCCCTTCAGCCCTGGGAAAGCAGAATTTAAAGCATAAAAATCAGCCTCTCTTTAGACCACTGAGGAACTTCGTCAAGGGAGAGATTAATAGCCCATTCCCTTTTCCTTTTATTATCTGCCCATTCCCTTTTCCTTTTATTATCTCTCATTCCCTCTCTGGAAAGAATCAAGAAAGAAAACAAGTGGCTGGTTTTTTTGAGACTTTCAGTTAATAAGGTGTGGATGGGTTAGAATCTAACTTTACCTAAGCCTGATGAGAGTAACTCTCTAAGTTGAGCCTTCTAAATCAGAGAAGTTTGCATGCACATCATTATGTCATGTGCTGTTCCAGAAATGCAAAGCAATTTTCAATATGCATAAATCTCAGTCTTGGTTCACTTATGGTAACATAATGTTTTTGGATGATAGATTGAGGTCAGAAAGAAAGAGCAGTATCTCAGATCATTAGGTTGTGCCTTTTCACACCAACTTAGGTTGTCAGTTTTTATTTTCCTGTGAGGCATACTATCTGTAAGAAGCAGATACTGAGTTGTTGAAGTCCTTGTTGCATCTGTAACGCATTACTGGGCCACTTGGAATGAGCAATAATGAGATAGATCAAGACAGTTATGCAGTGTTTTCAGTCAATTTAACATGAAATGTTTATGGACACACAGTCAACCCTATTTGTAGTGTAGCAACTGGTTGTGAATATGGAACTTCAAAATGACCCGTCAGTTATGAACACAGTCAACATGAAATCCAATATATGAAATTTCAACTTCATGCCTTGCTACAAATATTCACTTTGCAAAAATATTTACCACAGGATAACTTTAAGTATTGTGTTCCTAATTCATTTAAAATGATTAGAATAGAAGATTTGTTTGGAATGCACAATAAAAACTGCTTTTGAACAATAGTATTTCTGTTTGTTAAAGACTAAATAGGATGAATAATCCCTAATATGACAGAAAATATCAATATGGTAAGAAAGAAAAAATAAAGACTTTATTAATTATAATGACACGTATATTTTACTCTCTGATGTCTCTTTTATGTTTTTCCTTTTAGATCTTGATTAATTTGAATTTGTAATATTTTGTGTGTATATAATCTCATATGTCATTCTTGGGAATTTGTTTCTATTGCTAAACTCTATTGTATAGTATTCCAATTGTAAAAAAAAAAAACTAAACAATAACAAAACCAAACAAACAAACAAAAATCAAAGCAAACAACAACAACAAAGACACAAACAAACCTCCCATGCCCCGCAAATGGGATAACTGAACATAATTTAAAATCCATTTAGAGATGTTACCTGTTAAATCAGGGCAAGGGGGTGATTCAGAGTTGTTCTTTTTGTGACACTGTGCATATGAGTGGTCCCAAATAGAAACTTTTATTCTGAGTCAGATTTATAGCGTGTTATTATGGGTAAGAAAACAAGAGAATGAGAAAAAAAGGGAGCATCAGGACAAGATATCAAAGAACATTTATTGTCCATTTGCCAGGAGCTTGGACCACAGAATCTCTGAAGCTCTACCACTCACTATTTTTGCTGTGGTGTGACAGGCACAGCCTTGCAAACACATTAGAGATGTTCAATAATTTTTTAAGTAAAATGCTATATTCATCAAAGTGATCTTCTTTCAATAGCTTAACATCTTTCCATCACATTCTTGGACATAGGAGATTGGGAAAGATTGAGTTGCTGGGGAAGCTGTTTCTTTTCACATCTACACTGATTTTCCTAGTAAATAAACTCGTGTAAGTAGGAGGATTGTCTTAGGGCAACCCTAACTTTGGTTCTTTGGTTACCCTGTATTTATATTTATAGATAGAATAAACATGAAAAAATTTCCTGATTTTGACCCTGAATTTTTTTTAAAGATTTTTTTTTTGATGTGGACCATTTTTAAAGTCTTAATTGAATTTGTTACAATATTGCTTCTGATTTATGTTTTGGGTTTTTGGCTGTGAGGCATGTGGGATCTTAGCTCCCTGACCAGGGATCTAACCCGCACCCCCTGCATTGGAAGGCAAAGTCTTAACCACTGGACCGCCAGGGAAGTCCCTTGACCCTGAATTTTGAATATTATATCTAGTTAATTGTTAGGTTCAGATATAGAAATTAGGTTTGCTGCTGAGAACAGGGGAAAGTAGAGTATTGGCCCTGTTCTAGACAGTTATTACTACTGCTTTGGATGGCTATGAAGATGATAATTAGTAGTTAGCGGAGACCTATGACCAGAGCAGATATTAATGAGGCCTTTGTAACATTATATAGAATTATAGGTAAAGTCAAATGGGGGATTGAAAGGATATATTAGCCTATACGTTTTTTTAATTTTAATTTTTTAAGGATTTCAATTCATCCACTTTGAACAAGCTCCAAACGTCTTGAGGCAGTAGAGAAGCAGTGTGTAAATGGAAAGATCTGATGGACCCTGTTTGAATCTTGGCTTTGTTTTTACATTTCTGAGCCTCCATTCCTTATTTGAAAAATGAAGACAAATAATATTGTCTACAGAGCCAAAATGTAGTCTGAATTAAATGTTATGATGTATACGTAAGTGCTTTTGTAAAATTGCTAAGAGCTATGAAAATTGCATTTAATAGTATTTCCACCCAGCCTCTCCTCCCTCATGCATTTCTTTCTCCTATTTATGTCAGTTCTAGGTAGTGTAATGACCATATTTGGGGACAAAAAGGTGAGACTAAAGTGAAATCGATTTATTCTGCTCTGTGGGAAGTTCTGTATGCTTCCCTTAGCATTTCCATTTCCCTTAGATTTAGAGTTTGTGTGGATGAAAACTGTGTGGATGAGAAAATGATTTTTTTTATGAAGATGCTGTTTGAATAACTTTATACATACAGACTGAAAATGTAGCAAACAATTTTATGAATTTGGCATTTTAGCATATATGCATATAACATATAATACACATTATCTAAAGGGAGAAAGACAAAAGGTAAAATAATGAGCAGAAGTGCAGTGAAGGCAACTGCTCCACCTGTTCCTGGATTAATATTCAGGGCAGTTTGGGCAGCAGTGGGGTTGACCTTTCCAAGGTATGTAAGCAAGAAACAGCAGAATAGGAATGAACGAGGAAGCCATTTCACACATACATTGCTCAGTATTCCTTGTCAGCTATCCTGTTGGGCACCTGGCTGCCGGCCTTTTATCCAGTGCTTACAGACCGCTCATCATAACTTGTAGCTTGTTTCTTTAGGGCATCCTCCCCCACATGCCTGTGCTGCATGTGTTCCACCAGATAAAGTCTCCTTAACAAACTTCATTATGGACAGATCCAGTATTGCCCATATTAACAAGAAATACCATTTTACACTTACACATTCTGTACATAGATACATAACTTCTACACCTGCATATTTTGTATATAGACACACATAAACTCATCAGCACCCATAGACATATACCTTTATTTACAGATCTGGGAAAATGACAACCATTACATTAGCAAATGGTGTGGGAGAGTGAACCCAACATATAAGTCTGGAGTTTTCTCCAGATCCTTCTATGAGACAAGGCAAGTTAAACTATCATATTAATAATTGACAATGTTCTGATATTATAAAGAGGTCTGGAAGATCAGATGATCTCTGCTTGTTTGCTGAAAATTTTGTCACTATGGCTAGGTGTCAATATGGTGGATTTTCTTTGTTCATCTCTTTCCCTGTTATAGATTAGACCAGTGTTTTTCAAATATTTTGACTTGTGATTCATAGAGTTTTATATCATGACCCAATACATGCAAGCCTAAATACAAATATATCATGTAATTTAAAAAACGACTTTCATGATCCACTAAATAGTTGCAAAGCAGTTTGAAAAACACTTTACTAATTTAAAACCAGTTAGCTGAGATCTTGAGGCTCATTTTCCTATGATCAGTTATAGTTTCCTCTGAAAACAAGGCTAAGGTGGGAATGGTGAAGACTGATTTCCTTCACTATCTATACATTTAAGATTTGTGAGGCTTGTCTTGTGAGATCAAGGAGTCTCATAATGGCCTATTTGAAAGATCAAAGAATAAGATACAGCCATTGAGCCAGACAGGTTTAGAAACCTCTTGGAGAAAAGACAGTAAGTTTTCTTTCCTGACGAAACTCCCTCTTCTCCTCCTTCTCGTCCCCTCTCCATGTTACATGGATGTTGGTGTTATAGTGAAAGGAGGGGGCATTGGGAAAACTTATAAAGTTATCGTAATGTGGGGAGTTAGAAGATCTTCATGAAAGTTTCTCTCTGTGTCTGTGTCAGGCTATATCTTTGATCTCCATGGTATGAAGTATGCTATGTTGCCAATAAAATCTCAGATTTTTCCAAATTACCTCTGACTTAATTTATGTTGCCCCATGACCTTTGGAGCCATTGCTACAGGGGAGTGTTGTATGGGGCAGGAGAGATGGGTCCTTGTAGCCTCAGTAAGGTAGATGATTTGTTTCTTCTACCTCTAAACTTCTATGGCACTTACTCTTTATTTAAGACATTTTAGTTCTTTGCTATATGCTCTCTGATGATAATCTCTAATTCATGACTATGAATTGTGTCTCCTACAGTGAATTTCCTGAGAGCACCTTTTATTTATTTTTTATTCTTTGCATAGCTCTAGGTAGCTATTAGATTTCCTCTAAATACTTACTATTTGATTTAGTGGAAGGGAGAGAAGGAATATTAGGTCCTTATGTTCCACATTTAAACCAATCAACCTACAATGATATATAGTACCTATTAGGGACTCACCTCAAGCATTGAACAACTTCCTTCTAGCTTAAACTGAAGCAGAAATGTCAATTACATTGTTTACTTTTAATTTTCCTTAATAATTAAATTCATTCAAGTAATTTATTCTACAAATGATTAGTAAGATTTGTTGTATGTCAGACATTATGTGAGGGATATAACCATGCACAAAATATTGTGGACCTTACCATGTATTCTTTCTACCATTTATTTTTTACAAACCTAGTACTCTCATGTTTTCCTAAATTTCCACTCCTGATTACTCATGTTTTCTTCCAAATCTGCCCTCAGATCTTTTATTTACACTTTAATATAAATAACCAATCATAGATTACAGTGTTATCCCCAGAGGCATTTATGCTTTTTTAATAAACTAAATAAAGAATTTTAATCATTAACTACCAATCGTGGCCAAGATTTATTAAACATTTACTATGTTCCATGCACTACTCTAATCACTGTATGTAGATTAAATCATTTAATTTTCACAGTAGCACTATCAGGTAAGTGCTATTATTATATTTATCTTATTGTTGAGAAAACTAAAGCTCAAAGAAATTATGTAATTTGCCTTAAGTCACTAGGCCCGTAAATGGTGGAGCTGGGAGTTGAAACTTGGAGATCTGGCTTTAGCACTCATGCTATCAACCACAACATTATGCTAACTGTATTGTCATTGAGTTATTTCTTTGGAAAATTGATCATTCTACGTCCATGAAATCATATATTGACTAGAAAAATTCTAGGCAGGCTCTGCTTCCAACTCAAGGCAAGCCCTCTGACTGCCTTAAAATCCATTGGAGGCCCGTGTCTTTGCTCTGTGCTCTCTTCTAGCAGGGAGTTAGGACTTTGCCCTTTGTCAGAATTTATTGTTAGAAACTATTTGATTACAAGACAGCAATTAAGACATAGCCTTCCTATTGGAAGTTTCAGTTAATTGGTGTGCCAATTATTTAGCCATTGTTTTTCAGCCCCAAATTGATCCTCTGTGATTGGTAATGCTGGGACTGGGACTGCCTAACCACCCTCAGTTGTTAGGATCTGCTGGAGGATGCAGAGGTGCTAGAGGGAGATTGGAAGGCAGGAGGTGGGGAGAAGTGATTGCTCCTTCCTATTTGCTGTTGCCCCATTAGTGTTGCCCCAGCATTGCAACTTTATCTGGGTATCCAGAGTATTATCTTGGGCACAGAATGTAAGGAGGCTGACCTTTCACTTACAGGAGGTAATGGAGTGCCTCCTTACATTTTGTGCCCTAGGCACCTCACTTGCTTCACCCTAGTCCCTGCCCTGAAAACTTTTAATGATTCGGTATGTTTCCTTAGAATCTTTTTTAAAATACACTTTTAATGTAGTTTTTAATCATATTGTTGAACAATTGTGTCTTTCTTTTCTGTCCATTTGATATTACAACATAAGCATTCCCCATTATTAATAATCTTTTAATGAATATATTTAATAGCTCTCTTAGTCTCTATCATGTAGATATTTGTATAATTGTTACAAGCACTATCACACACATGACCTCATTTCAATTCTCACAATTTTATGAGGTTAGTGGGGCAGATGTTATTCATTTTACAGATAGGGAAACTGTGGTTCTAATAAGTTAAATGTCTTGCTCAGATCATAAAATTACTAAATAGCAGAATCAAGTTTTAATATTTGTTCATTGTTATTGCTATTAATAATAATAATCAGTACTATTTTATTGAGGGTCTGCTACTGAGTGTCAAAGTTGAGCTTTGAATTCTGTTTTTTCTTAAAGACTATGCTCTTCATCATAGTATTTTCCTCATTAAATCAGGACATGTTAGAATCCTATGCAGCAGACTTTCCTTCATAGGAATTCAGACGCGAGAAATGCTCAGGGAGGGCTTCCTGCAGAAGGTCAGACTTGAATTAGACCTGAAATGATGCATGGGAATTTGGAGAGAAAGAGAAATGGAGGATTAGGGAAGAGGTGAGAGAAGAACAGAGGAGAGGAAGGAGAGGAGAAAAGGATGGAAGAGATGGGGGGAGAGGGAGTTCATCCCAAACAAAGGAGATTTCACAAACAGAAACATGGAAGAATAAACATATTGTAAGAAACTGTGAAGCTTGACTACTGCTGTGTGATTGATATGTGTTAGGGAAGTGAGGCCAAGTTAGATTATTGAGGTTGTTTTTATGGCCCTCATAATTGGAATGATCTTTTAGAAAGTCTGCTTCCACACAGAATCTATATCAGTCCATGGCTGTGGCGGGAAGCTGAGAGCATTAAGCTACTCTTTCTGTTGAACTTAATTTCTCTTTTGAGTTTCCAGTTTACTCTTAAAGATACACAACATTTCCCCTTTCCCCATTCTCTGTCTTTAGAAATTATCACCCTGGAACAGACTAGGAGTCTTATAGAGGAGGTTGAAATCCCTCAGTAATTCACTTGATCACATTTGTAGTACTATTCCTCAGGGGGAAAAAAAAATCTCATTTCAATCCCAGCTAGAAGTCAGCTTATTCACTAAAACCTCAGGATTGAGACCCTTTGTATAATTTTAATGAGAAAATATATTGTAAGAAACTCATGCCTTGGCAAAGGGACAAATCAGAAAGTCCTTTTCTATCTGTTACTTCCATAAAGTTCTTTCCACAGTGACAGACTAACATAAAGTTTCATTCCTAGGATGCCTTTAATGTTTAACTTTTCTAAAAAAGTGCCTTGTGAACAATCAAATAAAAAACTTGATAAATCAAATAGGAAATATTTGCTCAGTATACTATGTTCTTAGAGTGGGCTATTGTGTATAATTATTTTTCAATTGATGTAAAATTGGTGTATAACATTTTATAAGTTTCAGGTGTGCAACATTGCCATACAATTGACCCCGTTTACTTACTTGTGCACTCACACCCCCTTCCCCTCTGGCAATCACCAATTTGTTCTCTATATCTATGAGTTTGTTTATTTTTAAAATTTCACATATGAGTGAAATCACATGGTATTTGTCTTTCTCCATCTGACTTATTTCACTTAACATAGTACCCTCAAGGTTTATCCATGTTGTTGCAAATGGTAAGATTTCATGTGACACAGAGACATGAAGGGAGCAAATACTGTTGGAAAAATGTCACTGATAGACTTGCTTGATGCACAGTTGCCACAAGCCTTCAATTTATAAAAAACGCAATATATGTGAGGAGCAATAAAGTGAAGTGCAATAAAATGAGGTATGCCTGTGTATATATACCACATCTTCTTTGTCCATTTATCCATCAGTGAACACTTATGTTGTTTCCATATCCTGACTATTGTAAGTAATGCTGCAATGAACATAGGAGTACATATATCTTTTCAAATTAGTGTTTTTGTATTCTTTGGATATATACCCAGAAATGCAATAGCTGGATCATATGGTAGTTCTATTCTTAATTTTTTGAGGAATCTCCATACTATTTTCCATAGTGGCTGCACCCATTTACATTCCCACCAACAGTGCACAAGTGTTCCCTTTTCTCCACATCCTTGCCAACACTTATTTCTTGTTTTTTTTTGATAATAGTCGTTCTAATAGGTGTGAGGTGATATCTCATTGCAATTTTATTTATTTATTTATTTATTTGGTTGCACTGGGTCTTAGTTGCAGCAGGCAAGCTCCTTAGTTGGGAGCGGTTCACGGGCTCCTTAGTTGTGGCTTGCCTGCTCCTTAGTTGTGGCACGTGTGCTCCTTAGTTGCAGCCAGCGGTCTCCTTAGTTGTGGCTCACGGGTTCCTTAGTTGTGGCTCACTGGCTCCTTAGTTGTGGCATGCGAACTCTTGGTTGCGGCATGCATGTGGGATCTAGTTCCCTGACCAGGGATCAAACCCGGGCCCCCTGCATTGGGAGCGTGGAGTCTTAACCACTGTGCCACCAGGGAAGTCCCTCTCATTGCAATTTTGATTTGAATTTCCCTAGTAATTAGTGATGCTGAACATCTTTTCATGCTTTCTTGGAAAAATGACTATTCAAATCCTCTGTCCTTTTTTTAATTGATTTTTTTTGTTGAATTGTATGAATTCTTTATATATTTTGGATATTAATGGCTTATTGGATATATCATTTGCAAATATCTTCTCCCATTCAGTAGGTTGTCTTTTTGTTTCATTGATGATGGTTTCCTTTGCTGTGCAGAAGCTTTTTAGTTTGATGTACTTCCACTTGTTTATTTTTTATTTTGTTTCCCTTGCCTTTGGAGTCAGAGCCACAAAACATCACTAAGACTGATGTCAAGGAGACCATGTTTTCTTCTAGGAATTTTATGGTTTCAGGTTTTACATTCAAGTGTTTAAGCCATTTCGAGTTAGTTTTTGTGAATGGTGTACGACAGTGATCCAGTTTCATTCTTTTGCATATGGCAACCCAGTTTTCCCAGTGCCATTTATTGAAGAGACTGTCCTTTCTCTACTGAATGTTCTTGGCTCTTTTGTTGTAAATTGTTCATAAATGTGTGCTTTTAGTTCTGGGCTCTCTATTCTCTATACCATTGATCTATGTATCTGTTTTTATGCTAATACCATGCTGTTTTGGTCATTATAGCTTTGTAGTAAAGTTTGTAAACAGAGAATGTGATGCCTCTAGCTTTGTTCTTCTTTCCCTAGATTGATTTGGCTGTCTGGGATCTTTTGTGGTTTTACACACATTTTAGAATTATTTGTTCTAGTTCTGTGAAAAATGCCATTGGAATTTTGATTGGGATTGCACTGAATTTGTCATTTGCTTTAGATAGTATGAACATTTTAACCATATTAATTTTTCCAATTCATTAGAATGGAATGTCTTTTATTTATGTCTTCTTCAATTTCTTTCTTCAGGGTCTTATAGTTTTTAGTGTACAGATCTTTCACCTCATTGGTTAAACTTATTTCTAAGTATTTTATTCTTTTTGGTGCAACTGTAAATGGGATTGTTTTATTAATTTCTCTTACTTATATTTCATTATTAGTGTATAGAAACGCCACAGATTTCTGTAGATTGATTTTGTATTCTGCAAATTTACTGAATTTGTTTCTTAGTTCTAAAAGGTTTTTGGTGGAGTCTTTAGGGTTTTCTATATATAGTATCATGTCATCTGCAAATAGTGACAGTTTTACTTTTTCCCTTCCAATTTGAATGGCTTTTATTTCTTTTTCTTGCCTACTTGCTCTGGCTAGGACTACCAATACTGTGTGGACTTCCAATACTAGGACTTCAAATTCTGTTTGTTTTTTAAAATTGTCTTAAATCACCTTAATTAGGTTTGACATAAATACACTACCATGTGTAAAATAGATAGCTAGTGAGGACCTGCTGTATAGCACAGGGAGCTCAGCTCGGTGCTCTGTGATGACCTAGATGGGGGGCGGGGGAGTTGGGGAGGAAGGTCCGAGAGGGAGGGGATATAGGTATAGGTATAGGTATAGGAATCATATAGCTGATTCACTTCATTGTACAGCAGAAACTAACACAACATTGTAAAGCAATTTTACTCCAATAAAAAAAAATTACATAGTAGATGGTCTCCACAAATAGATAAGTAAGTGTATCAGACAGGATTCTTTGAGCTGCAATTAACAGAAGCCCTAACTTAACTAATGTAAACAATAAGAACATTTATTATCTCAAATAAAAGAAAATCCAGAAGTAGAGTAGGCTATAGATTTAACTGCTTTCGTGCTCATTAATGTCATCATGGACCTAGGCTCTTTCTGTTTTTCCATTATGCTACCAGTAGTGTCAGACTTCAAACTAAGGCTGGTTCCGTTTGTGATTTTAACTAAGTGAAATCTGGGCTACATGTTTTCTTATTCATGTCCAGCTATAGAGAGATACCAGTTTCTTGCCACTGCCTTGGAAAGAAAGAATAATATTTCTAGAAACTTCTAGCATTTCTCTTCTTGTGTCTAACTGATAATAATTATACTACATACTCATTCTTGAACCAACCATTGGCAAATCTGAGCTTAAATTTCTGAAACCACATTTCTATTACTAAATGGGAGAATAAATATTGATTATCTAAATATGATAAGGGTCAGTAAAATTACTTTATTAAATTGTTCTGGGGTTATCTGCTGTACTTTATGGCTTACAGTATAGTTTTTCATACTGTATCATTATTATACAAAACACAATATAGTACAAAGCATCCGTTACGGAGGCTTATTAGATATAAAATGTCTTTCTTTCATATTTTGAATGGTTATAATAGTATGCTTGAATAAATTTCAGATATATTGGAATCCAAAACTTAAAATGCTTCTTTCTTCTACTCTGTCCTAAGTCAGGAAGGAATCCTCAGGGAGGGAACAGAGTGCTAGTCCTCAACTGTTGATGCAATGCCAAAATTCCATAAGACAGAGATTGAATCAAACAATGGGTATAAAACACAAGATAGACTGTGGAAAGCAAGAAGTTGGTAGAAGCTACAGAATATTCCCTTCTAGAATCTTCCATGGTATCTACTTTAAATCTCTCCTTAGTGTGTATAGTCTTTGAGTCTGTGTTTTGAGGAGAGATATAGGCTTAAATGTGCATATGTGTTTATATGTGTGTATTGGGAGAGGGAGAGTTTTTTTTCCTTTACAATAGGATTACTATAGAAAACGATAGCCCATTGATTAATCAGAATGCTAGTCCTAAACCTAGCTACACTGAGTAATAGAAAAACATATTCCAATCATTACTCCATAATAAACTTTGGAAAATATGTTGCTCCGGTAGTTTGGTGAGAAAACCAAATGCTGTGTTTGCTGCTGAATGTAATAATTCTCTTATCTTTAGCTGCTGTCAATAATTTGGGGCTTTGGCTATCCCAAACTTTTGCTGTATCAAATATTGGGTGAAGGAGGAAACAAACTTATGATTAATACTGTGATTCTCAATTGGAATAGGCTCATTTGTTTATTTAATAAGTATTTATTGAAATACTCCAATGGGTCAGGCACTGTGCTAGGTGCTGAGGATACACCGGTGAACAAAGCATACCTAGTTGTGCCTTCGTGATTCTTATAATCTAGTAGAATATGGCTGGAAGCTGGGA
This sequence comes from Balaenoptera borealis, assembly GCF_965194805.1. Taxonomy (NCBI): domain Eukaryota; kingdom Metazoa; phylum Chordata; class Mammalia; order Artiodactyla; family Balaenopteridae; genus Balaenoptera; species Balaenoptera borealis. The sequence continues at coordinate 53,765,989 of NC_138866.1, read as the reverse complement.
TATCAGTTTGTTGGTGATGTAGATTGCTGAATATGAAGAATGGAAGGAACTTCACAGTTATTCCAGTCCATACTCTAATGTGATAAAGTAAGGGAAGAGAGTCTAGACGTCTGAAGTTTTTTTACATGACTGAGGTCAAATCAAGCCATGGCAGATCCAGAAATAGAACCAGTGTTTCAGCTTACTTAGCTCCAGGATCCTTTTGATGATATTCTAGTCCTTCATGTTGGTAAAGTGCTGGACCAGGAATGCAATACGGTGCCTCGGAGAGTCACAGTCTGTGCCATTTTACTCTTGGAGCTCCCCTTCACCCATAAATCAGGTCTCAAGTGTGAAGCAGACATCCTCTGGACATTATCTCATTTTTAAACTCCAGAAAGGTACATTTGCATCACGTTATCCTATAAAAACAAACATTTAGAATGCAAAGTAGCCATGAGATGATGATAATTTTTTAAATAAATGAGCTAGCTTAATAGATAAGGCGTACACCCTAGCAGTACAGATGATACATCTTTGTAATCATTCTGCATTGTTTCAGCTGGCTGTGAGAGAAGTGCCAAAGAAACTGGAAGAATTAGGTTTTATGAATCATTCATTAGGTTCAGTTTAACACTCTCATTATTTACAGTGCTTCAGGTTTGTCTGTGGTGCTGCCTATTTGCCTTAATAAGTATGAGAATAATGGCTTGGCAGTGTATCTGTTTGCATTAGTGTGTGTTATTGTTTACTGAAATGAAGCCCAAGGTATTTTCAGAAATATGCCTCTTTAAAAATAGTCATGGCTGAAAAATATTGCATTTCATACCTTGGGGCCTAAAAACTTTTATTTGTATGAAATATTTTATCCTTTAATGAATATGATTAATACATGAGAGCTGCATTCATATTTAGGGTATCATGGCTTATTGTTCGGCTAATACATGGTGGGATTGTATAAATGTTTCTAAGCCTGGTTTATCTTGGAATTTAAAAGAATTATCTAAAGAGGCAAACTAGAACTAGTTAGAATGAAGTTGGTTTGTATACTATGACTCTGCTATTTGAATTCCAATGAGGTATTTATTTTAGGGAGAAAAGTTTACTTTGTAGGTTAAATCATAGCAATTATTTCTCAAATTATTTGTTAGATTAAGTTTATGTATATGTATGTAAATGTATGTATGTATGTATATGTTGTGTTCAATGGGTAAAACATATCTGATGGGCCAATTCTGAAGAATGCAGTTTATTACATATAAGCATGAAGGGAGGTAATTTTGGCTTATATTTTAGAGAGTTCCTTTAGACTCAATTAATAATTGCATATTAAAGGAATAGAAAAGGCTAGAAGAGACGGGAAAGGTATTTATATGGAAAAGTGAGAAATAATAAATCATTAATAATACCCAGAAAATATTTCTAATAATTTCCTATACTATAAGATTGGTTGACCTTTTAAAAAAGCTATTTAAATAGCCATAGCTCTGTACAACAGTGGTTGGGGGGTTTGATTAATTTCCTTAGCCACGCAGTTTTCCCATCTCTTTCAAATGTAAAGCACTGGGCTTCTCTTCAATCACACCTGCCATTTTTAAGCATCAAGCTGTGATTAGACCATTAGAACAGGCAACTTTATCTCAATTTGAAGTGTGATCCAAAGCTGCTTTGTGAGAGTTTGCCAAAAGGTACTCCTGTAGCTCACCTCTATTTTGGAGAAAATTCACAGATTGGTTACATAAAAAATTCATGATCTCTGACATCAGCTGGGCTCTCAATGCTTTTGAGAAATCCTTCTATATTTCCCTAGTCACCTGTTTTCAATTCTCCACAGCAGCTACATAAAATTTCCTTATCCTCTTCAAATTTTAAACTTCCCTACCTCTTCATCACTCTTAACAGATAACCCCATTTTCTTCTTATCAGAGAAAACTGAGAACATCAGATGTGTGCTTCCTCATTCCCTGCCGCTGACCAACAGCTTGACTTCATACAGCCGTCCTTTTATTTCCTTCCTGTGAAGTGAAAGAGGCATCATTCCTCCTATGTGAAGCTGGTCTTTTCACATAGGAAACACTGTCTTCTACCTCTATATCTTGCATATCAATGATCTCTTCCTTCTTTTATATTTTTAAACCTCTCCTGTTTAATACTATAACCTTCTATATTAGTTCTGTATTAGTTATCTATTGTCACTTAACAGTTTGCCAGCTTAAAAGAACATACATTTATTATCACACAGTTATTGTGGGTCAGGAATCTGGGAGTGGCTAAATGCAGTGATTTTGGCTCAGAATTTCTCATGAGGTTGCAGTCAAGATGTCGGCCTCAGTTGACAGTCATCTGAAAGCTTGATTGGGGCTGGAAAAATCTATTCTAAGATGGCTCACTTACATGGCTATTGGCAGGAGGCCTCAGTTCCTTGCCAGCTATAAGAAGGATGAGTGTTCCTTGCCACATGGACCTCTCCATAAGGCTGCTTGAGTGTCCTCAAAACATGGCATCTGGCTTCTTCCAGAGCTAGTGATTCAAGAGAGCAAGGCAAAGTCACAGTGTCTTTTATCATTTAGTTTTAGGAGTCACACACCAGTATTTCCACACTCTCCTATTACTTGCACAGATCTGTACTATTCAATGTGTGTGTGGAAGACCCTATATGAATATCAGGATGCAGGGATTATTTGGATCATCTTGGTGGCTGGCTACCATACCTTTCCATAAGCATGTAAACATATTCAATTTTCTCCCATTTAAAACAAACAAAACCACCATCAATAAAAAACTAACCAAACAACTAAACAATCATATCCAATAAAACCTCCCTGTAATGTACAGCTTCTTCTAATTTTGCCTTTTTTTCTCCCTTTTTCTCCTCTTTATATTTGAAACTCTTGAAAAACTATTGTCTACATTTCCTGCTACTGTTCCCTTACTTGCATTCACTTCTCAATCTCTTGCCAGACAGCATCCTTTCATTTCATTAAACTACTCTTGTCAAGGTCCTGACTTCCTTGTTGCTGAATCCAATGGACATTTTTCAGTTCCTTTTATTTTTACTTGACCTATCAGTAACATTTGACACTGTTGACCCATTGTCCCACTCACTCCTTTCTGAAAAATCTCTCTTCCCTTAGTTGCTCTGATACATCACTCTTCCATTTTTTATCCAGTTTCTCTGTCTTGCTCCTTCTCAGTCTCCTTTGACCAATCTTTACCATTCTTTAGGTAATCCTCAAAGCTTTGTCATCCATCTTTTCTCATTCTACACATTCTTTTGGGCGTTGTTCAGCTTCAGCACTATCATGGCTTTAAGAATTACCTATATGTTGCTGACTCTCAAATCTATATTTCCAGGCTACAAGTCTCTCTTAACTCAAACCCAACAACCACATTATCTCTATTTGTTTCTTATACAGTTATCTTACATTAAAATATCTCAAAACCCTATTCAAGATCTTCCTTCCAAACTTTCTACCCCTATTATGTTTCTAATCTCTGTGCATGGCACCATTATCCACCAGGTGGTGAATTTAGGAAGGTCCCCACCGTTATCACCTCTTTCCTCTCTCTTACCTCCATCATCTCATCAACTAGCAAATTATGATGATTCTTTTTTTTTTTTTTTTTTTTTTGCCTAACTGCATGGCTTGCATGATCTTAGTTCCCTGAACCTGGGCCCTGTCAGTGAAAGCTCCGAGCTCTGAGTCCTAACCCCTGGAACACCAGGGAATTCCTGATGATTCTAATTTTTAAACTATCTCTTGGATATGTACATTTATCTCCATTCCCTCTGCCATTTCCATTGCTCAAGCCCTTATTACTTCCTCCTTGGATTACCACAAAAGCTTAAAAAGTGTTACCCCAGTGTCCACTCATGCCCTCTTCTAATCTGTTCTCCACATTCTCTTTAAAAATGCAAATCTATTATGTCACTCCCCTGCTTAAAACTATTGTGTTCAATTTATCTGTTTGGAAATCCCACATTTTAACAATTATAGCTTTATGTTTTAATATTTAAAACCTCATTAATTTTCTCTTTTGAAAAATTTTAGCTATCCCTAAATCTGTCAAAATGGATACTTCTGTGGAAATAAAGCAGTGTACTAAATATTCAATCCATCCTTCCATTGCCACCCCTCAGGGGAAATACATCCAGAGAGGACAATACCAGAAAAAAAGAATACAATTTTTTTCTAACCTGAGCGTTGACTCAAAACCTAATGGTGTCCTGAGTGCTGATGACTTAGGTTAGTTCTAGAGGACTTCTTTTTCCTAGAATAGGCAGATCAAAGTACACTCCTTTACCCTCAGGCTTACTGTGGTTCCAACTTGGCTTTCTAAGTGGGAAGAAGGCAAGGAGGTATAGGTGGGGAGAGTACTTCTTCCCAAGCAAGTGAAATATTTGGGCTCGATTTCATGTCTCCGTCTCCAGCATCATGAAAGTTAGACACTCCCCAAATATACCTAGTACTTAACTGTAACCCAAAGATTACTTTGGAATTTGATCCAAATCCAATCCAGAGCAAGATTCTTCCTCCTTAGGGACATAGTGAGTGGACCCTCACTTATACTTTAGAATCTACAGTTTTCTGTTTATTTTACTACTTTTCTTTGAAGAAACTAGCTTTGGATTTGTGCATACAATGAATTAAACACGTTTCTTTGTGGAACTTCATGTAGAGGGTACTGGTTATTGAAGAGCACAATATCCTTAACAATATATTTACTGAAAATGCGGGAGTGAATTTCTTGTGTCTGTTTCCAGCTTTTTAAAAAAGCCAGAGGGTTAGCACAAAGAGTAACTCAATAGAGGTGATTCTAGGACATTGCTTTCTATAACTCCACAGGTTGTTATTCAAATAAACTATAAAGTGTGTGTGAGGAGAGTGCAGGGAGGGAGTGTGCCTTTCACACAGAATTCTAAGTGCATAGTGCCCCTGGAATTTTCAAATGCAATGGCCTCAGGTGAATCTTTGAAGTACTAAAGCAATATGGTCCAAATATGTAGACTTTTGGTGGTTCAACTTGATTCCTCTTTTATTTTTATAGTAATGTGAAACTGTTTTCCTCAATTAGATTTTATAGTTTAGAGCTTGTAAAGGAAGAGGGAGATTGCTTGCTCCTAGGGCTATTTGTCTTAAATTCTCTTGGCTAAGTTTCTAAAGAAAGGGGACAACAGATAATCTGAGGTTGTATTTTTTGACAAGGGCATAGAGTGCTGGTGCTTTCTATTAAATATTGAAGGCAAGACCACATAGCATGAAAACAGACAAGAAGGTGACATAATTAACATTCTATTTTGAAAGTTCAGGAGCTTAATCAGTGCCCTGGCTTGAATGGAAGGCTGGACCATTTTCATAATCATTCATTACTTCATTCAACAGATATTTATTCATTAACATTATATGTGCTATAAAGAACATAACAAATATGCTCCTTGTCCTCATGGAGTTGCTAATTTAGTAGGGGCTAGAGGCAAGTAAATGGGCAATTAATGAAGTGTGACAAATGCAGTTCTGGTGAGGGTTCTCTTCCAGGATGCTGACTTCTCATTGTATCTTCATGTGGCAGAGAGGGGGAACCAGCTCTCTCATAACTCTTTTAAGAGCATTAATCCCTTTCAGAAGGCTCCACTCTTATGACCTCACCTAATTCTAATTACCTTGCAAATGTCCCCAGCTCCTAATATCATTATACTGGGGAGTGAGGTTTCAACAAATGAATTCTGGGAGGACACAAGTGTTCAGCTCATAACAAATACTCTAGATATAAGATAAAATGGAGGAATGTACTGGACCTGGACTTGGAGGGCTGGTAGCATCGAAGACTTCCTAGAGGATGTGGCATTCAAGCCGAGATGTGAAGGATGATTAGGAATTAGTAAAACAAAGAAGATATGGAGAATGCTCTTGGCAGAGCAATAGGGGAGAGATATTGAGTCAATTCCACTGAAACAAAAAGCAGGAGAGTTTTTTAAGCATTGAGGGTGAGCTAGTGGAAAAGTCCTGGGGAACATTCGAGTAGAAGTTGGTCACAATGATTAGGCCATTTTTGTCTGTTAATTGGTACTTTTCGAAGTTAGGCTACCCTCCCGTAGAGTCTAGGAGATAGGTGTACTATCTTTCTCGATGATTACATTTCAAAGGGTGGCTCTCAGATCCTTCAGAAAGACGTTCCTGGGTTATAAAACTGGCAAGAGGCTGGGAGAAGATAGATCAAAGGGGCAGAGAAAAAAATTTCAATTTCAAGTATCCTAAAGTAAATACTCTTAAGAAAAAGAGAGGTCAGGGGCCTAAGTTCAGGAAGAAACCTACTAAAGGGAATGTTAAGGCATTCTTGTTCACACAAAAATAAAGTTAGATTTTAACTGTCGATAATTTTCAGATTAAGTTTTCAATCTCTAAAGAGCTGGGGTTATTAAGTTTCTATAGCAAATTATTTGTATAGCAAGGAAGATCATTTCAAACCTCTAGATAGTGAGCTTAAGTGGAATATTACCCTTTTTATTTTAATGGTAATATGAAACTGTCTTCTATTTTAGGAGCCACTGTTTTTAGACTGTATGGAAAGTTTTTCTCCCTTCAAGTTCATCTTCCATATAGCTACAAAGATAATTTTTCTAAATGAGAAATTTGATGTCACAGGTTTTCTTATTATCCTTTCTCTTCAATTTCAGGATAAAATCCAAACTCCAGCATGATATACAAATTTTTTTTTTTACATAAATCCTACTTAGTTTTTCAGCCTTTACTTTCATCTTTTACAGTTTCTATAGTTCTTTAGTTTTCAAAGATTCATGCAGTTTCCTCAGCCTAAATTGCCCTTATCTCCTCCTTTGTTAAGACAACTCTTTTCTTTCATCTGGCATGACTGAAATCTGCCCTGGCACCTGTCAATCTGTATTAATTTTCTTTCTCCTTGACTAGACTCTGAGCTCCTTGAAGGCAGGGAAGTTATTTCATCTTTTTCCCCTAGTTAAGTAGAGTGCCTGACATTAATATAAACCTTTTTTGTACAAATGGATGAGTGAAGGTGGGCAATTAATTCCTTTATGAACATGACAGCTGTTATGTGACTTATTGAGTTATTGTTAATAGAATAAAGGAATTTTCCTGCTATTTACTGATAACTTTGCAACTTTGTTCTTGCTACTCAGCTAAAAATGTAAGACATAATAGCACTTAAATACCCATAGTTAGTTAAATTAAAACATTCATTGTTTTTCTGGAGATAGCATCTGGTTGAAAATGGGTTAAGAAAATAAATATATTGGCAAGTCATTGTGTCTAATTTTGGTAAAAGAGTGAAAAATGAGGTATCATTCATGGCTTTCTTTTAATAGATAAGCTGTTCCGTGGATAGGAAAACTTTAGGAAGATTGGAGAGTGTCCAATTCAAATGAAGCAATGTTCAGTCTGTTTAATTGAAAAAACAGATGGATTATCTGGCCTGCTGACGGCTAGAAGCTTTGTGAGAATGACACTTCTTTTTACTCAGAAGAAAATGGAAGAGGAGACTACTTATTGAATAAGTTTTGTATTTTAATCAACCTCCTCAGAGTCTGTTCTCAGCATGGTGCTGATATTTAAAAAACAAAAATAAAAATCAGAGAGTGTTAAGGGTAGGTCACCTATAGTATGGTAAAAATCTGCTGCATTTCTTAGATGATATAAAATCTTAAGTGTTCCATTTCAGAGCTCACTTCCGATTATATCTTATGTTTATTTGTGTATTTTCTTGTGTTTCTTATATTGACATTATTTCAGAACAACTTGTCCCTTTAGTTTGCATTCATGGCATTGGAGAGCCATTTTTGTTTTCCGTGAAATTGTTGCTGTGTAAGAAAAATTTATCTATTGTTCTCTAAAGCCTTCACAAAATTCTTGTAGATTTCAGTAAGCATGCTATTTATTAATTTATGAATTAAACAAATACGTATCTTGTTCAGTTTAAACTTATAGTCAAGAAGAGAAATAGACTTTAGTCAAATAATCTTATAAGTGAATTTAAAATTACAATCATAGTCAGTGCCACAAATATGTACATGGTGCCTGAGGGCACACATCTGAAGAATGAGGAGAAATTAATGAGGCAAATGTGAAAATGGTGATGGGAGTGGTGGGAGGTACTGAAAGAGAGTGTTCAAGGATGAGGGAGCTTTACATGCAAAGGACCAATGGTTGAGGACATATGTAAGATTAAAATTACTGGAGGAAGGCCATTGTGGATGGAGGACAGAGATCCATATCATGAGGGGACATGGTAGAGATCATGCTCAGACCTGACCCTGCAGAGCTTTGAAGATCATGTTAAGGATATCGGTCTTTATCTTAAAAGAAATGAAAAGTCACAATAGTATTTTAAGTAGGAAGGCTGACATGGTAAGATTTGCATTTTGATGAGATCACTCTGTGTGCCAGTGGAGAATGAAAGAGAAGGAGTCATCCTTCAAAGCTAGTGAGGAAGTTCTTGTGAGTGTTTAGGTAGGAGAGGGTTTGCATTTGGACCAAGGTGGACAAGGCTGCCCCCTACAGTTGTGTAGATAATGCACTGCACATCAGCTCCCATCTCCACTTGCCCACAAAGCTTTACACACTCAGAGGGAGTGCCAGTTGGTAATAGATGAGAAATGTGGATTAAGAGACAGGGAAATGTCGAGGATGACTCCTGTGTTACAGACTAAGCCACTAGATAGATGGTGATGCCATTCACCATACATACTTGGATTTGTGACTTTAATAATATTTTTCTATAAATTGATATATAAGGCTTTTTGCAATCTACACTCAAATAAACTCTAACCCCATCACCTGCCATTTATTTGGATTACATCACAGCCCCAGCTATAGTAATGACACAGAGTTCCTGAGAATTGAAAATACTTTCATGTTTCAATGTCTTTGCTAATGCTATTCTTCCCTGGCTAGTTTAGAATATCTTTTCCCTCTTATTCTGACTGGAAAATCACTAATAAAAAATTATAAGCTTCTAACCAAAGAAGACCTAATATATGTGTAGCCTCTCACCATGTGTTTCTGCCCTAAGAAGAAGAATGATCGAATCTTCTTATGTTCTCCCCAAAGATCTTGTACATGCCTCTAATACTACTAAACCAATTACCATTTGATGTCTTCCATTAAATCATGGATACCTTGAGAGCAAGAGCAACTACTTCTTTCTTTCCGCCCCCCTTCCTTCCTTTTCTCCTCCCTTCCTTCCTCCCTCCCTCCCTTCCTTCCTTCCTTCCTATTAGTTTCCTTTTTGTTTTTAATCACACAGTTTAAAAAGTCAAACAGTAAACCAAGGCTTGCATCAAAAAAGAGCACACTCCCCTATCTTCTTGCTTCTCAACCACTTTCATAGTCAACCATTTTCAACAATTTAACCGTTTTATTTCTATCATTTTTCTCCAAATAAACTTATTTTGTTACTTCTCAATTTTTCAGTTTTAGGCATTGTCTATTGACGCCCTCCTATGAAAGATGATAGCTATTTAAATGAAGGATTTTGTTTTTTAAAAAATACCCAATTCTCTGGTGGTCCAGTGGTTAGGACTCCATGCTTTCACTGCAGAGGGCCCAGGTCGATCCCTGGTCAGGGAACTAAGATCCCACAAGCTGCGTGGTGTGGCCAAAAAACCCCACAAAAAACAAAAAACCCTACCCCCAACACACATTAACTAGCGTGTACATATACTCACATACACTTCTTTTCCCTCATCCTCTCCATAGAGCTATATTGTAATTTTGGCTAGTTCAAAATTTGGTGTTTACATTGCTGTGACCTTGTATATACTATTGAAAGATAAACCATACAGTAGACATGAATACACAACTTTTTGTTTTCCTTGAGGTTAATAATTGTTTTTGGTTTTGTTTTGTTTTCTTTGTACTTATAACTTTATCTCCTCTAAACATGTTCAAACATATCAAGTATTCCATCTATATCATCTTCTTAAGAAGATGAACACAAAGGGTTAAAAATATGCTCTATCTTCACATCTAACTGAAAGTTTGGCTGCTATAGAATTCTAGCAAATAATTTTAAGAAGTAATAAATAAATTATTGGAAATAATTTTGGGCATTGTGCCACTGACCTTTAGCTTCTAGTATGGCACTTGAGAAGCTTGTCTATTCTGATTCTTGATTTTTTTATATGAAACTTCTTGGCAGCCTCATAAAAGATGGGTCTGTAGTAGTCAGAGAAGATCTTATATTACATTTCAATACACAGATAGGCATGGTGACATTCTGGAGAGAGTATAAGTTAGACAAACCTGGTTCAAATCTTGGCTCTGCGTATAACTGGTTGAGCAACAACTGGTAAGTCCCTTTATGTTCCTAAGTCTCAGTTTCCTCAGCTGAAAATGAGGGGAATGATATCCACCATTTGGGGTTGAGTGAGGATTGGAGATAATGAGACCTATATAGTAGGTATATTACCAATTATCATTCTTATTATTCTTTGTATATTAACATAAAATGATAATCAGCAACTGTTCCTGCAGGTATTGATATTTTGCTGATTTACGAGTGGCTGTACAAAGATAAATCATGAACTTTCAACTGGACAGGATTTTGTTTTTGCTTTCTAGCAAAGCTTTTTTGCTTTTCTAAGGGGATTATTTCTCTAAAGTCATTAGAGTTAAAATTTAAATATAATTTATACATTTTCCTGATTATAAAAGTAAAATTTCCCCTTTGTAAAATATCTAACCATATAGAAGCAGAAGGAATTAGGAGCTCAGTTGTTAATTTATAAACTTATTCCTACTTAATATTGATACATAGGAAGAGAGAAGATGAACGGGGAGGTAAACAGCTGCATACACATATCATGAATAGGAGTTGTATATATGTCCTATGGATTAAAATACAGTTGACTCTTGAAAAACATGGGTTTGAACTGCGTGGGTCCATTTATATGCTGATTTTTTTCCTATTTTTTCTTTTTTCGGCTGCGTTGGGTCTTAGTTGCGGCATGGGGGATCTTTTCGTTGTGGCGCGTGGGCTTCTCTCTAGTTGTGGTGTGCAGGGTTTTTTTTCTCTCTCTAGCTGTGGCACATGGGCTCCAGGGTGAGTGGGCTCTGTAGTTTGTGGTACATGGGCTCTCTAGTTGAGGCACGTGAGCTCAGTAGTTGTGGCATGTGGGGTCTTAGTTCCCCGACCAGGGATTGAACCCATGTCCCCTGTATTGGAAGGTGAATTCTTTACAACTGGACCACCAGGGAAACCTCTGATTTTTTTCAATAGTAAATACTACAGTACTACACAATCTGTGGTTGGTTGAATCCGCAGAGAGCTGGGGATACAGAAAAACAGTGTATTTGGAGGGCCTGCTATAAATTATAAACATTGGTGATTTGAAACTCAGGACTTAAATATAGTCAGGTAACAGAATATGTAATTAAAAGAATAGACTATTAGGAAGAGGAGGAAAAATATTTCTGCAAGCAATTACAAATACATCCATGACAAGATCCACGAAAAAAAAGAAGAGAAATAATATTATAGTAAAATTTTACTATCGATCTATCACATTGCCGAATGGATGGTGTGTATGATCAGATCACAAAAAACATCCATAAAGGCAACCTGTGGTAGTGATGGGCATCTTCAGCTATTAAAAATATTCTAAGCCTCTTATAAACCAGGAACATTTGGCATGTTCTTGACTGGCTTTACTGATAACTTTAACTAATTAAGAGATCTGCTAGTGGGAACTTAATTCTGATCAACAAGAGAAAATTTCTGGTGATGAGTAAGGGAGGATATTTAACAAGCAACATTGTAGCCACTTCATATACACTATATTTTTTTCGCTAATTCTCCCAGTAATTTTATGAGGTAGGTATTAGAATATTAGCTTTACTTTTCAAATGACAAAATTGCGGCTCAAAGAAGTTATAGAACTGGTCTCCATGGTCAAGTTATGATATGAATAAACCATGAGATTACAATCCAGATTTTTCTCTCTCTAAGCCAATTGTCTGTGACTACAGTGACTACAGAGTTAATGATAACCAGTGAGAGGAAGACTGGGCATGAAAACAGCCTAGATTTTAGGAAGCAAGACTTTACAAAGTTGAGAGGAAAAAAATAGGCATAATTACATGGCATGAGTCCCTGAAAGAGAAATGAGCTAAAGGTTTAGAATATTATCAAGGAGGCAATTCTTGCCACATGATTACAAATGAGGAAGAAGAGGAAGAAGGACCCAAAGAAATCAGCACTGATACACTGAGGATTCTCTAATGAGCTCAGATTTTAAAAGCCATGAACAAAAGAGAAAGAAGAGCACATGACTGAAGATGAATGTGAGACTGTTTCAGACATTTAAGAATAGAATTGGAAGGACTGTATCTTCAAATAAGTTGAGTCTTGTAAAAAAAATATGATGAAGCTAAAATAGCTTTTTAGAAACTTAAGGTGTAAGAAAGTCAAAGAAGTGACATGTCTTTCCCAAGGACTGATGGGAAAGCTGATGGATGAAAAAGAAAAAGAATTCACAAATCCAATTTTGCTTCTATCTTCTCTGTGAGGAAAATGATGTTATAACTGGTAAGGATAGAACAAATATTTGAAGGAGGAATCTAAAGGCCTAAGAAAGTGAAGAGATTGTAAGAGGATGCCTACTTGTCTTCAAGTGAATTCAGTTTCCAAAATAACCTTGAGACGACTAGGAACTAAACTGCTGTTGGTATCTTGATATCTTTTTGTAAAAAAATTTTTAGTGGAGTATAGTTGATTTACAATGTTGTGTTAGTTTCAGGTGTACGGCAAAGTGGATCAGTCATACATATATCCACTCTTTTTTAAGATTATTTTCCCATATAGGCCGTTATGGAGTATTGAATAGAGTTCCCTGTGCTATACAGTATGTTTCTATTGTTACCTATTTTATATATAGTAGTGTGTATATGTCAATCCCAATCTCCCAATTTATCCCTTCCCCTCTTATCCCCTGGTACCCATAAGTTTGTTTTCTACACTTGTGACTCTACTTCTGTTTTGTAAATAAGTTCATTTGTGCCCTTTTTTTTAGATTCCACATATAAGCAATATCATATGATGCTTGTCTTTCTGTGTCTGACTTACTTTACTCAGTATGACAATCTCTAGGTATATCCACGTTGCTGAAAATGGCATTATTTTGTTCTTTTTTATGGCTGAGTAATATTCCATTGCATATATGTACCACATCTTTAACCATTCCTCTGTTGATGGACATTTAAGTTGCTTCCATGTCCTGGCTATTGTAAATAGTGCTGCAATGAACATTGGGGTGCATCTTAATTCACTAGTGATAGCTGCTCTTAAGGCAGGAGGACTTTGAATAAGTTAAAGTAGAGGTATTACTGCAGAATAAACAACCGAATAGGTTGGATTTTGAGCTAAGGTTGGATAGTTGGTAGATTTAGTCAGAAGCATCAAACAAAAGACATTGACAGAAAAAGAATAGAAAGAAGAGAAGATAGGAAAGACGTTTGACCTGGCTTTGTTAACAGTCATTGGTGCAAAGTATCAGCCCTGAAAATTACTGCATGAGCGATAGGTTTATTTTGTGATCTTGGAGGTAAGATGGTGAATGGGAAAATAAAGTGACCTTGAAGATCATAAGTAGATGCTGTGATGTACTGAAAACTGTAGACCAGAAGAGAATTAGAAAACACCTAAAGTTCTCAAGGTTCAGGGAGATTGGGATGTGAGAGCAATCATGGGGCTGATTCAAACAATAACCTGGCATTGTTTTAAAGGACTGTTCCTTCTTGACCCAATGGCAACCTTTAAAAATTTCTCACAATTTTTAGCACAGTTTAAGAACTATTTGAAATTTACTATTTTACAATGTTCATTATTAGAATAAATAATTCCATAAACAAAAACTCTTTCAAAAACATTTCAAATCTCAAAGGTCTTAAACAGAATTTCTGTAGCTCAAATGTAAGCAACTTCACTCTGCAGACAATATTAGAAAAAAGAAATATTTGCAAAAATAATTCAGTGTTACTGTTAAATAAAGACATTGGAAATGATATCTTGCTTTCCCCTGTTTCAGAGAACTCTACGATATGGATTCTTGGATTGTCATAATGAGTTTCAAATAACAGCAATATCAACTTGAATAATATACTTTAATTTCTCTAGATCTTACTTCCCTTATCTTTATAAGGAGAGGTGTAGACTTGATGAATCTGTCCTCTTTCTCTGTCTCTCGCTCTCTGTGTCTCTCTTTTTAACCATCACATTCTATACTTCTCTTTGATAGCTCAGAAATCAAGGTCATATCAAAACAAATGAAATACACATTAACCAAACAGGCAAAGAAAGTCTATTGACCCTGTGACATCTTAAGATCTCTTGCTGGCAGTTCAAGTCCCTAGGTAAGGTTGTGAGCCTAGAAGGAATGTCAGATCACAAAGAGAGAAACCAGTGCCCAATGAGACAAAGAGTGAGGTTCAAAGAAAAGAGATCACATGTGTGACTGGAGATAAATGGGTCCAATTTATCCCAGCTCTTACTAAGTTTAAGAGCTTATTATTTATTTCTTTCCTTTTATGAACTACTGCTTTTTCCCTTGTCAGCTAATTTTAATATATAGTGTATTACTTCTTGGCTCTTCAACTCATAAGTTTAAATTACTGTATTGCTCTTTAAGCTTTGAAGTCTCCATTTTCTTTTCTTTCTTCACTTTTGAATCTTGGCTCCAGCATCCTGGAAGTGGTTCCAAGGACATTTTGTCAACATCATTCAAGTCTAAGCTTTCTGAAATAACGATAATAATAAAAAATTCCAACTTCTCTCCAGGTGAGTACAAGAGAATCCCCAAAGTATAGTGTGTCCAGTATCAAGAACTGTGCAAGCTTTAAGGTTTTACCTTGTTTGCAAACTCACAGGTTAGCCTGCACAGTTTTAGCAATGCTGGCAGAAGGCACAGGTTTCCTGAGTCAGATACAAAGGACATTGTTACTTATAGCACAGCTGTCAGCATGAGCTTCATGTTCCCCTCAGTTCCCCTTACCCCCCAGATCCCATGGGGGTTACATGGAGATGGGCCCACATGGATGTTACATAGACAGTGCTTTGTATCAGAGCTGAGGAATGTGAGTTTAGAAACCTGAATCTTTTGTAAAGAACTATAAGCAAACCTGCCCAAACTTTGTCCTAGAGGGAGATCTCTTTATTTTACTGGACAGCATGTTTCTTATACAAGCATCCTTGAAAAGGTGGTCCATAGCAAAAGCTGTCAGCGCCCTTGCTCACAAGAAATGCAGGAGACTGTGTAGAATTGTCTTTCACCACCCAGTTTCACAGAGCCCCTGCACACTGAATAAAAGATAATAATGAGAGGTAAAATAAGACAAACACTGGCTTTCAAGTTTTACTTAATATCTTTTCCCAGTTTTTTTCTATTTGTATTCTATTATTTGAATTTATTTTCCTTATAAAACATATTATATATAATATAAAATATACATATATGCATATAATTTTAACTAAAAATGTCATATACTCAATGTTATATTCTGTGGTAATTGCATAGTCACTCATTGGAAAAAAAAGAAAATAATATTTAAAGGATGAAAGAGTCAAATATAACAATATTTTTATTCCATTTTAAGTTTGGAGGACAGGGTAAAAAAAAATCTCAGCAGTAAAAAGTTTTGCCTTTTCACATTTATTACATCTTTTATCCTTAATTTATATTAAAAAATTTTCATACTGAAGAGTTCCAAGTAGAAAACCTTTCCGATGCGTTAACTGTACAGTCGGTCGTGCATATCCCCGGGTTCCGCCAACCTGGTTGACTCTTCGGATTCAACCAACCACGGATCAAAAACATTCAAGAAAGAAAAAGAATTTCAGAAAGTTTCAAAAAGCCAAACCTGAATTTAGTCCCTGTGCAGGCAACTATCTACATAGCATTTACATTATATTTACAACTATTTACATAGCATTTGCATTGTATTAGGTATTTCAAGTAATCTAGAGATGATTTAAAGTATACAGGAGGTTGTAGGTAGGTTATATGCAAGTACTACATCATTTTATATGAGAGACTTGAGCATCCACAGATTTTGGTGTCCACAAGGGGTCCAGACACCAATTCCAAACTGATACTGAGGGACAACAGTAATCCTTTTTAACAAATCACTCTTTGTTAAAGAAGGGCTGTGGAGGTAGTGTCTTAGCTTCTGGAAGAACATTTTGCAAATCCTGGTTCTGGGCATATTACTGTCAAATTATATCCTCTCTTATCTCTTTCTGTTGTGTGTAATTCAGGTCTAAGTCAAAACACTTTATCCCTGAAAGAGAAATGTTAGTAATTTAAAACAATCATATTTTTACCAACAATTTAATTTGCTCAAGCCCATTGCAATTCAGTATACATGGGAAAGTGAACCATCCTGGAAATAATTAAATGGAGAGATCTTCACTGTCCCATATACCTAGACCAAATATCTAAACAGTCTATTTGGTCAGGCCCCATATATACCGCATATCTCTATTACAAGCAGAAATTTCAAAAAGCTTGTTTCTGATTTCATCAAAGGAAAGATATATTCCCAATGAAGCAAATTTTGGAATCTCTGGACACATATAAACCAGTTGGTTTTCAGTGCAATCTCAGAGACTAAGGGAGAAAGATTTGGTGCCTGCATTTTTTTTAAAATTTCATTTTATTTATTTTTTTATACAGCAGGCTCTTATTAGTATATACATGTCAATCCCAATCTCCCAATTCATCACACCATCACCCCCTGCCCCATGCCACTTTCCCCCATTGGTGTCCATACGTTTGTTCTCTACAACTGTGTCTCAATTTCTGCCCTGCAAACTGGTTCATCTGTACCATTTTTCTAGGTTCCACATGTATGCGCTAATATGCAATATTTGTTTTTCTCTTTCTGACTTACTTCACTCTGTATGACAGTGTCTAGATCCATCCATGTCTCTACAAATGACCCAACTTCTTTCTGTTTCATGACTGAGTAATATTCCATTGTATATATGTACCACATCTTCTTTATCCATTCGTCTGTCGATGGGCATTTAGGTTGCTTCCATGTCCAAAGCTATTGGCTATTGTTAATGGTGCTGAATGAACATTGTGGTGCGTGTGTCTTTTTGAATTATGGTTTTCTCTGGGTATATGCCCAGTAGTGGGATTGCTGGGTCATATGGTAATTCTATTTTTAGTTTTTTAAGGAACCTCCATACTGTTCTCCATAGTGGCTGTATCAATTTACATTCCCACAAACAGTGCAAGAGTGTTCCCTTTTCTCCACACCCTCTCCAGCATTTGTTGTTTGTACATTTTCTGATGATGCCCATTCTAACTGGTGTGAGGTGATACCTCATTGTAGTTTTGATTTGCATTTCTCTAATAATTAGTGATGTTGAGGAGCTTTTCATGTGCTTCTTGGCCATCTGTATGTCTTCTCTGGAGAAATGTCTATTGAGGTCTTCTGCCCATTTTTGGATTAGGTTGTTTGTTTTTTAATATTGAGCTGTATGAGCTGTTTATATATTTTGGAGATTAATCCTTTGTCCATTGATTCGTTTGCAAATATTTTCTCCCATTCTGAGGGTTCTCTTTTCCTCTTGTTTGTAGTTTCCTTTGCTTTGCAAAAGCTTTGAAGTTTCATTAGGTCCCATTTGTTTATTTTTGTTTTTATTTCCATTACTCTAGGAGGTGGATCAAAAAAGATTTTGCTGTGATTTATGTCAAAGAGTGTTCTTCCTATGTTTTCCTCTAAGAGTTTTATAGTGTCCGGTCTTATATTTAGGTCTTTAATCCATTTTGAGTTTATTTTGTGTACGGTGTTAGGGAGTGTTCTAATTTCATTCTTTTACATATGGCTGTCCAGTTTTCCCAGCACCACTATTGAAGAGGTTGTCTTTTCTCCATTGTATATCCTTGCTTCCTTTGTCATAGATTAGTTGACCATAGGTGTGTGGGTTTATCTCTGGGCTTTCTATCCTGTTCCATTGATCTATATTTCTGTTTTTCTGCTAGTACCATATTGTCTTGATTACTGAAGCTTTGTAGTATAGTCTGAAGTCAGGGAGTCGGATTCCTCCAGCTCCGTTTTTTTCCCTCAAGACTGCTTTGGCTATTTGGGGTCTTTTGTGCCTCCATACAAATTTTAAGATTTTTTGTTCTTGTTCTGTAAAAAATGCCGTTGGTAATTTGATAGGGATTGCATTGAATCTGTAGATTGCTTTGGGTAGTATAGTCATTTTTACAATACTGATTCTTCCAATCCAAGAACCTGGTATATCCCTCCATTTGTTTCTATCATCTTTAATTTCTTTCATCGGTGTCTTATAGTTTTCTGCATACAGGTCTTTTGTCTCCCTAGGTAGGTTTATTCCTAGGTAGTTTATTCTTTTTGTTGCAGTGGTAAATGGGAGTGTTTCCTTAATTTCTCTTTCAGATTTTTCATCATTAGTGTAAAGGAATGCAAGAGATTTCTGGGCATTGGTTTTGTATCCTACAACTTTACCAAATTCATTGATTAGCTCTAGTAGTTTTCTGGTGGCATCTTTAGGATTCTCTATGTATGGTATCATGTCATCTGCAAACAGTGACCGTTTTACTTCTTCTTTTCCAATTTCTATTCCTTTTATTTCTTTTTCTACTCTGATTGCCGTGGCTAGGACTTCCAAAGCTATGTTGAATAATAGGGGTGAGAGTGGACATCCTTGTCTCGTTCCTGATCTTAGAGGAAATGCTTTCAGTTTTTCACCATTGAGAATGATGTTTGTTGTGGGTTTGTCATATATGGCCTTTATTATGTTGAGGTAGGTTTCCCCTGTGCCACTTTCTGGAGAGTTTTTATCATAAATGGGTGTTGAATTTTGTCAAAAGCTTTTTCTGCATCTATTGAGATGATCATATGGTTCTTATTCTTCAATTTGTTAATATGGTGTATCACATTGATTGATTTGCATATATTGAAGAATCCTTGCATCCCTGGGGTAAATCCCACTTGGTCATGGTGTATGATCCTTTTAATGTGTTGTTGAATTCTGTTTGCTAGTATTTTGTTGAGGATTTTTGCTTCTATATTCATCAGTGATATTGGTCTGTAATTTTCTTTTTTTGTAGTGTCTTTGTCTGGTTTTGGTATCAGGGTGATGGTGGCCTCATAGAATGAGTTTGGGAGTGTTCCTTCCTCTGCAATTTTTTGGAAGAGTTTGAGAAGGATGGGTGTTAGCTCTTTTCTAAATGTTTGATAGAATTCACCTGTGAAGCCATCTGGTCCTGGACTTTTCTTTGTTGGAAGATTTTTAATCACAGTTTCAATTTCATTACTTGTGATTGGTCTGTTCCTATTTTCTATTTCTTCCTGGTTCAGTCTTAGAAGGTTATGCCTTTCTAAGAGTTTGTCCATTTCCTCCAGGTTGTCCATTTTATTGGCATAGAGTTGCTTGTAGTAGTCTCTTAGGATGCTTTGTATTTCTGTGGTGTCTGTTGTAACTTCTCCTTTTGCATTTCTAATTTTATTGATTTGAGTCCTCTCCCTCTTTTTCTTGATGAGTCTGGCTAATGGTTTACCAATTTTGTTTATCTTCTCAAAGAACCAGCTTTTAGTTTTATTGATCTTTGCTATTGTTTTCTTTCTTTCTATTTCATTTATTTCTGCTCTGATCTTTATGATTTCTTTCCTTCTACTAACTTTGGGTTTTGTTTGTTCTTCTTTCTCTAGTTCCTTTAGGTTAGATTGTTTATTTGAGACGTTTGTCGTTTCTTGAGGTAGGATTGTATTGCTATAAACTTCCCTCTTAGAAGTGCTTTTGCTGCATCCCATAGGCTTTGGATTGTCGTGTTTTCACTGTCATTTGTCTCTAGGTATTTTTTGATTTCCTCTTTGATTTCTTCAGCGATCTCTTGGTTATTTAGTAATGTGTTGTTTAGCCTCCATGTGTTTGTGTTTTTATGTTTTTTTTCCTGTAATTGATTCCTAGTCTCACAGCATTGTGGTCTGAAAAGGTGCTTGATATGATTTCAATTTTCTTAAATTTACTGAGGCTTAATTTGTGACCCAGGATGTGATCTATCCTGGAGAATGTTCCGTGCACACTTGAGAAGAAAGTGTAGTCTGCTGTTTTTGGGTGGAATGTCCTATAATAATCAATTAAATCTATCTGGTCTATTGTGTTATTTAAAGCTTGTGTTTCTTTATTAATTTTCTATTTGGATGATTTGTCCATTGGTGTAAGTGAGGTGTTAAAGTCCCCCACTATTATTGTGTTACTGTTGATTTCCTCTTTTATAGCTGTTAGCGGTTGCCTTATGTGTTGAGGTGCTCCTATGTTGGGTGCATATATATTTATAATTGTTATATCTTCTTCTTGGATTGATCCCTTGATCATTATGTAGTGTCCTTCCTTGTCTCTTGTAACATTCTTTGTTTTAAAGTCTATTTTATCTGCTATGAGTATCGCTACTCCAACTTTCTTTTGATTTCCATTTGCATGGAAGATCTTTTTCCATCCCCTCACTTTCAGTCTGTATGTGTCCCTAGGTCTGAAGTGGGTCTTTTGTAGACAGCATACATGTGTGTCTTGTTTCTGTATCCATTCAGCAAGCCTGTGTCTTTTGGTTGGAGCATTTAATCCATTCACGTTTAAGGTAATTATCAATATGTAAGTTCCTATGACCATTTTCTTAATTGTTTTGGGTTTTTTAAAAAAAATTAATCTCTTAAATTCAACATCATTGATGGTTCCAACATGTACTTTTTTTTTTTAAGTATTTATTTATTTATTTTTGGCTGTGTTCGGTCTTCGTTTCTGCGCGAGGGCTTTCTCTAGTTGTGGCAGATGGAGGCCACTCTTCATCGTGGTGCACGGGCCTCTCACTATCGCGGCCTCTCTTGTTGTGGAGCACAGGCTCCAGACGCACAGGCTCAGTAATTGTGGCTCATGGGCCCAGCCGCTCTGTGGCGTGTGGGATTTTCCCAGACCAGGGCTCGAACCCGTGTCCCCTGCATTGGCAGGCAGACTCCCAACCACTGCGCCACCAGGGAAGCCCCTGGGTTTGTTTTTGTAGGTCCTTTTCTTCTCTTGTGTTTCCCACTTAGAGAAGTTCCTTTAGCATTTGTTGTAGAGCTGGTTTGGTGGTGCTGTATTCTCTTAGCTTTTGCTTGTCTGTAAAGCTTTTGATTTCTTCATCGAATCTGAATGAGATCTTTGCTGGGTAGAGTAATCTTGGTTGTAGGTTCTTCCCTTTCATCACTTTAAATATGTCATGCCACTCTCTTCTGGCTTGTAGAGTTTCTGCTGAGAAATCAAGTGTTAACCTTATGGGAGTTCCCTTGTATGTCATTTGTCATTTTTCCTTTGCTGCTTTCAATAATTTTTCTTTGTCTTTAATTTTTGCCAATTTGATTACTATGTGTCTCAGCGTGTTTCTCCTTGGATTTATCCTGTATGGGACTCTTTGTGCTTCCTGGACTTGGGTGGCTATTTCCTTTCCCATGTTAGGGAAGTTTTTGACTATAATCTCTTCAAATATTTTCTCTGGTCCTTTCTCTCTCTCTTCTCCTTCTGGGACCCCTATAATGCGAATGTTGCTGTATTTAATGTTGTCCCAGAGGTCTCTAAGGCTGTCTTCATTTCTTTTCATTCTTTTTTCTTTTTTCTGTTCCACAGCAGTGAATTCCACCATTCTGTCTTCCAGGTCACTTATCCGTTCTTCTGCCTCAGTTATTCTGCTATAGATTCCTTCTAGTGTATTTTTCATTTCATTTATTGTATTGTTCATCCTTTTTGTTTGTTCTTTAATTCTTCTAGGTCTTTGTTAAACATTTCGTGCATCTTCTCCATCTTTGCCTCCATTCTTTTTCCGAGATCCTGGATCATCTGCACTATCATTATTCTGAATTCTTTTTCTGGAAAGTTGCCTATCTCCACTTCATTTAGTTGTTTTTCTGGGTTTTTATCTTGTTCCTTCATCTGGTACATAGCCCTCTGCCTTTCATCTTGTCTATCTTTCTTAAATGTCGGTGCCTGCATTTTAATACAGAGTTGCTCATAGATAAAAACATTTACCTGGAAACTTCATTTATGCTTAGAAAACATCAGTAAAATAGAGCTTTTGTTTAAAGCTTTAATTATACTTCCTCCATTTGAAACATTTGGCATTTATTCAGTGCTTCTTTGGACCTCTGTATCTCTGACAATTTACAGAGATTTCTCCCATTTGTCTCTGAGGGCAGAGTTACCTGAAAAAAATCAGACAATTTTCCTTGCCACCTTAGCCTCCCTCTTCTCCCATTCCTCCTTCATCAAGGACTGAACCCAGAACCTGGGGATCACTCCTCAAGTAATCTGCCTCAGGTTTCTCTCTAGCCTTCTAATATTTGTGACATCATTTTTCCTGGAATAATGATTTATCAACCTTGGACTGGTGGCCAAGTGTACTTGGAAACCCCTGGCAACCTTACCTGGAGATCTGCCCCATCATCCCAGTACCCAAAGTGATAACAGTCACCCTCTCCCCTGAACTGAAAGAGCTCAGAAAAGCTCTCCTGAGCTTCCCCTGAAGCTCCTTCTCATTTTGTCCTCCCTGATCTCCTTGAGGTTTGGCACAGTTCCCTCTTCAGCAGGGTTAGCTGTTGCTTTTTCATTACTGCTGTCAAAATGGTTTGGGCCAAGAGTGCACAGGGATTATCTGTCCCAGCCTCATTACATTTCAGATTTTCTACACTTGTTCTATTTCTCCAGCTATCCTGGCTCTTACCATGGCCAAAACTTGCAAAAAGACTCCTGGTTCTCTGCCTTCCAAGCCTTTATCTTTTTGGCCAGTACCATGGGCAAAGCTTGCAGAAGAACCTTTGTACTTTGGGCACCTGGATGCTGAGCCTTTCTTCTTTTCCTGCCCTGGGGAAAACTCTTTTAGTTTCATTTTTTGAATATCTCCCCCAAAGTTTCCTTGGGGACCTGAGAAGACTCTCTCCCCTGATCTCCTCACTGCTTCACCCCTGGTGATTTCTCAAATAGATCCAATATAAAATGGCCTATAGTTAGCATTATCTTTTTGGGAAACTCCATCCCAGAGAATATACCAGCACTGTTCTAGTTCTGCCATCCTCTTCAGTGCAGGTCAGTGAGCTGTGTTACCTGGTACCATATAGAGTGACTCACCCATCCTTCCTTGGGGCATGGAGGGTGAACAATCCATGCATCTGTCTGCCTAGGTTGTTCTGAATCCTTGTACAGGAGTAAGCCAGATAGCAGTCATCTTCTCTCAGGCCAGGATTCCAGGTACTTCGTGTTTCCTTGTAAGCAATAATGCTAACAGATAGACTAAGAAAGATAATCTAGGCTCTAACTATGTGATTTATTACTGAACTTTGGCTTGTCCAGTGTTAGTAGGAGAAGAAGGATCATCAGTAGAATTTATAGAGCCTTTGTGAGAATTAGAAAAAGTATCCTTTTCCACTAAGCTGATGCTGGCCTGATGCAGCTCTATGTCTAATACTCAGCCTGGCAAGTGGATTTCATCTTCCACACAAGCACTTGGCTATGCATGCCTGGGCAAGGCCCAATTTAAGCTATAAGAATGTAGAGACTCTGTTAATTTTGTGTCACATTATTATAGTAATGACATGATGTAATGTAGTGCTGAGTTTTAGAGGCAGAATTCATTTTAATAGTTTTACAAATGACTCCAGTCTTATATTTATGAGAATCATTAAGAGTCTGAAGTAATCACCTAAAATCTTCAGTTGTACTTCATTGAATTTTATGAAGGAAATGATATGCTTTAGTATATTCACAAATTTGGGATTCATGAAGGTCTTAGGACATATCCTTGTGTGAAAAAGGCCTATAGTATTTTCAAAGCATTTGGATGACTCTGTATTCTTTTTATCTTATTGTAAGGCTACTTTACATAATAACATAGGTTGGGTCTATTTTAAAATTGTTTACATGAAACATTGCATATCTTCTTTTTCTATATCAAAAACAGTTAGAGAGACCTAATTTGTACGTATATGAGGTTAAACCAGTAAGCGTAGCAAAATCATGAAAAATTAAGTATGCAGTTAAAAACCAAAGTCATTAATATAGAGGACACTTTTATGATAAAATGATGTTATGATTTATTTTATACAAATATGAAAACCAACAGGCTATTCCTTACATCAGATAATTGTGCAACGAGGATAATAAGTCAAAGGGTATTAAGGTACATAACTTCTGAATATTCTTGGAAAAATTTCCAAAATATATTGGGTCTTTATCATAAAACCAAGGTCTTTACTGAAGAAATCTGTTGATATACTTGATCAGCAGTTTCAAAGAATTAAGTGTATATTAAAAACAAAAGGAAAGCGATTATCCTGAAAGCTATTTGGCCTCTTTAAACAGTATATATGGTAATAATTGAATAATTAGGGAATTTAATGCAGGTGAGTTGTAAACTAATTTAGCTATGAGCATCAACATCTTGAACCACTGCTATGGGAAATGCTTTTTAAATTAAGCACTTTTTGATAGTTTCAACTGCCTTGGTAATTCATTATTCTTCACTCTTCATTTTTTTTTTTAATCTTTAAAAGCAGACTGCATGCTGGGATGCCATAAAATTTCACTTTTAATCAGTCTGTAATGGTAAGGGTCACATTTCAATACCTGCAATATAAAAGCAGTGTACCTCGGGAGCTTGGGTTTAATGTTTTACCAGCATAGCATGGGGTAACAGTTAATGTTTTTATTTTAAATAAAGGATTGGAATTAACTTTTTTAAAAAAGTGCTAGACTCGTGGCTCTGAATATATACTAAATGATTAGGTGAGAAAGAATGTTTTATTGTGATTAAGAGCTAGAGATGAAGCCAGCCCAAATTAGTTTTTAGAGTAGTTCAGGTATACGCATAGCAGTGATCAATAATGAACAATGATGTAGTGGGAGGCTTTTTTCCTGTTCTGACCACTGTGCTGTAGCTGCCACTGTATTCTTAACAATGGGAATGCATTATTAGCAGTGGGGAACATGACATGGGCAAGTGGGGGCAAATGTTGTGACCTCATAACTTCACTCTAAGTATTGAAAGAGCATGTGAGGAAGCATCTAGGGGCAATGATACAAAAAGGCAAAGCAACAGAAGAAGAGAAATAGGCTGGGATGGCTAGCAGCCTTGGGCATGCAACAGTGTTTACCACTACATTTTTTATTTTCCTGGAGGTATGTAGGATTGCTATTTGCTAGGAGAGGCATTAGTAATAGGAATTTCTTCCAGTGATTTGAAGGTGAATAAATCTTTTCTTTCCTCTGAGCTATAGTGGTTAGTGCTCTGACTTGTGAGGGGCTGGTGAACTACCTTCTTCTCATCCATCTGCTTTATGGGAGAGAAGACTTTTAAAAATCAATTTTTAAGGTCTAACATCAGAGACGAGCAATTCTGGAGGCTTTTTCTTTTTTGCTTCTAGGATGTACTCAAATCTGTCTTAAGAATTCAGCAAGCCTTAGAAGAAATATTTCTGACAAAGTATCTACATTACTTAAAGCAAGAAGTGGTTATGGCTCCCTGGAGAGAACCTGGAACCTGCATATCAGGAGACACGGATAGTTTTGGGTATGCCTCTGGCTGGCTGATGACTTTGGGCAACTCATACAGTGCCTCTAAGTCATGTCTTATAACCCGAAAAATAAGTGAATTGGCTATGTCCCTGGATTTAAATGTGCTCTATGAGGCTGCAGGATTCTCAGAGGTGCTTCATTGTCTGCTTTGAAGGCTGAGTGTCAGGGCTCCAGATGGCTGTCCTCCACTGAGCCTGCCGCTAACCCAGCTTTTCAGTTTATATCTGTTGTATATATTAAGTAATATTAGATTTAAAAAAATGGCAATCCAGCTAAAATAGTTTGAAAACCACTGGGTTAAGCTTGAAAGGAAAATAAACTGAAAATTCCCGAAATTTTATTTGCCTGGTGAGAAAGGACATTGTGTCTTTGTCTTTTTACTGTGTGGCATATATCAGGTACTCCATACATATTTATTATATGAATCTAATTTGCCCAGGTTTCAATTCTATATAGCTGGTGATAGCCAGGAGTGAGGAGCAAAGTGCACTATGTTTGATGG
Organism: Balaenoptera borealis; assembly: GCF_965194805.1. Taxonomy (NCBI): domain Eukaryota; kingdom Metazoa; phylum Chordata; class Mammalia; order Artiodactyla; family Balaenopteridae; genus Balaenoptera; species Balaenoptera borealis. Next base: position 53,739,906 of record NC_138866.1, on the reverse strand, counting down.
GCAGCAGCTAATTTTATTGGACTTGTGCCCATAATCAGAAATTCAGTCTAGGAACAAGCTATATTATTATAAAGTCCAGGAAATCTAAACAGAAAAACTGAGCAATTTAGAACAGACTAGAAAAGTAACTCTTTCAGTTTGATTAGAAAACACAATCTAAGGAATAATGTTAGTTGCAGTTTCTTTCAAATAGGATTGAATACTCTTTTCCTTTATGCAGTTTTTAAAGAAACAAAACATTTTGTTGGCATGGAAATATCTAATCTATTACCCTTTCTAGACAAAGAGAAGGTTTACAATTTACTTCTCCATTAAATAACGTGTTTGTGTGTGTGAGTGTGTGTGTGTGTGTGTGTGTGTGTGTGTGTGTGTGTGTGTGTGTGTGTGTGTTGCAAACAAGAGAGAAGCAGAACTAACTCTAGCAGATGCTTAAAGGTTTAAGATTAAAGACACATGTAAATGTGATTCATGGCGGGTGTTCTGTGCAACTGAATGAATATTCCCAAATCACAGCTAGAAAAATTTCAGAGTAAATTGACTTAACTTAGGGTAAGTTGACAGTGGTCCCTGAACTGGAGGGGAATAGATGAGCAAGAAAAAAATTTAGCTGACAGGACTCCACTAAGGAAAACAACATTCAGGTAACTAATGAGATATTCTATTGCCTAGAGGAATTACCCAGCCTTTAGCAAGGCTTCAACTGGCAGGAGGTTTGTTTTAAAACTGAAATGAGGAAAAGGACCTGGGCTTACAAATGATGGAAACATATATTATCAACAGGGGGAAAAAAATCAGAAAATGGCAACCAACTTGTTTCCCCAACACATCTGAAAGGAGGAAGAAGGAGAGTGATTTAATGTACCCCGATCAAACAGTTACTTTCCTTTATCCTTACTAACCGGGCTTGTCAAGATGGTCTGGAAATTGGATGAATGTAAGTAATGAATCATGATAGACATTCATGAAATGCTTTATTTCCATTTCTCCTGGCTCATTGTTTCTTGCTTGACTTTCATGGGAAGTTTACAGTCATTTTCATTCTTCACATAGTCAGTTCCTGACCTTCCTGGTCAGGAGGCTGAAAAAAACAATTAGGAGGAAGGAGGTATAGTCTCTGCTTGTTTTCTCTCTCTCTCTCTCAATCATTCTATCTTTTCAGCTTATCAACATATCAATGGCACTGAATCATGAATGGAATCTCTGGTTTTAAGCTTGACTCCCAAATTATGACTCTGACTTTGATATGATGATATTTATTGCTATATTTCAGACAGCCACCACATCTCCAGCTTTAATGGACTCACTTCTGAATAGATAGTCTTATGTAATATGCACAGGGTGGAAAAGAATAGTTTGAGTTCCTCCCAAATAATTCTAATGTACACAATTTTAAATTTTTGTTGCCTTTATTCTAATGGTTATTGGAAGGAAAAAATTGTTTTCTGACCTGATTGGTTTACTTAACTTAGTTCTAATGAAGAATAATACAGTGCCACTCACTATTATTCTTATGTTCCCTTTGCTTTAGTTCTTGTTTTTGAAGATTCAGGAGGTGAGTTAGAGTTGACTTTAGCACCAGGGCCAAGTTCACTGAAAGTTATTAAGATAGCACAATGGCCGAGTTAACTGTTGAAGGAAAATGCTCAGGGTAGGCAGTACCAATAATTATTAGCAAATTCTGTTGCGATTTCAGTGCTTTCCTCTCCCAGTAGATTGATCTGTTATAGAAAATAGCATGGTTGTAATTTCAGGATTAGTCTTATCGAGACCTATTTAAATTATAAAGTAGTTTATTTTCAATATTATTAATGTTGTGCAAGGTCCCTGAAGCTCGTATTATTTATGAATCAACCAGATTGTTGAAGAAACATATATGGATGTTTGGGGGCCTGGGTGAAATTGTGAGGGACTGAGGGGAGCAACAATGCAGTATTTCAGTAGAAAAGAGAGCTGGTTGAGAAGCTATTGGTTGTTGACTACTGGTGGCTTCCATAGCAATGTCATGAGAGGGATTTGGTGGGAACGAGAACAGGGTTGTGGCAGTTATTGATATTATGGGGTTTCAGGGGCTTAATAATAGAACTAAATAATTTTATAGATAGAAAATTTCTTCCTGATATAATTAATGTAAATCAAGACATAAAGTTAGGGTGACCGTAAACCTTGATTTGTCAAGGGCCATCCTCATTTATGTCTCTTGGCCTGGCTTAATTATTAATAACACCTGTGGTTGCCATCCTCTAAGATGGTACCCAATGATCCCTGCCTCCAAGTATTCACACTCTTGTGTAATCCCCTACCACATTGCACCAGAGTTGGTCTGTCTGACCAGTAGAATTGAGGCAGAGGTGACTGTATGTCACTTCTGAGGTTAGATTCTCTCTCTCTCTCTTTCTCTCTTTCCTTCTCTGTCTCTCTGATCATTCACTCTTGGGGAAGCCTGATGCCTTCTCAGGAGCAGCCTTAATGGAAAGGGTCATATGGGGCACTGAAACTTCCTGCCAACAGCCATTTGGAGTTTTGGAAACCTATCCTCCTGCCCAGACCAGCCTTTAGATGACTACAGTCTGGGCCTATATCTTGACTGCAACTTCATGAGAGATCCTGAGACAGAAACACCTAGTGAAGCCTCTCTTGGATTTATGACTGTGGGAAAGTGTGTGATAATGAGTATTTGTTGTTTTAAGCTGCTAAATTTTGGGATAATTTGTTAGGTAGCAATATATAATAAATACAGCACCCCTCTACTCCCAAAAGTGTCTTGATTTAGATGAAAAATTGTAGTCACCTTATGTAAATCTGATATATTAACAGAAGTGTAATTCATGAACTTATTAGGGATTTTTCTCTTCTATTGACAGTTGGAGCTTTCACTCTGACATTAATATGCAGACACTTATGAAGGTTATCAGGACAGAAGCATTTGATAATGCCAAAAATCTAAATCTGTAGATTCAGAATCATGAAAGACAGTATAACAGTGTAGATGAAAGTACTGAATTTGGAATCAAATTTGCTTGGATTTGAATTCTGACCCCACCATTTACTGGCCTTGAAGAGTTGTTTAACTTTTCTCTGCCTCAGTTTTATCATATTAAACATGGGGGTAATAATAGTACCTCTCTCATAGGATTTTTTTCTTTGAGGATTAACTGTGTGTAAAGCTCTTACAGTGGTGCTTGGCACAAATAAGCATTCAATAAGAGTTACCTATTATTATTATTTTTATTATTATTATAGAGAATTAAGTTGATGTTTTTCCTTTGTTCCATTTATGAACAAATGGCTATTCTCTTATAGTATTCTCAATGATTCATTCCTTAAATATTTTAATGTTCTTACTGCATGCTAGGAACATTAGCTGGAAATACGTCACCCATTAAGAAACTTACAAAATAGTTGGGAAATTTTCCATATTCCTTTATACATATTATGTTATATAATGTATATATTAAATATGTATACATATATACAAATAGACTATATATGTGTGCATCAGCTATAAAAATCATGCAACTCAAGGACTAGATTATAGGTACAGATTGTATACAAGGAAAAATGGGAATGAGTTAAAAAACCACTGGGGTGTGGAATTAGAATAGGATAGCTTTCTGGACATGAGAAGGCACTTTGAAAGAAATGTAGGAACTGGAAAATCTCAGTGAAGGAGGGAATTCAAACTTGAGAAGTTGTCTATCTTATTGATCTTATTAATTGCGATTGCTGTATCTCTAGCCTCTTGAGCAGTACCTGACATGTAGTGAGTATTCTGCAAATACTTGTCAAATGATTGTGTTGACAGAGAAGGAGAAAAACTATTAAAACAGTAAAGAGCAATGAGAATTGGCACAGTTGGAAAGGACAGCAAAGGACTGGATGGTAGCTAATTTGGTGGGAAGGATTCAAGAGAAAAGAAGATGTTTTGAAGACATGGGGTTGAAGTTTAATTGCAGTCAGTGTGGGAGAGACAAAGTTAGTGGTCTTCAACATTGTGGTGATAGTTGAAGCTTTGAGGAGACAGATGAACTCTCCATGAAAGTGAATTTGGAGAAAAATTCTCCAAAGAGGTGCAAATGTGCTGAGGTCTGCATGGGTGTGCAGGCATTCAGATGAAGGAAGGTAAAGATAGAGGAGCTAGTTTAAGAACCATTAGAGAAGGTTAGAAGTCTGGAGGAGATAATGTTGAAAAAGAGATGGTGATCAACAATATCAAATGCTGCAGAGAGATTTCTGTTTGAGAATTAAGAATGTATCTTATGGGACTGCCTGGGTGGTCCAGTGGTAAAGAATCCACCTTACAATGCAGGGAACGCGGGTTTGATCCCTGCTCAGGGAACAAAGATCCCTCATGCCGCAGGGCAGCTAAGCCCGCATGCCACAACTACTGAGCTCACATGCCTCAACTAGAGAGCCCACGCGCCCTGCAGCCTGTGCGCCACAACTAGAGAAGAGAAAAAGCCCACACGCTACAACTAGAGAGAAGCCTGCCCGCAGCAACGAAAGATCCCGCATGCCTCAATGAAGATCCGGCATGCCTCAACTAAGACCCAACGCAGCCAAAAAAAAAAAAAAAAAAAAATGGATCTTAGATATCAGTTTCAGTAAAAGCAAGATTTTAAGGAACTGAGGGGCACTGAAGAAATGAAGATAGCACTTATCAGCAGTTGAAGAGTTTGTGAAATGAACAAAATAAATAGAATCATAGAGCATAAGAGCCAGTCTTAAAAATTGAGACTCTGAGTATTGAAAGATGAAAAAGAGCAGTATTAGGAGAGATTTATTGAATGTTATACAATTATTCTGCCAGACTTTATTTTGAAGATTGTTCCTTATATCTTGTATTGCCTGTAATTTACTTTAAAATATTTCTGTACAAACTGTGCGGTACATGGTGTAAGTTAATTTTGTTTTATAGCTAAGGAGCTGTTAGTTAACATCAGAGATGCCCTAATCAGAATTTACATTTCAGGGGTTGTTGGTTACTCTCTGAAGTAATGTAATGAGGGATATATACTTCAGAGGTTATAAGGCGTGGTGTAACTCTTACGATCAGGCAAAAAAGAAATTTGCTTAATTTTCAGTATTTTCTAAATGTTTGCTAGTTTGCTTTGTAGATTTCATATTAATCCCATTTATTGTCCATGGCTCTTATCAATTGTGTGGTAGATTGCTTTAAAGACTCCCATTCGTCATCTTTCCTTGTTAGCCACGCTCTTTGCCACTTGAGTTTATCACTCCTTCCATCAAGCGACAGAATATATTTCCCTTTCCATTGTATCTGTGTTTGGTTATATTACTTGCTTTGGTTAATGGGACTCTAGAAATCATGATATAAACAAGGGATTGCAAAAGTGCTTGTGTGTTTCAGTTGTTCTCTAGTAATTTTGCCACCACCATGAGAAGAACATGCCCAGCCTCACCTGCTGGTCCTTGGAGGAGGATCAGAGACAATTGGAGCAGAGTTGCACTAGTTAAATTGCCTCAGCCAAGGCCGACCTAGAGCAGAGTCCATAGACAACCTCTAGTTGCATGAATCATGCACAGCAGATGCATAGATGAGCCCAGCTGAGTTGAGCTAACTTCTAGGAAACTCACAGACATGTGAACTATAATAATACATGATTGTTGTTATAAGCCACTGAGCTTTGTTGTGGTTTTTTTAACCTAGCAATAGCTAACAAATTCAAGAATGATAATCTCCATTTGTATCTTTTACCAGCTAATAAAATATATAAAGTAACTGTCCCTTACATCTTGTATTGTATGGGGATTATATTATTTTATTAACATAAGCTTTTTTGCTATATAGGTTTTTGCACAAAGGGAGAGACATTTATTTAACATGGACCTTCACTTTCTTCAAAATGATACTCTTAAAGAGTGAGATAATCCAATGAATAAACTTCTCAAGGTCATCTACTCTCAAGGCTCCACTTCTGTACATTTTCTCTTTATGTACAGTACAGAAAATCAGTCACTAAAGATTTAGCTATAAAGATTTCAGAAGTATAATTCATGCATTTTATTAACAAGGGCAGAAATAGAATGGATTTTTCATCTGTTACAGACCTTGTGCTAAAGAAAATGTTGCAGATTTTTACTGGGAGCTGTACTGTTTTAATCTTTCTAGAATGATTAATGACCACCTATCAACACCCTAAAGATCATGTGTATGTGTATTCATTTCTTTCCCCAGTGAATTCATTTGTGTCTTTTTTAATTGACATCAAAGAAATTTTGCATTACTAAGAGCTGAGCTACGTTATCAAGTAAGCTTAACATGGAAAAGAAATGTAGGGAAAAAACTAATGACCATCCAATATAGTCTGTGAAACACTTTCATTTTCCATGAATAAAGGCCTCTTGTGGTATTTTTAAGCTATCTTAAACATGTAAACATGTAAAATTAAGTTCATTATTTCACTCTGGAAGAAGAAAAATAATTCAAATGATGAATTCTGTATCTAGAATGAAATGCACAAACTTCAGAGAGGAGGTAATTTCTATTTAAATTACTTGACTCATCAAAATTGTGTTATAATTTATAATTATTTCACTATCTAGAGTTATTTAAGTTTGTTAAGGGAAGGAGGTTGGTGGAATGAGGGCTTTTATTTCCTTTAAAATATTCCCCTGTCTTTGTTTTTCAATCTTAGTAACTTCTGAAAGCTTCTTATGATCATCTGATATACACATCATACCAGTTGTGACCTAAGTGGGACACAACCCTTTCTCTCTAAAGTTAGTGTGTGCTTTTGGAACAAATCCTTTAAGGCAGTAATGTCAGTGGGGTAATGCTTTGGTGCCTGACTAATTTTGGTTGCTTGTCGTGATAGGACTTTATCTTAAAGCATGAGAGGATAAGTAAGTCCTAGAGTTTGAGTTGTGTAATACTGATATACATAGGAGAACCTGGAAGCATGAGGCATGTCTGCTTTTCCCCAGTGCTTGTGGACCTAAAAAATTACTCTTTGAGAGTAAATGAGACTAAAGTGGCAGACCAAGTGGTTCACCACAGTGTGGTCACTGTTGGCATCTCTTTGAAGACTCTACTGAAGTCTGAAGAAAGTTTTAGGTTCTCATTCTCTCCATCCCACAGAGAAAGACTATGACATTTTAATACAACTTTTCTGCCAGTTTCACAGGTTTTGTGGCAAAATCTTGTGATTGATCCTACTTTCGATTAAAGACAGAATCCTTTGTCCTATCCACTTTAGATAATAGCAGTCCACCAAATTTTATGTAATTTGCATTGTATGTTGGAACTTGAACTTTATTATCTTTAAGAATATGCAGAGATTTGACATTCCATATGCATTCATATTCATTTCTTCAGCTTCATATTTTCTAGTCACTAGCAGTTAAGAAATAAAGAGGTTTTTAAATGATATGACTTGAATCTGAGTTTGATGAAAATGAATCATTAGTGGGCTTTCCAAGTGACATAGTTACTTCACTTGTGGAAACAGGAAGAATGGAGAGTCATTTATTGATAAAGGAAAATTATCTGTGTGATGAGATATGTATTTTGGGTGAGAAATTGACATCTCTATTTAAATGAATGAGGGCCCTCACCTGGAAGTGTCTTTCATACTAACAGAGTGACATAATGCATAATTATCTGTTGCAGTTGTTGATGTGGTTTGTGTGTAGGTTATGATGTTCATTTGAAGGACATCCCACTTAAAGGTTTATATAATACAATATACAAGAAACTTGGTGTCCCAGAGTTTTAAAAATCATTAATCATAGTGAACTAAGACAGTTAATCAAGCCTTAGACACTGATGAAAGATTGTCCCTGTGGATTTCTACCTTGAAAACCTTTAGAAAATGATGGTTTTTTGCTTTCCACTTGACTGCCTCAGTAAGCCAATTCATTTTCTTTAGGAGCAACTCAAGGTCAATGATGTGACCATGTCAACTTTAAGCTATGTTCTTCCTCACACATGTAAGCTAGACTTCGTTGTTATAACTGATGCCTCTGAGAGTGGTACTGTCAAGAAGAAGCCATGAGATTGTCTAGGAGGAGATTAAGTAAAAGATCAATAATAATACAGATTTCAATTTGTCTTCAAATGAAAATATTTAATTGATATTTGTACCTCAAGATGAAATTACATTTTTTTTTTTTTTTACAATAAATGGTGGGTATTACTCTGTCATGAGAATATGCAGAAGAATGAGGCTAGGTCATGGCATATTACTCTAGGAAAAAATCAAAGAAACTATCTAATTAGGTTAATCTCTGTCAATTTTATAATTTCTGTAATTAATCTCAAATGGAATTTCTTAATCAGTTTTTCTCCTTTGATTCTCCAGGTATCTCCGTGGTAGCAAATTATTTCAGCACTGAGTCATGGAGATTGGATTCTTGAATTCCTGGCAGAGGCAAATGTCTCATTAATGCTGATCTGAGAGACATCTGTGATGAGCCTATATATCAGGTTTATCTGCAGAGCTGATCTGAAACTGATGAGCAGTTCTGAAGTGAGGCAGACTGGCAATGAAGACTCCACCAGAATGAGGTGATCACACTTCTGTTTTCAGAAAATGACCTCGGAACCCCAGGCTTATATGCTTAATTTCTCAAGGTTTAAATATATAAGCTCTTCCATTATATATTGACCCCTACAATTTGAAAGTGAGTTGGAAAGACTGAGTCAACTTTCAGGCAAATTCAAACTCCTTAAACCCACTTTGCTTGGATATACTGGAATACAGGTAATCCTGAAATTTGTTTTAATCCTTTATTTAGTTTTGTAAAGACTTTCTGGTCTCTGATCAACATTGGCAAATTCTTCTTCCCCAAGCTCTGTATTTTTAAAAGGAAAAAAAAATGCCTAGGATTTGTGGAAAAAAATCATATTGAAAAAGGAACTTAAAATAGCTGTCTTTCTCCAACAATGTATGTCAGGCCTAGAGTTTATTACTGGAATATAATCTATAGTGAATGGCAAAGTAATGAAGGGAAAAAAACTCTTGGAAGTAAGTGACATTAAAAATAGTGATATTTTGCTTTCATGGTCTCTTTTCTAAAGCATGATGGCTAAAAGAAAATTATGCCACTTTAAAAATAAATTTTAAACGTTAAGCCTAAAAATAAAGGCAAGGCATTGTTATAGTAATACCAAATGATACTTTCTTCTGAAGAATTAGAATTAACTCTGAAGTACCTTTTTAGTCATTAACTTGTATAATCTTCAAGGCATTACTCCGCTCCTTTCACTGCACCTCACCATACCTTAGGCATAAATCCATAATGCTGATTTCTGCTCATATATAAATGACAAGGATAACAAGTATTGATAACTATTTGAAACAAATTCAAAAATTGGTGAATAAATAGATAATGAAAGTTGATGCCAAATGAATAATGCAAATTACAATGGCTAATAGGTTAGTATTCTTGGCTTTTCTACTTTCAACTTTGAGATATTAACTTAATGTATAGAAAAGAAATAAAATTTTTAATGTTTAGTGGACAAGATACAGGAGAAAAATAATTTAAACCAAGTATTCATATGATAATATGTAGAACTCTTTCTATTTTGAAAACCCGAGAAAGGTCATTCATCTTACAAATTAGTGATATATTACAACAGTGCTAATTATGCTTATGCTGCTATAATTAAGCCATGCCATGATTGAGTCTGTCTGCCTTCCCAAATATAAATAAATATTTTAAGCCATTATCTTAGGATTCCATGCTGTTTTCAAGGAAGAATTATTTTTCATCAAATAGAAATCAACCCTTAAATTACATTAACTAAAATTTGCTGTTTTCTGCAAGTTTCATTGTAGTCATAGTCTTAATTCACTTGTGTTAAGAAGACTAGAAAATAAAGCAATAAACATTTAAAAATTTTAAAAAGCCTAGAAAGCTAGGTACTCTTTCAGTACCTAGCCTTAGCTACTGAAAGAGTTTACTATTAAGCTTTATTCTACTTCATGTTGAGTTAGACTCCTCTGGTTACTTTTTGAACTTAGCTGTAAGGTAGAGCTGCAAATATATCCAAACAAGAGCTTGTTCATAAGGGGTCTTGATACCATGTGCTACACACAATATCCCCATATAGACTGAAATGAAATATCATAGCTGACCATCCAATTTCTTTCTGTAATAGGTGGCATCATTTAAATTAATCTGGAATTGATTTAATCTATTCCAAGTAACATTATATTGCACATTTGACCCCATCAAGTCATCAAGAAATATTTGCGTGGCCACTGTGTTCATGGTATTTTAATAGGCATCATTTCTTCTTTTGGTGATCATTTATTGAGTACAAAGTATCTGTATGTACACTGCTAGGTTCTGGGTGTAAAATGCACAGTTCCTGTTCTTATCAATCTCATGGTCTAATGCAAGAGTTGGGCAAGCAAACAGACACTTGCTGTGTACGATGTGTATTGTGGGAGAGATAGTATGAGGTGCTTTGAGAAAGATGAAAAAGAAGAATACCACCTAAATCACATGGAATGGGGGCATTCAGGGAAGACTTCTAGAGGAGACAATAGCCTACTTGACTTTTAAAACAAGAGAAGATGCTAGCTAGGTTAAAAAATAAAGGAAGGGTATCCTGGGGAGGAGAGTCCAGGCAGAGGGAACAGTATGGGCAAGAGGATAGGATAATAATAATAATGACTAACATGTATTAAGTCCTTGCTATATGTCAGTTGACTCCTGGGTTCTTTTCATACATTTCCCCATTTAATCCTCACAAGAACTGGATGAGGTAGTAGTGTTATCCCTGTTTTATAGATGGGAAACTGAAATTTTGAGAGGCTAACTTGCCAAGAACAAGCAACTTACACATTGTTAAACTGAGAACCTAATCCTATGTTTGTGTGACTACAAAGCCCATGATCTCAATGTCTACTCTGCTGCACAAAATGATTTATTACAGGAACTGCACATTGTTCTGAATTAATTAATTAACTAGTTCATTCATTCATTCATTCATTCATTCAACAAACATTTACTGAGTCAGGCATTGTGCTAGGTCCTAGGGATAAAAAGCAAATTCAGAAATGGTCTCTTTCCAGAGGGAGCTTTTGGTTTAATAGAATGGTTATACATTGAAAACAGTGGCCTAAATAAGTCAGTGTATTATAGGTGTTTTGTTAAGGATATATGTGGGACTCAGTAGGGGGATAAAGTTTTGGTGGGTATGGGGAGTCAGTGGATGCTTAAGGAAAGATTAACTGAGGAGATGACACTCTCTGAGTCCTGAAAAATGGGTATTGAAAAAAGAAGGAACGGGCATTCCAGATAATAAAACAAACTGAGAAAAGCTATGGAGATATAAAATAGCCTGGATTTGAAGGCATTATCCAGCAATTATGTGTGACTAAGGTATAGAGAATGACGTGATCGTTTTTCAGGGAATGGAGAAGAAGAAATGTTTTGGGAGTAGAATAAATAGGATTTGGTTATCATTGAATGTAGGAGTGAGGGAAAGAGGGAAATATACAATAATTCTTAGATTTGTCTTTGTCGGTTGGGCAGTTGCTGATTGCAAATTGAAAGAGAGTGGATATGAGAGAAAAAAACAGGTGATATTGGATTGGGGAGAAATAATAAGGATAGTTAAGCTTAGTTTTACACATGTTGAATCAAGCAGAGACATCTGTAGCTGTTGGACTGGAGTTCAGGACAATGCCTTGGTTGAAGATTTAGATATGTAATCATTCAGTTATAAAAGCAGATGAAGTCTCTCTGGCGGTATGTCAAAGGAGAAGAAATGAGGACCAAGGATATAACTGTGAAATATACCAGTATTTTAAGAATGGCTAGAAGAGTAAAAGCTTAACAGAATATTAAGATGGACACAGTCAGAGAACCATCAGAGAATGATGTCATTGAAATAAAATTAAAAGAGAGTTTAAAGAAGATGGGAGAAGTCCCAAGTGTCTAAATGCTCCAAAGAGGTTATAGAAGATGAAGTTTGCAATGAGTTGTTAGGATTTGGCATATGTGTGATGGCAGCATTAGTGAAACAGTGAATTACTGAAATACTTGTTGAAACCAGAGAAGATCTGAGTATCATAAAGGTCATGTGAATAGGAACCCAGCAGAGATCAGAGACAGAGTACAGTGCATTCATTCTGCATATTTGTGTGTTTTCTCTCTAGAAGCTCTCAGCATCCCAGGTATAAGATCAGAGAAGGCTGATTTTTGAGTTTTGCAGAGTGGCTATGGGAGAAATATACTAAGGGACTAGTATATTGAGAGCTCTAGGAAAAGAGCTAAAAGATTAGCTCTTTTAAAAGCTAGTTAAAAGATTGCATTATGGAGTTTAGGTTAGTGAGGGAAGGAAGTAAAGCCATGGAGTGTGGCTTTAAATTGAGGATAAAATGGAGAGATGGAACTTCTGAAGAGCCTTGGTGAAGGCCTACCCTAAATATTATTTCCTGAGAAGCCAGTAGCTCCCAAGTCTGGGTTGGGTGTCCCCCATATAAACCATCATAGTATCCTGTACTTCCTCTCTCATAGCTCTTTCTACTAATTTCTTGACTAGTTGCTCTCACCAGGCTACCAGCTTTGTGAGGACAAGAACCTTGTCTCATTCATCATTGTTTCTGCAGTGTCCCACTCAATACCTGGCACATGTAGGTATTGTTGAATGAATAAATAAGTATGAGAAGACAGTGAAAGAGAAGGAAGAATATGAGTTTGTAATTTAAGATTTCAGAGATTATGCAGTTCTGGTTGATGACAACATCCAGGCTGGGATTGAAGTGGGTAGAAGATACTTGAAATCCAGGAGGTCATGAAGATGTGAGGTCATGGTATTATATAGGTCTTCTGCATGGGTATTAAGGTTGTACAGGATCTCAGGAAGATTGGAAGTAAAAAGAATCTGGGAACCCAGGTCATAGTTCTCAATCAATGAGGGTGAATCAGCTGAAGTTAAGTAAATGAGAGCAAGAAGGAGAGGAATGATGTGGCAAAACAGAATGGCACAACCTCAAGGGAGGAAGGAATTTTTCTGAGGGTGTTAAGTGACCATGAGGACTACTTTGGGAATATAGGGTATGGGCTGAGTGAATTTAGTAAGGCAAGAGGGATAAACAGTGTCCAGTTGGCAAAGAGTCTAATAAACTAGGCTGAGGAGTTTGGATTTATCCCATGAGTTCACATTACAAAGGATACAAAAAGTATCCTTAGCTTTTAGATGTGTCAAGCTAACTTTGACGGAGTGGAACAGTGAAGAAAGAGCTGCAGGATTTAAAAGTATAGAGACAGGGGTTCTGGATCAGCCTCTACCTTTACCTGTTCCTAGTTCAGTGTTGGTGGGCAGATGTCTTAACATTTCAAGTGTGAAACTAAAGGATTTGATTAGCCGATCTTTAAATTCCTTTACTTGGCCTGCAAAGTTTTATAACCTGGCACCATCTTACCTATTCAACATTTCCTCTATACCTCAATGCGATTTGTGAGGCTAACCTACAAAATGTCCTAAGAATACACACATTTTGACTTTAAAACTTTCATTCATCTTTGCCTTTTCTTGAAGTGTCCCACACATGCCTATGCAATTATTTAAGGCCCAGCTTAATTTCTGTTTCTGTGAAGCCTTCCCTGCCTGCACCAGTGCTCACTGACGGCAGTCCCTTCTGAGTGCCAGCTGCCCTGAAGTTCTATTCCACCATAAGTCAGCACTCATTGTCTCATACTATTTGACATTCGATGGGGCCCTAGGCAATAAAATAAAATGCCCCGTTCTGAGAGCCAGGAGATTTGAGATCTAGTTTCTGTTGTGAGTAAATATTGTACTTTTGTACAAGATGTTTCCTCATCATTAAAATGAATGGGTTTCACTAGAGGATAGCTGTCTTAGTTTGGGTTCCCTCCAAGAATTGTCTGCCAAAGGAAGGGAGGTGGGAACATTTATCCACAGCCCCATCTCCCACTAGGCCGGGGTTGCTCATGGGGGTGCTTCCTCTCCTGTACTTCTTTTTTTTTTCTTCCTCCTTTGTTTTCATTTCTCCTTCTTCCCTTCCTCCCTTCCTTTCTTTTCTTTCTTTCCTTCTTTTTATGCTGCACCTTGCACCTTGCGGGGTCTTAGTTCCCCGACCAGGGATTGAACCCGGGCCATGACAGTGAAAGCACCAAGTCCTAACTAACCACTGGACCACCAGGAAACTCCCCTCCCCTGCACTTCTGAGCTGTACACATAAGCTTTTGAATTGAACTTCCAGGGAGCAGAAAGCCAAGATATATAGCACATGTTTGAGGTAAGATACTCTCAGTGTGAAGTCCAAGCCAGCCGTGGAGGCCCCTCATACACAGCTGAAATCAGAGGAGAGGTTGAGAAGAAGTGATTGGGGTACTAGACACTGCTAGTTTTACAATTCTGTGAAACAATAACATGTTCTTAGACACACTTTACATTTTAATACCTTAGATAGAGTGTCTTGCTTTTGAAATATTTAACTTTCTTGTTCAAAATTGAGACACATCTTAGTTAATCAAGACACACAAAACGCCCCAGTTGTCTCCGAAGAGGGATGTTTTGATAAATTGTAATGGTACTTGCTCAAAAGCTATGAAAAAGACATTAAATACAATCTGTATAGGTTATTTAAAGTGATACTGGAAGGAAATATCCGGTGAATGACTTAAGCAGAAATTTTGGAGAGACTTTGAAACAATGCTTCAGAATGACCTCTTCTAAAAATGGCAAAATCCCTGGGAAGATGTTTTAGATATTAAATAGATTTGGAACTGGGATATAACCAAGAATTACTTAAGAAAAAGAATTGCAAATCAGATAATTTCAAGGGAAACCTGCAGAATTAGAGAGAATATCAGATGCTATTCCATGATGATGTAAGTGCATTTTGGATGGCTCTAGAACTTAGAGACGACCCAGAGGAAACAATTCCTGAACAAGCAACTGCCACACAGGAACCTCATTATTGATGTTTCTCTAAGACCTGAGACAATACTTTTCTGCAAGCTCTTCCCTGAAGACTCTATTATGGTTGAACTTCCACAACCCCACCTGAGAATTTTTAATTTCAGGAGGTTTCAATTGTTGAAAGGAATGGAACTAAAAAAATTTTAATTTCCTGGTCAGGACATGCTAGCCTATTGTCTCTCTTTAAATCTTGCTCCACTGAGTACAATTTTCTTGGCATAGAAGGGCTAGTAAAGTATTCCTTGAGGGAGGATATAATGTCTAGGACCTAGGTTCTATTCTTTCTGGTGAATTTGGTGCTGTTTCCAACTGGGCTCAATCTCTCCACATTTTGGTCCCATCTACACAAGTTCCCCTAAAGAAACCTCCATGTCTTTTACCCAACACTTCCCTCTTACAGTAAGTGTAATACTCAGGTTTTTGTATATGGCAGGGTGTATGTGGCAGAAGAGATGGAGGGGAAGAGGGAACAATATCCTGCCCACCTGCCTAAACTTCTTGGTTTCCCTTCTCCATCCAAGCCGGACCTGAGCACCATCCTGATGATTTCCTGTCATCCTTGGATGTCTCAGCTGGAGCAGAGCTGCCACTGCTGTTTTTCTGCCTCGCAGTGGCCAGTGGCCATAGGTCAGCCAGGGTTGTACCTGTGGCAGCAGCTATCCTAGTCGCCAAATCAGAAATCTGAAGATCATTCTTGAAAACTGATTTCCCCCACCTTCCTCTCTTCTTCACATCAATCACAAAATTCTTTAGACTCCACCTTCTTAATATCTGAAATTTGTCTAATTTCCTCCATCCTCATCATGTTTAACTTTGCTCTTCTCTTCCCTTGATTCTGAAATTGCTTCCTAGTATCTGCTTACCATCTTGCCCCTCCATTTTTCACAGGCAGACAGAATAATATTTTCAAAAGGCCAATCTGATTGGCTTCCTCTCTTGATTAAGATCCCTTCAATAGCTCCTCATTTACCCCCATATAAAGGTCTTCCTAAGAAGACCCTTAGGAGCTGATCATAGTTTATTTCTTCAGTCTCCTTATCCCCATTCTTCACTTTGTATTCTAGGCTACAGCTCTAGTGTATTACTTGCATTTCCCTGAACAGTCTGGACACTCAGTTAGGTGCCCCTCTCATTTGTTATAATAGCACCAGGGGTGCTATTGAAAATACTTATCACTTGCTGTGGTGTGGGCACCAAGCAATCAAAACAGAGAACAGCCCAGTCAGAATAGATAATGATTATCAGCAGCCAGCTAAATACCTGTGCTGAGGAGCCCCCATGCTTATCCGCATAGCACTTACTACAATGAATTGCTGTTTTACCTACTAGAGTAGAAGTCTCTTATTTCTGTTATATTTATGGCTATGTTGTAGAAACTCACATTAAGAAATTAATGAATGAATTTGGCAACTAAATTCCACTCAAGGATCTGTTTGTGAAATCCTGTTCCTCATCTTATTCTCCTGGTGACCTTTAGACATTGGAGGAAATGGAAAAAGTAGATCTTCCTTTGGTAAAATAGATCATATCTATACTTGGCACACACACAGATTTGTCTCTTCCTTCCTCTCCTAGTCACTGCCAGAGTGAGACGATGGATGACATTGCCACCTTTTGAGTATTACATGCTACCACTCACTTTTCCAGTGAGTTTTGGCTTTGTGTTTCCCCTAAATTGCTGGGTTTTGATTTCTGGAAGCCTAGGCCTTCAAATATTCCACTCAGCAGGACATGGTGAGACTGTGTAAATGATAATAAAGTCTGTTCATTAGTAAAGTTCTTGTATAAGTTGTTAGGCAGGACTATGATGGTAAACACTTGTTTCTCTATCTTAGGGAACGATATCTCTCATTTCACATGCTTTCCTAGAATGTTGTCACTCCCCTATCAAGAGATGGAGTTTATGTCCTCCACCTTTGGAACTGGGTTGGTCTTTGTGGCCTTGACCACAAAGGTAGATGGTATTATGTGAGACTAGATGACTGTGAAATTAGGTCATAAAAACATAGCACACTTCTGTCTTGTTCTCTTGGAATGTTTGCTCTTGGAACCAGGCTGCGAGGAAGTGCGTTCAGGTGCACAGAGAGGCCACAAGAAGGAAATCTAGTCTAAAAGTCGGATTCTAAAGGCTGGAGAAGATAGACGTCTGAACTCAAAGACAGTCAGGCAGAGAAAGCAAATTTTTCTTTACTCTTCCTTTTTGCTCTATTCAAACCTCCAGTGGATTGGATGAGGCCCTCCCACACTGAGGAGGGCAATCTGCTTTATTCAGTCTATGGATTCAAATGTTAATCTTATCAAGAAACACCCTCACAGATATACTCAGAATTATGTTAAACATACTCAGAATAACGTTTAACCAAATATCTGGGCACTTCATGGCCCACTCAAGTTGACACATTAAATTAGCCATCACAGACACTAAGTTTGGGGTGACTTGTTAAGAAGAAATACATAACTATAGTAAATGTCTATTCTTCCATCTTAAAGGTAGTGAATTTTATAAATGTAGTGATTGAGGTATAAAAATATATGTCTGAAGATGTAAAAACATTGTTTCCCTTTCCTTAGCAATCCATTTGATGTCACAGCCACATTAATCACATCTCTGTATTGATTTGAATTTCTAAAGGCAATTCCATGTATAGAGATACAAATAAAGAGACAAAATGAACTTCTTCTCCTTTCTCCCCTCTCCTGAGCAATTCCAACCCTAAGGGAACAAAAAAAAAGCAAAGAATTGTCAAATTGGGTGAGAGTGAAGGCAGATATATTCCTGTTGAATGTTCTAAACACTTCTAATATTTAAAACCCCATTTCTGCATGCTTTACTCATTTTTAAGATCTGCACATGTGAGTGAGATCAATGGAGAAGCTGAAAGGTCCCTCACAAAATAATTATATGCTCCCCACCCCCTTGCAGTTATATGGAGTCAGGTGACTGTTTCTGGCCAATGAGCTATGAAGGGAAGTGATATGGATCACTCTTCAGTGGTGACCTTGGACACTGTATGTTGGCATTAAGGAACTGCAACCTGGAAGCAGCCTAGTTGGCTGAGCTACCACGAGGAGCACAGCTACCCTAGAGACCCCCTGACCTATAGTGGACACATGGCTCCAGTGTGTTGAGCAATGGAAACTTGGGGTGTTTTTTAGTCATAGCTGATCCTGATTAATACACATACCAGCAGCTGGAACTGTCATCAATATGGCCAAGTGCCACTGGATTGTACTCCATGAAGTCCCCAGTGGACAAGACCTACCATGCATATATGTCTTTTAGTTTCTCACTTTTAAACATGAATGGACAGCAAAGAGCACCAAATATTTAAGCAAACGTTCTTACATTAAAAAGAGGGACCATAACAAACAAAAAATTGATCTTAGAGGAAACAGAAACAAAGCAGTGAGCAATAGAAAATTTAAAAAATATAGTTCTAACCTTAGGGGAATGTGAGGAGATATTTTATCCGTGAAACAAAAACAGGTTGTTATTTAAAAAGAGATCAAGAAACAGCCTTTGGGAATAAAAATTATAGTGCAATAGCTGAAATTAAAGTTTAATAAAAAGGTTGGAAATAAAGATAGGAAAACCTTCCACAAAGAAATGGGAAACAGGAAAAAAAGAATAAATTAGAGAAGAATGAATAAATTAGTGAAGGACTGAGGTGTTGAAAGAGTGCTATAAATTCTTCCGTTGCAAAATAAAGTGTCAATAACAATATCTAAACTTGCCTAAATAACAACTATTGATGTAAGTATATTCTTTAGAAATAAAGGGTAGCCAGATGAATAATGAATAGTGATTTCCTTTGTTTGGGAAAGGAAACTCAAAAGGGGAGGAAGTAGTTCAGAGGATGGCTAATTTTCATGAGAAGTTTTATTAGTGCTATTTAGCTTTTAAAACTATGAACATGCATTAAATGGATATTTATTTTTAAAAAAATTTCTTTCTCCCTCTTATTTCTCTTTCCATCGTTTTCTCAACCATGACACTATTGACACTTTGGACCAGATACTTCTTTGCTTTGGGGACTGTCTTGCGCATTATAGGATGTTTAGCGGCATTGCTGGTCTCTACCTGCCAGGTGCCAGTAACACCCCTCCACCTCACGCCAACCAAAAATGTCTCTGGACATTGTCAAATATCCCCTGGGAGATAAAATTGACCCTCTATTGAGAGCCACTGCTCTAAATCTACACAAAACTAACATAAAAACAAGCAAGCAAAAGATAGAGGTGCATAAGCTCTCCAGATGTCAATCAACAACGTGTCAAAAACATTTAGAATTCACTTTGAATGTACAGTTTGTTAACTGTCCATGAACTTTGAGATGTAAGTTCTCAGCTTCCATGTATTTAGATTTGTGTTGTGTTGTGTGGGTAATGCTGTTTGCCTAAAATTAAGATCCTAATACCCACTGTATACCTTGACTTTCATTTTAGCCACAGTGAATTGATTAGCAGGTCTAACAGGGGAGGCATCGAGAACCCTCTTGGTTTCAGTGCACACCCTGCTTGTTCAGAAGTTGCTGAATAATAATCCACTGTTCCAAAAGAGAGACCTAACTATGGAGGGGATGTAATTAAAAATAACAAGCTGTGTACGCTGGTTACCGCGGTAGCAAGTTTGGCTCTGTGTACTTGCACTGTTTGGAGGAAGATTCTGCAGTTTTAACAGAACTCCCCTTGGGTCCATATTAGTCAATGATCTTGTGGTCAGTCAGAAGTTTGACTGATGCTTTCATGTTGATAGAGTAACTCTGCCAGCTAAGAATAGAATAATAATACAGAGAAGGCATAATAATAGACAGTTGCAGTTCTAATGGCCACAGCCTTCAGTCTAGAGAGCTTGTCAACCTTCTTTAAAGAGTCAGCAGACTGATTTCTTTTTAATTTGGACACATGACACCTAGGATTTCATTTCTTACTTTGCATGGTGTGATGACCTGGTGGAGGAACCACACATCAAGTGGTGTGTTCACATCACATAAAATTGAATATAATGCTTTCTCACTGTTTTGGGGCATATTTTCTTGGTCCACTTGCAGTGACTCTCAGGAAAAATGATTTACAGCACAAGAAGGGAGAGAGAGCCCTTTAAAAGAGGTGTCCTTAATGATTACCTTATTATTTTAAGTTTTTAGCATTCCACTGATTTAGACTTGCTTTGTGCTCCATTTTATTTCCCTTCTCTCTCTCACACAGTATCTTCCTGTGTGTGGGCAACTGACCCACCTCTTCCCATGGAAATGCTGATGGATTCTGTCTTTTCCCTTAGCAGCTAGACTCGGGCTTGATTTGCTCCAGGCATTTAAGTTAAAAAACAAACAGAGAAATGTTCTTTTCCTTCCTGTCTTTTACCTTCCTTGGGCCCATGACGTCTCTGGGGCACTGTGCAGCAGATGGAGAGATGGTGCCTGCTGTTTCAGCTCATGAGCAGCTTACCTTAGTGATTCAAACTGGAGATCAAAGAACTGTACAGGTTTGTAAGACAGAAACATCGAGATTCAACATTTTAGAGTTGCCAATTTTTCAAAAATCCACACAAAGGCAGCCTACTCAAAGGCAATATATAATATATTTATCCTTTTTCATTAAAGAAGTAACAGAATGCAATTTTCATGGACAGTTGCATTGTCCATTTTCATGAACGTAGATTGGTGCTCAGAGGTTGAATTGCAAACTCATTCAAGAGCTTAACAAAGTAAGGGTCCATGTGGTTAAATGCAAGCAAATAGTCAGGAAACAATATTTGTGATACATATTCTTTTAATTAACATGAATGACTAAGGAGAAGAAATGATAATTTTGCCTGCATGTTACATTAGTAAGCTTCTCAGGACTTTAAGGGTTTAGAAGCCAAGATGACAAGAAAATGATTTAGAGGATTTAAGAAATTCACAGATAAATTGTTAATTGGTAATTATTCCTGTTGCTAGCTTCTTCCATAAGAAAAACTGTAGGTAGCTTTCTATACCATCTTGGCTCATCTGGACCGACCAGGCATGTGACAGGTATTACTGTTGAATGAACTAAAGGAATTCGCCACATACGATCATCCTTGAAACCGAGATAACCAAGCTATGGGAGTTGTTGAAAATGATTGAAACTTAAAGATAAGCCCACATTTTGTAGTGATGTATCCAGTTTTTCAAGGAGTTAATGGGTAGAACAGGTGTTCCCAACTAATCTTTCATTGGAGGAAATGTACTGCTCTATTCTTTTATTCTTGGTTCTTACAGTCAACAAACATTTACTGAGCATTTATTATGTTTCAGGCAGCATGGCTGGCACTAGGAATACAGAGACTCAAATACAGTCATTGACCTCAAGGAACTCACATTCTAGTGGAGCGGAAGACAAGCACACAGATGTATATGAATCTGTGGTAAGTGCTAAGATGGAGCCGTACCTAACCCAGGTGGAAGGAGGCGTTGGGGTCAGATAAAGGGTTTGGGAGATGTGTGAGGCAAATCCTGAAGGAGCAGAGAGACATACTCTGCTGAGGAAGCGGAAGCAGTATTCCAGGAATTTGGATCCAGGCTTTTTTCTACTTTGTGGCTACTTGGAACTTGGGTAGGGGCTGCAGAACAGTTACGAGGAGGGTTTTTATTGGGTTTATGGAGGAGGGGTCTCGTCCTTGAGGGAGCTGCCTAAGATAATAAGAATACATTTAGGTGTGACCTATGCTATTAGTTTATATTCTCAGGACTCTCTCCCTTGTTTGTATAGAAGACTAATGATCTGTTTGTTTGGTTGGTTTTGGTTTGTTTCATAAAAGATAGAACAATTTCCATATGATATCATTTGAAGTCTATTGTGGCAGTTAAGCAAAATTGTGTTGAAAGAATGACAGTGGTATTTATTTGATGAAATGATAAGAAAGATTAATGATTTTAGGCATCGTTTAATCCTGTGTTAACTGCTGCTTGCTTGTCTATATGAAACTGGTATTAAATTATGGATAAAAACTGGATTCAGACACAATTTCTAGTTGCTTTCCAATCACAGGGCAATATGAGGTAATCCAGGACTTGGGTTAAAATACAAAATACTCTGGGTTTTTTTTTTGGATGGAATATCTTTATGGGCTAAACAGATCTCAAACAATTGATGGAAGAACCACATTATAAGTAAGCTACCAGGGAGCTATGTGTAAAACTAACTTTTAGAAGATTTACCCCTAACCTTTTATAATCAAAAGAATGCTAGGAATTACATTTTCAAGTGACAGGATCAGAATTTGTTTGGACTAAAGCTAGTGTAAATTATTATTACCAAAATAAGAACATATGCATTATCAAGTCTTTCCCGCCATTATTAGTAGGGATTTACAAAACAACTTTGTCATAAGCTTGGACAGATTATTTCTATCAGACCATAACATAAAATGCCATTAGATATTAAAGGCTTGCCAATTAAGGGTTTATCTTTGCAACAGAACCAGCAGATGAGTGACAGAAATGTGCCATTTCCATCCCCTATAATTTGTGGAGCTAACAGCAGATTAGTTGTAGAAAAGAAATTCTGTATCTTTATGTGCAAATCATTCACTCAAACTTGGCTTCCTTCATGGCCTTTTGTGTGTGTGTTTTTTTCATATTTACTAATTACAAGTGTAGGGATATAGTGAGTCAGCTGGAGAAAGGCTCTTGGGTGGAATCTGGACAAAGAATTCTGGAAAGCAGAGGAAAGCTAGGCTGAGACTTTAAAATAAAGTGACAGCTAAGAAACAGTAGCTTAGGTCAAAACCTCTAAGAAATCTAGACCAGCTACACTATTGTTGTACCACTAATGTATAGATTTTTGTGTTCTTCTGTAAATTGAATACTCCTGTCTACATTAATTCACCTTGACTCTAGCCTATAGGGCCATGGCTGAGGTGTAACAAATGAGTGTGGTCTCTGAAATTTTGGGAGACCCCAGGGCAAGGAAAGATACAGTAACTCCTGTGGAAGGGGAAACTGTGCTTTAATGCAGGGCTGTGGCTTTCTGGTGCTGCCTTTGTGTGACTTTTTAAAAGATGTCGCCTCTGGGCAGGGCAGAGTGTTGGACAGCAGAGTGGAAGCTGGATTTCAGCCCTTATTCATCTCCACAACCACGCAGCACTTGAGTGGCCTGTGTTTTAATAGTGGCCTGTGTTTTAATAAAGGCCTGTGAAGAGAGTCCTTCATAATACCTTCAGAAAGCACTTGCCCTAGACTCTTAGTGTAATGCGCATGTCTGCCTTCTCCTCTGTTTTATCTTGAGCCTAGTACAAAGCCCAGCTCAATAAATATTTGATCTACAGCTGCAGCTGATTAGCTGACAAATAGGTGAGCCTCTAGGTTAGAATTTTTACTTGGCTATATCTCCTGAATATATTTTAAAACTGGGGATGCTTCAGTTGTGACAAGGCAATTGGATTCTCTCTGTAGGTCGAGACCTACGATTTTACACATTGGCTGTTATGACAAAATGTCCCTCATTGACATGTGTGACTTGCTACCCAACTGCTTCCTTTTTCAGAAGAGGATATATTAAGTACTTCAGTCTGTTTTTAATCATTGTACAGCCAAATCACTACAGAGACATATGAATATTCATCAAAAGCTCAAAGAGACAATAAAGTGAAGAAACCAGAGGGTAAGTGAGAAACAAAGGGAGGCAAAGAGGGGACAAAATATCTGCAGAGATAGCAAGTTGGAGGTAACTGGCTCAGTAATAACTCTTTTCTCTTTCTCATGTTCTTTTCCTTTCTATCCACAGGGGAATATCTTTTCTGAGCAGGCATAAAACTTTCTCCTATTTTCAGCAAAGATGTTCTCTGCTAGCTCAGTACCTGGGTCATCAGATCAGACACTTGTCTGATGAAACAGGGCTCTCCTGTTTGGATAGATTACATTAACTGCAAACATATGTTACCTGTGAAGAATTTCCTAGGTATAACCTAGAGCATCTTTCTTTTGAACATTTTTACTTTGCATTCAAACTGGGTTCTGATTCTGTGCCAAAATATATCTTGCAATTACCTTATTACCAGAAACTAGAGGAAGCATTCTTAGCTTAGAACCATATGTGCCCTTTCTCTTGCTTCTTGTTATCTGCTGTACTCAATGTTTTGACTCCATGGGTGAATCAAATGCGCAGGAAATTTCGTGCCCAGTTTCCTCCTCTTTCACCGCTGCATCAGAAACTACTCATTTTGTCATGGAGACAGAGATGAAATGCTGGAAACGTTTTCAATTTCTTTCATGATCTACCTTTGTTTCTAAGAAATGTCTAACCCTTGACTTCTAAATTTGTGGTTCTTCTAGCAGTTATTTTTGTCCATGTGGAAATTGGACAGGAGTTGGAATTTAGTAAATTTCATCATGTGAAACTGTTTTTCATAAGGGCTTGAATTGGAATCTTTCAGAATTTACATGGTGGTGGTGGTGGTGGTGGTGGTGGGAGCAGGGGATGGTGAGGCAAAGAAGGCCAAGAAAGCTTTTAAAGTGGCTTTAGACTCTGGAGGTTCTTCATGAAAATAGCATTTACTCAGCTTAATCTAGGAACAGATAGTATGTGCTGCAAAAAAGAGGTATGTAGAGAGTGGTTTATTTTTCTTAGCCAAATATTTTCCCATTCTTGAATGTGACCTCAGTAGTAGAAGAGTTACAAATTAATGGCTTAATCTATCATCATCTTCATTTCTTGGTGTGGGGCTCTAGAGAGGTGATGTTGAGGGTCCTTGGGTGAAAGAAATTGTGCCCAGAAACACTTGAGGGGGTGAGTGGCACTTAGCCTGAGAACCGTATTTACTAGACCAGTGAAGGAAGGCTTAAATCCCACTTGGATAATCAGCAATTTCTCTTCACAGTAGAGGGAATTCTAGCGAACTGTATTTAGGCAAAGAAATAAAAATGGCTTGGGGTGAGGCTATTAAGTCTCAAGCTATAACATTTGAAATTTAATAACGACTCTTGGCTCTTTCCTATAGGAAAGTACCATGCTAACTAGCTTACATCAGCATGGATGCTTGCCCTCATTAGCTTTAGGGCTGTCAAGACCGTGACTTGTAAAATTTCACCCTTCACCCTGGTGTGAAGGGCCGTGTACTCATGGTTATGGAGAACACAGAAAAGCATTTATTTTCCAGAAAGTTTAAGTGATTGGAATATTGGACGCAATGTTTTTATTTTGAGCTTTGTCTGTTCTTCTGAATGTGTAACTAGATACAGAAAATAAAAAATAGGAGAAGTTTAAATGAACCTTACCTGAGGCAAAAATGGAAAGTTAAGCATTAGTTAGCTTAGAAAAAGAGATTTAGAAACTGAAAAAAAAAATTAAGAGCAAGAACAAAATGACAACTGGATTTTAAACATTTCTTTTATTATTTTTAATGAAAACAATCACAAGAATCAATTTTATTCTCGTACTTTAAAAAGCCACCTACATTTACAGAAAGTTGATTTAAAACTATGTAAAAATATTATTTTCCTTTGCTGTGAGGACTCTCAGAGGAGGATGAGCAATAAATATCAGAAAATGAATATCATTGAGATATTTCTGAGATTTGGCCTTAGCTTTGTGTGCACAGTATAAAGATATTAGCAAAATTTCGTTCTTCCTTTGATGCTTTCTCCATTTAGGAGAGAATTTGTAATTATGTCCTCTACAAGATGCAAATAAATAATTAGGTTTGGAGAATTTTTTTTCCCTGAAGCAAGAAGCATGATTTATCATTAAAAATACATCGAAGATGGTAATCATACGCTCTTGACAATAAAATAATAGAATACACTGATCCAGGATGCTGGGAGCAGGATAGGAAGGAGAATATGTGTGGGAACATGCCTGGGTGCTGAGCTCTATATAAAACTAATAAAACAATAACAAATATGATTTGGTGGTGCGTGCTCCAATAACTGCAGGGCTGAAAAGCAGTGTGGAACATTGCCTAATGATGAAAACTTCATTAGGAGGTGAGCTTTGTTGATTACAAATTAAATATTATCCCATTCTGCAAACTTAAGTTTGGGACCTGGGCCAAGACTCACAGCAATTTTCTTTGAACGTCGTTCTCAGTTCGCTAGGCCAATCTGCTTTCTATGCTGAAAATGTTCCAGAGGGAAGTTAGGTACTATGGCATTACATTGAAAGGAAAATGAATGGGAATTTTAAAAGCTTGGCTTCTAGTTTCAAATCTGTCAAACTGGACATATAAAACTCCTTTGGGTTTCAGTTTCCTCGCGAGTAAAGTGATGTGTCCTTCCAGCGATAAAATTCCTTGATTATTGCCTGTAGCTCCTCAAATTCTTGTAAGGGATGGGTGCACATCTGAGGCCTCAGATGGAAACTTTGCCTCGGGGGTCTAGTCTTATGAACATGTACCCAAACTATTACCTTCTTTATCTGTTATTAGAGTTGGTGAGGAGATTCTGATTTTAAGTTTGGACACTGAAGGAGACAGTAAATTTAGAAATTTCAGGAATGTAATGAAATTGAATATAAATTATACAAAGTTAAAAGAAGTCAGAGGAAACTTATGGTGAGATAGGTTCTTAGACTTGAACACGATGAAAATCAGACTTGGTACCATTTCCAGGCTGCTGAGCTGCGCGGAGTTTTCTCTCCAACAGCTCTCGGATTTCATGGACTGAGACCCAAACCTCAGGATTTTATTCAATGCTACCACTAGGTGGCACTAATGAATGGTACCTTTGCTATATAAAGCTTCATTTCTTTCAACGTGGGCGATCTCTTCTCTGTTGCTGAATTTGCTCAGTAGGGGAATCCTAGTTTTAGGACCTCCGGGCTATACCATGAGTAAATGATTTAATACTGATATAGCCAATGTTCTTAGAGCAAAAGACTTATATTCTGAATCTTCCTAGAGAATGTGACCATGATATATTGAGCTCACTTCTCCTATGACTAAGAATAACAGTGTAACTTGAAGTCAAGACTGGTGTGTGAACAGGTTGCCTTTTCTGTGCACTTTCAGATAGATGAGTAGTGTGGCAGTCCTTTCCTTGCCTGCAGTATCTCCACAGGAGAAGACGAGAATCTTTCAGGTTAATCCCTCAGGGGAAGGTTTTTCTTGATATATGGCTGAGCTTTAATTATACTTGAGGTGCAAAGACTTGACTGAAATATTATAGTTTGTATAATATTTGAAACATTTGCCATATTTTTTTCCTTTCTCTTCTCCCTACTCAAGCAAGCAGTCAATTTTGGGCTCATTGCCTCAGAGGAGGGATGTAGCTGTACAAGAAACAGTCATGTGCTATGAATGTCTTTGAAATTTGGGTTTCAAAATCCTTAATATTTTGGGGAGAAGGATTTATGGGAATAGAAGAAGTACTTCACCAGAAGCTGGGAAGAGAGCAAGGCTATAACCTACCCCAGACTAGAAAGAACTTTCCTTAGGGTAGGAAGAGAGGAAAAAGTTCTGTGGGACCCAGGAAAAAGGGGACCTGGGGACTGCTGGCTGCCAGTGCCATTAGGGCAGCTCAGGACTT
The DNA here is from genome assembly GCF_965194805.1 of Balaenoptera borealis. Lineage (NCBI taxonomy): Eukaryota > Metazoa > Chordata > Mammalia > Artiodactyla > Balaenopteridae > Balaenoptera > Balaenoptera borealis. The sequence goes on along the minus strand of NC_138866.1, from coordinate 53,712,489 downwards.
TAAGAGGAAGTGGCTTCCTGTTGCATTTGGGCTGATGGGAACCCTACAGCATCACGTAAGATTTTTCTCCTGCAATTGTGGAATGGAAATAGCAGAGAGCCATAAAAACTGAAGGGGTTATGTCATCAGAGATAACGGATATTGCAGTGGCAACCCACTTGTGTGGACTGGACCCCTCCATATTAACCATCACACCCACAACCCTCAGTGCCTTGGGAATTCATGTAACTTTAGAAAATGGTAAAACTAACTTTAAGTGTTTTCTGTTAGTATATAGCACGAGGACTTAAAATAAAATGTTGTAGAAATTAAGAATATTTTTTATACATCTGGATATGTGGACTGCATTTCATTCTTTCTCTGCTGGGAAGGATTTTCTTTGTATATCCATCAGGAGTATCCTAGAATTCTCCTGATCTTTCCCAGTCTGGCTCACCACAACCCACTTTAAATGCCTTTGCTCGGTGGGGTTGGAAGTGATCTCTTTGGAGATTTGCAGCATGTAAACTCCCTCACGGGACGCTTTCCTATCCTGCTTTCAGTTGTGGTTATTCGAGAACATGGCATCATAGCAGCAGTCATGGTATATACATGGGGGAATGCCATGACATCTAATATAGTATGTACTCAATTGGCATTTGCCAAATAAACCAGGGAGTGAGCACAGAAGTATAGCTTTATTAATAGTAGTTTGAAATAAAGCAGCAGATTCACATGGAGCTACACTGGGCCAAAATCTCATGCATTTAAAGATTCTTCAGTGGATTGTTAGGACTTGGGAGATTTTTCTTTTTGTTTCCTCTCTTTGATGTTATAAACAAATATAAAGGCCACTGAAATTAAGGTCAGGGATATTTTTGTGATGTCATGCTCTGCTTTCATTGAGAAGTTATAGTTGCATAGGGATATGTATGATATCTGAAAGATATCTGATTTTCTTTTCTTTTTAAAAAATCTTTGTCAGTTTTGTAAAATGATACAGGATTGAAAAACTTGTAATATAGAAAAGTACAAGAAATATAAAAATCACCTGATATCACAAGGAGGTAATTTAAAATTACTGTTAAAAATTTATGGATCCTTGGGAGCGGTTCTCTCAGGGTTACTTGAGATGCTGCCTCCCGGGCTTGAAGTCCTAAAAATTCCCACCGAATAAAACAATACTCTCAACTTTTAGATTATGCATATTTTTTAAGTCGACAGTTGTGGTGACCGATGAAGGGACCAGAGCAGATTCCTGTCCTTTGCCAGAACTCTACGAGGATCAAGAGCCTTGGTACCAGCAGAGGCCTCTTGTGCCCATCCGTCTCCTCGGGGAGTCCAGATGAATTTGCTTGAGTCTCTCCTGGTTCTAGGATCTCCCGTTATTGGTTGATGATCCTAAGTTTTATTTGGTGGGGGAACAGGTTATCCTTGAAACTTGGTTTCAAGAAGAGGTACCTGGGTTATCCTCAGTCGAAGGACTGGGAAGATTTTGCTCAGTTTAGGCACTGAGCAGGTTATCCTCAGGGAAAGGCACTGGGAAGATTTTGCTCCAGCGGGTTATCCTCAGTGTAAAAGGCACTGGGAAGACTCAGTTTAGATACTGAGTGGTTATCCTCAGTTTAAAGACTGGGAAGACTTTGCTCAGTTAAACACTGAGTAAGGTGGGACTGAATAATTAGGGGGAAGACTGGCCTGTTTTTCCTTGAATTGGCTACCTTAATAGAGTTTGTTAAAATAAAACTGAAATCTTATGAGAGTTTCTGAGCTCCAAAGAAGGGACTTTCTCCTCCTAGCCAGCAACAGCTTTCTCAGGTGACGGAGAAACGTGCAGGAGTGGTGGAGGTAAGACCTCATGCCATGCAGCTCTCCCTATAGGGAAACTCACTCATTTAATTAACAACCTGCTCAACCGGGGACACTAATAAGAACTGGCCATTCCACGATCTGAGCACCTGTGGTAGTCTTATAAGCCACCAGGAGAACGTGAGATACGTAAGAGGGGGCTGAAACAACTCTGGGGCAAAACCTAGAGGAGTTAAGCTCTCAAGCAGCACATTGGCCCACCACACTATTGTCACTAGCAATTTTATTTTGACAAACTGACCTCAGAATGGGAAATAAAGCTTTTAAAACAGAAGAAAAAGGAACGACAGATTGCCAGCCTCCAGCTAATACTCCAGCCAGGTTTATGTTCGTACAACTACTTACTTAATTGGAAATTAAAGGAAATCTCGCCCTAAAAATGAGGGGGCTCTTTTATTGTGTACGCAGTTAAGTTAAACTGAGTTTTAAAAGCTGGCTTGATAAAAATATCTTTCAGAATTCTGACTTTAAACAAAGACCTTTAGTGGGGGACCTGCATTTCTCTGTGTCTTTGAGATGTAAATGTTGTACCTGATCTTCCTAGGACATTCTGTGTGTGTGAGTGTGTGTGTCTGTGTTTTGAAAACTTGACCTCTGCCATGCTTTTCTTAAGAGTAAACTCTCTGGATTTTACTTAGGTGACATCCTCCCCCACCCTCTTATGGAGAAGCCTCTGGCGTCTTATTGGTTTGAATCACTATTAATATATTTTATTAATGGCCAAATGATGGATCCTTTTAAATTGGAGAAACTAACAAATTGGTGAATCTAGAGCGCTCTCATTATAAACAGCTGTTTTATGGTTACCTATAAAAACAATCAAATTAAAGGTGGAAAAAACAAATATACCTAATGATTAACCTAAGAACTTCTTTAGTTTAAAACAAAGAAAAACTGGTTTGGGAAGCTTCATATGCAGTCTTTGCTTCCCATCAGTGGGTCTTACAGATGCTAATAAAATCATTAGAATAATTAATGTCAACAGGAAAAGAACTTATAAGGAAAGTCTAGATACTATTTCCAACAAGGTAGAAATTTTAAAAGGAATTATCTCAGATGAATAAAGAAATCTTTAGATGGTTATTTAAAATGGAATAAATTAAATGGACATTTATGTGATTAAAACACAAGGTTTTGATATTACTACACTGCCTAAGGTTAAATGGGCCAAAAGGGACCCTCTACTGGTCCCCAACATTAAAAGCCAAACAAGCCTGTTTTCTTTACCCCAGTTTTAAAATATATATTTAAGGGGCTAGAAAATTTACACTGGGATACCTGACCAGCAATTATTTGAGGCAACAATTAGGCCAAAGGGCCTAAGTTCCTCAAGTCAACCCCCCTCCAGTGATCCCAGAGTCTTATTTATATAAGAGTAGATAAAATGGACAGGGAACAAAAATAAAGAAAAACTTCTAGAACTCCTGTAAGATTAAAGCTTATTGGTTGGATCCTAATGAAAACTAAAGTTAAAAGGTATAAAAGTTGACAGAATTGAGATAAAAATGTATAAAATTGATATATTTAAATGGGTTTTTATATAAGATGGTTACATCTTTTGTTTAATTATATTGTAGGATAGACATGTTTCACTGGGGAATGCTTCCCCCTGCGTGGTATAATAAGACAAGGCAAATAGATCTGCCCTTCAGGAAATATTAATTGAACATACTAAAGGAAACCAATAGGGTTACCTGAGCCATACAAATAAGTAAAACTGGGGAACTAATATTCAAGGGCTAATAAAAAATGAAAATAGTGATTTTGCTCTGGGTTTAAACTTGTAAACTCAGAAAGAAGGTCTTTGCTGAATGCCTTATACAAGCCTTTGAAGGCATGATAAATTAAATTCTAAAGTTTTAGAACATAGAACTCTTAAATTTCAGTTTAGTTAGAAATCTTCTCACTGATAACGTATAGTTGGACAAATCAATCTTTTAGTATCGTTTAGGTGACAGACCTGTTCTTTGGGGAACTTTACAAATCTCTACAAACCAGAAATGTAAATACAGGCCACAAGGATCTGAGACTGAGCCTAATTTGCTCAATCAGACAAGACCTGAAACCAAGAAAAAAAGGAGACAAAGTGACAGGTTTAAAATTCAAACCACTGGGAATGCTCCCTCAGCCAAACTTTAGGAATAGTAAAGCCTTAGTCATCTGAACAAGTAACTTTGATGTATTCCAACTGTTCTTTGTAAACTAGTAAGTTTATATTGTAATACCTGATTCATAACTAAGTTTTTTTTTTTTTAAGTGAAGCCATGAGATCTCTAGTTTTGCCTGTTTATATTATATGTCTATGTACACATTATATATATGAGATATCTCTACCTCTGGAAAGTATTATCAAAATTGAATTTATAAAGAGCTCTATTTAATTTAAAAGTAAGTGCTTACAAATTAAATATAAAAGAAACTGGACAAAATGACTTTCAGTTTCATGTGAACTGGGAAATATTTAATATTAAGTTGATACCTGTTATTAAAGTTTAAGTTTGTTGATCTAATTAATATAGACATATTTTTAGAGTCAACAACATTAAGTATAAAACTGTATTGTACCTAGGTTTAGAAGTCAAGACCTTATTATTTCTGTTACAAGTAAAATAATTTGACATAATGCAGCTTTAAAGTAAATGTAAATGAGATAGAGCTTTGGGGATAAACTCTTTAAGAATAATTATATTTTAGAAATGTCTACTTAAAATGATCTTTACAGATATTTGGTAACTCAAAGTTCTAGAGTTATGCTAATTTAAGTGATGGAAGATTATTGAATAGCTAGATAACTTCCAAAAAAATAAGATACTGAGACATCAATTACTAAATAGAGAAACTAAAGGTATTTAAGACTATTAATGAAAATGTTTGGTGCCACACTGAGATGTTCTCTATAAGAAGACAAATGTTTTTAGAAATTATTGCTGGTATTTATGTTCACCAATCTATAGAATACTAATGTAAAAGACAGTTCATAATTGCTTACTTCTTAGTTTTCACTAGAAATTAAGGTTTTTAAGAGTCGAGGATTCTAATTTAAACATGTGATTAAAGCTAATAGGAATAACAAGCATTTCAGTGTACAGTAGGAAAGTAGAATGTGTGTTTTCAGTAAAGGACGTATGAGGAATGGAATTACATTTTATTGAGGAAAAAGAAAGAATTTCTTAGAGCTGCTTGGTTTTATTTGGATGGAAAAATAAGGGACAGGCTGATATGGATACAGAAAGTGATGAAAGGTTGTGGAAAGGAACCCTGAGAAAAAAGTTTTATGCATGGTCAGGATTAACTAAATTTAGATTAAAGTTAACTAAGTAAATGGATTTTGTTAAGTAGGCTTATACAGGACTGGAATTTGATTTCTCTCTCTGTTAGAGTGCTCCTTTTTGATAACAGATTGTGTGAGTTTCTGTGCCCTTAAGTGATCTACATTTATTATTTCTTTTAATCGTTTTATGACTTTGGTTAAATGAATAAGTATTGTTTCACAGTGACCTATGATCCTGTTGTGTTTTAAAACCTTTTTGATATTTTTAACAAACTTCCCAAATATCGAAATCTAACTAAAGTTCTTTTAGCCTCCAGCTGACTCTGGGATGCTTTGAAGGAGCATCCTCAGACATCTAAGAGATGAATGTTAAGCTAATTAAGTTTATTTGGTATGTTAAATTACTTGAAAAACATTGTCAAATGATTGGAGATGAACCTTAGGTTATAGTGTATGGATAAATGTCATTAATATAAATATTCCAAAATTTATATGGAATCCCTAACATCTGATATGTCCTGATATAATGTTATCAGTCATAATTCTAGTTATTGCCCTAAAATGTTATATGCCACAGAAATATCCAGGTTTCCTGCTCATTGCATTGTACTCATATCTTTAACCATGCTATTTTAAGTTTTGTCCTTTATAGACAATCATTATTTTTCACTGATGCCTTTACAAAATGAAGGTTTTCAAGAGTACTCAAAAAGAACTCAACAAATATAAATTTCTGATAGCCTTTAGATAATACCACTGAACAGGGTAACAAATGACAAAACTCTAATGGAAAACCTGATTACTGTATCCACATCAACAGGAATGAATTACATGGGACTGAATGAACTGATGGAATAAGATTTATAACTTTATGACTTTGGGAAATATACTAGCTTTAATCTTTGTTTTCCAGAAAAAAACCTTTTCTCTTATGCTATGACCTACAACAAGTTGATAAGGTTTACCTTTGTAAACAAAGATGAAACATTTATCTTTTTCTCTCTACCTGATCTGCCAAAATTTGGCTTCTCCAGCTGGCTTTCCTGTGGAGTTGATGGTTTATTGCAACTGGATTACAACTAGTTATACTAATCATTGTTTTAATTTGTTCTTTGTTTCCAAAGTGTTTGTACTTTGTGTCTCCCTGCTGCACTATGACTTTGTCAGTATTACTAGCTGCATTACTTATATCCTGTCTATTTTATAAGATTGTTGTCTCTTATAGTACCCAGTGTGTAACCAGGCCTCCAACAAAATTGATGATGGCTAAACATCTTGAGGAAATAGATCACATTTATGACTCTTACAGAATAATTGTAAGAGTGTGATTCTAGGTATGGGAAGAAGCAAGAAGGGAAAACATTTCCTGGATCATAGTAGACTAGTAAGACAGAGGATCCAGAGAATCTGATAACAAGGCCTAATCTGGAAATTAGCACCTGGAGTGGCATATCAACAAAAATTTTTGCCTGATCTGGGATGAGCCTCCCAGTGCCACGGGACAAAATTTGGTCATGAAATGTCTCCCAAATATTGGTCTAATTCCTGACCAAGAGGAGGATCTGAGAAATGGAATATTTCCTGCCATATCAGTAAACAAAGGATGTCACAGTCATCAGTGTTGGCAGACACTGCCAATGGTGAGCTGGTGAGCCCTGAGGGAACTCAGGAAGGAAAAGAACACCTGCCATCTAGCAGCAGTCAGACTGCAGCCACTCCCTATGGTGAGCCCTGAGGAAAGTCCGGATGTGAAAACATAGGATACTGGCCCCAGATAGCTGAGGTGCATATCAAAGGAATGATTTCAGTGAGCCCAGACTCTTGCATCTTACCATACATAGAAAACTGCTAAATTCCTTAACTTGGGATATCTGGTTTTCTTTAATTAACAGTAATCTTTTATTCCTACTACCTGCCCTTTGTTGCAAAACTATATATCCTAGCCCCTCCTCACGTCCTCGGAGCAGTTCTCTCAGGGTTACTAGAGATGCCTCCTGGGCTTGAAGTCCTAAAAATTCCCGCCAAATAAAACATTACTCTCAACTTAAAAAAAATTTATGGACCCTCCCAAATATCTCTCTATTTACATATTAATGTATATAAACAGTGACATAAATAAGACCCTATCATACATAGTGTGAGGTACTACTTTTTTCCTCACTCATCAGTATATGGCTGTTTATATCAATAAATATGAATTTATCCATAATTTCTAATGGCTGTATAGTATTTCATCATATATATTTACCTGATTAATTTAAACTATGCCCTTTTCATGGGCTACACACTAACTAGATTACATTGGTGGGTCCCAAGAGTAAGAGCCAATAAAGTCTTACTATATGTGCACAAATACAGGCAAGCTCAAATAGAAGTAAGAGGATATAAAGTTTTAGGGATACAGATGAAATATTCCAATGTCTATTTTAAAAATATTGATTTAATTACACACAAATTTGAAATAACTTATTCTAAAATGTTCTTTTTCCTAATTTTATAAAACTATTTTATTTAAGCTCTTCATGCAACTTTGATCAGTGTCATTATTGTTTCTAGAGGTCTGTTTTGAGTCATTGATCATAGCTCTACTGCATCTATGATCTTTTTTTAATATCAGAGTTGTTTAATTTACAACACTTTTTGAATCAGTGTATACAGCACTTGCTGGATATTTTATCCCAACTTGAAGGGCTCATTCGCTCTTTGTGATCTCTACATGTAACCACTCATTGTATTGCATAAAATTTTTAAAAAATATTTTAAATTTGAAATATATATCACACATATTGAACAGAGTAGAAAAGTGTATTATATTAAAAATGATAACAATACTAATAATAATGATCAAGCAGATATTATATTTTTCTGTAGAAGATAGAGGGTACATACTTTGCAGCAATTCTCTTAGGAACATAATACCTTTCAGTGTTCAATGAATGCTACAAACCTAACCAAGGATTTTATTTGTTTTCCCCAATTTTTTACTATGAAAAATTTCAAAGACACAGAAAAGTTGAAAGAATAGTACAATGAACACCTGTAAAACCTCCAACCTAGAATCAACAATTGTAGCATTTGCCATATATTTTTTCTTCCCTCCCTCCCTCCCCTTCTTCCTCCTTCCCTCCCTCCCTCCTTTCCTTTCTTCCTTCTGTAGGGGAGGAAGAAACTTTTTTTTTTTTTTACTCTTCTGGATTCTGTGGCTGATCTAAGGATTAAACTGATATAAAACAGATTAGCAGGAGAAAAAGAATACAAATTTCATTTAATAAAATTTTACATGTACATGGGAATCCTCACAGGAAAATGGAGATCAAAAAAAGTGGTTAGGCCTAAGTGCTTATTTATTAGCTTGAACAAAGAGTAGCAATATTGGAAAATTAACTCAAATATGTGGGAGACTAAGGAAAATAAGAATTATTTTAACAAAGTCGGTTTGTATAGATTTGTCTTAGTCTTAATTCCCTGTCTCTGTCTCAATTCTCTGTCTCTTTCTTTCCCCCTGGTGTAAGGGGAGCATCCTTCACATGGGCGTTTCATCTCCTGGTTTCAGGGATAGAATGGGAGGTCAGATGCTCTTTTGCACCTGCTGTTTTTCAACTGCATTTAGCTCAAAACAATCAATATGACAAAGCCACATATTTTGAGGTGGCATGCCCTGAACTCCTTTACTTCCTTCCTTCCTTGTTTCCTCTCTTTCTCTTTCTCTCTCTCTTTTTCTCTCCCTCTGTCCACCTGTCTCTCTCTCTCTCTCTCTCTCTCTACACACACACACACACACACACACACACACACACACACACACAGGCACATAGATATATATAGGAAAATTTTTTCTATATCACATGAAAGTAAGTTGTAGACATCATGGTACCATATTCCTGCATACTTCAGCATTTATCTCCTGAAAATAAAGACAATTGCTTATATAACCAAATACCATCATCACATCTAATAAAATTAACAATAATCAGTGATAAAATATAATATGCATACTATATTGAAAATGTCCTATAGTCTCAAGATTTTATCTTATAGATAACCCCCACCCCAAACTGTGTCTTCAGTCTCTTATAGTCTCCTACAGTGGTTCTAAAAGTGTAGTCTTTGGACCCCTGGAGATCTCTGAGAACTTTTAGGAGGTCTGTGAGACTAACGTTATTTTTATAATTATACTCAGATGTAATTTTGCTTTTTCATTCTGTTGACATTTGCAGTGATGGTGGTGCATGAACAATGGTGTGAGAAACTGCTGTGCCTTAGCACAAACCAAACTCTTCTAATAAGTTTAAAAAAAAAAATTCCACCTATAATTGAGATCATGTGGTGTTTGTCTCTCTCTGTCTGACCTATTTCACTTAGCATAATGCCCACAAGATGCATCCATGTTGTCATAAATGGCAGGATTTCCTCCTTTTTTAGTGGCTGAATAATATTCCATTGTGTATATATATTTTCTTTATCCATTCATCTGTTGATGGACAGTTAGGTTGATTCCATGTCTTGGCTATTATAAATAATACTGCAGTGAACATGAGGGTGCAGATATATTTTTGAGTTAATGTTTTTGTTTTCTTCTGATAATACCCAGCAGTGGAATTGCTGGATCATATGGCGGTTCTATTTTTAATTTTTTGAGGAACCTCCATAGTGTTTTCCATAGTGGTTACACCAGTTTCCCACCAACAGTGCCCAAGGGTTCTCTTTTCTCTACATCCCTGTCAACACTTGTTATTTCTTGTCTTTTTGATAATAGCCATTCTAACAAGTGTGAGACGATATCTCATTGTGGTTTTGATTTGCATTTCCCTGAGGATTAGTGATGTTGAGCATGTTTTTCTTCATCTGTTGGCCATTTGGATGTCTTCTTTGAAAAAATGCCTATTCAGATCCTCAGCCATTTTTGATCGGATTTTTTTCTTTTTCTCTTTTGCTGTTGAGTTATATGAGTTCTTTGTATATTTTGAATATTAACCCCTTATCAGGAAATTTGCAAATATTTTCTCCCATTCAGTAGGCTGCCTTTTAATTTTATTGATGGTTTCTTTTGCTGTGCAGTAGCTTTTTAGTTTGATGTAGTCCCACTTGTTTATATTTGCTTTTGTTGCCTTTGCTTTTGATGTCAAATCCAAAAAATCATCATCAAGACCAATGTTAAAGAGTTTATTGTCTATGTTTTCTTCTAGGAGTTTTATGGTTTCAAGTCTTATGTTCAAGTCTTTAATCCACTTTGAATTGAGTTTTGTTTATGGTATAAAATAGGGGTTCAGTTTCATTCTTTTGCATGTGACTGTCCAGTTTTCCCAATACCATTTATTGAAGAGACTATCCTTTCCCAGTTGTATGTTCTTGGCTCCTTCATTGTAAAGTAATTGACCGTATATGCATGGGTTTACTTCTGAGCTCTCTATTTTGTTCCATTGATGTGTCTGTTTTTTATGTTAATACCATACTGTTTTGATTACTATAGCTTTGTAATATACATTGAAATCAGGAAGTGAGCCACCATTGTCTAAATGACCAATGCATGTTACAATATCAAATTGAAAGTGCAAAATAGACCAATACATTTTAATGTAACAGAAAAGTTTATTGATATGGTTTCAGATTCCTTATTGCAATTAACCTTTAAGAAACTTCCACTTTTTCAGTTTGGTGTAGTATTGAAAAATATCTATAATTATCTGAAAAAGCTATTAGAATATTTCTTCCTTTTCTAACTATGTATCTGTGTGAAACTGGATTTTATTAATAAAGTTTAACAAAAGAACATTTTATATCAAATTGAATACAGAAGCAAGTATGAGAGCCTAGCTTCTTTTATTTAGCTAGACATTAAAGGTTTTTAAAACTGTTAAACAATGCCACTGCTCTCATCCTATTCTTTGTTTTGGAAAACTGAGTTTTCCTTTTTTTTTTTTTAATAAAAAATATGCTACTAATTTGGACCTGTATGGGTTACTTATTATTTTTAAATGACCCAATAAACATGTAATTTAAAATACCTGTTTTGATTTGTAAATTACATATTAATAGATATAGTCTGCATAAACAAAACTCTTTGGGATTCTTAATAATTAGTAAGACTGCAAAAGGGCTCCAAGATCAAACAGCTTGAGAACAGCTGAGATTGAGAGAGATGAGATTTATGATGATCAGGAAAGGACTGTCTGTGGAAGTGACATTTGAGTTGAGAATTGAATAATGAGAAGAAAGCAGCCAAGTAAAAATTTAGGAGAAGAGCATTTCAGGCAAGGAGTGATGATGAGGAGCGGCCAATGAAAAAGCTCCAAGACAGGGAAGAATTTTGGGTGTCCCCGGGGAGAAACAAGCCAGGACGAGATTAGGTTGGAGAGATAAGTTGGGATCAGGTCATTAGGGTCTCAAAGGTTGTGATAAGGAGACAATTTTATTCTGTATATAATGGGATTCCACTTGGGAGTTATAAGTAGGGTAGTGACATGATCTGAGTTTTTCCTTTAAAAGAGTACTTTTTCTGCTGTATGAAGAATAGACTGTATGTGCTGAGAGTGGAGGAAAGAATTAAGTTAGAAGGCAGTTGCAGCAGCCTAGGAGAGAGATAAAGGGGGCATGCATTGTGTTTTAGCAATGGACATGGCAAGAAAATGTCTTAGTCCATTCAGGTTGCTATAACAGAATACCATAGACTGGGTAGCTGATAAACAACAGAAATTTATCCTTCATAGTTCTGGAGGCTGGGAAGTCCAAGATCAAGGCATCAGCAGATTTGGTGTCTGGTGACACCTGCTTCCTGGTTCATTGATGGCTGTGTTCTTTCTGTGTCTTCACATGGTGAAAGGGATAAGGGAGCTCTTTTCTAAGAGTGCTAAGCCCATTTATGAGAGTTCTGCCTTCAAAGGACCTAACCACCTTCCAAAGGACCATCTCCAAATACCATCACATTGGGGATATATCTCAACATATGAATTTTGGAGAGACACAAACATTCAGTCTATAGCAAATACCCCTGGGAGAGTAAACATAGACCAAACTATTAGTCATGTTTTAGTGGGAATCAGTTCAAACAGCTTCTTTTCTAATAATATGAACCCTCACTAGAATGGAAGAAACAGGAGTTAACTCTGGAGTACAGTCACTATACATCCAGAGGATAGCCCAGGCATCAGGCAGCTGGAGTGAAAAAAGTAGAGAGGTGAGTGAAGGGCAAAGACAAGGACATGAAAGACCCCTGCAAAGGCAAAAGTCCCATTTTTTTCAGTTTTGTCCAGAGCTGAACTTGGTAGTTAAATGATGTTTCAACTCATTCAGATTGGCTAGTACTTAGTTTATGAAACGTCAAAGTCAGTTATTTAAACCACCCCACATGAATTCAGCTGTAAAGGCACTTTCAGAGATTTAACTGATGTAGTCTTTGTAGAAGAATCTTATGAATTATTGAAATGGTCGAACAAGAAGCAAGCAGTTACCTAATTTGCCCTTGATGATGTATGGCAGGGATTTAGAGATTAAGCTCTTTCTTTGAGACATTTTCTGTTAAATGAAGATATAGATACTATCATTTGATTTGGACTAGAGTGGAAAATATCTTTCCAAAGTTTATTAGCTTTCCAGCTGTGAATGTAATAAACAGCTTTTTGCAAATTAATGTTTGTTTTTATTCATATGGTTTTAGCAATTGTTTCCTATTCTGGGGGATAGAAGTGAAGGTGTTGACTTGGGAATAAATTATCTCTGTTGTCTGTGATGTGTAGACAGTATTTTTATGAAGTGGCAAAAAAAATCATGACTTTTATTGGGGAAGATTTACTTATAACAACATTGCTTATGCTATTTTTATGGTTACATAGCAGCAGGAGAAAACTTTATACCTTAAATTCAGAGCAACGTTTTGTGTGTGTGTGTGTATGTGTGTGTGTGTGTGTGTGTGTGTGTGTGTGTGTATGTTTTAAATTCTCTTCTCTGTGAATTTAGCATGTAGTGATATGAGGTGATGCATTTTATTTAGTATTGACTGAGGGTGAATTTTTGTTCATTTTCAGAATTAAAAAAAAATCTTGATCAGCTTAATAGAATTATTAAAAATTTTCAATTGTTGTTTTAAATAATAATAATAATCTTAAGATTTTTAAGATAGACCCCTAAATTCTGTCTTACTACTGGAATCTAAACCCAGAACCTCCTTCCTCTTTTCTTTATCCTTGCATTTTCAGAGCAAGAATAGATAATAGATGTTCCATGAACATGTTATAGATAGATAGATGTGGCTGAATGAAGACTGTTTAGTGATACAGTACAATTGTCTTGGTAATATGCACTTAAACAGAATTATCACAGAGAAATCAAAATCCTCCCTTATGTCCTTTTAATTAGATTTTTCTCCAATCTAATTAAAGTCTGGAAGATGTTAATTATTAGTGTAATGTCCGTAAAGTAAGTAACACAAAGTGCCCATGAAGAAGTAGAAAGCAAGGGTTAAGTCTTATCAGTAACAGTAACCATATGTTCCTAAAGAAGTTGTTATGATGTAATCATCATCAGTGGTTGGGATTTCCAGTTTTATTGAAATATAATTGACATATAATATCGTCTAAGGTGTTCAATATGTTGATTTGATACACTTATATATTGCAAAATGATTATCACCATAGCGTTAGCTAACATCTCCATCATATCACATAATTATCATTTCTTTTTTGTGGTGAGAACATTTAAGATCTACTCTCTTAGCAACTTTCAAGTATATAATACAGTATTATTAAATGTAATACAATGCTGTACATTAGATCCCCAGAACTTATTTATCTTATAACTGGAAGTTTGTAGTCTTTGACTAACATCTCCCCGTTTTCCTCACCACCGGGTCCCTGGTAACAACCATTCTACCCTGTTTCTATGAGTTTGGTTTTTTTAGATTCCACGGATTAGTGATATCATGCAGTATTTGTCTATCTCTGTCTGATTTATTTCACTTAGCATAGTGCCCTCAAGGTCCATCCATGTTGTCGCAAATGGCAGTATTTCCTCCTTTCTCATGGCTGAGTGGTTGGAATTTTTATTACTAAGATAATAACCAATATAAAAGCAGTTACCATTCTATCAGTAGCAGGGTTTGGTGTATCAGCAATTTATCACTGCCACATTCCTTACGTTTGTATTCCTACCACACAGCCATACACCTGACACCATGTTTCTCCAGCTATTTTTTGATTTCTGAACCAGGAAGCATGAAACAGAATGACTGTTTCTAAATATAAAAGAGGTATCATGATTTTAACTTTATTATGAGCAAGTGAGCCAATGTGTTGAAAACTGTGGCAATAAATCAGGACCTATGAGCTTATGAGCTTAGATTCTAGTCTCTCTTACTAGCCAGAGGGGACTTGGAGAAATTTTATATTATGCTTTTATAGTATTATTGACGGTGATAGACTCAGTCTGTATGCTAAGGCAGTCTCTCTCTCTCTCTCTCTCTCGGTTGACACCAAGAGATGTTTCTAAAGTCTGAGACAGAGACATTGCAATACTTTCATTGGAGATTAGTTGAACAGTAGTAAATCATTGAGTCCCTCAAGCCAAGTACACTCCTTTGGCTATATTCTATACAAGGGCCATGGCTTTGTAGTCCTTTGTGCTTTCTCTATAGTTGCACTTCTAAAGGCCCAAAGCATTTGGAGTCTTAGATCTTCAGAGACACATCATGTACCTTAATATTTCCTTTGATTTGGAAGCAGAGAAATTTTAAAATGGAAGTTATTGAACAAGAAGAGTATGGGACAGATAGGTGTCATCTTAGAAAAGATAATAACAAACTTTGATCTCCAGAATAATATACTAAGTGGGATAATAAAGCTTTCATTGAGTTCAGAGCATTGCCTTGTTAAAAGTAGCTTTATTGCATTTTTGTACTTTTCTTAAAAAATAAAAGATGGCTTATGTAACTAAAATACATAAGCCTGAAATACATAAGGCTGAACATATTCAGCATGGCTTAATGTGAGTTATGAGAAAGTGTTCTACATTTTGGCATAATATGAACCTGAATATGATTTTTTTCTTCTGCATCTTTTTCCTGTGAGCAGGAAATTCTATGATTTATAATTCTTTGAATCGCAAGTCTGGAGATTCTGTTTATGCTTTTAAGTTTAACAATATTAAAGTGCCAATGTGATCTAGTGATTAAGAAGCAGGTAAGAAAGTGGGAAGAATTGAAGTGCAGACCTTGAATGTATGCTTTCATTTTCTTTCTTAAAGTACTCCTCACCCCAAACTTATACCTTCTGATTATAAAATTGGTAAGTACTCAATGAAGAGAACTTGGAAACTATAGAAGACCATTAAGAAAAAAACCCAACCCTTCAGAGATAGCCGCTCTTAGTTAACAGTTTGAAATTTCTTTTCAGCTTAAAAATAGCATATTTTAAAAAGATAATTTGTAAATACATATTAAAAGTATTTTAAATAATTTTTTTCATGTAAGACCCTTAAAAATAGGATTACTGGGTCAGAAGTAATTAATATTGTAGAGGTTCTTAATAAATATTTACATTGTTCTCAGGACTTTGGTTTATTGGATAAAGATCAATTTTGCCCTTTGGTAAAATTTTAATGACATTTTAAATCATATTTTAGTGTATGATTACATTCAAATAATTTAACATTTGCCTCAGGAACTCAATATCTTTGTGCCCAAATATGCAACTTAATTACCTGAGTCAATTCATGTATTGTAAATGAGAGTCTAAAAGGCATGTGGACAGATTTCTTTGAAGTTCTGATGCCAGGCTGTCTCATGTGCTTGGACATTTGTGGGTATCTCCATTCTGAAGAGCCAAAGCCCTGGAAGTCTTTGGAGGGGTTTGGATATATTAAAGGAAGACTGATGTTTCTTAATGTGTCTTACATAGAATTGAATGGCCCCCCAAAATCAAGTTTAGAGTTTTACCTTGTTTCTTTTACTCTACCTCAACATGCAACTCAAAAGTACCTATTTCTTCATTGGGTCAATTTGGGAAAATATCCTAGTGAGCTGAATAAATTTTGATGAATTGGGTTAAACAATTCTTTGTAAAAGATTACATTTCATTAACTAACTTGCTTAAAAGTAGTAAAAATAAATATATAGTAAATTTGAATATAAATGATGTGTGTGTAAAATAGTTCTTAAAAAAACAACTGAAAACAAAACCACTCCAAAGAAAACAAAACACAAATCTTAACAAACCCAAACCTGGGAGTGAGCATCTGAAATTAAAGGGTAACTTGTCAGCATGTGACAGATGCTATTTTTGGGCCATGTATTATTTTGCATCATCAAATCATTGGTAGAGTAGCAACTCAAAGGGCATTGTTTATTTTTTGCTTGTCTCTATGTACAATTAGTTTGGGTAAAACTATATTACCACCATTAGCTTATATTAGTAATTTCAATTTTTAAAGGAATAGAGGGAGACTGAAGATCTTCATGTCATTTAATTTTAAGAATGCCAGAGAAACCCTTGTGTCATAACAAAAGACCCTATTCCCAAAACTGAGAGCTAACTCATTCCAACATTAACCAGGGGTGTGGTTCAGTAATTCACTGGGTTCAGCATCAATGACAATAGCTTGCTGAAAAGTTAAAATAGTCCATTTAAAAAGTTATTTTGTAGAGGGCCTTAAAATATTAAATAACCCTTTTATTTTTAAAAGCAACAATATTTATTGTGGACCATTTGAAAATGCAGATCATAGGAAAAAAAATACAACAATCTCACCTGTAGTACCATCACTTACTATAAACTTCCAGATAGTCAATACTATTCATAAATGGAGTCATAACATATGGACTGTTGTTGAGCTCCCAATATATCATCAGACAACCGGTTCATATAGCAGGTGGATGATATAGACATGTTTAAGTAAACAAAAAGAAAGGCAGCATCAAGGAAATATTTATAAATCAGGTACTTAATTAACTTAGAGCAGAAAGTGATTCAGATTCAATCTCCATCTTCTAAGTCTCTTAAAAGTTAACTGCCAAAACTATTAAAGGAACATGGAGTGGTTCTCCTTCTGCCTCCTCTTTCTTTTGGTGGTTTGTGATGCTTTATGCAACACATGTACCTTGTAGAACATCTCTACCCTAATCTGTTGGGATATAATATTTTTGTAAAACAACTCAGATATCAAAAACTTTAGTTTTCCCTTTTGGGCTTCTGACTAACCCATTTTTTTTTAACATCTTTATTGTAGTATAATTGCTTTACAATGGTGTGTTAGTTTCTGCTTTATAACAAAGTGAATCAGCTATACATATACATATATCCCCATATCTCTTCCCTCTTGCATCTGCCTCCCTCCCACCCTCCCTATCCCACCCCTCTAGGTGGTCACAAAGCACCGAGCTGGTCTCCCTGTGCTATGCAGCTGCTTCCCACTAGCTATCTATTTTACATTTGGTAGTGTATATATGTCCATGCCACTGACTAACCCATTTTTAATGCTTTCAAGAATACAGTTCTGTAAGAAATGAATTTTAAAACCAGAGCATAGCCTGATAGCTTTCTCCCCTACCATCACCCACCTTAATATTTCTTGTTTCCTTAGCATGCCAAATTTCAATCTGCAATGTATAATAAAAACCTTACCAACTCTCCAAACCCCCTTTATTTGTAAATTTGTATAAGAGCTTTTGTTTTCTTAGAAATGTTTAAAAATAAATATTAGGGCACAGCCATGTCCCCTTGTTACATGTTTATATTTGTTTCCCATTTCAACCAGCTCAGAATTTTGTTTTAGTGGAAGCTGCCTGGTCTGATTAAGAACTTCAGTTAGCATTGAAAATTGTATTGGCAGGATTAATTGCACAGAGAATTGTTTACGTGGCTATAGACAATTTACAGCTTGATGTTACTTCTCTAATATTTTGCTATTTGAAATAGAATCATGTATGATTTTCCAAAGATGGTGGTTTAATATTTCATTGGAGTTGAAAGTTTCATTTGAAATTTGGACTTTTGCAAGACAGAATGTAGTTTAAAAGTAACAGTGAAAGGTATTAAAAATTACTGTCTCCTGTTAGAGAAATGTGATTGCTGTGGCAAATTACCAGAATGGAAGTAAATCAGAAGTTGGTACTGTAATTTCATACATGCTGGTCTTAGAGTATTCTGAGTGACTTACTTTCAGCCAGAATACTTGTGCTGTCCTTGTATAAGCTTAGGTGGAAAAATATCCAGTGAGAGTCATAGTACTTTATAAAAAGGCAAGATATATGACCTCCTTCTTGGTGTAATTGAAGGATGCTAAAATTCATGGAGTCATAGAATTTAGAAAAGTTCCAGGCCTGGGTGAGATGTTGTTCTGGCTTAGGTAATCAAGGAATAGTTTGATGATTATGTTGTAGTTATGACGTGTGAAAGGCATCTTGATGAAGTAGAGTAATACCAAAGATAAAATAGGGTCTGCTTCATAATTTTTCACAGTGTTTGACTTGTACGTTTGCTCTCATTAAGAACCAGGGTATAGGCATTGGCTTCCTAGATTCTACTGAGGACCAAAGCTAATCTCAGAAGATAGAGATTTAAACATTGAAAATGTTTATGAAGGCACTTAATGTCCTGAGTGCCTTTTGCACAGTGGGTACTAAGTTGGATGAGTGAATGAAATGGTGTGTAGAAAGAAGAGACTAGGAGAAGATGAACGTGGAATTATTTTGTTTAGAAGGCAATGTATGTGATCTTTTTCTCCTCTCTCTTTCTACTTTCCATATACTTGGAAAAACGACTACCCGAAATATTATTTATGTTTCAATAAGCAAGGATTTATTCACTAATCAAAGAATCTTTATCAAGCACATGCTGTGTGCATGATGTTCTAGGGCCTAGGAATATAGCAATAAACAGTCCATGTTTATGCTCTTATGAAGCTTACATTCTAGTTGGAGCATAGGAGAGAGAAGAGAATATAGAGGAGAGAGAAGGGATATCAAATAAACAAATACCTTTCAGATTGTAATGAAGTGAGGGCATAGACAATGATGAAGCTATTTTATATGGGATAGTCAGGTTAAGTCTCTCAATAGGCTGATTTGAGCAGAGACCTGGATGAAGTGAAAAAGCTGGCCGAGTAGATATCTGGGGAGAGCATTCGTTGGTGGTGTGAAGAGGTAGATGTTGCAAATGATTTGGTCCCCACGGTGCTCCTGCATCTGTTTGCCACAAGCTGCCTTGAGCTTCCAGGACCCCTCCCAGTATATCCCCCAATTCTGTCTTCTTGGGGAAACTCCAATGTTTTACTTCTTTATTGCTTACCTGTTAACAATAATAGCTCTCACTTATTGAGTGCAAACGAAGGTGCCGGACACTGATTATCTAATTTATTCCTTACAACAGCCCTGCAAAGAGGCATTGCTATCTCTGTTTTAAAGACAAGAAAACTGAGAACCCGAGAGGTCACAGAGTTTACTAGCACATAATAGTCCCAGATCTCTGGGACTTAATGGAGGTTTTCTAATTCTGAAGGCCATTCTGCTAGACTGCATGGTCTCTATATTCATTTGGTTTATGACCTTGCTTTCAGTTAAGAGCTAGTGTTTCCAACACACAAAATCATGTTCATGGGTTAATATTTTTTAAATTAAATGTTTTACTTTGAGATAATTGTAGATTCATATGCTGTTGTAAGGAATAATACAGAGAGATCCTGCATACACCTTATTCAGATTTCCCCAATGATAACATCTTGCAAAACCATAGTAAAATAGGAGAGAGGAAAATTGAGGCAAATCTTTTTTTTTTAATTGAGTGAAAGATTCTTTAAATTCTATAATGCTTTACAATTTTCAAAAGTTTCACACATATGATTTCATATAATCCCATAATAATAATAAACTCTTTTTTTCCCCTATCCCTATATTGCCCCTCCTGCCTTTTGTCTCCCCACTGGTAACCATTAGTTAGTTCTCTATTTCTGTGAGTCTGCTTCTTTTTTGTTTTATTCACTAGTTTGTTGTAATTTTTAGATTCCACATATACGTGATATCATATAGTATTTGTCTTTCTCTGTCTGACTTATTTCACTTAGCGTAATACCCTCCACGTCTGTCCATATTGCTGCAAATGGCAAAATTTCAAGAATTTAAAGTTTTTAAACTTTACCCAAGGCTGTATGGAATGCCTTGTGACTGAGTGATGTGAAGGTGAAGAATTTAGGCATCAATTTCAATCATTTCATTTTACTTTAAAATAATAACCTGCAAAATAAATACTTTTTACTCCTGTAAAGGACATAAATTAACTAGCTCTCTCTCCATGGATATAATTTTGAATCAGGAGAACTGCATACTAGTATATGAATGTTTAAATAATTATCGTTAATTTAAGTGTCCTTAAGAGAGCTTTAGCTGCTCAAGTGAGCATTTGCTTAATTTAAATTGAATTAAAAATGATCTTTGGGAGAAACAGTTTCTAAAGTGCAATTTGAGTTTTGTGGAAATGGGAGGAATAACAGATGCTGTGTGGCAAAGAGCTAATATTGCGAGGATAGAATTTTGAGCCACGCTGATGCAGATATGCCTGAATATTAAATTGGTACAAAATTACATTGTCAAATGGTGCTCCAGAGGGGCAGAAAAGATTCTGTCCAAGGTTTATTTCCTGTGGCCACAGAGCTCTATAAAACGTTCATTTCTTTTTTTGTTGTTTTGTTTTAAATTAATACACTTTATTTTTTAGAGCAGTATTATGTATACAGAAAAATTGTGCAGAATATACAGAATTCCCATCTACCCCTTCCCCTCCATTTCCCCCCACTACAAGGTTCATTTCTTGCTTTCAAATTTAGGGGCATCTAGGAAATTCCCTGAAGGATAATTTTATGTAGAGTGTATTAAAATGTTCCAATCTTTGCTCACCTTCCATATGGATGAGCAGAACTCATAGGGAAGGAGATTACATAAGGGCCTGATGAGTAACATGAAATAGGTGCCAAAGCAACCTCTTTGTTTTAGAAATGTGTTATTGGAGAAGTGCATAAGTAAACCAATATATATATATATGGTATATTCCCTCACTGGAACTGCCGGGGCATGGTTTGATTCTTAAAATCATCCTGCCTGGTTTGCCACCCTATTTTAATAGGAAAAGCACTGCTAGAAGTGAGAGAAGACAGTGGTGAGAGGGACAGCTCTGGGGAAGAGCTAGAAGGAATAAACATGACTGTCACTAATGTGGTTAGAGTCTTATGGCTGGCTCTCTGCCATCATTATACCTTGAGTACTGGTGTCAGAAGGAGCACGAGACTGTCCTGGCTTTGATTAGTGTGCAAGTGGTCAGGCAGCTGGGGCAAAACAAAAACCTGAAAAATCTACCTGAAGGCCTTAAGAAAAGGCCAGAGGCAGTTTGCAAAAATTTGGGAGGGCTTAATCTTCCAGGGGCCCTGGGATCAAGAAAGGTGTCCAAATTTATCTAGATTTCAGTGGTCAGGGAGCCTGTACAGGTAAGTTAACCTAACTGGCCTGGGAATGCTATCTTCAGAAAGTCTGCTTGCAAGGTTAGCCCTCATCTGGCATCTGGGTGCTAAGATTTTGGGAATGTTTTCACCATTTCCTACAGGTGAGACCCATGTATTCCTCCCCAACTCTCAAGAAGAACTGAATCTGGTGAATTTAATCTAAAGGAGTAATAGACAACCTCTTAGTGGACATTTTGGTGGAAACTCCTGTTACAGCAGTGCAGACACAGATAAGGGAGAAGACACCATTGCTGGCATGGCAAGAATTTTATGGCCTGACATTAAGCATCTATAGTTAATATAATAAATTTTTCTTAGTTAAATGTAAATCAAGTTCTTTCACATTTCTTCTTTGTTGGTTTTTATGTTAAAGATGGTGATTTCACTAAGAGCAAACTCTGTTAGAAGCCGGAACAAAATGGCCTTACATGCAAGGGAAAGTGCTAACTGAAATTGTAAATGCCTGCCATTTAATATTAGCAAGTAGTCTGGCTTGTACAATCAGTGTCCAAGAGAAAAAAGTCTTCTATTTATGGAAATAAACCTCCTTGCTTGAAAAATGACAATAAATGAGTTTAAGTCTTTTAAGAGACTATCAAAAAAGTACTCAACTGTTCTTTGACTTGCCTATTTTCTAAAGTAAAGTAGGAAAAATTTCCTTTGAAATTAATAATGTACAGTTTGGTTATATGGCTCTTTTTGGTATTTTGTCACTTAAAGCTTTATAAAAGCATGGAGAGGCTGCAAAATTTAGAATTCTACAAAGATTAGCGTAGAAGATACTGATTTCTTACCTGAACAAACAAAACTGGATTTATACTCTGACTTGTTACCTGTTGTGTGACCTGGATTAGCAGAGAGAGCCTTGGAATCATGCGGTCCTGGTACTAACTCATTCTTATCATCAACTGCTGGTTGGTATCCTCACATAATGGTAAGGTAACTGGTATGTTGCTTAAAAAACAAGTGCAGGGGCTTCCCTGGTGGCGCAGTGGTTGAGAATCTGCCTGCCAATGCAGGGGACACGGGTTCGAGCCCTGGTCTGGGAAGATCCCACATGCTGTGGAGCAGCTAGGCCCATGAGCCACAACTACTGAGCCTGCGCGTCTGGAGCTTGTGCTCCGCAATAAGAGAGGCCGCGTTAGTGAGAGGCCCGCACACCGCGATGAAGAGTGACCCCCGCTCGCCGCAACTAGAGAAAGCCCTCGCACAGAAATGAAGACCCAACACAGCCAAAAATAAATAATAAATAAAAAACAAACAAACAAACAAAAACAAGTGCATTTGGAATTTTCATATAAATAACTTGGATATTTTAAAGAGAGTTATTTGGGAGAGAGATAAGGATGTGAATTTCACTTAGTATGTATAGTCAGGGCCTTTGAATTAGGGGAACTTAATATCAAATAAGATGATCATATAATTTATTCAACAGGGCACTTTTAAGAGTGAAAGGGGGACAATTAATAATTACTTTGGGATGTGTATAAACTGGAAATGTTCCTGGGAGAACTGAGACATGTGGTCATCCCAGCTTTGAATACTTATTTTCTACTCTTTTTCCTTTCATGGGTATCATGGGAATTAGTGAAATTGTGAAGTATTTTAGATGTTGTCGGAAAAAAATACTCAGCAAACCTGTGTTTGTTGATATTAAAACATGGCCTCAAAATTCTTTGACACTTTTCCCATTAAGAGGTGGGGTCTATGATATCACCCCTTGGATCTGTATAGGCTTGTCACTGCTTTGAGCAATAGAGTACGACGGAAGTGACACTGTGATTTCCAAAGCTGGGCCAATAGATGATGCAGCTTGTTCTCTGTGACACTACTGTTTGGAACCCTGAGCTGCCATGTAAGAAATCTGACTACCCTGGGGCTGCCATATTGTGAGGAATCAAAGCCATATGGAGAGGCCACATGCAGGTGTCTTGTCAGCAGTCCTAAAATTTAAGTCATCCTAGCCTAGATGAATGTGAGTGAATGAGCCTTTAGATGACCCTAGTTTGTAGACTTCACGTCTTCCCAGCTGAGGCCAGTGTCAATATGGAGCACAGATGAACCATTCATATTTTGTCCTTTCTAAATTTTTGACCCATCAAATTCATAAGCATAATAAAATTGTTGTTTTAAGCCACTAAATTTTAGGATAATTTGTTATACAGTAATATAATGGGAATACTGTGCTTTCCATTTTTGCCTTTATCTGTTTCAAGGTTTTCCAGGACTTTGCTCAGTACCCTTGGTTCTGAGCAGAAAAATCTTACTGTTCTACAAACACTCTGTTGGTCTCTATGCCTTGAATCATTCTATCCACACATCAGCTATCTTGAGGCACATCTATTTTCTAGAAACCTGCTTTGTGGACCCCAATACTTAATTTTCCTGTTCTCCAAATTACAATATTATACACTATAATATACACTATATACTGTCATATCAACCTTTGGGCTTTAGTAGATGCTATTTGTATTGCTTACTTTTGTTTTGTGTGTACCCTTTCTCCTCAGGTAGGTCGTAGTATAGTAGTATAAACTTCTTGAAGGCAGGGGGCATGTTGTATAATTTTATCTTGTGTAGCACAGTACAGTGATGAAAGAAGGGGAGAAAATATCTATTTGCCTGGTACTCCCTGGGACCATGGTTACATTTTCAATATTTCTCTTTGGTCTTGAAATGTGGTGGAGCCCTGATGTATCTGAAAACCATTTTCAAGGATAATTCTGAATTGTAAAGAAAAAGCAGAAGAGACTATTGTAAATGTGTTGTGCAAGATGAGTTAATGAGATGCCGGGAAACAAAAGCACATAATGAATGGCTCTATTTGTGGAATAAACAATACTCCCAGAATGTGCCAATACAAAATCTTTTATGATTAAGTGCATTTAGATTCTTTTAAGGCTTTGATCATGTTTTATAGGCTAATAAAGCTTCTTGGGGGAAAAGTAAAGTCTAAAATCTTTGCCATAAATTAGTTGATGCTTTTATTTTCCCTAAATCAATGATTGTGTTCCAATAAGGAAAGCTTAAGGGAGGTTTCTTAGCAATAGATAAAAGGAAGTTCAAAAAGAATTAGGAAGATGTTAAGGAGATGTAGAAGAACATTTTAAGGTTAATTGCCTAGGAGGTTTTTCAGTTTCCAGGGGTATGAAGATAGGGCAGTCCTGATATAATGTGACACTCCCTTAGTGTCTTGTGGGCTGAGAGTGGTATTATTTTATTCCCTCTTCCTGGACCTTATTCAGCTTCTACTGCTGAAATCTGCAGTAGAAGATTGGGGTAAAAGTTTCCAAGTTCTCCATTTCATCTCCTGGGAGTGGCATAAACTAGCAAGGAAAAATTTGGTACTAGATTAGATAACTGAATGTGGAGGAAATATGGGGAACTGTAGAGAAATGTAAGAAGTAAAATTTTCAAAGAAGCAGATAGTAAAGACATCATTGCACAAAACTGATTATCTAAGAGTGGCCTCTTTCTTAGTTGCTTTAATAGTACAAGTCCCATTTAAAATTCTAAATTGCTCTAGAGTTTTTGTCAAAACTGATGGCCCTTCAATTTCTGCTTCTTAGGATTTATTTTGTCTCAGAAATTGTCTTATTTTAGGTCTTCGGATCAGTGTCTTTGATCCTATCATTTTTTCCCCCACATTCAGACCCTTTTGAGGATATGATACAAGATTAGAGAATTTATAGTAATTAGTCACTTATCTTTTCAGGGCTTTTGACTTCACCAATTCTGTGGCTTCTAATTAAACCTAGCTCTGACCCAGATTAGGAGCAGTGGTTGACCCAGAAAGTTGCTTCTTGTCAGCCTGCTGCACAGGGAGATTTTTCAGGATCTGTGTGTCATAACTGTTGTTGGAGGAAGTTTAGGAGTTAGTGATATAAGTTAATGGTCTCAGAATCCTATTGTAATTAGGTGATTTATAGGACATTGAAAAAAATCAGTCAGTAAACACCCCTCAGGGCAAAGTGATAATGGATAAATGGCTTAATTCTCAAATTTAGGGATGTGGAAAGAGACAGGTTGGCACAGCATGCCCTGTGCTCCTACACAGATGTGGCTCCTACATCTGATGCCTTGGTCACTCACAGATAAAGTGAATTGGGTCTATTAACTCTCTCTTTTATTAAACATCTCTTGGTTTGTGAAAGAAATAGTAGAGCTACAGCAACTTATCTTTGAGGAACATATAAATCTCAGAAGTTTGCAGTTCCAAGTTGTCAAAGAAAGTGTAGAATCTGGAGTGCATATATATATTCTAGTTGCTAGGGTCAGTGGTGGTCATCCTCAGCTTTTTTATTGGTTGGGTAGCAGTGGGACATAGGAAAGGGCAGGTGGCAGCATCTTTCCACTTTCTGAATGAAAGTTTAGATTGCTCATGTGTCATGTACTCTTGTTTAAGATGAAGTTCACACTGAGAAAAGATAGAGGAAGAAGAAAAACGTACATCTCAGTTTCCTATGGCTCAGAAAACATTTGTATCAAGGAAAACAATAATAAAAATTTCAAATTAATTTTTTGCTTACTTTTCATAAAAATCTACTTTTAATAGGATTGATTAGGCATTTGGAGATTGAAGTATAAGCAGAAGCACAATTCAAAAATTTGTTAATTATTTCTTCTGTTGTGAACCTCAATTATTAGTTTGATCTTTAATAATAGGAAGCATA
This sequence comes from Balaenoptera borealis, assembly GCF_965194805.1. Taxonomy (NCBI): domain Eukaryota; kingdom Metazoa; phylum Chordata; class Mammalia; order Artiodactyla; family Balaenopteridae; genus Balaenoptera; species Balaenoptera borealis. Next base: position 53,686,224 of record NC_138866.1, on the reverse strand, counting down.
CTCAAAAAGTAATGAACCTTGTTAAAGTGAACTGCTTACCTGTTATTATCGACTCTGAGCCATAGAAACTCTCTTCACTCCCTATTGGTAAAAGAATGTTGTTCTTCATAGAAAAAAATTTCTGATGTAAATTAAGAAAACAAAAATCCTTTATACTGCTACCACCAGAGAGAACTACTGTTAGTACTTTTTTTCTGTTCCTAATTTTGTACATTATTGAGATTATATAGAATATATAAATTTATCCTGCTTTTAATATAAGCGTTTTCCAGTTTTATTGCAAATTCTTCATGAACATGTTTAATGCTTGCATAATATTCTGCTGGCTCCTGGTTTAATGCCTACTACCCACTTAATATTCATATTATAGAATGGTTAGGAAATCATGGTGTTGATTTTGAGCAGAGTCAACCCTTCCGGGTATTAGCAAGCAATCGAGTAAGCAATCTAAACAGCAGGCAGCTGCAATCGATCCACTCCCAAGCCAATTTACTCAGCCTACCAGGAAAATGAGCTTTACTTTTTTCCAGCTAAAAGTTCCTTTCTAATAATAACGCAGACAGATAGAATACATTTTATGAATGCACAAAACTTCATTTGTTTATTTATATAGATTATTACCAAGTCAGTTTTAGGAACAATGGATCTGCCATACCCGAGTCATTCCTGAACACCCAGCTACAGTGAAATCCTTGATGTATAAACCCCAATTCATTCCCTGTGTCATTTAGAACCTTTTACTTCAGTAGTTCAGTGGGCCCCTCCCAGAACTCTCCCTAAGGTTGAGCTAACTAGAGAATATTGCTTCACTTCTAATTAATAATTGCTTCATTTGCATATGGATTTTTTTCAAAATATATGAAGTATAAGGAGGAGGGCCCAATATTAGGACAACAAAAACAGGTGTATATTCAATTCAGTTCTTGCAGATACCTTAGCCCTACTAGGTTACCTACTCCTACAGAGGTCTTGGGGAACTTCACTTCTGTACTTTTTTTTTTTTTTTAATATTTATTTATTTATTTATCTTGGCTGTGCCGGGTCTTAGTTGTGGCATGCGGACTTCTCAGTTGTGGCATGCGGACTTCTCAGTTGTGGCATGTGGACTCTTAGTTGTGGGATCTAGTTTCCTGACTAGGGATTGAACTCAGGCCCCCTGTATTGGGAGTGTGGAGTGTTACCCCCTGGACCACCAGGGAAGTCCCTGTGCTTTTAAAAATGTAAAATTTCTGCAGTATTTTTCTCCCTCTTTCATCTGATTTTCCACAAGTTTGTACTTAGCAGTATATTATATCCTGAATTTACTGACAACTTACGTTGTTTCTAACAATACTTGATATTGTCCCTCCTCCAATATTGATACATCTGATCAATACTATCTAACACACTACTCAATACATCCCAGTATATGAGGACACCATGATTTCCTCACCATTCTATAATATGAACATTAAGCTTTGAATAGTAAGCTTATTTTGTGTTTTGCATTAGTTTTTAGGATATATTCTCTGAAATAAAATTGCTAGATCAAGGTTTATGAAACTTTTAAGGTTCTTGGTATATATTTCCAAAGTTCTTTCCAGTATGCCAGTATATAGTATTCATATGAAATAATTACTGACAGTGATGCCAGGATTGTGACTATACTTGTGAGGAAGGATTTATTTGATATATATCTTTTTATGTATATTTGTGATTATCTATGAGATATTTTTAACTTGAAGCCTTATGGTGAAATGAGGAAGGCTGATCCCTACCCCAGTACACAAATGAGTGATAGTACATTTACACTGTGGTTAATTTAAGCATATGTTAAATATAACAACCATGAATACCACAAATGGCATTCTAATATCCATTTACTGTTCATCTCTGAGCGACCACTAAGCATCCTTTGTTTATTATGCCAAGAGAACAGTTGCTCTTCCAGTTTGAATTCTCTCTAAAATGGCCTTGCCCAAGTACTAAAGTAGGGGGACCTTCAAGATGGCAGAGGAGTAAGACGTGGAGATCACCTTCCTCCCCACAAATACATCAAAAATACATCTACATGTGGAACAACTCCTACCTACTGAACACTGGCAGAAGACCTCAGACTTCCCAAAGGCAAGGAAATCCCCACGTACCTGGGTAGGGCAAAAGAAAAAGAAAAAAAAGAGACAAAAGAATAGGGATGGGACCTGCACCTCTGGGAGGGAGCTGTGAAGGAGGAAAAGTTTCCACACACTAGGAAGCCCCTTCACTGGCAGAGACAGGGGTGGGTGGGGGAGAAGCTTTGGAGCCACAGAGGAGAGCGCAGCAACAGGGGTGCAGAGGGCAAAACGGAGAGATTCCCGCACAGAGGATAGGTGCCGACCAGTACTTACCAACCTGAAAGTCTTGTCTGCTCACCCGCCAGGGTGGGGTGGCTGGGAGCTGAGGCTCCGGCTTCAATGGTCAGATCCCAGGGAGAGGACTGGGGTTGGCTGCATGAACACAGCCTGAGGGGGCTAGTGTGCCACAGCTAGCCGGGAGGGAGTCTGGAAAAAAGTCTGGACCTGCTGAAGAGGCAAGAGACCATTGTCTCGGGGTGTGCAAGGAGGAGGGATTCCTGCTCTGTGTGCCCATGGATGGCACAGCACCACTTAAACGAGCACCGGAGATGGGCGTGAGCCACGGCTATCAGCTCGGAACCCAGAGACAGGAATGAAACACTAACGCTGCTGCTGAAGCCATCAAGAATCCTGTGTGCAAGCACAGGTCACAATCCACGCCCCCTGCCCACCCCCACAGCTGGGAGCCTGTGCAGCCTGCCACTGCCAGGGTCCTGTGATCCAGGGACAACTTCCCTAGGAGAACACACGGCGTGCCTCAGGCTGTTGCAATGTCACAGCGACCTCTGCCGCCTCAGGCTCACCCCGCATTCCAATTATGACTACTGTACCCCTCCCTCCCCCTGACCTGAGTGAGCAAGAGTGCCCTAATCAGCTGCTGCTTTAACTGCCTTCTGTCTGGGCGGGGAACAGATGCCTGAGGGCAACCTGCACACAGAAGCAGGGCCAAATCCAAAGCTGAACCCCAGGAGCTGTGCGAACAAAGAAGAGAAAGGGAAATTTCTCCGTGCAGCCTCAGGAGCAGCAGATTAAATCCCCACAATCAACTTGATGTACCCTGCACCTGTGGAATACCTGAATAGACAACAAATCGTCCCAAAACTGAGGCGGTGGACTTTGGGAGCAACTGTAGACTTGGGGTTTGCTGTCTGCGACTGATTTGTTTCTGATTTTTGTGTTTATCTTAGTTTGTTATCATTTGTGGATTTGTTTATTGGTTTGGTTGCTCTCTTCTTAATTATTATTTTTTATTTTAATAATTAAAAAAATTTTTTTATTATTAAAAAAATTTTTTTTTCTTTCTTTTTTTCTCCCTTTTCTTCTGAGCTGTGTCCAGCCTGGTGCCAGGCCTGAGCCTCTGAGGTGGGAGAGCTGAGTTCAGGACACTGGACCACCAGAGACCTCCCGGCCCCACGTAATATCAATCGGCGAAAGCTCACCCAGAGATCTCCCTCTCAACGCTAAGACCCAGCTCCACCCAATGGCCAGCAAGCTCCAGTGCTGGATGCCCCATGCCAAACAACTAACAAGACAGGAACACAACCCCACCCATTAGCAGAGAAGCTGCCTAAAATCATAATAAGTTCAGACACCCCAAAACACACCACCAGATGCAGCCCTTTCTGGGTTCAGACCACCAGAAAGACAAGATCCAGCCCCACCCACCAGAACACAGGCACCAATCCCCTCCACCAGGAAGCCTACATAAGCCACTGAACCAATCTCACCCACTGGGGGCAGACACCAAAAACAATGGGGACTATGAACCTGCAGCCTGCACAAACGAGACCCCAAACACAGTAAGTTAAACAAAATGAGAAGACAGAGAAATATGCAGCAGATGAAAGAGCAAGGTAAAAACCCACCAGACCAAACAAATGAAGAGGAAATAGGCAGTCTACCTGAGAAAGAATTCAGAGTAATGATGGTAAAGATGATCCAAAATCTTGGAAATAGAATGGAGAAAATACAAGAAACGTTTAACAAGGACCTAGAAGAACTAAACATCAAACAAACAATGATGAACAACACAATAAATGAAATTAACAATACTCTAGAAGGAACCAATAGCAGAATAACTGAGGCAGAAGAATGAATAAGTGACCTGGAAGATAAAATAGTAGCTATTTTATAGGAAATAACCACCGCAGAGCAGAATAAAGAAAAAAGAATGAAAAGAATTGAGGACAGTCTCAGAGATCTCTGGGACAACATTAAACACACCAACATTCGAATTATAGAGGTTCCAGAAGAAGAAGAGAAAAAGAAAGGGTCTGAGAAAATATTTGAAGAGATTATAGTTGAAAACTTCCCTAACATGGGAAAGGAAATAGTCAAGTCCAGGAAGCACAGAGAGTCCCATACAGGATAAATCCAATGAGAAACCCTCCAAGACACATATTAATCAAACTATCAAAAATTAAATACAAAGAAAAAATATTAAATGCAGCAAGGGAAAAGCAACAAATAACATACAAGGGACTCCCGATAAAGTTAACAGCTGATCTTTCAGCAGAAACTCTGCAAGCCAGAAGGGAGTGGCAGGACATATTTAAAGTGATGAAAGGGAAAAACTTACAACCAAGATAACTCTACCCAGTGAGGATCTCATTCAGATTTGGCAGAGAAATTAAAATCTTTACAGACAAGCAAAAGCTAAGAGATTTCAGCACCACCAAACCAGCTCTACAACAAATGCTAAAGGAACTTCTCTAGGCAGGAAACACAAGAGAAGGAAAAGACCTACAAAAACAAACCCAAAACAATTAAGAAAATGGTAATAGTAACATACATATTGATAATTACCTTAAATGTAAATGGATTAAATGCTCCAACCAAAAGACATAGACTGGCTGATTGGATAAAAGTACTAAAATACTCTTTCACATGTTCCATCTATTTCCAACTCCCTCTCTCTTGGTACTGGTCCTTTTCTTGCTTAAGAACATTGCTATTTGTAGAAATGTCTTGTTTTTGTCATCTCTGAATACTCAAAAAATTCCTAAAATCCTCAATGTTTATTGATATATTGGTAAGACGTATTGATTTTACTGTTATGTTTTTGATTGCATGCTTTACTTATTCCTTGGAATTGCTTCTTCTTGCTCTCTCTTCTAGGATTTTTAAAATTAATTTTTATTGAAGTATAGTTGATGTACAATGTTGTGTTAGTTTCTGCTGTACAGCAAAGTGAATCAGTTATACATATACATATATCCACTCTTTTCTAGATTCTATTCCCATATAGGTCATTACAGAGTATTGAGTAGAGTTCCCTGTGCTATACAGTAGGTTCTTATTAGTTATCTATTTTATATATAATAGTGTGTATATGTCAGTCCCAATCTCCCAAATTATCGCCCCCCCCCCCCCCGTTTCCTGCTTGGTACCCATAAGTTTGTTTCTTACATCTGTGACTCTATTTCTGTTTTGTAAATAGGTTCATTTGTACCCTTTTTTTTAGATTACACATATAACTGATATGATATTTGTCTTTCTCTGTCTGACTTACTTCACTCTGTATGACAGACTCTAGGTCCATCCACATCTATACAAATGACCCAATTTCGTTCATTTTATGGCTGAGTAATATTCCATTGTATATATGTACCATATTTTCTTTATCCATTCCTCTGTCGATTGACATTTAGTTTCCTTCCATGTCCTGGCTGTTGTAAATAGTGATGCAGTGAACATTGGGGTGCATGTATCTTTTCGAATTATGGTTTTCTCCAGATACATGCCCAGGAGTGGGATTGCTGGATCATATGGCAGCTTTATTTTGTTTTTTAAGGAACCTCCATACTGTTCTCCATAGTGGCTGTACCAATTTACATTCCCACCAACAGTGCAGGAGGGTTCCCTTTCCTCCACACCCTCTCCAGCATTTATTGTTTGTAGATTTTTTGATGATGGCCATTCTGACCAGTGTGAGGTGGTACCTCATTGTAGTTTTGATTTGAATTTCTCTAATAATTAGTGATGTTGAGCAGCTTTTCATATGCCTCTTGGCCATCTGTGTGTCTTCTTTGGAGAAATGTCTATTTAGATCTTCCGCCCATTTTTTTTTTTTTAACATCTTTATTGGAGTATAATTGCTTTATGGTGTGTTAGTTTCTGCTTTATAACAAAGTGAATCAGTTATACATATACATATGTTCCCATATCTCTTCCCTCTTGCGTCTCCCTCCCTCCCACCCTCCCTATCCCACCCTTCTAGGTGGTCACAAAGCACCGAGCTGGTCTCCCTGTGCTATGCGGCTGCTTCCCACTAGCTATCTATTTTACATTTGGTAGTGTATATACCCATTTGGTAGTGTATAACCCATTTTTTGATTGGGTGTTTTTTTGATATTGAACTATATATGCTGCTTGTATATTTTGGAGATGAATCCCTTGTTGGTTGCTTCATTTGTAAATATTTTCTCCCATTCTGTAGGTTGTCTTTTTGTTTTGTTCATGGTTTCCTTTGCTGTGCAAAAGCTTTTAAGCTTAATTAGGTTCCATTTGGTTTTTTTTGTTTTGTTTTTATTTTCATTACTGTAGAAGCTGGATCAAAAAAGATCTTGCTGTGATTTATGTCACAGAGTGTTCTGCCTATGTTTCCTCTAAGAGTTTTATAGTATCCAGTCTTACATTTAGGTCTTTAATCCATTTTGGGTTTATTTTTGTATATGGTGTTAGAAAATGTTCTAATTTCATTCTTTTACATGCAGCTGTCTAGTTTTCCCAGCACCACTTATTGAAGAGACTGTCTTTTCTCCATTGTATATTCTTGTCTCCTTTGTCATAGATTAAGTGACCATAGGTTCGTGGGTTTGTCTCTGGATTTTCTATCCTGTTCCATTGATCTATATTTCTGTTTTTGTGCCAGTACCATACTGTTTTGATGACTGTAGCTTTGTAGTATAGTCTGAAGTCAGGGAGCCTGATTCCTCCAGCTCATTTTTCGTTCTCAAGATTGCTTTGGCTATTCGAGGTCTTTTGTGTTTCCATGCAAATTGTAAAATTTTTTGTTCTAATTATGTGAAAAATGCCTTGGTAATTTGATAGGGATTGCATTGAATCTGTAGATTGCTTTGGGTAGTATAGTCATTTTCACAATATTGATTCTTCCAATCCAAGAACATGGTATATCTCTCCATTTGTTTGTGTCATGTTTGATTTCTTTCATCAGTGTTTTATAGTTTTCTGAGTACAGGTCTTTTGCCTCCTTGGTAGGTTTATTCTTAGGTATTTTTTTCTTTTTGATGTGATGATAAATGAGATTGTTTCCTTAATTTCTCTTTCTGATCTTTTGTTGTTAGTGCATAAGAATGCAAGTGTTTTCTGTGTATTAATTTTGTATCCTGCAACTTTACCAAATTCATTGATGAGCTCTAGTAGTTTTCTAGTAGCCTCTTTAGGATTTTCTATGTATAGTATGTCATCTGCAAACAGTGACAGTTTTACTTCTTCTCTTCCAATTTGTATTCCTTTTATTGCTTTTCTTCTCTGATTGCCATGGCTAGGACTTCCAAAACTATGTTGAATAAAAGTGGCGAGAGTGGACATCCTTGTCTTGTTCCTTATCTTAGAGGAAATGCTTTTGGTTTTTCACCATTGAGAATGATGTTTGCTGTAGGTTTGTTTTATATGGCCTTTATATGTTGAGGTAGGTTTGCTCACTTTGTGGAGAGTTTTTGTCATAAATGTGTGTTGAATTTTGTCAAGCTTTTTCTACATCTATTGATATGATCATATGGTTTTTATTCTTCAGTTTGTTAATGTGGTGTATCACATTGATTGATTTACATATGTTGAAGAATCCTTGCATCCCTGGGATAAATCCCACTTGATCGTGGTGTATGATCCTTTTAATGTGTTGTTGGATTCAGTTTGCTAGTATTTTGTTGAGGATTTTTCGTCTATGTTTATCAGTGATATTGGCCTGTAATTATCTTTTTTTGTGATATCTTTGTCTGGTTTTGGTATCAAGGTGATAGTGGTCTCGTAGAATGAGCTTGGTAGTATTCCTTCCTCTTCAATTTTTTTCGAATAGTTCGAGAAGGATCCGTGTTAACTCTTCTCTAAATGTTTGATAGAATTCACCTGTGAAACCATCTGGTCCTAGACTTCTGTTTGTTGGAATTTTTAAATCACAGTTTCAATTTCAGTACTTGTGATTGGTCTGTTCATATTTTCTATTTCTTCCTTGTTCAGTCTTGGAAGATTGTACCTTTCTAAGAATTTGTCCATTTCTTCCAGGTTATTCATTTTATTGGTGTATAGTTGCTTATAGTAGTCTCTTATGATCCTTTGTATTTCTGTGGTGTCATTGTAACTTTTCCTTTTTCATTTCTAATTTTATCCATTTGAGTCCTCTCCCTTTTTGTCTTGATGAGTCTGGCTAAAGATTTATCAATTTTGTTTATCTTCTCAAAGAACCAGCTTTTAGTTTCATTGATCTTTGCTATTGTTTTCTTCATCTCTCTTCTTCTAGGATTTTGCATGTGTTCTTCTGTCTCTGGAGAACACTTTTTCTGACTGCCTTCCTGTTGCTACTTCATCTATCTGATGCCTTCTCATCTTATTAGCTCTTAGAGATTACAACTTCTCTAAGAATACTTTCCCAATCAATGCTTATTTTGCCTCAAAACAACACCAGCTCAATCTAAGTAGGATGTGCCTCTTCACTGCTTCTATGACATCTTACATTCACCCACCATAACGTTTACCAATGTAAATTGCCACTACCTGTTTAGTTATCTGTGTCTCAAGGGCTGGGCCAGTGACTTGCACATGTATGTTTTCAAGCATTTAATGCTGTGCTTGGTACGCCTTAGGGGGCTTTTAAATAAAGATTTGCCAGATGAATGCACAAGGTTTTCAATAATTTCGCACCATAAAAAAAGAGAAACTGCTCTCAGCATGTTGTTTGATTGTATCTTAGGACAAAATTCAAATCTTAATGTCAAATATTTTCATAAAAATTAGATAATTGACATGCTTGTTTCTATTTTTCTTTCAAAAGGAGTTATTTGTTAGCCAGGGTTGCTCCAATGGACTTAATCATTGGACATTTCAGGAGCCAATACTTGAGGGTGATATATCAAAGAACATATAAAAAGAATATTAGCCTTAATTATATTGAGTCTAGGGCATTTTCTTAGGTTGAGGTAGAGAAAAGAAATTCTATGGCATTATTACAAACTGAGAGCTAAAAAGGATACCTGAAATATGTATGGAGCACACTGCCTCCAGGACTCAGATTTGCTTAGAAACTTGGGAAGAATAGAATCACCTACAAAATAGTTATACGTCTGGCAGTCATAAGAGGAACAATGGGACAGTGGAAGGAAAAGGAGGAGTGAGATTGCCTTTAGCTGGAGAAAGGGAGAAATTATTTTGGGGAGAGAAAGGAAGACATTAGATGTCAGGGTACATACATGTGAAAAGGTAAAAGAAAACACATGCATTCTTAGCCCCTTCTAAAGAGAGGGTTTAGTTATTCCTTGTGACTGAGAGCTAAAACAAATTATAAGGGGTGAGATCTCAGAGAGAAAATTTAACAAACTGACCTGGAGTTTGTCCAGGACCATGAAACCATAAAGAATACCTTCTGAAAGTTGTAGACAGTGAGTCAATATCAAGAGCTTTTGGGGAGTCTCCCCTGGATGACTGAAAAAGTTACACTAGTGATTATAGAAAATTTGGACAGACTTGAGGTAGCTAAGCTGGAAATTTCACACTGATCATCTTGGACATTATGAGTTTTTGAGCTCTAATGAGTTTATGACTCATTAGATGAGTTTCAGGGTGGCCACAGTTATTTTAAGTAGGGAAACGCACACTTGGTCGGTCCCTTGGGGAAATACGGCCAGAATTTATGAGGTTTTGACTCTATGAGAATGAAGCACATTAAAAATGAGTCAAATGGGACGAATACAGAAAAATAAAGCTCGGATTACAAACTGGACTGATGGAAGGCTTCCCTGTGTGGAATAACCCTTAACCCTGCCCAGGGATTTGAAGGAGGGCAGAATTTATTTGAACAATAGATGTTTGTAGCGGACCTTGGACTTAATGACTTCTTATCTCTCACAGTAGAGGACTCTATAAGACAGAATCTAGAGTTACAAAAGCAAATTTGAAGGTGGGGAAGCAAACGAAACAAAACAAAAAACACCAGTAAAGAGCTCTATTGTTATTACTCCTTGTGGTGGAAAGGGAACAACAACAACTAAGGATTATGTTAAAATGCTCAAAACTCACTTGGTCCTGCTCAAAGAGAATAGAGGAACAATAGCCAGATGTGGAAGGCTAGAGATATGTTCCATTACTATGAGGAACAAGGTGGCAGAAAGAAGAGTTTCTGCTGCTTATGAATTAGTGCAGGTTATAATAGGTTGAGAAATTTAAAAAATGAAGTAATGAAAAACTTTGGGGACAAAAACATGTCAGATGTCTGATGATAGCAAATGTTATGGGAGTCACAAGATTCTAAAATAGAACTCTGAAGTAATTGTCTAGTGGAACACATATGGAGACTAAGGATAAAGTTCTGCTTTGAGTGAAGGTTAATATGCTCAAGGAATTCTAGACCAGGAAGTAATAACACCTGCCTCTTTGATACTGGAATTTTTCTAAGGATGCAAGATAATGAGAAGAAGTGTCTGGGACTGTAGGGAATGCAAGACCCTGAAATTTGTTTGGAGGAAAGTGGAATATGCCCGTTTCTTAAGAGAGCATGGAGGCCACTCATGTGCCAGGAAATTTATAACAAGTGTTTAGATTTTATTACTCCAGAGAGAAGGGAAGATAGTAGGAGGATTTCTCTTCTTTGGATGTGGGAAACCAGTGTCCCAATTACTCTCTTGAGAGGAGACTTCTAGTAGTTGAGTTTATGTTTATAAGTCATGGGCACCAGACAATGGCATGAATTCACCAGCCTCCTGGCAAAACTGAAACAAGAAAAGGTTTTCTGTTTCTGTCTCGTTTTCTCTTTCTAACTATAGTAGTATCTACTCCCTAGTAACACAAGGTGTCCCCTATCTTGACCGGCAGAGCAATGTAGATCTCATTGTAATATATTCTTGTTTCTGAGAGTATCATTTTTGTTCGGGATAGAATTGTCAGCTACAAGGTATTGATTTTTTTTTAAGGTGGGGCTTATGCTATGGAAAAAGGCAAGGGAATTTTACACTAATGAAACATTTCTGGAAGTTTAAGGAAAATTTAAAAAGCAAATTCATAGGAAAGCTAAGTACAATCCTTTGATCTGGGATTCTAAGCAAATTGTTGCTTGTAAGGGAAAAGGGGTTCTAAAAGTTTGTTCTTACTTTAAGAACAAATAAATATAAAAAGAGGGAAAAAGAGAGGACCTATAGAAGTCATTGTAAGGACACCAGATAATTATTTTTTGGTACAAATCTAAAAGACAGACCAATCTAACTATCTACCTACAATAGATAAGATATACGTATATGTATACATACATATACATAATGAAAGACAAAAATATGTAAAATGGAGGATATATATAATAGAGAGATACACATATTTATAATGGAATATATATCTTTTATATATATAACGAAAGGAAAGACATGATAAGGGAAGGTGCGAAAGAGGTTTGTTTTTAGGGTAGCTAAAGCTCAGATTAAAATAAATTTCATGCAAATGCTAGAGAAATATTAAACTTCTGATTTGGATTTGAAGAGTAAGGAGGGAAGACAGTGGTTCTGCTGAAGATCATGTAATGGTCACAGATAAATTAGATACAGAGTTATGCAATTCCAATTGAACTTTCATTTTACATCAGGGGAGAAATCTTAAAATTGGAAAGGGGAGAACATACAGTGTTAAGGAGAAATTGAAGTCTCAAGAAGGTGAGGAGATGGGGAGCATACATTTTCTCTCAGTAAGTTCAGGTCTCCAAGCCCAGATGAAGTATGTCCAAACCCAGATGAAATATATGAGCTGAAAGGATCTGAAGATAAAATATCACCGCAATTACCAATTTTCAATTGGTCTTCATTTTGTGGGCTATATAATGGAAATGAACAGAAAGCAAATTATGAATAAATATCCCAATTTTCTAAAAGATAAACAGTAGACTCTGAGATCCACAGATTGTTGAGCTTGACATGGATTATTATCATGATAAAATAGGTAAATAATCAGTTTGAGCAATTAGAAGGAAATGATCAGTCATGAGTTTTCCAAAAGCAATTTATTTTACAAGTTTGTTAATTTTTTTATTCATTAATTTTCAACAAATGGTTATTGAATATCAGATTGTCCCAGGCATTGGTCTGGATGCTGTTGAAAGAGCAGGGTCCAGGAGATGTAAGTGGGGAAAAACAAAAATCGGTAAAGTAATGAATCAAAAAAATAATCAGATTATGGCAGGTCTTATAAGGAAAATAAGCTGAGTGGAGAGTCAGTTCATGTGGTGAGGGCATAAGATAGGGTGGTTAGGAGGGAAAGGGCTTTATGAGGAGATAAATTTGAATTGAATCTGGGAGAATGAGAAAGAGTGAGCTGTGCAAAGACCAGGGGAAGAAGGAACAGCATTTTCAAAAACTCAAAGGAGAGAATGAATTTGGATATTTGAGGCACGTACATTAAATCGATGTATCTGAAGTAAAATAAGAGAGGGAGAGGAATCAGGTAATCTTGGAGAGGAAAAGAGGCATCAAGTTACATAGTGCCTTGTGGTCCAAAATGGGAAATCTGAATTTTATTCTAAGAGCAGTGGGAAGCTATGGATGTTTTACGTAGGGGAGTGATCTGATATGCCTTATGCTTTAAGTGGATACTATGTGGAGAATAATTTTCAAGATGGTGGGGGAAGAATGGAGGCAGGGAAACAAGATAGGAGGTTATAATAGAGGCTCAGGCAAAAAGTAGTGGTGATTTAGATGACATCATGGCAGTGGACGGGAACTGATGGCTTGAACATATATATTGGAGATGTTGAGATGATTGATTGGATATAGGAGATAAAGGAAAGAAGTCAAGGGCAGCTCTTAGGCTCTTGGCCTGGGTGAATAATGATGCCATTTCCTGTGATGGGGAGGAATGCATTTGTTGGGAGTAGGAGGCATGAGGGGACTCAAGAGTTGGATAATGTTAAAAAAAAAAAGGAGTCAGACAATGTAAGTTAGAGAGACCTATTAGATATCTAAGCAGAGTGGGCAGTTGCCTATAGGAATCAGAAGCTGAGGGGAAAATTCAGATCTAAGGAGGTATATTTGGGAGCTGGGAGCATATAGGATGTATTTAAGGGCATGGGACTCAATGAGATCACCAATGAATATAGACAAAGTAGATGAGAGAGCTCAGGATGAAATCCAGTTTTTGGAGGTTGGCCAAGAAGGACATTGAAAAGACATGGTTGAGAGGAGAAAGCAAATCAAGAAGGGTGGAGGCATGGAAGCTAAGAGAGGGCTGTTTCTCAAGAAGAAGGTATGGTCAGCTGTCAAGTGCTTACTGAAGTTGTCATGTTGAGGAAGAAGAAACAGGGAAAGAATTCCGTCATTTACACTTAGGCTGTACATCTCTTGCTATTCAAAGACTTTTCCTGAAGAGATCTCTCTATTTTGAATTATGAATTTCTATCTTTTGTCAGAAGCATAAGCCTTAATATCACCCACCTAAAAGGAAGAAAAACAAACAACCCTTGAATGCTTGTTCTTCTCAACTACTTCCCTTTATCACTGATCCTTTTCATAGCACATTTTTTTAGAATTGCACAATTGGTCTTTCATTCCCACCAGTCTATTGAAACTATTATTATGGTCTCAAATGACCATAATAATACTTTGTCATATTGAATAAAGAATTCTCTATTTTCATTTAAAGTGAAAGTCCCAGCAGCATTTGACATACTTTCCTAAAACATTTCTCTTTGCTTCCTCAATACCAGATTATCCAAGTTTTCCTCCTACCTCATTGCTTTCTGCACTTATATATTTTGCTCACTTCTCTTCTTCCTGATCTCTAAATTTGAACTGCTTAAGGGCTAGTTTCTGGGCCCTTGGCTTTAAATACCACTTGTAATGCAGCCGATATATGTCTTTGGTCCCAACTTTTCCACGGAGGTTCACATTCAATTCTCCTTGACACTTAAACCTAGATGTCCAACCGTTACCTCAAAATTATCATGTCCAGGACAGAACTCTTGATTCCCTTTCCTTCCAAATCTGCAAAATCTGCTTTTCTCTGGTCTTTCCCATGTACATTAAAATCTCCACCATTCATCTATTTGATGAAGCCAAAAAGTTGTGAGTTATTTCCAATTCACCAGCAAGTTATGTTGGCTTTTCTTCAAAATATTTCCTGAATTTCACCATTTAAAAAATTATTCCTTTGTTACAAATTTATCTAACTTCTCTCATATAATTCTCATGTGACTAGACCAAAATAGTCTCCTGTTTTCTCATTTCTGTTCTTGTCTCCTTATTCTTCATTTCCCACAGAATAGCCAGATTTTGTCTTCTAAAGGGAGAATCAGATCACATAACTCTGTTACAGTGGGGTTTTTTTATCTTTAGCATTTCTTTTAGTTCTTAGGATTTCCATCTCTCTGCTTACATTGCCCATCTGTTCTTGAGTGCTGTTTACTTTATCCATTACAGCCCAGAGCATATTAATCATAGCTGTTTAAAATTCCTGGTCTGATAATTCCAACATATTTCCCATGTTTGGTTCTAATGCTTGTTCTGTCTCTTCAAATTGTGATTTTTGACTTTTGGTATGCCTTGTAATTCTTTTCTTGATAGCTGGGCATGATGTGCCAGGTAAAAAGAATGGCCAAAAGTTCACTTTATTAATGTGGTGGTGAGGTGTTGGTAGAGGGGAAGTATTCTGTAGTCCTATGATTAAATCTTGGTCTTTTAATGAGCCTTTGACTCTGGACTGTGAACTCTGTAAATATTTCTCAGTTTTTTCTCTCTCCTTAGGTGGGACAGGATGGCTAGAGTGGACTGGAGTTAGGTATTTCCCTTCCCTAGTTCCCTAGTTCTGATAAACCCCTAGCAGGCTGGGCTCTGGTAAATTAGTTTCCCCTTAGGGCAGGCCTTGATAAGAACAGGACGCTCTAGGGTATTTCATAATGTTTTGTTTTCCCTTTTCCCTATTGAAGCCAGAGAGGATTTTTCTCTAATATTCACTGTGGGAATCTAGTGGAGCTCCTGGTGGTGAATCTCACATATTGTGGGTGCAGTCCCCATGACGGGGTCCTTCTGGACTTTTTAACTCTTAGATTTGTCCACACTCAGCCATCAGCAATTTTTCAATTACAGTTCAGGTTTTGCTACTCTGGCATTGGTTCTCACTGATGTTTCCTCTCTTGAAACCAAGACTCCCTGTATTTGCCTGTCTGTCTCTCCAATATCGAGGGCAGCGGTTTGCTCTGTGTCCTTCCCTCTCTTACAGATCCAGGATCTATAAGAATTGTTGATTGTTAAATATGTTCAGCTTTTTATTTGTTAGGACGGAGTGGTGATTTCAAAGCTCCTTACAGGAGGAACCAAAAATTAGAGCCCCTCTTTCATTCTTAAAGTATATTTTGGACAATAAAGTATATGTTCACCCTACTTAACATCTAATGGCTATCCATTGCAAATAGAATAAAATTCATCCCTCTTACCATGGCCCATAAGATCATATATGTTGTTATCTACCTTTCTGTCCTCTCATCTTACAGGCCTCTCTCTGGTTTACCACTTTCCTTCTGGCATTTGGGTCTTTCTCTAGGTGGTTTTCACTGCCTGGGGTGCTCTGCCTCCAGATTATCAAATGGATGACTTCTTTTTATCACTTAGGGCTCAGCTGTAGTTTCTCCTCCTTTGAGAGAATTTCTCTGATTATGTTATCTAAATTAGTATTCTCTGTTTACTTTCTATCCCTATACTGTTTTTATTTTTTTATAGTACTTAGCATTGTATGAAATTATTTATACCTAAAGCCTGTCTCCCCCACTAGAGTATAAGTTCCATGAAGAGAGGGACTTTGCCTTGTTCACTACTGTATACCTAGTTCCTAGAATAATTTGGGGCACTTGAGTAGGTGCTCAAATTTTTGAATTAATGAGTGAACACAGAAGTTATTAAGGACCTTGGAAATAGTTGTTCCAGTGGAATAAGGGGGAAATTTTTGAATCATAAAGTGAATGGGAGGCAAGGAATTGAAGACATTAGGTCTAGATAATTCTTTCAATAAGTATTGTGAGTACCAGTCATATGCAAGTCACCATGCTGGGAGCTGTTGGGGATGCAAAAGAAATTGATAATTAATATGCTCCTTATGCTCAGAAAACTGTTAGGAAGTAAAAGATAAATACACATGAGGACAGTGTAAATCACATCGAAATAGTCTTTCTCTTTTTTAATACTTTTAACGTTTAATAGTCTCATTTTTATACTAATATAGTTATGAGATTGATAGAGGATTTCATAGATATATTGTACCTTTATATTATTAGGGCACTTGATAAAGTGTCTCATAAGCCTCTGTCAGTAAAATGGCAAAATGTGGGCTGAATGAGAGGGCAGGATTAAGAGATGACTGAAAGTTTGTCCACAGAAGGTTGGAATTGAACTTTTGAGTAGAAAATGCTTTGTAATGTATACCTGAATTTATCTGGGTGGGTAATTTTACTCTGCAAAGTGGCAGTAATCAGCAATATTTTGAGATACTGAATGTTTATATAATATGCCTTTCCCCTGAATGTTTAGGAAAACAAAACCTCAACATTTGTATTTCTAGGCTTTTTAAAGTCAGTCCCTTCCATCATGGACCTAATTAATTTTTTACTGAGAGAACACTTACTACAAATAATTAGGAGATTAACTCTAAATTATAGTTTTTGTTTAATTCACATCCACTTCTAACAGAGCTTATTATTAGCTCATGAAACTTAAATTTACTGTAGTATAAAACAATTAATGACTTATGGACAGTTGTGCCCAGAAGAGACGATATGTGGAAATGGGAAGCCAATGAAAAAAATGGATGTGCATTGAGACTTGGAATGAAAAATGGTAACTTTTGTAAACAGGGTTTTACTCTAGGGCAGTGGTTCTTGATCAGGGGCAATTTTTCTCCCTTGGAGACATTTGGCAATACCTGGAGATATTTTTGATTATCATGATGGGTGGTGGGGGTTTGCTACTGCTGTTTAGTGGTTAGAAGCCCAGGATACTGCTAAACATCCTGCAAAGCACAAGAC
This sequence comes from Balaenoptera borealis, assembly GCF_965194805.1. Lineage (NCBI taxonomy): Eukaryota > Metazoa > Chordata > Mammalia > Artiodactyla > Balaenopteridae > Balaenoptera > Balaenoptera borealis. Next base: position 53,668,914 of record NC_138866.1, on the reverse strand, counting down.
AGTCCCCTTTGTCCCCCCAAAAGACAGAATCACCTAGACCACAATGTTAATAGTACCAAGCTTGAGAGAAACCTCTCTATAGACAGTGGTTCTTACACTTTAATGTGCATCAGAATCACATGGAAAACTTGTTAAAACCTATTTCTGTATTGGGTCTCCAGAGTTTCTGATTCAGCAGGTCTGGGATGGGGCATAAGAATTTAAGTCCAGGTAATGTTGATGCTGCTGGTCTGGAGGCCACATGTTAATAACCACTGCTAATATTTTTATTTTTTTATTATTTAATGAAATTTAATTAATTAATTAATTTTTATTGGGGTATAGTTGTTTTACAATGTTGTATTAGTTTCTACTGTACAGCGAAGTGGAGTTCCCCATGCTATATAGAAGGTTCTCATTAGTTATCTATTTTATACATATTAGTGTATATATGTCAATCCCAATCTCCATATTCATCCCACCCCCGCCTTTCCCCTGTTGGTGTCCATACGTTTGTTCTCTACTTCTGTGTCTCTATTTCTGCCTTGCAAGCCATTCATCTGTACCATTTTTCTAGATTGCATGTATATGCGTTAATATACAATATTTGTTTTTCTCTTTCTGACTTACTTCACTCTGTATGACAGTCTCTAAGTCCATCCACGTTTCTACAAATGACCCAATTTTGTTCCTTTTTATGGCTGACTAATATTCCATTGTATATATATACCACATCTTTTTTATCCATTTGTCTGATGATGGACGTTTAGTTTGCTTCCATGACCTGGCTATTGTAAATAGTGCTGCAGTGAATATTGGGGTGCATGTGTCTTTTTGAATTATGGTTTTCTCTGGATATATGTAGGGCTAATATTTGTAAAAGAAAATTTTAAAACTCCTGAATTAAAACAAAAAGCCAAAACAAACACAATGAAGATATGTAAAAGGTCTGCTGTCCTCATATCTTTTTGGTTCATTTTCCCTTTTATTTTTAATTATGTAACCATTTTGTGAATATAGTCTTAGTGCACAGTTTTATGAATTTTAGCACATGTATTGATTCCTGTAACCACCAATTTTCATGATACAGAACAGTTCCATCACTCCAAAAAAATGTTTTTGGGCTATCCCTTTGTAGCCACATCTTCCTTCCACTTCTGATCTCTGAATAACCACTGATCTGTTCATGGTCACAGTAACTTTGAGTTCCTGAGAATGTCATATAAATGGAAGCATACAGTACATAATGTTTTGAGACTAGTTTCTTTCACTTAGCCTAATGTCTTTGAGATTCAGTCAAGTTATTGAATAACTCAGTAGTTCTTTTTTATTGCAGAGTAATATTTCATTCTATGGATATACCACAGTATTTTATACTGAAGTATAGTTGATTTACAATATATTATATATCTGGTGTACAACATAGTGTTTCAATATTTTTATAGGTTATACTCCATCTAAAGTTATTATGGGGGGGCGGAGTCAAGATGGCAGACTAGGAGGACACAGAATTCACATCTCCACACAACTAGGGCACCTACCAGACACCGGTGGGGGACCACAGACACCTAAGGGGATGGGAGGAAACCCCCAGTGACTGGGTAGGACGTGGGGCATGGGGGAGAGTGAGGGGGGGAGGAGAAGTGGAGGTGGGACCAGTGCCCCGAGGGGCAGCTGCGGGAGGGGAGGGGATCCCCTACCCAAAGGGGGAAATTGGGGGACCACTGGGAGGGCAGAGGATCAAAAGGGAGCGTGGCCAGGTTTCCCCTGCCCACTTGGGCCCCCGGGAGCCTGCTGAGATCCCAGGCCTGTTCCTCTGCCCACTGAGGCCCCCTCCAGCCGCACGGGTCCTGAGGGAAGGGGAGGGAGGGAAGGGGGAGCAAAATTAAAGGCTGGACCTATGGGACCAGCACCCCTGAGGGGCGGCTGGGGGAGGGGAGGAGTTCCTACACCCAGCGGAACCCACCCACGGTTAGGTTTCAGCGGCGATGGGGGAGACCCTGTGGGAGACCCTGGAGGGTGGCGTGGAGGAATGGAAGGGAACATGGCCAGTGCTTTCCCTGTCCACTTAGGCACCAGGGAGCCTGTTGGGCTCCCGTTCCTAATCCTCTGCCCTTGGAGCCTCCCTCCTACCATGCAGAGCCCAAGCCCCACCCCTGCACCCCGACCCAGGGCCCTACTCTACACTTCGGGACCCCCTCTGAGACACCCTCCAACATGCTAGGCCTAAACCCCACCCACACACCCTCACCCAGGGCCTTACCTCAAAACTCCAGGACTTCACACTCTGGAGGCCCCCCCCATGGATGTGCTGCATCTCCCCTTCACGCAGGTCCTAAGCAGAGGCCCCAACCCACGCTTGAACGTAGCCCTGCCTAGGCCCCGCCCCAAGGCCTTTTCCCGCTATGTGGGTCCTGAGACTAGGCCCTGCCCCACCCTAAACGCTGCCCCTACCTAAGTTCCACCCCCCGCCTAATCTCTGCCCCCCATAGCCAAGGCCTTTTTTTTTTTTTTCTTTTTTCTTCTTTTAGGTTGGGGTTCTGTTTTACCTTGTTGTTGTTCACTCATTTATATTTTTTATTTTTTCTAATAAATATTTTATTTTTCTAATTTTATTTTATTCTTTATACTTTGTTATTGTTCTGCTCCTTTTGACTTGTTCCCCCCCCTTTTTTCTTTTTTCTGTTGTACAGAACAAGGTATTGCATTGTTTCCATTATATTTTTATTTTTCCTAATATATTCTTTATCTTTCTAATTTTATTTTATTTTTTATTCTTTGTTATTGCACTGCTCCTTCTTTTCTTTTTTTTTTTTTTTTTTTTGCCACTCCATGTGGCTTGTGGGATCTTGGTTCACAGGCTGGAGGTTGGGCCTGAGCTCCTGCAGTGGGAGCTCCGAGTCCAAACCACTGGACTAACAGAGAACATCAGACCCCAGGGAATATTAATCAGAGTGAGGCTTCCTGGAGGTCCTCATCTCGGCACCAAGACCAGGCTCTACCCAACTACCTGAAAACTCCAATGCTGGACACTGCAGGCCAAACAACCAGTAATACAGCAATACAGCCCACCCACCAAAAAAAGAAATGAAACGACAAAAAAATATGTTACAGACGAAGGAGCAAGGTAAAAACCTACAAGACCAAATAAATGAAGATGAAATAGGCAACCTACTTGAAAAAGAATTCAGCGTAATGATAGTAAAGATGATCCAAAATCTCGGAAACAGAATGGAGAAAATACAAGACACCTTTAACAAGGATCTAGAAGAAACAAAGAGCAAACAAACAAACTGAAAAACAACACAATATATATAATTTAAAATACACTAGAAGGAATCAATAACAGAATAACTGAGGCAGAAGAACAGATAAGTGAGCTGGAAGATAAAATGGTGGAAATAATTGCCAGGGAGCAGAATAAAGAAAAAAGAATGGGGTGGTGGTGTGATGAATTGAGAGATTGGGATTGACATATATACACTAACATGTATAAAATGGATAACTAATAAGAACCTGCTGTATAAAAAAATAAAATAATATTCAAAAAAAAATCAAGGAAAAAAAAAACAAGAAAGAAGAATGAAAAGAATTGAGGACAGTCTCAGAGACCTCTGGGACAACATTAAACGCACCAACATTCGAATTATAGGGGTCCCAGAAGAAGAAGAGAAAAAGAAAGGGTCTGAGAAAATATTTGAAGAGATTATAGTTGAAAACTTCCCTAATATGGGAAAGGAAATAGTCAATAGAGTCCAGGAAGCGCAGAGAGTCCCATACAGGATAAACCCAAAGAGAAACACACCGAGACACATATTAATCAAATGATCAAAAATTAAATACAAAGAAAAAATATTAAATGCAGCAAGGGAAAAGCAACAAATAACATACAAGGGAATCCCCATAAAGTTAACAGCTGATCTTTCAGCAGAAACTCTGCAAGCCAGAAGGGATTGGCAGGATATATTTAAAGTGATGAAAAGGAAAAACCTACAACCAAGATTACTTTACCCAGCAAGGATCTCATTCAGAATTGATGGAGAAATCAAAAGCTTTATGGACAAGCAGAAGCTACAAGAATTCAGCACCACCAAACCAGCTTTACAACAAATACTAAAGGATCTTCTCTAAGTGGGAAACACAAGAGAAGAAAAAGACCTACAAAAACCCAAACCAATTAAGAAAATGATATCGATAATCATAAAACAGACTTTAAAATAAAGACTGTTACAAGAGATAAGGAAGGACACTACATGATGATCAGGGATCAATCCAAGAAGAAAACATAACAATTATAAATATTTATGTACCCAACATAGGAGCACCTCAATATATAAGTCAAATGCTAACAGCCATAAAAGGAGAAATCGACAGTAACACAATAATAGTGGGGGACTTTAACACCCCACTTACACCAACAGATAGATCATCCAGACAGAAAATAAATAAGGAAACACAAGCTGTAAATGACACAGTAGATCAGAGAGACCTAATTGATATTTACAGGACATTCCACCCGAAAGCGGAAGAATACACTTTCTTCTCAAGTGCACATGGAACGTTCTCCAGAATAGATCACCTCTTGGGTCACAAATCAAGCCTTGGAAAATTTAAGAAAATTGAAATCATATCAAGCATCTTTTCTGGCCACAGTGTTATGAGATTAGAAATCAATTACAGGAAAAAAACAGTAAAAAACACAAATACATGGAGGCTAAACACTGCGCTGCTAAATAACAAAGAGATCACTGAAGAAGTCAAAGAAGAAATAAAAAAATACCTAAAAACAAATGACAATGAAAACATGACGATCCAAAACCTATGGGATGAAGCAAAAGCAGTTCTAAGAGGGAAGTTCATAGCAATTCAAACTCACCTTAAGAAACAAGAAAAATCTCAAATAAACAATCTAACCTTACACCTAAAGCAGCTAGAAAAAAAAAAGAAAATCCAAAGTTAGTAGAAGGAAATAAATCATAAAGATCAGAGCAGAGATAAGAAAACAATAGAAAAGATCAATAAAACTAAAAGTTTGTTTTTTGAGAAGATAAACAAAATTGATAAACCTTTAGACAAACTTATCAAGAAAAAAAGGGAGAGGACTCATATCAATAAAATTAGAAATGAAAAAGGAGAGATTACAAGTGACACTGCAGAAATACAAAAGATCATAAGAGACTACTACAAGCAACTATATGCCAATAAAATGGACAACCTGGAAGAATGGACAAATTCTTGGAAAAATACAACTTTCCAAGTTTGAACCAGGAAGAATTAGAAAATATAAAGAGACCAGTCACAGGTAATGAAATTGAAACTGTAAGTAAAAATCTTCCAACAAACAAAAGTCCAGGACCAGATGGCTTCACAGGTGAATTCTATCAAACATTTAGAGAAACATTAACACCTATCCTTCTCAAACTCTTCCAAAAAATTATGGAGGGAAGAACACATCCAAACTCATTCTATGAGGCCACCATCACCATAATACCAAAACCAGACAAAGATATCACACAAAAAAAGAAAATTATAGACCAATATCACTGATGAACATACATGCAAAAATCCTCAACAAAATACTAGCAAACAGAATCCAACAACACATTTAAAGGATCATACACCATGAACAAGTGGGATTTATCCCAGGGATGCAAGGATTCTTCAGTATATGCAAAACAATCAATGTGATACACCATATTAACAAATTGAGGAATAAAAACCATATGATCATCTCAATAGAAGCAGAAAAAGCTTTTGACAAAATTCAACATCCATTTATGATAAAAACCCTCCAGAAAGTGGGCATAGAAGGAATCTACCTCAACATAATAAAGGCCATATATGGCAAGCCCACAGCAAGCATCATTCTCAGTGGTGAAAAACTGAAAACATTTCCTCTAAGATCAGGAACAAGACAAGGATATCCAGTCTCACCACTGTTGTTCAACATAGTATTGGAAGTCCTAACCACAGCAATCAGAGAAGAAGAAGAAATAAAAAGAATACAAATTGGAGAAGAAGTAAAACTATCTCTGTTTGCCGATGACATGATACTATACATAGAAAATCCTAAAGATGCCACCAGAAAACTACTAGAACTAATCAGTGAATTTGCTAAGGTTGCAGGATACAAATTTAATGCACAGACATCTCTTGCATTCCTATGCACTAACAATGAAAGATCAGAAAGAGAAATTAAGGAAACAATCCCATTTACCATCACAACAAAAGAATAAAATACCTAGGAGTAAACCTACCTAAGGAGGCAAAAGACCTGTACTCAGACAACTATAAAACGCTGATGAAAGAAATCAAAAATAACATAAACAGATGGAGAGATATACCATGCTCCTGTATGGGAAGAATCAATATTGTGAAAATGAGTATACTACCCAAAGCAATCTACAGGTTCAATGCAATCCCTTTCAAATTACCAATGGCATTTTTCACAGAACTAGAACAAGAAATTTTACAATTTGTATGGAGACACAAAAGACCCTGAATAGCCAAATTAATCTTGAGAAAGAAAAACGGAGCTGGAGGAATCAGGGTCCGTGACTTCAGACTATAGTACAAAGCTACAGTAATCAAGACAGTATGGTACTGGCACAGAAACAGAAATATAGATCAATGGAACAGGATAGAAAGCCCAGAGATAAACCTGTGCACATATGGTCACCTTATCTTTGACAAAGGAGGCAAGAATATACAATGGAGAAAAGACGGCCTCTTCGATAAGTGGTGCTGGGAAAAATGGATAGATACAGGTAAAAAAATGAAATTAGAACACACCCTAATACAATACACAAAAATAAACTCAAAATGGATTAAAAAAAATGGATAGATACAGGTAAAAAAATGAAATTAGAACACTCCCTAACACCATACACAAAAATAAACTCAGAATGGATTAAAGACCTAAATGTAAGGCCAGACACTATCAAACTCTTAGAGGAAAACATAGGCAGAACACTCTATGACATAAATCACAGCAAGATCCTTTTTGACCCAGCTCCTAGAGAAATGGAAATAAAAACAAAAATAAACAAATGGGACCTAATGAAACTTAAAAGCTTTTGCACAGCAAAGGAAACCATAAACAAGACCAAAAGACAACCCTCAGAATAGGAGAAAATATTTGCAAATGAAGCAACTGACAAAGGATTAATCTCCAAAATTTACAAGCAGCTCATGCAGCTCAATAACAAAAAAACAAACAACCTAATCCAAAAATGGGCAGAAGACCTAAAAAGACATTTCTCCAAAGAAGATATACAGATTGCCAACAAACACATGAAAGAATGCTCAACAATGAGCTTTTGTCTATGCCCTGAAGGCAATAGACTTTGTTTTCCCCCACCCCAGAGAATTAAGGCTTTTGAGAGAAGAGTTGAGACAGAGGGTTGGTTGTTTTTCTTTTCCCCCTTTTCCTTATCACTGGGTAATCCCCAACTGTATGTCTGTACCACTGAGGGAGGTTCTATCTGTTTTCTTGCACAACTTCAATGCCATGGAGTTTTAAACAAAGGTCCTATTAGTGAGTGTAAACTCCCCTTGTTTCTGTGGGTACTAGAGATTCTTTACTCTCACACTAGCTCATACTTGGCTTTAAGAATTTGCTAACATTTTATCTGACTTTTTCTTACCTGCTTTGTATGGTTACTCCCATCTTTCTCCAAAGATGAGAAGGTCTGTGTGTATCTTCTCTTAGATTTTAGGCTACTTGGTTGACATATGATTTCAGCTCTTTGATGGAATTTTTAGTTTATCTGGATTTTTCTTATTTGTTAGCTTGAAGTGATAACATTTTCAGCTTTTTATGTTCTTGGAAGAACTGGAATTTGATGCCTACCTTTAGGGTCTTTTATGATTAAAAACTCGAAACTGAAGTTTTTATGTGGGAAAGCTTATAGTTCATAATCCCCACTTTGATTTCCCCTTTATGAAGCAGTTGTTTAGCAAGACTGAAATTATTTCTAAGCAGATATTATTTGCGGGGGAAGGGAAGTGGAGTGTGAGGAGCACTTAGCTTATCTTTGTTAAATTCTAATATTAAAATTTATGCTTTTTAGGATATGTTGCATTCTTCTCTGTGGCTTTAGAAGTAAAATTTAAGACCTCTGTTGGTGATTTGCCTGTCTAGTTCTAATTTTTGTATTTTGGAAACATGTTCTATAAATATTCATGTACCTCATTTTCACAACATTTATCAAGCACTTGTGCTATGCCAGGCATTGTCCCAGGTACCAGGTTCCAAGAGATGATTCTTGACATTCTAGAATGGTGATTCAATATGGAAGGTAGTAAGAAACATTATTAAAATAGAGAATGTGATTATGTTAGGGAAATATTGGGAACAGTTCCTGGGAAAATCTTGGAAATTGTGCTTAGGAAACAATTCCTGTCTGGGTGTTAGGTATAACTTTCCAGAAAGATTTTCTAAGTGAAGGTCTAAAGGATGAGGAGAATTTAGCCAGGGGAAATGTGGGGGATGAATAAGGAGAAGAGTGTTTTGAGTCAGAGAGAACAGTATGCATAAAATTCCAGAAAAGGAGAGTGCAATGAGTTCAGGAGATTGAAGACAACTCAATATTGCTGGAATATAGAATGTAGGGTGGGAAAGTGGTAAGAGATAACTAAGGAAAGATCAGTGACAGCATGGGCTTTATATAGCATAACTTATTTCATTATTTGATAATTATGTTTGCATGTATTAATAGTCACTATCAGAACTGATTAGTAAGTAGATTGGATTGGGAGAAGAGTAGAGTCAGGATACCAACAATCTGTTGCTATAATCCAGTCAAGAGATGGCAGTGACATGACTGAAGATAGTAGAGTGGAAATGGAGAGCATTAGGTGAATTTGGAAGGTAGTTTGAGGTTTATAGTAACTGTGTCTGGGTGATGAAAGAGAGCAAGGTAATAAAGATGATATCCCAACTTCTGGATTAAGCAACTGTGATAAGGATAATATGAGTTAATGAGATTGGAGTTAGCTGGAGCTGCAGCAGGTTTTTGAGGAGATGATTTCCTTTGGTGCACTCCAAGTGTGAAGTACCAATGGCTCAGTGAAGTGCAATATCCTGTAGACACCTCTGTTTATATGGGTCTGAGCTCAAGAGCAAGATTTGGGCTGGATATATAGATATGGGAAGAATAAATACAAGATAGTGATTGAAGCCATGGAAGGGAGTATTGGACAGGTATCTGAGGAAATACTGACATTCAAGAGAGATGTCGAGGCTGAGAAGTCAGTGAAGCAGGTGGTTGCTCCTAGATGGTAGAGGAGCAACAGGGAATAAAAGTCACTTGAACCAGGGAAGATAATATCTCAAGAAAAGGAGTACCTAATGTTGTTGAATGCTGCAGCAAGATCAAGTTAGATAGAGGCTGAGAAATGTACATTGCATTGGAAAATGAGGCATTGGTCTTGGGAAGAGTAATTTTAATAGAGTGGCTGGAGCAGTACCAACTTGTTGGTACATGGGTAGTGGATAGTAAGGAAGTAGAGACAATATTTTGAGAAGTTTGGCTATGGTGGAAAGGAAGAGATTGATTAATCATAATGATTAAATGCACAGGAGCTAAAATCACATTATTAATACCTTTGTTTGAATGTGGGCTCTGTCACTTATTAGTTTATGAAGTTGGGCAAACCACTTAAGACTCAGTTTTCTTCAATTCTAAAGTAGGGATACTAATATAACTATTGAATATGGTGGTTTGAGAATTACACGAAACACATCATATCTTCAGTTATTACAAATACACTTATCATGAAGTAGGATATTTAAAAATCAACTTAATAATTTATTTTATTTAACATTTATATAGTCTTGCTATGTGCCAGGCACTGTTTTAAGTAATTAACAATATTCACCAAATGTCAGCTATTATTATTTTGGAAGAAGGCTGTGTTAGTTTGGGTCCTCTGAGAAGGAAATGCCAAAATGAGATTAGAAATATAAGATATTTATTGGGGAAAAATATTTGTGAAGAAAAAATGAGAAGGGAGCCAAGGAACATGGGGAGAGTCTTCAGATCAACATGCAGATCTAACCACTGCGCAGGAGAGGAAAGGAAGGAGAGTCGGGTAGGAAGAGTCTTAGATTGTAGCATAGTTCTTAGAAAGTTTTGGCCAGGCTGATGCAGAATCCTCATGCCAAAGCTGCATGCCAAAAGTGTGCCACATCTCACAGGAATGGGTTAGTGTCCCTGTATCAGTATCCCTGGTGTGCTTACTCATTGACTGGGAGCAGCTCTTAGGAAGTGTGGCCTAGGCATAAACATGGTGGTGGATTCAGTACCCAGAAACTAGAGACATCAGTCAGTTATGCTTCTCACAGCAGGAGACTGAGTGGCACATTTTCATGGCTACCAAAAAGGCTCAGGGTTATTTTTAAGAGCATCCATTTAAATAGTATTAATGTGCATGGCTATGTAACTTTTTCCCTCAGCAGATTTCAGCTGGCTATGTCTAAACATGGAGGTATATAGTTGGAATGATTGATTCAGGGTTGGAGTTTTTTCAGGAAGTAAATTGACTAAGGGCCGAGGTGAAGATATTAGTAAGATAATAGGCAATGAAATCTAAGCTGAATAAGAAAGAGGATGAAGAGAGTAGGTGGTTGACAGGAAGAAAGTATGTGGGATAATCCCATTATGTCTAGGGTAGTGTCCATACAATCTATATTTTTATTCAATATTCCTTAGTATTTAATTCTATCTCCATTACTGGCTTATTGATTACTTTTGTTTTTATTATTTTATTGGTTACTGTAAGGCTTACAATATATACCTGTAACTTTTTATAGTCTATGGACAGCAAAGAGTTAACTCCCCAGGCCTGGGTTGATGAAACCTTGCATATTCTCAAGAAAGGCCTGTTTTCAGGACCAACCTCAGTTGGCTCCTGGGAACTAAGCGCTAAGCTTGTTTTAAATATTTTGTCTCATAAGAATGTTTTTGTATTCTTGAGACCTGGGACTGTGTTGTACCTGTTTGACCCAATAGTCTATGTTAACATGCTAACATGCTGCATCTAAAGCACATGAGAGTTAGAGATCCACTAGTTTTAGAAGCCACATGGGAAAAGGAAGAGAATACCAATCACCCCCTTTGTGACTCTCTTTGTTCAATAAAACATTTCTGAATACTTACTATGTGCTAGATGCTCAAGATCTTTCACTAATTTCGTGATTTTGGGCTTAGCAGTTAGAATGAAACTTGATATGTTATGACTGCACTCCCTATTTTCTGCCTGTATATTCATCCTCCCCCTATTCCTTTTAACATCCTTATTATATGGCTCATCCTAGTCTTTTAAGCTGATACTGAATTCAGATTGCTCCATTTGAAAGTATTTTGCCGTAGTAATTGCCTGGTGTGTCTTAGACTCAAACCATGAGTTATGACCCATTAGTAACTTTTGAAACCAATTTAATGGATCTTGAACAACATTTTAAAAGGGAAAAACACAGTAGTTTAAATATCAGTTTATTGGAATTAATTGAAATTGCCAATATTTTACTATTTTTCACCAAATAAAAGGCAATTTCACACATTCAACCTAATAGATAATATTAGAGACTATCACATTTGGTCAGGCTTAATGTTGTTTTGTAAAACCTTTGTTTCATTCTGGCAATAAAAATCAACCAAGAAACTCTGGTTCATGGTCAAAACAATTGGGAAAGTCAGTGTACTAGACCGTCCACATTCTCTTGCTGAGTCATGCCACTGTGATCTAGGACACATGCCTGTGTGTTGGGTGACAAAGTTAGGGCCACAATCTAAGGCTGGATGATAATCTAGACCTTGACCTCATCAGCTTTATGTTTGTATTTTCATTCAGCTTGTGATTTTATTACACATCCTTTGCTTCTTTCATTTTCTTTTTTCCTTTTTTCTCTTCTTCTCTCTTCTCCTCATCCTCTCCCCCCACCTCCTCCTTTTTCTATCCTTTGTGGCTTTGCTGATGGACTTGGTTTTAAATAACTAAAACGATTACCAGCTGCCAGGGGGTGATCACTGTTTTTTCCTGATTAGTGAAATTGATAGATACAACATCACTTCAATTGTTTCATTTTTAGTTGCTCTCACTGTTTTTCTTGTTTCTTATACTTGGGGATTTTGGGAAATATTTCTGAGTTCATGGTTTATATAAATGATTAAGGATACTTGGGAAAAGTGCAATGCTGCTATATCAGATATTTGTTTAATGCTTTAACTTTTACTTTGGGAAGGTAAGAAGTGTTTTCACTGACAGATGAGGAAACAGGTGCAAAAAAAAGATGACATGAAGATGCTTCACCTTTTGCATACTGGGAAATGTTGCAGTCTCTTGTATTAAACAGATCCCCCAGTACTAATCATGGTGAATAGTATTAAGTTGAATATGCATTTGACTCTTCCTGAAAAGGCGCAAAGACTGTCTCTGTGGACGCAGGTACCATGATTCTATCCAACTCTTCTTAGTCCCCTAATCTTCTTATCTTGATTTTATACCCAAATATCCTCTTTCACTTCAAAAAGATACTCTCCCAGTGAACGGAATAGCAATTCAGTTGAGGGTTTTATTTATTTGTTTATTTATTGGCCAGGAAAAGTTTTCTCCATTCCTCAGGGCTGTGCATATCTTCATCATAAGTTCTTTGCACTGTAAAATAGAATGCTCAAGCAGATGATTTTAGAAAGCTGCTTGCTGCAGGCTGTTTGCCTTTAGATCTCTTTAACAGCCTGACATGAACTGCTGTCACTGGGCATTAAGGCAGCTGCAATATTGCCTGTCATTAATAGTCTCTGCTACTCTGCCATCATAATTGCTGACCTTAGCTTAGCCCTCTGCTGTGAATTAGAATTACTTTTAAGAGGGAATATTAATGAAACAAAGTTAAATTCCTCAGCAATTTGCAACTGGAATTGAAAATAACCTCCATTTCATTTTTAAAAGAGAATGTCTTTGAATCTACAAACATTACTATTGTGACTTCGAAATGATAAGCAAAATGCATGAAAATCATTATATTTAGAAGTTGTTCTTTTTGAGGAGGTTGAAATAGGTATTTTTTTCACTTTATAAAATTCCTGGAAGAATTAAAACACGTATTCTGAAGGACTAATATAAAGGATATATATATATATATATATATATATATATATATAAAATATCAGCTGAAGAATTACTTAATGAAAGGTGTAAGAGGGAGAAATAGGGAGAAATGCCTTCTTTTCATTACCATGTACTTTGCTAATTTTAAATAAAAAAATGGGCCAGGACATTATTTCCTTAGAAATGTACAAACACTGAAGCATAGAGCATATCCTATCCTGTTTTTGAATGTGGATTTTTAATGTTTTACTCAACTTCCAAGAGATAGCATATGTATATATTGAGTCTTTATTTATGTTTTTAGAGTGGAAATGAAATAAAAGTCGAGTGATATGTTTACTGTATTGAGTCATGCATCAGGCTAATCATGCAAATGACTATCAGACTGATAGAAATATGACTGGCTTTGGGAACTTGATAGTTGTGATGTATTAAAAATGCTCTATAACCCTGTTTAGGGGCATATATAATTTTAGAAATTAAAAACTTAACTTTTTTACTTTAAATCATTTCATCATACTGTCATATGGGATATCTGACACTGAGGAATCCATGATCATAGAATCTAGAAACTGGAGATTATCTCCATTGTATATTTTAATCACATTATTTTTTAAAAATGAGAACTTTATTTTGAAATTATAGCTAATTTCTAGTAATTTACTTCAATGAAAATAATTTCTTTAACTTATTGCTTCAAAATAAATGTTTTGCTTTTGAGATTACTTCCTTAGGTTAAATCTCTCTGCTCCTGTCTTTCCTAGTTCTGGAGGCCATTACTGGTTCACTTATCTTCCTGTTAAGGATATTTACTAGAGTAGCAAAAGTTACTATCAAGAGGAATTATGCAATTCATCTGGCATTTTGAGTTTCATTTAATATGTCAACATGATTCTATTACTTCTGAACATTGCTATGGAACTGAATATTCACAAGGCCTTCAGAAATGGCACTAGGGCTCACTCTATAAATGTAAATGTACATATATATGTATATATATATATATGTATATATATATATATGTGTATATATATATATATATATATATATATATATATATACACATATATATATATATATGAATGATTGCTATTACTAGTCCAGTTCAAATGGTGGAAAGATGGTAAGATTGAATTTTTAGGTGCACTTAAAGACACTTTTCACCTAGTAGAGATGTTGGCCCAGTGAATTATAATGTTAAGACATTATAATAAGCCTGGATTTGGCCAGAGGATCCAAAAGCTACCCTTCTCACTGTACTGTTTACTTTCTATTTTTCAAAGTGGAAAATTTATTTGCAAGTTGAATAAAATTTTACTTCATGGCTGTGGGATAAAAGGATAGGCTTGAATGTAAGATAGTGGGGAGGAGGGGTTAGTGGACTCTAAGTGAAGGAAATTTGACTAGAAGATTTGATTTGACTGTCTATCATCACCCACGCTCTCAGAAGTCTACTGGAATAAGGTTTCAAAAATAGACATCTAGGTCAGTGGTCCCAGGGACTGGTTTCATGGATGACACTTTTTCTACGGACTGGGGGTGGGGGGATGGTTTTGGGATGATTCAAGTGCATTACATTTATTGTGCACTTTATTTCTATTATTATTACATTGTAATATATAATGAAATAATTATACAACGCTCCATAATGCAGAATCAGTGGGAACCCTGAGCTTGTGTTCACTTGCCACTCACTGATAGGGTTTTGATATGAGTCTGCAAGCAGTTGATTTATTATGGTCTCTGTGCTGTCAAATCTCTCTGCTAATGATAATCTGTATTTGCAGTCACTCCCCAGCACTAGCATCACCTCCTCAGCTCCACCTCAGATCATCAGGCATTAGATTCTCCTAAGGAGCATGCAACCTAGATCCCTCGCATGCGCAGTTCACAGTAGGGTTCGTGCTCCTATGAGAATCTAGTGACGCAGCTGATCTGACAGGAGGCAGAGCTCAGGCGGTAATGCGAGCAATGGGGAGCGGCTGTAAATACAGATGAAGCTTTGCTTGCTCACCTGCCGCTCACCTCCTGCTGTGTGGCCCAGTTCCTAACAGGCCATGGACCGTTACCACTCCATGGCCTGGGGGTTGGGGACCACTGATCTAGGTCAAGACCTGATCAGTTTGATATATGTGTTACTTGTCTGGCAAGAAAACTCTAATTCCCAATCCCAGTTAAAAGGATTGTGGTTTCAGAAAAAAAACAAAAAAACAAAAAAAAACCCAAACAGAATAAAAAGTAATATTACAAGATAAAAAATGAAAATACATGTCAAGCTATGTAATTATCAGGGCAGCTCAAATAATTTGACCGTTATCTTGTAAACATAGAACTACTTTTCTTCCCCTCAATCTGGCAGCTGTAAGGGAAGCCAAGGAGAAAATTAAAGAAACTTTAACAAGGTTATTTAAAGTCTGACCTCCCTGCCCAGACTCTGTGCAATTCCCTTAGAAATTGCATTATCATTTGGCCTTCTTTTTGGAGTAGACAGTTGGGATGGCTGTAGTTCAGTTTGAATGCAAAAAAAAAAATCAATATTTAAACTCTTGTTAAGATGGTAGTAAAATTAGGCAGTTCCAGTAAAACCTAAAAGGAAAAAAGACATTTCATTTTGGTTTCAAAGTATAAGCATTTTTGACATAAACTTTGCTCTGGAAAAAATGCACATTAATTGCTAAAAAGATTATTTTGAGCTGAAAAAATTTGGAATATTCAGACAGAAACCAGGCCAAAGTTTGTTTTTTTGATTATCTGTGAAAATTGGAATAAGCAAGCAAATTAATTATATAAATAAAAGTTTAAGGAAATCATTAATAAACAGTAAAAGACAAGATTGTTTCCAAATATTTGGCATATATTAATGTATAATTAATCTATGTGACTAGAAATCAGTTTCAATTTTTTGTTAGAACACATCCTGATGTAGTAACATTTATAGTCATACTGGAGATTAGTAAACTTTCAATTACTTAGCATAAAGTAGAAAATAAACCACTAATTTTTACTGTTCTTACCCTCATTCTGAATTATGAGGTTGTGGTAGGTATGTGATTACTCTTGAGATATTTTGGGTATTTTAAATGAATGAATAACTTCTTGTCATACTGTGTTGGTAGCAGAGAGATAGGTAGGGTATATATATATATATAACAATATCCTGGATATAAGTAAAAGAGGGATAATGTGACCTAAAAGTGTCAAAATGCACCCCAGCTACCAACATATCATCCCCATGGTGAATAACTACTTTGGGTTAAAACACAAACAACCTCTGATAATTCCAAGTGTATTAACCTACTCTTAGCTAACAGCCTCAGCTGGGATGACTGTATCAATACTGGTATCTGTTTCTCTCGAGTTGCCATCTAAGTGGGGGAGGCAGTCAAATAATGAGGGCACTAAGTCTCTGAGGAAGAAGTAGGAGGAGGGAACAGGTGAAGGTAAGGTTGACCCGGGGTGGACATCACAGGTAAAGTTTGCTTACTTTGCATTTCGGCTGAGTGTGTGTGTATTGATCATGTGGGTAAAGTGGTAGAAGGTAGGATAAATTATGAGTTTATACCTTTGAAACCTACACTTTGTCAGATTGTTGCCATGGTGAATATCTTTCCTTTAAGTGACTGCTTAATACTAACTTAGTACTAACTTCAAGTCATGAAGTAATTCCTGAAATTATGATAAAGATGAAAAACGTCCCCTGTCTTTGGCAGAAAGTTACTGTGACTCAGGGGCAAACCAGCATCAGATGTAAACAAAATTGTGCTGTTTGATTCTGTCAGGGACCTACTGCTTGACTTGAGCTTAACCCATTCTGTATGTTTGAAGCAGAAGAATTTAAAGCCAGCTGATAGACAAAGTCATCATTTGTGAGTGAATTCTGTCATCTAACAAATCTTTTGCACATAAATTATTTAATGGAAACATTGACTTAAGTCATAACAAGTGAAATAAAGAATTGAGGAAATTATCTGCAATAATTCAGACCTAGAGTAAATTTTATCTAAACTTTGATATAATAAAGTAAAAATTATTGGAGTTTTTATTTTGCTTAAATTATCTGTATAATTGCCTTTTCTAGTGTGTGTGAATCTGGAAACCACTCATTCATCCATCTTCTATAAATGTTTATTAAACACCTATCCTGGCTAAGAACTGGGAATGTGAGGTGAGATGAACAATACCATCCCTCCAAAAACTTACTGTATTATGGAACTCTTAGCCTTTTAGTAACTGGTTTTTATTACTTTGTAAAATATAAACATAAAACTGATAAATCTAAGCAGATTTAAGACCTACCCTTGAGATATTAAGCATCAAGAATAAAACCAGACCAATGGATAAATATTCTGAAAAGCAATTTAAAATATTCACTTAGTCTCTTGAAGCTTGCCAAAGTGAGATTGCAATAATAAAGTCCAGATAAACTTTCCACTCCTCACCATTTCTCAGCAAGTGACTGTTTCCTAAATCTCCAAGCTTCTTCACTGCAAATGCCCTAAAACTCTCCAGCTCTTTACTTCTCCCTTCCATATCTCCATAATCTCTTCTTTAGTAACATTGCCATTTCAGAGATCCTTGTTTCTCCCCTCACTCACTCCTCTGACTTGGTACAAGAAAGACCACATCACAGAGATAGAATACAGACACAAACACACACACACACACACACACACACACACACACACGCATACACCTTCTTTTTCTGTGACATAAAACTTATGAAAGAGTATTTGAGCTAGAGTTTTAGGATATCCAGTCTCAGAAAAATTTATTCACAAATCTAAAATGTCAATTTGTGACTATTGTTTTCGTCACTTAATATTAATTTAGTTGAATATGATAATTTCATATATATTTTTTGCTTTAGATCTTCATAATTTTGGCCCAAAGAAGCATGAATAGGCTAAACCATTTTGCAGTCGTAGAGCAGCCAAGTAGACTGTGATATATGTGTTATGTTTTTTTCCGTAAACGCATTTAAGTAGACATACTCTTCCTACACTGACACCAGAGTCTGATGTCTGTCAATGTTCCTTAGTCTTATAAAACCAAAATGGTTTTTAAAAGTCTCAAACCTTTATATCTGGAAAAACTGCTACTTTGTGCAGTAGCTTGAGTATGTCTCATAAAAATTTTATCTTTAAAGCTAGCTCATTCTATATGATGTTATGGTGGAATTGAAATCATAATAGTTCTATTGATATCATAATTGCTCCAAAAGACCATTACAATGTAAATATGCAAGTGTCCCTGACAAGCTACACTGTTAAATGAAGCCACCAAAAACAAGCTAAATGTAACACTGCAGATATAACAAGCCTGCTGAAGAACTGGTGTTAGCTAAATGTGTAGGGACTAAGGAAGCAACTGGTTTGTATTTCAGTTTTAAGAATTAAAGTAGAACCACAAACCTGGAAAAAGCCTAAACAGTCATTTAGCTCATCTCTTTTACTTTTCAGAAGAGACGAAGAGGCAAAGGGAGGTTAATGATTTATTTGAGTTTTCATAGCTAATGGCATAATGAGAACTAGAGTTTAAGGCCTCACTTCTGTTTGGTATTGCTTTCACTACATAGTTCCCACCCAGTGACAGAGTAACTCCAGGCGAATACACCTGTGTCAGATATACTTTGTTCCTCCATTTTGGGGAAGGTATTGTTCTTTGTCCCATTAAGAGATCTTGATCACCATCTGTGGCTGTTCTTAGGATGAGCTGGAGTGTGAACTACCTCAAATGAGCAGCATAACACTCTTTGCATAGAAGTAAGAAGATTTGGGAGAGAAAGAAAGAAGCGCTCTCTGAAGCAGGATGGAATATCTCCCTCCTCAGAGGGTAACTAGGTGACTGACTGGTAGCATGTTCTTCTTGTCCACTGTAAGGTGGGCAACAAGAAGGGTTGAGACAGAGGACTGGTGAGGGCAGCAGTGGCCTACTAGCCTGGACACTTGACTTATTGTGAGAATTTGGGGGTGGCCTGCTTGATGGTTTTAGATCAGCTGTGCATTGAAAGAGCTAAAGAGTTTGAAATGCTAGGTTTCATTATATAGGGTATTATACATATAAGTTAAACATTTCATCTGGAAACTTAGTGTTCCAATTTAGGCTTTGTTACTTGCACCTCCTCTCTGTAAAGTTTAGGGTGAGTAACTCCAGGAGAAGGGATGGCATCTTAATTTAGTGATTCTTTTTTTTATTTTAAATAAATTATTATTATTTTTTAAAATAAATTTATTTAATTAATTTATCTATTTTTGGCTGCATTGGGTCTTCGTTGCTGTGCGCGCGCTTTCTCTAGTTGTGGCGAGCAGGAGGTACTCTTCGTTGTGGTGTGCAGGCTTCTCATTGAGGTGGCTTCTCTTGTTGCAGAGCACGGGCTCTAGGCATACAGGCTTTAGTAGTTGTGGCTCGCGGGCTCTAGAGCGCAGGCTCAGTAGTTGTGGCTCATGGGCTTAGTTGCTTCGTGGCATGTGGGATCTTCCTGGACCAGGGCTCAAACCCGTGTCCCCTGCGTTGGCAGGTGGATTCTTAACCACTGCGCCACCAGGGAAGCCCTAATTTAGTGATTCTTAATTAGTAATTTTACATG
This sequence comes from Balaenoptera borealis, assembly GCF_965194805.1. NCBI lineage: Eukaryota > Metazoa > Chordata > Mammalia > Artiodactyla > Balaenopteridae > Balaenoptera > Balaenoptera borealis. The sequence goes on along the minus strand of NC_138866.1, from coordinate 53,649,236 downwards.
AGTGATTCTTTGGAGATAGATGCTAAACAACCATTAATAATTATTTAAAAATTTACAGTCCTACATACTTTGTAGGAGAAGGCTTGCAGTCTTGAGTGCACAAAACCTGGGATAATGACTTAGTTGAAGAGCACAAATGGCTTCCTTAACAAAGGGACATCTGAGTCAAACTGAAACTGAAGAAGGAATAGGAAATAACAAGGCATAGAATAGAAGAACTTTCTAGTAAAGGGCAAAGGCCCAAAGTAAGAGGGATTATGGCATGTTTAAGAAATTGAGAAAACAGTTATTGCACCTGGAGAGTGGAGTGTTCTCTCAGTGAGAGTGGCCAGAAAAGAGGCTCAAGAGAAGGATAATCAGATGATGCTTAATAATCAAATATTCAGGAACTACAAATGTATATATAATTGATACAGTTTGAATTTTTTAAAGAATAAAGTTAAGTGGGCTGCCATTTTAAATGAAAAAATGTACACTTCTGAGTATTTTTACTAGCGAGAGATATTATGTGAGGGAATTTTAAGGGAGAATATATTAATATGCAAAGTTATTGACAGGCTAAATAAACTAGTTAATTAGTTTTTTCTTAATGAGTGAGTACATTTCAAATTCAAGAAAGATCAATTATTCTATCTAGAAGTAAATGTAACACACACCTAACTTATAATGGAATGCATTAAATAATGAAATAGATTGATTTTAGTTATCACCATCATTTTTCCAAGCTGAGAGATACTTATTTTCTTTTCCAATCGTACATTATGATTGAATTAGCCTTTTTTCATGCAGCATTTTCTTTCCTCTTGGTTGATTATATTCTGAAAGATTGAAATTTTTGAGTTTGAAAATAATTAGAAAAGTTATTTAACACTTAATGGGTTGATTCATTCCTTGAACTTCATGCTAGTTTGCCCTTAGTGGTGACTGAGGGAAATATGCTAGCTCTGGGTACCAGAACATTGGGTTTATTTACTTGGAGATGATCAAAGAACCATAAGAATAAGACTTGTCAGTGAAACATTTAACTCAATTTCTGATGCAAAGTTAGCCAGTCTGGTTATATTTGTAATTACATGCAATTATGAATGCATTTTATTTGCAAACTAATAATATTAAATAAAAATTCCTGCACTGCTCAGCCTTAACCAGTGATAATGTATTTACCTTTAACTGAGTTTAATTAAGAATCTTTTTTTAATGATGATAGTGATGTGGTAAAATGTCTCATATACCAGTGTAGGAATCAAATGGAATATTTGCTATTTTTTATACTTTCTGTGCATCCTGCAGGTATGCAGGCACAAAGGTGAAGAAGGACTTTGTATAGAGTATTGACCGTAAGCCAGGTGCCATGCTGGGCAGTAGACACAGGAGCTTATCGAGGCAGGAGTGACATTTATGCTCATGGAACTACTAATTCAGGTGCAGAGACAGACTAAATAACCAGTTTCAAACTAGTTATTTAACATACAGTTATGACAAGCTTATGAGAACATACAATAAGGAAGCTAGCCTAGTTTTGAGTGGTCCAGAGAAGATAAGGGCACCCAGGAAAACTTTCTGCTGAGTAAATGACATTTAAGGAAAAAACTGAAAGTAATTACAGATGAAGGTTGGGCTAAGTGGGAGGAAGAGCCCTCAAGGAAAAGCCTTGAGGTGGAGGAAGTTGGCATCAATTCAAGGACCTAAAATACTGTTATATTATTAATTATAATTAATAATTATAATTATTGGTAATAAGTAATAATAATAATCACTGGCAGAGGCCAGTAATTGAGAGACGCACCAAAAGTCAAATATTACCTGCTTGACTACTCTACCTGAAGAGATTCTTTCTGCTGTATTAAATTTATTGATAAGATTTTTATGGGCCTTGCTTATGTAAAGATTGAAAAAATAACTAAGAAATCATTGTTTTTGCTGCCTTTTCTTCTCTTTTGCCAAACACTGAAGATCATGAGAATTTGCTTATTGCCTAAAAATTATGAGGAGCTGGAATTTAAATTGGGCTGTTGCACAAGAATGACATGTATAAAGCTTTCGAGGAAAAGATGAAAATAGAAGTATTTACACATGGGAGAGTGGGGATTATCTACCTTTCAAAAAACTGAAGCCAGTGAAGACATTATATTAACCAGGATTTTAAAAGTTTGCTGATTTTTGGTATAGATTCCAATTAGTCCACAGACTTAAGTTTGACAGAAAAATAATGGGAAGGCTAAATATTTTAATTTAATATTCATTGGCAGCCCTGTGTCAGCTAGCTTTTTACCCAGGCATCTTCTGAATCCTCATGTTGGCAGTCTCATTGGGCTTTGGTGATAGCCCATCTTTAACTATTTAGGTATAACTATTTAAATATTACCATCAAGTTAATGAAAGTGTGCTGACACATGTCCTCCTGAGACAAAAAATGTTCAAGACAACTGGCCATGAAATGATCAGTGGTGGCTGTCCTCAGAAGTGGTGTTAGAGCTGTTTGGATTGTAGAATTGGGTGGCAGTTCAGACTGTTTATCACTTTGAACACAATGGCTATTCTAATTCCCCACCTCTGATGAAATCTGATTTCTTATGACTAGTCTTCACACTCAAAGTTATGTCTCACCTGTGACAGGAAAAGAAGACAAATTCATGCTACTGACAACCATCTAATGTAGCACCGTCCAATAGAAATATAATGTGAGCAACAAATAAAATTTAAAATTTTCTAACAGCCACATTACAAAACTGGAAAGAAACCTGATAAATTAATTTTAATAGGATATTTTATTTAATCCAATATATCCAAAATATTATCATTTCAACATGTAATCAATATAAAATTATTAATGAGATATTATACATTATTTTTTCATACTAAGACTTCAAAATCCAATGTATATTTTATAATTACAGTACATTTTAATCCTGACTAGCAGCTTATCAAGTACTTAATAGCCACATATAATATTTTTCACTACTGAGACAAGACGTTTATCATAATTGTTTCCTTTTGCATGTAACATGTTTTCCACATGTATGAAATTGCTTTTTGTTTTGTTTTGTTCTCTGGGTATTATCTATCATTAATTTTTTCTTTTATATTGATAATTTTTTAGATACTCATATGTCAAATAATCCATCAATTTCTTTTTCTTTCTCCCTGCAGACCTACACCTCCTAGTCCTTTGTCCTTCTGTTATAATCTGAACAGGTTGTTCCCTACTCTTTGGTGCATAACCAAAATTCTCGTACTTCCCTTTGTCATTTTTTGTTGGATCCACTATTTCTTGCATGCCACATCTTTCTTTTTCTTGGTTTACTCCCTTTTTTCTTGATGCTTATCTTCAGTAGTTTCTTACCAAAAATGACAAAGGAATGAAAGATAATGTTTGCATGTTTAAATTGCACAATTTATATTATAAAGAGAAGTTGGTGATTTTATGAGTGAAATTCATGAACTTTGTATGTGAAATGGCAGCAATCACTTGTCGAATGCCTACTTCCTCTCAGGAGCTACTTAATGGCAGCACAAGTCTGGAATTTGTGTATTGTTTATTGCTCTAGCCTTAGGGTAGAGGATAAACTAGGGGGATTTAGAAATTATGGCAGAGAATAGGCTGTTGCAAAAACTCAAGTGAGAGAGTGCGAGGTACTAGGGTTGAAGGGAGGGGTATGGATAGACTTATAAAGAAGGTAGACCCTAAAGGGATCTGTGATCATTTGACCCGGTAGTCAAGTAAGGTAATGTGCACAGGTACATGTGCACTAATTGAATGTGTACTTGTGTTTGTGCATGTGCACATCCTTGCTCTATCCCTCTTTATACAAGAGGGATAAATATTATTACCTATCTCAAGGGACAATGATGAGGATTAAGTGAGATAATGTACACAGTGCACTGAAATGAGTACCTGGCATGAGGTAAGCACAAAATAAATTTTAGTTATCAAATCAAGTTGCATCTTGAACCCTGAAGTGCATGGGGGTGGGCTGGGGAGAAAGGTCCCTGCAAAAAGACCTTATACTCCCTGGTATCTGCTCAGGTGCATGCTCGAGTACAGTGTGAGTCTGGTAGGATGAGCCAGGGAGAAGAAAGGGATCCCTCTTGTAGCCTGGGGAGGTGACAGAACCTTAACAATGATCAGATGAAATGCTAACTCTTCCTTTCCTGTGGAAACTGTAGTTAAGGGGCCCCTTAGAACATTTTAACAAATAAAAAATTTCAGACCATGCCTTGCTAACTTCACAGACTTAAATTCAGTAATCAAAGAATGCATGTCTTTGTTCAGGATTAATATATAAAGGAGACTTATACCCCATCCTCATTTTTGGTCTTACTTTAGGATTGAAGGATATAGGTGTTGATCCCACAACGGGCTGTGATTTCTTTGAACTTAGACTTAGGCAAAATGAGGAGAGGTGAGATTTGTTGATCATTGCATCCTGACCTATTCAATTCATCTTTCTCACTTTCATTTCTTAAAATTGTAAAATATTTAAAAAGAAAACAAACCATGATGCACTATTTGCCATCTTCTCCCTCTTTACTGCTCCTCCTTTTTCTTCCTCTCTCAACCTTTCCATTTGTCCTTATTCCCTCCCACCCAGACTGTCTTCGTAGATCTCTATACTTCTTTCCCTCTTAATCTGTATCCTTCTTTCCCTGAATCCTGCCCATCTTTTTATTTTTTAATATTGACAAGAGAAAAGGGAAAGGTTGGTTTGGGCCACAAGTAGGGGGAGAGAAGAAAAGAGGAAAATGTAGCAAAAGGGTACAGGTGGTGCTAAAAGACACAAGCAGTGGATATATCTGGCTTCACTTATTGAGTCCTCAAATCCTCATTTAGCTGAGAATTTCCCAGACATAAAAATGTTTAATTTTCTATTTGAGTGATGTATGTATTATTATTCACTGATTCCAGATGGGTTGTGTATTCTGATTCTCTCTCTCTTTCCTTCTCTTTTTCCCTCTCTCTTGCAGTAAGAGAAAGAGGCAGAGGGAGGAAAAGAGAAAGGAGATAAAATTACCCCAAATGCAACTGTCTTTTCTGTCTTTATTTTATGATTTACTATTTATTTTTATTTTGCTGATTGGTTGCTGTTGTGTTCCCAGAGGCTAGCTATGCTGCATCACAGGGCCAGTCACCTTTTACTCTGTCTTGCTTGTCCTGGTTGGCTTGGGTCCTACTGTGCTGCCACCTGACTGTCCAGGGCCCTGTGCTGCCTCACTCCATTCCATTGGCACTCAGGCTCTGTTTCATGTTGCTGTGACCCAATGCTCGGTGCCTCCGGAGCTGCAGGTTCTCAGCTCTCTTCATTGAACCTTCTTGTGCTAAGACCCCTTCTGAGTTCCACTGAAAAGGTCAGCCAAGTCCATGGACTGTGCATATTGGCATGTTATCAGAGAGGACTAAAACCAAGGTAACCTGGCTCTCCTTCCCCTGCTTGTTCTGTTGAGCGGTGGCCTTCAGGGAGCCTTAAGCTCCCTCTAAAGTCTCAGGAGAAGAGAAGTTCATAATGTTTCCATGACTAGGCCTGTAGTCCAGTCACACAGGTGGCTCTCTGAGCACCAGATTTCTCCTGATATTCTTTGTTTTTGCTTCCTGCCCGTTCTACCAAGAATGCCTTTCTTGTTCTGGTTTAATTGTCAATACCCAGCTTGTGTGTCTTTTACTTATCTGTTCCCACCATACCTTCAGCAACTTCAGGGAGGCCCCTCACCCTATTCTTTTTGAATTACCAGCACTAGGTACATTGCTTGGCACATTGTAGGTAATCAACATAATATCAACATGTTGCTTAAACCTGTTATCTATGGTGGAAAGACTAATAGGGGAAATTTTGGGCCAAGTGATATGGGATTGAGAGGAGGCAAAGAGCTCTGCGTGGACCATGCAGTGGTATCCCTAGATGGCATCATTTAAGGCAGATGCTTCCAGGGTCTATTCCAAAGACCAAATAATTTTTCTTTAAAGCCATTAATTTTGACATGTCCCCAGACAGATAACCTGAATCATTGTGTTTTTTTAAAAAAATATATGAGTAGTATAAGAAGCAATGTGATTGATTTTCTCTGTGAATAAAGAAAATATTCAGTCTTATATTTCTAATTTTAAATATTTCATTCTTAAAATACCAATTTTGAGTTAAATGGCTTTGGCTTATATTTTTTATGAGTTAATATATTTAATTAAAGTTTCAATCTTGACTTTCCCTCATTTTCTCTCATTATTTTAGCTTGCTTGCAGAGTTGTGAGTGAAGAAGGTCCATGTAGAGAGGTCATCTGCTCCATCCCCTTGCCCCAGGTGGGACAGCTGTGTCAGCAAGATAGTTGGCCAGAATCTTGTAGAGGGACACAGTGAAAGCTTGACAATCTGTTTGTCAGTGTGTGTTTTGAAGCAAATGGCTAGTTTAGAAATCCTGTGGTAAAAGTCAGTGCAAGTGCTAATCCCCAATGCTTTACCTCAATTCTGCACTGCACAGAAATGATTTTAAACTCTGGCGACTCTCATTTGGTGCAAGTTAAGAAGTATGTAGTCACCTCTTGTGTATATCCTAAAATATGTGCACATTTATATTACTATTCCTCTGTGAAATATTATAGCTTCTCCTGTTCCTTCCAAGTAGGAGAGGAAAACAGGAATAAACAAATCTATGGATTCTCTCTCTACCATATATTATATAGATTTTTGAGACATATGATTGTTTTAAAAATGCTACGGATCAGATATGTATTACTTTGAGAAAAACGTAAACCAAAAATGAAAATGACTTATACCAATATGGCACATTAATGAAAATTAAGATGTAAAATATTCTTTTACCCACTTTCTAACATTCATCTTATCTGTAGTTTGAACTTGGATAAGATTCACCTTTACAATGTTAAACTGTCTGCTTTTTTACATCTTTAAAACAGATTTATCAAACACACAAGTTAGTAACATTTCTGTTAATTGCCTCTGAACATACTGAAAAACTGCTGTGTGTGTAGAATTGTTACATAAGTAGAATTGAAGGCCTGCAGAGCAGATTGTGAATTTTGCAATTGCATTTTTAGAGCCAACTCAATCTAGCCTATGACTATTTTCTTGGTTTGTATTCATATAATGGATAGTGGGTGCTTTCTATGAGGTAAGCAGATTGAAATGAATATTGAAGTTTGTATTTCTTTGCTTGAGAAAGCTGACTTTTTTTTAGTTAGGCCCAAACTACAGCAGTCTTTATGGATAAAAATAATCTAACATTCTCAGAAAGTGTATTTCAAGCCTATCATCATAATAACAATGAAATGGAGGTTGAGAGCTGTTCCTTGAAGAAGTGGTTCTTAGAGTTTTGACGTGAATTTCTCATATATAGCAAAGTGGCATAATTGCTTTCCCATCTTCCTCCCCTCCTTCTGCCCTATGTTCTTCCTTTTATTTCTCTTCCTCCTGTGAAATTCAACAACTGTAAAGAAAAATATAAAAAATGAAATTAAACTCTCTTTTTCTTACTTTAATATCTAAGTAACTATATACAGTATATGAATTTCACTGTATGTACTATTTTGCATTCCATAAACTCTGATGATATAATTTGTATACATACACCCAACATATTGACATAATTAATTAATTATAGGCTTTCTTTTTTTAGAGCAGTTTTAGCTTCACAGCAAAATTGAACAGAAAGTACAGAGTTCCCATATACTCCCTTTCCCCACAGTCTCATAACCTCCTCCACCATCAACATCCCACACATTTGTTACAGTTGATGAACCAGCACTGACACATCATTATCGCTCAAAGTCTATAGCTTACAAGAAAGTGAAAAAAAAAGTTTAGGAAAGAGGAATGGTATTTTCAGATCAGTCTTGAAGGATTAATATGATTTTCTAGGGAGAGAAGTGGAAAAAGTTTTTCCAGGATGAGAGAATCATATTTGCAAAGCAAGATCCAATAGCACTGGCTAAATCTGGGGAATAGTAATATAGTAATTGAGGCTGCAGTATCTGTTCCTATGGGTTGGGGGAGACAGTGAAAATTGTGGGAATTATGGGGAGTGAGACTGGATTCTTAGGCTGGCCTATACTCTAAGAGGTCCTATATCTCCAAAGGAGCTTGAGCTTTATCCTTTGGACAGTAGAGAGTCAGCAGACTTTACCAGAACTTCCCCTGATAATCTAGGGGTTAACAGGAAGTGGTGTGAATGACAACAGCAAATGTTATGGAGTCCAGTGGTTCTCAAACTTTTGTGTAATTCAAAATCACTTGGAAAGCTAATAAAAGTTGGGGAGGACCAGGCTTGTTGAAGTAGAATGGGGCCCAGACCTCTGGATTTTTGCCAGGGTCTCCAGGTGATTCTGATAGACGTCAAAGTTTGAGAACCACTGATGTGATGCATATGTAACAGGCATGTGTGGCTCACTTTTAGTAGCATTCCAAGAAACTTCTTTTACAGGAAGATTATAATAAGAGGAAAATTTAAATATTTAACAATTTAAAAAATAACATCCAAGTAAATGCCCTTTATAACTTCTTGGGTCCTGCTTTCCCCATCTCTCTTTTTATATACTTATGAGTTGTAATGTAAACCCTTTGTGTAATTTACTTCTAACTTCCTCATAGTCTTGCTATGGTGACTAAAAACGTTAATATATATGCCCTTAGAATTGTGCCTGGCACATAGTAAGGGTCTATACATTTCAGCAATTAATATTATATCTCACCTTTATGGCTACTGTCATGAAAATATCTCAAATTCATTTTCTGTAAACATCTCCCCTTGATACAAATCTTTCTCAAACTAATTTTCTGAGAATCTTGAATTTTTCATGTCCCATCTCTCACCTTCAGGATCCATTCTAGTTCTTTTGTTTGTTTGTTTTGCCTTTTTTTTTCCCCTGGCGGCTTCTATCAGTTCTGCCCAATGTAAATCTTAGAAGCCCCTCTGGCTCTTCCTAAACTTCTACCTTCAATAGCCTCATTAACACCATGTAAGGCCTAGATTGAGATTTGCCTGAGCTTCAAAGACTCTCTTAAAGAAGAGAATAAAAAAAAGTCGTAATTGAATCTTTGTTTTTTCCCCCTTTTACCTAAAGTTATACCAAAAGAGTCTTTGTCATCGAGCACTTCACCCAATTAGATTTCTTTCTTGGACAGATTTTCTGGCCACTCACATTCTCTATGGTGGTCCTTAAAGACATACTCCCATTATGTAGTTTCATTTTAATGCCTCTTTGGCATAAGCCTGAACTTTTATTTTTTAAATAAAAAATTAATTAAGTAAATAAGGCTGTGCCGGTCTTACTTGTGGCATGCGGGATCTTTTAGTGGCTGCATGCAGACTTCTTAGTTGCAGCATGCATGCAAATCTAGTTCCTCAACCAGGGATCAAACCCCAGCCCCCTGCATTGGGAGCACAGAGTCTTACCTACTCGACCACCAGGGAATTCCCGAGCCTGAACTTTTAATATTGCCCATGTTGATACTGAAGTTTGGTCATTAGTGATGATAATGATAATGGTAATAATTATTAATATATACTGGGTACTTATTATATGCAAAACACTATGTTAATCCCTTTATATATACTAAACATGCAAAGAACATTATATTATCCTGAAACCCCTTTCAAAGATTACTTACTTGATCCTTATAGCTGTTTAATGAGATAGATTCTAATTTGTCCCAGTTTGGTAAAAGAGGACAGGTAAACCTAACGAGTAAGCAAAGGGGACAGGACTCAAACCTACATCTGGGCTCCAACCTACCAATCTTGACTACATCTCACATTCTCTACACTCCTGCTACTGCACCTCATTGTTAGAGAGCAGGGATTATTTCCCATCAGCAGAACAGAATGGATATTCTCCCTCAGAATGGATATTTTCAAAAGCCCTGGTATCCCAATTTTTATTAAACTGTAAGGATTAAAATCACCATTTGGAAATATTCTGGAAATGCTTCCTTGGTGCTGCGTGTGACACAGAGTAACTGCTCATGAGTGTTTATTAACTGGCAGACAATTAACTTGTTCCATGCCATAGAGAATTCTCTCCCCCCAAAACTTCGGGTCTGGAATAGTGGAATGAGTGTAGCCCTTGCAGTCATACAGACGTGAACTTAGAATCCAAGCCACTTCTACCATTCACTACTGGAATGATCACAGGCAAATGGTACCTTGATTAATTTATTTCTCGTCTGTGAAACACAGAAATGCTAATAATGCCTGCCTTATAAGGATTGTTGTGAGTTATAAAAGAGTCTAGCCTAGTGCCTGGCAAGGAGTGGGCACTTAGTCATTAGTGAATTGTTAAGATTCTGGAATCTGGAGCTGAAGTGCCTGGGCTGAAATACAGGTTCTACCACTTACTGGCTATGTGATCTTAGGAAAGCTTTTTAATCATTTCTGTGTTTCCTATTATTGTAAGTGGATACATTGTTTCTATTATTGGAATCAATAATAGTATCCAACTTACAGAGTTTGTAAAGCACTTGGAACAGTATCAGGAATATAGCAAGAACTTCTATGATAGACTTTTATCAATCAGTCAATCAATCATTGATAAATAAATCAATGTTAGATTGTTTTTTACATTTTATTGTGCTGGGCTATTAGACATTCAAGTGACACTGCACTAGTGTCTTAATAAACAGCACTCTTTAATATCTCTGGCCAAAACCAATGAAACCCAGGGAACTCTTCATAAGAGATTAAATTGCCCTTTCTATATTTTTTCGTTCTAGCTTTTATTTTGGTGTAGTGATGGTGTCAGTTCAAAAGTTTCTTTTCTGTTCCTTTATTACTGGGCGTTACACATTTAGACTTGTTATAGCCAACTGGTGGATCAAAACTTTGATCACTGTGAAGTACCTTTTACATCTCTATCAGTGATTTTTACCTTAAAATCAATTTTGTCTTTGTTAGTATAACCATACTAGTTTTCTTTTGGTTGCCATTTGTATGACATAAACTTTCCATTCTTTTGTTTTTAACTCATTTGTCTTTTTAATGTTTTAGAAATATCTCTTATAAGTAGCATACTGTTAAGTCTGACAATAACTGACTTTTAGGTGAAGTTTATGTATTTTCTCCATTTACATTTATTGTAATTTGTGGTATATTGGGACTTAATCATCTGATTTGGCACTTTCTATTTCTCTTGCCTATTCAATGGTTGCTCTCCTCTCCTCTTGCCTTCTTTTGGATTGAGGAATTGTTACTATTTTATTTTTTTCCCTAGATTACTTTTACTCTTCTTTTAGAGGTATAATATAGATTGCTGTTTTCTTTACATTACTTATCAAAGTCTAATGTTAAATTTTACTTTTACCTTCTTCCAGACAAGGCATGCACTTTAGAACTTGTTGACTTTACTTCTTCAACTATGTGCTGGTATTGAATTTTAAATTCTATCTATATTTTAACCTCATGAGACATAATTGTTGTTTTCCAATGAATATTTATTTATATTTAACCATGTATTTATGTATTTCATTCTCTCTTACATCTTTTCACGTTCATCTGGGATAATTTTTCTTCTGCCTGAAAAACAAACACTCTTTGGTATTTCTTTCAGTATGTATTTGCTGGGGATAAAGTCTTTCAGTTTTTGCTTTCCTGAAAATGGTTTCTTTACCTTCACTACTAAAGGTTATTTTCACTAGGTGGAGAATTTTAAGGTGGCAACTATTTTTTTAAGTACTTTGAAGGCATCTTCCATTGTCTTCTGGATTTCCCCTGTCTTTTCTGTTGAGCAGTTAGCATAAAGTCATTTGAAGATTATCTGTTTCTTTACTGTTGCTGTTCTTGAGACTTTTTATTTTTCTTTGTTTTTCTGTTATTTTAGTATGACATACCTAGGTGTGAATTTCTTTCATTTTTTTTGCGATTGGGATTATATGGATTCTTGTATCTGTGGATTGATGTATTTAACTGTTTTAGGAAGTTCTTAGCCATCATCTTTTCAAATATTGATTCTACTCTATTTTCTTTATCCTTTTCTCATGGTCCTACAATTAATTATAATATATAACTTGTCATGATGTCTTCTCTCTTTACTCTCTCTTCTATATTTTCATGTTTTTTCTCTGTGCTTCATTATGAATATTCTGGCATATCTTCCAGTTAATAAATTCTCACTTCACCAGTGTCTCATCTGTTTTTAAACCCATTCACAAAGATTTTAATTTCAGTTGTTATATTTTGCAATGTTAAAATTTCTATTTGATTTTCTTTCAAGATTATGCCATTTTTATGGTTTTTAATTCTTTGCTTAAAATTTGAATTTAATCTTTTATTTATTTGATGAGAATAGTTATTTTAAAATCTATATCTGATCATTTAAATATCTATATAGTTTTAGTAATCCTGTTTTTATGGTCTGTTGATTCTACTTATTCTTGTCCATGCTGTCTTGATCTTCTCATTTGCCAGTTTATTTATTTATTTTTTATTGTTTGCCATTGTATTGGAAAAATTGTTTGTAAAAAATTTAAGGCCTATGATGGTATCTTCCTTCAGAGAAGACTCTATTTAATTCTGCCAAAGTTCCTGGGTGAAGTAGCAATATGAATATTTAGTAATTGTTTTTCTTGGGGCCATACAAATGACTGAAAGTTGGACTACAGTTTGTGCAAGAATTATATTACTTCTGACTCATTCCATTCCCTTTAGCGTTTCTAAAGCGAACTGTGGGGGCTTTACTAAGGCTCCACCCCTGCATGGATTCTGTCTTCCAACTTGAGGTTTTCAAAAGTACTGCTTAACCTCTCATCTATGTCTTCTAGAAATGGCAAATGCTCACAAAATGGCAAAAACCACAAAGATGGGCTTACTTTCTTAAGATATATCTGTCATAGATCTTGGCTACGTAATTCTTCATTGTAACGTTACACTCCATGCATTCAAGTAGATAATTTTATACATTCTATATTTTAGCAAATTTTTCTAATTGGCCTAAGTGGGAGATTTGATCTGATTCAACTATCATTACTGGATGTGAAAGTTCAGTTTTCCTTTCTTTTCTTTTCTAAAACATTTTTGATAGGAAGGCAATTCTTAAAACAGTGTGGAGGACAGATTAGAAGAGAGAAGGGATGTACAGTTCTCACCAAATTGGTTCCAAAGTGGATGTGCCAATCAACACTTCCATTATTAGTATTCCATGAGAGTTCCAGTTGTTCCATGACTATGTTTCTTTAGCCCTGTTTGCCTGGTGAGGAATTGTTTGTAAGACAATGAATTCTATCTCCATTATAGAGTTGTATCTCTGATGTGTGGGTGGGAGGGGATGTGGCCAGGTGGGATGGGCAAGTAACTCTTTTTTTTTTGAATATGAAGGCTTCCTGTTTATTTTAGCAGCTATAAGGATACTGGCCACTTTTCTGGCCTTAATGGCCAATCAAAATGTATCTTTAGTTAGAACTCCCTCTTCAGAGTTTATTTAGAACATTATCTTGGGGACAAATGGAATTAGATGCAAATATTCTGCTTTTCAGTAATTACCTGGTAGAATCTCCACAGCTCTTTCCTTTCCTAAGCCCCAGACCCTCATATCTCTGATCTTTGCATCATTTCTATAGTCTGCTGGGAGAATTCCTTGTTTGGAAGGTGCTTGTCTGTTTTGTGAGGTGTGAGTTTCTGGCAATGCTGGATTTCCCCATCAATTTATTCTCGTCTATTATACATTTTCCAGGAATCCCTTATTGCTTTTCCTGGCATTCTTCCTGCTTTTCCAGTGTTTTTTAAATGAAATATTTGTTAATATTATTTCATTTTGAGGGAGAGATAAAATTTGTGTACTTTTCCACCTTGCTCAGAAATGCCATAAATTTCTAATATCATCGTTGATATACTTTAAAATAACTACTTTCATAAATATATTTCAAAAAATATTTCATATTTTATATTGTCCCCAAGTAAATAATATACTCTTCCAAGAAGACTGAGAAAGAATAATTACTTGGATTTACGTTTCCAATCCCCTTTCTTTTCTTCATTGTTTTATCTTGATAGTCTGAAATCCATCTGAAATTCAATGTTCGAATCTCATATTAACAAAGCTGTGTCATCTAATAAAATAATGTTTATCTTTAGCTTTCTTCATTTTCAAATTTATTTATCTTTTAAAAATATTTTACATCTTCTAACTGCCATGTTTTCTTGTTTTGATCATTATATCCATAAGAACTTTGTTGAAAAATTGTTCCAGGTTTTGAAATATTCTTCTTTTGTTTTGAAGGGAAAAGTGTCTTGCTTTTTACTCTTTTGTGGTATGAACTCTGTCCCTTTCAAATTTTTGTAAATTTTTCTTCAAACTTAAAAAAAAAAATCTGTAGTATTAGGGCAAAGGAAAAAAATCATTCTTATTGTCCCTAATGTAAATATTATGGATTATTTCCTTTTTGATATATTATTAAAGTCCTAGCACAGGACTAGCAAGGGTGGGCTAGCAAGGGCTTGGGGATTCACCGAAAGCAGTTGTTTATAGTCATTGCATTAGACACTGGGGATACAGTGGTAAATAAGACAGACATACCTGCCTTTATAAAGCCTACTCATGGAGAAGGGAGAAAATCACATAAATGATAATAGTTACGTATGATGAGTTTTATGACAAGGTAATTACTGGGATTTATCAGAATATACCATAGCGTTTCCTATCTTAATCTAGAGATGAGGGAAAGGCTCCTAGGGACATTATGATATCCCTACCAGACTGTGACTTACAGATCAGCCATATTGTCTGAATCTAATACATTAATTATAGATTGACTCTTCTGTGTTTTCTATTTTATCAGATATTTTTCATAATTCTTATTTGTGTATTTTAGTTCTGTCCTTCTTGCACCTATATAACCACTATAGGGATACCAGTTTTACCCTGTTTTCTCAGAGTATTTGGTTGTAGAATATAAAATTTACAAAAATTTATTTTAAGAGAAAGAATGTGATTTCAAAGAGAGTTCTTCCTTGGAAAGGGCTTGGGGAATACATTCACTGTTCACTGTCATTATCAGAAGAAAAATATGAGAAGCACCCATTTGAGTATCCTGTGTTACTTCTTAGTACCAAGTGTCATCTTTACTTTTCATGTAATCTATTCTACTCTGCTTAAATCTAGTCTTTCCTTTAATTTCATATGAATTCTGCTTCTCTCATATATAAATATTTTAAATTAAATATCAAATTGTAATGACTCCCCTCAAGTCAGTAGTTCTGGAATGTATAAGGTGGAGGCTGTTGACATTAACTCTTGTTTTTTTGTTGTTTTATTTTTCTTCCAGTTTTATTGAGATATAATTGACATACAGCACTGTAATTTTAAGGTATACAGCATAATGATTTGACTTACATACATCATGAAATGGTTACCACAATAAGTTTAGTGAACATTCATCATTTTATATAGATGCAATAGTCGAAAAGTAGAAAAAACATATTTTTTCCTTGTGATGAAACCACTTAGGATTTACTCTCTTAACAACTTTCTTATATAACGTACAGCAGTTTTAATTATGTTTATCATGTTGTTCATTGCATCCCTAGTACTTACTTATCTTATAACTGGAAGTTTGTGCCTTTTGACTACCTTCATCCAGTTCCTCCTCCCCCCATTCCTTGCCTGTCTTACTCGTGGATCTGATCTCTTTCTATGAGTTTGTTTGTTTGTTGTTTGTTTTTGAAGTATAATTGACCTACAACACTATGTTAATTCTTGGTTAACAGCACAGTGATTGGTTATTTCTATACATTTCAAAATGATCACCAATATAAATCTAGTTGTCATCTGTCACCATAAAAGATAATATATAATTATTGACTATATTCCTCATACTGTGCATTTCATACCTGTGACTCATTTATTTTGTAACTGAAATTTTGTATCCCTTAATCTCCCTCACGTATTTCTTTCCTCCTACCACCCCTCTCCCCTCAGGCAACCACTTGTTTATTCTCTGTGTCTATATCTCTGTTTCTGTTCAGTTATGTTCATTCACTTGTTTTGGTTTTCAGATTCCGTATTCAAATGAAGTAATATAGTATTTGTCTTTCTCTGTCTGACTTATTTCACTTAGCATAATACCCTCTAGTTCCATTCATGTTGTCGCAAATGTCAAGATTTCATTTTTTTTTAATTGTATATGGCTGAGTGATATTCCATTGTATATATGTATATACCACATCCATTTATCTGTTGAAGGGCACTTAGGTTGCTTCCATATCTTGGCTATTGCAAATGATGCTGCAATGAACATAGGGGTGCATATAACTTTTCAAATTAGTGTTTTTGTTTTCTTTGGATTAAATACCCAGAAGTGAAATTGCTGGATTGTATGGTTGTTCTATTTTTAATTTTTTGAGGAATCTCTATACTGTCTCCTCAGGCAAAGGAAACAAAAGCAAAAATAAACTAATGGGACTGCATCAAACTAAAAACTGTTCTGCAGTGAAGGAAAGTATCAACCAAACAAAAAGGCCACCTACTGAATGGGAGAAGATATTTGCAAACATTATATCTGACAAGGAGTTAATATTCAACATATTCAAAGAACCCATACAACTCAACATCAAAAAAACAAATGACCGAATTAAAAAATGGGTAGAGAACCTGAATAAACATTTTTCCAAAGAAGACATATAGATGGCCAACAGGTGCATGAAAAGATGCTCAAAAGCACTAGTCATCAGGGAAATGCACATCAAAATCACAGTGGGATATAACCTCATACTTGTCAGAATGGCTGTTATCAAAAAGTCAACAAATAACAAGTGCTGGTGAGAATGTGGAGAAAAGGGAACCCTTGTGCGCTGTTGGTAGGAATGTAAATTGGTGCAGCCACTATGGAAAGCAGTATGGAGATAACTCTTAAGTGGTTTTATTGTTCAGTCTGATTCTTGACTTGCTAAGGATGAAGTATAATGACTAGGATAGTGTAGTGAGGGCTGGTTTTTATAGGATCCTAATGACTTTTTTTTCTAGCAACCATATGGCAAATACTAAGTTCTAGTATTCAGTAATTTCAAACCTCAACCTTGTACTAATGGAGTCAAGGCTGGTTTTAGAGTTTCTTCTTTGGTATTAGGTTTTTCATTTCTGTTTCTATCTCAAGATAGCCTAGGAATATTGTTCAAGTGTGGGTTTCTTAGTCCATTTGCCTTCATAAGAGACATAGGAGGCTTCCCCACAGAATATTGGGGTACTCCAGATTGGAGGACTAACCCAGGTTTTTCTTTTTAAACTTTTAATTAAACTAACCTAGGTTTTTTATTGGGGCAGAGATCAAGATTTTGAGGACCTTGAAACTCAGAGATAACTTGTGCTCTTGGTGGAATGGTAAGGGAGTTTAGTTCAGGTGTTGAGAAGAATAATCAGTCATGCAAACAGAAGGCTTTGGAAGGAAACTTAGAGATGGTTTGATTCAACATCCTCCTGTTAGAGGTAAAGATATATCTAGGCTCAGCAAGTTTGAGATATTTGTTCAAAGTCGAGGGATTTATTATTTAAGGAAACTAAGTTGATGACAGACCTAAAATTAGGCTCCAGGTATTCTGAGTCCTAGGATGGTTTTTGTACATTTACAAATGCACTGCTGCATAAAGTCTCAGTGGCGAGCTTGTCAGAACATTCTGGTAACTGGTTTCTTGGCACCACAGTATTCAGCCACTAGAATTAGATTCCATTTCTTCTCTACCCATCTGCATTAAACTTTTCCCTATACCTTTCCCTCATGTCCCTTGGAGTTTCTACAGATAGTTAAAAACAAATTTTGAACTTAACCTGAGAGACAGACAGACAGGAGGGAGACTAACACCAATGACTGCTTAATTCTATTCTTATCATTAAAAGTTCTTTTTCAAGTATTGTTAATGGGCAAGGTAAATTTTTTTACTCAAGATGTTAATATTATTTAGTCTTTGTTTAAGCTTGGAATTCTGTAAAAAAAATTCTACATATTTCATGATTCATTTTATTCTACTTCTAATGTAATTTGAGATTTAAAATTTTTCTTTATTATAAATGGTGACTGAATGATTTTACAGAAATTATTCTTTTAAACTTCTTCCCAGATGTAAAAGAAAAAAAATCCCCCAAACCAACTTATTTCACTGTGAATCTTCAGTCTTTTGGTATGATTTCCTTTATTTGTAAATAACCTCTCATTAAATATTATTATTCCAATGTTATAGTTGAATAGTTTTATTTTAGAGGAATTTATTGTCTAGTTGGCTAGTGAGTTCTAAAATAATACTGGGAACATACATAATTCTTATTCTTCTTAAACCTCTGCTTGGTATTTTCTTGAAAATAATATTAATTTGAATTGTATTAAAAAAATCAACCAATCAAGAATATGTACTTATCGCTGAAGAAAATAAAACATAAATTTACTCCAACAATTTTTTATTAAGCACCGTTATTTCACAACCCTGGAGTGTGTGGGGATATAGAAAAGAAATGTAAGGCACATTATCCATTCTCAATTTTAAAAAGTGATACACACATACACACACACAGAGCAACATTTTCTGGATTTTTCATTCAAGTAGTAGCCCCAGTAGCCCATACAATTTCTAGTCATATTGGATTTTGTACATCTGCTTTAATATAGTATATTATAGTAAACTTCATGCCTTTCCTGATAATGTTCTTTCTCTCTGTCTAGAATGTTACTCCTCTCTTTGTCTCTTGATTTACCTGCTTGTTTGCCTACTTATCTGTAAAGATTCAATTGAAAGGTCACTTCTTCTATGGCAGTCCTCCCCAGTACCTCCTTCCCTTAATGCACTATTAAAAATAGTTCTTTTCTCTGTGCTCCTTCTGTACTGTGTACTTGTTCCTTTTCTTAGAGCTAAAGAATACTTGATTGCTCTAAAAATCATCAACAACAACAAAATAAGAGCCGTGTGTCTGTGATCATTTATGGTCTCCATTAGGTGAGTGTTAGGTAATTTCCTATATGGAAAAACATTTGCTTGTCAAAATCTATAGGGAAGAATATTGAAAAAATCACTGAAAAACTGTTCCAGAATTAAATTCTTGGAGGTATAATGTGTTCATCACACTTAAAAAAAGAAGTAGCAGTCTCCTTTTTCTTGACTGTGAACTTCTTAAGAGCAGGGACTGTGTCTCATTCATTTTTGTGTTTTCCCTGCTTAGAAATGTGTCTTGTACATCGAGGGACTCAACTGTTGTTTGTTGACTGAAAGGACAAGCATCCAGGGATTGTCGTATATAATATACATTCATTCTGCTTGCTCAGTGTGTTGCATATTTTCCATTTGCCCCTCCAAATTCATTCTCTGCCCTTACCTACCCTACCGTGTGCCCTGCGCCTGACTTTTAAGGCTTATATCAATGGACTCCTATTCCCTTTGGCTCTTGGTTGAGTTGAGTCAATGAGGAGCCCTGGGAGGAGATTGGAGGGAGAGAGGGTTTATTTTTTTGCTCCTTTCAAGGTGGTTTCTCCTACAGGACTCTTTGCTTTTTGGTTTTAGTAACTGCTCCTTTTCCTTATCCCTTTAGACAGCTCTTCTAAGTTACTAGACTATCTCTTGTGGCTTCTCTATACCCCATTTATACCTTTGTAATTTGTCCCTTCAAAAATAAATTTTCTTGAATTATCCTAATTTGAGTGTTCCATTTGTTTCCTGTTGGGACTCTAACTGATAAATCCAGCAACCATTCTTCTGCCTTTTCCTTGGATGAAAAGTCCTCTTTTCCTTTCAAAAACACCTTTCTTCCATGTATAGCTCATGGAGCTGATCTCACCCACTGTCCCAGGGAATGGCCTATGACTCAGACTTGCCAGAGTATCCATCCCTTTAGCTTGACTTATTGGTTTATTGATGGGCTCAGGACCAAAATAATTTCTCCTCTTGCTATTTTTTCTAGCACTACTGGGAAGGAGGCACCCTCTCCTAAAATTACGTAAGCCAGGGGTATTTAAGAGCCATCTTTGCTTTCATGTGGAGGGAGAGTCTTCATAAAATGAAGCCATTGTAAAGGAGTGCTGGAAGAGGAAAAGATTTAGTCCAGTTTGAGTTGAGTCTCTGTTATTTGCAACTAAAAAATATCAATTAGTGTATGGGATCATTAACATCCACAAACAATGGTTTTGTGTTAGGAACTGGGTAAAGGAAAGCGACTGTATATGAGGGGTGTGTTGTGCTAATTTATGACAATAGCATCTAGAAAGCAGAGGTCATTTTGTTTCTGTATATGTCTGTATATGTCATTTTGTTTCTGTATATCTATTAACTTGTGGATGTAAAAATTTAAATATTAATGATTCTAATTCTAGGGGAGTATAAGAAACTTATCTGCATAATATTAAGAAGTTCTTCTATTTAAACAAATTTTCTAAACCTTATAGAATGAATCTTTTCTACACTTTTTCTTATATATTTTGGGTTTTCAGTAAATGTCTTATTTCCCAACCTATATTTGTAAGCCTAGTTTTTTTATTCCTCCATAGGCCAATGTTTTCCAAATAAAGATTGCTAGGTTTAACTTTAGTTTGAAGGAATCCATCAAATTGATTTCACTTGTGGTCTAAGTTTTATTTTCACTTGAATCTCTAGAGCAGGAAACCTATCAGTTGCACGAACTCATCTCTTAGTAAGAATTTTGAATGGAGCAGAGAGCAAATTGCAAAGGCAAATAGAATATATTGTTGAAAAATGTCCTGTTTCTGGCTGCATCTCAAAATAAGTTAAACGTGATAATTTCCTCAAACAGGCGTTTAAAGTAAGTAGTTTATCTAAGAGATGTATATCCTAAGACTGCAGCCAGTTAGGTGTGTCTTAGAATTCAAAAGTCATTTTGAATGGTTGCATTTCATTCAAATGAGTCTAAACATTCAAACCATGCTTCTTTTTTCAAAGGAGATGAAAAGGAAACAACAACAGTGTGCTCAGTTTTAAGGGTTTGGGATGAAGGGATTGCTTCTTGATCTATTGAAATCTAAGAGTTACAAATCTCTATCTGTAAGTGTCAAGTTATTTTTCAGGAAAGCTTTGAATTCTTTCAAAGAACACTGACAGTTGAGATTCTTTCCCCTGAAGGTTGATTATTTGGACCTCAGTTTTCAGTTTTTCTAAAAGGAAAATACTGCTGAAACAGTATGTCTCAGTCCAGGATAAAGAACCAAATAACTTCTGATTTGGTGGTTAAAATCCAGAAACACCTGCTAATGAGTCTGAACCCGGATTATTCAACCCTTCCTCTGAGTCTCAGAGATACCTTTGTAACCTCACTTCAAAACTCCCACCCTCTACTAAAAAATAAAACAAACAAATGTATATAACAAAACAGAAACAGACTCACAGATATAGAGAACAAACTAGTGGTTACCAGTGGGGAGAGGGAAAGGGGGAGGGGCAAAATAGGATTAAGGGATTAAGAGATACAAGCTACTATGTATAACATAAATAAGAACAAGGATATGTTGCACAGCACAGGGATATATAGCCATTATTTTGTAATAACATTAAATGGAGCATAATCTATAAAATTATTGAATCTCTATGTTGTACACCTAAGCTAATATAATATTGTAAATATTATATATAATATATATATAATATAATATAATATTGTAAATCCACTACACTTCAATAAAAAAATTCAAAAAGAAAAAAAAGAGAAAATGAAGAGTGTTTTGTGACATAAAAATTATATGAAATTCAAATTTCAGTGTCCATGAATAATATTGTATATAATTGTATAAATTATATATATAATATAATTGTATAAAATAAATACAATAAAATTGTATTGAAATATAAAGGAAACTTCCCACCCTAATTTAGTAGGTTTTTTACTTTTTTGTTTGTACTAGCCTGAGTTGAATCTGTTGCTTGAAACTAAATGAAGTTCTTGAAGTGGTTGCACTCTTTATATAAGATGCAGTGGAAGATGCCTACCCCCAGCGAAAGCACAAATTTCATCACTGTACTCCAAAAATATTTCTAAGTCTTTCAAAAGAGATTAAAATAAATTTTAGTGAAAAACTGAGTGACTGCTATCAGCAGTTGTTATGCCTGCTTTCGTATGTAATATTTCATTTGGATCTGTATTCATTTTTCTAAGGCTGCTTTAACAAATTACCACAAACTACGTGGCTTAAAACAACAAAAATTTATTCTCTGACACTTCTGGATGCCAAAATTCTGAAATCAAGGTGTTGGCAAGATTTCACTTCCTTCTGAAGGCTCTGAGGGAGAATCTGTTCCATGCCTCTTTCCTAGCTTCTGGTGACTGCTGGCAATTCTTTGCCCTCCTTGGCTAGTAGCTGCATAACTCCACTCTGCCTTAATCTTCCCATGGCTTTCACCTCTGTGTCTCTGTGTCTTCTCCATTTCTGTCTCTTATAACAACACTTGTATTAGATTTAGAACCCACCTTGAATCCAGGATGATTTAATCTAGAGATTCTTAATTTAATCACATCTGCTATTTTCAAATAAGGTCACATTCACAGGTACCAGGGGTTAGGACAAGGATATATCCTTTTGGGATCGCTGTTCAACCTATTAGAGTCCTTCAATAACCTGTGAGATGAGTGACAATGTTATCATTCCCATTTCACACATGAGGAAGTCGAGGCTGAAATCACTTAGCCAGCAGAGTGGAAAGCAGGACACCAACCAAAACCTCATTGTAAGACCAATGTTTTCTCCTATGTCACAGCCTCTCTTGACACACTGCTTTTGCTGACATAATCATCTCATCTTTTAAAAAGATAACACATATTTAAACATTGTTTATAGATTTGACAAAAAGTTGCATATTTTATCAGCATCACTTAATTCTTCAACATAAAGTGATTCTTGTTAGCAAGTTATTCCTAACAAGATTCCTCAGCTTTTCAGAAAGAAAGGGAAATTAAGAGAGAAACCCAAATATGTTTTTCCTCATTATCTTTAGCTCTTTTTTTTTTTTTTTTCCTCTCATGAATCTAACTTTCCATTTATGCTGTTCTCCTTCTGCTCATTCTCATCCCCTTTCCTGATTCCTGGGGTTCAGACAGTGATGAGCGCTCTTGAAGAAGCCCAGGGAAGGCGTTCTGGTTTTGTCTACAATCCACTTTTATTGGCACTCTGTGTAAGTAATCAAGGCTGCACCTATGCTCTTATAGACAAGGGAGTAGGGCCATGATGCATGTTAGGTTTTTGGTTTTTAAGAGCATCTATTTTATAGATGCGTCCTATTGAGGGCAGACCACAGAGAGCACAAGGTAACGTGAATAAATTTGCTGCAAGGTATGACATGTGGCAGTAATTTGCCTGAGTGACCTAAGAAATCTTGACTATTCTTCTCATGTTTTTTAAATATTTGGAATATTCTACAATCCCACAAAACTCAAAAATTCAATTTACATTGAGTCAGTTGTAGAAATTGAGAATATATAGGAAGGATGTAACAAATGTTTGATTTTCTAAACCAATTCTCGATTAAAATATACTTTACATTACTGTATTACTGAGCACTTGCCTTACATTAATCTGATTTCATTGCTCAAAAGGGATTAAAAAGTAACCAATATGCTTTTAAAAAATAAGACTAACCTTTAAAAAAGTCTGAGCACATTGTTTTTTTTTTTTTCAAATGTAATATCTGCTCCCATCCACATTCTACCTTCACAAAAGAGTTTCTTCACAAAAAGAATTTTTTCTGTGAAGTCAGTCTACATTCTCCAAGAAATCCTGAATTCTAGACCTTCTTTGACATCCTCCTGTCCTCAAATTTGATGAGCATTTGGTTTGTACCCTACAATTTAATTTTTTTTTATTATTTGGCATGCACATTATAATTTTGAGTGCTTATCTTATGTCTTATCTTGTCACTGGAATGTAAATTCCAGAACCTGGTACTTACACTGATAGCTGTGAGTAACTAGCTGAACATGCCCAAATATAGAGCTATGACTGATGCAAAGTAAGTCTACATTTATTGTAAGCCTAGAGCTGACAGAAGTCAAATTTCCTGTTATATTACATAATACTTAACATTATCAAGGGTTTACTGTGTACTAAGCACTGCTCCAAATGCCGTCTATGTATTCACATCAGTTATGGAAGGACTGATTTGTTGGGAAGCCAGAGCAGCATTGCCATGATCTTGAGGAATATAATTTTCATCAAAGTTTTGGTTGAAATCCCTTTCTGGAGAATATTATTGCTATTATGCAAAGTCAGGGCCAACTCGACTTCCATCTTCACATTCCTTTTCCACTCTGTCCCTTTTCAATGTTTTCAAGAACTCACACTTGTTGTCAGTGCCCATTCAAATCAGTTTGGATAGATGAGGCTATTGATTAATTTTGTCAACAAGTGAAGAAGGATTTGAGTGATTATATTCTTTTACTAATTTTTTTGCACTAACATTCTCGGCAGTTGATTTGAGAGTGTTAAAATTGCCAATATCATAGGTGGATTTAGGAGTGAAAGAAGTTCCAACTTCAGTTGCTTTAGTTTGGCTTTTCCCTGGTGAATTTTTACAGGAGGAGCAGCATGTTTAAGGACTAAGCCATCATACCATTTGGCGCAGTCTTGTCATTAACTTACTGTGACTAAAAATTTCCTACTCCTGGGAATCCAGATATCTGCCAGTATTTTATATTATCTTCCTCAATGACCAGCATTCTTAATACCCTAGATATAGGTTTTGGAGACTGTTCTAAGAAAGAAGCTTAGTAGACATTTTTTTTTTGATTGGGTATTCGTGTGTTTGGGCATGTAGGCCCCATATACCTGCAGCAAAAGACTGATTCTGATTTAGTTATCTCTCATATTCAGGAGTTAAAGATAAAAAATTTTCAGCCTCAAATTGTCTACATTCTCTCTTGCATTTCCCCTACCCCCAGTTTCACTGTCAGGGACATTAGTTCTATGGAGTCCTGGGAAAGTACTGCTACAAGACCAGGAACTTCCACCATAGTATCTGTTATGGGCTGAATGTTTGTGTTCCCCTCAAATTCATATGGTATTTGGAGGTGGGGCCTTAGGGAGGTGATTAAGTGTAGGTGATGTCATGAGGGTGGGGTCTCTGTGATGGGATTAGTTCCTTTATAAGAAGAGATCATAGAGCTTGCTCCACGCCCCCCCCCCATCCCCGCCACCCTCCCCTGGCCATGGGAGGACATAGCAAGAAGACAGCTATAGGTAAGGCAAGAAGAGAGCTCTGACCAGGAATGTGACTATACTGGCCCCTTGATCTTGGACTTCCCAGCCTGCAGAACTGTGAGAAATTAATGTCTGTTGTTTAAGCCACCCAGTCCATGGTGTTTTGTTATAGCATCCTGAGCAGACTAAGGCAGTTTCCATTTTGATGATTTATGCTTTCAATACCATTTATTCCTTGCATACTCTATCCAATTTTTCTTGCCTTACAGTGTTACCTCCATTAGGATATCCAATACTAGAGTCAAAGGCATTTGAAGAATTTTGTCATCTATGATTCAAATCAAAACAATTTTCTGTCAATGAAAAGTTTTCATCATGCTTCTCAAAATTCAATAATGATAATTTTTTTGGTGGTAGAGAAGAAAAATTAACCCAGGCTAGAGCTCTGCCATTTTGGGTGAAGTCTCTCTGGCTCTGTAAAAACAGATTTCAATACCTCTTGGTAAGTCCAAAACCTAACAGGACTGCACAGAAAGGTGTTAGATTTTTTCTTCGAAACTTTTGTTTTCCAGTTTGTTTTTAAAATTTTTGTTTCCTTTGAAACAGGTTTTTTTGGAGATACTTAACAAATAGCTATTTGACATAGAGTTATTTTGAGTCAGCTACTGTACTTCTGTTAAAAGTTTTTATATGGTAACCTCCTAAATTAGCCAAGTTCCTTGTATTTAAGGTTATAGTGTCTTCTGAAACCTGTCTCTATATTGTTCCATGTATTTGCAGAAGTTGACGTATTTTATACAGATGAAATTATGGAGCTAAAAAGTAAAAATCAAAAGAAAATTTCATATCTGAAGGAAAGAACACTCAGAATCATCATAGAGACATGTAGCTATCTTGGTAATACCATGATCCTATGAAATGGCAACATCTTAAATAAATATATACTTTTAATGTCTTTATTTAGAAGAGTTGTCCCATTGTGACGTGGAATAAGCTAACATCAGAAATTTCTATAACTTTTAATAAAGATACAAATGTCTATCATGAAACTTCAACAATATTTAAACAGCAATTTGAAGCTGTTTACTCAGTACACAGCTCAAAAATATCTAACAGCTCTGGCTGAAAAATATCAACAATAGGGAAGAGAGCAAAAATTCCGCTAGCTTAAATACTTCACCGCTTATATAACCTGTTTTGAACCTAAAAATGGAAGAAATGTCTGGGTCTTTTAAAAAATTTTTAAATTTATTGTATTTTATTATATTTTAATAAACTTCATGTCAAAATTATCCAAACTTGGTCTTTTAATTTTCCAATAGTATTTTAGGAAACTTTAGAGTCAAAATTATTTAAGAACATTATATTCTAAAAATGACCACCTCAATACCTGGAACCTTTTGTACAAAACCTAGATGTTCTTCATATCTGAGCAATTCAATCATCTGAGTAATTCACTCCTAGCAGAGGTGCTCTGGCCTGGAGGAAGTGCTATGCTCAGTCCCAAGAGGTGGTTTCAGTGCCATTTTCCCCTCCTCACAACCAGTCTCAATCCCAAAAATGGCTCTGACTTGATCCACAATGTCCTGGGCCAAGTTTTGCAAGAGTCTCTTGAGTTTGGTTTTGAACACAGTGAATTTGAGCTGACTGTAGTATATCCAAGGGAAAATACTAGAAGACTGTGTTAGGCTGGGTCTTCTGAGAAGCAGTCACCAAGAAAGAATTTGAAGTACAAGAGACATTAGTGAAAAACCTGTGAAAGATAAACAGGGTGGGAACAGGAATCCACAGGGAACCTACAGATGCAGGTGTGACACCTGTGAAAAGAGATGGGGAAAGGAGGAGGGTTGGGTAAGGAGGGCCTCAGACTACAGTGAAGTTCTGAGCATGCGTTGGCCAGGCCACTGGGGGCCCCAGAGCAGAGATTGTCCATCAGTGTCCTGTGTTGAGCACGTATGACCCAGCTCCAGTATGCCCTCTGTGTTTGGTCATTGATAGGGTGCAGCCAGCGAGATAAGGCCTTGGTGTGGGTATGAATGCTGTGATGGATTCTGAAGATGGAGGCTGTCAGCCAACTGTACTCCCTGTAGCAGGTTCTTACTTGAAGGAAAATCTGAGCAGCTCTCCTCCATGGCCACGACAAAGATATGGAACTTGGTTTAATGATGTAGGAAGGTTGTTTTCTTAATAGTTGGCAAAGCATTCCTTTTAGGAAGGAAATATTTTGATTTGGAAAAATAATAAGCCAATTGATGTATGGAAGGATGTCTGCAGAGGCCTAAGCAATACAAATGATAGCTAAGATACTCTGAAGAGAAATTTTTTTTTTATTATTTACTCAACAAATATTTACTGAGCACTTAGGACATGTCAGATATTGTGAAGATAGAACAACAATCAAAACAGACAACAACTCCTCCCTCATGAGATTTACATTCTAGTGAGTAGAGAAAGATAGTAAACAGATAAATGAGCAAGTTATATAGATTGTCAGAAGGTATAAGTGCTATGGAGAAAAAACAAAGCAGGGAAGGTTGATGGGTAATTCAGAAGTAAAGGGTTGCTATTATAAAAATGGTGTCTGGGAAGTTTTCACTGAGCTGAAGGAGGGTGGGGGGGGGGGTAAGCCTTGTAAATAACTGGGAGAAGAGCGTTCTAGACAGAAGGAAAAAAAGGCTCTGAGGCAGGAGTGTTCCAGAGCAGCAAGAAGGAGGAGCTTCTGTGGTGGGAGCTGGTAAACAAGGCTGAGAGTTACTAGGGGTGCCAGGTCACGTAGGACACATTATAAGGACTTTGGCTTTTCTGTTGAGTGTGATGGGAAGCTATTGAAAGATTCTGAGCAGAGGAGTGGCACAAACTGACCCATTTTCAAAGGATCCCTCTGGCTGCTGTGTTGAAAATGGACAGCAGGAAGGCAAAGTAGAAGTAGAGAGACCAGTTAGGAGGCTATTGCAATAATCCAAGAGAGAAAATGGGAGGACTTTATTTTTTTTCCTGAGATGAAAGGGGCAGAGATGAGTAGAAAGAAAAGGTACAAGGAAAGGGGCTGTATGGAGACATGACCAATGAAGGTTTCCCATTGTGGAGTGGATAAAGGACATTATAAGAAGGTGAATGTCAAATATTACCTTTGAAATTGTTGCCATGTTTCTGTTTCTGCTTCATATTTAATCAAGCCTATTTAATCCAGCCTTTAATTTAATCAAGCCTATTTTACTCACAAATGTATTGTAGGAGTGTGTCTCTGTCTATCTATCTATCTTTTTTATTCTAGAAAAGGTCTGTGTGTTATAACTGGGTTGGCATATAGAACACAGTATATTCATGGTAGCAGGAGCTTGAAATCAAACATAATCAGGAGAATGAAAACCAGGGAAGTTGGCAGAACTTGGGGAAGGCTTTGGGTCTTAAAAGTAGATTAAGGGGGCTTCCCTGGTGGCGCAGTGGTTGAGAATCTGCCTGCCAATGCAGGGGACACGGGTTCGAGCCCTGGTCTGGGAAGATCCCACATGCCGTGGAGCAACTGGGCCCGTGGGCCACAATTACTGAGCTTGCGCGTCTGGAGCCTGTGCTCCGCAACAAGAGAGGCCGCGATGGTGAGAGGCCCACGCACCGCGATCAAGAGTGGCCCCCGCTTGCCACAACTAGAGAAAGCCCTCGCACAGAAACGAAGACCCAACACAGACATAAATAAAAAAAAAAAAAAAAGTAGATTAAGGATTTGAACAAATCTTATCTAGTTACAAGAAGCTTGAAACTTCCAGCTGACTTCTGACTTAAGGCAAGGCTAGAGATTTAAATTTTTGAGCTACCCCTTATAGAAATGATGACTAATAAAGGGACTCTTGGAGGGAAAATACCAGAGAAAAAACTGTCTGTACTTTAGTATTTATTCCAGGTAAAAGAAAGAGATGGTAGATTTAGTAAAGGCAATGAGAGACTGGAGTGATAGATGAGAAGCAATGTTGCATGTTGTGGCAGAGTCTACTGGTTTCCCACCCAAATCCACATTTCCATTTCATATTTCTAGAACCCTAATTTTTATTGTACACCTAAAATACTATATTTCCTATCCTCCCTATGCACCAAGGCTCGACTCAGTTCTTCCTAGTGAGATGCAAATAGAAGTTGGATGGAAATTTTTGACAGAATGAAAAGGAGCCTTAAAAGTGAGCAGATAGCTGGGATGAGCTTTTCCTCCCCTTCCTCTATTTTTATCTCCAGGAAGTTGGAAATATTATGATGGCTGGAGCATCAGCAGTCATTTTGGACCATTAAATGCCCTTGAGGAGGGACAGTAATTGCTAGGACAATGGAACAAAAAGTAGGAGGAGCCCTGGGCTTCCTATTGCCAGACTTCTTTTATGTGAAAGAAAAATAAATTATTTTTCTTATTTAGGTCACGGTTAATTTAGGTGTTCTGTCTATGCCAATATAACTGCCATACAATAATGGCAGCCACCATTTATTGAGCCCTGATATATTTCAGGCATGGTGCTAAGAACTTTATATTATTAGCTCAATTAATCATCACAGTAATCCTATGAAATAGGTGCTATTATTTCCACCAATTTAATAGATGAGGAACATGAAATTTAGAAGGGTCACATAAATTCCCCAAGATCATCTAGCTAGTGTGTAGTCTCAAATTTATTTGTTAGATTTTTTTTTTAACATCTTTATTGGAGTATAATTGCTTTACAGTGGTGTGTTAGTTTCTGCTTTATAACAAAGTGAATCAGCTATACATATACATATATCCCCATATCTCCTCCCTCTTGCATCTCCCTCACACCCCTCTAGGTAGTCACAAAGCACCATGCTGATCTCCCTGTGCTATGTGGCTGCTTCCCACTGAGCTATCTATTTTACATTTGGTAGTATATATAAGTCCATGCCACTCTCTCACTTCGTCCCAGCTTACCCTTCTCCCTCCCCATGTCCTCAAGTCCATTCTCTACATCTGCTTTCTCAGATTCACTGAAATGTTTTTTCCTCTGAGAACAAAGCTTCCAGAAACTCAAAACACCTGTATTTACTGGTGACCTAAAAGGAGCACTTACCTGCTAACTTCCTGCCTGGTTTTCAAGTAGCTTGGCAGAGATTTCCTGCTGTTACTAGGCTTTTATAAAAAATTAATTATTCTGAATAGCTAGGTCTATTTCAACAGGAACTGCCTCACTTTTAAAATCTGTCTTTTGAAATTTTCTAATAACTATTAAGAGACCATTAGCAAAATTGTAAGGAAAATAAGAAGGTAAGACTAGTAAAGCCATTATCCCAATCATCCTTACTGAAGACACAGCACATTAGCTTCTGTGCATGTTTTTGTTTTACAATTAATCTAGATTACAGAGATGAAAGAGCTTCAAATCTTTTTTACTTATGCATGTGATTGGGAGTGGAGTATGAAAGAGTAGGTATGAATGGAAAGTATCATTTAAATATTTTATTCAAAATTACATGAACACTTATCATTATTGAATGCCTATTAGGTGCCAGATGCCACATGAGGTACTTTACTTGTCTCATTTAATGTCATCCTTGCACCAGTCCCTGTGAGGGAGAGCACAGTTTGTAAATATGATGATGTTCAGAGACACTGAGTGAATTGCCCAAGGTCACACAGTAGGAATTGCACAAGGTCACACAGTAGGAATTTATATATAGATCTGTCTCCAAAGTACATGCTCTTTCAGTTTATTACTCTATGACAGAAAGCATTCAGTGCTATGGGATATTTTAAACAGAGGTCTGTTTTATAGAACTTCAGTGATAATGAAAACTCAAGTACCACTTGTAAACAACTATGAATCACTGCTTATGGTCTGGTTTGAAGTTTCCAGATCCCATGTCCTTCTCTTTCCTGCTTCTACCCTTTGACCATTTCATATATGCTAGAAGAAAGAATGCAGTTAATTAATTTTGTTCATTATTAACTGCCTTGGCAAAAGTTTTGATGAAGAAGGAAATGGAAATTACTGATTAGAATGAACTTTGTTTATTATTTTTCAATTTCATTTAGTGGTACATTACCATTCTTCATTCCCATGATTTCTTAAATTGACTTTAGTTTTTTAAAAAAAATCTCTAAATTGCTCTCATTTAACAAGTGAATGCAGTATTGTTTTTACAAATAAGAAAATGAACTTATATTTGCTTATTATGGTTTATAATTACCCTAATGGTCACATAAAGAAATAAAGTAAATTCTTAAAGCAACCAGCTTCATTTGTTACTTTGAAGAGGGCCAACAGCCGCAAAATATCAATAGTAGCATGGTTCTGGGAGAGCTTAGTGCAGTAGGGTTTCAACTGAATCGCATATTGGTTCGCTTGATGGATAACCTAACTATGTATACAGTTGATGCTTAAAATCCTTACCAGTAGCCGTAAGGTTTTATCACCATTAGCAGTTACTAACATCATGCAATATACTTTAAAGTTTCTGCTTAAAGGAAATTTGTCATTTGCTAAATTTTACATGAAGGTTATTGACTATTTTGGTAGCTATAACATGTATACCCTTATATATAAAATGTATAACCTCTATGGAAATTTTGAAAAACAAATGAATATTGTTATGTAATTTCTGTTTTGTATATCTATCTAGCTAATGGGGTCTGGAGAAAGTAATAATCAAATGCTTGTGTTTTTCTCTCTTTACATTTGAGTAATAAAGTATTTTTCAGTTTCCTTTATGAGTTGTATATTGACTATGTTATTACTATTAAGAAATTATGCAATACATTGATTATTCAATGTGTGTAGAACATTCGTGTCTTTGGAAACATAAGGGAAAGGGGAAAATATCTAAATATTTACAAATTGTTTGACAAGATTAAATAATCCCATTATCACTAACTTGTTGCTGATAGTATTTGTGGGTAAATGTGTAGGAAAAAGAGAGTTTACCTATAGACTCAGACCCCTGGGCTTGTCTGTTTTCACCCAATTCAAAGCTTTCCTAGAGTTGGGGGATAAGCAGGGATCATGTACTTCCATTGCAAAAGGAAAATTTGTTTGAGGGTATAATTTTGCCTGAATTCTCATTGTGGTAGGAAGGATTACTTGCCTGGTCTTCTATACAAGTTTAGGGGACATTTGCAGGCCCTGTTCCAGGATTAGATTGCAATAAATTTTGGGGGCGGGGGTGGCTCATCAAGATGCTTTTCCCTGTAATCCCAGGTTTGAGAATGATGGTCCCAGGGAATAAGATGGAATAGTTTGCATTAGACACTTTTCTCATCCCTTCTCCCTAGAATTTGGAATTGGAGACTGTCAGGGTAGCCTCAGTCAGTGTCCAGTGGCAAGGGCAGGAAATTGAGCTGAAGAAATGAAATGGCCTTGAGTCAGGCCTGACACAAAGGACTAAAGATGTGTGAAGGAGGACTGGTTTTTATATAATGTGTTTGTGACCATAACCAGTTACTCAAGCACGGTGGTTCTCAAACTTAGGCATGCATCAGAAACTGCTGGAGGGGTTGGTAAACACAGATGTTTTGAGCCCCCACGTCTAGAGTTCCTGTTCAATAGGTTTAGGGTGATATCTGAGAATTTTCATTTTCAATCAGTTCCTGGGTGATGCTGCTGTTGCTGGTTCAGACCCCGCACTTTGAAAATCACTGCCCCCAGCATACAGACAAGCTTGGTGTAAGGGGGTTCCTGTGAATCCAGAGTGCTGTGACTATGATGCTAACATGTGAGACGTTATGGGGCTTTGGCAGGAATTCAGCCCAGAAAAGGCATCTGTGGAGCAGTGGAGAGCTTCTTTTGGATGGGGCCTAATATGTCTTTTGTAGCTGTGCTCTGGGGCAGTGAGAAGCAATGGCAGTGGACTTATATCTTTTAATCTCACTCACCTCTCCTGGAGGAGAAGGGATAGGGAGATTTTGCTGGGCACATGATATCGGAGCTGGGTCTTGAATAAGTTCTTCGGGAAGAAAATGTTTCTAGCAGAGGTGCAGCTTGCACAAAGGCAGAAAATAGCATGATAGTGTGGTGATGTGTGTGTGTGTGTATGTGCACATGTGTGTGCCTAAGGAGTGAGAGATGGAGTTGGAGAGGTAGGCAGGGAATGGAATAAGACAGGTTTTTTTATACGTACAGAGCAACTTGGACATTGATTGAAGAGTATGGTTTCAGACAGTGCTCCAAGAGCCCTTTCAGGCACATGGTGATGGAAGTGAATAGGGTGTTGGGACTCTCATACTCATTTCAGCCAGGGTTTATTTACATTTTTATAAATTTGGGTTTTTCCTAGTCTCTGTATTAAATAAAGCATTCTACAGTTCTCATAGTCACCCTTGGTGGTTATGTCTTTCTTGCCATTTCTGGTATAATCTTTACATTTTCAGCATGTCACCTTTAAAACCATATGCCATTGTCTTAGCTAATCTATGAATTGCTTGGACCATCATGGTTTTTTTTTTGTTGTTGTTCTACTTCACTCTCTTCTCTCCTCATGAAGACAATATGTGATTGAATAATCAGAATTATATCTTGTGGAGGCTCTAGTCCCTTTAACCTCTATTTTCCCTTTTAGGATTACATGTCATAGAATCATGAATTTTTCTCCAAACTTTCAAATTCTTGTCTTGCTACAGTCTCGACTTACATCAAGCCATCTGGCTCAGCCTTTACCTTGCTGGTTATTGTAAGCCTCCTAGTGACAGGGCGCCTGGATCCTAAGATTCTTAGCACTTTTGCTTCACTAACCAATTCTTTTTTGGTCTTAAATCCCTAGGTGTTTCCTTGATCTTCTCAGTGCCCAAATTGTGAAGACCTGTCATATGTTTTGTTTGTACTAAATGAGAGACAAGAACTAATTGAGGTCCTCATCATGACTGTGCCTATTTTGTGACCTGTCTCAGTAGCACATTCTAGAATTGGCTTAAGAATGTTACAATATCATCATAATACTTTTTATTTCTTTCTTCCCACAAATTTCTACCAAAATGTTTATCTTTTAATTTACTTCTACTGCACTTACCTTCTACCAATCTAGTGAGTCATTTTATTAAAACAGAGTAACTCAGAAAAAAAGAGAGAAAAAATAAAATAAAATAGGGTAACTCCTCTTATTATTATTATTTTTTACATCTTTATTGGAGTATAATTGCTTTACAATGTTGTGTTAGTTTCTGCTGTATAATAAAGTGAATCAGCTATATGCATACATATATCCCCATATCCCCTCCCTCTTGCATCTCCCTCCCACCCTCCCTATCCCACCCCTCTAGGTGGTCACGAAGCACCGAGCTGATCTCCCTGTGCTATGTGGCTGCTTCCCACTAGCTATCTATTTTACATTTGGTAGTGTATATATGTCCATGCCACTCTCTCACTTCGTCCCAGCTTCCCCTTCCCCCCCTTCCCGTGTCCTCAATTCCTCTTATTATTACACCTGAAATATATAGGCTTATACTAGCAATACTAGTAATACCTATATGATCATGGTTATTGTCCTATATTATACATTTAAGCTTGATGTTCATTTCAATTCAATCTTGTTGGTTTTCAGGGCTCTGCACATAGCTACATAACGATGTTAATACCAGTGATTGTTAAGTAGCATTTCTAATTTTTAAAATTGTTTTCTCATGGTAATTGTTGGACATCTGCCCTCCAGTTAGATTTTCAGGCAGACTGATGGGAGAGACTTGTTGGAAAGATAGAACTTTCAGCATTTCCCAGTAACACTTAGAAATGATTTTCTAGTCTGTGTTCAGTGGTAACCATTCTTGATGTATAAGCCCAGTTGAGAGACCTCTTTTAAGAAGGGTGGCAGAAAATATGAGGAAGAAAAACTGGGAAACTGTGCTAACCTTGCACCCAGTTGGGGATTTGGCAAGCTTTGCACACAATAGAACTTCACTAATCTTTCCCCTTAGAGATCACCGTTTGAGGACACCATTAGACTGAGACACACAATTGTATTTTTTCCATTGTAAAACAAAACAAATATCATAAAAGAATGAAATGTGGTATTATTGGATTATTTCTGGATAAATGTGTGCAATTTGCTTTTGCTATGATAAGTAGATTCTATTAGAATGGTTATGTAGCTACAGATGACCACCAATTGTTATTTAATTTATACGGAGCTTGGAAACCGAATTTATTTAAGCAAGTGAAATGATGTGAATTATTTGTGATAAATCATTAATTCAATATTTTAATTTATGCTTTTGAAGATCATGACAAGTTTACCTTTAGAAGTCTGTGTTATCTCAATATATATTTTTCTTCTCTGTGAATCTACTTTCTACCTTGTTGTGATGATTCTATTGTTAGTGCTCACATGGACAAAATGTTTGCTTTCGTTTTTTTCAGTGTTATTGATTTTGTTTTACACAGTGATTTTGATCCTTTTGCTTATCGCTCTTTGAGAATATTGGTTCATTCCCAGTGCTATTTGGGGGACTGAATGAAGAAGAGAGTTTATAATCCTACAAAGTCTTGTGCCAAAATATTTATTGGTTAAGTGATTTCCCTGACCATTGCTATCCATGCTGTAATAATGCTTTTCTTATTACAATATTTTTTCCTTGTTAACTATGATCACAGACTTGAGATATTGAATGAGATATTGACTTGCTTATTTTGGAGGATAAGAAAATTATTGGAGATAGAATTGAAACATGGTTACTTTAGCTGTAGAATTGAAACATGGTTACTTTAGCTGTGGAATTGATAGTGTGTATTTCCACTGGATTATAGTTAGGTCAAGGGGTGATCTGTTTTAAAAACTGTTTAGGATTAGAAGTAGTTCTACCCAGAAGTAAGTGTTAATGGAATTTTTGGTAAGTGTTATATAGAACCCAGAATTTGGGTACTTGGAGCTTCGAAAAGAGGAGGAAAAAATACAGGCAAAAACAAGGCTAAAAGACTATTGTGCATACCAGAAATCACATGTAAATTTAGGTTAGAACAAACTTACAGAATAAAATGCTCTTTAAAAAACAGTTATAAGACAAATGGCATTTTCTCAAATCCCTTGCTTTTGGATATTTCAGTCTAATGAAGCTACATTGAAACTTCTGATAAAGATTCAGTTTGCATGGCCAAGAACAAAAGCACTCTTCAGGCTAGCATAGGAAAGGGCTTCCATCTATTTCCCAGGTTTTGTTTGTTTCTTAAATCTTATTCCAGTGACCTTTCTGAACACTAAAATTTCTCTAGTTCAGCCGTGTTATGGTTTCTTATGTTTTAAAAGCACCTGCTTCATCCACTAAGAAGAATGGATGGAAACCTTCGATAGGAGGTGAGCCCTGTAGTGTTTTTCATCAAGTAAAACTATGACAAAGCCTTCTGATGGGACTAAAGAGAAATACGTGAATAAAAAGACAACTGCTGCTTGAGCTTTTCCTGCAGATGGCACTAGCGTTTCTTAGATAAAGAACATTTTCATG
Source organism: Balaenoptera borealis (assembly GCF_965194805.1). NCBI lineage: Eukaryota > Metazoa > Chordata > Mammalia > Artiodactyla > Balaenopteridae > Balaenoptera > Balaenoptera borealis. The sequence goes on along the minus strand of NC_138866.1, from coordinate 53,612,723 downwards.
CTCAGCAGCTGTTAGTTCATTGTGCACAGTGAAAAGGCTTATATGTACTGGGAAACTAAGTAGATGTCTTACAGTAAGTAGTCACTTATCTGGGCATGATTGAACCCCAGCATGGTTCAACCAGTCCTTTGGGAGATCTGCTTTTCAGTTAATGCATTCACATGGACAGTAAAATCTGATGGAATACTCTTTTTGACTAGGGAAGAGGACTACTACCAAAATCATATTACAGAGCTCCAGGCCCATTCTCCCAGTTGCAAAGTATAAAAAACCTGGTAGATTTATTCTGATAATCTTAAAGGTTAATTCAACAAAGACTTATTGAACACTTGTTTGAGGTAATGCGTTGTGCCAGATTGTTTTGGAGGGTTCAGGATTAAAAACCAAAACGAACATGATCTCCATCTTCTCACATCTCTCAAGACATATGCATAAATATACAAGATACGAGTGTCTTAGTCCATTCATGCTGTTGTAACAAAATATCACTGACTGGGTAGTTTATAAGCAACAGAAATTTATTTCTCAGAGTTCTGGAGGCTGGAAGTCTGTGATCAGGGTGCCAAGATGGTTGAGTGAGGGCTCTCTTCTAGGTCACAGACATCTCATTGTGTCCTCTCATGGTGGAAGGGGCTAGAAATGTCTCTGGAGCCTCTTTTATAAGGCATTAATCCTACTCATGAGGGCTCCACTCTTATGACTTAAGCACCTCCCAAAAGCCCACCTCCTAATACCATCTTTTTTAGGGGTTAGGATTTCAATATATGAACGTGGGGGGAATGCAAACATTCACACCTTAGCATAAAATTAGTTTCATAAGTCATAGACAAATTACTAGTAAGAAGTTATTGGAGTAAAGGAGGAGTGTTGAGGTGGGTTTGAGATGGACTGTGAAAGGAGGGCCTGCCTTCAGCTGAATATGAAGTGAGGAAGAGACAAAATAGAATTTTCAATAAGGGAACTGGATAAGGGAAGCAGTGTGTAGAGAATGGTGTTCTTTTTGCATTTAATGATTCATTCAGGGACTGATATATTCTATGCTCTCTGTTAGGTGCTCTAAAACATGACTGTATACTACTGTTGTCTTAGTCAGTTCAGGTTTCTATAACAGGTATACTATAGACTGAGTGTCTTAAACAACAAACGTTGATTTCTCACAGTTCTGGAGGCTGGGAAGTCCAAGATCAAGGTGTCAGCAGATCCAGTGTCCAGTGAGGACCTGTTTCCTGGTTAGCAGATGGCCGCCTTCTCATTTTATCCTCACGTGATGGAGAGCAGAGAGAGAGGAAGCAAGGTCTCTCATGTCTTTTCTTATAAGGACACTAATTCCATTCATAAGGGCTCTCCCTTATGACCTAATTACCTCCCAAAGGCCCCAACTTGAAATACATCATATTGGGGATTAGGCTTCAATATATGAATTTTGGGGGGGTGCAAACATTCAGCCCATCACAACTTTCTAATTATGTGCTCTTGGGTTATTTAACCTCTTTGTGCCTTTGTTTCCTCATCAGTAAAATGAAGGTGATAAGAATACTTTCCTCAAAGTGTTTCTGAGGGGATTAAATGAGCTAGCACATGCATAGTACCTGGCCATAGTAATAAATATTACTGTAATTATAAAAATAAATGTTAGATGTTATTATGAATATTTGTATTTTATACCAATCATTCTATTAGAGAATTCTGATTCTTTTGAGAGACTAAGAATAAAGTATCCTTACAATTTTACATATAAGAAAATTTAGGCTTAGGAAAATTAACTTGCTAAAGAGATACAGGCTACATTTTTTTAATTGAAATATAATTGACAGTTAAAAATATGTTTAAGGTATACAATTTGATGATTTAATATACATATACATTGTTAAATAATCACTATAATCAAGCTAATTAACATGTCCATTGATACAGGCTGCATTTGAACCAAGGCCAAATCTATCCTGTTTTCTGCTTCATCATTCAATTCTTAATAATTATGTTGATTGTAATCAGTCTGTGTGGTGAATGGTAACAAGGAGCTACAGTTGGATTTAAAGATAATAGGGACCCAGAGTTGAGGGCTTCTAATGCTTGGCCAAGGGTTTAAACTTTGCTATGCAATGGGAAATAATTATGGACTCTCATGGGCATTGCCTGTTTCCCTTGGCAAAGAATGAAAGATAACTAGCATCTGCAAAGGTCAGTTACCAGGTGTGGTTGAAGGCTAATTCAAGAAAAAATTATTCAAATATTAAATGTCTGCCAGCCACTCCATTATAGATTGGTGTCCTGGTCTGGAGGAATGTTCTTAAGGTACCATACTGGGCTATCCAGGGAGATAGGCAAGAGATCTGAACATGGGACAATAGTTAACTTTTAGATAAAGGTTGAAGAAGAGGATTAATTCAAGTGGTTAGGGGAGAATCAAGAGATAGTCTGAGTGTCATGGATCCAAATAATGGGAAAGTTTCAGAAAAGAACAAAGCTTTGACTGCTGTAGAGTGGTTGAGCAAGACAGTTGCTGAGAAGAGGTGATTGGACTTCCTGGCTAGATGGACATCTGTGACAATTCAGAGAACAAATCAGTCAAATGTTGGGATTTCAAACTGAGAGGTGAAGTAAAGAGAGAGTGAGAAAAATAAGTGGGGACAAATATAGATTAGTCTGATAAGAACAAAGTTTGGAGATAAAAGAAAGATAATTGTAATTTAAGGGAGAAATATTATTACTAAGGGAGAAGTGTTATCACTGAAGGTTTTCTTTTAGTAAGGAATGGAGCATGGTAGTACTTCAAGGGACTACAGTAGCAAAGAAGACTAAAATGGAATAGCTGAAGAAGGAAAGGAGAAAGCAATGAGATATTTTGGGATGGGCGTGGACACTGTGGCCAAGAGAATATCAGAGGAGTGATCAGTAATGTCAAATGCAGAAGAGAAATCAAATAAGATGTCATTGGAGGAGTGAGAACAGAAAATGTGTGTAGAAGCTTCTTTTGAAGAGCCTGTTGGGCTTGGTTATGAAGAAAAGGAGAGAAGAGAGGCAGCCCCAGAGGTGGTGGGGTGTTTGTTTGTTTGTTTGTTTTTATTTTTAAGGATGGGAGTGTATTTATAGTCTTTGGGGAAGATATCAATAAAGCTGAAGCCAGAGAAAGAGAAGTAAGCAATGAAGGCCAGGGAAACAATAATAGAGAATCTGATCAGGAGCTCAAAGGGGTTTAGTCATCCAGGGCAATGAAGGTTGGATATGTTTGTGGATGGAGATGGGATGTTAAAGGAGCTCTGTTTTGCTTCACAGAGAAAATAGACCAGGGACTATTCCATACACTCTGAATTCTCCTATATGACATATAAAGCCCTTGACTAATTCCCTAGTTTTCATCTCCTGCCCCTCTGCTTGTGACACAGCACCATTTAGACCTGTTACCCAAGTGCTATTCATATCCTGAGTCTTTGCCTGTGCTGCTCCCTCTGTTAGAAAGTTTTCTTTGGATACCTCTGCTGTTCAAGTTGAATTTAATGTCCTTCTTGTGGCCCTCTGTGTCTTGAGTCCTATAAAGACCTCCCAAATAGACCATTAGATTGAAAGCACATTAGGAACAGGAACCATTTTTCAGTTACCTTTTTATATCTGGCTCCTCGACCACAGTAGTTGCGCAACAATATTTGTTGAATTTCATTTCTCCATTTTTCAAAATAACACTTCTGTGCATTTTTTAAAGTTCTTATAGCAATTGGAGATGATTCCAACTTATATACTTTCGGTTTATAAAGTTGAATTAGAGACTGATTTGATTTTAAAACTAGTGGAACTAATATTTTACTGGCTAACTCACTCGCTTCAGTGCTCACTGTCTTTGCTTGTTTGACTTGGTGTGTGTGTCTGCCATCTGTGTGTGGATCATGGGTCACTAACCAGTGTTAAATCTGTGAAGGGCAGAACGTTTGTTTTATTTTCTAAATCTACAACATAGGCTTGCCAGAACCATGCTCAATAGATGCCTAACAAACAGCTAGTAAATTTAATTAAATAAGTAGACTTACATATGATTTATAAGTAAACCATACTTATATGTAGAGTGTTTTCTTGGAGAAGTAATTTTACATCCCTGTGTCATAGTTACTGCTCTGTGAAGTGACCTCATCTGCTAATGTATTTCCCACAAGTATTAAGCAGGTTATATTGATTAATAATTTTTTCTCATAGAAGATAAGCGCTGTACAAATAATTTTTCACCAGGAGAAAGTTTCGTAGTCATGTGCTGACCTTTCCAGTGGATGACTATACATGGGTAATATAATCTGCAACAACCATATTTGTATGCAAAGACCAATGATAAATAATATAATGATTCTTTTGCTCTTATTTAAATAAACATGGATGTATTGTCTCTGTTCCTTAAATGATCAGTTCTCTCTTCTGTCCTATTTAGATTACTTTATATTTCTATCTCCTTTCTTCCGTGGTTTGTCATACATCTCACCTCAGTCCAAGATATTACTCCCTGATCTTTGTTTTTTCTTCCTCAGGTCATAGGGTTTCTCCCCACCTGGAGTGCAAACACTGTCACTGTATACTGATGGTTTTCATATTATGTGTTGACAGTGCTACTACTCAGGAGTGGGAACATGGTCAAAAAGACAGATATGACCACCCATCCTTTCCAGAGAATATTGCTGTGATAAGGAACATTCACAAGAGGCTTTTCTGTTTTAGCTCCCAAGGTAACTTTGGTGTGCACATCTTACTTTTTATTTTCCAAACATATACTGTTGCTAAGTTTCTGAGGCTTTGCTTGACATCATATCCTAGGGTTTGCTTCTGTGAGTTTTGCTTATCATGCATGCAAAGAAATAGTGGTGTCGACATTCTCTATCTTATTTAGAATATTTTATTGTGGGCCGACGTATATGTAATTTAATTTTAAATAATAAATTGAATACAAATGGAAATAGTGTGCTGTCTTCCAAAACACACTTCCTAGAGCCTTTTTCTTGAGATTGCTGTGGCTATTACAGAAACATAATCTTGTGTACCACTCCATGTTTGAATGTGCTTCAGGAAGACAATATCTCAAGATAAAACGCAATCAGATTTTATTTTAAGTCCTTCAGCAGTAAAACAAAATTTCAGTGTGTCTGTAATGTGATTTTCTATAAAGATTCATCCCATGATGTTACATTTAATCAATTTCTTAATTAATATTTGTATTAGTACACTTACTATTTTATTCAGACTACAGATATCATTAGTAAAGAAAGTGGATTATATTGAGTAAAAATAGAATAGGTAAAAAGAGTGTAGAATTAGAGGGGAATATTGGAGAATCTGTTTATAAGCTTTACTTGAAATGGTGAAAAGACATAAAATGTAGAATATTTAGTAGTAGCGACTAATAAATGTGATAATACCAAAATTTAAAACTTTTGTTAAAGTTAGACCCTATAAAGTCAAGACAGGCAGTACACTGGAAAATGTTTATTCATTTACTTTCTTATTCATATTTCCAGTAAACATTTATTGAGCACAAATCATGTGTCAGCGGTTTCCCTGGTGGCGCAGTGGTTAAGAATCCGCCTGCCAATGCAGGTGACACGGGTTTGATCCCTGGTCTGGGAGGATCTCACATGCCGCGGAGCAACTAAGCCCGTGTGCCACAGCTACTGAGCCTGCGCTCTAGAGTCCATGAGCTACAACTACTGAGCCTGTGTGCCACAGCAACTGAAGCCCGTGGGCCTAGAGGCGGTGCTCTGCAACAAGAGAAGCCACCGCAATGAGAAGCCTGCTCACCGCAACAAAGAGTAGCCCCCTCTCACTGCAACTATAGAAAGCCCGTGCGCAGCAACAAAGACCCAGCACAGCCAAAAATAAATAAATAAAATAAAATAAATTTGTAAAACAAACAAACAAATTATGTGTCAGGTATCATTTTTGGCTCTAGGGATCTAGCAGTGAACAAAACAGATAAAAACCATTGCCATGGTTTATAGTGGATTAACATTCAGAATATATGAAGAACTCCTTCAAACAAAACAAAACAAAAGCCCAATGAGCAAAGGAGATGAGTAGGTAATTCAAAAGGAAAATACATATGGCCAATGAACTATTAAAATCTTAAAAAAATATCTTTTAAAATCTCAGTAATAGCTGGAGGATACAAATTAAATTAAAACAATGAAATAGCAAATTTTTCTCAAAAAATTGAGAACAACTAAGAAAGAATGACCAATCCAGTGACAGTAATAGTGTCGGGCAATGGGTAGTTTCAAGCATTTTGGCGCTCCAGTAAGTTGGTACAGTCCTTTTGGGAGACAACCTGGTAGAATCTTCCACCATGAAACTCCCCTACTTGGTATATATCTGTCATGGACTGAATGTTTGTGTATCTTCAAAATTCATAGGTTGAGTTTCTAATTCTCAATGTGATGGGGACTTAATGGAAATAATTAGGATTAGATGAAGTCATATAAGGGCACAGCAAGAAGACAGTTGTCTACAAGCCAGGAAGAGTGCTCTCGTGAGAACCTGACCAAGCTGGTACCCTGATCTTGGACTTCCAGGCACTTGAACTGTGATAAAATAAATTTATTTTATTTAAGTATATGGTATTTTTATTTTTATTTTATTTATTTATTTAATTTTTATTTTTAAAATTTATTTATTTAATTTATTTTATTTTTGGCTGCATTGTTGTTGCACGTGGGTTTTCTCTAGTTGTGGCAAGCAGGGGCTACCCTTCGTTGTGATGCGCAGGCTTCTCATTGTGGTGGCTTCTCTTTTTTGTGGAGCACGGGCTCTAGGCACACGGTCTTCAGTAGTTGTGGCACATGAGCTTAGTAGTTGTGGCTCGTGGGATCTAGAGCACAGGCTCAATAGTTGTGGCCCACGGGCTTAGTTGCTCCGCGGCATGTGGGATATTCCCAGACCAGGACTCGCACCCGTGTCCCCTGCATTGGCAGGTGGATTCTTAACCACTGTGCCACCAGGGAAGCCCAAGTGTATGGTATTTTGTTATGGCAGTCTGAGCTGACTAATACAATATTCTAGAAGAAAAATAGTGCACAATCATGTTCATTGAGTTTTTTTCTTTTTTTTTTTTTAGCATTTTTCAGTGGTAAAAATGGAGGATGGGTGAAGGAGGGATAAATAGATGGACCACAGAGGATTTTTTTTTTTTAACTTTTTATTTTATATTGGAGTACAGTTGATTAACAATGTTGTGTTAGTTTCAGGTGTACAACAATGTGATTCAGTTATACATGTATCTATTCTTTTTCAAATTCTTTTCCCAATTAGGTTGTTACAGCATATTGAGCAGAGTTCTCTGTGCTATACAGTAGGTCCTTGTTGGTTATCCATTTTAAATATAGCAGTGTGTACATGTCAATCCCAAACTCCCTAACTATCACCCCTGCCCCCACCATTCCTCCCTGGTAACCATAGTTAATTCTCTACACAGAGCATTTTTATGTCAGTAAAAATATTCTATATGATACTGTAATGGAGGATACATGTCATTATACATTTGTCCAAACCTGTAGAATGTACAACACCAAGAGTATAATGTAATGTAGACTACGGACTTTGGGTAATAATGATGTGTCAATGATAGGTTCATCAGTTATAACACATACCACTCTGGTGTGGAATGTTGATAAAGGGGGAGGCTATGCATGTGTGGGGGCAGTGAGCATATGGGATAACTCTGTACCTTCTGCTCAGTATTGCTGTGAACCTAAAACTGCTCTAAAAAATAGTCTTTAAAAAATAGGAGAAGCCTGCGAGCCACAACTACCGGAGCCTGCGTGCCACAACTACTGAAGCTCGTGCACCTACAGCCTGTGCTCTGCAACATGAGAAGCCACCATGATGAAAAGCCTGCACACCACAACGAAGAGTAGCCCCCGCTCACTGCAACTATAGAAAGCCCATGCACAGCAACAAAGACCCAATGCAGCCAAAAATATAAATAAATAAATAAATAAATAGGAGAGAATAAAACAAAACAAAACAAAATAGAGATAATCCAAATATTCATATTGAGTGGATTGTTAAATAAAACATGACATAGCCACCCTTGGATTATTATAGCAGATTTCTATTACTGACATGAAAAGATCTATAAGAAAATGGGTAAGAAAAAGAGTTAAAATGGTATTGGGTTATGATCCTACTTATGTAAAATAAACATGAAAATACACAAAACAAAGCCATGTATCTACATATGTATGTATTTATATATTTTATATGTATGTATGTCAATACATATAAGGAGGTATGTTAATATTGATTGCCCCTCTGGGAAGGAGGATTGGAAGAGAAATCCAGGGGAACTTTACCATCACCTAAATGATTTGACTTCTATGCAATAGGGAATAAGTTTAATAATTGTAAAATTAAACTTGTTTTAAATAAACACAATTGCAGAAAATTTTTAAAAAGTCAATGAGCAGAAAAGAAAATTGGCAGCTGAGAGTATTCAGGGTACTTTCTCTAAAGTACAAGAACATAGTGCCTAGTCAGGTTTGTCTGAAGTGCAGGTCAGAACTTGAAGAAGTGAGAAAAAAACCCTGAAAAATTGAATTAGAAGTGTTTTTATGTGGTTTTTAAGGTTAGCCTACATTCTGGGGATTAAATTTTAAGCAGACATATGGGATTTTTGGACCTGTATTTTATGAAGTTTTATCTGTTGTACAGGATGGATTGGAGAGAATAGAGATACGAAGGTTAAGGCTTTTTGTGTGTGTGTGACAATTTCAAGAAGAAAACATGTATTAGATCTCATAAAACCAACTTACAAATATACTCCTGATGGTTGATAGTAGAAATAACTGAGCACACTTACACATTAATGTATCTACATAATTTTCCCATCTTAGCTACTGTTATCTTTTGTATATATTTAAGGAAATTTCAAGATGTCAAAATCAGTAGACATTAGCAAAAATTTTAACCTGTTTTTCAAGAACACTTCTTCTGCTTTTTTTCTATTCCCTTGGCTTCAGATTCTTAAGAAACCATGAACATTACATCAGGTCAAAAAGACAGATGATACCTACTTCAACATTTATCTCAAGGAATCCTTCTTACTTCTTTAAATAAAAAAGATGGATATTGAGAAAGTCATCAGTCACCACTGCTTTTTCCCCCACTGGTAATAGAGATGGAGTCAATCAACCTGAGCATCTGCCAGGGTCAGCAGAATAGAAGAGACTTTTGACATGGAAACACATTTCATGATATAGCTGTCCCTCCAGAATGCATACTAATTTTAACCCTGGACTCACCTTATTGTTTTTAAGAAGAAAGGTTGATGTTCTTGTATCTCAGGCAAACTGTCTACCTTATCCTACGCTGTGTTTCATCACCAAGGCTTTTTAAGACTATCTATCTCATAATTTTCACAAAACCACATCTCCCAATTGCATTTTCACCTCCTAGAGTGTGGTTTTAAAAAGTTAAAAGGATAAAAAGAAATCTGTTTTCTGTAGGACACAGCATACGTTTGCTGCATACTTGTCAAGTTTTCGAAAGTGAAATTACAATGGAGATGATAAATGAAGGTGGTGTTCCTATGTTCTCTTCTCTTTTCAAGTCCATTTAATTCTCCACCTTCCCTCCATTCTTAATCTCTCCCCTCCTACAACACCCATTCTTGTTGTTCCCACTATATTTAATGGACAGACATTTGTCTTGTGCCTACTGAATGCGAGCCCCCAGAGCAAGAGAACAATTTTGCCTTAACTGTGGATAGACAAGAATGGAAAAGGAAATGCGATATAGTGGCCATGAGTTTCTTGAGCACAGGATTTTTTCATTCAACAAATATTGAACACTAGGTACTAGGGACACATGCTTTAGATGGCAACTCTGCCTTAGAGGGGCTCAGATGAATAGGAAAGACCTGGAGGTAAACATGCCATTGTAATACAATATCGTAGCTATAACAGAGGTATTTAAAGATTCTGCATAAATTCAGAATCAAGCTAAAAACTCTGAACTCATGTGGAGAGAGGTCAAGGAAGCCATCATAAAGGAGATGACACCTTGATGACCAAAGGAGCAGTGCAGTGAGAAGAAGGGAGAGAAGGCTCTTCCAGGCAGTGTGCATGTCATGTGTCAAGGTAGAGAGCAGAAAAGCATTTATTACTCGAGGAAAGAAAGTTGTTCAGTGTGGTTAGAGAACAGGATGAGTGGAGGGGAGTTTGGGGAAGAACTGGGGGTGGGGGACGGCTAGATGGGATGCTGCACTGGCAGGAATGGCCAGTCACTGTTCTCAATGTTTTATATGTTTTCTAACATTTATTCCTTACAAAAATTCCGAGTCAAGTATTATTACCCCTATTTTTCACAAAAGGAATCTCAGCTCAGATAAAGTAAAAACAAACCCCCAAATATCTCAAATTTACGTTGGCAGAAAGTGGCAGAGACAGGATTTGGATTCAGGTCTAACAGGCTTTAAAGCCTGTGATTCATAGAAGAGTGCAAGGGAAAGGGAAGTCTGCCTGTGAAAAGTCTTGTTTGTAATGGGAATTTGAATTTTATGTACATGCAGTAGGAACTCAAAGAAGCATTTTAAGCAGTAGGAAAGGAATAGTCCATCATATAGAAAGAGGAAAGCAATGGTTTCTTTTTAGAATTTCTTTTGCTAACGTTAGTAACATACAATCATTAGTATGAGTTAAAGATTTGTCTCAAGTCAATAATTGGGCAGGAACAAAGTATAATTAAATTGTTCTATGGTAACTGAATGTAGTCATCTATATAAAATTAAAGTAAGGTAAATTTAATTTGAAAAGCACCTGAAAAGGACAAAAAGCTAAAGCTATCTGATTGCTCAATTTTCAGTACATTCTCAGCTTGTCGACATTTAAATGAATTAAGAACAGAGACCAGCTCAAATACATCTGCAAAAGCACTGCTTTCAGGATTATTTAGGGCTGATGTCAACACAGGACCCAAACAAACCCAGTATGACACAATGACTGTCTTAGCCAGGCTTTTCATACTTGGTGATAAATTCAAAATCTGTATAAATTTGAAGCAAATCTGTAAAATTTGTTAGCATCAGGTGGAGGTCAGTGTACAAACTGATTTTTATACAAACTGATTTTTATCTGAAACAAAAGGCATATTGTACTATGTTGTTTTACAGGAAATAAAGTATAAATCAAGAAGAGTCCCTATATTAGGCCCTATGATGTCCTTGAACTATGTGCACAGAAATTCAATTGATGCTAAAAGCACAGTGACCTGTTATATGGCAAATGCTTGCATTTATTTCCTTTCCTTTTTTTTAAAAAAATGAGTAAAACCCTTAATAAGCTGGATAGCTTGATATATTAATCTGCTCATGTTATCTTTTATTGCAAAGTATGTGTGTATTGTAAAGGAAATCTCAATATAGAAATTAACTTCAAAAGAGATTTTAAAAAAAGTGAGGAAGTGGTACTTTTCCCTCTGAATTCCATATTTAAAAATGATGATTATAGGTTGAGTGGACTCATTCAACTTGATTCTTCTACTTTGAATTCCGATTCTTCTACTTATTAGCTGGATAATCTGAGCAAGTTACTTACCAGCTCTGAGCCTCAGTTTCCTCAACTGGAAAATGGGAATGAAACCACCCCTCCCTCTAGAACTGGTATGAAGATTAAGTGTGATAACGTGTAGGGTATAGGTAAGTGCTTAGTTCATGAAGGCTCCCCACTGCCCTGCCTATAGGAGGTCCCATATAAATTGTTTTGGTTTCAACATCTGGTTGCTGCCAAAGTAGACAGTCTTGCTGAGAAATATATTTGTTTATACGAAAATAAATTAAAGATGATTATAAGTATGAATCTTAGGCTTTATCTGAATATTCAAATACTGTTTTATGTTCATATTAGTTATGCATTAGAAAGTTGGAATTCTGATGCTTCTGCCTTCCTTAAAGCAGTTGCAGTTCATCAGAAGAGATTTTTAAAAAGATAACAGCAGGATGGGGTGTCCTGCTCATGAAGAAACCCTTATCTGGAGCATAACTTATGAAGATGCTTTCTTTCCTCCCCAAACGTAGTTTTGAGATTCTTATGAGAAGACAGCTTGGTTCTAATTGGCAATCTGCAGGACAAAGCACGACCTCACTGTCTCCCTTATGACAGAGCTGGTTTTGAAACCAAACCAAAAAGGCTTCAGAGATGCTCAGGATAACTCTGCCAAGAACTAGGGCGAGGGTCCCTTTTTCTTCCCCCTTTCCCTTGCAGCTGACTTTGGGATCTGTAATTTATGGGTTGCCATGGAAACAAGTCATATGTGTGAGTTCTCATGGCAAAAGTGCCAGCCCTTGACTGGTGAATATTCTAGGTGGCACCAGGCTCATCTACACTGAGAATAGTTCAGTTCTAAAGCATCCAAAAATCTTAGTAGTCATAGCTGTAGCAAAGAGGGCACTGTTTTAGTGAATTAGAAAACAATTGCCTAATACATTTCTCTACTGCATGGAATATGCCTGCTTAGACATAAAGAGTAGGTTCTTCCATGTGGGTGTGTCATGGTGCGTATACACATGTTGACTAGGACATGTTGATTTCTTTTCCACAAACGGTGAATGAAATATTAATAAGAATACTGACTTGATGTTTTACTGTTATGTTTTACTCAATCACCTTTGGTATCTTTAAAGCAATCTTGAAAAATAACTCCTCCTAATATGCTGCTTTAGAAACCAGTATTTATTTAATTTAGTTGTTTAGTTTAGTTGAGCTGTCAGCATAAAACCTCATGCTAAAGGAAGGTTAATATATTAAAAACTATTCTCATTGTTCTGTGGGTTGTTTTATGTGCTCTACAAGAAGAGCTATTTAATTTCTAGTTTTTAATTTATTTTTCTGATCCTTATTCCTCTTACTCACTTGCCTACCCCTTTCACTTACTAAAATAAGTAGCAGGGCTTCCCTGGTGTTGCAGTGGTTGAGAATCTGCCTGCCAATGCAGGGGACACGGTTCGAGCCCTGGTCTGGGAAGATCCCACATGCCGCGGAGCAACTAGACCCGTGAGCCACAACTACTGAGCCTGCGCGTCTGGAGCCTGTGCTCTGCAACAAGAGAAGGCTGCGATAAAGAGAGGCCCGTGCACCACGATGAAGAGTGACCCCCACTTGCCGCAACTAGAGAAAGCCCTCGCATAGAAATGAAGACCCAACACAGCCATAAATAAATAAATAAATAAAAATTTTTAAAAAGACCCTTATAATTAAAAAAAAAAAAAAGTAGCAGACAGTAGATAGATGAAATAGGTATGGAAATTGCTAAGTGGTATGCATCCTGAAGATACACAATTTCAGATGACAAGACACTAGAGAAGTCGCATTTAAGTACTAATCAGTATTTTCATCTTGTTTTGCACTTGGATTCCCTGACATGACTAGTAAAATAGATTTATTTTAGTGACTAAGAAGTTCTAGTTAGAGGAACATAAGAAATTTTCTGTTGTTTTGAGTAGCCCCCAAATTAAAATTTTAACCTACTATTGATACATATGGTCGGAATTCCCATTCCAATTCTGTTGTTATGATTCAGGTCTCAATTCACAACCTCTTCCAGGAGTTACAAATCTATATAGTTATTTTCTACTCTACTCTGACCACTTTGGATATATATACTTATATGCCTTTTTGTATACCATTTTCATAAGTACAACTTCTTTTCATTCACCACCCACCACTGTATGTGTGGTATGTATGTCTATCAATACATTATCATATTTCAAACCTTACATATAAGCAAAACTATTTCTTCCTTGTTTCTAGCTGCCTTCATTACAGAAGACCTAGAAATTTCATTTGAAGTTTATGGAATTTGCCTTAAGTAGGTATCAGAGACTAGTGCTAAAATGAAAAAGGTAGAATCACTAATCCTCAAAGATAACATTCCAAATCCTCCATACTAACATGTAAAAAACCTCCATTCCCTAGGTCCCCCGCCACTTGGTATGTGTCCACAAGGTGCCATGATGAACAATTTACAGGGTTTTGTCAGATTTAGTTTGCCAAGTGCTCATACATGCAGCCAAAGAGTGACTGGGTAAAATTCCAGCAGAGCAAGATAGAAAAACCATAAAGTAAAACCTGGAAAGAGGGGTAAAGGTGAGAACTCAAGAGAAAATGCTAAAATGAAACTAGAGGAAAATGTTGAAAAGGAAGAGAGACACTACAGAGGGAAAAAAAGAAGTAAAAGAAAAAAGAACAGATTGCAGCCAGAATCATTCTATAACTGAACGTATCTGATGTGTCAGGCAATACACCTCTAAAAATGTATTTGGGAGTGCAGTCATTCCTTTTTAATAGTAAGCTATTCTCAAGTGCTATGAAAGATGTGAGGTTTGGTGTTGTCAGTTCTACTCTTGGCATCCAGTCTTTCTGTATGGACATAAAAGGAAACCATGAGGCTAAAAAGAGGCAGAAGGCAGCTTTCATAGAAGGGGAAAAAAGAAACAATGTATTGACATTATTGGAAAAAGCATTTTAGGAATACTACTCTTCGAACTGCTTATGCATCTGTGCTGTGAATTGCAGACACCTTTAACATTGTTGCCAAACACTGATTTAAAATCAAATGCCTGGCACACTTTATGTTTCAATATTCTATTGTATATTTGAAAAAGCTGTCTAATAAAACTGCTGGAGGGTTTGTGGAGTGAGTTTTTCTTCATAGGAGTTTTAAAATTCATCTACAGTGGCTACAATAAAGTTTCACAGTCTTTAAACTACTAAAACATTTCTTTAAGCACACGGTATCAAAACGTTTGAGAATCTCAATCATTATAAAACGTTGAACGTTGTAAGTAGGCTTTTGAACTTATCGATTTTTGTTATAGAGATTTCCTTTAGATCTGACACCAGTGCCAGATTTCTATTCCTACACATTTCCATTCCATTAGAAAGAAGACAAGAAGAATTTCAGCTCTTTCCAAGAAAGTGTTTTGTAGAAAGAGATTGATATAATGTGCCTGTTGAGGATTTATTTCTTCTCAAACACAAAATCATAGCACAATTGAACTTTATTTTATATTTGATGGATGGACAGAGATTTAAGACTTTTGAGTGCCTCACTCTCAATTAGAAAAAATTACTGTTTGAAGATGTAATAATGATGAATAAGCTGTAGACACAAAAAAAGAAATCATCAGGAGACTCGATTGCCCAGTTTGTTTCTGGGATTCTTATCTTTCTTTGGATATGGCACTACAGAACAACTAAAAATCTTAAAATAATAAGTATACAGCCTCTGTTGCATGCTGTTTTCAGCCTGTGTTGCATGTTTTTATGAGGGCCAAAGGTCATCAAGTTTGTCCAATTTTTTATATTCTTTTTTCTCTTAGATAGGGAAATGCGTTAATATGGAACTAGCTAAAAGTTTTACTGAGCTCTGCCCACCAGAGCAACAGTCAGCTCTACCCACCACCAGTCCCTCCCATCAGGAAACTTGCACAAGCCCCTTAGATAGCCTCATCCACCAGAGGGCAGACAGCAGAAGCAAGAAGAACTACAATCCTGCAGCCTGTGGAACAAAAACCACATTCACAGAAAGATAGACAAGATGAAAAGGCAGAGGGCTATGTACCAGATGAAGGAACAGGATAAAACCCCAGAAACATAACTAAATGAAGTGGAGATAGGCAACCTTCCAGAAAAAGAATTCAGAATAATGATAGTGAAGATGATCCAGACCTCGGAAAAGAATAGAGGCAAAGATCAAGAAGATGCAAGAAATGTTTAACAAAGACCTAGAAGAATTAAAGAACAAACAAACAGAGATGAACACTAAAATAACTGAAGTAAAAACTACACTAGAAGGAATCAATAGCAGAATAACTGAGGCAGAAGAACAGATAAGTGACCTGGAAGACAGGATGGTGGAATTCATTGCTGTGGAACAGAATAAAGAAAAAAGAATGAAAAGAAATGAAGACAGCCTAAGACACCTCTGGGACAACATTAAACGCAACAACATTCACATTATAGGGGTCCCAGAAGGAGAAGAGAGAGAGAAAGGACCCAAGAAAATATTTGAAGAGATTATAGTCAAAAACTTCCCTAACATGGGAAAGGAAATAGCCACCCAAGTCCAGGAAGTGCAGAGAGTCCCATACAGGATAAACCCAAAGAGAAACACACCGAGACACATAGTAATCAAACTGGCAAAAATTAAAGACAAAGAAAAATTATTGAAAGCAGCAAGGGAAAAATGACAAATAACATACAAGGGAACTCCCATAAGGTTACCAGCTGATTTCTCAGCAGGAACTCTACAAGCCAGAAGGGAGTGACATGATATACTTAAAGTGATGAAAGGGAAGAACCTACAACCAAGATTACTCTACCCAGCAAGGATCTCATTCAGATTCGATGGAGAAATCAAAAGCTTACAGACAAGCAAAAGCTAAGAGAATTCAGCACCACCAAACCAGCTCTACAACAAATGCTAAAGGAACTTCTCTAAGTGGGAAACACAAGAGAAGAAAAGGACCTACAAAAACAAACCCAAAACAATTAAGAAAATGGTCATAGGAACATACATATCGATAATTACCTTAAACGTGAATGGATTAAATGCCCCAACCAAAAGACATAGACTGGCTGAATGGATACAAAAACAAGACCCATATATATGCTGTCTACAAGAGACCCACTTTAGACCTAGGGACACATACAGACTGAAAGTGAGGGGATGGAAAAAGATATTCCATGCAAATGGAAATCAAAAGAAAGCTGGAGTAGCTATACTCATATCAGATAAAATAGACTTTAAAATAAAGAATGTTACAAGAGACAAGGAAGGACACTACACAATGATCCAGGGATCAATCCAAGAAGAAGATATAACAATTATAAATATATATGCACCCAACATAGGAGCACCTCAATACATAAGGCAACTGCTAACAGCTATAAAAGAGGAAATCGACAGTAACACAGTAATAGTGGGGGACTTTAACACCTCACTTACACCAATGGACAGATCATCCAAAATGAAAATAAATAAGGAAACAGAAGCTTTAAATGACACAATAGACCAGATAGATTTAATTGATATTTTTAGGACATTCCATCCAGAAACAGCAGATTACACGTTCTTCTCAAGTGCACACGGAACATTCTGCAGGATAGATCCTATCTTGGGTCACAAATCAAGCCACAGTAAATTTAAGAAAATTGAAATCATATCAAGCATCTTTTCTGACAACAACACTATGAGATTAGAAATGAATTACAGGGAAAAAAACGTAAAAAACACAAACACATGGAGGCTAAACTATACGTTAGTAAATAGCCAAGAGATCACTGAAGAAATCAAAGAGGAAATCAAAAAATACCTAGAGACAAATGACAATGAAAACACGACGATCCAAAACCTATGGGATGCAGCAAAAGCAGTTCTAAGAGGGAAGTTTATAGCTATACAAGCCTACCTGAAGAAACAAGAAAAATCTCAAATAAACAATCTAACCTTACACCTAAAGGAACTAGAGAAAGAAGAAGAAACAAAACCCAAAGTTAGCAGAAGGAAAGAAAACATAAAGATCTGAGCAGAAATAGATGAAATAGAAACAAAGAAAACAATAGCAAAGATCAAAAAAAGTTAAAGCTTGTTCTTTGAGAAGAGAAACAAAATTGATAAACCATTAGCCAGACTCATCAAGAAAAAGAGGGAGAGGACTCAAATCTATAAAACTAGAAATGCAAAAGGAGAAGTTACAACAGACACTGCAGAAATACAAAGCATCCTAAGAGACTACTACAAGCAACTCTATGCCAATAAAATGGACAACCTGGAAGAAATGGACAAATTCTTAGAAAGGTATAACCTTCCAAGACTGAACCAGGAAGAAATAGAAAATACGAACAGACCAATCACAAGTGATGAAATTGAAACTGTGATTAAAAATCTTCCAGCAAACAAAAGTCCAGCACCAGATGGCTTCACAGGTGACTTCTATCAAACATTTAGAGAAGGGCTAGCACCCATCCTTCTCAAACTCTTCCAAAAAATTGAAGAGCAAGGAACACTCCCAAATTCATTCTATGAGGCCACCATCACCCTGATACCAAAACCAGGCAAAGATACTAGAAAAAAAGAAAATTACAGACCAATATCACTGATGGATAGAGATGCAAAAATCCTCAACAAAATACTAGCAAACACAATCCAACAAGACATTAAAAGGATCATACACCATGACCAAGTGGGATTTATCCCAGGGATGCAAGGATTCTTCAATATACGTAAATCAATCAATGTGATACACCATATTATCAAACTGAAGAATAAAAACCATATGATCATCTCAATAGATGCCGAAAAAGCTTTTGACAAAATTCAACACCCATTTATGATAAAAACTCTCCAGAAAGTGGGCATAGAGGGAACCTACCTCAACATAATAAAGGCCATATACGACTAACCCACAGCAAACATCATTCTCAATGGTTAAAACCTGAAAGCATTTCCTCTAAGATCAGGAACAAGCAAGGATGTCCACTCTCACCACTATTATTCAACATAGTTTTGGAAGTCCTAGCCACGACAATCAGAGAAGAAAAAGAAATAAAAGGAATCCAAATTGGAAAAGAAGAAGTAAAACGGTCACTATTTGCAGATGACATGATACTATACATAGAGAATCCTAAAGATGCCACCAGAAAACTACTAGAGCTAATCAATGAATTAGGTAAAGTTGCAGGATGCAAAATTAATGCACAGAAATCTCTTGCATTCCTATACACTAATGATGAAAAATCTGAAAGAAAAATTAAGGAAACACTCCCGTTTACCATTGCAACAAAAAGAATAAAATACCTAGGAATAAACCTACCTAGGGAGACAAAAGACCTGTATGCAGAAAACTATAAGACACTGATGAAAGAAATTAAAGATGATACCAACAGTTGGAGAGATATACCATGTTCTTGGATTGGAAGAATCAGTGTTATGAAAATGACTATACTACCCAAAGCAATCTACAGATTCTATGAAATCCCTATCAAATTACCAATGGCATTTTTTATGGAACTAGAACAAAAAATCTTAAAATTTGTATGGAGACACAAAAGACCCCGAATAGCCAAAGCAGTCTTGAGGGAAAAAAACGGAGCTGGAGGAATCAGACTCCCTGACTTCAGACTATACTACAAAGCTACAGTAATCAAGACAATATGGTACTGGCACAAAAACAGAAACATAGATGAATGGAACAAGATAGAAAGCCCAGAGATAAACCCACGCACCTATGGTCAAGTAATCTATGACAAAGGAGGCAAGGATATACAATGGAGAAAAGACAGTCACTTCAATAAGTGGTGCAGGGAAAACTGGACAGCTACATGTAAAAGAATGAAATTAGAACACTCCCTAACACCATACACCAAAATAAACTCAAAATGGATTAGAGACCTAAATGTAAGACCGGACACTATAAAACTCTTAGAGGAAAACATAGGCAGAACACTCTTTGACATAAATCACAGCAAGATCTTTTTTGATCCACCTCCGAGAGTAATGGAAATAAAAACAAAAATAAACAAATGGGACCTAATGAAACTTCAAAGCTTTTGCACAGCAAAGGAAACCATAAACAAGACGAAAAGACAACCCTCAGAATGGGAGAAAATATTTGCAAATGAATCAATGGACAAAGGATTAATCTCCAAAATATATAAACAGCTCATGCAGTTCAATATCAAAAAAACAAACAACTCAATCCAAAAATGGGCAGAAGACCTAAACAGATGTTTCTCCAAAAAAGACATACAGATGACCAAGAAGCACATGAAAAGCTTCTCAACATCACTAATTATTAGAGAAATGCAAATCAAAACTACAATGAGGTATCACCTCACACCAGTTAGAATGGGCATCATCAGAAAATCTACAAACAGCAAACGCTGGAGAGGGTGTGGAGAAAAGGGAACCCTCTTGCACTGTTGGTGGGAATGTAAATTGATACAGCCACTATGGAGAACAATATGGAGGTTCCTTAAAAAAGTAAAAATAGAATTACCATTCGACCCAGCAATCCCACTACTGGGCCTATATCCAGAGGAAACCATAATTCAAAAAGACACATGCACCGCAATGTTCATTGCAGCACTATTTAGAATAGCCAGGTTATGGAAGCAAGCTAAATGCCCATCAACAGACGAATGGATAAAGAAGATGTGGTACATATATACAATGGAATATTACTCAGCCATAAAGAGGAACGAAATTGGGTCATTTGTATAGACGTGGTGGATCTAGAGACTGTCATACAGAGTGAAGTAAGTCTGAAAGAGCAAAACAAATATCGTATATTAACGCATATATGTGGAACCTAGAAAAATGGTACAGATGGACTGGTTTGCAGGGCAGAAATTGAGACACAGATGTAGGGAACAAATGTATGGTCACCAAGGGGCGAAAGCAGCAGGAGGGTGAGGGTGGTGGTGTGATGAATTGGGTGATTGGTTTTGACATGTATACACTGATGTGTATAAAATGGATGACTAATAAGGACTTTCTGTGTAAAAAAATAAAATAAATTGCAAAATAAATAAATAAATAAATAAAATATGGAACTAGGTATCCACCAAATATTTCTTTCCAAGTTCAGTTCAAGTCTCTAAAATGGCAATATAAATCATAAATAAAATTGAGAGTTTTTGATTATATTAGTTTCAGGCATACAACACAGTGATTCAATATGTTTATAGGTTATACTCCACTTAAAGTTATTATAAAATATAGGCTATATTCCCTGTGGTGTACCATATATCCTCATAGCTTATTTATTTTATACATAGTAGTTTGTACCTCTTAATTCCATACCTTTATCTTGCTCCTACCCCCATCCCT
Organism: Balaenoptera borealis; assembly: GCF_965194805.1. Classification (NCBI taxonomy): domain Eukaryota; kingdom Metazoa; phylum Chordata; class Mammalia; order Artiodactyla; family Balaenopteridae; genus Balaenoptera; species Balaenoptera borealis. The sequence continues at coordinate 53,591,870 of NC_138866.1, read as the reverse complement.
TTCCCCACCAGTAATCACTAGTCTGTAAATCTGATCCTCTTTTGTTACATTCATTCATTTGTGTCATTTTAAAAATTTTGTATATCAGTGATAACATAAAGTATTTGTCTTTCTCTGTCTTACTTATTTCAGTAAGAATAATACCCTCTAGGTTCATTCATGTTTTTGCAAATGACAAAATTTCATTCTTTTTTATTGCTGAGTAATATTCCATTGTATATATACACAATAGTATCTTTATTCATTCATGTCTCAATGGACACTTAGGTTGCTTCTATATCTTGACTATTGTAAACAATGCTGCTGTGAATATTAGGGTGCATGTATTTTTTTCAAATTAGTGTTTTCACTTTTTTTCAGATATATATGCAGGAGTGGAATTGCAGGATCATATGGTAGTTCTATTTTTAGTTTTTTAAGGAGCCTCCATACTGTTTTCCACAGTGGCTGCACCAATTTACATTCCCACTAACAGTGTACAAGGGTCCCCTTTTTTCCACTTCCTCGCCAACATTTGTTATTTGTGGTCCTTTTGATGATAGCAATTCAGACAGGTGTGAGGTGATATCTCCCTGTGGTTTTGATCTGTAATTCTTTGATGATTAACAATGTTGAGCATTTTTTCATGTGCCTATTGGCCATCATATGTCTTCTTTGGAAAAATGTCTGTTCAGGTCTTCTGCCCATTTTTTGATTGGATTCTTTGTTTTTTGATATTGAGCTATATAAGCTGTTTATATATTTTGGATTTTAGCCCCTTGCCAGTCATTTCATTTGCAAATATTGTCTCCCGTTCTATAGGTTGTCTTTTTGTTTTGTCAATGGTTTCCTTTGCTGTGCAAAAGCTTTTAAGTTTAATTAGGTTCCATTTGTTTATTTTTGCTTTTGATTCCTTTGCCTCAGGAGACAGATCCATGAAAATATTGCCAAGATTTATGTCAAAGAGTGTTCTGCCTATGTTTTCTTCGAGGAGTTTTTTTGGGTTTTGGTCTTACATTTAGGTTTTTAATCAATTCTGAATTTATTTTTCTATACATTTTGAGAAAATGTTCTAAATGTATTCATGTAGCTTTTGAGTTTTCCCAGCACCACTTATTGAAGAGACTGTCTTTTCTTCATTGTATATTCTTGCCTCCTTTGTTGTGGATTAACTGACCATAAGTGCATGGGTTTATTTCTGTGCTCTCTATTTTGTTCCATTGATCTACGTGTCTGTTTTTGTGCCAGTACAATGTTGTTTTGATGACTGTAGCTTTGTGGTATAGTCTGAGGTCAGGGAGTGTGATACCTCCAGCTTTGTTCTTTTTCCTCAAGATTGTTTTGACTATTCAGGATATTTTGTGGTTCCATATAAATTTTAGGATTATTTGTCCTAGTTGTGAAAAATGTCATGGGTATTTTGTTAGGGATTGCATTACATCTGTAGATTGCTTTGTGTAGTGTGGACATTTTAACAATGCTAATTCTTCCAATCCATGAACTTGGTATATCTTTCCATCTGTTTGTGTCACCTTTGATTTCTTTCATTAGTGTCTTATAGTTTTCTGAGTACAGGTTTATTGCCTCCTTAGTTAGATTTATTCCTAGGTATTTTATTCTTTTTGATGTGATTGTAAATGGGATTATTTTCTTAATTTCTCTTTCTGATAGTTTGCTGGGAGAGTTATGCCTCCAGCTTTGTTCATTTTTCCTCAGGATTGCTTTGGCAATTCAGGGTCTTTTGTGGTTTCATATAAATTTTTAAGTTATTGGATTTTTCATCTCTATTTGGTTGTTCTTTATATTTTCTAACTCTGTGTTAAAAATTTCTAACTTCTCATTCTGTTCATTCAGTCTTCTCCCAAGTTTTTTGAACATCTTTGCAGTCATTACCCTGTTACTCTTTATTGGTTAGATTGCCTATTTCCACTTTACTTATTTCTTCTTTTGGAGTTTTATCTTGTTCCTTTGTTTGGAACATGTTCCTTTGTCACCTCATTTTCCCTGTTTTTCTGTTTTCATTTCTATGTATTTTGTACATTTGTTATGTTTCCAATCTTGGAGAAGTGACATTTTGTAAGAGATGTCCTATGCATCCCAGCAACACACTCCCCTCTGGTCACCAGAGCTATATGCTCTAGCAGTGCCCCCTATGTGGGCTTCATGGGTTCTTCTGTTGTGGTTGGCTGACTACTGTGGGTGGTCTATTAGGCGTGGCTGGCCCTAGTCTGGTTGGTTGCCAGTGCCTGCCTTGTGTGGAGACTGCCACCTGCTGGTTGGTGGGCTTGTGTCTTGAGGCAGATGGCTTTGGAGCCCTGGGGGGTCTTGGGACTTGTGATGGCCTGCTGGTGGGTGGGACTGAATCCTGACATGGGTGGCTGTGAGTTCTGGAGCGTCCCAAAGCTGGTGCTGGCTCACTGGTGAGTGGGGCTGGATCCTGGGGCTACTGGCTTAGGGGTTCAAGGTGTCCCAGAGCTGATGTTGACCTGGAGGTGAGCAGGGCCCAGGCACAGGGGGTCCTGGGGCTGGTGCAGGGCCTGCTGGTGGTTTGGCTAGTTCCTGACATGACAAATTGCAGGGTTGTAGTGGTCCTAGGTCTGGTGTTTGTCTGCTGGTGGGCAGTTCAGGGCCCAGAGGATCCTAGGGCTGGTGCCTGATGACTGGTATGTGCAGCCAGGTCCTGGGCCTAGTGCTGACCCACTAGTGGGCAGAGCCAGGTCCTGAGGTCTCTGGCTGCAGGGCTCAGGTTCCCAGAGCTGGTGTCCACACTCTGGTGGGTGGGGCCAAGGCCCACGGGGTCCCACTGGTAGGTGGGCTGCATCCTGGGTGGCTGGCTCAGGGGCCCAAGATGTCTCAGAGTAAGTGTTAGCCTGCTGGTTGTCAGGGCTGGGGCCCAGGGAGTCCTGGAGCTGGTGCCAGCCTACTGGTGGGTGGGCTGGGTCCTGACACAACAGTCTGTGTGGCTGTGGTGGTCCCAGCATTGGTGTACTGGTGCACTAGTGGGCAGAGCTGGATCCCAGGGTTTCTGGCTGCAGAGCCCTGGGGGTCCCAGGGCTATGCCAGCGCACTGATGTGTGGGGAGATGTCCTGGGCCCTCTGGTGGACAGGGCTGTGTCCTGGGGTGGCTGTGGGTTCAGGGGGTCTTAGACAGCCCATGTACTAGTGGGTGTGGCTGTGTCCCTGCCCAGCTAGTTGTTTGGCCCGAGGTGTCCCAGTACTGGTGCTGACAGCCTGATTGGTGGGGTCAGGTCTCATTACTAATAAGCTAGAAGAAGGATTCCAAAATGGCGCTTGCCAGCACCAGTGTCCATGTGGTAGAAAGAGCTCCCCAACATGGCTGCCATCAGTGTCTATGTCCCCAGGGTCAGCTCCAATTTCCTCCTGCTTCTCCAGGAGACTCTCAACAGATGAGTCTGACCCAGGCTCCTTTCAAATTACTGCTTCTGCCCTGGGTCCCAGAGTGTGTGAGATTTTGTGTGCTCCCTTTAAGAGTGGAATCTATATTTTCCATAGCCCTCTGGCTCTACCAAAAGTAAGCCCTGGTGACCTTCAAAACCAGACATTCTGGGGGTCTGTCTTCTCAGTGCAGGGCCCTAGGCTGGGAAGCCCAATGTGGGGCTCAGACCCCTCACCCCTTGGGGAAAACCTCTGCAATTGTAATTATTCTCCCATTTGTAGGCTGTCCAGCCAGGGGTATGGGTCTTCACTATACTATACTATACTATACTATACTATACTATACTATACTATACTATATATACTATACTATATTATACTATACTATGCTATACTATACTATACATCTCAGGCCCTCCTACCCATCTCATTGTGGTTCCTTATTTATATCTTAGTTGTAGAAGATCTTTTCTGGTAGATTCCGGTCTTTCTCCTCAATAGTTGCTAAGTAAATAGTTTTAATTTTGGTGTGCCTGTGGGAGGAGGTGAGCTCAGGGTCTTCCTGTTCAGGGTCTTCCTACTCTTCTATCTTGGCTACCTCTCAAGAATTTTGATTAGTTTTACCTGTGACAATAATGACAGTTTCTGAAAATGAATGGCTAATTTGTTCAACCAATGCTTTTAATTTTACTACAGCCCTTGTTTAAAAAATATGATTTTTCTAAATGTGATGAACTTTACTTAAAGTAGCCATCGTCTCTCAAATATTGCTTTCTAGGAAAATTAATGATAAGCTCATCAGTTTATGAACCAAAATAAAAATGCATCAAATTTTAGTACATTTAACCAATTCATACAAAAATTTAGCAAAACTTGTCATGATTGATTTAGAATATACTTATCTTCAGAAAACCACATATAAGTAAACCTTGAAATATTTATATAATATTACATAATATTATATATATTATATTATTATTACTGGTATATACATGTTACACACACATATGCATGTACATATATTCAGGCAATGAAGATTTAGTACAAAAATTAAGTGCCTCTCCAAACGTCAGTTTGAAGATTCTATTTGATTGTTGTACCTCCTTCCCTTATCCAAATATCTCAAATATTGTCTCAAAATGAATGTATACTTTAAGGTTTGCATCCTGAGTTATCATTGTTCTCTTGCAAAAAAAAAGAATCTCAAAGAGCTAAATATATTTTTATTTAAAAAAAGAGCTTTAAAAATGTCTTTACTTTTGGATCTATAAATTTTATTTTTTATTCTTTAGAGAATTATACTGAAATAACAGTAGACTTCTATATGGAAGATCTTTTCAGCAATAACTTTGGTTTTTTATCATAGTGCTAATTTAAAGAGTACATATATGGGCTTGACTATCCCGTAAGTAATACTAATTAGATCACTTTGCCTTCCACTCTATACCATAACTCATTGGATTCTCTGTTGAAAGATTGTAGCTTAAGCTTTGTATGAAGTGATTAGCTCTAGAATGTAGAATGTACTTGAAAGAAATGTCTTAAAGTTTATTTTAAAAATACTGTAACTACAGATCAATATCTGTTATGAACGTAGACAAAAAATCCTCAACAAAATATTGGTAAATCAAATTCAACAATGTACAAAAAAATTATTTATCATGACCAGGCGACATTTGTTCTAGATGTGCCAAGCTGGTTCAACATTTGAAAATTAGTCAATATAAACCATCATATAAATTGACATAACAAAAGCAGTTGACAAAATCCAACACCCGATCATGATAAAAACCCTCAGGAAAAAAAAAAAACCCTCAGTAAACTAAGAATTCAGAAGAAATTTCCCAATTCTTCCCAATTCATAAAACACGTTTTTGGAAGATCTACATAAAAATCATACTTGTTGGAGAGAGTGGATGCTTTCTCTTTAAGATCAGGAACAAGGCAAGGACATCTTTGCTCACCACTCCTATTCAATGTCTTACTGGAAGTCCTACTTATTGCAATAAGATAAGAAAAAGAAATAAAAGGTATACAGATTAGAAAAGAATATAACCATCGTTATTCATAGATGATATGGTTATTTAATGTAGAAAATTCCAGACTTCCCTGGTGGCACAGTGGTTAAGAATCCACCTGCCAATGCAGGGGACATGGGTTCGATCCCTGGTCCAGAAATATCTCACGTGCCGTGGAGCAACTAAGCCCATGTGCCACAACTACTAAGCCCGTGCGCCACAACTACTGAAGCCCGTGTGCCCTAGAACCCACACGCCACAACTACTGAGCCCATGCACTGCAACTACTGAGCCCACGTGCTGCAACTACTGAAGCCCAAGTGCTCTAGGGACCATGTGCCACAACTACAGAGCCCGTGTGCTGCAACTACTAAAGCCCGCATGCCTAGAGCCCGTGCTCTGCAATTAGAAAAGCCACTGCCATGAGAAGGCCATGCACTGCAATGAAGAGTAGCCACCACTCGCTGCAACTAGAGAAAGCCCACATGCAGCAACGAAGACCCAACGCCGCCAAAAAGTTTAAAAAACAAATAAATGTAGAAAATTCCAAACAATCTATCAAAAAACTGGAACCAATAAGCAAGTGTAGGAAGATAGCTGTGTATAAGGTTACTAGTATTACTTTGAAAAAATATTTATCTATTAGATCAATTAAGAGTAATAAAAATAAAAAATATTTTACCTTCATTTATTCTTTCTCTGATACTTTTCCTTTTTTAAAAAATGCAGATTGAGTTTCCAACGTATGCATTTTCCTTCTTTCTGAAGAACTTTCATCATTTCTTTCAGAGCAGATCTGCTTGTTATGGATTCCCTCAGTTTTTGTTTGAGAAAATCTTTATTTCTCCCTCACTTTTGAATTGGGTCAAATTGTTCTTTTTCCTGCCATTTAGGATGCCTTGTAATTTTTATTGAAATCCGGACATGGCATATTGGGTAATAGGAACCGAGGTGAATTGGCCATTAGTGTGAGGTTTTGTCTTAATCTGGCTAGCAGTTGAACTGTGTTCAATGCTTGCTGTAGCTGTAGGTGTCAGAGGCTTCAAATTCCTCCAGTATCCTTGTTTTTGTCTGCTCTGTTGTCTTTCTTTATTTCTTAGAGTATGAACCTTGCAGTTCTTTCAGCTCTAATCCTCTGTTATTATACTGTTGATGTGCTGGTTAGGAGTGGTGGAGGGAAATCATTCTACAATCTTACAATCAAATCTTAGTCTTTTAGTGGACCTGTATCTCTGGGGAGACCTTCACAAGTGTTTTATAGTTCATTTTCTCCCCAACTTAGGTGGGACAGGAAGGCTAGAAGGGGCTGGAGTTGGGTATTGCCCTTTTGCCTATGTGAGATAAGACTCTAGTAATGACTTTTTCACTAGAGAATAGGCCTTTGCTATATTTAGAAATGGATGCTTTTCCCCTCCTCCTGCCAAAGACACGTTCTTGGCTCCTCACTGTGAGAAACTGGTGGTGTTCCTGGAGATAGAATGCATAAAATTGTGGGGGCAGTATACAAGGTTAATATACAAAGGCCAATTTCTTTCTTACATACCAACAATGAACAATCAGAATTTGAAATATAGAAAATATCATTTATAATAGCACCCAAAATATACATAGGTCTATATCTAATGATATGTACAGGATGTGTATACAGAAAACTATAAAACTGATGAAAGAAATCAAAGAAAATTCAAATAAATGGAGAAATAGTCTATTCCAAAATCATGGATTGGGAGACTCAATATTGTTAAGATGTCAATTCCTCCCAACTTGATTTATAGATCCAAAGTTAGCATACACACATATATTTCTTGTTCCTTCAGCTGAGAGAGCCTAGAAACAATGAGACACAGTAGCAATGAGCATACCTAGCACCGAGATCTTGGTTTCTAATACCATTGTACGATTAAAAAAAAAAAAACAAACACCCCAAGCGACTTAGAGAAATGGCTGACTTTTTTACTGGGACAGGAAATATACAAGATGAACCTGGATCTTATAGTGCCAAAAAGTAAGGAAATGCTAAAAAAATTTCCCCCCAAATGAAAAACAACCCCACAGTGATAAGGTATGTTAAAAGGAGAAGGGAGTCAACTGAAAGAGCTCCCAATTGTCAAACCTGGAACAATTAAAGTAACAAAATAAAGTAATATTGGATTATGATCTAAAGTATAAAATAAATATTCATGAGTTTATACTGATATAAATAGAATAACCAAATAAGTGGAGAATAGTCAAATCTCCCATGCAAAAGAATTACACATAATTTGGGTGTTATGCCCTCAAGGGTATGGAGCATAAGTCCCCATTCTTTAAATATGGGCTATGGAAAGTGACTTCCTTCCAAAGAATACACTATGGAAAGGAGAAGAAAGATTAACTTCATAGTGGAGAAACCTGACAACTATTACCTCAGCAAAGTGATCAATGTTAACATCAGCAATGATGTCATGTTAATTGTATGTACTTTTGATATGATTTGATGACAATGGAACTTTACCTCTGTTTTCTTCTTCACAAAACTCATAACCCCAGTTTAATCATGAGAAAAATATCAGACAAATCCCAGTTGAGGGATGTTTATAAAATGCCTGACCAGCACTCCTCAAAACTGTCAAGGTTATCAAAAACCAGGAAAATCTGAAAAACTGTCACAGCCAAGAGCAGCCTAAGGAGACATGACAACTAGATGTAATGTGGGTATCCTGAATGGGATCCTAGAACAGAAAGAGAACATTAGGTAAAATCCAAAGAAATCAGAATAATATAAGGATAGTTAATAATAATGTTTCAAGAGAGATGATGTCAGAAGGTGACAGAATAGAAAGCTCTGGACTCTCCTCCCCATGGGCACACTGATTCATTAATAATGTATGGACTAATTCCCTATGTGAGATATTCAGAAACTAGTTGAGAGACTCCTGCATCCCAGGTGAGTGTGAAACCAATAACATAGAAGCCAATAGGAAAACGCAAGACACCTTCTCACCATACTCTCTGCCTCTAGCACAGCACCACATGATCAGAAGGAAATCCTCACCTCCCAGCTTTTCCCTGGGAATGGAGAGTTAGATCATGTTTCCAGTGTCCCAGTTTTTCCAGGGATGGCCCAAGGTATTGGCATATGTCTCACCTGTCTCAGAGCACTGGCAGGACCTGGCATATTTTAGATGCCTGCTGGCCAGTGAGAACAGAGAGGATAGTTTGAACTAGCACATGAGAAATCACCATAGTCTTTCCTCCTGACTCTGTGCAGAATGAGTGAGTTAGAAAACCCCAATTCCAGCTTCTCTCTGGGGAGGGAGAGCATCGGACTTCATGTCTAAAGTTCCAGGTTTTCTGGAGGCTGCCTGAGGGACTGACTTTTGCCATGCCTGTCTTAGAGTGCTGATGGGACCCAGCGTACTGTAGACAACTGTGTGCCACTAAGAACTAAGACAGTGGTTTGAACTAGTATGAAAGTTTGAGAGTCTCTCAAGAATACTTAAGAATAAACTTAACCAAGGATGTGAACAACTTGTACACTGAAAACTACAAAATATTGATGGAAGAAATTAAAGAAGACACAAATAAATAGAAAGATATCCATATTCATGAATTAAAGACAATATTGTACAAAAGTCCTTACTACCCATAGTGATCTACAGATTCAATGAAATCCATATCAAAATCCCAATGGCATTTAAAAAAATAGAAATATAAAAAGTCCTAAAATTCATATGAAACCGCAAAGGATCCTGAATAGCCAAAACAATCTCAACAAAGAAGAACCAGGCATCACATATCCTGATTTCAAGATATATTACAAGTTAAAATAATCAACAAGGTATGGTACTGCTATTGAGACAGACATCTAGAACCATAGAACAGAATAGTGAGTTCAGAAATTAACTCATGCATATTGTCAACCTATCTTTGACAAGGGTGTCAAGAATACACAGTGGAGAAAGAATAGTCTCTTCAACAGACGGTGCTAGGAAAATTGGATCTCTACATACAAAAGAATGAAATCGGTCCCTTATCTTAAATCGTATGCAAAAATCAACTCAAAATGGATTAAATACTTAAACATAAGATTTGAAACTGTAAATCTCCTATAAGAAAACATAAGGCAGAAGCTACATGACATTGGTCTTGACACTGACTTTTTGGATTTGACACCAAATGCAAAGGAACAAAAGCAAAAGTAAACAAATGGGACTACATCAAACTAAAAAACCTCTGCACAGCAAAAGAAACCAACAAAATGAAAAGGCAAGCTACTGAATGAGAGAAAATATTTGTAAATTGTATATCTGATAAGGGGTTAATATCCATATATATAAAGAACTCATACAACTCAATAGCAAAAATACAAACAATCTAATTAAAACATGAACAGAGGAACTGAATAGACATTTTCCAAAGAAGACATTCAAAAGGCCAACAGGTATAGGAAAAGGTACTCAATATCACTAACCCTTAGGGAAATGCAAATCAAAACCACAATAAGATATTACCTCACACCTGTTAGAATGGCTGCAATCAAATAGATAAGAGATAACAAGTGTTTGCAAGGATGTGGAGGAAAGGAAACCCCTGTGCACTGTTGGTGGGAATGTGAATTGATGCAGCCACTATGGAAAACAGTATGGAGGTTCCTCAAAAAATTAAAAATAGAACTACTGTATGATCCAGCAATTCCACTGCTGGGTATTTATCTGAAGGAAACAAAATTACTATCTCGAAGAGATATTTGCACCCCCATTTTCATTGTCTTATCTAAAATAGCAAAGACATGGGAACAACCTAAGTAACCATTGACAGATGAATAGATAAAGAAAATATGGTGTATATATAAATGGAATATTATTTAGCCATTGAAAGTAAGGAAATTCTGCTATTTGTAATAACAGGGATAGACCTTGAGGGCATTATGCTCAGTAAATAAGTTAGAGAAAGACAAATTTTGTATGATTTCACTTACATGTGGCATCTAAAAAAAAACCAAGCTCATAGTAACATAGAACAGATTGACAGTGGAGGAAGTTTGGGGGTAGGGAAAATGGGTGAAGGTGGTCAAAAGGCATAAACTTCCAATTATGAGATAAGTTCTGGGGATGTTAATGTACAGCATAGTGACTGTAGTTAATACTGTATTGTATATTTGAGAGTTGCTAAGAGAGTAGATCTTAAAAGTTCTCATTACATGAAAAAAAGATGTGTAACCATGTGAGGTGATGTATGTTAACTAAATTTATTGTGGTGATCATTTGGATCATTTGTGTATGTGTGTATATATATGTATGTATGTATATATATATATATATATATATATATATACACACACACACACAACATAATGATTATAATCATTATGCTGTACACCTTAAACTAATATGTTATATGTTATTACATCTCAATAAAACTGAAAAAAATATATATACTTCTACTATACATAACTAAAGTGTAATTTTATGTAACAGAGGGATTTTTATATTGACTTCCATATCATTAGAGAACTGATAAAGTTTTATATAGGGTTGACCAAGGCAATTATTTCTGTTCTCTCAGGTCAGAATTTCTCTTCTTATGGACTACAATTTCTGGTAACCCTTTTTTGACTGTACATTGAGCTTCTTGGAAAAGATTATTCCTTTTTAGGTAATAAACAGTGTTCACCATGAGACTAGCATTGTTTCAAGTGTTTTACAGGTGTTAACTCATTTAATGCTCACAACCCTATTGAATGTCTCCAGTTATTAATATTTCTGTTTCACAAAAGAGGAAAATTAGTCTCATACCATACAAGGGGGAGAGCAGGGACTATGAACTTAATTACTATATATTAGGCTTCTCCATAAAGATGTGGCTTTAGGGTATTGGAGTCCATGTTACTAAATTACTGCATTTTTTTTGGTTTTGTTTTATATGAAAATGCTCAATCCACAGGTTTTAATGACAGTTATGTCCAAAGGAAAGCTTTGTTTCCTCCAAAATGCTCAAAAGGATGCTACCTGTCTGCTTCATGTACTATTGTGAGGAATGACTGTCTTCTACTTGGCACTGTCTCTTTGCTGTCTAACCTCAGGTTTCAGTGTTCCTCAACATTCTACCTTTGAGTATTCTGCCCCAGTTGCCATGGTGGTAAAGAATTCTAACCTGTTTCTTATAATTGGAGGAATATTTTCTTGATTGAGATCCAAGAGGCAAACTGATCCCCAGACTACCTCCAACCCAGGCCAACTGACATCAGTGCTCCTTAGTTGTGTCCTTGATGCAGTTTTGAACTTAAACTTTTGACTTACCTAATGAAAAGTATTTGAACAGAGACTTCTAAGATATCAAATGCAAATAAGAACCATCAAATACCTTATAATGGTTTTCTTTGCTTTATCAAAGATCTCCACAGGAAGGAGATTGGCAGTTCAGTAGGTGGCACTTTTTCCACTGAGCCAGAACTGAAGCAAAACCCCAGGGAACTCAACCTGCCCCAGGAACAGGTAACTTTCCACTGAGAAATGGGACAAAGGAGGTATTTATTGATGGTATGAAAAATATGTTTATTTTGAAGTGCTCAGGTGTGCTGGTTAAAATCCAGTTTGGATAATTATATTCTTTTCACAGAAATTCCACCCAGAATTATAACTGCCAACTCCAATTTCACCAACAGTTTGAATTCTAAATAGCCTCTCTTTGACACATGTGGTTTTTTAGTTCCACTTTGCAATTTCTGGCCAACTCCCCCCATCATCCCTGTAGCTGACTGGGAAGGAGTAGCGCAGCTAAATATTTTGGGGTATAATTAAGTAATTTGAAATGAATGACACTATATTAAAATGATGTAGTACTTATTAAAATACATTCTGATTATGCAAACTTTCATAGATTTTTGGAATTCCTCTGATGATGAATACTTTTTGGCTTTTCACTTGTGATATCCTGCAAACCTAGAACTTGATGTACTATGTTCTTTTTTTATTACACAAGTTTCAGGTGTACAGCATTGCAGTCAACATCTGTATATACTACAGTGATCACCGCCACACGTCTAGTTACCATCTGTTGCCATACAGTTGAACTCCTTCACCCATTTCCCCCACTCTCCACCCCTTTCCCTCTGATAACCACTAATCTCTTTTCTGTATCTATGAGTTTGTTTTTGTTTTATTTTGTTTATCAGTTGTTTTAGTTTTGTTTTTAGATTCCACATATGAGTAAAATGATATGGTATTGGTCTTCCTCTGACTGATTTATTTCACTTATTTTCACTCAAGGTCCATCCATGTTGTTGTAAATGGCAGGATTTCATTCTTTTTTATGGCACGGTAGTATTCCATTATCTATATATATTATAGTATTCCATTATATATAATATATTTTAATTATACTACTATATTTTATATAATATAATATATGGTACATATATACATATATAGGTATGTACATATATATATATATATATATATATATATATATATATATATACCACCTCTACTTTATCCATTCATCCATTGATGGACACTTCAGTTGTTTCCATATCTTGGCTACTGTAAATAATGCTGCAATGAACATATATGTCTTCATCTATTTCCTCATTCATGTTTTCTTGTCCTTTGGATAAATACCTAGAAGTAGACTAGCTGGGTCATGTGGTAGCTCTAGTCTAAATTTTTTGAGGAATCTCCATACTATTTTCCATAGTAGTGTAATATATCCTTTTACTTTTAAAAAAACCCCATGTTTTATGATTCTTCTTTTAAATATGAGAGTGTGTCACCTGCCTAATGAAAACATATTCATGCTGTTGGTATTCATTCCATGTAGTATGACATAATATAGTTGAAAGATAAAGCACTTTCCATGGAAAACACAGAGTACTTCACTAACACATATATCAGACTCTTTCCTTGAACTGAGAAATATATGAAAGTAAGTTTGTTTTGTTCTCAAGACCCTATAATTTTAAAATTGAGGGAATCAAAAATAACAAGAATTTTCCTTAAACCTAATCTTCAGAAGAGGTAAGCTGTATCTTAAGGTGAAAGCACTTTTGAGGACTAATGTCTTTACTCTCTCTGGGTTTCCTTTATTCTTCCATCTTTCACATCACCATTCTTATTCCCAAATCTCAGAGAAACAATTTTAGTTTCTTATTCTTTATTCCTACCAGTCCCTTTTGCATGTGTTTTACGTCTTTTCATACCTTGCACCCTCCTCTAAAAACTGAGTATGCATAATGAAATCAGGTTTTCATTAATGCCTAGATAATGCATAATAATCACTATTCAGATAGACTAAACAAAATCTCTCTGGAACACTGAGAACTTTGAAAAGGAAAAAGGAAAAAACAATTAATTCAATGAGTAATTACTGTTCACTAATCATAAGACAGACTATTTTTTTAAAAAATATTTATTTACATTATTTATTTGACTGCACTGGGTCTTAGTTGCAGCTTGCGGGATCTTTGTTGCTGCGTGCGAGATCTTCGTTGGGGCATGCGGGTTCTTTTTAGTTGCGGCATGCGGGATCTAGTTCCCTGACCAGAGATTGAACCCAGGCCCCCTACACTGGGAGCGCGGAGTCTTAACGACTGGACCCCCAGGGAAGTCCCCAGACATTCAAAAATGTTAGATACAATGATTGTTACTTTTATTTTAGCAAACCCAAGTTTACATCAAAGCTCAAGGTCTCACAGCATGCCTAGAGTAAAGCCTGGCTTATACACCTGCTCTTCTCATTCCCTAGCCTGAGTTTCAGTCATCTAATGCCAACTGTCCTGATATATCATTGCAATCAGCAATGGCAACAGTAGATGAACCTCCTCTAGTATCTCTCTCTCAAAATATAAGTCAACCCTATTGCCAATCTCCATTTCCAACTTGTATTCTAACTGTATCAAGAAAGTAAAGTTAAATCCCTGCCAGTACCCTTTTTCATATAGTTAGGGAGGAGAACAAGCATACACTATGAAAAAACATGTTGCTCATCTAGATGATGTAATTCAGAGGGTATTATTAGATTTTCCTACCTCAAGGTAAAGGTGACAGGCAAGAACACAGAAACTGTGAAACTTTAAACAAATCCATATTTGAAAAATAGTCAGGGGGTTCTAACTAAAGTTATCTTAGATCAGCAAATGGGACTTTCACATACCTGTCTGATAAGATGTGCCCTCAAGTATTTGAGAGGGCTATTTAATACTTATGAACTGACAAGGATTCCCCCCTTGACCAAACTTTATTCAGGCTCCTTTGAGCCCTCTTTTTGACTGGATCCTGTCCTTGGCTGCCTGAGCCCAGTTTTAGCAAAGAATCTGGTTGAATCCAGTTTCACCAGGGATCCTGCTAATCCAGTTTAGTGAGAATCCTTCCACCCTTGATATCCCTCCACCTTTGATATTTAATCAAGTTCTTCTCCCCACACCCTTGATATCTAATCAAGTTCCTCTTAGTAATTTTCTATCCAAAGACTCCCTCACCCTGCCCTTTGGCTATAAATCCCCAGCTGCCCCGTTGTATTCAGAGTTGAGTTCAGTGTTTCTCTCCTATTGAAATAATCTCTCTCCCCTATTGCAATAATCTTGAATAAAGTCTTCCTTGCCTATTTAACTGCAATAAGTGCAATTTTTCTTTGACAGAATCGAAGGGTGAGTTTGATCCAAACACCTTCCATCATAGCCTACCAAAATATGAAGCACTCACACTTATAGTTTTTGAGTGGTAGACTTACAAAAATACAAATATATAATGTAGGAGGAGCATGTATTAACATCCATTTACCTTTAGTAGGATATTTAAGGGATGGGATCCATGACAGATAATTTTAATCAGGAAGGAGGATTCTAGAAAACAGTTAGTTACAGGATGTGGAGTTTATCTGATGAGAGTTGGTGTCTATCCAAGACCACAGTGGAGGGTCTCAGGCAATCTGGCTTTGGGGTGGAGGATAGTTCACACATGAGGTGTAAGGTGCCAAAAGGGAAGAAAAGAGGAAGGCAATAAAATGGAAAATGTTTGGGCATACCGAAGAGATGACAAAAATATAATTGGATTTTGCTGTACCTCAGGTTTATATACTCTCACTACAAAATAAGCTCTGGCAAACACCTTAGATAGTGCTGGAAAGACTAATGTCACAAAGAGAGGATTCCCCTAATACCTTACCGAGTTTTACAAGTAAAGGAGAAATTCACTTCTCTCAGTTCTGATCCAGGACTCAACTGAAAATTTTGCTTATCTCTCTTAGGTGTGGGAGCAGGGTGGAACCAAACTCTATTGTCAAATACTGAAAATCTTAACAAAAAATAGGCAAATAAGCAAAAGTTTATTTTTTATAATTTATAAAATATTTAAACATGCTCCATGTTTGAATACTGTTATTATCAGTAAAATATGCTATTTAGATTGATTTTCAAGGATCAATGAGTTATTTGCACTGAGCCACACACATTCCTTTCTCATCACTTTTAAGGCCAAAAGCAAGCGTTGACAACAGTTAACTGGTTTTCTAGGGCAACCTTTGACATAGAAGAAAAGCAAAGCTAACAGGCTTGTGAAAGCCTTGAACCCAAGACCTTGACCAAGTTCTGATCTGTAACAAAATAAAAGCATTGAGAAAGACAACTATTTAAATCACTCTCATCAAATAGACCATGGCGGGCTTCCCTGGTGGTGCAGTGGTTGAGATTCTGCCTGCCAATGCAGGGTACACGGGTTCGAGCCCTGGTCTGGGAAGATCCCACATGCCGCGGAGCAACTAGGCCCGTGAGCCACAACTACTGAGCCTGCGCGTCTGGAGCCTGTGCTCCTCAACAAGGGAGGCCGTGATAGTGAGAGGCCCGCGCATCGCGATGAAGAGTGGCCCCTGCTTGCCGCAAATAGAGAAAGCCCTCGCACGGAAACGAAGACCCAACACAGCCAAAAATAAATAATAAATAAATAATAATAAATAAAATATTAAAAAAAAAACTTACGCCATTTAAAAAAAAAAAATAGACCATGGCATTGAACACATTTTACAGAACTTACATACTCTCTGAAGATCATAGTATTATCTCTCCAGATTCACACTACGAACTCTGAAAATGCCAGTCCCCAAAGCCTTGGAAATAACTGTTTCTTTTCCTACCTAGGGAAAGTTATTCTCATACTAATAAGAGCCTGATGATTTTATTTTACTACAGTAGATGGTTACTGGAAGGGATATGACTCTTTAATATGCGTTGAATGGTGAATTTTTTTTCAACATGTTTACAAGGACACATTACTATGGTACCTAATTTGAAAAAAAAAAATGATTTCCATTGATCATTTTGTCTGTTTAAATGTGGATAATACTAACTTACTCAGAATAGTAGGGGAAAAATACTGACAAAGTAGTGTTAAGTCCCTTTATAGAGATTCAAGTGGATAAAAATAATAATGAGAAAAAGATAAACATTATCCCCGATTTCTAGCAGCATATATGTTTTGGTGGAAACAGAACTAATCTTTATGCTGAATTTTATATTAGATTCTACAAGCATCTGTATCAGAATCAAAAGCTGCTTTCAAGGGGTATTGTCCAAATGCATCAAACTGGTCAAACGTTGCCTGTTTCAACAAAGAATCTGATGAGATTCAGGCCACTTGAAAGTAATTAAAACAGAACAGTAAACACCAAAGCTCTTCTACTTCCTCAGAAGAATGCTACTTTTCTGAATGTAAAGTGAACATAAAGGACAATTGTGCTGCATAGGGAAGTATGAATAGAGTTAGGAAGTCACCACTTACGCTCCTGTCCACCAAGAACTTCAGAGGTCACCCAATCAGAAATCACTCAGGAAGTCTTTTCAACTCTGTAGGCACATAGTAGTTATAGACTCTAAGACTGACACTGAAAAAGGCTAAAAAGCTCAATGCCTTTGAATGAACACAATATCATATGAGCCTTTCCACTTTACAATGAGAATGAGAATGTTTTAGCCCATATGTAATATAGTTAACAACTGTCATACACTCACTAATGCAGCCTGATTCTCTCATGGATAAGTTCTCCTTTGTTGCTCCCACAAATTCAATAGCCTAACCCAAACAGGAGTTTTCTCAGAGGACTGCCATCTTGCGGAAGTTGCCAGATCCATGAAACTGCTTTAAAAGATTTTCAAGAAGCCTATTGATCTGCTCAGATTCATCTGCTGGAACGTGCACAGCTTCTGTCTTCTCTGCCGTCTTTCCTTCAATATGTCTTTGCTTCGCTTTCCCTGGGGTTTCCATTTCCCCAAAAGTTCACTGTAAAAATGACCTTCAATATATCCATTTCAGCACTTTTCCATCAGCCACTTCATAGCTCAAAAAGTCAGGGTTTAATCTTCATAAAGAGCCAAGCACTCTAAAAAAATGCTTTTTGAATGATGTCTTATAATAGTTTGATAATATTGTGGATGCATATAGTTCATCAACTTGCAACTACAGAAAAGATACAGATGAACTATCTCAAATACACAGATACACACATGCGCGCACACACATACATATATGCATACATACATCATATGTATTTATTATATATATATCCATAAAAATAAAAAACTAGAAGGCAGTAAATAAGCCCCACATGCATATAATAAGCACACATGCATTCTACTTGTACTGCTTAATTAAAAAGCATTTTCTTGCTTCTCAACTATTGTTTATAGTCCTCAAATGAAAAAATGAAACTTAACCTGTCAAATTTCTCTAGAAAAGGGAACCCTTGTATACTGGTGGGAATGTAAATTGGTATAGCCACTGTGGAAAACAGTACGGAGATTCCTCAAAAAATTAAAAATAGAACTACCATATGATTCAGCAATTCCACTGCTGGGTTTTTATCTAAAGGAAATGAAATCACTATCTTGAAGAGATGTCTGCACCCTGATGTTCATTGCAGGGTGAACATATATTTGCAATAGCCAAGACGTGAAAATGACCCATGTCCATTAACAGATGAAGAGATAAAGAAAATGTGATATATCTATATGTCTATATATCTATCTCTCTCTCTATATATAAATGGAATACTATTCAGCCATAAAAGGGAAGGAAATGCTGCTATTTGTGACAATATGGGTGGACCTTGAGAACATTATGCTAAATGAAATAAGCCAGACAAAAAAGACAAATACTGTATGATCTCACTTACATATGGAATCTAAAAACACCTGAACTCATAGAAAGAGAGAACAGATTGGTGGTTGCCAGAGGCAGGGGTTGGCGGGGGCAGGTAGGAGAAATGTGTGAAGGTGGTCAAAAGGTACAAACTTCCCATTACAAGATAAATAAGTTCTAAGGATGTAATGTTCAATGTAGTGACTATAGTTAACAACACTGTATTGTATATTTGAAAATTGCTGAGAGAGTAGATCTTAAAAGTTCTCATCACAAGAAAAAAAAATTGTGAAAAAAAGATCACTTTGATTAGTCTGCCTTCTGGGGTCAACGATTGTTGGGTTGTTGACTGTACAAACTTTTCTTAGCCTGCTTGGTTGGGGAAACCTGAGACGCTAACAAAACACACTGTCATTGACAAAAACAAAAGGAAACAAAAACAAACAGAGAAAACCAAAATTCTCTACAATATGTCTAAAATGGCATTCTTTACTTAAAACTTCCATGATCTTTTATTTTTTTATTTTTTATAATAAAATCTAATTTTTATTAAGAAATATATGTACATAATTGTATGTGGGTTTATGTATGCCCATAGGAAAAATCCAGAAAAACATACATCAAATAACTAATACTAAATAAACTTCAGTGATAGTGTTACTGTAGAGGAATTTCACTTTCAACTTTTCTGTGTTGTTCACGTTTTTTTTTAAAATTAATTAATTAATTAATTTTTGTCTGCGTTGGGTCTTTGTTGCTGCACTTGGGCTTCCTCTAGTTGTGGTGAGTGGGGGCTGCTCTTTGTTATGGTG
Source organism: Balaenoptera borealis (assembly GCF_965194805.1). Lineage (NCBI taxonomy): Eukaryota > Metazoa > Chordata > Mammalia > Artiodactyla > Balaenopteridae > Balaenoptera > Balaenoptera borealis. The sequence goes on along the minus strand of NC_138866.1, from coordinate 53,572,559 downwards.
TGCGGGCTTCTCATTGCAGTGGCTTCTCTTGTTGTGGAGCACAGGCTCTAGAGCGCAGGCTCAGTAGTTGTGGTGCACGGGCTTCATTGCTCTGTGGCATGTGGGATCTTCCCGGACCAGGGCTCGAACCTGTGTCCCCTGCCTTGGCAGGCGGATTCTTAACCACTGCACCACCAGGGACTCAACTTACCCTTCCCCCTCCCAGTGTCCTCAAGTCCATTCTCTACGTCTGCGTCTTTATTCCTGTCCGGCCCCAGGTTCTTCAGAACCATTTTTTTCTTTTTTTTTCTTTTTAGATTCCATATATATGCGTTAGCATACGGTATTTGTTTTTCTCTTTCTGACTTACTTCACTCTGTATGACAGACTCTAGGTCCATCCACCTCACTACAAATAACTCAATTTCGTTTCTTTTTATGGCTGAGTAATATTCCATTATATATATGTGCCACATCTTCTTTATCCATTCATCTGTCGATGGACACTTAGGTTGCTTCCATGTTCTGGCTATTGTAAATAGAGCTGCAATGAACATTGTGGTACATGACCCTTTGTGAATTATGGTTTTCTCAGGATATATGTCCAGGAGTGGGATTGCTGGGTCATATGGTAGTTCTATTTTTAGTTTTTTAAGGAAGCTCCATACTGTTCTCCATAGTGGCTGTATCAATTTACATTCCCACCAACAGTGCAAGAGGGTTCCCTTTTCTCCACACCCTCTCCAGCATGATCTTTTAAAAATGACATTTTTTCTATGACTATTTGTTCTGTATGATACTTATATATGCAAGTAATAAAACTTCATTCCACTTTATCCATTTATAAATAAAATTTTCCCAATTGCTATTCATGACACAGTTGATTTTTGGTATCTTTCACATCTAATTGTTTCTTCTCAAAATAATATTATTGCTCAAAAAAATAAGTGATTTCATTTGTATTCTTTTTGTTAAACCATAACCTCTTGTATAGCTGTTAAGATCATTTTTCTTTATTATTATATGGCTTACAATGCTTTTGTGTTATTCTAAATTAAATAATATCTGTATTCTTAAGACTTAAAAAAGAAAAAAATTCCATGATCTTCTACCACCACCCATCCCAGGTAACTGAATGTATTTTCTATTTTGAACTCTCAAAGCATTGTGAATCTCAACCATCTATCTTTCATCCATCCATTTATTCATCCATTTTCTTATTCATTTCGTCCATAACTATTTTCTACCACATTGCTGAACCTATGTCAGGCATTTAGGAAAACGCACAATCCCTGCTCTAAGGGAGTTCATGGTCTATCATTGGGGATGAACAGTAATTTTATGAAAATCAAATACATTTGTAATTGTTTCTTTTGTTCCTCTGCTAGAATGTGAGGACACTAGAGCAAATGCTGTGCTTTCTTCATCTCTGTAACCTCCTATACTGTCTATTACTTGCACCAAATAGCTATTCATTAAAGATTAAAAATGTACAAGTCTTTGTGTCTAATTCCAACCTAATTTTAATGACACTTTTTACTTTAATCATCTTTATTCTTCCAGGCCAATTGCTCTGCTTGAGAATTCTAGTCGTTAGGAAATTCTGTTGGGTAGAAACTGTCTTGGTCCAATTTCAGACTAACGTATGAAAGATTTCTGGTGATGACTATGTAAATCAGGAAAAAACCCATCAACTATAGTTAAAGTTTCAAGCAGTTGTATTTTCTGTGGAGATTTAAAAAAAATAATTTTTGTTTCATTGGAGAATACAAATATATGCAAAAGATTTCTCCAATCATAAATATACAATTTGTTGATGAAATTTCCACAAAGTAAACATCTGGAATGAGCATCCAGAACAAGAATTAACAGTAATTTACAGTATCTGTAAATTACTGTACAGATACAAAATCATATGATGATTTTTATTCTAGTTGGCAAAACTCACTTTATACAGTGACTATCACATTGCCCTGTACAGATTCTTAATATTTTATAAGAATAGTAAATATTTTAATAAATTTGCCTGGATTTTTCTTTCTTCCTTTCTTTCTTTCTTTCTTTCTTTCTTTCTTTCTTTCTTTCTTTCTTTCTTTCTTTCTTTCTTTCTTTCTTCTTTCAAGTAAGGGGCTGTGCTTATTTTCATGCTTGTACTATTAAGTAAAGTAAAATTGTGCTTCTTACAGCAAACACTTTTCCACAAATACATACCAATGGAGCATCACATCCACCTTCAAATCCTTTGCCCTCTCGGCCTTCCGTTGCTCCTGTTTTGCCAACTCCCATGCCTGAGTGAGCCTCATTTTCTGTTTCTGTTCTCAGAGCTTCTGACTATTGCTGGATCCACTATAATTTCATGCTGTATGTTCACTGGTGCTGAGATCCTTTGTTTCATCTCTTGTTGACTTTTATTTTATTTCTGGAAGTGGCAGTTCCAATTGATTTGAATTCTGCTTCAGCTCTTAACTATAACTTTTAGTAGTTGATTTGGTTTGTATTTACTGAGAAGTGTGAATTCTTTTAATTTTCTAATTTTATTCTCACTTTATTTCTCTTATTAGTGTTAATGTTCCCATGGCCTTTTTATTCCCTAATTACTCAACAATGTTCTTTACTCAATCCTGATTCTTCTCAACTGTCTGCCACATTCTATACTGTTATGCCTTAAAAATACCTGGATATATTGGGTACCAAAGGACATGCCCCTTTCTTCTCTTCGTCTATTTTTTTCTTGCATATTTCTCTTTCCTTGGCTTCCATCACACTTCACATAACCTATTTTTGCCTCCAACAATTGTTCTTATATCTTCATAACTGAGTCTTCACCCTTCCAAACTAAAGTATTTGAAGGAATGGCCTTTTAACCACCGCCCCACCCCGACCCCCTGTGACATATAGTTGGTGTCCAACAGAGATTTTTGACTTAATAAATCCACTAAGATTCTCTTATTTTTCTCTTTCTCTCTTAATCTTCTCTATTATCACTTCATTAATTTTTGTTCTTTCTGTTCTCTATTTTTATAACAATTCTCTTTCTCCTGGCAACTTTTCCAAGACTCATAAATGGGCTTACATCCCCTTCATTAAACACACAGACACAGAATAAATGTGTGCACTTAAGTTTTTCAGTTGCAAGAAATGGAAACCAATTCTGGTTAAACATAAAGATATTTAATTTTGAGTCTCCAGAAGCTCATCAAATCAATGGAATCATGGAAAGCTAGGATTTCATTGAAAGAGACTTATTTACATATCTAAAAAAAGGAACATAAAACAAATAACATAAAATAACTTTTCTTCATATACCTAAATGCAAGTTTACTTCCTACTCAGTGCTTCACAATTCCATCCACATGCAGCTTCAGGGTGTGGCTTATAATCAACTTCCCTTTAGTTTTGTTGTGATTCTTTCTTGATGTTCTGCAATCTATAGACTAAGCTGTAAAGTTACATACCCCAAATAACTCTACATAAAGTAGCAGGGGAAAGAAAAAAAAGAGAAATTATACATATAAAATTACTTGTATAACTTTATATTTATTGATTATTATTTAATAAACTATTAATAAATTAGCATTTATTGATTATTTTATATTTATTAACTTTTGCATATGTGTGCATATGTATTTACATACACACATAAATACATGAGCTATATTATTGAAGGAAAAAACACATTTCAACTTCATGTCTGTAACTAGTCATGAAGTTACAGATGCTTTTGTGATTGCTTCCTCCACTATTCCTAAAGTCCCCCATGATTCCTTTAGAAGTTCTATGGCTCTGACTTACATCTTGGTAGGAAGAAGAAGCTCCAGGGGCTTCCCCTTGGTTCTATGGTAATAATCTGTAGAAGAAGCACAGCAGTGTAACAAGAGTATGGATTCAAACCAGAATCTCTGGCTGTGAATCTAGGATCTGATACTTACTAGCTTTGTGACCCTGGGCAAGTTACTTAACTGATTTGTGTCATAGTTTCTTTATCTGTAAAATGGGGATAATGATGGTACAAGTTTGCTGTATTAAATAAGTAAATTCATGTAGAGTATTTATAACAATGTCTGACACATCACAAGTACTCAAGTGTTAGTGATTATTATTAATATTAGTAGTAGTAGTGGTGGTGGTGGTGGTAGTAGTTTTCCAAGGGTCAGGTAGCTAATGGGGGCTAATAGCATGGTAGGCTCAGAGTGTCACTGGCCAATAATGAGGTGGACTTAAGTCAAACTTCTTTTTATCCCTCTATTCCTGTAAGTTCCCATTCTGACAACTGGACCACAGTGGCAATATGAGGGACCTTCCTCAAGTTATAGCCTCCCCTACAATTCAAGGGGCTGTAGGTATGTAAATTATCTTAGGTCTGAGAATTGGATGAGGAGTCATGACTCCCCATAGTGTTATGTATCAGGTAGTATCTTAGTGAGCTATCTATTTTGTTCCTTAGAGCTTGCCAATAAGTGGAGTAAAGATCTAAACGGTTCATGTCCTTCAAAAGGAAATAAACTTTTCCATTTGCAAATAAATTTACTTCTCAGATATTTGATTGCAAAGGAAGGTCACACAGATATACTTCACTTCATATCACCTTGTTTGTTTCTAATGTGACCTCTACTCAATCTTCCCTGCTGATTTAACTCAGCTGCTACTTTAGGACACAGTTTTGGCTTCTGAGGGAACAGGAATAAAATAAAGATCACTCTCACTGTTTTGTTTTCTGATCCCTGATTATTTTTTCAGAACCCTAGCAGTTTGTAGTTGACTATGACTAGACTGGGTAGGTCTGTTTTAGGAGATCTAAACTGGATCTCAACTTCACTGCCTTTGGGGGCTGTAAATCCTGAGTACCAAGAAAGACTCATTGTCTAGAATATTATTTCTCTATTTAAACTGTACTGTGGGCTGTCAGTCTCATTAACCAAGGGTTGTAAATTTTAGGGAATATGTATTTACTAACACCTACTGTGAAACATGCTGATTGTTCTATGACCAAGCATAATGCTGCCTTTTAAAACTGTGAGATACAGCAAAATGGCCCAGCTTTCCCTTCCCCACCACCTCCCACCCATACCCATAACTAAAGCCTAAAATTCACTAGCTGACAACCCCTGATCTGAAAACAGAACAGGGAGACAGGAGCAATGGAGGAGCAATAGCTATAAAATATAAGGGGAAAGAGGAAGAACGTGGTTTAAGGTGGCAAAAGTTCGCTTCACCAGCATCTGGGAACTGCCAGAATAGAATGTGCAGGGCAGTTATGGGCCAAACCCATTTCCAGCTGGATCTTGCTGAGTCTGAGTCTGTATCTTTGGGAATTTTGCCAAGATTGTAGTAATCATGAGACTAACAAATATTTACCAGAAGGTAGACACTATCACTACAATGCTAAAAGAAGTTTTCCAAGTGCCAGTGGGTTATGTTTGAATTCCATACCTTAGATCAAGCAAGTATCCCTAATGTGTCAAAGATTGTTGATTATTAACAGCAAATATTCCATCTGGTGTTTACCCAGTAGTTATAATTAATTAAATCAGCAAAGGATTGGATTAATTAAGATACTTGGTGGCAAGCAAAAAATTCAAAGCAACTTTATTTCAACCAGGGGATTTATTTGAAAAATACTGGGGTAGATCGCAGAGTTGAGGGAAAAGGGGTATGAACTGGGAAAGTTCTGGTAGGCTACAACTGGAGATTTGATTGCTACTAGGATTCTCTCTTTTCATCTATCTTCTCTGCTTTTCTTCAATTTTGACCTTACTCTCCTTTTCAATAAATAAGCTTTATTAATAGGTGACAGTATGGCTCCAAGCCTGGCATATCCTAGCCTATTAACACAGAGGACTTGGGAAAATTCATCATTTCCCACTTATATTTAAAGAAATTTTAGGAAAGAACTCTGGCTGATGTGAGATGGGTCACCTACCTACCTGCGACCAGTCACGGTGTCCAGGGAGATGGGCTCCTATGATTGGCCAGGCTGGGCCTCATTTCATTTCTGTGACATGGGGACAGGGCATTATGATCAGCAATTCCATCAAATCCACGTGACACCAGGGAGGAGTGATTTTTTTTTCTTTTTATAAAGATATTTATTTTATTTTTGGCTGTGTTGGGTCTTTGTTGCTGCATGCGGATTTTCTCTAGTTGTGGAGAGCGGGGGTTACTCTGCAGTGTGTGGGTTTCTCACTGCGGTGGCTTCTCTTGTTGTGGAGTACAGGCTCTAGAGCACACAGGCTCAGTAGTTGTGGCTCGCGGGCTTAGTTGCTCTGCGACATGTGGGATCTTCCTGGACCAGGGCTCGAACCCATGTCCCCTGCATTGGCAGGCAGATCTTAACCACTGTGCCACCAGGGAAGTCTGGGAGGAGCGATCTTAAAGGGAGTGGGTAGTATCAGTAGGGGTGTGTGTGTCAGTGTGTGTGTATGTGTGAATACATGCATTTATGAGAGAGAGAGAGAGACAGAGAGAGAGAGGGAGAGAGATATTACTAAAAGAAAATGAAAAAGGGACGCCAAGAAGAAAAAATGTATAAACTTCATATCTTATCCTGTCTTAACATGAAACTGTATATATACGGCCCTTCATAAGTGTTAATTTCCTTATACTTCTCATCTAGGTGAGATGCTCTTCTTGAAAAGGCCTCATTGAAGCTTGTGTCAAATTCTGGCATTGATTCTAGAGGAATCCTGCAAAGATGCAGGTGGTCTTAGGATGACTGAGTATTTAGCTGAATGGGATTTTAGTCTGTCAATCTGAAAGCATGACTTATGTTTAGATGAGGTTCATCACTGTCTGACCCTGGCATTGGATACCTGGGGGGCAGGGAGGGATCTGGTACATAATATCATTATGATACCTCTGAAGACAAGTACTAATTTCTACCTAAATGCTTGTAGTAATAAGGGTTTCATGTTTCAAATAAGTTCATTTTCTTTAACAGCTATATTGGTTACATTATTTTCATATATTGAACCAAATTATTGCCTCTTAGATTTATAGAGACTCTATGTAATCAAATGTTCTTATAAGATATAGTTCTTCAGTATGTGAATACTGTTGTCAAGTCCTTTGAAGTCATCTCTTAAGGTTATTTATCTTTTTTTTTTCCTGCCAACCACATCATTTGTGAATGACACTTTAAAATCGCTCCACACTATTTAGCAGTACACATCAAAACCCTGCTAATGTTTTGCCTAAATAATCACACTTCTACAAGTTTATCCTAGGGAAATAATTATATGAAACTATAAGGCTTAAGACATTTTGTGTGGAAAAAGGAGAGTAACTTATAAAATCTGGAAGTTATAATGGCTTAAATGTCTATAATGAATTGGCTAAGTAAGTTTTGAAATGCTCATGTGATGGGATATTATAATGCCATTAAATTACGCCATAAGTATATCTACTGATAGGGGATAATGTTTCTTTTATAAGGTTGTTTCAATTTTCTCTTGCTGCATAATAAATCTCCCCAAAACTTAGTGGCTTAAAACAAAAACAGTTTATTTCTCCTGGTACTGTGGCTTAGCAATCTGGGTGGTTCTGCTTGTCTTATTTCAGATCACTTATACAGCTGTGTTTGTTTGATGGCTTAACTGGTCCTGGAGAGCCCAAGATGACCTCAGTCACTTGAGTGGTAGTTCATGTAATCGACCGCGGTGCCTCAGTTCTCTGATTCTCCTGAACTTACACAGTGTCACTTCTGTAACATTTTATGGGTAAAAGCAGGTCACAAGACCAGACCAGATCCATGATATGAGGAAATAGACTCTACCTCTTGATGGATAGAGCTACAAATAATTTATGGCCATGTTCATGATCTACCACAAATATCAAGTAAAAGAAGCAGCTTATAAATAGCTTGATTCATATTTTCTAATGTTATTGATACACACACACACACAGATAAAATTCTTTAAAGATATATGCACAAATGTTAAAAGTGATTTTTGTGGGTGATAAGATTATGATTATTTTTGTGGGATTTTTAAATGAGTAATATCATTATGATTATCTAATTTTTCTATAATGAATCAATTATATAATGAAGGTAAGAGAGACATCTCAAAAATTAATCTTTGTGTTTTCTGTGTATATCCCTATTCCTCTGCTCTTTCATAGGTGTTTTTAGGGTCATTTTTCTCTTCTCCAGCTTAAGAGAAGAGTATAATATACACGTCATCTAGAGCATATTTCCCTGTCTTCTTCAGAAAAATATCACAAAAGAGAATTTTATTGAATGTCTTACGGAGACTAATATGCACTTGCTTATAGTCTTCCTTTTATTAGACTCCTAGACTTACTTACATAAGATGAGGTTACTTGACTTATCTTTTTCTTTGTGTCACATGCTGGGTTCCAGTGATTACCACCTCCTTTTCTAAGTGTTCACAAATTGCCTCGCAAGATCTCGGTAAATAATTATGCCTGTAACAATTCTTGCTAGAATCGTTGGGAATCATGTTAAGTTTACCAGATAGCACTGAGCAAAATTATAATTTAAGTAGGAAGACCAAAACTGACCTACATGAAATAATTACTAGTATTTGAGGGCTTGTCTTGGTATATAAGCTCCCCTTCCTGGAGTGTCTTCCTTCTGAATTCACGTCTTTAAATGCCCTCTATCTCTTATGAAACCGTGCACCTCAGACTGGGACTTGAACCCACGTGACTGGGACTCGAACCCCGCCAAAACCCTGACTGGGACTTGAGCCCACGCGGACAGGACTTGAACCCAGCCAGAACCCTGATTGGGACTTGAACCCACACAGCTGGGACTCAAACCAGCCAAAACCCTGACTAGGACTTGAACCCACGCGGCTGGGACTCGAACATGGCCAAAACCCACATTGTTCCAACTGAGATCACACACCTGGTTTCAGGACTTAATGAAGCTCAGGTTCTTGATGTCTCATTGCAGAAAGAATTCAGTGAGAGACAAAGTGATAGGTAAGAAGTGGATTTATTTAGAGAGAAACACACTCTACAGACAGAGTATGGGCCATCTCAGAAGGTGAGAAAGGCACCCGGGTATGGGGTTGTCAGTTTTTATAGGGGTGGGTAATTTCATAGGCTAATGAATGGGAGGAGTATTCCAGCTATTTCAGGAAGGGGTGGGGATTTCCAGGAATTGGGCCACCGCCCACTTTTTGATCCTTATGGTCGGGCTTAGAACTGTCATGGCGCCTGTGGGTGTGTCATTTAGCTTGCTGATGTGTTACAGTGAGTGTATACTGAGGCTCAAGGTCTAGTGGAAGTCAACTTGTCTACCATCTTGGACCCATTTGGTTCTTACCAGTTTATGTCATATCCTCAGGCTATGTCATTCTTTCAAAGGTTGTGCCCCTGCCCCCTTCCCACCAAGTTTCTTTATTGATTACACTGTAATCAGATGTTTAACCATGCCTTTTAAGTCTTTTGTCATTTATAGATATTTTTGTACTCTTATGCTGTTACAAAAAGTGCTTCATCCTCAAGGAGATTCATAGAAAGGCTATGGAAGCAGTTACAACAGTTCCACACCAAGATGATGGCTATGTGAGGATTCCAGCCATACTGACTTAAAACAAGGAACTGTCCTGCCCCTGGGGCCCCTAGATCAGGCATCCAGAGATTTTTACTCCCTGACAGGCAAGGTTGACACCCCTATTCAGCCTTGAAGCAGTTACAGAAGATGGACTTTCGCCCTTCTGCTTCCCATAAGAATATGCGAGTAAAATCTCTGAGGGGGGAATGAAACAGGAGGGAAGGGGGCAGGGCACAACCTTTGAAAGAATGACATAGCCCATCTGACATGACATAAACTGATTAGAACCAAATGGGTCCAAGATGGCAGACAAATTAACTTCCACTAGACCTTGAGCCTCAGTATACACTCACTGTAACACATCAGCAAGCTAAATGACACACCCACAGGCGCCATGACAGTTCTAAGCCCGACCATAAGGATCAAAAAGTGGGCGGTGGCCCAATTCCTGGAAATCCCCACCTCTTCCTGAAATAGCTGGAATACTCCTCCCACTCATTAGCCTATGAAATTACCCAACCCTATAAAAACTGACAACCCCATACCCTGGTGCCTTTCTCACCTTCTGAGGTGGCCCATACTCTGTCTGTAGAGTGTGTTTCTCTCTAAATAAATCCACTTCTTACCTATCACTTTGTCTCTCACTGAATTCTTTCTGCAATGAGACATCAAGAACCTGAGCTTCATTAAGTCCTGAAACCAGGTGTGTGATCTCAGTTGGAAGACTGTGAGTTTTGTCTGGGTTCGAGGCCTGGCTGCGTGAGTTCAAGTCCCAATCAGGGTTCTGGCTGGGTTCAAGTCCCGACCACGTGGGTTCAAGTCCCAATCTGGATTTAGTCTGGGTTTGAGTCCCGGCACGTGGGTTTTTAATTCTTTTTTTAAATTTTTATTTATTTTTTGGCTGTGTTGGGTTTTTGTTGCTGCGTGCGGGCTTTCTCTAGTTGCAGCGAAGGGCAGCTACTCTTCATTGTGGTGCATGGGCTTTTCATTGTGGTGGCTTCTCGTTGCAGAGCACAGTCTCTAGGTGAGTGGACTTCAGTAGTCATGGTGCTCCTCGGCATGTGGGATCTTCCCAGACCAGGGCTTAAACCCGTGTCCCCTGCATTGGCAGGCAGATCCTTAACCACTGCACCACCAGGGAAGTCCCCCTTCGGTTTTTAAGTAAAAATAAAAGACACATTTTTCATTTTCACCAAGAACTTTATTGAACAACGTATTCACCACTACCTTCTGCCATTTTTTAGGTAATTTCATAATTCTATCTTCCCAAAACTTTTTATCTTTTTGAGCAAAGAACTGTTTCAGATGCCTTTTACAGTCCTCCAGTGAGTTGAAATTGTTTTCCATTAAGAGGTTTTTGTAAAGACCAAAATTAATGGAAATCCAAATGTGCAATGTCTGGTGAACACTGCAGATTAATCAGAACTTCCCAGCCAAGCTGTTAACAGTTTTTGCCTGGTCATCAAAGAAACATGGTCTTGTGTTATCCTGATGGAAGATTATACATTTTCTGTTGGCTAATTCCTGATGCTTTTCATCAAATGCTGCTTTCAGTTGGTCTAATTGGGAGTAGTACTTTTTGGAATTAATCATTTGGTTTTACAGAAGGACCTCATAATAGAGGGCTCCCTTCCAATCCCACCATATACACAACATCACCTTTGGATGAAGACTGGCCTTTGGTGTGGTTGGTGGTGGTTCATTTTGCTTGCCCCACAGTCTCTTCCATTCCACATTATTGTACAGTATCTACTTTTCATGCCCTTCACAATTTGTTTTAAAAACGGACCGTTTTCGTTACATTTAAGTAGAGAATCGCACGCAGAAATACAGTCAAGCTTTTTTTTTCGCTTAACTTAAGTAGAACCCAATCAAAGCAATTAATATAACCAAGATGGTGCAAATCATTTTTAATGCTTGATTTGGATATTTTGAGTATGTTGGCTATCTCCCACGTGGTATAAGGTTGATTGTTCTCAATTAATGTCTCGATTTGATCGTTATCAACTTCAACTGATCTACCTGACTGTGGAGCATCGTCCAGTGAGAAATCTCCAGCACGAAACTTTGCAAACCACTTTTGACATGCTCGATCAGTCACAGCACCTTCTCCATACACTGCACAGATCTTTTTTTGTGTGTGTTTCCGTTGCATTTTTACCTTTCTTCAAATAATAAAGCATAATACGCCGAAAATGTTGGGTATTTTCTTCAATATTAAAATGGCTACATAAAAATTCACCAATTTGGTAACTTTTTAAAAAAATGCACACTGATATGACAGCTGTCACAATACAATCTAACAAAATTGTTCCAAATGAAGTTAAAGACAGCTAAGTGCTACTAGAGCCATCTTATGGAAGAAACCAGCAAACCTTTTGGCCAACCCAATATTTTGCAGTACCTTCAAAGGCAGGGACAAATGTCTTCTATGATATCTATGCAACAATTTTATTATGTAGTTCTAGGCACCCACCAATAGTTTAGTAAACTCTGATTCACTTGACTGTTAAGAATTACTGTTTTTGCTTAGAAGTTTACTTTTTCTGAAAATGTTTATCATCTGTGCTCTGGAATATTTCTCCTTTCTGACTGTTCTGCACTGTCTTCTTAGCCCTCCTTGCCCTGTGTGTGCCCTGAATTTATACTTAGAATTCCTAGAATATTGCCTTAGTTTTTCTCTTGTAAAATGTATTTTTTAAAATACTGTATCGATAATTTTATGAGAGTGGAGTAATAACTCAACAGGAGATGAGGATAACCAACACGATCCATTTCAAAACTTTAAATTTGATACTTCAGAATTGAAAATTAAGTTAACTTCCTATTTATTAATCTCAGCATTCAGGAACTTAGTGTAGGGGATACCAGTGTATATTTTTAAGTGCATAATGGCAATACTCTGAGGAAGAGCAATATTTAAATTGAAGAAATAGACTATGCTTGAGGTACCACTTAATGCCTACATGTATTTCTTGACTGATCATGTTCACTTATCTCAAATATTTAATGTATCTGTGTGTGAATGTTTTATATCATATGTGTGCATTTTTATCTTTCTTCCTTTCTTTTTTTCGCCCCACCCACTCTTCTTTTAGGTGTATGTTGTTCAATATGTTGGCTGATAGTCACAGTGGCTATTGACCACTTGAAATGTGGGTAGTCCAAACTGAGATGTGCTCTAAGCATAAAATACACACAGAAATTCAATAATTTTAGTATGAAAATGAAAAAAAATTGCAGTAATTTTTATATTGATTACATGTTAAGATATAATATTTTTGGTAACAGTCTAAATAAAATAAAATATGATATTAAAATTAACTTTGCCTTTTTTTACTTTTTAAATGTAGCTATTAGAAAGCTTAAATTACACATGTGCCTCATGTTAATGGCTCAAATAAAATTTTTGTCAGACAGTGAAGCCTTAATCAGCTGAAGGATTGGGCACCTTTTCCCCTTTCTTTCTTCCTTCCTTTTCCCCTCCTTCCTTCTTCCCTCCCTTCCTTCCTTCCTTCTTGTGTTCTCCAATGTGATGAGTAAAGCCCTGTAGATAGAGGTACTTGATAACAGCCCAACAAAAGTTGAATGGTCAAAGTGGTCAGAATTTTGGGAGAAGATTATCTGAGATAATTTTATGGGGAAGAAAGGTTAGCTAGCAATGAACAGAAGAAGGTCAGTGGTGAAGGTGTGGGGTTCTCTCCATATAGTTGCTCAGGGATTCACCCTGGCTGAGATACCATCACTTGTGATACTTCCATTTCAAATTGTGGTTGGTTGCATGATTATTCCAGCAGGGAAGGAGCAAGCTGGAGGATTGTTCTATTTGGACTTTCCATCTCTTATTTTAAGCTTGGTCAAAAAACAAGCACTAAATTATGTCACTCAGGGTCTGCAAAGTTTATCATATTTCCCTTCTATTTGGAAGTTGTTGCTTGGGAAACATGTAAATCTGAACACAAAAACTTAAACTCCCCAAAAATATTGTCTACTACAATATGAAAATTATAACTAAAGTTTCAAGGACTAATTTAAGGGCAGCTATTATGACTGATTATTTACTAGATTGAAATGTTTTATCAAATACTATCTGCTGTCTGGGAAGTGCACAATCCTTTTAGTTTAATCAGTGATGCTAATAAATTTGCTGCTGTAGACTCTGGCCATGTTCCTTAATGCCAAACAAAAAAAAAAGCCTTCAACAAAAGGGAGACATAAAGGAATTAGAAAAGTCTATCTTTTGGCAAAATTTTGTTATCTACCAAAGTTCTTTCAAAAATTGACATCTTGTCAGATTAAAAAAATATATACCAAAATTCAGAATTCTTTTCTTTTCTTTTTTTTCTGTGAAGAAGAGAATGCATTAGTAACTGATTTTACAGCCTTCTAGGATAATATTTAGAGAAAATAAGAAAGATTGAATTTTAGCAGTCTCTGTTCAGCCTTCACTGATAATTGATCCACAACATATAAATTTTCTCCAATGAGTTATAAAAAGGCCAAACCTGGGAAAAATAGGATCAATTCACCAAAGGAATAACAAATGGAAACTTTTCTATTTAAATAATAACAAAAAGACATTTACATTTTCCCAACTTTGTTTTAAACAAATTATTTTAGTTTAGTTTAGCTATAAACAAACACCTTTTCTAATAATTTTTAAATTATTTTCTCTAATGACATTTCCCTATCTCTACCATAGGAAGTATTTAGATACCAAAAGCATAAATACTATTTTGAGAATTCATTCTTGCCTATTAACTTTCCTTCTTTGCTAGAACACATTTTTAATGACCTGTTAAAAGATGAGCTTCAAAGTGTCCCTTTGGGACTTTGCTGTAGACAAGCTTCTGAACTAGCTTTGTCAAATCCTATCTGGTCTATCCTCATAGCTGATGGAATTAGACATTTTAAATAACAGATACTAAAAACAAACAAACAAAACAACAACAACAAAAGAAAACCAATTAGTGTTGTTTGCTGGGTCAGTAAAGAAGGCATTAATGTTCCCATCCTTTTCCTCTACCATTGGTTCTGTGAGGTGACATTCTCTCCCTTCTCAGTGTTTTCTCTTTTGGGTGAGATTATGTGTCTGATGATGGATGCAGTGTTAATGGCTTCCCTTGGTCCATTACGCTGCTTCCTGTGCTACTGAGACCAAGGTGACAGGTTTAGTTCTCCGGAATCTCTTCCTCACATGGTGTTAGAAATAAGCTGATTACCATAGACCTTGTCTGTTACCACTCTTTCTTCTCACTGATCCTTCTACCCCATGGAAGGATATAAGTTAGGACATATTAGGGTAAACTGAAGTAATGAATTAAGCCCCAAATATCAGTGGTTTAATAAAACAAAGACTTTTTTTCTTGCTCACATTTCATGTCCAGTGAAGGTCAGTGGTGATGGTGTGGGGTTCTCTCCATATAGTTGCTCAGGGATTCACCCTGGCTGAGCTACCATCACTTGTGATACTCCCATTTCAAATTGTGGTTGGTTGCATGATTATTCCAGCAGGGAAGGAGCAAGCTGGAGGATTGTGCGTTGGCTTTTAAAAGCTTTGACTTAGAAGTGACACACATCCTTCTGCCCACAGTTCGTTGGTCAGAACTAGTCCCTTCCTAAGTAACTATAATGGGGCTGTTACCTGAGAGACACATGGATATTTGGTGAGCAACAAACATCTCTGACAGAATATTCCCTTTTGGTCATTAATATTCTCTTCTCTGTTCTTTTTATACATAGAATTTCTCCTTAAAAAGATGAAGTTCCATCAATTTATTGCATTAAGCTCAAAAATTAGAATGATACACATCAGTCTCTATGCCAGGTCTGAATGTGCTGCTCTTAGTGTAGGTCCTATGAATTAAAGACAAGTTATCTTCCTCCCAGAAACCTGAGCTGAAGTAGTAGAACATGGACAGGATAACTACAATCAGCACCTCCATTTAGAAATAGGAAAAATGGAAGGCATGGCAGTCACCGGTCTGTAGCAATTCTGAAATCCCAGTGGTGGACACTGGGGGAGGGGAGCGTCTAACCCTACCCTGGGGTGGAAGAATGTTCCCTGACTAGACTTGGCTCTCCTGGAAGAACTTCTTTGTCCATGTTCTCACTGGCCCTGACTATGCCCCTTATGAGGTTCTTCTTTATCTTCTTTGGTCACTTCTGAAGCAGGCATTGAATAATATTACCTTTTTGGAGGGTGTAGAGCTTTTGAAACCTAATTCCTGTTCCTTGAAGTTTGGGAGCCTGAGTCATTTTGTATCTCAAATAGTCACAAGCTTGCAGTTTTCCTTGGTAGTCAATTCTCTCGAAAACTTAATAGGCTTTTGTTTGAATCAGGTCAGTTATATAATCTAGTAACTAAACCAACAGTTATATTTGAGACTTAGTTCTCAGATCTGCTATATCTCTTTGTGTTTCTTCTCTCACACACTCATCTCATTCATACTTTCTTTCTCTTTCTTACTTAATAATGGATACATTGAATCCATCTAGAATAATAGATAAGGCACACCCTTAATCGGATATTTCCCCTGAAGCATTTTAATCCATTGACACTTTTTTTATTGGGCATTATCTGCTCAATTTTTACTCTCATCATTTATAGCTTAGGTTTTAAAAACAATTGGGTTGTACAACTTACTGGGCCATGAATTTTTTGACATACTCTTTTCTTTTTCATTTCTGTTTACAATCAGTAAATTCTTTTCTGAGATTCATATCTTTTTCTGGTATTTATATACCAGACTCAACCAAAAATTACCAACATACACACTGTTTCTTTTTTTCCAACCTCTTCCCTTTGAGCTGTCAGTTCAATATTCAGGTGTCTGCTTTCTAGGTTATGCCATGTAACTATTTACCAAATAATTTGACATTGCATAACAAGGATGACCATCTTTTCAGCCTCTGATATCAGTTTCCTTGCCTCCTGCTATGTGACCACTAAACCAGTGACTTGTGTTAGGTTTTTGTTATGGCAGCACCCCACTCCTGGCATGAATTCTGCAATCATTAGATAGACTAGACTATGCTATGTTAATAAATTTACTCTGAACTATAAGTGGCTTAACATAACACTGGTTTATTTCTTGTTCATATTAGATGTCCAACAAAACAGAAGGCCCTGTACAATGTAGTTTCTAACAGACCCAGGCTGAACAAGTCTCCTTCATTTTATAATGTCACTGTTTCAGTATATAACCTCATGGTTTGTTCAGAAGGGAAAGAGGAAGCTATCTGTTGGCTCTTAAATGTAAGGAAGGTGGGAAGAAGAAGCAGAGAGGTATTTGCTTAGTAGTAAATATTTCTGCGGAGTAAATTCAGAGAGGTTCTTACTTAATATTAGCCCAACATAGAGAAATAAAGGATATTTAGGAATTAAAAATATTACTGAAAAATACTATATTATCACTGATTTTATGATCCCAATCATAATATCTTAAAGATCAAAACATATTTCTCCTTTCCTAAGAGTATATCTTTATTATATCAGTATTAAAGAAAAAGTTCTCCATATGGAGTATGATACTTGCTCTTCTTTTTGCCTAATCTCCCTGAGATGAAATACTTATAAAGAGCATTTTATAAAATATTTTGTTTTTATCTTTAAAGATGGAGGTGGTAGAGAAAAGTAGAGAGAAGACTACATCTTCTTCTAAGCTACTTCCTCCTCAGGGGCCAGGGGAATCATAAACATTTACTTTTGGAAGCAACATGAGAGATAACCTAATTCAAATTCCTTATTTAAAAGGTGGGGAGGGAGAGTCTTAGAGTGACTAAGTGACTTATCAAAAGTTACCCAACTAGTTACTGTCAGGAACTGTGAAAAGTCTAAAATTTTACCCTACTTGCAAGCTAACAAGCTTGTGTTCTACTGTTTCAGAGATGTTGGTAGAAGATGCAATACTCCTGCATCAGAGACAAAGAACGTTATTACTCACATGGCCAGAGTTTCATATTCACTTGGGTTGGTTCCCTGTGTCCCCTAAGACCCATGCAAGTAGGCCTAGGTGGATGCCTGCACATGCAGTCGGCTGCATTATTGGAGAGGAACACTGAGCTTGGGGCTTGGGGAAGAAGTCACTGCTTTTATAGTAAGAAGAAACAAGCATACTTTTTGTCTGGAGAAAGGTATTACCTCATGTTTCAAGGCTGCTTGCTCAAACGTGATCCTGATAAAACTGGGCCATTAGGGCCTTTCAATTTTGGCACACCTGGCAAGAATGTGGAGAGATGCTCAAGGCATCAAGGTGGATTGCTGCTTCCATCAGTTGGTAGCAGAATTAAGACTAGAACTAGCTCTCTTAATTCCTGGTTTACTAAACTGTACATAGCACTGTCACTGAAGACAAAACCTTTTAATAAATTAACATCATTCTGTTTGAAGTGCTCTTTATTATCTTCTTTTTTGGAAAGGGGCCATATTTTCCAGTCCTATTTACATACTGAATATTTTCTTCTGTCAGTGATCTGATAGACTTGTATTAGGATCACATGTAATGACCCTTAATTATCTCATATATGATAAGACCTAGTTGAAGACCAAGAGATTTGTGCCAGTGTATCCTGAATCACAGGACATTTATCTTTTGAAAATATCATTATTTTACTTTTAATTTGCTTTATACTTTGTTATCACTAGTCAAGGTTTATGGCTCTCCTACTTTGTGCCAATCTATACTTGGGGTTTAGGTTATAGAATAAATTATAAGTCTTGGTGTCACAGTGTTTATTAGACCCATGTAAAAGAAAGTGAAAAACAAAAATGAAGAAGCATATCCTAAGAGTGGAATAAGAGGTACAAAGTACAAGTTTATTAGATCCCAGAAAAGTTAGAGATTTCTGGCTAAATATAGTCAGGAAGGATTCATGGATGAAATGGAGAAAGAAAGATAGTTCTTAGAGAAGAGGGAAAAGAGTGAGTTCTATTACTGTTTACATTCTTTCCGATTTTAAAAGTAAGCATTAAAAGATACTCTTTAATGGCAACCACATAGGCATTTTCATCATCTGTTTTATTCACTGCTCAATCTTCAGTTCTTCAAAAATTGCCTTGCCCATGTTAGAAACTCATAAAAACAATGAATGAAGGAATGATGGTTGAAGAAGTGCATGGTTTATATTATGTGTCTTCAACGTTCATTTTTTACACAACCCACACATTCATACAATATACAGTCCACATGTAGATAGTTTCTCATTCACTGGGTTGTATCTTACTTATAGTTTTTTGTTTTTTGTTTTTTGTTTTTTATTTATTTATGGTTGTGTTGGGTCTTCGTTTCTGTGCAAGGGCTTTCTCTAGTTGCGGCAAGCGGAGGCCACTCTTCATCGCGGTGCGCGGGCCTCTCATTATCGCGGCCTCTCTCGTTGCGGAGCACAGGCTCCAGACGCGCAGGCTCAGTAATTGTGGCTCACGGGCCTAGTTGCTCCGCGGCATGCGGGATCTTCCCAGACCAGGGCTCGAACCCATGTCCCCTGCATTGGCAGGCAGATTCTCAACCACTGCGCCACCAGGGAAGCCCTTACTTATAGTTTTGATGAAGTGTAATTTCAAGATACCATCTGTGATATAGTCTGATCCTGGCCCTAGGGAAAGGGACCTGATTTCAGTGCGGTAGTAAATACAAGATTTTTTAACCATTTCCAAATCTTCCTCAGTTGTACCCAAATCTTTCTTACTCTATGAACTGTAGGGCCTCTTGGGGCACCAGTGGCTTGGATCCTGTGTACTCACATTGTGATTTTTTTACCCAGCCTAACTTACTTTCCATGTACTGCTCTCTGCATCCCACTTCCTCCTCCACTCACTCCTGATTGCAGGCTCAGGCTTGTGGAGGCCACAAGCTGCTGGTGGACAGTGGTGGAGCAAATCTTCTGTACTGTGGTAGTGGAGACAGACTCTTTTTATCTTGCTTCCAGTACATACTGATACCTGCTGGCAGGGGTTTAAGGACCAGGGACAGCTTTAATACCCATGTAAGATCATACTAGGTCCATGGGAAGTGGAAAAGCCTGGATCAGACTTCTGTAGCTCAGTGGGACTCCTGGCATTCCTTTCACCTGTCACCAACTTCTGACAACCTCACAGGCCTGCAAAGATTCTTGTCACCATGTTCTTTGGACCTGGGAAAAGTAGTACTGCCCTATTATTATAATTATATGATATATAATAATAATCTTACATCTTCTCATACTGCTAAGACATTATATTGTTTTTTATTCTTTGGGAATGAAACCACCTTGGAACCATGTAGATTCAACTTTCCAACGTTTGACTTTCAAATATATATACAGAAAAACAGGAGATCACTCCTTTTTTTATTTTGAAATTTTGAATTTTATTTAATTTATTTTTTTATACAGCAGGTTCTTATTAGTTATCTATTTTATACATATTAGTGTATATATGTCAATCCCAATCTCCCAATTCATCCCACCAACACGACCACTCTCCCCGCCACTTTCCCCCCTTGGTGTCCATACGAGAAAAACAGGAGATCACTTTTATTTTGTTCTTGGACTATAGACTTTATGTCTACTACTAATGATAACCGTGTGATTTTCTAGTGACAACTTTAAATTAGGTGAAGCTAAGCATAGAGATAATTAGTAAGAATAGAAAAAACAAAATAAATTAACTTAGTAACTACTGGGATGCCTTTGAAGTATTTGCCATAAGCATTATGGAGTAGTCCATTCAGAAATAAGTTAATTAAAAAGATTGCTATCTAAAAGTTTTACAGATTGTAGAAACCTTTTCTCAGGTAATGAGCACCATATTTTCCCATTTTCTTTATAAAATTTTAATTTTGCTGATGCCTTATGAATCTGGTGAATCCAACGATGATTAATATACTTTTACCTTCCTTGGAAGGGAGCTATTAAATTACATAACTTATATATTCACTTTCTTACTCTGAGAGACTCATTCTGTAGAAACATCATTCTGTTTAAAAATCTTGCTACTGCAGTAATGTAGATTTCTGAAGGGAAACTAAAATAGGCATCCTGAAAGGAATGCCAGATGGTCCAGCATTGCACAGGGAGAGATATGAAGCCAGGTGTAATGCTAGGTGATGCTTATTAGGATCACAGTGGGGGTAGGAGTGAATGAAGAATTGACCTCAGTCTGAATCTTTTACGTCTAGGCTAATTCTAGGGACTTATAAGCTTTGTAGACCAGTCCACAAGTTGGGAAGGTGGGAACTTGACTACAATTTAGTTTCCCTATTAGATCTACTCTGGTGCCACTTTACCTGGAAGCCGGAGAACCTGTAGGTGGAGATAATGACTTACTAGAATGTTATAATTTAGTCTAAAAGTGATCAGTAAGTATCAACTTTTCCACTTCCATCTATCGGCTAAAACCCTGTAACCCTGAGAAAACTCAGCTCTTGAGGGAATCCCAGGTGCTATGGTCTGAATGTTAGTTTCCCCCCAAAATTCATATATGGAAATCCTAACCCCCAAAGATGATGATATTAGGAGGTGGAGCCTTTGGGAACTGCTTAGGTCATGAGGGCAGAGCCCTCATAAATGAAATTAGTGCCTTATGAAAGAGTCTCCCGAGAGATCCTTAGAGTGTCCACCATGTGAGGACACTGAAAGTAGTTGCCAGATAAGCCAGAAAGAGGTCCCTCACCAAAAAGTGACCATTCTGGCACTTTGATCTTGGACTTCCCAGCTTCTAGAACTGTGAGAAATAAATATTTGTTGTTTATAAGCCACCCAGACTGTGGTATGTTGTTATAGCAGCCTGAACGAACTAAGAAACCAGACAAATTAAAAATCTGAACGTAAGTATTTGTTAATAGTCCTAAGGGATTAGGAATCATAAAATATCCAGGGCATGTAGTAAAATAGCACTAATCATTCACTCAGTCATTCATTCAGTGATTATTCACTGGTCCTTGGAAGTACCAGATATTCTGCTGGGTCCTGGAAGAGACAAACAGATTAAAGACATTGTCCTGGTCCTCAAGGACTTTGTGGTTTAGGTAAACAATGATTTTCTTTCATTGAGATTTTTATGTACAAAAAAAAGGGCTAATTATGTAGTACTGGGGACTTCCCAGTTCTTGGCTTTCCCCATGCAGCTTACATATCTGCTCAAGAGTACTTTGTTAGACGATGCACAATGTTAGTACAATGTAGTAATGTACAAATGTAGCCATAGTAAAGTTCCATCAACAACAATTCTAAAATTTCTAGTGTGCTTTTATTGGAGGAAAGTAGATTTTGACAAGAATTCTTTTAGTTCACATACCATCCCCAATTCCTGACTATTCATCTGCACCATTTACTTTAATGTCAGAGCAGGTTTCACAGTTTAGTAAGAGCAGTGGTGGGAATGGTTGGTTGTAGGCTAGGCATTCTTCTCACTCCCCCTGACCAACAAGAAAATTACTATTGAGTTATGGAGAAAATGTCTGCAAAATAGCTTTCACAGCCTTTAATCTCTAAAAGGGAGAATTATATTTACATCACTGGTGGACTATTGACAAGGTGCTGGTGATCCCTGAAGATGGAGAAGGGAAAAGGGTTTTATTTTTTTAGAGAAAGTGACTAAGAGGGGCTTCCCTGGTGGCGCAGTGGTTGAGAATCCGCCTGCCAATGCAGGGAACACGGGTTCGAGCCCTGGTCTGGGAGGATCCCACATGCCGCGGAGCAACTGGGCCCGTGAGCCACACCTACTGAGCCTGCGCGTCTGGAGCCTGTGCTCCGCAACAAGAAAGGCCGCGATAATGAGAGGCCCGCGCACCGCGATGAAGAGTGGCCCCCGCTCGCCGCAACTAGAGAAAGCCCTTGCACAGAAACGAAGACCCAACACAGCCAAAAATAAATAAATAAATAAATAAATTAAAAAAAAAAAAAAAGAAAGTGACTAAGAGTTCACAAGTCCTTTTATGCAGTGGGTCTAAACAGAAGAAGATATAAAGAAAGCACAAATGCATACAATGAACAATTTTTGTTGATTTTTTTTGAAAGGAGATTACATTGGGTAAATATCTTATACTCTATTCTTTTTTATAATTATTTTTTATTTTATTTTATTTATTTTTGGCTGCATTGGGTCTTCACTGCTGCATGGGGACTTCCTCTAGTTGTGGTGAGCAGGGGCTACTCTTTGTTTTGGTGCGGGGGCTTCTCATTGAGGTGGCTTCTCCTGTTGCGGAGCACGGGCTCTAGGTGCATGGGCTTCAGTAGTTGTGGCATGTGAGCTCAGTAGTTGTGGCTCGTGGGCTCTAGAGCGCAGGCTCAGTAGTTGTGGTGCACGGGTTTAGCTGCTCCGTGGCATGTGAGATCTTCCCGGACCAGGGATCAAACCCGTGTCCCCTGCATTGGCAAGTGGATTCTTAACCACTGTGCCAACAGGGAAGCCCCAATTTTTGTTGATTGTAAAAATAATAGTAAAGGGTCATTGAAAACAAAACTGAGTATATTAATTAATAAATATTTATTCACTAACCACTATGGGAAAGGCACTGTGCTGGGCACTGTAGGAGATACAAAAATGACCATGACCATTGATCCCTGCTTTCTAGGAGACTGCAGAAGCTGGGTGTAGGAGTATGACAAATATATACATAACTATAGTACACACCATAATAGGTTAAAGGTTTTATGACAAAGGAAGAAATAAAAGGCTAAAAGGTTCAGGAAAAGAGAGAACATTTGGTTGAGTGTGTGTTTGGGGCTTAAGGGCACTGTTGAGATTAGTGAAATGGAATTTCTGCTGTTCTGAGCACGGATGACATTTAAATCTCTAGAGATGGGCAGAGGTGCAGAGGTAGGAAAGCACAGTTGAGGAAATGGCCAATAATCCTGTGTCAGGGAATGCAGGACACACTTTGGGCAGAAATGGCTGATAAAGCTAGAGAAATAGTGAGGGAAAAGCCTACAGATATATCTTATTTATGCCTTTTTTTTCTCTTATTTTTAGCTATTATTTTTATCTGAATATTTCCTCCTGCCTATCCTCTTTCTTTCTTGTACTTACAGAGAAAAATCTGTCCTCCAAACAATCATCTTGCTTAATTGTAAAGTCATTAAATGTATTTTATCCAAGTGTCTATTATATGTGATTTTTAAAAGTCACTGTAATGAAATAGTACTCATAAGTCTCTAGTGTAGCAAGTCTTAGAGGATCAAAAAAGAGAAAAAAGAATAAAAGTGAACTTTTAAATATATGGATGTGAAACCAGGTGGTTTTCCATAGCAATATTTTCCCCTACAGGCATACAGTTTTGATGCATTGTCTTTTAACTTCTAGTGGATTAAAGATAAAATCTCAGAGTTGAAACAGATCAGTAATTAGATTTTCCCCAGTCTCTTTACTTTAAGGAGAGAAGTAGGCTACTCTCTATCCTGAGTTACTTTATTTTTGGCTCACCTTACAGTTGTTCAGCTTTGAGACATTTCATGTTTAGATTAAGCATGCCTTTGGGCAAATTTGATTTTTATCAGAGTAATTCCAAACCATGTTGCAATCACAAAGTTAGATGTATAAAAGCTTGTTTCTGATCACCTTTAATAAGATAATACTGGTGCTTTTTGTTAATTTTTAAAAGTAAGCTCTTGGGTAACATAATCGTTATTGTTCTATCATAGATTACTTATGTTCAAGTGCTTGCTAGTTAGAATTATAAGAAGCCACAAGTGATTGGAATTGTCAAAGATTGGTTATTACTTTTGTGGTTAATAGTAAACTTGTTTTCAAGTCCATATTGTATTTACTTTATATATGAGTTTAATTTCTTAATTTTAAAATGATTATGAAAATTCTAGATTAGATGAATTTTCTTTATGATGGAATCTGTTTTTTTTAAACAATTTTTTTTTGCATGAAAAGAAATTGTCAGTGTGTCAGGTTCCAAAATCAATCATCCACCTTAATTGTGTTCTGTTCATTTATATTAACGATTGTAAAATAACATTCCAGAAATTGTTTTATTTGTTCTATACATAGCTGAAAAAAGATGCTATTTGTGTGTCAGTATGCTCTTAAATTTAAAGTTCTTCCAAACTCAAAAAAGCAATTAAATTTTGTATTATTTTAATATACTTATTTTATGGCTTTCATTACTAAAATGAGAGTTTGCTTTTATAATATTGATAAATTTATTAAATTTTCATTTAGTCATTACTTTTAGCCCTTCCTAGGCTACTCAAAAGGTGTTTCTCTTTTTGTTACTCTATTTACTAGTTAGATTAGGTTTTTACAATATTTGGTTTAAACTTGAAATAAGAACCTTGTTTCCTTTTTTTGGATCAGTGAAGAAATTCTTTAATTATTGAGATGCCACTTCAGCATCATCTTCAAACAGGAAAATTTTCATGAATTGTTCGTTGTAATTTTCAAACCTGATAGTGTCTTTGCAAAAAGATGCTTCTGCCCAAATGACTATTCCTGATGTAAATAACATAAAGTACATTCAGACTGTCTCCATGAGAGGACTGAAAAAGAGTACATATGCCTTGAATTTATATGAAAAATAATTTAATGGCTAATGTACTTGTCTACACCAAGAAATAGGCTCACCAGTCTACTGTATCCACCTTGGGGGAGGTCAGTTGGATGTCTCTTTAATAAAAGTCTAAAAAATTAACTGTTTTGTCCCTGTAGATGAAATGATCTTCTCTCCCTTTGACAAAAGTAAAATGAAATCTCCTCGGCAAAACGATGAGTCAATCCAATGTTCCACAATTAATACTCTTGCCTAAAGAGTGGAAGCAATTCATCATGGTTGGGTTTCTAGATTTCTTTCTCTTGCCAGACTTTAGGTTTGTTTCTAAGGATGGAGAAGTGCTCACGTTTAATGTAGTTGCTAAACCATGTACTCAAAGCTATTGGTAACCTCTGTTTTTGTGTTCCTATGCTGAAACTGGAGTGCTTAAAATTTATAGGAATGACTTAAATTTTAAAATTAAGTATGCAAAGAGACGGTTAGAGATCTAGGCAGATACCCAGTCCATAGATATGGAATAACATTTTTTGGTTATTTTTGTTACAAGAATTTTCTTATTCCATTAACAATCTTGAGCTATTTAAGTCCCTAGAGGTTGTCTTAATGATGCACTTGTGGAAAGACTGAAATTCGTAGAATTTCAATCATACAGTGCAACTGGTATTGATGGAAAATTACACAGAAGAAACAGTCTTGTTCTATATGGCGAAGCTCTGGTAGACAAATATTTTATGATTTTCAAGGAATAGCAGTCATTAGTATATAGCATTACTGGTATAGGATATAGCTAAATATAGCTGAATACAGCTGAGTATTTTTGACAGAACACAATGGGAAAAATCAATTTTGAGGGTGTAATATTTTCTTCTGATTGATTTAAATTCAAAGGTATAGCTCTGTTGTCTGTGTCAGCATCCCACTGAATACAAAGATTGTTCAGTGGAAGTGCACAAGACCTGCATGTCTAACATTCCTTGCTCAGTTGAGAAAATCATGAGTTGAACAGATCTTTGCCTCTAATTTGTATCCTTTGGCTTTTGCCAAATTCTTATTCCTAATAATTTACAGGGCCTGTGGGATAGAGTCACGCTAATATTTCCATTTGATATAGATGCTTTTAACTATGACAATAATTTCTAATTAAAAGAATCTACCATACATGTACTATGGTTCACATCTATTGTTGAGACTTAAGACAAAGATTCAAAAAACATTTTGTTTAGACTTAAAAATATCAAATGGACCCAATGACTTACCAACAGGTTTAGACATTTCATGAAGTGAGTCTTCTTTATACTTCTAAATAATGGTGGGTTTTTTTTTTTCATGCATCAGACATTTATTGCATAAAAATTCAATGTTCCATGCCTCGGAAATTATTAGCAGAGCTAAGAGTATATGTTTGCATAGCTATTTTTTTTTACCTTTAATTTTATTTTTTTTAATTGAAGTATAGTTTGTTTTCAATATTATATTAGTTTCAGGTGTACAACATAGTGATTCAATGTTTTTATACATTATACTCAATTACACTCCATTTGAAGTTATTACAAAATAATGGCTGTATTTCTCTGTGCTGTACAATATATATATATATATATATTTTAATAGATCTTTACTGGAGTATAATTGCTTCACAATACTGTGTTAGTTTCTGTTGTACACAAAAGTGAATCAACCATATGTATACATATGTCCCCATATCCCCTCCCTCTTGAGCATCCCTCCCATCCTCCTTATCCCACCCCTTTAGATTGTTGAAAAGCACCGAGTTGTTCTCCCAGTGCTATGCTGCTGCTTCCCACTAGCTAACTATTTTACATCCGGTAGTGTATCTATGTCGATGCTACTCTCACTTTGCCCCAGCTTCCCCCTCCCACTTCGTGTCTTCA
Source organism: Balaenoptera borealis (assembly GCF_965194805.1). Classification (NCBI taxonomy): domain Eukaryota; kingdom Metazoa; phylum Chordata; class Mammalia; order Artiodactyla; family Balaenopteridae; genus Balaenoptera; species Balaenoptera borealis. Next base: position 53,545,690 of record NC_138866.1, on the reverse strand, counting down.
AATCCATTCTCTATGTCTGCATCTTTGCTCCTGACCTGCAACTAGGTTCGTCAGTACCTTTTTTTTTTTTTTTAGATTCCATATATAAGCATTAGTATACGGTATTTGTTTTTCTCTTTCTGACTTAGTTCACTCTGTATGACAGACTCTAGGTACGTCCACCTCACTACAAATAACTCAATTTCATTTCTTTTTATGGCTGAGTAATATTCCATTGTATATATGTGCCACATCTTCTTTATCCATTCATCTTTCGATGGACACAGGTTGCTTCCATGTCCTGGCTATCGTAAATAGTGATGCAATGAACATTGCGGTACATGACTCTTTTTGAATTATGGTTTTCTCAGGGTATATGCCCAGTAGTGGGATTGCTGGGTCATATGATAGTTCTATTTTTAGTTTTCTAAGGAACCTACATACTGTTTTCCATAGTGACTGTATCAATTTACATTCCCACCAACAGTGTAGGAGGGTTCCCTTTTCACTACACCCTCTCCAGCATTTATTGTTTCTGGATTTTTTAATAATGGCCATTCTGACTGGTATGAGGTGATACCTCATTGTAGTTTGGATTTGCATTTCTCTAATAATTAATGATGTTGAGCATCTTTTCATGTGCCTCTTGGCCACCTGTATGTCTTCCTTGGTGAAATGTCTATTTAGGTCTTCTGCCCATTTTTTAATTGGATTGTTTGTTTATTTTTGATATTGAGCTCCATGATCTGTTTGTATATTTTGGAGATTAATCCTTTGTCTGTTGTTTCATTTGCGAATATTTTCTCCCATTCTGAGGGTTGTCTTTTGTCTTGTTTATGGTTTCCTTTGCTGTGCAAAAGCTTTTAAGTTTAATTAAGTCCTATTTGTTCGTTTTTGTTTTTATTTCCATTACTCTAGTAGGTGGGTCAAAAAAGATCTTGCTGTCATTTATTTCAAAGAATGTTTTTCCTCTAAGAGTTTTATAGTGTCCGGTCTTACATTTAGGTCTGTAATCCATCTTGAGTTTATTTTTGTGTATGGCGTTAGGTAGTGTTCTAATTTCATTCCTTTACCTGCGGCTGTCCACTTTTCCCAGCACCACTTATTGAAGAGGCTATCTTTTCTCCATTGTATGTTCTTGCCTCTTTTGTCGTAAATTAGGTGACCATATGTGTGTGGGTTTATCTCTGGGCTTTCTATCCTGTTCCATTGATCTATATTTCTGTTTTTGTGCCAGTATCATACTGTCTTGATTACTGTAGCTTTGTGGTTTAGTTTGAAGTCAGGGAGCCTGATTCCTCCAACTCCATTTTTCTTTCTTAAGATTGCTTTGGCTATTCAGGGTCTTTTGTGTTTCCATACAGCTTGTAAAAAATTTTTTGCTATAATTATGTGAAGAATGACATTCGTAGCTTGATAGGGATTGCACTGAATCTGAAGATTGCTTTGGGTAGTATAGTCATTTTCACAATATTGATTCTTCCAATCCAAGAACATGGTATATTTCTCCGTTTATGTCTTCTTTGATTTCTTTCATCAGTGTTTTATAGTTTTCTGAGTACAAGTCTTTCCCCTTCTTAGACAGGTTTATTCCTAGGTATTTTATTCTTTTTGTTACAGTGGTGAATGGGAGTGTTTCCTTAATTTCTCTTTCTGATTTTTTGTTGGTAGTGTATAGAAATGCCAGAGATTTCTGTGCATTAATTATGCATCCTGCAACATTACCAAATTCATTGATTAGCTCTAGTAGTTTACTGGTGGCATCTTTAGGATTTTCTATGTATAGTGTCATATCATCCGCAAACAGTGACAGTTTTACTTCTTCTTTTCCAATTTGGATTCCTTTTATTTCTTTTTCTTCTCTGATTGCTGTGGCTAGGACTTCCAAAACTATGTTGAATAAGAGTGGCAAGAGTGGACATTCTTGTCTTGTTCCTGATCTTAGTGGAAATGCTTTCAGTATTTCACCATTGAGAATGATGTTGGCTGTGGGTTTGTCATATATGGCCTTTATTATATTGAGGTATGTTCCCTCTATGCACACTTTCTGGAGACTTTTTATCATAAATGGGTGTTGAATTTTGTCGAAACTTTTTCTGCATCTATTGAGATGATCATATGGTTTTTATTCTTCAGTTTGTTAATATGGTGTATCACATTGATTGATTTGCGTATATTGAAGGATCCTTGCATCCCTCAGATAAATCCCACTTGATCATGGTGTATGATCCTTTTAATGTGTTGTTGGATTCTGTTTGCTAGTATTTTGTTAGAATTTTTGCATCTATGTTCATCAGTGATACTGGTCTATAATTTTCTTTTCCTGTGATATCTTTTTCTGGTTTTGGTATTAGGGTGATGGTGGCTTCATAGAATGAATTTGGGAATTCTCCCTCTGCAATTTTTTGGAAAAGTTTGAGAAGGATCAGTGTTAGTTCTTCTCTAAATGTTTGATAGAATTCATCTGTGAAGCCATCTGGTCCTGGACTTTTGTTTGCTGGAAGTTTTTTTTTTTAAAGCATTATTCATTTTAATTAATTAATTAATTTATTTTTGGCTGTGTTGGGTCTTCATTTCTGTGCGAGGGCTTTCTCTAGTTGTGGCAAGCGGGGGCCACTCTTCATCGTGGTGCATGGGCCTCTCACTATCACAGCCTCTCTTGTCGCGGAGCACAGGCTCCAGACGCGCAGGCTCAGTAGTTGTGGCTCACGGGCCTAGTTGCTCCACGGCATATGGGATCTTCCCAGACCAGGGCTAGAACCCGCGTCCCCTGCATTAGCAGGCAGACTCTCAACCACTGCGCCACCAGGGAAGCCCTGCTGGAAGATTTTTAATTACAGTTTCAATATTATTAGTTGTGATAGGTCTGTTTATATTTCCTAATTCTTCCTTGTTCAGTCTTGGAAAATTGTACCTTTCCAAGAATTTGTCCATTTCTTCGTGGTTGTCCATTTTATTGGCATATAGTTGTTTGTAGTAGTCTCTTATAATCCTTTGTATTTCTGAGGTGTCAGTTGTGATTTCTCCTTTTTCATTTCTAACTATTGATTTGCATCCTCTACCTTTTTTTCTTGATGAGTCTGGCTAAGGGTTTGTCAATTTTGTTTACCTTCTCAAAAAACCAGCTTTTAGTTTTACTGATCTTTGCTATTCTTTTCTTCATTTCTATTTCATTTATTTCTGCTCTGAATTTTATGATTTCTTTCCTTCTACTGACTTTGGGTTTTCTTTGTTCTTCTTTCTCTAGTTGCTTTAGGTGTAGGGTTAGATTGTTTATTTGAGATTTTTCTTGTGTCTTCAGGTGAGATTGAATTACTATAAACTCCGTCTTAGAACTGCTTTTGCTGTGTCTGATAGGTTTTGCATTGTTGTGTTTTCATTGTCATTTGTTTCTAGGTATTTTTTTGATTTCCTCTTTAACTTCTTCAGTGATCTCTTGGTTATTTAGTAGCACCATGTTTAGCCTCCATGCATTTGTGTTTTTTACAGTTTTTTTTCCTGTAATTGATTTCCAATCTCATAGTGATGTGGTCAGAAAAAGTGCTTGATATGATTTCAATTTTCATAAATTTTCCGAGGCTTACTATGGAGAACAGTATGGAGGTTCCTTAAAAAACTAAAATAGAATTACTATACGACCCAGAAATCCCAATACTGGGCATATACCCTGAGAAAACCATAATTCAAAAAGAGTCATGTACCACAATGTTCATTGCAGCTCTATTTACAATAGCCAGGACATGGAAGCAACCTAAGTGTCCATCAACAGATGAATGGATAAAGAAGAGGTGGCACATATATACAATGGAATATTACTCAGCCATAAAAAGAAATGAAATTGAGTTATTTGTAGTGAGGTGGATGGACCTAGACTCTGTCATACAGAGTGAAGTAAGTCAGAAAGAGAAAAACAAATACCATATGCTAGCACACATATATAGAATCTAAAAAAAAAAAAAAAATAGGTCATGAATAACCTAGGGGCAAGACGGGAATAAAGACGCAAATCTACTAGAGAATGGACTTGAGGACACGGGGAGGGGGAAGGGTAAGCTGTGACAAAGTGAGAGAGTGGCATGGACATATATACACTACCAAATGTAAAATAGATAGCTAGTGGGAAGCAGCCACATAGCACAGGGAGATCAACTCGGTGCTTTGTGACCACCTAGAGGGGTGGGAAAGGAAGGGAGATGCAAGAGGGAAGAGATATGGGGATATATGTATATTTGTTATAAAGCAGAAACTAACACACATTGTAAAGCAATTATACTCCAATAAAGATGTTAAAAAAATTTTTTTTTCCAAGGCTTGATTTGTGACTCAGGATGTGACCTATCCTGGAGAATGTTCCTTTTGCACTTGAGTAGAAAGTGTTTTCTTCCACTTTTGAGTGGAATGTTCTATAAATATCAATTAAATCTATCTTCTCTATTGTGTCATTTAAAGCTTGTGTTTCCTTATTTATTTTCTGTTTGGATGATCTGTCCATTGGTGTAAGTGGCATGTTAAAGTCCCCTACTATTATTGTGTAATTGTCGAGTTCCCCTTTCATGGTTTTTAGCATTTGCCTTATGTATTAAGGTACTCCTATGTTGGGTGCATAAACACTTATAATTGTTATATCTTCTTCTTGGATTGATCTTTTGATCATTATGTAGAGTCTCGCTTATCTCTTGTAACAGTCTTTATAAGTCTATTTTATCTGATACGAGTATTTCTACTCCAGCTTTCTTTTGATTTCCATTTGCATAGAATATCTTTTTCCATCCCTTCACTGTCAGTCTGTATGTGTCCCTAGGTCTGAAGTGGGTCTCTTGTAGACAGCATATATATGGGTCTTGTTTTTGTATCCATTCAGCCAGTGTGTTTCTTTTGGTTGGGGCATGTAATCCATTTACATTCAAGGTTATTATCGATATGTATGTTCGTATTACCATTTTCTTCATTGTTTTGGGAATGTGTTGTGGGTCTTTTTCTTCTCTTGTGTTTCCCCCCTAGAGAAGTTTCTTTAGCATTTGTTGTAAAGGTGGTATGGTGGTGCTGAATTCTCTTAGCTTTTGCTTGTCTGAAAAGCTTTAGATTTCTCTGTCAAATCTGAATGAGATCCTTGCTGGGTAGAGTAATCTTGGTTGTAGGTTTTTCTCTTTCATCACTTTAAGTATATCCTGCCGCTCCCTTCTGGCCTGCAGAGTTTCTGCTCAAAAATTAGCTGATAACGTTAGGGGGATTTCTTTGTATGTTACTTTTTGTTTTTCCCTTGCTGCTTTTATTTTTTCTTTGAATTTAATTTTTGTTAGTTTGATTAATATGTGTCTTGGTGTGTTTTTCCTAGGGTTTATCCTGTATGGGATTCTCTGTGCTTCCTGGACTTGGGTGACTATTTCCTTTCCCATGTTAGGGAAGTTTCTGACTATAATCTCTTGAAATATTTTCTCAGACCCTTTCTTTTTTCTCTTTTTCTTCTGGGATCCCTATAATTCGAATGTTGGTGTGTTTAGTGTTGTCCCAGAGGTCTCTGAGATTGTCTTCTATCTTTTCATTCTTTATTGTTTATTCTGCTCCTTGGTAGTTATTACCACTATTTTTTCTTCCAGCTCACTTATTCGTTCTTCTGCCTCAGTTATTCTGTTATTGATTCCTTCTAGTGTATTTTTCATTTCAGTTATTGTGTTGTTCATCTCTGTTTGATTGTTCTTTAGTTCTTCTAGATCTTTGTTAAACATTTCTTATATTTTCTCAATCCATGCTTCCATTCTATTTCTGAGATTCTGGATCATCTTTACTATCATTACTCTGAATTCTTTTTCAGTTAGATTGCCTTTTTCCTCTTCATTTAATTGGTCTTGTAGCTTTTTACCTTGCTCCTTCACCTGTGACATATTTTTTTGCTGTCTCTCTTTTTTCTTTTTTTTTTTTTAATGAGTGGGATTGTGTTCCTGTCTTACTGGTTGTTTGGCCTGAGGCTTCCAACACTGGAGTTTGTAGGCTGTTGTGTAGAGCTGGGTCTTGGTGCTGAGATGAGGACCTCTGGGAAACATCACTCCAATGAATATTCCCTGGGGTCTGAGGTTCGTTGTTAGTCCAGTGGTTTGGACTAGGAGCTCCCACCACAGGAGCTTCAGCCTGATCCCTGGCTTATGAACCAAGATCCCAGAAGCCATGTCGGGTGGCAAAAAAAAAGAGAGAACAATAACAAAGTAAAAAATAAAGTTAGATGAGGAAACTAACAGATATGTTAGAAAGAATAAATAATAAAAATATGGATGAATCAACAACTGGAAGGTACAGTAGTACCCAAATAGTAAAAAAGAAGAGAAGGGGAAAAAGAAAAAAAAAAGAGGGAAAGGCCTTGGCTGTGGAGGGCGGGTCCTAAGCAAGGGTGAGGTTTGGGTGGTGGGCAGTGCCTATGCTTAGGACCCACAGGGCTGGAAAAGGCCCTGGGAGCTGTGGGGGATGGAACTTAGGCTCAAAGGAACAGATGGGGTCAAGCAAGCCCCCCACCCCAGGTCTCAGGGTGGGAGGGGATCTCACCTGGGAGCGCAGCAGGCTTCCTGGGCTCGAATGGGCGGGGCAAATTCCCTCCTCTCCTCTCCTGCTCCTCTGGTCCTGGAGGGCCCATCCTGCCTGCCTCTCCCTTTCTCCCCTTGGCCTCCTTCCTGTGCCCCCAGGACCAATGTGGCCGGGGGGAGGGGAGGGCCTTGGAGGGCAGGGGACTGGCCTGGGAGCTTATTTAGCAGGCTCCCTGGGCTCGAGTGGGTGGGGGCAATTGCCCTCCAAGCTCCTCTCCCACTCCTCCCGGAGGGCCCCTCCGCTGCCTGCCTCTCCTGATCTCCCTGGCCTCGGCGCACCGATCCTGTCTGGCCTCCACTTCTCCTCTTCCTTCAGTCCCCCCATGTCCTACCAGTTCACTTGGGGGTTCCTCCCGTCTCCTTGGGTGTCAGGGTCCTCCACCAGCGGCCGGCAGGTGCCCTAGCTGTGGGGAGATGCTAACTTGGCATTTTCCCACACCACCATCTTGACTCCACCCCCTTGCATAGCTGAATAATGGTGGTTTGAAGAATTTATCCAATTTAGCACATACAGTAGCTAATTTTCTCCACTTTTTATTTGGAGATTACTTTTTTATTTATAAATGGAAAATGTAAAGAAGTGATGAGATTTTAGACTCATCAGATTATGAATTCTTTAATTTGCTATATCACAGTTCACTGAAAAGAACTTAAGCTAAATCTTTTATTTGCCTTCTGGTTGAGTACATTCAGGGCTCCCATTCTAGCTTTTAAAGAATATGTTTTATTTTAAATATTTCGTAGTGCCTAGCACAGGGCATTGTGTATAGTATAAATATTGTTGAATTCAGTTAGTGTGAAAGACTCATGTTCAGTTAAAACTTCTGTTATACTTTTTGAGAACAGAAACACTGAGAGGGGAACAATGGGCTCAACTTAAATCATCAAACTTGACTATTTCAGCAGAATTTCCAAGACTGCCATTCAGTCTCTTATTTGCAGTTAGCAGTTGAAGATATTCCATCCTGTATTACATGTTGGTTATAATATCAGAGTATTAGATGCCAAATACTAGTATTCTACACAAAAAAGGAAGCAATGTGTGTTTTGAACATATAATGTTCTGGGCCGCACTAGTGTTTCTGCCACATTAGTATAAGGGCAAGTCCTGAGGGTAGTCTGATAACATATCAAATCATCAGAAGCATATTTTTATTGCATTCCTTGACTTGGAAATTGCAGCTGAAATGACTTACATGCTGTAAGTACATAATACATAATTATCCTGTTGGTATCCTCTTTACTAATCTGTGTGTAGCATAGATCTCTTAGATATTATAGCAATTTTCAACATGGAATGTGAGAAGACTAAACAGCAGTACTTTAAACAAAGATAGGACTTAGTGTCTGCATACTTAAAATTCTCAATGGGCAAACAATGTCTTTGCTTTATCTTATTTGATAAGGCTTTTGAATTTGGCATATCTTCCACATCACTGTTAGAAGCGTTTTCATAATACTTTCTTCTCTCTCTCTGCCTTTTTGTTTTTCTTAGTAGTTTAGGAAATCTGGCTTCAAAACAATAAATTAAAAAATCATTTAGCTTATTAAAATATGGGGAAAAGGAACTTCTTAATTTTAATCTCAGTGACTGCTAACTCAATAATAAAAAAACACTGGAATTAGAGGAGAAATTTGAATTAATAAGCCCACGTCTTTCCTGAATAGGATGACCCTCTAAATGGTAATTAGTTGTGTAAAGTTTCCTTAGGTCTGAAAAGTAACTTTTTGGTCCTTTATTTCCATGCTATACTTTTGTTGGGGTGACTGAATATTGTCATGAACTCAAAAGTAGATTTGTAAAGAAAAATTTGTCCCAAATAATAGTCAGCCAGTTGAATTCTGTCCTATCAGTATAGTGGGAAAAACAAGATTATACTTGTTTGGTCTTCCATATAAAACCACTTTGTCTCTGTAAGCCAGTGGGATTCAGCTTTTGCATAGATGTGGATTAACCGTAATGCCCACTGAAAACAGCTTGCTCAGCCGTTGCCAAGCCTTGAGCCAATATAAATGCCTTGCAGCCAGATATAAATGCAGCCCATGCATTGAAAAACTATTAAAACACTTAATGACACAAGCTTATGGAAGGTATTCAAGTTTCATTCAGGCTCTGGTATCTGAAAGTCTCTTATGACTTTCCTATTTCCTTTTGCTTCAGGACATTGAAATGAGTCTGACTCAGAGACAAGATATGCATATTTATATATGTTTCATAAGAACAACTAACCTTGAAAAAAATGCAGAATAACTTGGAGAGGGCTGAATTATGCTTACTTTCAAATTCTCAATAGTCCTTTATTTTCTGAACAGTGATTTAAAGTCCTTGTGAGTTAAGAGCTTTTGAAAGGGGCATTTATTAGTGTGCTCAATATATTTATATATGGTCTAATATCTTTAAAAAACAGCATGTGTCCTAGATTTGGAAAATGTTGTTAGGCTTTTTTAGTGTCATTTTACTTGCTTTGGAAGACTTATATTCTCAATAAGTGTTTTAATTTTGACTGGAGAAAAAGGAGGAAAGATGAAAAAAGGAAACCCACTAAAGCATTTTTAGTGTACAGTTGTTTATTCAGAATTCTCTTTACTAGAGTCTCAAATAGCATTTCTGTAAGTCACACAAGTAGTGATAATTGATTTTTATAGTAATGAGTTTTAGTTATTGCTACATATTGAAGAGATTCTGAATCATTTAAGAAACATTATGATTAGATTAGTTTTAGTGTTAAATGTTTAACATTATATATCCTTTCAGGGTACAATGTGTCGTTCACAGAGATGTCTCTCCTGCCTGGGAAAGCTGGGCAGAGCAGGTCAAACATCCATTATGTTAGCATATGTTGGATTGAAAGGGACCTTCTTTCTCTCTAATGGCTTCATCTGTGTCATAATATTTTAGAAATATGGGTCTGTATAGTAGCTGAGTCCATCCTGATCATGTCTAGTTTTAGGAAACCAAGTCTTTGGCTCAGTTTGGACTATCCTCTGCATTGGTCTCCCCATGCATCTGCCTCCTTGCCTCCTTCCTTCCTCAATACACCCTTCACAAATTTAGAAAGATAATATTTCTAAAATATACTTTTATTTGTGCCACACTTCTGCTCATCAACCTGCCATGTGTTCCTCCTCTGCACCCGCACCTCCATTTCAGTATCTTTTTGGTTGGCATCCAGGTTTGGGGTGGTGGTCAAGGGAGGATAGAAAAAAGTGTAAAAAGAAGAAAAAAAGTTGAGATCGGAAAAGAGGAGATGAAACAAAAGAGATAAATTTGGGTTCTTGGAAACTCAGGACATATGATTTACAGTTTAGTTGGTTTGTGTGCAACTTGGAAATACAGTTGGCCCTTTGTATCTGCGAGTTCCACATCTGTGGATTCAACCAACCACTAATTGAAAAATATTTGAAAAAACTCCAGAAATTTCCAAAATGCAAAACTTGAACTTGATCTACACAGTGGCAACTATTTATATAGCATTTGCATTGTATTAAGTATTTTAAGTAATCTAGAGGTGGTTTAAAGTATACAGGAGGATATGCGTAGGTTACATACAAATATTACACCATTTTATATAAGGGACTTGAGCATCCATGGATTTTGGTATCTGTGGGGGTCCTGGAACCAATCTCCTTTGGGTATCAAGGGACAATTTTATTGTCTTAAGATTCTCAAGATGGTTTTATCTAGCTTAGAATATGAGATGTGCTGATTTCCTTTGTTAGAAATTATGGATAACGTTGCTGCTTTGGAAACCAATGAGTGATGATCCAGTTAACATGTATCTCCAATATTATTGGCATTTTAATTTTTACTAAAGCATAATTACATCTGGAATCTAGAAAATATAATAGTCTGAGAAACTATCTTGTAGAGTCAGCCTGGGAAGGATCATTTCACTCTTAGGCCCCCATGTGACCGTGGATAGCCCAATAGATTCTAAAAAGAGGTATGAGTTGGGCAAAACAAAATTGTGAGATTGGGGAAGTTTTTCGAACCACATTTAACTTCCCCATATGGCATTTTATCAATATTTATTTTCCACCCTCCTTGTAACATCTTGTTGTCTCAGAGTTTCCTGCCTTTCACTTTTACCCAACTGGAGCTTCTTCTCCTAAAAAAGGGACGTTGAACTTTATTGAATCCTATTTATGTCAACTCTTTTTACTCTTTAAACCATGTTTATTGCAAAATAAAACACAGATACAGAAAATTACCCAAATCAAATGTATGGCATAATGAATTATAAGGTAAGCATCACACAGGTCAAGAAATAGAACCTTCCCAGTGACCTGAGAAGCCCCTTCTATTTGTCCTATTAGGACAAATAATATTGTTCTATTATAACCCTCTCCCTCCTGCTGTTATCCTGACTTTTATAGTAATGACTTCCTTGCATTTTTCTTTTGATAGTTTTAGCCACTCAAGTATGTATCCCTAGACACTCTAGATTAGTTTACATTTAAAAAAATTTGACATGATTTTCTTTTTAAAATCTCTATGTTCCTCTTCCATCCCTTTCATTTCTTTATGATGTATCTGTTAAAAAACTTGGAAAATTTGATACACGGAATTTGCCATATTAAAATTTTATGGATTTTAATGATCCTTTCCTTTTGGTACAGTTCAACATGTTTCTTAGTTATGGATATTTCTAACACGTTGGCTGCTAAATCCAGAGGGTGAATCTGATGGAGGCTTGATTCTTTTGTCAAGACTATACATAGTATTTGGAATAATTATAGGAGATGCATGTCTAATTTTCTCTCCTTTTGTAATTTTGAGCAACCATTGATATTTAATGCCTATATCAGTCATTCATTGGTAGTTATAAATGGTATTTTCTAATTTTATCATTGCTTTTTCATTATTAATTGGAATACTTTTATAAAGAGACATTTCGCCTCATCTCCCATTTGATTACCTAGTGGTGCAGTTCATATAGCAAAAGCTAGATAATGTTTGCTGCTGTGTCTTTACCTACTAGTTTTCAAGATAATGAGTTAGGTTCCTATCATTATCTGAAGGTGACCAATATTTCAAATTTTATTGAACTCATGAATTTGAACATACTGATAGATTTCAAGCCATTGCAATTTTACCATTGTTAAAGCTCATATATGATTAACTTATTTAATTCTTATGTTACTACTAGATAGTCATTATTTTCTATCTAGGGATGGCTTCTTTGGTAACTGAGTCTTTTTTCAATAGAGTTTATTCTTCTATCTCCTTCTACATAATGTAAGTGGCTTTATTCTATTGTTGTAATAAAAGAAAAACGTTTCTTATAAAAAAAACCCCATAAATACACAAAAGCATTAAAAGAGAAAATGAAACTAATTTATAATCCCACCACCCAAAACTAACCACTGTAACATTTTGGTCAATACCCTTCCAGAATTTTCTGTGCATAATATATAGAAATAAAATCTTACTCTTGGTTCTACTTTATGATATCCTTCAAAAATCTGTATGTGATAAATGTATTTTCATGTGAATAAATATAGACTGTCTCATCACTTTTAATGTATGAATATAAATTAATGGATATTTAGTTTCTTTTTTTCCACCAAAAATAATGCTACTGAATAATTACTGAAAAGAATGCTATCATATATAATTAGTTTTGTATTAGAGATGCAGGACACTTCCTGACCTAACCATACCTCCTTAGAAATTTCTGAATGGGTAGTGGAGTACAAGACATTGCACCCGCCCCTTCCCCTCCACAACTGAGGGGTTAATCTAGGGTTCCATAACTTGTGACTTAAAGCGATGAGATGAGTAGTAGCAATCAGATTTCTTCTTAAAAAAATGTGTAATTGTGAACTAATAAACCGCTTTAGTCACTGAAAGCTTAAGTTGGGAGCTGAAGTAGCCATATTTGGCCACGTGCAAGCTGAGAATTAAGAAGACATAGCAGGGAAACAGAAAAAAATGGAACAGATGTACAGAGCACCTACCATGTACCACTCACTGTTCTAGCTGCTTGGAACACATCAGTGAATAAAACAAAGATCTCTGCTTTCATGAAGCATCCATACTAGAGCAGCGGTCCCCAACCTTTTTGGTACCAGAGACTGGTTTGGTGGAAGACACTTTTTCCACGGACGGGGTGGGGGCATGGTTTCAGGATGATTCAAGCGCATTACATTTATTGTGCACTTTATTTCTATTATTATTACATTGTAATATATAATGAAATAATTATGTAACTCACCATAATGCAGAATCAGTGGGAGCCCTGAACTTGTTTTCCTGCAACTAGATGGTCCCATCTGGGGTGATGGGAGACAGTGACACCAGAAGTGTGTTGCTTATGTCCAGTCTGCTCCGTGATCTCGTTTTGGTTGCTGTCACTGCAGAAACCCTGCTTCACAAAGATAGGATGTTGGAAATGTAAGGAGACTTTTCAGTGCTTTTGTGGCAATCTTAGGATATTCCGCCTTGACTTTAATCCAAAACATATGGAGATTTGAAGTTGTCTCAAACATACTTTTAAGGCCACTGTCATATGTGATCTCAAGCAGTTGATCCTCTTCTAGCACTGACAAAGTCGATTCACCTGGCTTATTCACAAATAGGTCGCAGATCCATTCCTTCCCAGTTCGGGGATATTTTGTGGTTGAGAAGTAATGCTCAAACTCTTTTGAACGCTGAGATAGGTGATCATGCACCAGCTGGGAGAAAGAAGACCCTGGCTCAGTCTCTTTCAAAATCTCTGCTAATGTTTGAAACATGTCAGCAATCCCGATGTTCACTTGTCACCCCCATAGATCCAGTATGGCTGTGAATGCAGCCACTTTATCTGCCAACTTAAACACAGTTGTTCTCTCCTGAAGTGACAGATTGAGTTTGTTGAGCAGGTTGCATATGTCACACAAGTAAGCAAGTTTTGAAGCCCATTCTGTGTCACTGAAATGTGCTGCCAGTGGTGACTGTTTTTCTAAAAGAAATCTCTGGAGCGGCTCCCATAACTCAAAAACTCTGGCCAGTAATCTACCTTTAGAAAACCATCTCACTTCCATATATAAGAGAAGATGTGTGTGCTCTGCGTCCATCTCACACAGCTGCATGAACAGACGTGAGTTAAGGGCATGTATTTTAATGTGGCTGATAATTTTAATCACATTCTGCAAAACGTTGTTAATTTCAGGTGACATTTTTCAGCTAGCCAGCAGTTCTCTATGGATGACACAGTGCGTAGACTCACGTTCAGAAGCAACCTCTTTGACTCAAATAGTGAAACCAGAAAGCCGTCCAGTCAAGGCAGCCGCTCCGTCCGTGCATATACTGGCACAAAATGACCAATTCAGTTTTCCTGATATGTAATCATTCAAAAACTTGAATAGCTCTGCAGCTGTCGTTTGGTTGGCAACAAAAGTGCACATAACATATCCTCATGCACATCCTCCTGAAAAATATATTGCACAAACAAGCATTGTTGCCAACATCAGTAGACTTGTCAACCTGGATTGCATACCACGGTGACTCAATAATCCTCTCTAACAATTGTGCCTCAATATCCTCTGCTGAATCAATCAATGTGATACACCATATTAACAAGTTGAACAATAAAAACCATATGATCATCTCAATAGATGCAGAAAAAGCTATTGACAAAATTCAACACCCATTTATGATAAAAACTCTCCAGAAAGTACGCATAGAGGGAACCTACCTCAACATAATAAAGGCCATATACGACAAACCCACAGCAAACATCATTCTCAATGGTGAAAAACTGAAAGCATTTCCTCTAAGATCAGGAACGAGACAAGGATGTCCACTCTCACCACTATTATTTTACATAGATTTGGAAGCCCTAGCCGTGGCAATCAGAGAAGAAAAAGAAATAAAAGGAATCCAAATTGGAAAAGAAGAAGTAAAACTGTCACTGTTTGCAGATGACATGATACTATACATAGAGAATCCTAAAAATGCCACCAGAAAACTACTAGAGCTAATCAATGAATTTGGTAAAGTTGCAGGACACAAAATTAATGCACAGAAATCTCTTGCATTCCTATACACTAATGATGAAAAATCTGAAAGAAATTAAGGAAACACTCCCATTTACCACTGCAACAAAAAAAATAATATACCTAGGAATAAACCTACCTAGGGAGACAAAAGACCTGTATGCAGAAAACTATAAGACACTGATGAAAGAAATTAAAGATTATACCAACAGATGGAGAGATATACCATGTTTTGGATTGGAAGAATCAATATTGTGAAAAAGACTATACTACCCAAAGCAATCTACAGATTCAATGCGATCCCTATCAAATTACCAATGGCATTTTTTATGGAACTAGAACAAATCATCTTAAAATTTGTATGGAGACACAAAAGACCCCAAATAGCCAAAGCAGTCTTGAGGGAAAAAAATGGGGCTGGAGGAATCAGACTCCCTGACTTCAGACTATACTCCAAAGCTACAGTAATCAGACAATATGGTACTGGCACAAAAACAGAAACATAGATCAATGGAACAAGATAGAAAGCCCAGAGGTAAACCCACACACCTATGGTCAACTAATCTATGACAAAGGAGGCAAAGATATACAATGGAGAAAAGACAGTCTATTCAATAAGTGGTGCTGGGAAAACTGGACAGCTACATGTAAAAGAATGAAATTAGAACACTCCCTAACACCATACACAAAAATAAACTCAAAATGGATTCGAGACCTAAATGTAAGACCGGACACTATAAAACTCTTAGAGGAAAAACACATAGGCAGAACACTCTTTGACATAAATCACAGCAAGATCTTTTGTGATCCACCTCCTAGAGTAATGAAAATAAAAACAAAAATAAACAAATGGGGCCTAATGAAACTTCAAAGCTTTTGCACAGCAAAGGAAACTACAAACAAGAGGAAAAGACAACCCTCAGAATGGGAGAAAATATTTGCAAACGAATCAACGGACAAAGGATTAATCTCCAAAATATATAAACAGCTCATGCAGCTCAATATTAAAAAACAAACAACCCAATCCAAAAATGGGCAGGAGACCTAAATAGACATTTCTCCAAAGAAGACATACAGATGGCCAAGAGGCACATGAAAAGGTGCTCAACATCACTAATTATTAGAGAAATGCAAATCAAAACTACAATGAAGTTTCACCTCACAGCAGTTAGAATGGGCATCATCAGAAAATCTATAAACAACAAATGCTGGAGAGGGTGTGGAGAAAAGGGAACCCTCTTGCACTGTTGGTGGGAATGTAAATTGATACAGCCACTATGGAGAACATGGAGGTTCCTTAAAAAACTAAAAATAGAATTACCATATGATCCAGCAATCCCACTACTGGGCATATACCCAGAGAAAATCATAATTTAAAAAGCACATGCACCCTAATGTTCATTGCAGCACTATTTACAAGAGCCAGGTCATGGAAACAACCTAAATGCCTGTCAACAGACAAATGGATAAAGGAGATATGGTACATATATAAAATGGAATATTACTCAGCCATAAAAAGGAATGAAATTGGGTCATTTGTAGAGACGTGGATGGACCTAGAGACTCTCATACAGAGTGAAGTAAGTCAGAAAGAGAAAAACAAATATCATATATTAACGCATATATGTGGAACCTAGAAAAATGGTACAGATGAACCGGTTTGCAAGGCAGAAATAGAGACACAGATGTAGAGAACAAACGTATGGACACCAAGGGGGGAAAGCGGGGGGTGGGGTGGGGGGTGGGGAGGTGGGATGAATTGGGAGATTGGGATTGACATATATACACTTATATGTATAAAATAGATAACTAATAAGAACCCACTGTATAAAAAAATAATTAATAAAATTAAAATTTTTAAAAAAGCCATGTCAGTGAGTGGCAAGTGTCAATTAAGCCACATCTGGTGGCAGGTTTTATAGTGGCAAGTGAGTTGATGTACTTCAATTGTACAGTTGCATCTGGTTGCAGGCTTAAATCAGAATCCGACACTTATTTTAGTCCATGCTTGCTCCACCCATTATTTTATTTACCACCTCCATCCGTGCCTCTTTCCCGCATTGAGCACTTGTCTCTGTTACAGTTTTGGTAAGCCCACAAGCTAACTCTAGCCAAAATAAATAAAAAAAAGAGTCACTGGAGAGCTTCTTTGAAAAGGGGGAAGACCCAATGATGAGACAGCAGAAGACTCTAAGACCGCCAACAAAAAGAAAGCTGCATTTAAAAGAAAATACCAAAAGTCCTACTTAAATTATGGGTTCATTGCAACAGGTGATTCACATTCTCCAAGGCTGCTTTGTATAATATATGGTGATTGGCTATCCAACGAAGCAATGAAACCTTCAAAACTGCTTCGCCACATGGAGACCAAGCACCCTGAACTAAAAGACAAGACTTTGGAGTTTTTCAAAAGAAAAAAAGTGAACACGAAGAACAGAAGCAGTTATTGAAGGCCACCACTTCGTCAAGTGTGTCTGCACTGAGAGCATCGTTCTTAGTGGCTAACCACATTGCTAAAGATAAGAAGCCCTTTACTATTGGTGAAGAGTTGATTCTACCTGCTGCTAAGGACATTTGTCGTGAAGTTTTAGGAGAGGCTGCAGTTCAAAAGGTGGTACGTGTTCCTCTTTCAGCTAGCACCGTAATTAGACAAACTGATGAAACAGCAGAGGATTTTTTTTTTTTATCATGTCACTTCCCCCTTTATGGTGCTCAATTTTATTTTATTTATTTATTTATTTTCACACAGACACACTGTATTTTACTTTTACAAGAGATAAGTAAACTGACACCAAGCATTGTAAATGGATGACCACAACAAAAGCAACAATGATTGCAATTACCAAACACGAAACACACTCATACTATGTCATAATATTGACATTCAGTCCAGTAATCCTCCACTGTAACAGCTCCTTTACTTTGCAGTGAAAATTGATTTGTATATTTTTTGCCTCTGAGTCCTTGTGGGATTTTTTTTTTTATTCAAACAGAAAGTCACAAAAATTATAATCATCCTCATCAGTTCACTCAGTCCCATGTAATTAATTTTTTTTCATCTTGATCTTTTGTTAGCACTTTTATGAATTCATCAGTTTTCCATCAGAGTTCTGAAAATGCTTATTCATTCAGTTCAGCAGTATAGTCAGTTACCAGAAACCTGTACTTGTCAGAGTCTTTTCCATGAATTCCTTGAAGATGAAACCCTTTTATAGGAACATTTTTGCAAAAGCATCAGAGTACACCCAGAACTGTCTGTAATGACAAAAGACTTAAAAATGACCATGGTTAAAGATTTGATGAAAGTTCATAATAATGCAATTGACAAGGAAATTTAGTTATTTCTGAGATATACATTTTAAAGTAATAACAAGAATTATGACTTATAACATTATACCAGAACATATAAGATTTTTAGAAATTTCATGTAATGTCTGAAACATTTATATTAACATATTTGCATACAAATAGCCCAAAGAAAGTTTAGTATTAGTTGTTTTGTTTGTTTGTTTGTTTATACTGCAGGTTCTTATTAGTCATCAATTTTATACACATCAGTGTATACATGTCAATCCCAATTCCCCAATTCAGCACACCACCATCCCCACCCCACCGCAGTTTTCCTCCTTTGGTGTCCATACATTTGTTCTCTACATCTGTGTCTCAACTTCTGCCCTGCAAACTGGTTCATCTGTACCATTTTTCTAGGTTCCACATACATGCGTTAATATACGACATTTGTTTTTCTCTTTCTGACTTACTTCACTCTGTATGAGAGTCTCTAGGTCCATCCACGTCTCTACAAATGACCCAATTTCATTCCTTTTTATGGCTGAGTAATATTCCATTTTATATATGTACCATATCTCCTTTATCCATTTGTCTGTTGACAGGCATTTAGGTTGTTTCCATGACCTGGCTCTTGTAAATAGTGCTGCAATGAACATTAGGGTGCATGTGCTTTTTAAATTATGATTTTCTCTGGGTATATGCCCAGTAGTGGGATTGCTGGATCATATGGTAATTCTATTTTTAGTTTTTTAAGGAACCTCCATGTTCTCCATAGTGGCTGTATCAATTTACATTCCCACCAACAGTGCAAGAGGGTTCCCTTTTCTCCACACCCTCTCCAGCATTTGTTGTTTATAGATTTTCTGATGATGCCCATTCTAACTGCTGTGAGGTGAAACTTCATTGTAGTTTTGATTTGCATTTCTCTAATAATTAGTGATGTTGAGCACCTTTTCATGTGCCTCTTGGCCATCTGTATGTCTTCTTTGGAGAAATGTCTATTTAGGTCTCCTGCCCATTTTTGGATTGGGTTGTTTGTTTTTTAATATTGAGCTGCATGAGCTGTTTATATATTTTGGAGATTAATCCTTTGTCCGTTGATTCGTTTGCAAATATTTTCTCCCATTCTGAGGGTTGTCTTTTCCTCTTGTTTGTAGTTTCCTTTGCTGTGCAAAAGCTTTGAAGTTTCATTAGGCCCCATTTGTTTATTTTTGTTTTTATTTTCATTACTCTAGGAGGTGGATCACAAAAGATCTTGCTGTGATTTATGTCAAAGAGTGTTCTGCCTATGTGTTTTTCCTCTAAGAGTTTTATAGTGTCCGGTCTTACATTTAGGTCTCAAATCCATTTTGAGTTTATTTTTGTGTATGGCGTGAGGGAGTGTTCTAATTTCATTCTTTTACATGTAGCTGTCCAGTTTTCCCAGCACCACTTATTGAATAGACTGTCTTTTCTCCATTGTATATCCTTGCCTCCTTTGTCATAGATTAGTTGACCATAGGTGCGTGGGTTTATCTCTGGACTTTCTATCTTGTTCCATTGATTTATGTTTCTGTTTTTGTGCCAGTTCCATATTGTCTGATTACTGTAGCTTTGGAGTATAGTCTGAAATCAGGGAGTCTGATTCCTCCAGCTCCATTTTTTTCCCTCAAGACTGCTTTGGCTATTTGGGGTCTTTTGTGTCTCCATACAAATTTTAAGATTTTTTGTTCTAGTTCTGTAAAAAATGCCATTGGTAATCTGATGGGGATTGCACTGAATCTGTAGATTGCTTTGGGTAATATAGTCTTTTTCACAATATTGATTCTTCCAATCCAAGAACATGGTATATCCATATGTTTGTGTCATCTTTGATTTCTTTCCTCAGTGTCTCATAGTTTTCTGAGTACAGGTGTTTTACCTCCTTAGGTAGGTTTATTCCTAGGTATTTTATTCTTTTTGTTACAGTGGTGAATGGGTTAGTTTCCTTAATTTCTCTTTCTGATCTTTCATTGTTAGCATATGGGAATGCAAGATTTCTGTGCATTAATTTTGTATCCTGCAACTTTACCAAATTCATTGATTAGCTCTAGTAGTTTTCTGGTGGCATCTTTAGGATTATCTATGTATATATCATGTCATCTGCAAACAGTGACAGTTTTACTTCTTTTCCAATCTGGATTCCTTTTATTTCTTTTTCTTCTCTGATTGCCGTGGATAGGACTTCCAAACCTATGTTGAATAATAGTGGTGAGAGTGGACATCCTTGTCTCGTTCCTGATCTTAGAGGAAATGCTTTCAGTTTTTCACCATTGAGAATGATGTTTGCTGTTGGTTTGTTGTATACGGCCTTTATTATATTGAGGTAGGTTACCTCTGCCCACTTCCTGGAGAATTTTTATCATAAATGGGTGTTGAATTTTGTCAAAAGCTTTTCCTGCATCTATTGAAATGATCCTATGGTTTTTCTCCTTCAATTTGTTAATATGATGTATCACATTGACTGTTTTGCATATATTGAGGAATCCTTCTATCCCTTGGGTAAATCCCCCTTGATCATAATGTATGATCCTTTTAATGTGTTGTTGGATTCTGTTTGCTAGTATTTTGTTGAGGATTTTTGCAACTGATATAGGGTTTTGTTATTAGTCTGCAAGCAATTGATTTATTATGGTTTCTGTGCAGTCAACCTCTCTGCTAAGGATAATCTGTATTTGAAGCCTCTCCCCAGCGCTAGCATCACTGCCTCCGCTCAACCTCAGATCATCAGGCGTTAGATTTTCATAAGGAGCGCACAACCTAGATCCCTCGAATGCACCGTTCACAGTAGGGTTCGAGCTCCTGTGAGAATCTAATGCCGCCGCTGATGTGACAGGAGGCAGAGCTCAGGCAGTAATGTGAACGATGGGGAGGGGCTGTAAATACAGATGAAGCTTCGCTTGCTCGCCTGCTGCTCACCTCGTGGTGTGCGGCCTGGTTGCTAACAGGCCACGGATGGTACCAGGGTTGGAGACCCCTGTACCTAGAGGCAAGGGACGGTAAACAATCAGCATTTTAAATGAGCAATATAGCATATTAGAGTGCTATGGAAAGAAGGAAAAGGAGAACAGCAAGAAGGGGCTGGGAGCACAGCTTGTGGGAATGGTTGATGTGGCTCTTGTGAGACAAATAGAGAAAGCCATTGCCTTGGTTCTGACGACTTTTTTTTTTTTGACGACTTTTGAGTTAGTAGTTTCAGTGTGCATGAATCCTGCCCAGCTCTACTCATTTGTAACGCTTGGCATTTGTGACATTTAGGTGTCCTTCTATAAGTCTCCTTTTTTATTTAAACTAGTTTCAATCTGTTCCTGTTCTTTTCAACTTTGATGAAAACATTCTTATGTATTATTTTGGGTGCACTTGTCCAGTTATTTTTGTAGGATAACTTCCTATAAGTGGGTTCCTGGATTAATGAGTATGCATATTCAGATTTCTCAGATACCTTGTCTGACTTTGTCTTTTAGTTTTCTAGCTACTGGTAATATTGAGGGAGATGGTAAATATTTACTTGGCATATTGACAAACACATAGTATATAATACAGGGTCCAGTCAGGAGCCAGAAACCACACCAGTCATTTGAGCAGGGGAAATGTGATTTAAAGAATTTTTATGAGGTAAAAGGTGGTTAACTACTAAAAAAGATCAAAGAAAACACCTAAATCTACAGAGGTAGCATCTGTAGAGAGTGGTCACTCCCCTGAGAACTAAGGGACAAGTCAACAAGGAAAGAACTGAGAAGAAGGTCCAGCAAGGCTGAGTTTCAGACCTCTGAAGGAAAGGTGTGGTTGCCCCTGGACTACGCTACTCACCACTGTGAAGATGAAGGAGTTTGATGAGAACTGCTTGCCCTGGAAACTTGAGAGCCACTGCTCTTGTGGTGACCCTTGCCAATAGGCACCCACTGCTAAACTGCCAGGAATGCCACTGGCTGCTGTGACCCCTGCAAGTCCTTTCTTGCTCCTCTGGCCTGGCAGTGTCCTCTAGGACTCTTGAGTGGCTGTGCCTGACAGTGAGCCAAGTGGCAAAATGGAAGTGTAGTTTGTGCAGGGAAAACAAGGTGGGTTTGGAGTTAGGAGGCAATCTATTAATACCTGAAAATGTGGTCAGTGCCTTTTTTAAACCCACAAAAAATAATTTTGATATACTAGAAAATAAGGGCAAAAAAATGGATCCTTTTGCTTTCCTTTATACAAAATGGGGTATTTGAGTACAATCTTATCTGATCTGAAGCTATTTTGAGCATGAGAAAAAGTCTCTAATATTTAAAAAATTCCATCTTTGGGCTATAATCCTGTATTACTATCTGGTAAAGTGATGGAATGGTTTGTTTCATCATTCAGTTTTACCACCCAAGTGAGGACCAGATAGTGCTTGAGTCCAGAGGGAATTTTATTTATTTAAGTTTAATACTGTGTATTAAGCTTGTTGTGAACAGCCTTTCCTATTCATCAGGTTCCCTATATACTGCTTACAATTATTTTCCATGTATAACCTGCAAGCCTTTTCAAATGCATTTGTCTCATGGGAATCCAAAAGCCCTAGAAACATTTTTTAGTGTGTATTTCAGTAGTTGCAATTTCAAGGTGTAGCAGCACCTGGTGAGACCATCACAGTTCATTGCTGTCTCTTAGAGAATGCAATAAATTGTCCAGTGAACTAGATATTTTTTCGGTATTTATTTCTCTTTTTTTTCATATTGCATCTGCTCAACAAATTTTACTAATGTAAAGAAAGAAAATTATTCTAAAATGATATTTTGACACGTTATTTATATAGAACAGTCATCACTGCTGAAGATTTTTATGAGAAAAAGTCATCCTCTTCTTAACATCCCATGTTACACAGCCTAAGTTCAAACCCCCATCATGTCTCAAATCATTACGCTAGCCTACTAAACTGTCTCCTGGACTCTGTTCTTACTTGCCCCAAATCTGTCCTCCATGCTTTTACCTGTGAGGTCGTTCCAAAAGAGCTGATCTTGTTCCATATCAGCTTTTCTCCAGGGTTAAACCCCCAACTTTGCTCCCCAGTGACTGAATTCATTTTCAAGGCAGACAAAGTCACATCACTAACTGTTCACTCCATTTTACTCTTTACCTCAGTTTCCTGAACCACTGGCCATTTTGCACAAGTGCATGCTGTTTTGGGCTTAGTGGATTTCTACTCATCCTTCCAGACCCAGATTAAGCGTTGTCATGAAGATTTCCTGATACTCGGGAAGAGTTGTTTAATCTTTGCCATCAGGGTTTTATTGCAGCACTCATTCAGACATTTCAAATATTTGAGCGCCTACTTTGTACAGGACAAGAGAATACAGAGTGGTAGGGTAAAAGATGGGAGATTTTAGATAGGATAATTGACTTCTCTGAAGTAATGCTGAGCAGAGAACTGAATGAACTGACCGATTAAGCCATATTCCTCTCTGGGGGAGAGCACTTCAGGCATAGGACCCAGTACGTGCAAAGGGTCTGAGGCAGGGTGTGTTTTGATATGGAAGGAATAATATGGAGAATGATTGGCAGGAGAAGAGGGAACAGGGAGAGAGTGGTTGGAGGCAAGGTTGGATACTGGGGTGGGAGTGAGGACAGATTACATAAGGTCTTTTAGGCCATGGTAAGGATTTTGCATTTTATTCTCAGTGAGATAGGAAGTGAAATATTGTATAAGACCATATAGGATTAAGTCTCTCTCCCCCATTTGCTTTCATAGTAGAAAATAAATTAATTCTTTAGAACATGGAAACGTGAAATTTTCTAATTAAAATTCTTTCCACTTTTGTATCGAACCCTGACATACAAAAAAGAGTTAACATGCTCTTTTGCCTTTTGTAGGTAGGAGATATATTTTGGTGAAAGGAAATGATGATTCTTGGAAAAATCAATTTTTTCTTATCAAGTCCCTGAAAATGAAAAAGGCTCACATTTTTTGCAATTCTTTGGAAAAAGCCTTGTAGTCAGCACTGGTTTTTGATCATATATTAACCCATATTGCAAATTAAACTATTGGGGTTTTTTTGTTTGTTTCTATTTTATTTTATTTTATTTTTTAACACCTTTACTGGAGTATAATTGCTTTACAATGGTGTGTTAGTTTCTGCTTTATAACAAAGTGAATCAGTTACACATATACATATGTTCCCATATCTCTTCCCTCTTGCATCTCCCTCCCTCTCACCCTCCCTATCCCACCCCTCTAGGTGGTCACAAAGCACTGAGCTGATCTCCCTGTGCTATGCGGCTGCTTCCCACTAGCTATCTATTTTATGTTTGGTAATGTATATAAGTCCATGCCACTCTCTCACTTTGTCACAGCTTACCCTTCCCCCTCCCCGTGTCCTCAAGTCCATTCTGTAGTAGGTCTGTGTCTTCATTCCCGTCTTGCCCCTAGGTTCTTCATGACCATTTTTTTTTTCTTTCTTAGATACCATATATATGTGTTAGCATACGGTATTTGTTTTTCTCTTTCTGACTTACTTCACTCTGTATGACAGACTCTAGGTCCATCCACCTCACTACAAATAACTCAGTTTCGTTTCTTTTTATGGCTGAGTAATATTCCATTGTATATATGTGCCACATCTTGTTTATCCATTCATCTGTCGATGGACACTTAGGTTGCTTCCATGTCCTGGCTATTGTAAATAGAGCTGCAATGAACATTTTGGTACATGACTCTTTTTGAATCATGGTTTTCTCAGGTTATATGCCCAGTAGTGGCATTGCTGGGTTGTATGGTAGTTCTATTTTTAGTTTTTTAAGGAACCTCCATACTGTTCTCCATAGTGGCTGTATCACTTTATATTCCCACCAACAGTGCAAGAGGGTTCCCTTTTCTCCACACCCTCTCCACCATTTATTGTTTGTAGATTTTTTGATGATGGCCATTCTGACCGATGTGAGGTGATACCTCATTGTAGTTTTGATTTGCATTTCTCTAATGATTAGTGATGTTGAGCACTCTTTCATGTGTTTTTTGGCAATCTGTATATCTTCTTTGGAGAAATGTCTATTTAGGTCTTCTGCCCATTTTTGGATTGGGTTGTTTGTTTTTTTGATATTGAGCTGCATGAGCGGCTTGTAAATTTTGGAGGTTAATCCTTTGTCAGTTGCTTCATTTGCAAATATTTTCTCCCATTCTGAGGGTCGTCTTTTCATCTTGTTTATGGTTTACTTTGCTGTGCAAAAGCTTTTAGGTTTCATTAGGTCCCATTTGTTTATTTTTGGTTTTATTTCCATTTCTGTCCATTGGTGAAAGTGGGGTGTGAAAGTCCCCTACTATGATTGTGTTACTGTCGATTTCCCCTTTTATGGCTGTTAGCATTTGCCTTGTATATTGAGGTGCTCCTATGTTGGGTGCATAAATATTTACAGTTGTTATATATTCTTCTTGGATTGATCCCTTGATCATTATGTAGTGTCCTTCTTTGTCTCTTGTAATAGTCTCTATTTTAAAGTCTATTTTGTCTGATATGAGAATTGCTACTCCAGCTTTCCTTGATTTCCATTTGCATGGAATATCTTTTTCCATCCCCTCACTTTCAGTCTGTATGTGTCCCTAGGTCTGAAGTGGGTCTCTTGTTGACAGCATATATACGGGTCTTGTTTTTGTATACATTCAGCCAGTCTATGTCTTTTGGTTTGAACATTTAATCTATTTACATTTAAGGTAATTATTGATATGTATGTTCCTATTACGATTTTCTTAATTGTTTTGGGTTTGTTATTGTAGGTCTTTTCCTTCTCTTGTGTTTCCTGACTAGAGAAGTTCCTTTAGCATTTGTTGTAAAGCTGGTTTGGTGGTGCTGAATTCTCTTAGCTTTTGCTTGTCTGTATAGGTTTTAATTTCTCTGTCGAATCTGAATGAGATCCTTGCTGGGTAGCGTAATCTTGGATGTAGGTTTTTCCCTTTTATCACTTTAAATATGTCCTGCCACTCCCTTCTGGCTTGTAGAGTTTCTGCTGAAAGATCAGCTGTTAACCTTATGGGGATTCCCTTGTATATTATTTGTTATTTTTCCCTTGCTGCTTTTAATATTTTTTCTTTGTATTTAATTTTTGATAATTTGATTAATATGTATCTTGGCATGTTTCTCCTTGGATTTATCCTGTGTGGGACTCTCTGTGCTTCCTGGACTTGAATGACTGTTTCCTTTCCCATATTAGGGAAGTTTTCTACTATAATCTCTTCAAATATCTTCTCAGTCCCTTTCTTTTTCTCTTCTTCTTCTGGGCCCCTTATAATTCGAATGTTGGTGCGTTGAATATTGTCCCAGAGGTCTCTGAGACTGTCTCAATTATTTTCATTCTTTTTTCTTTATTCTGCTCTGCAGTAGTTATTTCCACTATTTTATCTTCCAGGTCACTTACTCATTCTTCTGCCTCAGTTATTCTGCCATTGATTCCTTCTAGAGAATTTTGAATTTCATTTATTGTGTTGTTCATAATTGTTTGTTGGCTCTTTAGTTCTTCTAGGTCTTTGTTAAATGTTTCTTGTATTTTTCCATTCTATTTCCAAGATTTTGGATCATGTTTAGTATCATTACTCTGAATTCTTTTTCAGGAGACTGCCCATTTCCTCATTTGTTTGGTCTGGTGGGTTTTTACCTTGCTCCTTCATCTACTGTCTGTTTCTCTGTCTTCACATTTTGCTTAACTTACTGTGTTTCACGTGTCCTTTGGCGGGCTGCAGGTTCGTAGTTCCCGTTGTTTTTGGTGTCTGCCCCCAGTGGCTAAGGGTGGTTCAGTGGGTTGTGTTGGCTTCCTCCTGGAGGGGACTGGTGCCTGTGTTCTGGTGGATGAGGCTGGATCTTGTCTTTTATTGGGCAGGACTGCGTCTGGTGGTGTGTTTTGGGGTGTCTGTGACCTTGTTATGATTTTAGGCAGCCTCCCTGCTAATGGGTGGAGTTGTGTTCCTGTCTTGCTAGTTGTTTGGCATAGGGTGTCCAGCACTGTAGCTTGCTGGTTGTTGCATGGAGCTGGGTGTTAACGTTGAGTTGGAGATCTCTGGGAGAGCTTTTGCTGTTTGATATTACATGGAGCCGGGAGGTCTCTGGTGGACCAATGTCCTGAACTTGGCTCTCCCACCTCAGAGGCACAGGCCTGACACCCAGTCAAAGCACAAAGACCCTGTGAGCCAGATAGCTCAGAAGAAAAGGGAGGAAAAAAAAGAAAGAAAGAAAGAAAAAAATAATAAAGTTATTAAAATAGAAAGTAAAAAGTATTTATTAAAAATAAAAAGAAAACTAAACAGTAACAAAAAAAAAGATAGCAAGAAAGAAGAGGGGGCTTCCCTGGTGGTGCAGTGGTTGAGAATCTGCCTGCCGATGCAGGGGATGCGGGTTCGAGCCCTGGTCTGGGAGGATCCCACACGCCACGGAACAACTAGGCCCGTGAGCCACAGCTACTGAGCCTGCGCCCCTGGAGCCTGTGCTCCGCAACAAGAGAGGCCGCGATAGTGAGAGGCCTGCGCACCGCGATGAAGAGTGGCCCCGCTTGCCACAACTGGAGAAAGCCCTCACACAGAAACGAAGACCCAACACAGTCAAGAATGAATAAATAAATAAATAATAATTTAAAAAAAAAAAAAAAAAGAAAGAAGAGACCAACCAAACCAAAAAACAAATCCACCAATGATAACAAGCACTAAAAACTTTACTTAAAAAAAAAAAAAAGGACAGACAGAACCCTAGGACAAATGGTAAAAGCAAAGCTATACTGACAAAAATCACACAAAGAAGTGTACACATACACATTCACAAAAAGAGAAAAAGGAAAAATATATATATATCGTTGCTCCCAAAGCCCACTGCCTCAATTTTAGGATGATTTGTTGTCTATTCAGGTATTCCACAGGTGCAGGGTACATCAAGTTGACTGTGGAGATTTAATCCACTGCTCCTGAGGCTGTTGGGAGAAATTTCCCTTTCTCTTCTTTGTTCACACAGCTCCTGCGGTTCAGCTTTGGATTTGGCCCTGATTCTGCATGTAGGTCACCTAAGGGCATCTGTTCTTCACTCAGACAGGACAGGGTTAAAGTAGCAGCTGATTAGGGGGCTCTGGCTCACTCAGGTTGGGGGGAGGGAGGGGTACGGAATGCGGGGCGAGCCTGTGGCAGCAGAAGCCAGTGTGACATTGCAACAGCCTGAGGCATGCCGGGTTCTCCCAGGGATGTTGTCCCTGAATCACGGGACACTGGCAGTGGCGGGCTGCACAGGCTCCCGGTAGGGGAGGTGTGGATAGTGACCTGTGCTCACACACAGGCTTCTTGGTGGCTGCAGCAGCAGCCTTAGCATTTCATGCCCGTCTCTGGGGTCCACGCTGATAGCCTCGGCTCGCGCCTGTCTCTGGAGTTCGTTTAGGCGGCGCTCTGAATCCCCTTTCCTCGCCCACCCTGAAACAATGGTCTCTTGCCTCTTAAGCAGTTCCAGACCTTTTCCCGGACTCCCTCCCGGCAGCTGTGGTGCACTAGCCCCCTTCAGGCTATGTTCATGCAGTCAACCCCAGTCCTCTCCCTGGGATCTGACCTCTGAACCCTGAGCCTCAGCTCCCAGCCCCCACCTGCTCTGGGAGGTGAGCAGACAAGCCTCTTGGGCTGGTGAGTGCTGGTCGGCACAGATCATCTGTGCGGGAATCTCTCTGCTTTGCCCTCTGCACCCCTATTGCTGTGCTCTCCTCCATGACTCTGAAGCTTCCCCCCCGCCACCCCTCGTCTCCGCCCGCGAAGGGGCTTCCTAGTGTGTGGAAACCTTTCCTCCTTCACAGCTCCCTCCCCGAGGTGCAGGTCCTGTCCGTATTCTTTTGTCTCTGTTTTTTCTTTTTTCTTTTGCCCTACCCAGGTACGTGGGGAGTTTCTTGCCTTTTGGGAAATCTGAGGTCTTCTGCCAGCATTCAGTAAGTGTTCTGTAGGAGTTGTTCCACATGTAGATGTATTTCTGATGTATTTGTGGGGAGGAAGATGATCTCCACGTTTTATTCTTCAGCCATCTTGAAGGTCTCCCCTATAGTAAAATATTAAAAGATGCAACAATAATAGAAACATGGAAGTATATAATTGTTTTCAGTAAGGAAAGGACTTTTTTTGAAAGAGATAAGATTCATTCATTTTATAGAATGAATTAATGTATAATTTGCATAACTCTTGCAATTTAATGGGAATTCTAAAAATAGGATTTAACATCTGAAATTTTAACTGACTTTAAAAAATGAAGTAGATATTTGAAAATCATGGACATACTTGAGCTTAAAATCAAAGTCTATATTAGAAATTATATGTGAAAGTCAGGGATGTGGGAATCTCAATAGTTTTATAGTTTATCCAATCAAAGTTTGTATGGTTATGCCATTCACTTTATAGTATGTGGCTCATTCCAGTTTTGAAATGAATTTCAGAAGTTCAACGCTGATACTGTGAAACTGAATGGAGTCTATCCCTGAAGAGCTGTATTAACTTCTTTTTAATAACTGAGGATGGCACATGACTAACTTCTAGACCTACCACACAAATTGATCAATAAAAATTTCAGTTTCAACATTAAAATAACAACAAAAAGTTTCAAATACATAAAACTGTACCAAAGAGATTTGAAGTGCATTAGAATCCAATGGGAGCACAGATTTTAGTCCACATTCATGTTTTTACTCCTAAAAATCTTACATGGTTCAAAAAGGTGATGATGGAACGGGTCTCCCTGTATGCTTAAAAACAATCATAGCAGAAAAGGAGAGAGAGGGTGAACCAGAATGAAAGTTTCTGAGAAAATATTTTAAAGAGATGCCCTTCCTTACCCTTACGATATTTTAGCTGTAGGTTATTCAGTTTTGGATATTTGGTGTTTTGTCAAAAACTGGTATATTTCTTTTCTGTTAAAGTCTCTTATGTACTCTAATGATTCCATGCTTCCTGGAATTTCATTTGAGTTCCAGAAGTTAATAAACATAAACTAGGTTTTTTAAAAAGTTGCTGAATTAGTGTCCCATTTATCTGCAAGTTAGACAAAGTCCACATAATCCAACAAACACCATTTCACTGACAGTTTTTTTTCTGGAATTCTTTGTTATGGGTGTGTGTGTGTGTGTGTGTGTGTACATGTATGTCTGTGTATATATTGTCAAACAACCAAACATCTTAAATAACCATGATTTGTGTAATGTGACCTAGCCCATCCACTTAGAGTAACAGCTTTTGAATAAAGAATGAGGTAGTGAATTTGGCCAGAGAGGAGAACTAACAGAGGGAACAAAGCCTGTCTTTGGTACATTTGATGTGGCCCAACTACCTGGTCAAACTGTGTGCAGGAGTCTCAGGAGTTCCAGATCCTTCGTTTACCAGCTATCAACATTTTGCCAGGCAAATCAGCCTGCTTAAATTCTTTTGTTGTGATGTGTTCTAATCCTAGTGTGCCACACGTTGTTCTGGCCTCAAAGTCCTTGGGAGAGTTTCAGGAAGAACCTGGGAACAGAAATCACTTTGTTGGGGTGGGTGAGGGTGGGGGTGAGGTGGTGGTGGATTTTTTTTTTAATCCCAGGGACATATTTTTCCTATGTCTGTTTAGTCCCCAATTCCCATTATTGGCAAGGAAGGCAAGGAAGACAGGCCAGAAAATTCAGAAAGATAAGAAATAATGCACAAACAGGGCTTCTAGCAAAGAGGCAGTAAAAATTAAGAACTGTGGAAACTAGGAATGAAAAATTCTTAAAAAAAAAATTACTGTAGTCTTATAAGAGAAATAGTAAGAAGATAAAGAAATAGGATTAATTAAAGAGACATAGAATACTCAAAAAGAAATAGAGAAGATAGATGAACAAATATCCCATTTATCTTCGTATTAAGTAAAGCCATTTCCCACAGTTCATTAATATGTTAAGTCATTTTCTAACAGAAAAATTTGCTGTGATGTTTGTTCCCTTAACACAGGAAACGTTCAGACTTTCTGATTCCACATTTTCTGAACATTGACAGTTCCGCTCACATGGCTTGGCCCTTTAGAGATGTTCTTGTAACCACATTTCTCCTGCTAATCAACCCAGCAGGCCTTGGAGGTTATAAACACTGGCCTACTTTTGAAGTCCTGAGCTTAAGCCCCAGGGCATCCAGCTGTGTAGAGAAACACAGACGGGAAATGGTACCATTTCTGTCTCTTTATGGGGAAGAAATCATCCCTGTTAATTAAGCGAAGAGTTTGAAAAGTGCTTGGAGAATTGTTTGTAGCTCTTGGGCAGAAAGTGTTTTCTTTGTCATGTCTTTGGAAGTCAAGGTTCCAGTTCAAGCTTTTCCTTTGTGAATTAGAATTTGAACTCATTTCTTTAAGGAAAATTAAATATTTGCAATCAAATTTCTAACTATAAATAAAAATCATAGATCTCAAAAATAGGTTTGGACTATCTACCCCTGTACTCTTTTAATTAGAGCTCTAGGGAAAAGGTTTGAAGATTCAAAATGGTGAAATATGTCATAGTCAGAAGCCCAAATTTAACTTGATTTTTAACTGCCATTTGTGTGATTTCTCTTTTATTATCTGCTACAAACACTGGGGCTTGAAAACAGCCTTTGTAGGCATCTAGGGCTCTGGACTCTGAGTTGCTGCAGAGTTGCTGGGTTGTTTACACCGCATTGCCATTTTGCACATTAAGGAACGTGGATAGGCAGCTCTGGAATATCAAAGTAAGGCTTACTCTGTTTGCTAAATAATGAGAAAGAGCTTGAATTTTGAAGCCAAAGCTGGGTTCAAATTTCTGCCCCTTTTTAATCATGTGACCCTAGGAATGTTGCTTATTTCTTCAACCCTCATTATAAAGATGAGAATTTTGTTCACTGGTCATGTCATCTGAAACATTTCCAGGCACCTGGTAGGCCAGTGATAAATAATAGCTATTTTATTATTCAGGTATTGATTAATAAAATATTGTCACTTTGAATCTTAGAATTGAAGTCTAGATCTAAGGTTCATACACACCTCCACGTGACTCAAGTAGTTAAGGATTCAAGCATATGGGAGGGATGCTTTTACTTTGTCTTCAAATTACTTGCATGTGGTTTTTCAGAGAGAAGGTATTAAGTTGCATTTTGAGCACTCATCCCCAGGGTCATTTTCTAATGCTTTCAAACCCCTATCCACTTTTTACTAGGGAGAACTGCATATTGTTATTTTTTTTTGTTTTTTATTTTATTTTGTTGAGAACTGCATATTGTTGCTCTTTGATTTTCTCTGCGCTGTTGCAGCTATTGCATGCAAGGTTGCTGACTTTGTTTTCTTCAACCTCTACCCCAGAACTCAATACAAGCATACATACACAGCCCTAACCTGCTCACACAGTAGACTGACAATTTGTCTCCTTCATAGTCTCTTTCTAACCAAACCCTCCTTTGCATTTAGAGTCCCTAAGTTAAACTCACTCTCCCCTGGCTGTTATCATCCTCGTTGGTATAAACAGTAATTGTTTAAGGTCACTTAAGATTACCTTTTTAATAGCCTCTAATTATTTCAGCTGTTTTACTTTATTTTTTTCACTTTCTTTTTTTAATTTATTTTTTTGAATTTAATTTATTTTTTATACAGCAGGTTCTTATTAGTTATCTATTTTATATATATTAGTGTATATATGTCAATCCCAATCTCCCAATTCATTCCACCCCCCACCCCCCCACTTTCCCCCCTTGGTGTCCATACGTTTGTTCTCTACATCTGTCTCTATTTCTGCCTTGCAAACCAGTGCGTCTGTACCATTTTTCAAGATTCCACATATATGCGTTAACATACAATGTTTGTTTTTCTCTTTCTGACTTACTTCACTCCGTATGATAGTCTCTAGGTCCATCCATGTCTCTACAAATGACCCAACTTCGTTCCTTTTTATGGCTGAGTAATATTCCACTGTATGTATGTATCACAACTTCTTTATCCATTCGTCTGTCAATGGGCATTTAGGTTGCTTCCATGACCTGGCTATTGTAAATAGTGCTGCAATGAACAGTGGGGTGCATGTGTCTTTTTGAATTATGGTTTTCTCTGGGTATATGCCCAGTAGTGGGATTGCTGGATCATATGGTAATTCTATATTTAGTTTTTTAAGGAACCTCCATATTGTTCTCCATAGTGGCTGTATCAATTTACATTCCCACCAACAGTGCAAGAAGGTTCCCTTTTCTCCACACCCTCTCCAGCATTTGTTGTTTGTAGATTTTCTGATGATGCCCATTCTAACTGGTATGAGGTGATACCTCATTGTAGTTTTGATTTGCATTTCTCTAATAAGTAGTGTTGAGCAGCTTTTCTTGTGCCTCTTGGCCATCTGTATGTCTTCTTTGGAGAAATGTCTGTTCAGGTCTTCTGCCCATTTTCGGACTGGGTTGATTGTTTTTTAAATATTGAGCTGCATGAGCTGTTTATATATTTTGGAGATTAATCCTTTGTCCATTGATTCATTTGCAAATATTTTCTCCCATTCTCAGGGTTGTCTTTTCATCTGGTTTATAGTTTCCTTTGCTGTGCAAAAGCTTTGAAGTTTCATTAGGTCCCATTTGTTTATTTTTGTTTTTATTTCCATTACTCTAGGAGGTGGGTCAAAATAGATCTTGCTGTGATTTATGTCAGAGTGTTCTTCCTATGTTTTCCTCTAAGAGTTTTATACTGTCCAGTCTTACATTGAGGTCTTTAATCCATTTTGAGTTTATTTTTGTGTATGGTGTTAGGGGGTGTTCTAATTTCATTCTTTTACATGTAGCTGTCCAGTTTTCCCAGCACCACTTATTGAAGAGGCTGCCTTTTCTCCACTGTATATCCTTGCCTCCTTTGTCATAGATTAGTTGACAATAGGTGTGTGGGTTTATCTCTGGGCTTTCTATCCTGTTCCATTGATCTATGTTTCTGTTTTTGTGCCTGTACCATATTGTCTGGATTACTGTAGCTTTGGAGTAGAGTCTGAAGTCAGGGAGTCTGATTCCTCCAGCTCTGTTTTTTTCCCTCAAGATTGCTTTGGCTATTCGGGGTCTTTTGTGTCGCCATACATATTTTAAGATTTTTTGTTCTAGTTCTGTAAAAAATGCCATGTGGTCCTGGACTTCTGTCTGTTGAAAGATTTTTAATCACAGTTTCAATTTCATTACTTGTGATTGGTCTGTTCATATATTCTATTTCTTCTTGTTCAGTCTCAGATGGTTATACCTTTCTAAGAATTTGTCCATTTCTTCCAGGTTGTCCATTTTATTGGCATAGAGCTGCTTGTAGTAGTCTCTTATGATGCTTTGTATTTCTGCGGTGTCTGTTGTAACTTCTCTTTTTTCATTTCTAATTTTATTGATTTGAGTCCTCTCCCTCTTTTTCTTGATGAGTCTGGCTAATGGTTTATCAATTTTCTTTATCTTCTCAAAGAACAAGCTTTAACTTTTATTGATCTTTCCTATCGTTTTATTTGTTTCTATTTCATTTATTTCTGCTCTGATCTTTATGATTTCTTTCCTTTTACTAACTTTGGGTTTTGTTTGTTCTTCTTTCTCTAGTTCCTTTAGGTATAAGGTTAGATTCTTTATTTGAGATTTTTCTTATTTCTTGAGGTAGGATGATATTGCTATAAACTTCCCTCTTAGAACTGCTTTTGCTGCATCCCACAGGTTTTGGATCATGGTGTTTTTGTTGTCATTTGTCTCTAGGTATTTTCTGATATCCTCTTTGATTTCTTCGGGGATCTCTTTGTTATTTAGTAACACTTTGTTTAGCCTCCACATGTTTGTGTTTCTTACTTTTTTTCCCCTGTAATGTATTTCTAATCTCATCGTGTTGTGGTCAGAAGAGATGCTTGATATGATTTCAATTTCCTTAAATTTACTGAAGCTTGATTTTTGATCCAAGATGTGATCTGTCTTGGAGAATGTTCCGTGTGCACTTGAGAAGAAAGTATAATCTGCTGTTTTCGGGTGGAATGTCCTATAAATATCAATTAAATGTATCTGGTTTACTGTGTCATTTAAAGCTTGTGTTTCCTTATTAGTTTTGTCGGGATGATCTGTCCATTGGTGTAAGTGAGGTGTTAAAATCCCCCAGTATTATTGTGTTACTGTCGATTTCCTCTTTTGTTGGCATTTGCCTTATGTATTGAGGTGCTCCTATGTTGGGTGCATATATATTTATAATTATTATATCTTCTTCTTGGATTGATCTCTTGATCATTATGTAGTGCCCTTCCTTATCTCTTGTAACAGTCTTTATTTTAAAGTCTATTTTATCTGATATGAGTATTGCTGCTCCAGCTTTCCTTTGATTTCCATTTGCATGGAAAATCTTTTTCCATCCCCTCACTTTCAGTATGTATGTGTCCCTAGGTCTGAAGCAGGTCTCTTGTAGACAGCATATATATGGGTCTTGTTTTTTACCCATTCAGCAAGCCTGTGTCTTTTGGTTGGAGCATTTAATCCATTCACATTTAAGGTAATTATCGATATGTATGTTCCTATTTTCAATTACCATTTTCTTAATTGTTTTGGATTTGTTTTTGTAGGTCCTTTTCTTCTCTTGTGTTTCCCACTTAGAGAAATTCCTTTAGCATTTGTTGTAGAGCTGGTCTGGTGGTGCTGAATTCTCTTAGCTTTTGCTTGTCTGTAAAGCTTTTGATTTCTCCATTGAATCTGAATGAGATCCTTGTCAGGTAGAGTAATATTTGTTGTAGGTCCTTCCCTTTCATCACTTTAAATATATCGTGCCACTCCCTTCTGGCTTGTAGAGTTTCTGCTCAGAAATCAGCTGTTAACTTTATGGGAGTTCCCTTGTATGTTATTTGTTGTTTTTCCCTTGTTACTTTTAATAATTTTTCTTTGTCTTTAATTTTTGTCAGTTTGATTACTATGTGTCTCAGCATGTTTCTCCTTGGGTTTATCCTGCCTGGGAGTCTCAGTGCTTCCTGGATTTGGGTGGCTATTTCCTTTCCCATGTTAGGGAAGTTTTTGTCTATAATCTCTTCAAATATTTTCTTGGGTCCTTTCTCTCTCTCTTCTCCTTCTGGGACCCCTATAATGCGAATGTTGGTGCATTTAATGTTGTCCCAGAGGTCTCTAAGGCTGCCTTAATTTCTTTTCATTCTTTTTTCTTTATTCTGTTCCATGAGAGTGAATTCCACCATTTTGTCTTGCAGGTCACTTATCCGTTCTTCTGCCTCAGTTATTCTGCTATTGAATCCTTCTAGTGTATTTTTCATTTCAGTTATTGTATTGTTCATCTCTTTTTGTTTGTTCTTTAATTCTTCTAGGTGTTTGTCCTTTAATTCTTCTAGGTCTTTGTTAAACATTTGTTGCATCTTCTCAATCTTTGCCTCCATTCTTTTTCCGAGGTCCTGGATCATCTTCACTATCATTTTTCTGAATTCTTTTTCTGGAAGGTTGCCTATCTCCACTTCATTTAATTGTTTTTATGGGGTTTTATCTTGTTCCTTCATGTGGTACATAGTCCTCTGCCTTTTCTTTTGTCTATCTTTCTGTGGATGTGGTTTTCATTTCACAGGCTGCAGGATTGTAGTTCTTCATGCTTCTACTGTCTGCCCTCTGGTGGATGAGGCTATCTAAGAGGCTTGTGCAAGCTTCCTGATGCGAGGGACTGGTGGTGGGTAGACCTGGGTGTTGCTCTGGTGGGCAGAGCTCAGTAAAACTTTAGTCCACTTGTCTGCTGATGAGTGGGGCTGAGTTCCCTCCCTGTTGGTCGTTTGGCCTGAGGCCACCCAGCACTGGAGCCCACAGGCCCTTTGGTGGGGCTAATGGTGGACTCCGGGAGGGCTCACACCAAGGATTACTTCCCAGAACTTCTGCTGCCGGTGTCCTTGTCCCTGCAGTGAGCCACAGTGCCCCCTGCCTCTGCAGGAGACCCTCCAACTCTAGCAGGTAGGTCTGGTTCAGTCTCCTCTGGGGTCACTGCTGCACACACTACTCTGTGTGTGCCCTGCAAGAGTGGAGTCTCTGTTTCCCCCAGACCTGTCAAAGTCCTTCAGTCAAATACCGCTAGCTTTCAAAGTCTGATTCTCTGGGAATTCCTCTTCCCATGCTGGACCCCCAGTTCTGGAAGCCTGACGTGGGACTCAGAACCTTCACTCCAGCAGATGGGCTTCTGTGGTATAACTGTTCTCCAGTTTGTGAGTCATCCACCCAGTGGTTATGGGATTTGATTTTTTTGTGATTGTGCCCCTCCTACCATCTCACTGGGGCTTCTCCTTTGTCTTTGGATGTGGGGTATCTTTTTTGGTGAGTTCCAGTGTCTTCCTATTGATGATTGTTCAGCAGTTAGTTGTGATTCAGGTGCTCTTCCCCTTCCAGCTGTTTTGTAGCTTGGATTCTGCTTGATGATCCTTCACATTAAAGTCATTTGTTTCTGATGTTGCAATCACATAACATACTTCTACTAAGTACTAAATGTGTAAATAAAAATGGCTCTTTCTGTAGTGCTATAAGAAATAGAATAAAATTAACAAGAAAACCAATTCTGGTTATTGCCCAGACTTGGGAGAGGGTATGTATAAAGCAGGGATTGGTAAACTATAGTCTGTCTGCCAAATCTGGTGTAGTATCTGTTTCTGCAGGGCTTGCAAACTAAGAATGGTTTTTACATTTGTAAATGTTTGAAAAACATCAGAAGAATATTGCATAATACATAAAAATGCTAGAAAAATCAAATTTCAGTGTCATAAATTAAGTTTTATTGGAACTTAGCCACACTTTTTTTACACATTGTCTCTGGTTGCTCTCATGGTACATCAGCACAGTTGAGTATTTGCAACAGAGATCATATGGTCTGCAAAGCCTCAAATATTTACTATCCGACCCTGTATGGAGAAAGCTTGATGGCCTCTGGTATAAAGTGTTCCCTGTAGGGAATATCATTTACGTACTTTATGCTTTATATTATACTTTCCTGCGTGTTTAAGCTTCTTCCATGTTATTAAATGATTTATCTAAGATCACAATGTTAGTGGCAGGGCTTGGGTTTCATATATCTTCTCAACAAGACCACCATTTTAAACTTAATTTAATGAAAAAAATTAAAGAATGATCATGTTGGAAGAAAAAACTGTATTTTTAAAATATACAATAATTTTTCTCTTTTATCTATTCAATAGTATTTATTCAGACCCTGGGGTTTTTTCCCAAGTAATTTATAAGAACCTTATCCTTGGATTATTTACAATATAATAGGTTGGGGAATAAGTATATTTGTGAAATAGCTGGTGAAATATAGAATGAGTCCATTATATTGAGCTGAAGATTTTGTATACACATGCATTTTGTAGATACAGTGAATGGAGCGGAAAGGATAGTATGAAATGCAGTTAACTTGGAAAGAGTTAAAGAGTAGTAGTTTTTCTTCTAAATTTTGTGATGTGTGATTTTAAATTTTGTTAAAAAGATTCAAAATGACATATCAAACATAAAATGAAAAGTGTTAGAATAACTAAACTAAATCAGTTTTATATCTTGTCTTTTGCACTAATTTCTGAATAAATTATATTTAATACATGGTAGTTGTCATTATTATATGATATTTTTCAGTGGAAAACAGATGAGTTGAACATTCTGTAGGTAGAAAAAGAATATTTGAAGAGTAAATGACTGACTAATTTTGTAGTCAAACTTTGATCATCTTATAATCAAGCTTTGATTATCTTCTTTTGGCTTAAACTTAATCTGATGTGGTATAAAAAAACTGTAGTGTGATTTAGCAACAAACATTAAAAGACCTTTTTATTAAGGATAATTTCAAACATATACAAAAGTAGAGATAATAGTGTAACGAACCCTTTATGTAGCCATCATCTTGTATCAACAATTATCATCTTAGGGTCATATTTCTTTCATTTTTAAAAAGCTTCCACTCAACACTGGATTATTTTAAATCAAGTGCCTGTAAATAGTGTCTGTATGTGTCTCTAAAAGGTGAATACTTAAAAAAATAGTAACATTATCACACCTAAAAAATAATATTGTCAGGATCCAAATAAAGGACATACATTTTAAATTAGTTGCTATTTCTCTTAAATCTATAATTTCCTTGTCCCTCTTTTTTCCCCATGCAATATTTGTTGAAGAAATCAGGGTATTTGCCCAGTAGAGTTTCCTGCGTTGTTAAATTTTGCTGATTGCACCACACTGGTATCACTTAACATGCTCCTCTATTTCCTGTATTTACTATAAAAGATATTTGGAAATAGAGGATTGATCAAATTCATGTTCAGTTTTAGGAAAAGAAGACTTCGTAGGAGGATCCATCAGGAGACAGATGAATATTCTGTGTCTCTCTTTCTTGTAATTCTGGGACCTTGATGATCATTGCCTAGATCCATTATTTCATTAGGATGACATTGTAATTCTATCATTCCTTCTTTATTTATTAGTTGGAAAACATATGTAAAGAGAAACTTCCCCTCATCAACTATTTGGTTATCTCAAGCATAGTTTGTATAAGAAAAATATTATAAACGTGATTCTTTCATGTAGTATTCTCTAAAAGTGTCCTGCAATATATATATATATATGTTATATATATATAATATATATATTATGTATATTGTGTGTATTTATTTAGTGAACTCATTGATTTAAATATAATATGAAGTTTTCAATCAATTGCAGTTATTATTCTTAATATTGCTTAAAATGTTCCATTTTTGGCTAGTGGGAGTTTACTTACAAAAATTTAAACATATTTTTAAAAGTTCCCTTACTATATGTGTGTGTGATTTTACTTGAAGTTTAATTTAAATAGTTTTAATGCTTTATCTTTCTATATGCAATGAATTCCTCAGTGCTTATTATTATTCAGCTAATAATTAAGCCTTTTAATTTGAGTTTTGAGCTAGAGATGGCAATCTCCATCCTTCTTCTAAGGGCAGCCCTTCTTGAGTCCTGTGATCAGCTCATCCTGGATGAGGCTCCCTGCTTCTCTCTGACTCTCTCACTGTTTTCTTCTTATTTGATTTAGCTTGAGAGAATTTTCTGCAATCAAAAAAGCCTAAGACAAACAGAAATATTCCTGTGCATAAGCAGTAGATTGAAAATAAAGAGATTTTGTTTTTGTTCTGACTCCTGGCACTAAATTACAATTTGTCAAATTGATCTAGATCAGCGTTTTTCCCTCAAAACTGTACTCTGTGGGATCGCCTGTAAAAAGTTTCTTGTTCAAATAAACTTGGGACATATTGCCTATAATTTTTTTGTTTTGGAGTGTAACTATACCTGTTAGGATAAAAGGCTCCGAGAATTTTGCAGGCAAGAAATCCCTTTAACTTGGTATAACTATGCAGTTTCCTAAATCTGCCTGGCCGCACAATCATTAACACTACTATCCTCTGCCTTTAGAGGTCCAAGGAGCAATCTTTGGGAAATGTTGAGAGAGCTAATGACCAGGTGTCTCCTAATTCTGAAAGTTCGATTGTTATGACAAAATGTGTCAGAAATCAAAGTTGTCTTTTCATGTGGAACCTGCTTTCCCTTTGGTGTCTTCTTCTGCTAAATCATTGAAGCTGACTTTATCTCATCCCAATGGGGGAAAAATTGTCCTGGGTCCCAGACTTCAGATTTGATGTGAATTTTTGTTGCAATCATTTTCTGAAGAGGCCTAGGGAAAAGTATGGCTGGATTTGTCAAAGTAGACAAAAGGAGACTCTTAGGAAGATTAGTGTAGCATTGGTGTATTAGATAATTAACTTAGGAAAATAAGAGTTTGAAGTCATACAAAATAAAGATTAAAATCTAAAACAGGGCAGCTATTGTGGAAATAGAAGATGGAAGAATGAAGTTACTCTTTACCAAGTAGGAGGATTTTGATACCAGTACACACAGTTAGCATCACCAGGGCTTTTGGTTTATGGACCTAGGAACAATCTGGCACTAGCTCTGCCACTAACTGGGTCACCGTTGGCAAATCATATGGGCCACAGCTTCTTTATGTGTAAAATGGGAGTGTTTCACTAGATGATCCCTAAGGTCCCCCCTCTGTTCTAAGTCAGTGATCCCTATGAAATGTGTTTAAGAAGCTTCTGTGTTTTATATACTATTGGTGTGTGGAGAAACAAAATAAGAAAGAGTTGCCTTCTTTTTAGGTATATTGATATTCTTAAGAATCCATTTAAAATACAGGGCTGTAATTTTCCTGAAAATATTAGTAATGTGCTTGGTGGAAATAGCATGGTGATGGGAAAAGAGCTAATGACAAGGAGTTTAGAATGGAAATAAAGATATAGCAGAGCTCTAAAAATCATTTTTTTTCTCTCCACTATGCAAATGAACAAATAATTTGAGCTAATTATTAGCATCAGAGTAATGCAGCAAATACTCTGAATGCAAATAATTTTAATTATTTGCAAGGATTGTTAAAGACAGAAAACACAAGAATAGGCAATAGCAGGGGAAGAATATGGACTCTAGGACAAGTAGAGCATTTGAGATAGCTTTCTACACTGTGAAAAAGACCTATGGGCAGGCTGGGACATCATTTCAGATTTTTTATTTTCAATTCCCAGCATGTTCTTTTACTAATCTTTTTCTTTTTAATTACATTCGCATTTTATCCAAGCCAATAGCTTCAGAATTACTGTGCTTTTCATTTCATGCAGTTGGTTTGCAAATAGAGCATGTCTGGGTTCCTCTGTGGCAAAGAGAATAAAAAAAAAAGTTAACTTTGATTCTGTGACAAAATGTCTGTAAAACACAGCAAAACATAGTCATGGTCTCACACAAAGTGGCTTTATTAAGCTATCTGATCATGCCTCTGCCCAAACTAAAGCTTTAAAACTCCTTAAAGATATTTACTAGCCCAAAGCAATCAAGGGTAAATGAACTTAATGTATACTTCTAGTGAATAATTAGATACTCTAGTGAACTTGAGGGTACAAAAGTAGTCCAAGTATTCAGTGGTACTAAATTGAGTGACCAATTTTTTATTTCTCACCTCAGGACTGCAAAACTATTGCATAAAGCAATCATGAGCAGTGTGCACTTTTAATGTGGTATTTGCAATTCAAATGTTTTTCTTCTTCAGTTTTAGTCTGCAGTTGCAAACACCACATTCCCCTTTTACTTGTCATGTCCTCAGGGCTTTGTTTTGCCAAATTGTTGGCTCACCACTTTCCATGGTAATTTATAGAACCTGGTTCACTTTGTGTCATCCCAGGTAATAAATGAAAATGGAAACAATTTGCTGTTAAGAAATCTTTCTGAAACAAAATGCAAATAACATATTGAAACAAACTAAGGCTATTTTAAAAGAGCAGTGCAATATAATTATAGAGGTTGTATTACTATAAACTTCTTTTTTCTTAATAATTTCTCTCTCTCTCTGACTCAGAGGATATTCTTCTGTTTATTTAAATTAAAATACTTTCTCTTAGGAACTTTTAATCAATTTCTGTTTTTCCCAG
Organism: Balaenoptera borealis; assembly: GCF_965194805.1. NCBI lineage: Eukaryota > Metazoa > Chordata > Mammalia > Artiodactyla > Balaenopteridae > Balaenoptera > Balaenoptera borealis. The sequence goes on along the minus strand of NC_138866.1, from coordinate 53,503,466 downwards.
TCAGTTAGCTTTGAGCCTCTGGACTATGGTAGAAGTTGGTGGGGGGGGGGGGGCGGGGGGATCTTGGAGTTATTCCCAAGGATCTGCAAATCCATCTGTACACCAAGCATTGTCCTTACACTGAATAACCTGTTTTTCACATTCATAGACCATTATTTTTAAATATAGCAGAAGTTGTGATTAAGTTATTTAAAATTTAAATGAAATCATAGCAAAGTGTTTTCTATATGCACTTCCTTAACAGGTTCGCAAAGTATCACCTTTATCAAATGAATATTTTACATGTAGATCTAAAAAGGAGTTTCTCATTCTCCTAATTGTGAACCACTTCTCTATTTAATAGGTTGAATAATAGTCAGAATTAAATTGGTCATTAAAAGAATCATTATGAGTTTCAAATATGAGTTTTTAAAAGCAGGGTTTCTTAATCATAAGTTCATGGATCCCTAGAAGTTATTTACAAAACTTGATGTGTACAAATCTATGCTCGTTTTTTCGGAAGAGAGAATTCATAGCAGTGTTCATCCAGTTAACAAAAGGGTCTGTGACCCTAACACGATTGGGAACTACTTTATAAACCTGAAAAGAGTGAGTATACTCTGAATTTCCTTGTAATAACTATATTATAAAAAGGTGAAAAAAATGTCTAAGTCAGCAAGTAAGAAAAGTTTGCTTTTGTGGGAAAGAGTGGCATACCCCAACAATAAATTGAATATACTCTTGTAATTACCTAGAGATAAGGAAAACTCAGGCTATTCATTCTTTCAGAGAACTATTGCCAATACTAAGCTGTTTTAATAGTTAACTCACTTTTATTTTGCCCTCTGTGTTTGTGTTACTGAGTCCATCACCAGCAAGGGTCCTTCTGCCCAATGTCACTCGCACCAACAGAACAAGATTGAGGTTCGGTTCAGGAGCAAAGGAAAGCTTTATTCTTTCATCAAAGAATGGAGAGGTGCAAGCTTTCGCTCTAGAGCGCATGCTCTTCGCAACCGGCAGTCAATGGGGCTTACTATGCTTACTATGTCAGCAGCGGGGAGGGGGCGGAGTTCTCGCAGGGTGGGCGCAGCTGCGCTGCTCGCGGCTTCAGATCACAGTGCAGGCACAGCGTCTCTGCGTACGGTCGGCCGTCGCCATCTTGAATTGAGTGTCGCGTGCAGTGCTTCTGCACAAGGCCTGCCGAGCTGAGGAGTCTGGCGCAGCGGTTGGTTCTGTGCTGGGAACTCTAATCCCTTGGGTTTGGTGCAAGGCCTCTGCGCCCGGCCCCCTACAGGCAAGTGAAACCAGATTAAGCATAAATGAGGTTAGAGCTTCTTTTTTCACCTAGATTCCATCTTATTTTTCTCCGGGACCTCAGAGGGCCTTGCTGGTGATATAAGGCGCTATCATTTACTGGGAGAAATACTATAGACCAGAAGTTGAGAGGTTGGTTTAAAAGTTTTTTCTTCCATTGCTTGATTATTTAATATTAGGAGAGCAGGTTGCGATGCTTATTCTAAAAATGGTTTATTAATTAAAAATAAATTTTATTAGTTGTCTGGTTTTGAACAATTAAGATAACCAGGTGACTGAGTGCTAGAAATGTTCCTGTTTAAACTAGTCACACTGCTATCAAGTAATTATGAATTTTATTTTCCTTTACTTCAGTATTGCTACCTGTGAAACAAATTCAAACATATATTGTCATTTACTTAATGGAAATGCTAAAAAAAAAAAGGATACTATTTGTAGACACATAAAACTCAGAAGATTGAAATATGTTTTGTATTTCCTAGAAAGTTCAGATTTCCTCACCAGAAAATACAAAGCATATAGACCATGCTCTCTGTGGTCGCCATGCTTTATGCTAGTCTGTTACCTTGGATTCCAGACCTATACTTCTAATCACCAATAACCCGGTGATATAATTTGGGCAAAGGTGGATTTTCCTTTCATAGTGTCCATGTCCATAATAAAATATGCAAGGGCACAACATTTCATTTTCAAGCATCAGTCAAGATTGTGCCATGTCCAGCCACCGAATAATATGCCCTAGGCTTTCAAATATCACAAAATTCCTCAACAATATTTTATCTTTGAGAACACATACACTCCTAACCGGCACCTTATAATGTCATTTCAACAATGACTTTTGACTAATGAACTAAGATATTTTGTATTTTAAAGTACTTTATTTAGATAAAATTCGCTTACATTGAAAAGCATAGATCTTAAACGATCTATGATTCAATGAATTTTCACAAATGTATGCACATATATAAACACTATCTCAACCCAAATATAGAACATTTCAACCTCTGTAGTAATTTCCCTGTACACATCACCCGCATAGGTGACTGATGTTCCGATTTCTATCACTATAGACTAGTTTAGATTGTACACAAACTTATGTAGATAATATAACATGTACTGTTTTGTGTCTCGCTTCTTTTCATGTACATATGTTTTTAAACGTTGTCCTGTTGCCTTTATCAGTAGTTTGTCCCTCTTTTTTTTATGTTCCTTATTGTACCAAAATATTTATCCACTCTCCTATTGATAGATATTTGGGCTGTTTCCAGTTTTTGACTACTATTAATAAAACTGTTAGAAACATTTTGCACAGGTCTTTGTGTGGATATGTTTTCATTTTTCCTGAGTAAATACTCAGGAGCAGAAATGCTCAGTTATAGGGTATATATGTTTAATTTTATTTAGAAATTTCCAAGCAGTTTTCCAAAGTAGTTATACTATTTTATAATTCCACCAACAATGTTATGGGAATTCCAGTGGCTTCATATCCTCATTAACATTTGAGGTTGTCCGTCCTAATTTTAGCTGTTCTAGTGAGTGTGAAACAATATTATCACTGTGGCTTTAATTTGCAATTTCCTGCTGACTAAAGATGCTGAATACTTTTTAATAGGCCTTTTATTTCCTTTGTGGTGTAGTTGTTTCCCCATTAAAAATTTGGGCTATCTTTTGATTAATTTTTAGCTTTTTTTTTTTTTTTTTAACTGTATTTGGATACTTGCTGGGGTGTGTGTGTGTGTGTGTGCATGCATCTTGACTTGTCATTTTTTAACATATCTTTAGAAGCATAGACTTTTACAATTTTGATATAATCTCAATTTATTATCATTTTGTTTCTTTTATGGTTAGTGCTTTTTGTGTACTAAGAGTTATTGCTTCCCCCAAGACTGTGAATGTATTCCCCCATGCTTTATAGATTTATAGTTTCAGCTTTTATCTTTAGATCTATAATATGTCTTGAATTAAGTTTTATTATGGATTGAAGTAGCTTGTATTTTGGTCATTTGTTTCATCAACATTTATTGAAAAGACTCTCCTTTCTCCATTGACCATATATGTATTGGTCTATTTCTGGAATCCCTAATCTATCCTATTGATCTGTTTTCCTTTCCTTAGGCCAATGTCACACTATCTTGATTACTGTAACTTTATAGTAAGTTTTGAAATCAGGTTGTGTAAGTCCTCCAACTTTGCTTTTCTTAAAGTCTTTCTTTTCTTTCTATGTACCTCAAGCCCTTTGGGATATCTTACACATTTTAAACGTATTTTGTAAATTTATATAACAAAACCTGCTGGGATTTTTATCAGGATTGTGTTGACTCTATAGATGATTTGGGGAGAATTGACATTATTTCAGTGTTGATTGCTTCAATCTGTGAACATGGTATATCTCTCCATTTATTTAGGTCTTTATCAGTCTCTTTTAAAAGGTTTTGTAATTTCAGTGTGCAAATATTTTGCAGTTTTTCTTACTGAAGATGACATTGTTTTAAAATTCCATTTTTCAATTATTTGTCACTGGTATACACAAGTACATTTTTTTTCTATATTAACTTCTTGTTCTACAACCTTGTTAAATTTGCCTATTAATTTTAGTAGTTTTTCTATAGTTTACTTTGCATTTTATATATAACATATGATCAATTTATATAATTTTTATTTTTGTGAATAAAAACAGTTTAATACTTCCTTTCCAATTGCTATACTTTTAATTTCTTTTTCACACTGACTGGGATTCCTGAACTTGGGGGCCAAACGGTAATATTCAGTATGTCACCAATAAATATAATGTTAGCTATAGGTGTTCATAGATGGCCTTTATCAGAAAGGAGTTCCACTTCCATTTTTGGTTTGTGAGTTTTTATCTTGAATTGGCCTTGAATTTTGTCAGTTGCCTTTTCTTTATTATTTCAATTTGATCAAATGTATTGATTTTTTAAAATACTAACCCTACTTAGTTATGATATATCCTCTGTTTTATATATTTCTGGATTAATTTACTTATATTTTATTTATAAGTTTTGTATCTACACTCATGGGGAGTATAATATTTTTTTCTCTATAATGTCTTTTTGTGACATTTTGGGTTAGTCTGGTCTCAAAATAATTTGTTGACTGTTCTCTACTTTCTTTTTTTTGTTTGTTTTATTTTAATTACTTTATTTTTCTTATTAGTCATCCATTTTATACACATCAGTGTATACATGTCAATCCCAATCTCCCAGTTCATCACACCACAACCCCCACCCCTTGCCGCTTTCCCCCCTTGGTGTCCATATGTTTTTTCTCTACTTCTGTGTCTCAGTTTCTGCTCTGCAAACCGGTTCATCTGTACCATTTTCTAGGTTCCACATATGTGTTAATATACGATATTTGTTTTTCTCTTTCTGACTTACTTTACTCTGTATGACAGTCTCTGGATGCATCCACGTCTCTACAAATGACCCAATTTCTTTCCTTTTTATGGCTGAGTAGTATTCCGTTGTATATATGTTCCACATCTTCTTTATCCATTCGTTTGTCGATGGGCATTTAGGTTGCTTCCATGACCTAGCTATTGTAAATAGTGCTGCAATGAACAGTGGGGTGCATGTGTCTTTTTGAATTATAAGTTTCTCAGGGTATATGCCCAGTAGTGGGATTGCTGGATCATATGGTAATTCTATTTTTAGTTCTTTAAGGAAGGTCCATACTGTTCTCCATAGTGGTTGTATCAATTTACATACCCACCAACAGTGCAAGAGGGTTCTCTTTTCTCCACACCCTCTACAGCATTTGTTGTTTGTAGATTTTCTGATGATGCCCATTCTAACTGGTGTGAGGTGATACCTCACTGTAGTTTTAATTTGCATTTCTCTAATAATTAGTGACATTGAACAGCTTTTCATGTGCTTCTTGGCCATCTGTATGTCTTCTTTGGAGAGATGTCTATTTAGGTCTTCTGCCCATTTTTGGTTGGGTTGTTTGTTTTTTTGATATTGAGCTGCAGGAGCTGTTTATATATTTTGGAGATTAATCCTTTGTCTGATGATTCGTTTGCAAATATTTTCTCCCATGCTGAGGGTTGTCTTTTTGTCTTGTTTATGGTTTCCTTTGCTGTGCAAAAGCTTTGAAGTTTCATTAGGTCCCATTTGTTTATTTTTGTTTTTATTTCCGTTACTCTCGGAGGTGGATCAAAAAAGATCTTGCTGTGATTTATGTCATAGAGTGTTCTTCCTATGTTTTCCTCTAAGAGTTTTATAGTGTCAGGTCTTACATTTAGGTCTCTACTCCATTTTGAGTTTATTTTTGTGTATGGTGTTAGGGGGTGTTCTAATTTCATTCTTTTACATGTAGCTGTCCAGTTTTCCCAGCACCACTTATTGAAGAGGCTGCCTTTTCTCCATTGTATATCCTTGACTCCTTTGTCATAGATTAGTTGACCATAGGTGTGTGGGTTTATCTCTGGGCTTTCTATCCTGTTCCATTGATGTATATTACTGTTTTTGTGCCAGTACCATATTGTCTGGATTACTGTAGCTTTGGAGTATAGTCTGAAGTCAGGGAGTCTGATTCCTCCAGCTCTGTTTTTTTCCCTCAAGATTGCTTTGGCTATTCGGGGTCTTTTGTGTCTCCATACATATTTTAAGATTTTTTGTTCTAGTTCTGTAGAAAATGCCACCTGATCCTGGACTTTTGTCTGTTGGAAGATTTTTAATCACAGTTTCAATTTCATTACTTGTGATTGGTCTGTTCTTACTTTCTATTTCTTCTTTCTAAAAAAAAAATTTAATGAGATTCTTCTTTTTCTTCCTTAAATGTTTGATAGACTTTATTAATGAAACCATTTGGGCCTGTAGTTTTCTTTGTGAGATGATATTTAATTATGAATTTAATTTCCTTAACATATTTGGGGCTATTCATATTTCCTGTTCATTCTTTATCAGCTTTTTAAGTTGTACCTTTGAAGCAATTTGTTCTTTTCAACTATTTTGTCAGACTTATTGGCATAAAACTGTTCTATAATATTTGCTTATTTTCCTTTTAATGTCTGTAGGATCTCTAGTCATGGTGCTTCTTTCATTCTAATATTGATAATTAATGTTTTGCCTCTTTTCCTCACTTGTTCTAGGAATTTATCAATTTTATTAATCTCTTCAGAGAATCAACTTTTGACCGTTAATTTTCTTTATTGTCTGTTTTTTATTTTTTCAATTTCTGCCCATATCTAAATTTTTAAAAATTTCTATTCACTTAGGGTTTAATTTGCTTGTTTTTTTCTAGCTTCTTAAAGTGGAAGCTTACATCACTGATCTTCAGCTTTCCTCCTTTCAAATATAAGCATTTAGGTATAAATTTACCTCTAAAATACCACTTTATTTGCATCTCATAATTTTTATATATTGTGCATTTATCATTAAGTTAAAAATATTTTCTAATTTTCCTAGTGGTTTCTTCTTTAACCTGTTAATTACAAGAAGATGCTTAATTTATTTGGAGATTTTAGAGATATTTTAATTGATTTAAATTTAATTCTCTTATGGTCAGAGAACATATTCTGTATTATTTCAATATCTTAAAACTCACTGTGAATTTATGATACACTGTATGGTCTATTATGGTGACCATTATATGTGTAGTTGAAAAGAATGTTTTCTATAGGTGCTGGGTATAATTTTTCACACATATTAATTAGGTTGAAAGTGTTGTTCAAGTGTTCTATACACTTACTAGCCTTTTCCTATCCTATTCTATATCTTTGAAGCTAGCCTTTTTAGATGTACTTTTTATCAGGCAGGGGTTATAAGAAAATGAAATATGATTATAATAGATTTATATTCCTGTTTAATTTTAGTTAGACTTTGATAAAACTTTATTGCAATTTACTTGTAAGGCAAGCCCTCTATTTTTATGGAGGGCAGATAACACATGGGATGCAGTGTACTATAATTCAAGGGACGTTGGCTTGAAAATCATAAGTCCAGGTTAATGTCCCAGCTGTGCTACAAAATCCATCCTAGTGCTATTATTCCTTGAATTGGTGGCTTTTTATTTTCAGTGACTTTTTCGTTTAGGAGAGGTATGAGTTAGAGAATCTTACCAGTACCTTTGTTTTCCCTGTTTTCCTTTTGCCTGAAGTTTCCTTTTAGAGCAATATTCATTAGTTCCAATAATATTTGTTGATCTTCAACCATTTCCAGGCACTCTTATGATTGCTTGGATAGATATATCCATGAAACAGGTCAAATTTCTGCATTTCTGGAGATTTTATTCTCGTGGGGAGAAACAGTAAATGAGTAAATTACATAGTACATTAGAAAGTGATAAATGCTATCACATAGAGGGAAACATAGAGGAAGGTAACAGAGTTGGGGTTCTGGGTCTGAGAGTACCAATGACAAATTGTCATATGGGCACAGAATTGAAGGTAATAAGATAATTAGCCAATTGATTATCTGGAGAAAGAGCCTTTCAGGAAGAGAGGACAATCATTGCAAAGATCTCAAGGCAAGAGAATGCCTTATGACATATACAGAGAATAATAAGGAGGCGATTTTGGTAGATTAGGGTGAACAAACAAGAGAGTAGTAAGAGACGAGGTCTGGGAGGGGCCAGATCACAGAGGCCTGTGTGAGCCATTTTAACGACTTCTTTTTTTATTCCAAGTGAAATGGCTTTTATGGAGAGAAGTGTCACAATTTTACTTTTATTTTAAAAGGATCATTGCAGATGTGTTGATAATAGACTATAGGAGGACAAGAGTTAAAGAGAAAGATATGTTGGAAGCTATTGCAGTAATGCAGCTGAGCACTAAATTTTGTTCAGACTAGGATGAGTGAATGAAGAAATGGAAATGGTCAGATTCTGAATATATATATATGTGTTTTTTTGAAAGCATCAATTTTATTTATTTATTTATTTTTGGTGTTTTGGGTCTTCTTTGCTGCATGCGGGCTTTCTCTAGTTGTGGCGAGCGGGGGCTACTCTTCATTGTGGTGCGTGGGCTTTTAATTGTGGTGGCTTCTCTTGTTGTGGAGCACGGGCTCTAGGAGTGCAGGCTTCAGTAGTTGTGGCATGCGGGCTCAGTAGTTGTGGCTCACAGGCTCTAGAGCACAGGCTCAGTAGTCGTGGCGCATAGGCTTAGTTGCTCTGCAGCGTGTGGGATCTTCCTGGACCAGGGATTGAACCCGTGTCCCCTGCATTGGCAGACGGATTCTTAACCACTGCACCACCAGGGAAGTCCCCCTGAATATATTTTCAATACACCATCAAAAAGAGTTTACTGATTTTGTATGGGGCATGAATAAAGGAAATGATTCAAGAATGATGTAGTTTACTAGCTTTAGCAACTGGAAGGACAGAATTAGCATTCAGTGCAATGGAAAATGTATTTCTTTTGGAGGAAGGTAGAGAAGATCAGATATCCATATTTGGAAATACTGAATTAGAAATGATGCCTAGTTATCAAGTAGGCATTTGAATATGTGAATCTGGTGTTTGGTAGAGAGGTCTGGAATGGATATATAAACTTGGATGTTATAAGCATATATATCATATTTAGATGGAGGAAGGCAGAGGACTAAGGATGAATTCTTGGGACATTTCAAATTTAAGAGGTCTAGGAGAAGAGGGTAAACTAGCAGAGAACACTGAAAGAGAGTGACGGGAAAAGTAGGAAGAAAAACAAAGGAGTGAGATATCCTGGAAACCAGGTAAAGAAAGCATATCAAATAAAGTCTGATCGGTGGTTTTAGCAACAATGAAGGCTATGTGACTTTTGGTGCAGTGTGTGGCGGGAGGTGGGGTGGGAAATTTGATGAGGAGAGTTTTGCTGCAAAGGGAATTTAGGCAATGGGACAGTACTTTAGGATTTTTTTCCATTAAGGTGGGAGAAATTAGAAGCAATCTTAAAGATTTGCACCTGTTCTTTTTATTTATTTATTATTTGATTGTGCCTGCTTCATTCCCAAAAGTCTTTGAGGTGGGTTACAAAAATCAAAACACACAAATTCCAAAGAGTAAAACAAAATAAAAAGGGAGGAATTTAGTAATTTTACCTTTTCAAGCCTTGAAATTTATGCCCACTAGGAAAAAGAGTAGGCATTCCTTATATTTTAAAAGAGGAACAAACATAGTTATTATTTGTCTAGGTGGACAGAGTAACTCACAGTGTAATGACTTGGATGCTGAGTTGTGTTTTGTGTTTTGTTTTGTTTTGTTTTGTTTTGTTTTTAACCATGAGACAAATACATCATGGAGTCTTATGCCTGGTTTGTGAATCATTTTTTTCTTACTGACATTAGTAGTACATAAGTTTGTTATCTGTTTTGTTTGGCTGCTCCCAAAATCTTGTTTTTTGTTTTCTGGTTTTTTTGATAGTTAATTATTTTACTTTGAATTTATTTTTCTTACTGTTTTTATTTATTTATTTATTTTTTTATAGACCTTTGAGTATAATTGCTTCATAATACTGTGTTAGTTTCTGTTGTACAACAAAGTGAATCAGCCATATGCATACATACATCTCCATATACCCTCCCTCTTGAGCCTCCCTCCCACCCTCCCTAGCACCCCTCTAGGTCATCGCAAAGCACCAAGCTGATCTCCCTGTGCTATGCTGCTGCTTCCCACTAGCTATTTTACATCTTGTAGTGTATATATGTCGCTGCTACTCTCACTTTGCCCCAGCTTCCCCCTCCCGCTCCGTGTCCTCAAGTCCATTCTATATGTCTGTGTCTTTATTCTGCCCTGCCACTAGGTTCATGTGTACCATTTTTTTGTTAGATTCCATACATATGCGTTAGCATGTGGTATTTGCTTTTCATTTTCTGACTTACTTCACTCTGTATGACAAGACTCTAGGTCCATCCACCTTGCTACAAGTAACTCAATTTCATTTCTTTTTATGGCTGAGTAATATTCCATTGTATATATGTGCCACATCTTCTTTATCCATTCATCTGTTGATGGACATTTAGGTTGGTTCCATGTCCTGGCTATTGTAAATAGTGCTGCAATGAACATTGTGGTACATGTCTCTTTTTGAATTATGGCTTTCTCAGGTTATATGCCCAGTAGTGGGATTGCTGGGTCATATGGTAATTCTATCTTTAGTTTTTTAAGGAAACTCCATATTGTTCTCCATAGTGGCTGTATCAATTTACATTGCCACCAACAGTGCAGGAGGGTTCCCTTTTCACCACACCCTTTCCAACATTTATTGTTTCTAGATTTTTTTGATAATGGCTATTCTGACCTGTGTGAGGTGATACCTCATTGTAGTTTTGATTTGCATTTCTCTAATAAATAGTTATGTTGAGCATCTTTTCATGTGCCTCTTGGCCCTCTGTATGTCTTCTTTGGTGAAATATCAATTTAGGTCTTCCACCCACTTTTAATTGTATTGTTTGTTTTTTTGATAATCAGTTCCATGAGCTATTTGTATATTTTGGAGATTAATCCTTTGTCCATTGTTTCATTTGCAAATATTTTCTCCCATGCTGACGTTTGTCTTTTTGTCTTGTTTATGGTTTCCTTTGCTGTGCAAAAGCTTTAAAGTTTCATTAGGTCCCATTTGTTTATTTTTGTTTTTATTTTCATTACTCTAGGAGGTGGATTAAAAAAATCTTGACGTGGTTTATGTCAAAGAGTGTTTTTCCTATGTTTTCCTCTAAGAGTTTTATAGTGTCTGGCCTTACATTGAGGTCTTTAATCTGTTTGGAGTTTATTTTTGTGTATGGTGTTAGGGAGAGTTCTAACTTCATTGTTTTACATGTAGCTGTCCAGTTTACCTAGCACCACTTATTGAAGAGGCTGTCTTTTCTCCATTTTATGTTCTTGCCTCTTTTGACCATATGTGTGTGGGTTTATCTCTGGGCGTTCTGTCCTGCTCCATTGATCTATATTTCCGTTTTTTTGCCAGTACCTTACTGTCTTGATTACTGTAGCTTTGTAGTATAGTTTGAAGACAGGGAGCCCGATTCCTCCAGCTCCATGTTTCTTTCTCAAGATTGCATTGGCTATTCGGGGTCTTTTGTGTTTCCATACGAATTGTAAAATTTTTTGTTCTAGTTCTGTGAAAAATGGCATTGGTAGTTTGATAAGGATTGCATTGAATATGTAGATGGCTTGGGGTGGTATAGTCATTTTCACAGTATTGATTCTTGCAATTCAAGAACATGGTCTATTTCTCCATCTGTTTATGTCATCTTTGATTTCTTTCATCAGTGTATTATACTTTTCCGACTACAAGTCTCTCACCTCCTTAGGCAGGTTTATTCCTAGGTATTTTATTCTTTTTGTTGCGATGGTAAATGGGAGTGTTTCCTTAATTTCTCTTTCTGATTTTTTGTTGTTGGTGTATAGGAATGCCAGATATTTCTGTGCATTAATTTTATATCCTGCAACCTTACCTAATTTATTGATTAGCCCTAGTAGTTTTCTGGTGGCATCTTTAGGATTTTCTATGTATAGTATCATATCATCTGCAAACAGTGACAGTTTTACTTCTTCTTTTCCAATTTGGATTCCTTTTATTTCTTTTTCTTCTCTGATTGTAGTGGCTGGGACTTCCAAAACTATGTTGAATAAGAGTGGTGAGGGTGGACATCCTTGTCTTGTTCCTGATCTTAGAGGAAATGCTTTCAGTTTTTCACCATTGAGTATGATGCTTGCTGTGCATTTGTCATATATATGGCCTTTATTATATTGAGGTAGGTTCCCTCTGTGCACACTTTCTGGAGAGTTTTTATCATAAATGGGTGTTGAATTTTGTCAAAAGCTTTTTCTGCATCTATTGAAATGATCATTTGGTTTTTGTTCCTTAATTTGTTAATGTGGTGTAGTGACATTGATTGATTTGCATATATTGAGGAATCCTTGCATCCCTGGGATATATCCCACTTAATTATGGTGTATGATCCTTTTAATATGTTGATGGATTCTGTTTGCTAGTATTTTGTTTAGGATTTTTGCATCTATGTTCATCAGGGATATTGGTCTATAATTTTCTTTTATTGTGTTATCTTTTTCTGGTTTTGGTATCAGGGTGATGGTGGCTTCATAGAATGAATTTGGGAGTGTTCCCTCCTCTGCAAGTTTTTGGAAGAGTTTGAGAAGGATCAGTGTTAGCTCTTGTCTGAGTACTTGGTAGAATTCGCCTGTGAAGCCATCTGGTCCTGGACTTTTGTTTCTTGGAAAACTTTTAATTACAGTTTCAATTTCATTACTTGTGATAGGTCTGTTTATATTTTCTAATTCTTCCTGGTTCAGTCTTGGAAAATTGTACCTTTCCAAGAATTTTTCCATTTCTTCGTGGTTATCCATTTTATTGGCATATAGTTGTTTGTAGTAGTCTCTTATAATCCTTTATATTTCTGCAGTGTCAGTTGTAATTTCTCCTTTTTCATTTCTAATTTTATTGATTTACATCCTCTCCCTTTTTTCCTTGATGAGTCTAGCTAAGGGTTTGTCTATTTTGTTTATCTTCCTAGAGAACCAGCTTTTAGTTTTATTGATCTTTGCTATTGTTTTCTTCGTTTCTGTTTCATTTATTTCTGCTTTGATCTTTATGATTTCTTTCCTTCTACTGACTTTGAGTTTTCTTTGTTCTTCTTTCTCTAGTTGTTTTAAGTGTAGGGTTAGATTGTTTATTTGAGATTTTTCTTGTTTCATGAGGTGAGGTTGAATTGCTATAAACTTCCCTCTTAGAACTGCTTTTGCTGCATCCCATAGGTTTTGGGTTTTCGTGTTTTTGTTGTCATTTGTTTCTATGTATTTTTTATTTCTTCTTTGATTTCTTCAGTGATCTCTTGGTTATTTAGTAGTGCACTGCTTAGCCTCCATGTGTTTGTGTTTTTTAGTTTTTTTTCTTGTAATTGATCTCCAATCTCATAGCGATGTGGTCAGAAAAGGTGCTTAATACGATTTCAATTTTCTTAAATTTCCCGAGGCTTGATTTGTGATCCAAGATGTGATCTACCTTGGGGAATATTCCGTGTGCACTTGAGAAGAAAGTGTATTCTGCCACTTTTTGGTGGAATGTTCTATAAATATCAACTAGATCTATCTGGTGTATTGTGTCATTTAAAGCTTGTGTTTCCTTATTTATTTTTTGTATGGATGATCTGTCCATTAGTGTAAGTGGGGTGTTAAAGTCCCCTACTATGATTGTGTTATTGTCGATTTCCCCTTTTATGGCTGTTAGCATTTGCCTCATGTATTGAGGTGCTCCTATGTTGGGTGCATAAATATTTACAATTGTTATATCTTCTTCTTGGATTGATCCTTTGATCATTATGTAGTGTCCTTCTTTGTCTCTTGTAATAGTCTTTACTTTAAAGTCTATTTTGTCTGATATGAGAATTGCTACTCCAGCTTTCTTTTGATTTCCATTTGCATGGAATATTTTTCCATCCTTTCACTTTCTGTCTGTATGTGTCTCTAGGTTTGAAGTGGGTCTCTTGTAGACGGCATAGATATGGGTCTTGTTTTTGTATCCATTCAGCCATCTGTCTTTTGGTTGGGGCATGTAATCCATTTATATTCAAGGTTATTTTTGATATGTATGTTCCTATTACTATTTTCTTATTCATTTTGTGATTGTTTCTGTGGTTCTTTTTCTTCTCTTGTGTTTCCCGCCTAGAGAAGTTTCTTTAGCATTTGTTGTAAAGATGGTTTGGTGGTGCTGAATTCTCTTAGCTTTTGCTTGTCTGAAAAGCTTTTGATTTCTCTCTTGAATCTGAATGAGATCCTTGCTGGGTAGAGTAATTTTGGTCATAGGTTTTTCTCTTTCATCACTTTAAATTTATCTTGTCACTCACTTCTGGCCTTCAGAGTTTCTGCTGAAAAATCAGCTGGTAACCTTATGGGGATTCCTTTTATTTTATTTTTGTTTTTCCCTTGCTGCTTTTAATATGTTTCTTTGAATTTAATTTTTGTTAGTTTGATTAATATGTGCTTGGTGTGTTTTTCCTAGGGTTTATCCTGTATGGGATTCTCTGTGCTTCCTGGACTTTGGTGACTCTTTCCTTTCCCATTTGGGAAGTTTTCCACTATAATCTCTTCAAATATTTTCTCAGACCCTTTCTTTTTCTCTTCTTCTTCTGGGACCCCTATAATTTGAATGTTGGTGCATTTAGTGTTGTCCCAGAAGTCTCTCAGATTGTCGTCAATTCTTTTCATTCTTTTTTCTTTATTCTGCTCCTTGGCAGTTATTTCCACCTTTTTGTCTTTCAGGTCACTTATTTGTTCTTCTGCCTCAGTTATTCTGTTATTAATTCCTTTCAGTGTATTTTTCATTTCAGTTATTGTGTTGTTCATCTCTGTTTGTTTGTTCTTTAGTTCTTCTAGGTCTTTGCTAATCATTTGTTGTATTTTCTCAATCCGTGCCTCCATTCTATTTCCGAGATTCTGGATTATCTTTACTATCATTTCTCTGAATTGTTTTTCAGGTAATTTGCCTATTTCCTCTTCATTTAATTGGTCTTGCAGGCTTTTACCTGGCTCTTTCATCTGTGACATATTTTTTTGCTGTCTCATTTTTTTTTTTTTTTTTTTATGAGTGGGATTGTGTTCCTCTCTTACTGGTTGTTGTTTGGCCTGATGCTTCCTACACTGAAGCTTGTAGGATGTTGGGTAGGGCTGGGTCTTTGTGCCGAGATGAAGACCTCCGGGAGACCTCACTCTGATGAATATTCCCTGGGGTCTGAGGTTCTCTGTTAGTCCAGTGGTTCAGACTTGGAGCAGCCACCACAGGAGCTTTGGTCCAACCCCCAGCTTGTGTACCATGATCCCACAAGCTGCACAGGGTGTCAAAAAAAAAAAAAAGGTAACAATAACAAAGTAAAAAATAAAATTATACTGAGAAACTAACAGATATGTTAGAAAGAATATAAAAATAAAAATATAGATGAAACAACAAGTGGAAGATAAAACAGAACCACAGTAGTAAAAAAGAGGAGAAAAAAAATGGTGGAAAAATACTTGGCTGTAGAGGGTGGGGCATAAGCAGGGGTGGTGTTTGGGCAGTGGGTGGGGCCTATGCTTAGGACCCACAAGATTGGAAAAGGCCCTGGGAGGTGTGGGGAGTGGGGCTTAGGTTCAACAGAAGGGGCCGAGGTGTGCCTCCCACCTCTGGACTCCAAGGGCAGTGGACCCCACTTGGGAGCCCAGCAGGCTTCCTGGGCCCAAGTGGGAGGGGCCAACACCATTTCCTGCTCCTCTGGTCGCAGAGGGCCCCTCCCACCTGCCTCTCCTGCTCTCCCCCAGCCTACCTCCTATGCCCCCAGGACCAATGGGGGTGTGTTCCTTGGATGGTGGGGGACCCGTCCTAGTAGCCCAGCAGGCTTCCTGGGACCGAGTGGGCAGGGCTAACGCCCTCCACTCCTCTCCCGCTTCTCCAGTCCTGGAGGGCCCCTCCCACCTGCCTCTCCTGTTCTCCCCCACTCCCCCCATCTCCCTCCTATGACCCCAGGACCCACGTGGCCCTGAGTGGGCTTTGGAGGGCAGTGGATCAGCCTGGGCACTTAGCAGTTTTCCCATGCTCAAGTGGGCGGGGCAAACACCCTTCTTCTCTCCTGCTCCTCTGGCCCCAGAAGACCCCTCCTGCCTGCTTCTCCTGTTCTCCCCTATCCTCCCTCCTATGCCTCCAGGACCAACATGGCCCAGAGGGAGCTTCTGAGTTATAGGACCCAGCCCAATAGCCAGGCAGACTTCTCTGGCTGATTGGGCAGGAGAAGTGCTGGGCATGCTCTCCCCTGATCCTAGCCCCTGAGGGTACCTGCAGGTGTGGGAACCCCTCCCCTTTCTCAGCCACCCCTCAGGGGTGCCATTCCTGCCTGGCCTCCACTTCTTCTTCCCCCTCAGTCCCCCCACCTCCTACTGGTTCATTTGGGGGTTCCTCCCATCTCTTTGGGTGTTGAGGTGCCCCACCAGTGTCCGGCAGGCCCCCTAGTTGTGGGGAGATGTGAACTCTTGACTCCGCCTCCCCCAAAATCTTGTTTAAAGTTATATTTCTTGTTGCAGTTAAAACAGCATAATGATATGTTGGTTAACTTACTTTTTCATTTATAAATCGAGTTCTGAAGTGCTACCTGTCTTTACAAGCAGACACATAGTAGCATTTTCCTGCTTGTATCTTTGTAATTTATTCTCAAGATGATGCTTTATCAAAATGAAAGTCACTTTTAAAACCTTATAACCTTTTTTCCCCAGTTGAGATATAACTGTCATATGGCACTATATAGGTTTAAGGTGTAGAAAAAAATGACTTACATATGTTGTGAAATGATTACCACAGTACCTTTAGTTATCATCCATCATCTCATATAGACACACAAAAAAGGAGAAAAATTTTTTTTTTTCTTTGTGATGAGAATTCTTAGGATCTACTCTCAACAACTTTCATATATACCATACAGCAGTGTTAAATACATTCATCATGTTTGCCTTCCAGGATTTACTTATCTTACTGGAAGTTTGTGTCTTTTGACCACCTGCATCCAGTCCTCCCATTTCTTACACCCTGCTTCTGGCAACCACAAATCTGTTCTCTTTTACTATGAGTTTTGTTTTCTTCCTCCATCCCTCCCCCGTTTCCTTTCCTTTCCTTTCCTTTCCTTTCCTTTCCTTTCCTTTCCTTTCCTTTCCTTTCCTTTCCTTTCTTTTCCTTTCCTTTCCTTTCCTTTCCTTTCCTTTCCTTTCCTTTCCTTTCCTTTCCTTTCCTTTCCTTTCCTTTTACTTCTCCTTTCCTCTCTCTCTCTCTTTCTTTCAAATTTCGCATATATGTGATAACATACAGTCTTTGTCTTTTTCTGTCTGACTTATTTTACTTACCATAATATCCCCAAGATCCATCCATGTTGTCACAAATGTCAGGATGTCCTTATTTTTTATGGCTGAATAATATTCCACTGTGTGTGTGTGTGTGTGTGTGTGTGTGTGTGTATATATATATATGCCATATTTTCTTTATTCATTCATCTGCTGGTGGACACTTAGGTTGTTTCCATATCTTGCCTATTGTAAATAATGCTGCAATAAACGTGGGGGTGCAGATGTCTCTTCAACATAGTGTTTTTATTTCCTTTGGATGCATTCCAGGCAGAAGAACTGCTGGATCATACAGTAATTCATTTTTAAAATATTTTGAGGAACCTCCATACTGTCTTCTGTAGTGACTGCACCAATTTACCACCAACAGTGCACAAGGGTTCCCTTTTTCTACCTCCTTCCCAGCATTTCTTATCTCTTGTCTTTTTGATGCTTGCCATTTTAACGGGCATAAGGTGATATCTCATTGTGGTTTTGATTTGCATTTCATTTATTATTACTGATGTTGAACACCTCTTCATGTACCTGTTGGCTATCTATGTATCTTTTTTAGAAGAATTTCTATTCAGATTCTTTACCATTTTTTAAATTAGATTATTTGGGGATTTTTTTGCTATTGAGTTGTATGGGTTCTTTGTATTTTGGATGTTAAAGTCTTATCAGATAAATAATTTGAAAAATTTTCCCCCTTACATAGGTTATCTTTTCATTTTGTTAATCATTTATTTTGCTGTGTAGAAGCTTTTTAGTTTGATGTAGTCCCACTTGTTTATTTTTTATTTTCTTGCCTGTGCTTTAGGTGTCATATCCAAAAATCATTGCCATGATCCATGCCAAGGAACTTTTAAAAAAAATATGTTTTCTTCTTGACTGTACATACATGAGTTTATTTCTCGGTTCTCAATCTGTTCCATTGGTCTATGTGTCTTTTATTTTTTATGCCAGTATTATACTGTTTTGATTACTCTGGTTTATAATATAGCTTGAAATCAGGAAGTGTGGTGCCTTCCACTTCGTTCTTCCTTCTCAGGATTGCGTTGGCTATTCAGAAGCTTTTGTGGTTTCATATAAATTTTATAGTTCTTTTCTACTTCTGTAAAAAATGTCATTTTAATATTGATAGGGATTGCATTGAATATAGATAGCTTTGGGTAATATGGACATTTTAACAGTATTAATTATTCCAATCCACAAACATGGGATACCTTTCCATTTATTCATGTCTTCTATTTCTTTCATAAATGTCTTGTAGTTTCCAGTTTAGAAATTTTTCATCTCCTTAGTTAAATTTATTCCTAAATACTTTATTGTGTTTGTCGATATTACAAATGGGGTTGTTTTCTTATTTCTTTTTCAGATAATTTGTGTTAATATTTAGAAACATTACTGATTTTTGCATTTTAATTTTGTATCCTGCAACTTTGATGAACTTGTTGATTAGATCTAACAGTTTTTTGGTGTAGTATTTAGGATTTTCTATATATAAAATTATTTCAACTGTCCTATTTCTTTTTTTTTTTCAAATTCTGATGGTTTTTATTTCTTTTTCTTGCCTGATTTCTCTGGCTAGGATTCCCAGTACTATGTTGCATAGGAGTGGTAAAATTGGGCATCCTTGTTTTGTTTCTAAGAAGAAAATCTTAGAGGAAGGATCAGATCTTGTTTCTGATCTTTCACCATTGAGTATAATGTTAGCTCTGGGCTTGTCATATGTGGGCTTTATTATGTTGAGGTTATGTTTCTTCTACACTTAATTTGTTAAGATTTTTTTTTTACCATGAATGGATGTTGAATTCTATCAGATGCTTTTTCTACGTCTATTGAGATCATAGGTTTTTTTTTTTTTTTTTGGTTTATTTTTACTTTAATTTCTTATGTCTTAGAAGACTGATCCAAGAAAATATTGCTATGATTTATGTCAAGGAGTATTCTGCCTATGTTTTTTCTAGGAGTTTTATGGTTTCAGGTCTTATGTTTAGATCTTTACTCCATTTTGACTTTATTTTTGTATTTGATGCAAGGGAATGGTCTAATCTCATTGTTTTACATGTGGCTGTCTAGTTTTCTCAGCACCATTTGTTGAAGAGATGGTCTTTTCTTCATTGTATATTCTTGCCTCCTTTGCTGTAGATTAACTGACCATATATGTATGGGTTTATTTCTGGGCCCTCTATTCTGTTCCATTGAACCATTGTTCCATTGAATCTGTTTTTGTGCCAATACCATGCTGTTTTGGTTACTGTAGCTTTGTATATAGTATAATCTAAAGTCAGGGAGCCTGATTCTTCCAGCACCATTTTTCTTTCTCAGGATTGCTTTGGCTATTCAGTGTCTTTTGTGTTTCCACAAATATTTTGAAATTATTTGTTCTAGTTCTGTGAAAAATGCCATTGGTAATTTGATAGGAATTGCATTGAATCTGGAGATTGCCTTGGGTACTATAATCATTTTGACAATATTGATTCTTCCAATCCAAGAACATGGTATATTTTTCCATCTGTTGTGTCATCTTTGATTTCTTTCATCAGCATCTTATAGTTTCAGAGTACAGGTCTTTTGCCTCCTTAGATAGATTTATTCCTAGGTATTTTATTCTTTTTGATGTGAAAGTAAATGTAGTAGTAAATGATAGTAAATGTGATAGTAAATTCAGTAAATTCCTTAATTTCTGTTTTTCTTTCTGTAGTTGATTTCTAGTTTCATACTGGTGGGGTCAGAAAAAATGCTTGATATAATTTCTATCCTTTTAAATTTGTTGTGGCTTGTTTTGTGACCTAGTATGAGCTCTATCCTGCAGAATGTTCCATGTGCACTTAAAAAGAATGTGTATTCTGCTGTTTTGGGATGTGATATCCTATAGACATCAATTAAATCCAACTTGTCTATCGTGTCATTTAAGCCACTGTTGCCTTATTGATTTTCCGTCTGGATGATGTGTCCCATTGATGTCAGTGAGGTGTTAAAATCTCCTACTGTTATTGAATTATTGCCAGTTTCCCCCTTTATGTCTGTTAGTACTTGCTTTTTATATTTAGGTGCTCATGTATTTGGTGTATAAATGTTAACAAGTATAATATCCGCTTCTTGTATTGATCCCTTTATCATTATTCAGTGCCCCTCTTTGTCTTTTGTTATAGCTGTTGTTTTAAAGTCTATTTTGTCTGAGATGAGTATTGCTATCTCTTATTTCTTGTCATTTCCATTTGCATGAAATATCTTTTTTCATACCCTCACTTTTAGTCTGGGTGTGTCTTTAGCCCTGAAGTGAGTCTCACGTGGGTAGCATATTGAAGGATCTTGTTTTTCTATCAAATCAGCCACCCTGTGTCTCTTGATCAGAGCATTTAGTCCATTGACATTTGAAGTAATTATATAGGTATGTACTTATTGCCATTTTATTACTTGTTTTCCAGTTGTTTTGTAGTTCTTCTCTGTTTGTTTCTTCTTCTTTTTGTTTCTCCTGTTGTGGTTTGATGGTTTTCTTTTGTAGTATGCTTGGATTCCTTTCTTTTTGGTGTTTGTGTGTCTATTGTTGGTTTTTGATTTGTGGTTAGAATGGGGTTCATATATGTTGATCCATAATTATCTCTACTTGATTTAAACTGAGAGTCATTTAAGTTCAAACACATTCTAAAAGATCTCCATTTTTTGCTTCCCTTCCCCACATTTTGTGTTTTTTTAAAAATTAATTAATTTATGTATTTATTTTTTTTTGGCTCTGTTGGGTCTTTGTTGCTGTGCATGGGCTTTCTCTAGTTGCGGTGAGCGGGGGCTACTCTTTGTTGTGGTGCACGGGCTTCTCATTGTCATGGCTTCTCTTGCTGTGGAGCACGGGCTCTAGGCGTGCAGGCTTCAGTAGTTGTGGCACGTGGGCTCAGTAGTTGTGGCGCAGGGGCTTAGTTGCTCCGCGGCATGTGGGATCTTCCCAGGCCAGGGCTTGAACCCGTGTCCCTTGCATTGGCAGGCAGATTCTTAACCACTGCACCATCAGGGAAGCCCCACATTTTGTGTTTTTGATGTCATATTTTATATACTCATCCTCATCCCTTTGTTTTTTATTGTAGTTACAGTTGCTATTACAATTTTTTTTCAATCTAGGTACTGACTTATTTAAGTCATTTTGAATCCTTACTATATATTTGTTTTTCCAATTGGGATTTTCCCTTTCCTATAAATTCTTACTTCTTTTCCATTTAAAGAAGACCTTTCAACATTTCTTTCAGGGTAGGTTTAATATTGCTGAATTCTTTCAGTTTTTGCTTGTGTGAGAAGTTCTTTATCTCCCTTCTATTCTAAATGATTATCTTGCTGGGTAGAGTATCCTAAGTTGCAGGATTTTCATTTCAGCACTTTGAGCATATCATGACACTCCCTCTGTTCTGCAAAGTTTCTGCAGAGAAATCAGCTGATAGCCTTATGGGGATTCCCTTGTATATGACTCTTTGTTTTTCTCTTGCTGCCTTTAGAATTCTCTCCTTATCCTTAACTTTTGCGTTTTTAAATTATAGTATGTCTTGTTGTGGGTTGGTTGGCTTCATTTTGTTTGGGACCCTTTGTGCTTCCTGTACCTGGATATTTGTTTCTTTCTTTAGGTTTGGGAAGTTTTCAGCCATAATTTCTTCAAATACATTTTCAATACTCTTCTGTCTCACTTCTCCTTCTGGAGCCCCTGTCTTCTAGATCACTTATGTGTTCTTCTGTGTCATTTAGTCTGGTATTCATTGCTTCTAGACTGCTTTTTATTTCTATTTCACATATTGAATTATTTATTTTTGATTGCATCTTCTTTATATTTTTTAGTTCCTTGTTAAATGATCGTGTTTAGATCAATTCTCTTCCTTAATTCAGTTAGCATTTTTATTACCAACGTTTTGAATTCATTGTCCAGTAAATTGTTTATTTCTGTTTCATTATTTATTTTTTCAGGGATTTTTTCTTGCTCTTTCAATTGAGAGCAGTTCCTCTGCCTTTTCATTTTACTTAACTTTCTCTGTCTATATGAGTTTAGGTGAAACAGTTACCTATTGTGGTCTTGAAGGGTTGTTCTTTTGTGGGAGGGTCTCTATCTAGACTGTGTTTGCCCAGTGCCTTTGGTGGGAAGGCTGAATTTGATGTGAATGCCTATCACATCTTTCCTCAGGGTGTGCTGGTTGCTATCACCTTGTTAGAGGGTGTAGCTGGTGATGAAGGAGCTAGAGCCTGTGCAGAGTTTGAGGCAAGTCTTCCTCTGCTCTGTGGCCATCAGTGCCCTGCCTGAGGTATGGTCTGCTCCTAAGTTGCTGGAGCGGAAGCCCCTGAGGGTTGGGCTTGAGCTGGCTCTGTTCCCTTTAAGTATGTGTTCTTCCTTCTCCCTTCACTGGGGCCTCAGCCCCAAAGGAGGGGACTGCTGAAGCAAGTGGGGCTCATGCAGTTACAGAAATTCAGTGTGCTACCTGTGCAGGCTTCTGTGGCTCTGCTTAGACACAGCCTATGGTTTCATTTTTTCGCTTGTCGTGGCTACCCCAGATCTAGTGATAGTCTGTGGTATGGAGTGGGTGGGACTAGAGCATTCATTCACCTTGGGCTGGGGGCATAGTTAAGGGATTTCAGGAGTTCTGGTAGCCATGCTGCCATCAGAAGTCTGGGCTGCTTCTGGGAAACTGTTTGAAGAAGGGCCAACAATGGCCACTACTGCCCCACTTGGTCTATGCCTTGGGCCCCTGGATCACTTTTGTGTCCCTAGATCGAGTCTTTTCCCAAGTCCTGGTCACCTTAGATCCAGTGCCAAGTTGTGGCATGGAGAGAGGGGCCCACGGCACTCTCTCAACTCAGACTGGGGAGTATGGTGAGGCAGCAACCGCTAAGGCAGGCCTCTCTCCTCCCTGCTTGGGAGGAGCACCTGTGCACTCCTCACAAGTGGAGTCTAGGCTTCTCTAGCCTTTCTGCCTGTACCAGCAGTTTTCCAAGCAGCCAAGGGAGCTTTTCTCCTATGCATAGGACCCCAGGACTGGAACACCCAGTCTGTGGCTCAACCCACTCACTCACCAGGGTGAATAATATCCCCCCGTGTGTTTTTCATTTTCCTCTTAGTCCCTTCCCAAGGGCACAGGTCCTGTCCCAATGCTTTTCTTCCCATCCTACCTGATTACGTATGTATCTTTCTTACAGCCTTGGTTGTGTGGGAGTCCTTCTGCCAGTTTCTAGTTAGTTTTCCATGAGAATTGCCCTACATGTGGATGTAAGTTTGATGGATTCGTGGATGGAGGTGAACTCTGCGTCCTTTACTCTGCCATCTTGATCTCCTTCCTGAATGCTTCTTTTATAAATATGCTCTCATTGTCTTAATCTTGACGTTTTCTCCCCCTGTGGTAGTTGCTCTTGAGGGCATCCCCTTGTGGTATTTATGGTTTTGACTTTTCATGTTCTTTGAAGTCAGAGGTACTCGTTTTTTCAATTTATTTATTTATATTTTGGCTGCGTTGGGTCTTCGTTGCTGCCCGTGGGCTTTCTCTAGTTGCATTGAGTGGAGGCTACTCTTTGTTGCAGTGTTCAGGCTTCTCATTGCGGTGGCTTCTCTTGTTGTGGAGCACGGGCTCTAGGCACATGGACTCTGTAGTTTGCAGCAGGTGGGCTCTAGATTGCAGGCTCAGTAGATGTGGCATGCAGGCTCAGTAGTTGTGGCTCACAGGCTCTAGAGCGCAGGCTCAGTTGTTGTGGCTCATGGGCTTAGTTGCTCTGTGGCATGTGGGATCTTCCTGCAACAGGGCTCATTGGCAGGCGGATTCTTATCCGTGTCCCCTACATTGGCAGGCGGATTCTTAACCACTGCACCACCAGAGAAGTCCTGAGGTACTCAGTTTTGACTAGAAGCCAAAACAAGAGCATGAGTCCATTTCATGTCCACACTCCCTTTGGTCATATATCCAAGTTTCTATATATTTAGAATCAATTTCTTTTGAACTTTCCTTTTTTCCCCAAGATTTGATGAATACACTCATTTCAGCTAGTTACTTTCTGGAAACAGAAAAATGTTTAGCTTAGTTTTATTTTCCACAGTTTACTCATTTATTCACACTCTTTCTCTAAGACTACTGTATTAAAATTCTTAGTTCAATAAACATCACCACAAGAATTCTTCATAGAGATTTACAAATGCATTGAGGAGATGGAATTGTCATAAATAGGAATTGTCAACTCTTTAATGGAACCACTTATTTATATATCAGAAACATAAGCACATCCAACACAGCAAAGAATACTTTCTGTTAGACTTGGAATTCATTGGTATATTAATCCTAGGGAGTCCTAGGAAAGAAATGTGCAGGGCTGAAATATAAAAGCATGTTTAGTGCCCGGGGTGGGGGGGTAAGGAGTCATCTGGACCATGATTTACCCATCTTCATTTTCTGAATTCAACCCCTAAAAATGGCTATTGTAGTGAAGAGAACAAATGAGAGCAAATTAACTTTCATTTTCCAGCAGGGGAAGATGGGAGATACTCAGGAGTGAATCAATCACTCTGCTACTCACTGCACTGATAGCATTCATCCGCATGAGCAAACTTCTGTGTGGGCAACCCCAGTGAAATTTATTTCTCAGAGCAGGTTTACTGCCTGCATTCAGGGTGTCTCATCTTTCTGGAAATCAGGATAAATTGTGTCTCAGTAATAACACTGTAGCAAGCTCTTCTTTACTGTGAGGATCCAGTAATGACTATGTCTTATATTTGCATTAATTCTGACAAGATTTACTGGTGCTTGCTGATCTGTAAATTTATAAATGGCAAACAGCAGCAAAGGTCAACACAGCAATAATATTAATAGTTTTAGAAAACGGTTGAGAGACTCAGAGATTCCAGATGATAGCTTGGGTGAGAGGGAAATTCAGTGAATGTTTTTGTCATCTGTTATTTCACTCTTTCTTTTATAAGGTAATTATAGTACCATAGCAAAGGAAGCATGAGGTCATAAAGATCAATAATACGGAATTTAGTCTAATTTAGGTAACATTTTCTCCGGAATCTATATTTTATAAAAACACTGGAAAATATGGTGAGAAGATGGAGATCCTTGGATATTATAGTCTATAGCTACAGCACATACTTGGAATTTTTTGAAGGTTAAGGACAGCTCAGTAACACTTTATACTCTCCTTTGTAATATATTCCTAACTAATTGGAAAACTCAGTTAGAAAAGCATGTTTAAATAGAATGAGATACTGTCACCTTGATTCTTTTGGTTTCTAATGGGGGAAATGTGTTCCACATCATACTGGATTCACATTTTGTGTGAAATCTTTCCTGATGCTTCTAGAATGATCTTGAATAGCTGAAATGTGTAGCTCATCCAGACTGCAATTGCCACAAGGCAATTAATTAACCAGTAGTCATGTGTGGTTTCACTAATACAGATATCCAACTTGAATAAAACCTGGATAAGTTCTTTAGTTTAGGCATCTTGAAGACCACAGAAGGATGGATGTAGAATAACTGAATCCACTGCATGGGAAGAGAACTTAAGTGCAGCTTGTTCTGTAGTTATGTGGTATTATATCCAGCCAAATATAAATGATATTGAGAACTCTGGTGTAAAACCTGCTAACGTTTCTCACATGGTGAAAATTCTGAAGCAGAAGAGAATAGTTTGCTCTTACTGTGTATGGACTCCCTTCTTATTTTGTTGTGTCAAGTCTTCTAGGCCCTATGGTGATCTAAGCCAAGATTTTGCTTGCATTAGAACCATTACTATTCTTTGCAGTAGAATCTGTCTTTAATCACAGAATCTTTATCAATTAGATTCCAAAGGAAGTTTACTCCCACTGATGAATTGGTACAAATGCTCTCAGATAACTTCTCTGTTTGTGGTCCTGCATCTCTTCCAATTTTTGATATCTGCATCTCTCAGTTTTTCATGTTGTGTCCTAATTTTTTCCTGATATGGCAGTTGAAGAGGTTGTAGTCAGTCCTTTTGATGAGGAGAGTTATTTCCTGAATGGGGACTCAGCCAAAGCAGAGCTTGTATTGGGACAAAGGGCCACACCATCTGCTCTGTGACACAGTTCAGTATCTTTTCTAGCTAAAATGGCTTATGGTTTTCCTTTTGAATTATTTCACATCTGATAAGACATGAGGCTTGCAGACATAGACTGAGGTTGAAAGCAGGCAAACATGCATCTATTTATTTAGACACTTGCAACTGCTAACATACCTGATGTCCTAAAGAGCAAGAGAATTATAAGGTACGGCATCTATGGGGAAGAGACTTTTTTCTCAGCAGATACACTGTAACAGAGTGAATTATCACCCCAAATTCTTCACCTCTCCTTATATCCGTGCACTTTGCTATATAAATGGAAGTTCTTCTACTGCTGGCAAGTGACTTTGCCACTGTTATGTGAAGAGTTTCCCTTAGATAGCTGTTGTCCTTCAGCGAAGGCGCTAGAATGAACATACTTAGTGCAGACCTGAGCCCAGCCTACAGAGAATAACTAAGTCCAGTGGAACCTGCAGGATGAAGCTGCGGTATGCAGCCCAGGGTCAGCTGAACTCCCAACATGTGACCAGCAGTCATGTGAGTGAAAAGAAATGGTGGCTGTTTTCAGGTAATAGTTCTGAACCAGGTATGATTTTGCCCCCTTCGGGGATATTTAGTGATGTCTGGGAACATCTTTGGTTGTCACAACTTGAGGGATGCTACTGGCAACTAGTGGGTAGAAGCCAAAGATGCTGATAAATATCCTACAATGCACAGGACAGCCCCTACTATGAAGAATTATCTGGCCCCAAAATGTCAATAGTGCTGCTATAAAGAAATTATATTTTAAGGTAGTAGCTAATTGACACACCCACATCAGCTCTCTTCTACTAGATGCTCCCTGACCCTCACAAAAAAAGAGTCAAAATTGGTCAGAGCCCAGAATCATTACTGCACTAAGGCTTACTAGTGAGCAGAATTTTACACCTTTAAGGCATGACTATTCTATGTGTTATCTTGTGTTTTTGTCACAATACTAAGTACACCTAGGCAGAACCTATGTCTTTGGGGGTAAATCCAGCTATCTCCCTCTCTTTTTCTTCTTTTCTTTTTCTAGGATCTCTTCTGAATTCTTTGCTCCCTTATGTTCTCTGTTTTTAGTTGATCCTGAACTTGCCTCCAGGCCCCATGATATAGGTTAGGTTCAATTAAGCATGAAGGCTTTCTGCTACTTGCTCAGCTGTAAATTCAATGGTACTTTGATTTCCATTCTGCTGTTTTCTTTAGTGCATAGGGCTTCCCCAGGAACCCCGCAGGGAAGAAGATGTTTGACATAACAAGATGCAGGCATTTCTTGGTCCCAAGTCGTAATAATCAGGTAGCACTAAAACCTGTCCCTGAGATCCTTACAGGCTCAGAGTTGTTAATTTGTATGGTAAAAATGCTAAATTCTATAGAAGTTCAAAGAAGGAGGTGTGAAAATCACTGGGAAAGATTTCACAGAGAAAATAAGAAACATTAAGCAACTATCTGTTGAACTGATTTCAAATAGGTACACTTGGCTTTTAAGTGTTCAGTGCCTTTCAAAATGTAGCCTCAACATTTTTTCTACCTTAGTCTTATCTACCCTAGTCTTGTTTTGTCCTCCACATGGTAAAGAAACCAGATGACTCACTGCCCTCCAAGTTAGCTGTTGTGTGTGCTCTTCTTTCTGTATCTAACTCATTCCCCTGTATTTATAGACCCCTTTACACTGTAGCGTTTGTAACTGATCTCTAGCGCTACCTTCTTGGTCTTTTCTGTGTTAGTTTTATTTCCTTTGATCTTATTAGAATTGTGTTTTGTATTTCTTAGTGTGTCCAAATTCTTGACGGATATTAATCTTTGGGATTCAGGAATAAGAAATTGAAAATCCCAGAATTCTTGAGAATTCCTGAAGTCCTAAGTTATTCTTAAAATACTTCATACTTTTTATGTTATTATGGATTTCTTAAAAAGTTGTAAAGTAAATAGGAAATATTGATTTAGGAGTATTTACAAGGGTAATAGTGTATAGTAAATATTCAAACGCTGGAAAATGCCAGCCAACATTATTGGGTAGTGTTGAAATAGTGTAATGTTTGGATCTCTAAGTAATATTAACAGCACACTGAGAATCACCTGTCAAAACTGCCAATTTAAGCTATTATTTTGCTTCCATTACCTGTTATTTTTTGGAATTTCACTCATAGGATTTGTTTACAGTATAATATGCATGGAAACATATTGATATTTATTTTATTTGAAAGAATGACTGACCATTAGCATTAGACAAGACCACGAATACATGTACACTTATAGCAAGGCAACAGCTACAAACAAGACTGACTGAACAATGTTTCTCTTTTGCTTTCAACTTGATATCAGTGCTTCCTTCTCACCAATAGTATCTCTATGTTAATTTTTTAACTTTAATTTTCTCAGGAGAATTATAATAATTTTTTATCTTTTACCTGATTTCTTTTTTTTTTAAGTTTATCTTTTTGGATAACTTTATTTTTTAATTTATTTATTTCATTTATTTATTTTTGGCTGCATTGGGTCTTCGTTGCTACACGAGGGCTTTCTCTGGTTGCGGCGAGTGGGGGCTACACTTCGTTGCGGTGCACAGGCTTCTCATTGCAGTGGCTTCTCTTGTTGCGGAGCATGGGCTCTAGGCATGCGGGCTTCAGTAGTTCTAGCACGTGGGCTCAGTAGTTGTGGCTCGCAGGCTCTAGAGCGCAGGCTCAGTAGTTATGGCGCATGGGCTTAGTTGCTCTGTGGCATGTGGGATCTTCCCAGACCAGGGCTCGAGCCCGTGTCTCCTGCATGGGAAGGCGGATTCTTAACCACTGCACCACCAGGGAAGCCCCAACCTTTCTGATTTCTTAACTGATTTTTTTGGGGGGGTGGATTTGGCAAAACATAAGTTTCTCAAGAAATGCCAGGAAGGAATTCCAGCATGGAATACTAGTGCCTCTCAACTTACACAGCCTGTCTCTTCTTATATGCATATTCAGATTTCTACATGATACAAGTCTGCTGTAGGTTTTGTAAAGAGGAACGGTATGCTAAATGTAGGTCTTTATTAACATTAATCTGAGAACTGAGAAATGTCATATTGCAGGTGGTAGGGAAAAAGACGGGAGTACATTATAATTATAATTATAAATTATAGAATGCTAATGCAGTAATCCATGTATGAAGAAAGCTGGCTTACAATAGGAGAAGCAGGAATAGAGAATGACTTGATAAAGACAACAGAGCAGAGGGAATGGTCTAAGATCTGAGATATTAAGTTTGGGGACTAACAGAGTTGTAGGGTATTAATAGAAACAGGGAATTTGAGAAAAGAAACTAACCCCTAGGAAGCACTGGCTAATATGCCAGGAACTGTTCTACTCACTTTCATATATTATTTATATTAGTCAAAAAGATACATACACTCCAGTGTCCATGGCAGCACTATTTACAATAGCCAGGACATGGAAGCAACCTAAATGTCCATCAACAGGAATGGATAAAGAAGATGTGGTACATATATATAATGGAATATTACTCGGCCATAAAAAGGAAAGAAATTGGGTCATTTATAGAGACGTGGATGGACCTAGAGAGTGTCATACAGAGTGAAATAAGTCAGAAAGAGAAAAACAAATATCGTATATTAACATACATGTGGAATCTAGAAAAATGGTACAGATGATCCTATTTGCAAAGCAGAAATAGAGACATAGAAGTAGAGAACAAATGTATGGATACCAAGGGGGAGAGGGGAGGTGGGAGGAATTGGGAGATTGGGATTGACACATATACACTATTGATACTATGTATAAAATAGATAACTAATGATAACATACTGTATAGCACAGGGAACTCTACTTAATGTACTATGGTGATCTGGATGAGAAGGAAGTAGCACAACATTGTAAAGCAACTATACTCCAATAAAAATTAATTAAAAAATAAAATAAATTAGAAGTAGAGTCAATTCAAAGAGGGACGGCAATTATGTTTGCAAATAGAATCTAGAGTTTGGAGAAGATGGACCAGTCAGTGGTGTTGTCCAATTGACAATTGGAAATATAGTATTTGATTTTAGGTAAAAGTCAGGGTTGGTTACACAGATGTGTTTTTGAGGAATAAAAATATAGATGGTGTTTGCAGCTGTGAAAAATCAACATGGGCCTCCTTGAGCTGGTCTAAATCTTATCACCATTTAGAATAGAATATTAAGTATCATAACCTGAAAGGAAGTAGAGAAATTATGCCTTTCCATCATTATGATTGGTACATGTTGGAAAAATCCCAGGGTATGTTTAACTATTTTCCTTCTGTGTTTGGATACATAACAGAACTTATTAATTATAAAAGAAACTTTTGAAATGTAAGCTGTAATGATTTTGTTAGGGTCTGCTGGACCTACTATGCTGACATAATGACCCTTAGCCTTCGATTCGAATGAGCAAGTGACTTTTGGGAATTTTAAAAATTAACACCATGCATGATTTGTTATTAGACTCAAGGAATGGGCAGCAGGTATGGTTTTAGGCTTAACTATCAAGCTCCATTGCTATTCTCCATTCTTTTTCATTCTGTGTATGATTAAGTAATTCACTTATGGCACTAAAAGAAGTCAGAGGAAGAATAATGATCCGAACTCTCTGACCCCAGGGGTTTTCCCCAGTGACATCTTCTTTGGCTCTTGAAATGTAACCTGGTTAGGGAAAACAACCCTGTGAATAGGGAACATTACCTGTTAATATAACTAGTAAGCATGATTTAATGATGGACTTCGTCAGTTAGAGTGTTAGTATATTTGTTATCAAAAACCTCTTCTCCTAGAAGAAAAATTGAAAAGTCATAAAGATATTGGGAAAAAAGTAGGAAAGTGGTTAGAAACTGAAAACACACATACTTTACTCCTGGCCTTTTGCTCTCTGACTTTTCTGATCCCATTTATTTTTCAGTTGTGCACTTGTCCTTGCTTTTCAAATCCCTTTTTTTCTTGACGTCTATATTTATAGCTGTTCTTTTGCATAATAGAATACTCTGCTTGTCTTAGTTTGATGTGTCTCCTTTAAATATATAATAAAAGTAGCTTCTCTCTGTGCTGCGTCAAGGATATTTCCCTCACAAGCACAGGGCTAATACACTTAAGATGCATTAATGGAACTTGGTTTAAGTGGAAACCATTCTTCATTTCACATATCCGGCACTCTCTTTTAAAGGACAGTGACTTTATTATTCAAAGCCACGTTTAGCCAGAAGAATCTTCGCCAGAGTTAACCACTCAGTCACAGAGCAGAAATGAAAATTGTATGCTGCTTGTAGTCCAAGTGCAACTGCCTTATTGAACATTTTAGCAGATTGTACCAATGCTGTGATTATAGGGAATCTGTTATGAGAAGTTTTCTAAGTTATAGGCCAAGAAATGCATTGAATTTCAATCAGATATGATACATGTTGAATTATAGGTACTAGTGGAGGCTCTCTACCCTTCTTTGAAGGGGGAACACAACAACTCCATGGCCCTTTGTTCTCTGTTTTGTATTCTTTCAGACAGTTTAAGTGACCACAATTGAATCTCCTGTTAATTTTTGTCCAAACTTATTTTACTATCAAATAAATGATGCCATTTTGGAATAATTTGTTCAGCCACTGTGATTTTAAGGTTTCCATTTTTGTTCACTGAACAAATTCTTAATTATCTCAGGGCAATTGAAATGCTCCACAAATCTTTGTGCAGTCAAAGTTATTTCTGTGTATAATGTACAAAGTAACCTCCTGGGAGCCCGTCTATATTTGAAAGGTTTACTAATGGGCTGCTTCTTCCCCTCGCACATATGCTGGTTTAAAATTTACAGCAGCCCTCCAGGAGCTGTGTCTAATCCCATGGCCCTGCCGCACACCACAGCACACAGCTCTCAGCTGCCACGAAATCCCTGGCTGGGAACTTTCTGTTCTCTTTCCGTACAGCTTATGGTATTTTGTTTCTATGATTTTAGTATTTCAAATTATTTAATTGAGCCCAAACATGTTAAGTTTTATGCCATTAAAATCCTTCAATAACTTTCTTCTTTGAAGATAGAGATTTACACTTCTATAATATTTTTACTTTTCAGCCCAAGATATATGGATTATCATTATTTCTTTTTATAATCAAGTGATTGGTTGAGGAATCAAAGCAATTGGAATGGTCTGAGATTATTTTTCGTGGCTGTTTCTCCCATTGCTGTTCATTATCACCCACCTGCGTGTCAGATCTGCTGCCTTCTCTGCCTTTGCAGACATTTCTGCAAATCAAGGATGAATCTCCTTGGAAATAGCAGTTGTTTTTTGTCTTTGGGTTTCTTAGGCATATGTTCACACTCGGATTTGTGAAATAGAAGAAAGCCAAATTAATTACACTTTACTCTTTCAGTTCTTGACATGCATTTTTAGTCCGGCTGCCATCATGTTAGCTTAATGCCTCCTATATTAGTGGCCTCTATTAAAGGAACTGAATTGCAATTTATTTTTAGTTTTGAAATTCCCAAGTAACTTACAGGAGGAAATTCAGTAATATATTTTTATTATTTTATTTCATTTTCTAATCAATATTATCTCTACCTCAAATATAACCCATTACCTCTTTTTGGTTTTTGATCTTTTATTTTATTGATTTTTATAGTTGCTCACTGTTTTTCCTTCATCCTGCTTCCAGTTAGATGCTTTGGGATCTGAAACTGACAAAGCTTTCTGATCTCTTCCTTTCAAGAGGAAATTGCTTTCTTCTTATTAGTGAAAACTATCTTCTGCTTATTGAATTTAGAGCAAACCATGTAGTCAGGCCATTTCATTTAATAATAAACCATTTTATATTCACATTGCTTCCAATTTTATTTTGTTTTTCTTGGTATATCCTTAAAATTGTATATTTTAAAAGAAAAATAATGTATTGTCTGTTCTTGGCATTTGGAAAGTTAGTATTTGAATAAGTGCTTCAATTTATTAAAAGCTGTTCTTAAAAAGAATATATCATTAAGGGCAAGTCATTTGTTGCACTAGTCATTTTTATAAATTTTTTTGCTGTTTCTTGAGCTTTGTCACATTCTTGGGGCTATCTCAAAACCAGCTGATGCCTATGGAGAAGGGAGAGTCAGGCTATCTTGAACATAGCAATATGGAATAGCCATGGAAATATAACATTAAGGCCATAATCACTGATTTACATTGGTAATACAACATTCTCCCTTTCCTGTTAAACTTTTTGTCAGGAGAAATGATTAATCATGTGACATTTTCTTTTTCATTTTATTCTCTGTTATGAGAATACGAGACTGTGAAATGCCTATTACATTTATGAATGATTGCCGCATGCAATAACATTTTGATTTGTGTGTGTGTGTGTGTGTGTGTGTGTGTGTGTGTGTGTATGTATCTGCACTGTATCGTTAGCCAACTGCCTCATTCAGTTTGACTATGCAGCATTCTGACTTATGGTTCAAAGAATCAGATAACCCAAATGCAGAATAGTAAGAACCTATTCAAAGGCAACATCAATCTCACAGGTGCAATTTTCTCATTAAAATGAGATCATAGTGAGATATGCCAATTTCATAATACGAACTGTTCTCATTAGATGATTGGTATTCAAATTGGATGAGGACCAAATTGAAACCAATCCTACTCAAGATAATTTATTGCAGTTGTTTCTCAAAGCATGCTGTAGTATTGACAAGCCATTGGGTAATTATAGCATTTTTTAATATGGATACAAAAGGCGTAAAATGCACAAGGATCATACTTTTGCATTTTAGAATGTTGTGTCAATTACTGGGCATAAGGTATTTGTAAATCCTCCTGGACATAGGGACATAGGAAAGAATCAGGGTGCAGGAAACATGTAGTATACTTCCAGTACTATTGGACAGTAGACTGGGCTCCCTATTTTTTTTTTTTTTCTTTTTTCAGTTTCCTGCTGCAAGATCTTCCGTTCTTCAGTCTTGATCATCACTCTGCTCTTGAGTACCATGACAACATTTACTCTGTCTTCCCTGGGAGAACAACTGAGTGTTGGAATCTTGGG
Source organism: Balaenoptera borealis (assembly GCF_965194805.1). Classification (NCBI taxonomy): domain Eukaryota; kingdom Metazoa; phylum Chordata; class Mammalia; order Artiodactyla; family Balaenopteridae; genus Balaenoptera; species Balaenoptera borealis. Next base: position 53,469,322 of record NC_138866.1, on the reverse strand, counting down.
AAATCTGAGATGAAAATGTTCAACAAAACCCCCTTGCTAATGTCAAAGCTCTTGCTATTCACTTTGGTTCAAAGTGAACTATGGCAGTTCAGCTCAGGTTCCTAAGGTGACTCTGAAATGAATTCTATTGTCTGTAGGTTTCTTGACTTATTATTAGTAGAAAATGGCAACACGCTGGTTGATACGCTCAGCCTTTGTACCTCTATCACCATAATGAAACAATAATCACCTTAAGAGCAGCAACTTTGTATGAATTTATCATTGTATGCCTCACAGTTTTAAGTGTGTAGTGCCTTATACTTAATAGGTATTCAATACATATTTATAGAATTGAATGGAGAGACTGATAAAAGGAAATGAGCTTAGATTCCACAACAGATAGGATTTTAATTACCTTCACTGTTGAGCTTACTACATGGATATTAAGAAGTGTTAAATGGCTATTTCTAAATGTCTCTTATTTGTTCAACTAACATTTATTGAATCTACATTCCCAGTGTTACGCTGGGAGCTAAGGACAGAGAGTGGTGATTAAGAGCCTAGGCCCTCAAGGTGCTCCCAACAACAGGGTATCTTTAGGGATATTTAGCTGGATTAGGAGCTAGTTTAGTTCAAAGTTTAGATCTCAGTGTTGCTGAGGTCAAGATAATTGATTTAATTCTTTCAGTCCCTTTAGTCAGACACTACTCTCTATGGCTTATACCAGGCCTATGTTGCTGATCACAAGTGGGACTTGGTGATAGATTATGTGTGAATCTGTGTCCAGTCATTACTGCTATGGAGAAAACTCCTCTGAAACATGTAGCTAAAGTGGTCAGTAGCGTCATCTCCTCATACAAAGAACATTGTCACTTCTGAGACTTTTTTGTTCTTTTAGGCTTACAGTTATGGAAACCAACTGTTTGAATTTCAACTCTTATCTTCAAAATTAACCCTGGATGCTTGATAGGAAAAAGGCTTGGTCTGTGGAACCTTCTTTGTGTAGTTATTGCTGACTTTAGTTGTGTGATAGGTGGTAGTGCTAGTAGCACTTGTCCAAGATCTGCTAGCCTATACAGAATTTTTGGGAGAATTATAAAAAGGAAACTTTTCCAGGAAGATGAATTAGGAAGAGGCACCCTTTTCCTGGAGGCTCTTGCAGCCCTACACCAGAGCACAGGGTTTAGTGAGCAGAGAGCACAGATAGAATTTCAGCCCCATCCACACCTTCTGTCAGATCCCTTTGTGTTTTAGACAAAATGAACCAATGTAGGCCATAACCCTGTCACTTGAAGATGAAATGAAATTTAATTTGTGACTCTGTAATGATATCCACTTAGTTTTTAATCTTAAAGAGAGTGCTGATCCTATATCCATAAAGATTCTCCATTTAAAATCTCACTCTGTTAATGACATGTCTCAGGACTCATTTCAATATGCACGGTCTCTTACAAATGCTTAACAGAACTTGATGTCTTGAGAGAGCAGCTTAATGCTACTTCATGAGTTCTCTGGGATAGGTGTGAATTGAAATTGTGGGAAAGTGAAGAGCATTAAACAGTCTGTTTCTCAATGAGTGACACATCTATAGGACATATTATCATCTTTATGCTATTTGATAAATAATATCAGAGCTCTACAGTTTACATTGCTTTGCTTATTTGTGGAGAGCTTAGCAGAATTATTATATTTTTAACTGCATCATTGTATAGTGCGAGACTTCAGTGTTAAAAGCCTAGGTTTCTTTTTTAAACCTAACTGATTAAGAAGGAGAAAAGCCCTCTTAACACTTGTGAATCTAAGCAGGTAGGTAGCTTTGTAGTCTAAGTAACACAGCAGTGGCCCACCTTCACTTACCCGTATAAGAATGTATTGTATGCTAAGCATTTTATACCACTTAATTTATATAGATTGAGAATGGCTTAAATTTTCCTCTATTTGGCACAGTAGAGAAATGTGAACAGTACAATTCTGACCTTGATTTTTTCTGACTCTTCCCCCATTGCTACATAAACACTATTGGTACAATGATCTTGTTGTCTGGTTCATTCTAATATGCTGTAATGGTGTCACTACATTAAGTATCTTTTATATATATATATATATATATATATATATATATATATATACACTTGAATAAATAATGAATTAATGGTTTTTAATTATATCACCATTTAAAATTCTTTATTAAATATAAAATGTGTGATTTTGACACCTAAATTAAGACTAGTTGGGACATTCACAAAACAAATGACAATTAAACTTAGGGTATTTTCTAGTGAATCTTGAATTCATTGCCTGCATGTCTGTTTAGAGGAATCTGGTAGGATGCCTACAGGGAATAGGTCAGTCTGTCATAAATTAAGAGAACACCAGGTATGGTTGACTAGAAATAAGAAGTTTTATGACCCTGCCATTATCCTAGTCCTCTTCTTTTCTTTGTGAGTGGTTCAATCAGAAGACAGCTAAAGAAATGGGGACAGCAAAATTTTAGAAAAGTGTACACCAAGTGCAAAGGACATTTTATAAAGCTTGGATTTGCAGTAAAATTATCTTATTAATTCTAATATATATTTTTGCCAATTTTTAGTATCAACAGACTAAACTTTCTGGCAAGCTGATTATGTGGTTTGTTTGTGGACCTAACCTTCAAAGATATAATGAATTATGTATATATATATTACTGTAAAAATTCTATTTGCTAGAAATATCTCTGGTTTATTTTAAGAATATATGTTTTGCATTCTAACATGAATTTTCTATAATTAGGAAAAATAAGAGAGGTCTTGACCTGGATTATTTAAAATCACATATGAATGCAAATCAGGCAACTGTTAGCGTTTTCATTTGCACTGCTAATGAACTGGCAGATATTTGTAGCTCTACAAGCCAACACTCTTGTAAATTATTGCATTAGGTATTCAGGAACGCAGAACATATTAGAATGACTCTGTTATAGGACTGTAATTTGAAGTGATACATATCTTGTTGTTCCATAACATTCGGAGAATATACAAAATAGTTCAGTGTAGTCATTTGATCTACATGAGACGCTGATGTAGAGCTAACTTCACTACATGGCATGAAGCAATAACCTATCTTGTTTTAGAGACTCAGGGAAGAGACCTTTTCCCCAAATTTCTCTCTCCTACTAAGAAATGATCATACTTCCCCTTTCCTCCAGACCAGTCCTGCATTGTATCTATTTCCCTGGCATAATTAATAGTACCTCCTTTCACTCTCAAAAGTATTCTTGATTTGCTAAGAAATTATTTGGACACACTGCCCTGAACACTAGACTTTTACACTTCAGTGTGAATACAATTTAGGGCCTTTTCTACAAGTATTTCTATTAAAAATCAGATCAGGAGATGGTATAGACTCTAAGAAGTTAGAAGAGATACTTAACTGGAAGGTTGGGGAAATAGACACCAACAATCTCTATCATAGTTTTCCCAGAGAAATACCCTTTCAGGAGCATACTTTACAAATATTTACTCAGTTTTATGTTTCTTATTCCACTTTCCTTTCTCTTTGATGTGGAAACTAAGAAAGTCTAGAAAGAGAAAACCTGAAAAAATTATTGATCATTTTTCCTTAGGTAATCAATAACTGCCTAGCTTTGGGTAATTTTTATTCATAGCATTTCAACATTATTTTAATGTCTGTCTCCCTCTGCTTCTCTCTTTGTCCCTAGGTTTCTCCTCTTTCTTGTTTGCTTTCTCTTCCCCACATGTGATATTCTGTGTTTCATTCTCTCTCAGTCTCCCTCTGTCTTTATCTCATCTCCCTCTACCTCTTCCTAAGTTTGATGCCACTTTGCCTTTCTGCCTACTCTTCTAAAACAATAAGTTCAAGAGCTCAACTATAGCAGAGTACTCTGAAATATTTACATAGCTTGAATGACAACATATGCTGGTATAATTGTTGGTTTGGGAGAGCTGTAATTTATAAGTTTTCCTGTGACCTTATTTATATTTGCAGAACTTCTCTGCTTTTTGATCAGTCAACAGCACTTTTTTTTGAGCATGTGCTATAGACTCAGGACTTTGATAGAATTTTGGAAAGTCTAGTAGAATAGAGCAATGTAGTTAGGGAAGATGTGATTTTAGTGAGCAGTACAAGCTGGAATGTGGACTGCTCCCAATTTATAAATAGGGTATGTTTCAAGATTATTTGGGAGACAGTCACTTAAAAATCAAAATACTTTTTCCTCACAGAAAAAAAATATTGTGTGGCCATAATAAACCAGTCTAGAAAAGCTATTTATGCTTATAATTAATTGGATTAATGGTGCTATAGAACTTAAAAGCTCTAGGAGAACATAATCCTAATTTTTTTTTTTTAATCAGATGCGTATGTTTTATTTATTTATTTATTTTTATTTTTGGCTGTGTTGGGTCTTCGTTTCTGTGTGAGGGCTTTCTCTAGTTGTGGCAAGCGGGGGCCGCTCTTCATCGCGATGCGCGGGCCTCTCACTGTCGCGGCCTCTCTTGTTGCGGAGCACAGGCTCCAGACGCGCAGGCTCAGTAGTTGTGGCTCACAGGCCTAGTTGCTGTGCGGCATGTGGGATCTTCCCAGACCAGGGCTCGAACCCGTGTCCCCTGCATTGGCAGGCAGATTCTCAACCACTGCGCCACCAGGGAAGCCCCAATCCTAAATTTTAACTGGGATAGTAGAAACACATCTTCCTTCTTGAGCACAGGGGCTGGGATATGTCTTTAGTAGCCAAAGGATAAATGAGAACTGTGAAAGTAAGAGGCATGACTATTTGGATGTGGATATGGTTTCCAAAGCCAGGTGTTCACAATTAGGGCAATTTGAGGGTAATAAGGTCTCAACCTGTGTGGAAGAGACAGTACATACTATAGAGCTCCAAGGAGAAGGAACTCAATGAAAGCTTGAGTAGCCATGGGAGTCTAAAAGAAGGGCATAAGACTGGAACTGGGTATTAAAAAACTGATGGCTTCTTATCCACATTTTATATCATTTTACTACGTATTTACTCTGATTGGTTATTTTTTGCGTTAGTCCCTCCCTTCATCACTAAATGTATTAATTGGTTTGAAACCTGCCAGTTCGCTATACTCATACTATTGCCATGTCCATGAAGCATCTCTCCAGATGACAGAGAGCAAAGGTAGCAAGAGAGAGGATTTTTAAGCCCTGACTTTATACTTCACTATATATACAGCTGACTTTCAATTATCTGCCTGAGGACCATCTGTGTTTGTGGATTATCTTTAGAGCTATATGAAGGCTGGGAAAGTTTTTCTTTGATGCCTCTCATAAACCCAGGACATATTCCTGCACTGTTCAATTTCATGTTAAGTTTTATAAACTCAACTTGCCAAGTAAAACTGAAAAGGTGTATTTTTCTCAAAAGATAACAGAATGCGTCTGAAAATGTAGTTTCAGAAATTTGGATATCAGACCTGTGTGAGAAAAAATGTGGTACAGTGGAAAAAGCATTATTAGACTTGGAGTTAGAAGACCCTGGGAGTTGATCATGGTTGCTCAACTCACTAGGCTTGTGATCTTGGTGAAGATATTAACCTCTTTGTGGCTCAGTTTCTTTATGTGACAGAAGTAGCTAATAGTCTAAGCCCAGAGGCTGCAAGGCTCAAATGAGAAGCAGAGAAAATAATACTGCTGTGGAAATGACTCTACAAACCTATAAGTCATTATATTATTCTCTTGGCCCTGAATTACAATCCCAGAGCTTGTATTCCAGGACTTCTGCAGTCAGATGATACCTCCAGATACCATTTAGTCTATGCTGCTATCTTTAAGCCAATAACTAAATGAAGAAATTGAGACTCAAAGAAGTTATGTAACTTTTACATTGTCACACAG